>NC_088886.1:89744763-91225597 GCF_037157495.1 Lathamus discolor | reverse complement strand
AAGACAATGAATAACTCCACACTGGCTTCCTTCCCCTTTTTTGCACCTCATAGGGAATCTAATGAACTCTCCAACTAACTGGCTAAGGAAAAAGAGTTACTGCTTATATACACGCCGCACATATATTATCATGCTATCTGACCACTTGTAGTAGCTCTGTTACTAGGTTCAAATTAAAACATACTTTATCTCACTTTTAAAGCTGTTATTATGGAAAAATTCCAGCTACAATAGCTAAATGCATCAAGCTAGGAAAACCTGGAGGAAATGTCCTTTCAGAACATTAAGAGCATTAAATATTATTAAGCCTTTCTGTATCAGTTAGTCAGAAAATTGTGCACAGAACTTATTTTTAAGACCCTTTAGAATAAAAAACAACTCCAACATCTCCAACATACTGTAAAAACTTACAAGAACAAATATCCTTAAACATGTAAAACATGATTGGACTAATCTGGTAAATTAATTACTAACTGAACATCTTAAAGCAAAAGTGCTGCTCTTCGTGGAACTCCTGTGAGCTTAGAGACAGCTGTGATGCACATCTTCCTCCCCAGAAAAGCAGAGGGCTGCTTCATGGGTGGATCTGAAGACAAATTTTGCCCCAAATCTGTGGTAATGAAATCAATTTACTTGACTGTGGGACAAACAGCAAGCACTCCAACAGCCAGTTTCCACAGACTGCAAATGTAATGACCAGATCTGCACGGACCACAGAAGTGCAGGTACTCCACTTGCATGTCCGTTTCAGCAGGGTCACCACAGCAGGGCAACCGTACGATTACATATCCTTTAGATTCAAAAACCAGCAAGAAAATAACAAATCTCTTAAGATGGGGCATTAAATAAAATGTTAAATTTACACTTATCTTTTAGGCACCTTTCCTGAAAAATCTTTGGTGTGTCTCTCTACTCAGTGAAGTATTTCTAAATGGTCTCTGGCTGTTTCAAAATGCTGCAAACTTTATGATGCAAGCCTTTTGCAAATATTGTACCTGAGAAATATAAGTGGTATCAGCAATTCTCACTTTGTTTCTTACATTGTATTACATGTTCCTATATTCAATTTATTCTGATGATTTATAGTCCTTGCTGTAAAAAATTGCGTTTGGCTAATTTGGATGTGTTTGGCTTTAACTGATAACCATTCCCTCCTTTGACAGCTTTCACTTGATCAAAGGAATCACATGCACTCAATATTTTCTTTTTCAAATGAATATGAAACCTGTGCTCTTTAAACAGATCAAATGTTAGCTAAATTAAACAGATCAAACTTTGTGCTTCTCAAAAAATCCAGATTTTCTCCGTTATTCAAGCAATTTCTGTAGAACATTTTGATAGCTTTTTTCAAAAAGAGGATCATCAAAACCAGATGCATTATTCAAACAGTGGTCTCACCAGTGCACTATGGAAAAGTAGTTACATCCCTATCCTACTAATTCTGAAAAATTCAAGGATTTGCACTCACTTTTCTGTTACAGCAGCAGAATGGGACTTTGTTTACATCCTACCACATTCTCAGTGCTTTTTTTTTGTAACACTGACTTACAAGAATATCTTAATACCTCATTCGCAGATGTTAAGTACATAAAATAATCCTAAATGTGCAGTTTACCTGCATTCAGAAAATGCTTTAACTGTTCTCAATTTACTTAGTAATTATATGGCTTCAGCCCTCTGGGTTTTTTTTTTTTCCACTTTCCCAGCTCTTGCATTTGTTACAGCTTTTATTTCATACGTTATTATAAGTTCCTGATAAAAAGAAAATAAATTAAGTGCATTGGATAAAGTCTTGCAAAATTCTATTAGAAAATGAATTCCCTGTTACAGTTCAAGTAGGTGGTGTTATGGTTGCTGGCTGACAGTATAGAGGGTGTTTTTTTAAATCAGAATACTATTGGGTATCAAGTTGAGTGATTCTGAGTGCTTGAGAAGTATGACTGTGCAGTTACATGGAAAACTACATTTCTAATCAAAACAAATAATGTAATCAAGATTATTTGACAGACTCTACTTTGCTAACTCTTGTTGACTGGTATTGATTGTAAATGTTCTTCTCCTTTATTCTTTCAGAATAATCCTATACTCTGAGTCTTCTTTTACAAGGACAAAGTGCATCAGCAGCTGGTTGGTAGTGGGACTGTGTGAGTACCCACACCCTTTCCCCACATACCTTAAACTGTTAACCTCACTAACACCTGGAATTTACTTACATTTGAGATAGGCACAATAATCTTTCCCTCCCTCACAGGTTAAGAGTACTCAGTTTACAAGGTATTTTGGGGATAACTATAAAGTGTTTTATACCTGGAAACTTTACTGTAGAGATGAGTCATGTAAAAAAAATAAAATCTAAATCATTATTGTCAGCTGCAGCTTGGTCAATGTCATAATGAGGGAAACGGAGAGTACAAAACTAAAACCTTTAAGAAAGAGGTTTTCTTGAAGAAGTATTCTCTATTGTCTTTGATTAAATTGCCAAGTTTGAGAAGTTTTCATTTTTCATAGAACATCTGCTCACCAGGCAGGCCTTCTCCTAGTCATCCCAACTTTAATTACTTGATTACTTTCACGAGAGAAGAATCCATATAAAATACTATTTCATATAGGAAAGAAAAGGAAAAATCTTCTATATTTCTGTCTCAACAGTTTATATTTGTAGTTTGAAGGAGAGCAGGCAAGGTCAAACAGGTGGCTCTGCATCCACTGTATTAAAAAATGCCCCTGGACCTATAGGTAGCAATTTCTTAATAATTATAGCAACCCAAGGATAGCTAGTCTTGGAACACAAAACATACAAGCCTCAAACTAGAGCCCTCTCAAGTCAGCAAACTAAGATCCTTCATTTGCTCAGCTTTTTGAGAAATCTTCGTGCTCCCCAGGGAGAAAGAGCCATCCAGCCACCCTTTTTTCACCCAGGTCATGATTAGAAGTAACGTATGTATTTTTAAACTGAACTTGTGTACTTTGCTATTCCAAGATAAAAAAGTATCAATCATGGCATTTTGATATCCTTGAAAAAATGCTTAAAAAGAGGTGAGATTTAAGGTGCAATAAGAGTAAAATATAAGTAATACTTAAGGTAACAGAACACCATTGCATGTATTTGAAATACTGTATGCAGTACACAGTTTGCTAAAACCAAAAATCAGGTATCTTTTATACTGCATATAATTCAGACCTGTGGCATTAAAAAGATAATAATCTGTTTCAATTCTATTCAGGCCAATATACACATGTGTGTCTCTGCATGTGTATCAAACATATAAAGGAACCTTTTGGAAACTAAAATTACTCAGAAATAATCAAACGTCATTAGGATTAAAGTATAGATAAGTATTTGTTTCATTATCTCCATGTACAATACTTCCGTCAGCCTGGGAGGTGAAGAGTCCTGTATCCATCTGAAATTTCTGAGACATTTTCTTAATAGTATTTTCTCTCTAAAAATTTAAAACATTTCATAACCTTTGACTTCCAATTTGATATTACTGGATTTAATAAGTAACTGTGTATGCAACAGCTAACCTCCATATAGGTTAGGTAGCTTTTCCTAACAGAAGTGGTAGATTGGTGACATGCAAGAAGAGCCATACTACCAGAGTCCTCATGGAGAATTGCATTCAGTCTCTTCAGGCTCACATGGTGTGAAGAAAGCTTGCAGGACTGAAACCCTTAACATGGTTTTGAAAATAACCCAACTCCGCAAGGACCTAAATCTGGTCTCACACGACGCCTTCTTTCATCCAAGACAATATCCTGAAATGGTTGAAATCTGGTCTAATAGTAAGGTCAAAACTACTTTTTTGACACATACAGAAGTAGTATCATAATTCAGTGTTACACACTGGCTCAAAATGTTGTTAAAGGTAGTCAAAAGACACCAACTTCTCAGAACTGATTTAAACTATAGCTTCTGCCCTCCAGATGATGGAACACATCCCTAGCCTTGGATACTTTATCAGATGTTGGAAGGCCTTTTGGGGATGTGAATTATAGTGCCTGCTGAGGCTGGTCCCCTAAATGCTCTTGTCTTGAACTTAAATGACTCTCATGTTGTTGTGACATTTCACCTATTTCTCAGTGCTCAGGAACTATGTTTGAGACAACATAACAAGCAAATAAGCTCAGCTTTCTTGTACTTATAAAGCACTTAAAGGAAAATATAACTAAAAGAAATTTAAAATCACACTGTATAATTTCACATTTTTTATTTGAAAAACAAAACAAACCTTTTTGGTTTGAACTGATTATTCATCCTTGTCGGTTTCCAGGTAAAAAAAAAAAACCAACACTAGCCCCTAAGAATTAAGACCAGTACACAGCCAATACCCTACACTGCAGCTTTGATAGCTCTTAGTATTGACCTTTGAATGAAATGTCAAACAATTCCTGACTCTGCTGCATAGACTTAGACATATATAACAACTTACCTTTAAGGAAGTCCAAGCCTATGTAGTCACCTCCCAAATACGTAACATAAACTCATTATTTGACACAGGTTAACATCCTACTTGGGCAGGATCTAAGCTTTTGTAAATCTCAACATTTTGCTATATTCGGAAGCCAACAGAACTGCTGATGTGATGTTGGTTTTTTTAATACTGCTTCTGAAGGTAGGATGCCACCCACTAAGACTACCACCAACCACCCATCTAGGTTATTCTTGACAAGGTCTTATGAAAATAATGGCCGAATCTAGCCTAGCTTCCACTGTGAAAAAATCATAACCTTGAGTTCAATGTCTAATCCTGGAATGAAATATCAGCATTCCCAGAAATATTGCAAAATTGTCATTACTCAAGGTAAATCTACTCAAACAATCACTGTCTATGTGGGAATTCAGAAGCTGAAGCTTTGTAGCTTGCATGGTAAGGCTGTGGCTGTTAAAAATGGACTGTTACTAATTGATAGGGGCTTCAAAATGAAGATATATGGTGTTTGAGATCCTGTTTTGATCTTTTTTACTTTCACACATGTGCCCTTCTGTATCCTGTGGATCTTCTATGTGGCTCGGTGGGTACATGCTCCACATGGTATTCTGCCTTTCTGATGTTAAAATACAGCACATAGGCTCTTATACATGGTGTAGGAGCTGCTCTTTGATGGACATATAATCAGGCAGGAATTTGAAATATGGCCAAGACTTTGCTTTTATTTCTTGGCTATCGGACATAAGTGTGAATTTAGTCTGTAGAATTTATTCTTCTTTCATTGTATTAGATAAATTGAAATAAGTAGGAAAATCCTTCATCTTAATTGTCTTTCTCCTGCAGTTAGTTCCACAAAGTGTGGTTTAAGCTACCAGTACTTAAACATATACGATATGATAGCATTGTCAATACAAGACATTATTAGGAACTATTTTATTGTCATGAAAAAACTGATGTATGTTTCTTTCCTTTTCCTTTCAGTCTTACCAATCAATGCCATTACATCACTGGTTTTCTCCTGCATGTGCATGCTGCCTTTAACTCCCATATGTCACTCATTTCAGACTGCACATTAAAATACTAGTCCTGGAATAAAATTTCTCATACAGCCTTTTATTAAGGCAGTTTCCATTATTATTTTTGTGCAGATGTGTTTATGAGCAGTTCTTCTAAGCACCTATTTGAAGTATTTTATTTATATATCAGATGTTATTGTTCATATATTAATATTTATGTACACTTATATAAACAAATCTATAGTCTATTTTAAAATATATAAAAACCTTATTTTAATCAGCATGCTTATAAGTTTCCTTTTTTCATACTGTTTTCTTTTTAATTGAAATAGTTTCTTTGCTTGACACAGATTATCCTCCTCAATAATTAAAGCTCTTTAGAATTCAGCAGTAAGTATTGCTGAGTGTAAACTTCAACAAGAATACCATGTTACTGTAGC
Source organism: Lathamus discolor (assembly GCF_037157495.1). Classification (NCBI taxonomy): domain Eukaryota; kingdom Metazoa; phylum Chordata; class Aves; order Psittaciformes; family Psittacidae; genus Lathamus; species Lathamus discolor. The sequence continues at coordinate 91,219,708 of NC_088886.1, read as the reverse complement.
ATTAACGCGGTTTTGTTTACTGTGAAGCAAATTACAATTTGGTTATTCTACTCAGTTATTCTGCAGGTTACAGAAGGATATTTCCATCCTGGAGGAAAGTTTCAGTCTGCAGAATTTGTTTTTCTTATAAACTGCAAGAGCAAGATAATATACATATATATATATGCACACATATATATGAAAAATTTCAATTGTTTTGCACTATTGAAATATTATTCCAAATGCATAAAATAGTAATCCAGAAAAGAGAATTAAATAGATGAACAATTCCAAACAGAAAATTCTATTGAAAAAAGAAAGAAAAATTCATTTAGATTTTTTCCCCCTGCTCTCCCTTCATCAATAGTCAATTCACCTGTCCCAGATCTACATAAGGCCGTCCAAATGGCCTTTTCTCCTTTTGCTATTTCTTAGCACCCAAACGAATTTAAGCAGAACTCGTGTTCTGGCTCTAAATGTACAAGGTCATAAGGTTCTTCTGAGGGAGAAATTTTAGAGTTTCAGTAACATTGTGGTTAACATTATGCTATCGGTGATCACCAAACAAATAATACATCGAGTCTATTATCCAAACCTAAAAAATTCCTGAAGCAAGTCTACGAAAAATGCATGTGTGGGGAAATAATAATAATAAAAAAAAACTAGGCCTCAAATAATTTGTATGAAATATCACAGTATCAGCTTTACAAAAAGCAGACTGATTAGATATCAATACTTGCTTTGCAAGCATTGTGAATTTCATACCACTGTTGTCTATGTAATGTAATATTGCAGTAGTTGAGGATATTGCAGAAAACAAACCACAGAACTGCAGTGCATTAGAGACTTCTGCCACCACAGAGCAAGCCCAGCATCCCACTATTGTCCTTTTATGCTCCAGAACTGCTGGAGGTTTATGCCTGGTTTGGTTTTGATGGCCTTTGTCTAACTTACACTATGATCTACAGTCCTTGCTCCATTTAACCCTTCTTTAAGCTGTGTAGTCCATGCATTCAAGACCTGTACCTGATACATTGACCATGTTAGAATTATAGCCCATCCTGCACTATTTCAGAAACAGAGACTGGTTAATTTATCACTACCGTGAAGTCAGTTTCCCTCTTACAAGTACCCGTCAAGGACAATTCACCAGCTACTATTACCTTTGCACATACCTAATTAATTTCCTAGCTTAGACAAAACAAGGCCATTATAAAAATACCCCTTTTAAAATTCTTAATATGATACAATTTGTCTTTTTATTAAATAATAGAAATAACACTGAAATATAATTATTTATATTAACAAGCTCTATATTATACTTCCTAAAAATCCTCTTGCTTTTTTAGTTTTGCTTACAGAGGAATAGATCTTAACATGAAAATGTAACATCATATCCAAACAAGCCTGATCTCCAGACACATAAAAAAATAAAAAAGCAAGATAAAGTGAAAATACTGAAGATAGCCTAGGCAGTTTGCTGGTAACTAAAATTAAAATCAATTGTCCTTTTGAATAGTAAGTGTAAAACATGTAAGTACTTCAAGGGATAAATGGCAGTTTATTCTTTTGTAGAAGGATAGCACAGAGTACTAATTAATTACAGACAATACCATATGCTTTTAACTTTCATTTCATATGGAAAAGTTTAGCCTTCACTTTCTGCTCAGGTAGGGGTGGAACTGGCCTGTAAAAAAGAAGCAAGAGAGCAACTATTGAACAGAAGCTCTAATTCCTAAAAACCTAAAACCCCCTGAAATTCCTTAGTTTCTTTCTTTGTGAATAACTGACCAGATCCATGAGTAGCACTTGCAAACTTTGTTACGCAGTCACTGAATGGAGGGCTTCAGAAAAGGCCTTCTTGTGAAAGTGGCGAGGTATCTAATTCACAATAGCCAGTAGCAGTGAATCAGCTGCAGAAGAACTCATATGTCACAATTCTTCCTAGTCCTCTGCACTACAAAGGTCTTTTTCTTAACCCACTTTTTAAGATATAAATGCATGTGACATTGAGTATCTCCTTCAAAATACATTTGAGTGCACTAAAAAGCAAGCAAGAAAATGTTAGGACATGTAAAATAAGCAGAAAAAAAAATTGATATCTAATGGGTGTCGAACTTTTTCTCTTGGTCACCAAGCAAGAATGTCCTCCCTGAGCAGGGCAGGCATGTCAGAGTGGCAGGAGAACCCACCTTCAGTGATGAAGCTCTTCCTATTCTTGCCTGTTGTTTAGAACACTAGCGTAAGTTTTGTTCCCTGGTGCTATTTTGTAGAGCTGATACCATAGAGCCTTCTTATTCTTACTGAAAGAACATTCCCTCAAAATACTTGTAAGCTTATTCTCATATAGTAAAATAGTTATACTTTCCAAGTTACAAAAACATCCGCAATATGTAATTCTATATAGTCATGGGCATATTAGCCTTAAGACAGTGAAGGAGTGAGAGTGTATTTGAATTGTGAATGTCTCTTTACAGGCTCTGCCCTAAAATAACATTCTTATTTTTTTTTGTATCTACAGTGAAAGCCACTTTTTTTGGGGGTGAATAAGGTCTGCTGTTGAAAACAATCATTTCAGGAGCTTGTTTGTACCTTACTGATGGCTAGGGTTACACTGCAAATTGAACTGTAAAATATTCCTTCACTGCTCCTTCATTTCAGGGAGATAGAAAGTTTAATCCATATCAAAGACTTTCCACATGAAGAATACTCATGTAAAATGCTAGATATAAAAAAAAAATATTCATATATTTCTAGGTTTTGAGAGAAACAATAGATCACCATGTAGTCATGTCTAATAAATTCTTAGCCCAGAAATCTGTCTGTCTGAACAAACAAACATCTACCAGAAATATTTGCCAAGCTCTCTATTTTCCAGAATCATTCATAACAGCATGAAGGATATTTGTAACTTCTTTAACTTACAAATTGCTGGAAAACATAATTTTTACATTTAAAAAAGGCTGTTGTAAAATCCCTATTAAAAAGATAAGGACAACAACAACAACAGTTTTTGTGTTGTGCCCTATCCAGCTGACACTGTCCTTTCGGAAAGCCAATGACTTGTTAGTACCTCTAGCAGGAGTGTGAACAGATGCGTCCCTGACAGGCGATGGATGGTCAGGGTCCATCTGGCCAGTGCAGCTTGGACAGAAATGATGTATACAGCTTCATCAGCGAATGACTGTCATCAATCCTGTGCCATGGATAGCGTAAATGACAGCTACACTGCAGCTGAGGCCCAGGTGTGAGAATGAAGAAGGGTCTGATTTAAGAATGCTGGGTAATCAGGAATGTATAGTCTCCTGGACTTTAATTTGTATCTTTAACCTCCTATAAATATCCCTGTATACTGTAGGAGGTATGTGTTTTTAAATAGTCTGATCATGAAATTAGCTTCAGGATGACAGACATTCTTTGCTCTCCTTTAGCTGCTGATTACCTCAGTTCCCAGTATACATTAACAAATGCATGCTGAGCTTTGGCCACTGTACTGTGGACTCCACAATTTAATTATTACCTCATTGATTTTTCATGTATTTCAATTTTCTTTTCTTCAAGTCACAGTGACTGTCCTATTGGGGGCAATGTTTGTTTTCTCTTTTCAAGATTTCCTTGTGGAATTTATTTTGAATTCAAGGATTATTTTTTTAACCCATCAGGAACTCATATTTGCTTAGCCTGGTGGTTAATAGACAGGTAGATGCACAGTCCCGTCAAATGAAACTGAACGTTGTGGTTGAAGCTAGGTACAAACAGAAAACCATAATGCAGTGGCTGTCGGTAATCCCTAACTAAAGGTACGTCCAGTTTTTAAATGGCCCTTTTTTAGCATGCATCAAAAAGAATGCATAATTTGCATCTATTAGCATTTAATTATTTCATAGCATTGGGAATGGGAAAATGGACATCATTATTATATCCTCAGAAATTATTATATCCTCAGAGGGTATTTCTTTACTTATAACTATTTCACAATAAATTGCTTTTCTTTATCAGTGGGTCATATGAACTAACATAGTAATCTGAAAGCAAAATAACTTATAGATGTTTTATATAAGGATATGACTCAGTCCTTTCAGCATACAGTGATATCTTCATTGTCACAAAAAAAAAAAAAAAGCAATTATATTCTCTTAAGAAGCAGTTAATTGTCAAGGACTACATTTTGACCAGGTAAATGTGGCTGAAGCAAGACTTGTAGGCACACATCATACTGCATACAACATACTGCATGCACCATTTGCCTATGAACACAAAAAAGAAAATAAAATCCCACCTTTCCAATGTGTAGTCCATGCTTGCAGGCATAAGGCTTACTTTAGATTTCTTTTATACTGAAGCTTGAAAAACCCCACAGATCACTGTAGCTCTAGACAGAGAAGCTTTACGAAAGCATGATGTAAACTCTGGTGGCATTACCACGAGGGGGGTGGTATGGGACAGTACTCCAAATGTCCCCACTCCAGACACAGAATCCTTTAATATGCAACATATGCAGCAAAGAGGCCCTAACACGAACTTTGCAGAGGAAGGTACAATGGGCCACGTTAATTGCGGGTTACAAGGAATATGATCAATTTTCATCTCCGAGTGCTGACTTTTGCTGGCTCTTCAAGTTCCCAGAACAGAAGTGCAGCATAAGGGCACCAGAAGGAAGTAGAGATGCCTCAAGAACACAGTATCCTAGTCCAGCTGCTTTTCCATCCAGAGTAGATAAATTAGACTTGGCTTAGGAAGCAACCCCTTTTTTAAGTGTCTCTGTGTATATATAAATGTTTGAGTGTGTGTGTACATTTGTGTGGAGGATTATATCAAAACATATGTGCACGTGTATTTGCGTGAATAGTAATAGTCTGAAAACGGTTTAATTCAAGCTCACAAAAAGTAAAAAGAAAAGATCACTTTAGACAAAAGAATTAGAAAATTCTTTGAAAACAAATTCTTTGGGGTAATTTGGAACTTTGTAATCTCCAAGCAGAAAATTTAATTTCTGGGGAAAGTAAAAAAAAAACAAAACAAAACAAACAAAAAAAAAAAAAACAAACAAAAAAAAAAAAAACAAAAATTTGTAGAAAGGAATTTCTTCATCAGAATAATAATGCAACTTTTCATATAACCCAGTAAGTCTACACAAAGACCATAATAAAAGTTTCTATGACACAGAAATGAGTTGTACCAACACAGACTATTGACCTTAAGTGCTTTAGGGAGAGATTTTTAAAAAGCACAAGTGGAATTTAGTGCTGGTGATCTCCAGAAAATGTTTGCAATTTGTGCTCTGAAATTCTTGGTCACTTGAAAAAAAAAAAAATCTCCTGTTTAATATTTTATGGGGCTGTGGTTTAGCCTTCAGAATATGAATAGAGCCCCCATCTGTGTAAGCTTACTTGTTACCCAGTGGTGCAGGTCAGTACCAATCAGATCAATACACCCCGAGGAGAAGACGGAAGTGGAAGAGGGCCGCTGACCACTGAGCATTTATCCCAATGAATCACAATTACAGGAACACCTGTGCTAACAAACTATGTCCTGATCCACTGGGAAAATGTGCACAGTGCTCAGCAGCCCTCAGAATTTCTCATTTATTATCCCTGGCGGGTTGGCCTGCAGTTACATATTGTGTTACAGTGTAAAATTCAGAGTGACACTGGTTCAAGACCTTTTAGGATGACTAAGCTTTCAGAGGGTTTTTTGCTTCTTCTCCTGGATATGTATTTTTAGCATTATCTTCAAGGTACTGTTAGAGGCTTTTAATTCATACATCTCAGTTTCAAACAGCAACACAAGTTTCAGAAAAGTTACATCCAAAACCATTCTTACATTGGGAGTGACGTACATTTATTAATGAACTCTGTTAATAAGCTGTGGCTAGCTATCACATAACAGAGAAAAAGAGAAAAGAGAATGGCCTATGGTAATGGAGGGAGCAGAAATTAGGAAAAATAACCATACGGTATTTGAAAATATCCTCCTTGTATAGCATGAGATGCTGTGCTACAATAGTGTCTGTTATTATAGATATGGAACAGCTTTATTATTTCTGTCATTACAGTAAATTATCTACCCAAAGTGTAAGGAAAGGCAGCAGTATAATGAGGAACTTTCACTGTGTAAAAGCTTAGACTGTCAGAAAATAGGAGCTAGGATCATCACTGCCTGTAAAGCCTCTCTATAAAGGCAAGAGTATATTAGTAAATCTCAAGTTTCTTCACTTCTGTGCTATCACAATATTGTACAACATCTGTGATAAGTTTTGCCATATATGTCAAGAAACTAATAAATGCATCGCTGAACAATGGACCCTTATGATCACATAGAAGCCAGAATGCTTCCAAACTCTCGCTGTGAAATTTAGCATATAACACTGGTGGTACGCAGCAGGCAGAGCCATATCTTACATATTTTACACATATTTCACAGTGAAAAAGCATCAGAGTAGACAGGCATGCTAAGCAACTGAGAGGAAAGTATCCAGCAAGCTTAGTTCTTCTGGCTTCAGAAGTCATTATGCTTTTAACATCATGCTGAGAACTGGCTATTTGGAGATTAGGACAGATGAAGACCTGGATATGTTCTCTTTTTCTGAGTCAAAATCTCATCTAGGCAAAATCCAAGACTTTGAACATGTGTTCAGGATTTCTGTCCATGTCTTTCAGCCCTGTTAAAAAACCAGCTACTTTACATATACCTAGGCCATGGCACATCTGAAAGTCTCAGGTATATCTGATGTATACAGCGGCCATTTTGGTAAAATGCATAGCCGGTAAGCTGACACATCCAAGATGTGGATGTGTCACATGTAACACATGGATGTAACACATGGCCTAGGGTTATGCTATGCCGGTAACATGGAAAACTGAAATATCTAACATGTCATCTATGAGGTATCGTCATGCTAGGGGACATTTCCCCACCCAGGCATTATTTGGCACATTTATGTATATTTACAAGTACACGTAAGGAATACTGATTGTCACAAAGCTTCCATATCATAAGGTCAGAAGAAAAAAGGTAAGGAGGGGTGGGAAGGAAGATGATGTGAAGGAAAGAAGACTGAAACAGCTGGAGAAACTTTTCACCTCCTGTAAAGAGTACACATGAGAAAGTGTGCTTTCCCCACTAAGGGGGTAAAGAATCAGCTGAGCAAGAAGCCATTTAATTTATACTCTGCAGAATAGAATGAAAATAACATCATTCTCACTTGCTACACATTAGTACTTCTCTGGATTCAAATTTGGACTTGATCACAACTAGAAACCTGTTCTGCTGAGTTACCTTTTCCCTGGTATTTTCGATGCTGCCTTTTTAGTCAACACTTCGGAACCAGTGTAGGACAAAATGAAAAATTACATAAAAAATGTGTTCTTACTATGATCATTTTACAGCACTGAGGAGGGAATGCCTAATCTGAGATATTAGTATATTTTAAACTAATTTTCATTTTGGCAACACTTGTGTAATCAAGATTTTATGTATCTCCATATATGCATTAAAATTCCTTTGATGCATTTTGCTATTCTGGTTTCGGGACTTGCTTGATTGGAAACCACTAAGCATGCTTAACTGTGCCACATATTTTTCCTTCTGATTAAAATGCAGGCTGGCACAAGCAGAGACTGATGGCCTCTGAGTTTATAGATTGACCAGGGCACCTGCCGTGCAAGCATCTTTGTGCTGCCCCATCACTGAATTTCACTCTGACCTTGAAGCATCACACTAGATAAAGCTGAAAGTTAGTTTCTATTTCTGTTTCCAGCCCCGTTTTTTAGTATCCCTTAACAGACTGTCAATTGTACTCTGACACAATGGTGCCCGCTTCTTGTAGGTTGTAGCTCTCAAAAGATAGCAACCTTGATGCTTTCAGTCATAGATTTTTGCAGCTTTTCTGCATGCTTCTGATTTAAAATATTTTTAAATAAATTTTAGTAGTATAACCAGGAATATATTTACTGATGACATCTTGAATCTCCAGCAATTGCGCTGAAGACCTTAGACTGTACCTGGCATGTTGTACCTGCCAAGGTTTTTTAGTTAAAGGTCTGTTCAACCTAGTTCATAAGCAAGTTGGAAGTGAAGATTCCGCAGGAAACAAGAGCACTTGCTGAAGTATCTCTTTAAAGCACAACATCTGTAGGTACAGCTCACAGTGAATACCAGCTTTAGTCAGTACAAGGCTTCCAAACTCTGCTACAACGTACAGAAAAACCAATATAGAAATAAAAAAAAATAATGTATTTGCACTTGTGATGTTTCAAATAATTGCTCTTTTCTGTTTGAGACCTAGAATAATGCAGGTAACCTGGAAACTAATGTATATGTAACTCTGTGCAAAAGATATTCATGTTTTACAACAGTTGGGATTGGACAGAAGTGAATTTCTAGTTAAAGTTTATCCTAAAACTGATATAACTTTGAGAACATAAATACGCACATAGAGATCTGACTCAGCTAATAATGAAGACATCGCATGCTAAAGCACATTTGGAAACCTTTCCAGAGCACAAATAAAAAAATAATAAATTAGTGTAATTTCTAGAATTAGAGCCCTGAATTGTTTCTTTGGCCTCTGAAATGTATGCAAAGCCAACAAGTACTTCACTGTCTGAGTAACGTTCATGACGTTGCATCAATGCTACAATAGCATCCTAAAATGGACTATACATACAGATATAGCTACAGCCGCAAAACACACCAAACATCTGAAGACAAGCCATCAAAAGCAAGGAAATTCTGATTCCTAGTTGAGGCCTGTGACATTTACAGGCTATACAAGAATACATGGGATGTTATACAGCATTGCGCATCATTATTGTGGAAGTCATTGTTTCCCTCATTAGCGCTCTAGATCTGTACATTACTTCCATTGCAGGTCATGACCTCCATGCTGACAGTCCATCCTTAACTCACCCTTTTGTGCCTAGGTATTGTAGCAAATTTGCTACAGTACGTGACATCTCACACTTGAATTTTCTGCAATATTTGAAGACATGTATCCCATTCAAATGTACTACTTATCAACTCAGAGGTCTTCAGGAAACCATTAGGAAGATATGGGACACATATCTAAAGTAAAATTAGATAAAATTTCGTTTGTAAGTGTTGTATTTTATTATAATATTTAAGCTGTAGTTCTCTCTATAGCTTTTAATTTTATGTGGTAGAATGATGCGTAAATTGTGGAGCGCAGTTAAAATATTCCTAAAATATTTTTAAACTTCAATGATCTTTTCCACACAAAGACATTTACTCAGTAGGAACATGCAAAACAGTAAATGTTTGCATGCTCATTGTCCTAAATTGTTTTAGCGTTAATTAGAAGTATAAATTAATATTTTACAAAGATGTTAGCCTTTCATTTTTAATGCGATTGAAGCTAAATGACTAAAACTTAGTACGGATTCTGGACTCCTGAAAAACTGTGACTGACACAGTATCATCCTGTAATGGAACAGCTAATATGCAGACATTGACATAGCAGAGTCATCATGATAGATCATATCAATTCATAATTCAGCTTCATAAATATGTAGAATTATTGACACAATATCTTGTAATGGCACTTCCTTTTCTACAATTCTGATGTACAGGACTGATCTTTGCAATGAGGACTTTGAAGTATAACCTGAAAGGATGTGATGTGTGGAGAAAAGGTAATGTTCATATTGTAATAAGTCACATTCTGTTTTAATATCAGAAAACCAGTGTTAAAAGCAGGGAAAAAAAATCTGTTACCGGCTTCCATGCCTGTAAGTCTCTCTAATACTTACTTAGGTTTACTGTATATATGACTTGTTTCCCTGCTCAGAAAATTGCTCAGTTTGCCAAACTATGAGAAATTATTTGATTAAACCAGAAAGAAAAAAAAAAAGAACCAAAACAACTCATTTCAGTTTATGGTCAGATAGAGAAAGAAGCTAACTAACTGCAGCATTATCCTTTATTTTGTCCAAAGAAATCTTGTGGACTTTTTCTACATATTTAGATTTTGAGGTTTTGTTTAAAATGTGCAAAGAAGCTTTTCTAATAACTTAATGACACTGATTTTAGAGCCCAGGGAAATGAGAGCAAAACCAGAGAACCATACAAATGTAGCCAGTAATGCCAGATTTGACATAGCTATTTCTAATACCAACGTGTAAACTAGAGAGGATTTGATCCAAACCAGAGAATTCTGGCAGTTCCAAAATTTGCAGATGTGTATAAAAATAATCTGGTTTCATGTGTCCCAGTTGTCTTGGATGCTATCATGATATTCACATTAAATGTCCAACAACATTTCTATCACTTTAGTTTTGTGCTTTACCTTTGGTTTCCACTCTTCTTGCTGTTATTCTTACAATCAGATTTATAATAAGGAGAGGATGTTTAGTGGATATAAAAGAGTCACTTGGCTCATCTCAAAACACAGAAGACAGTGAGCTGATTCACCCCAACTGAGGACATGAGCATTTAAATTTTACTTTCATGATTAACTTCTTTTTAAATTGTAACAAAAAGTACCCTTTAAAGTAATCTAAACCACTGCTACATATACAAGATAAGCAGAGACTACTGAGATATATACCTTATGAGAAAAACAAAAAAGCCTAAAACATATTGTGTGGGCTGAGAACTTTATACTGACTTCTGGTGCTAAGAGAATTTTATAATGGAATTATAAAACCCTCAAAAAAGGGGGTTTGCAAAGGATACTCTAATATACCTTTATCTATAATGGCACGGCTGGGGGCTACTATAATAATCCTTTTGCTTTCATGTGGCCATCTGGAGGCCTATTAAAACTAGTATCTAAAACAGACTCCCAAGTGTGTTGAGTTTGCCAGTTCCCACTAAGTCACTAAAATTGGGGAGTTAGCCCTGCTATAGGGTGAACTGTCCACTACAGAGAGAAGACAGCTTGAACTCTAACCTCTTACACTGTGAATATGTTGTGTACAGGCTGATTTTGATACACATACTTTAATTGTGAAAAAACCTAGCCTAGGTCTGTTGGGCACCTCTGGGGTTGTACGACAAGATGAAAGAGGGTAGGCAAAGTGAGAACGGAAACACTGCAGATTTAATAAAATATTATGGTTCAACTGAGAAAAATTCCATTCTGATTTTACAGAAAGCAACAATAAAACATTATTCAGCAAGAATCTACTTTCCTTGCACAAATACAAACATGGACATTATAGATAACATTTATTTACTGCTGTTTTTATCCAAAATATAATGGAAATAAATATTTGAATATGCAGATTATTTTACAGCATAGTTTGGTCTCTTCTTTTTTTTTTTTTTTCTTTTATTCAATTAAGATAAGGTTACTACAAATGTATCCAGTAAAATATTTTGAGTCAATGAAGGCTGGGTATCATTTTTCCAAAATAAAGTCCTCTCCATACACTCATTCCTGATCTTATTTAGTAATGTGGTTGCAGCCTATTATACCCGATATAACAAAAAAGGAAAATAAAAGAAAAAAAGAAATTAAGTTGCTGTCTAAAACCACACTAGAACTCAGATCTAGGACCAAATAAGATGCATTAATTGCTTTACTCCTTCACTGCAAAGCCACTCTTAAAACATAATTCCTTAATGAAGTCCGTTAATTTGTTCATGGCAGTACACAAGCTGTTCAAAATGACACAGAATTGCACTCTGTTTTCTAACCCCTGCAGTTTCTTCTGTTAGTCACTCTGCCTTGTGTTGTTATCCCATGGATAGTAATTATTTTATAGTGGCTGTAATTAGGGGAGAATTAGGCTTGGTAAACAAAACCTGCCTTCTCCCGTTAATAGCTAAGGATAATAAATTTGGCTCTGACATTCACTATATTTGGACAAGGCTTGGCCTTCTTCCAGTTTTCCCAATAAGAACTTTATTATATAATTATGCCTTGGAGGAGCTCATATTACAAGGTAATTTTTTTTTTTGTTAAGACACATATTGCATGGCTTCCAGCCAGTAAATGATATACTGTAATATATGCCTCCAATAAATGTTTTAAACAAAATCTCTCTAAGCAATATTCTGCTGGAGCTGCACATTGCAATTCAGCAGATATATTTACAGGGGTTTTTCATAATGCAAATTATTTTCTTTTGCTCACATTGTCCAACATTATAACAAGTGTTGAAAAAGAAGCCTAGGATTATTTTTATCAGCAAATGACATGGTTAGATTCTTAACTTATCATATCACAGTAGCTTAAAGAGAGTTTTCATACTTTCTATTCTGTGAGTAAAGTCACAGTTTTGTTGACATGCACAGAAGTGTAGCAAGTATCTTATTTTCTATTTTCAGCTTGAATTAAGAAACAACTCTTTGTTCCATCTTTCAGCCCACACATTAATGCATCATCTCCCACCCTCTCCTTTATTTTATCTCATACCTTTCATGTAAAATACAATTCAAGTTAACACACAGTAGCACAAAATGCTTTTCAAAGGGAGTCAATCATAAGATAAATAGAAATGGAAGGGCTTAAGGGGAAATATATAAAGGAGTGAGTGAGTGGCTCAAAAGAGAGAAAGAAAGTGTTTCAGTCACAAGGAGAAGCAGAGATAGGATCAAGACTAGGAAGGGGGAGTAAGCAATTAGATTCTGAAAAAGTACAGTAAAAACAGGTAAACAAGATAGGTACACCATTTTTAACTGTTTCACCTGCTGCTGAGTTATCTCTGACAGTAACATATAGGTAAATAATATATAATTGCATTCACCAAGTTCTGTAAGATCTGTGTAGGTAAACAGAATTGGTTTACATAGTTAAAGACATAAATCAAGCCCAGAGAGTTTAAAACCTGGTGAAACAAAACCAGGAACCAGAAGTCACATTTCCAGGCCATTTTTCCTGGTTATGCAATGTCCAGTACTTTTTCAATTTTCCTGAACACTATTTAGTGATACAGGTTAAAGACTAGTAATTCCTCAACTATAAAACCCACCATGTTCAGATAGAATAGACTGGCCATAAAATGTTTTTTGTTGCAAAAATATTACATTTTGTATATTTCTACTTCACTCCTTTGAAGGTACTCTCTATTTCCTGAAGGCACAGTTCAGTATTAATAGCAACGCTCAGGGTAAGAGGACTTAAAAAGATCAGGAGAAGGGAACTGGAATATGTGTGAAGACAATGATATCTACAAAAGCATACCAAAGTATTCTTGCATAGAATATGACCTATACATTAACTTTAAAAATATGATGCCCAGATAGGTTGCAGAAAAATAGTTTGTGATGCAAAATTTTAAACACTAAAAAAGAAATAGCATTTCAGGCATACACTTTAGATTTTTAAGCACAGGTTGGCACTAAAAAATTAAAGATCTTGAGCTAAATTCATCGGCACTAAAGGTACACATTGGATTAATTTGGCCCTGGGTAAGCCATATGAAAAATAAAAAAGAGGAGATTAAGTACATCAGCAGTCATTACAAATAGAAATAGACCATTAGGTCAGCGAGTCCAGTCTTATTCCAACTTCTTAATGTAGTACTGGCCATGATAATACTGTCTTCCATGTTCTCTAAAAAATATGTTTTTAATTACTCAAACTGTTCTCATCTGACTTCCCATAAGCACCTTAGGAAAGGGTTCACAGATTTGCAACAGCCTGTGAGACAGCAGACTACAACAAAAGAGCACCGCTTCTACTGATTCCCATGGAAATGACAGGGGTGCAGGCTGAGACACAGCTTTTTCAGCAGGAGAGTACAGACCAGTAGTGATTTTATAGTATGAGCCTGTATATAAAGGCACTGTTGACAAAAAAGGCTGGTCTCAAACTCTATCTAAGAGTTGGAGACTCCCTCATTTATTGAAGATCAAGTGGCAAAGAAACTTTTCCCACTATCTTTTCTTCCCCTATTTTCTCCTCTTCCTCTCATCTTCTTTCCTTTCTCATAAGGATTACGGAGGAAGGAAAGGAAAATAAAGCTAAAAGAGCGTGAAAGATGTCCAAGCTATGCCCTTCCCATTTCTAAGACACAGGAGGAGACACAAGACCATAAGCAGCTGGTTTGTGTATAATAGCATCAATTAAGAATTTCTTTTACCACCTTATCTTAAGCTAACATGATCTCAGTGTCTGGAAAAAATTATGTGGTTCATAATTTTAAAATATCGCTTTAGAAGGGGGAGAAGGTGGGAAACAGACATAATTCTGTCCTATATTGAAAGCCCAGCTACCTGACAAACACTAAGGACCAATAAATGTGCCTGTTGCCCTATGATGCACAAGGTGACCAGACTCAGACTTTGATATATGGCCAGTTGAAGCACATTCTAGCATCAAAGAACCTGCACCTAAAGTCTCTAGGTATTGTCATGTTTACTCTCCAAATGTTCCATAAATTTAGACAAAGATGAGGTGAACAAATAGCCAGTCTCCTCAGGGAAAAAATAAATAAATAAATAAAATCATGTCTTCATGAACAAACAAAACTCCTCTCAAAAACTGTAAGGATAAAAATACAGATTATGAAGACAAACCAGACTACTTACTCTCTCCCTCCTTGCCATTATATTGTCTCTGTACCACTGCAGCTGCAGCAAAAGGCAGGAAATGGCTTAAATAACCATTTTGCAATTTATAGTAAAGGTAACTTAGTGAAATCTTATCTTAGGCTACTTATTGTCCTAGAAGAAATTTTGGTGGAATATGGCCAGAACAGCCTTCCAGTATCTGAAGGGGGCCTACAAGGATACTGGGGAGGGACTCTTCATGAGGGTCTGTAGTGATAAGGGGTAACGGGTTCAAACTTAGACAGGGGAAGTTTAGATTAGATATAAGAAGTTCTTTACTGTGAAGGTGGTGAGGCACTGGAATGGGTTGCCCAGGGAAGTGGTGAATACTCCATCCTTGGCAGTGTTCAAGGCCGGATTGGACAGTCTTGGGCGACGTTGTCACATGCCCACAGCAGAAGGGTGGGAACTAGATGGCCCTAAGGTCCTTTGCAACCCTAACTATTCTATGATTCCATGATTCCACAGCTTCACCCAACACTGAAGAGCTCTAAGTTTAGTTTAAATTATGCACAGGGCCAAATTATAACCTGGCCAGAGCCAGGGTGCAAATAGACTATGGACAATTTTGAATACCTATTTTATCCATAACTGAGAGAATTTCTGACAGATCTAAGGATTAAGCATACATTGTTTCAAACAGGAGTTTGGAATTTTGCTTTTTTAAAGGCTGAGGAAAGTAAGCTCAGAGAAAGGCATAGTGAGCAGCAGGGGACCAAAGCTCCTTTTATCATTATTCTAAAATGAGATAAAGTGAAGAGATGGTCATGAAGAATATCAGACATTAAACAGCATCCCTGTGTGCAAATCAGAAGTGTAAACTTTGTTTTAGATAATGGCTTACAGAGGGAGATGGTTTGTTAGAACGAAAAAAAATAAAAGAACACTGAAAAAGGTGACAGAGGGACCTGATGGTATCCTTATGAGAAATATTAGGGAATAAAGAAGAAATGTTTCATTTGAAAAGTATATTTTTTTTTGAGAAGTATATTTATTATATGTGCCTGGTTCTTTCTTTTGTTATTGGTAAGACCTCCTGTGAGCAGAAGAACAATACTTGAAGTTCACAGTGTATATTCATTTTTTGGTTTCTGTAAGCAAGGGTATACGTGCTTTCAAGAAACTGTGGAAGCTCCATGTGCTGGTGAGGAAATGTCTAAATAATACTGACTCTAATTCTTTGAGTTACCACAAAAAAGCTTTCAAGAAACTGGCCTGGTAATACATCCTTGGCCAGATGCATGATGAAGATGGTCATTTATAAAAGTGCAAACTCTTTCTGGTTAGGTCACATTTAAAATAATTGCTTCTGCTTCTGACCCATCTATCTGTAAACACATCAGACTGACAGTTTGCTTTAGGCACAGTGCCCAATAGGTATGGGGGCAGCACCACACTCTAACGAACGCCTAACTTACAGACTAGCTTTTGGCAACATTATGAAATACCAAACAACATTGTCTTGATGCGAATGATGCATAGCTTGCAGGTGTTAAGAGACGCGAAGGAATACGATTCTTTTCACAAGATTAGTGTGTTAAAACTGCAAATGGATAAACAATTTCTGACTGGTTTAAGGCTGATCAGTGTCTTTACCAATGTTATCAAATGCATGATTTATTACTACAGCTAGCTATCAGAGATTCTCCTTTAGATCAAACATTAGATGACTGGAGTTTTGGAAACCAAGAATAAAAGAAGCTCAGCTATCTATATAACATGACTGTTAGACGGATATCACATACAGTTAAGATGGGGAAACCGTAGCACCTGGGCCACCGTAAAAGCATTCAGCTTGCAGTAATAACAACATATTGTCCCTTTTACCTCGCAAAACTTTCCTATGCATTTTCCTGCAGAAACAGTTCACAGTTCTCCAGGAAAATAAATTAATTGGAGGGGAAACAACTCTGGCAGAAGCATGAATAACACTGGCACTCTCTTTCCGAGCCTCTTAATGATGTCAACACCCACATTAATGTGATATGAGAACTTTTAGAGGACAAAAAGCATGTTTGGTTCTGCATTTTACATCTTTATGCAGAATAGCCGTGGTTAGAACCATAGCTCTTTGTCTGAACCAAAATCTTAAGTGGCAACTTTGTATTCAAATTTCATGACTACTTGGGAGAAAACATGAAGGGAACACAAAAGCAGAGATTCCACACATAAAGAAAAAGTGTTGGTCACTAAGGACAGAAAGGTTCATACAAGAAAACTGGATTATATGAATGCCAGTTTCTCTCCACCTCACAGACTGGTACTGAAGGGTATGTTTTCACTTAGCCATTTCTGTCCCTCTGCAAAGATGAGCAAGACGCTTTAAATAACTAAGACTGTCCCTGATAGGGGCAAATCTAATTACAAGAAAGAGGAAAATAAAAACAACCAAAAGACCCCCCCAAAACAACACAATATGGAAGAACAAAAGAAAAGGTTTATGGTTTTGGGTTTGGGCTGTTTGGTTTTTTTGTTGTCATTTGGGTTTTTGGTTTTTTTTTCCTGGGTGTCTGTTCATTACCAGCCTGACATTATAACTTCGAGGGTCATTTCTCTGCAGTCAGTAAATACCAAAACAAAAGAAAAGCTGTGCATAACCAGAAGTAAAAGGGAAAACCCTAGATCATTGCGTTCTCAGAAGAAATTTTACGTAAAAGAGGCTTTCTATTGGAGAACCCCTCTATCTCATTCACTGTTAACTGCCTTCCCTTTTCAATAAAAGAGAGAACACATCAAGAGAGTATCTACACAGGTTTTGAGCAAAATATTATCACAAATATCAAATAAGCAAATTAACTTTGCAATATAGCCATATCAGAAGTCAAGCCATTACTCTTCAAATATCGGAGGGATAACACAAGTAAGTTCAGATCAATAAATGAATGCTTGGACAAGCTAAATTTTTTAAGCAGTTATTTGCCTGAAAATAGTTCATATAATGGAAATTGCAAGGTAGCATCACTTGCAGCAGAAAGCACTTTACCTAAGGGTAAATTCTTTCCAAATAGAAGGTGAAAGTATGAGAGCAGTTTGAAAACTATGAATCAGCATGGCAACACAGCTCCTCATAACATAACAGATGTGTAGGTTTATCTGCTGTGATACATTACTCTTTCAAGGATGGCTACAGAAAAATGAGGCAAAGCCAAAGCCCATCTTTGGTACAGAGCTCCTGTAAACTCAGACTGAAAAAAAAAAATCTACCACAAATAAAAATACATGGCAACCAAATTCTGTAGGGCCATGTGTACTGACCTGATTCATTTCACAACTCAAGAGAGGCTGTGGTCCAGGCCAGGAACCTGCCTAGACCTTTTTCCCCTGATCTTGAGCAGCATCTCTTGTGGAAAATCTATTTAAACAGATAGAGACAAATTCATTTTATATTTTGGGAAGACATAGTCAGATACAAGACTTCCTGGTTACTTTAATCCTTGACAGAGAACAAAGAGCAAGATAAAATGGAACTCAGGGCTTGAACCCAAATCCTTTGAAATCAATTAGATTCTTTACATTGATTTCAATGAGTTGTGGATCAGACCATCACTTCCTCAAGGCAGCAATGAGACACTTCCTAGAGAAGGTAGGGGTCCTCAGTTTCACCATTCATTCATTTTTGATCTTTCAGTGTTTAATGAATCTCTTCATCCTGCTCTTACTCTCAACTCTCAGACAGGCAGGCATTAGCAGTGCATTCACTACACAGTAGAAGATCACCAGCATCCATCTTTCAAAAGAGACATACAACTGAGGCCACTCAGGGCCACTAAAGATCCCATGGTACTTTTGCAAGAGCAAAAATAACAATGCCAGTGTTTTGGCCAAATTCCAGCCTCTTTAATGACATTCTGTCCATCTATATTCTCTCCTTAGTTTCAGCTGGAAAAATTAGCCACCATTTTCCACTATCTTATTAATCTTTTAATGTAGAATCAATTATAAAAAAAAAAAGCCTATGAGCATAAAGTATTGGGACTTGCAGCTATAATGAGAATATCATATCATAAAACCAGAAAATGCACCCCTCTTTTCACAGTAAAAATCTACATGATTAGCACACCAAAGGTAACCATAGAACTATTTTTCATTTTTAAAAGAGAAAAACCAAAATATGGATAAATGGACAAAGAAAAAATAAAAAATAAAAAAGGCAACCAAACAACACAGTAGCATTACAACCGACTTCTTTAAAATAGCAGCTACTACATCTTTACTAAATATCTTCCCTACCTAGCACAGTTTGGAAAAGTTCCCCATTCCTATTCAACATCAGGAACTTTCTGGAAGTCTTGAACACTGGGACTCTTTATGTACCGGCTGGAGATAGTGACAGGGATATAAAGGTGTTCAACTATCTACCTAGACTCCTAACAGATAAATAGACTAGAAGGACATACAGCTGTTTTTCAGTTTTGCCATTAAAAATAATGTTGAAATCAAGGTCAGATTAGTAAATATTTTTGAAAGCCTGCCGCTGTCTAACCTATACATATAGAGCTCTACAGGAGGACATCACAGATTTAATGTGAGATCAGTCTAAATTCCTGCTCTTTAAGTTGATTTAAACACTCTGGTATTGTCAACTATTGTAAATCATATCCTAAAACTTAACTTAATCCAGGTAATCAATAACGGGTAAGAAAAGATTACCCTCCTGCTCCTTGAGGACACTAAAAATCTAGACAACATCATGACATTTGTGTCTTAAGAAAATGAGACCTTAAATGTTTTTTTTCCATGGTATGGTATATAACATATAGATGAGTTAGCAGTCTGAGATTGATGGTCTCATGCAGGTAGTACACAGTTTTGAGTCATAATTTGGGATAAAGACACAGGATAACTACATCTCTGTGGAATAGATGGGGTTCAACCATGAAAGCTTACAACTCACTCACTCTTCTAGCAGATGTGATTGTGATTAAAAAGGTTGTTGTTGGCAACAAGTAAAATGAAGAGCACTCTAGGGGGCCCAGAGAGCAAGTCCATTAACTTCATCAGCACTAGATTGTGTTCCCATCTCAGTACAGTCTTAGGAAATAGTGAAATTACATTTGCCCATCCTAATTGTGGAATTCACTGAAAATATAGGGTGATAGGTAGAGAATTCATAGCTACAAATAAGGTCATGTTGGTATCTTTCTGTAGAAATAATTCGGTCATTTGCAGATCATATTAGGTCAAGTCACTCATGGTACTATTATCAAAGCTACGAACTGGAGAGCTTCTGAGTGATGATACATGACAGAACATTTTTTTTCAAGAGTCAAGAGATCTGAAAGGAGAGAGAAAAACTAGGGAGGATCTTGCAGTAAGTTCAACTGACCAAAGAGCCACTATTATTTAGTTGAGCTCAGGGCAATCTTTATATTACTGGGGCTCTGTTTTACCTCTTCAGCAGAAGTGGCAAAGTCCCCCATTTGCTCAGACATCTAAGAGTGAAAAGCTGATATTTGGGAATATCTAGAAAGAAACAACTCATCAACAATAGGAAATAGCCTAGATTATTTCAGAAGCTTTTTCCCCAGTCTTCATGATAATTTGGTATGAAAGACACTTTAAAATGTCATTGTTAAATGCCCTTATTTCCATTCAGAACAGCAATACTGCTTCAGTACCAAAGTTCTGCTGTTCATATATGCAAAGTTCTACTATCACACAAGGCATCATATCTGCGGTGTTTCTTACCTGGCAAAGAGAGGAAGATCAAGTAACTGAGTTTCTGTCTTATTCCTGAATTCTTCCTGACAGTATATTGCATTATGAGCTGTACTCATTACATGCCACATGTATGATGCTTCCTAATGAGCTGCTCACTCTAGCCCACACATGCACCTTTCTCTTGAACTCCTGCTATACATTCTACACTCTTTGAGCCTCGAGTGCTGCAAAAAGTACGCACAAAAGATGGCTGATGATTTCACTGGTTACAGAAAATATTTGAATACTCTCTTTACTCCTAAGATTTTTTATTTTTTTTTTTCTGCAAGAGAAATTGGAAGCCCAATGCTCCAATTCAAAACTTTTTTCAGTGAACTGAAGTAGAGGTACTTTCATCAGGAAGCCCCTAATGCAGAAAAGTAATTTTAAACAATATGTAGAAGAATTCACTAATAAAGAAATGTTTTTACTTAAATGGCCATAAAATATTCTGAATTCTTTCTGTGTTAAATTTTTTAGACCCTGTACCTCAAATTCTCAGGCTTTGCAAACATAGCTAACCCTGTCATCACGCTGATGACAAGGATATTCTTTTAAGTATTTAATCTCTCCCACAGTACATTTAATTGTTTTTAGCTGTTGTTTGTGCAAGTTATACAGATAAGCAAAGCTGAAAGTGTGGTCAGAGACTCAAGTAAAACTCTTAATTACATAAGTCACTATTGAATGTGTGATTTAAACAGATAAATACAATCGTTAATCTAATCTTTTACAGTTACACTCCTGTAACAACAAAAGGCCAAATAATATTCAGGCAAACATGTGTCCTTTCCCTACAGATACTACCAAGCACTAGGAAATACCTGGCACCCCTTGCTCCCTGGTACTGTTTTTTTTCCAGCAACTAATTATTCTTGATCATCTGCATCGCATGTGAAAAACCGTTTGAATTCATAAAAAAAGAAAGAAAATAAAAGAGTTTTTTGCAAAGGATGCCTCAAAACTGAGCATGTCCTGCCCTGTAGATTCAAATTAAAGACACAACAGTTACCCCTCCATGGCTCTTACCAAACAAGGAAACTCTACCTATCGTATCGAGCTAGTAAGTTATAGACAGAGAAAATAAATCTAGCAGCTTAATCTCATTTATGAATCTACATAATTATGAATAATTGAATGAAGTTAAAAGGAGGAAATTTCAAATGAATGATAGAGTTCAGATCAATTCCCAAGGAAAGCAGTACACACCCAATGGCTTACCACAAATTAAATCTGACTGGAAAAAAAAATCTAAAAAAAAATTACTCTTCTGGCAAGAAATAGAGGTGATGATCTAGCATCTCCTATGAGCCGATGATTAATTGCCAAAAAAGCCCTTTACATATTAATAACTTTTTTTTTTTTATTCTCTTGAAATGTGCTTGGCTATTGAAAACAGAGATGTTTTCAAAGCCGTAATAAAAAATAGTAATATAAAAAAAAAGTGGCCATCACCAAGGAAAGTATATTTCATAATTAAAAAGCCAGCTTTAGCCTCATTTCTAGTTTGGGGGTCAGCCTGGATGACACAAGTGGCCATTTCTGGCTGGGCTATCTACAAATACGTAATTGGAGTGTAAATTATTTTCACTATATAAATAGCTCTTGATGATATCACAATTTGTAAATAGTGCAGTTTGTTTTCCCAGAAGCAGCTTTGTGCTAGCTGACAGCTCTGAAAAGTTTTTGCATTTGATTATGCTATTTTCCTCTTTATAGCTCAATAGGAAATCACATGCCATGTGCCCAGTATGAATTGGGTCTGCTTTTCCAACTGCTCTGTTACATCCATGACACATAAGTGCCTTTAATATCCTTTGGTAAGAATGCGAGCTGCTTGCACACATACTTATTATTTTTAAGTCTTTATTTTTATATAGCTGCAATAATGTATTTCACAGCTGGCTGATGAAGCACACTAGAATTATTTGGAATTCCTTAGTGCTCCTTAACAGGCAATTAAACTGAAAATCGAAATGACTGTATATGGTCAGGTGCATTTCTGCCACTGTATTACTTACACTGTTGCCAGCAGAATATTTAAAGACAGCTTGTACTACCATACGCTGGTGCAGCTGTGCTAATGGCTTTCCAAACTTCACTACTCAAACTTGCCCTAGAGAAGCCTTAGCAATGCATCTGTTTACTAAGGTTTTTCTATTAACCTTTCCTATATCATGGCATCTTTCTAACTTGTTTAGTGATTATAATAACAATATGCTATATAGTCTATATCCAAAGGCATTTAAATGCACACACAAAGTATTCTAGCAACCTTCTATACTTTTTGAGTAATAAAATAGTTTCAACAAATAGCTTGGAAGGAGAATATCCTTCTTTTCTATGTACAGAATACATTGAACTTAAATGTGCCACAGAAAAAGCTAGAAAATTCTGTGCTGAGATACCCCAGAAGCTGGCACAACATACGGTAAGATGAAATGGGATGAGTCTCTGGGGTAATGTGGTCCCTTAGAGAGAAATCATCTTCTGTTACCTTGTAAAAATTGCCTTTTCTTGAAAGACTAGGGAAATGTTATATCCCCTTCCCTTCATCCTCAAGAAAAGACAAAACTGTTACCATTTCCCTGTCTGTTCCTTAGGCAAAAATACACAAGAACAAGAGCTAACCAAGAACCCTACCAGAAGGGAGGGCATTTTACAGAAGGAAATGTAAGATAATATACATTCATACATAGCACCACATTCAATATAACCATTTTCTGCCTTGTGTCTATAGGTAAAGCAAGGGAGAAGGAAAAAGCATACATAGAATTTATTTACCAATGTATTTTTAAAGCGAAGCTAAGTTATAGAAGAGTCTTCTAGAAATAATAAATATTCTCTATTATATGCGTGTGGGTGGGGGAGGTTTGAGAAATATCTGTAGAATCCAGCTGAGTTAGATCTCATCTAATTCTGTAAGACTTGTCACAGGGAAGAAATGGAAGCCCATAGGCTGACATAACCATGCAAACAAGTGAGGTGATCTCTGGGACAAAATGAGTGCTGGTCATGGACAGAAACCTGCCTCTTTCAGAGGAGTAGCAACAGGCCCAGGTGGAGGGAGAAAGCAACTGTTTGAGATTCAAGCTCTTAGATCAGAAAGCCCAAGGAGCACCTCCCTCCATGCACAGATGCTGCAGGGGTGGCAGGCCTGTCAGAAGAAGGGAGGAAAATGGCCTGAGTCTCAGTTACAGGAGTGAGAACTAGGGCTTGGCAAAGTAAAACACAGCTGAAATAAGGACTAAAGCTATGATGTATCTGTTTGAAGTTTTGCTTCGAAGTTTCTGCACTGAAACTGCCATTGTTGAAAAGTCGTATTATATTTGCTTATCTACACATGAAAGTCTTGTTAAGGTTAATGAGAATTCCTGTTAGCTAGGTGATAACAGATTTTTTCATTATTAGTACAGAACCAAAATGTTTTCCCATGTTTCAGAATTAGAAAGCAGTAGGTGTCCTGAATTCTAGTTCTCTGAAAAACCCCACAAGAAGTTCATATATTTTGATCAGCAGCAATGTGGAAGACTTAGTTATTCATATTTGGATCCTAACTGCAACCCAGATTAATTGGAAATACAATAAAAATAGCCCATTTGAGTACAGAGTGAGGCACTAAGCAGGTAGATTTATCCTACCTTATTTTAGTTTCATACTGTATGTTCCTTATTATTTAGATCTAGGTTCTCTCTAGATTATTTTTTAATCTGCACTCTCAAATGGCACTTATCTAGACATTTTAAAATCATACCGAGATAAAAGCCAATCTTTTTGTAATCAGTATGCAGAGAAGAAGAGAAGCAGTAGTAAAGCAGTTGCTGCATGTTTGCTGACAAAATATTTAATCCAAACATTTAATTTCAATCTGCCACTGTTCTCAGTTGGTATAATTACTTTAAGCAAATATCATGTAGGAAGGAGCAGAAAATAGTCTCAGCTACTGAAATGTAAATAATAAAACATAATCATAATTGAATGTTTAAAGCCATATAATTCCATTTTAGGATCATTTCTGTGGACTATTTTAAATGTCTAAATGATTTTAAATTATTTCTGACATAATGGCTGATGATACTGCCTACATTGCGAGCAGTGGAAAAGGTTTAATTCTCTCATCTGTTCATACACATCATACTTCAAAGGTACCACGGTGAAACTGCACTGCAGCCCATGGAAAATTTTAAACTTTTGTTTTTCATCTCAATGAATATTAAAGCCAACACAAATTTAAGGCTATGATCAACACAGTTTTTTGTGCTTTTAAGTCAAATTAATATAAAAAACTTCTGTCACTATTTTAAGCTTACTTGCAATCTGTTTAGCTCAGACATCAGGCAAAAGAGGCCCTGGTTTTTAGGGTAAAAATTTACTGCAAGTTTTCTGTTTTCTGGAAAACCAGGGACTTAAAAATACCCTTCACATCAAAAGCCACTTTGATTTTCTGCCATAAGTTAACCAATCCATCAAAAGTCTTACGGCCCTACAAACTGCTATGAGTGTGAATAAGATTAATTTCATTGATGACTAATTCTTTTCTTGTGGTTTTCCACATTCTTGACTCTATTACAATGCCTGTCTATAACACTGATACGATTTTAGACTCTGTTCTAGGTGTTAATACTTGTAGTACATAAATGCAATATCCAGCTGCAAACCAGATGCATGAGTCATTCAAAACAAAGAAACATAAAGAAAGGTTTCTCAAAGGGTTACTCTTTAGTGCTATTATCTAGTGAGTAAAATTTACTTTTGTGCAGAGGATCATCACAAAGGAGGAGCAGAACTCAAGTTCCTGATCTGCAGATTGAATGGGAAAACTTAAATTTATCTGACTGAAAGGTTTCCATATTTTTTACAATTTGTAAAAAAAAAAAAAAAAAAAAAAAGAGAGAAGAAAAGAAAATCGGTTTAATCACGTATCCTAAACGTAGGACAAAATTTGTTACAGGGGTCGGAAGGGACCAGGGTAAAGAACAGAAGAAGCTTTTGTTTGCTGCATTTAATTGAGTGAAATATTTTTTAAGAAAGGTCTGTACTATATACTGATTTTAAAGTTTAATCCCCAAAGTAACTTGCCTTCCCATCACTGCTTTTCCTCTTCAACGACAACCGCCACAACAGAAACAGGTAAGAGGGTTAATGTGGACTGCAGAAAACCATTGAAAATTAGTCCTCTTCTTTCCTGCAGCAGCTCTGGCCAGTCCATGGCACTTGCACATCCTTGTAGACTGGTTACAGGGGAGCCAAACTCAATACCTGCATAGCCAATTCCCAGCCATACTACCAGTTTCTCAGTTCACCTAAACACATAGCACTGTTTGCATGTATAGGAGGTGAGAGAGAAAACATTTTTAGTAGTGGTGTTGAGAGGGAGGCTTTTTTTTTTCCCTTCTGTACATAGCAAAAGCACAAGTTCATTCCAAAGCAAAATAATAGATGTCCTTAATTTGTTACTTGCAAACTGTATGAGCAGATGAGCGAATCCAAACCACAGAGATTATCCCTACCAACCAGACAGAACAAGGAAAACAGAAACAATCCAGAAAAAAAAGAAATGCTGCAGAGTGAACTAAGAAGGATCCAAAGGCACTCTCAGAGCCATGTAATCGCTAACATAATTGCAACAATATTTCTTTGATGTGAAATTACAATTTTGTTTACTTCTTAAGCAGACTTGCTTGTATTACAGGTCAAGCATGCGTGTCAAAACCGGCTGGCTTTTCAACAGTGATTTCTGTTACTTATCAGGTTTGTTTACATGGCTAAACAGGTAGAGCTCATCTCTCCTTCCTAAACCCGGTACAAAATAAAAGCAGTGTAGCAGGGAGGAGGAAGGCACAAGCTGACAATGGCAGGCAGAGTTCTTTATTTATTGCTCCCAGCAGGTGTCAGATGCCGGCAGTTTCTTTACAACCATCAACACCCCGGGGCTTTTTAGTTCCACATATAAGACAAGGAAGATGGGGGATGGCAACTAACCTCAAGGGATTAGGTACCTGAATCCTATCCCAACTACTAGCAGACTCCAGCTGCGTTTAAATGGTTTTTGAAGAATTTCTGATGTTCAGTGGTTGTTGATTACTTCCAGATTTTAGTTCTACGCCAGTGGAGATCCACTGCGAAGAGTGTAGCAGTTGTTAAAAATTGCAATTGCACCAAAGAAATGTCTTCTTTAAAACCAGTTCCACAAATATTACAAAAGTGTTTAAAAACAAAAGAAAAGGGAGAGATAAACCTACAGACTCTCCAGTGGAAGGGGAACCAAGCGAGGCATGGGGGAAGGGAGGAGAGAGGGCAGGGAAGAGAGGGATCATATTAGCTTTAAGTCCTTCTCAAATTTTCCTTGTAAATGTTATGGTGATATTTTAATCTTCAGAGGGATGATTTCGATAAATGCTCTATTGACAACATTTCCTTTCTTCAGTTTACCTAATTTAGACTCCAATCTGGGGCATGTCTGGGCCTTTCCTCCATCATTACATGTCAATATAAAAGAATGTGTATACTTAGATGCATCTTATCTTTGAGTAAGTTAGATAATATACAATTTGCATATTAGATAACGAAATCGGAAGATTTTTCAACACCCACAAAGAAATTCAAAATCTGTTCTCAGATAAATACATCCTTCCAGTAAATCAGAGGACATTCAGTGACTTACATGAAGATAAGTTTGCTGAATCTGAGCTACTTAGTCTGAAAAACTACCAGTAATGTGTCACTAGAGTTTCCTTCGAATTATCACCATATTTATATCTAAAGACTTCATTGTTTCATCAACAAAAGAGGCTGGTTAAGGAGATAAAAACCTTCAAAGAAATAACATAATGTATGTAAGTACCTTTCACACATTCTTCCACTGAATTTAAGACAAGTTTTGAACACAACTGTGTGAAAGAGGAAGATTGCTTCCTTTGCAAGGCTGGATTGTTGGGGTGGGGTTATTTTTGTTTTTATACATAGTTTGAAAGAGCAGCCAAGGCTAACCGAGACATTCTTAATAGTAGACAAATATGGAAGAATTATTCTTCCTATCAGTTTTTTCCTTTTAAAACTTTTGATTCATCAGACAAAGCTCCTTCCCATGAAAAAGGGAAGAGAAAAGGGGAGAGTGAGAAATGAGGAAAGAAAGACAAATTACTGGAAGATTTCCTAATACTATGCTACACTCTTCAGCAACTGTGAAGATCCTTAAAATCTTGGTAGTAAAACAAAAGCACATAAACTAGCAGTCACTTCATCTTCAGAAGTGCTTACCATGTTTAGATAGACATTATTCAATAGCAGAGTTCAATTCCAACTTGAACTTCTTTTAGTCTTGCAAATATCTAGATGCAAACCAATAACGGAGCATACATGTTTGTAGCAAGCACTGGGACACTAAAAAAATAGATTATTTGAGCAGGTTATAACCTAAGCAGCAAAGACCAGATAGTGATACATATTCACACGGTACAAACCAGACAACATGTCTGTTTCCTGGCACTAAGGTTTTTTGGCAGCCTTTTGGCAGTGCAAATTGAAAAAGTGAATATATTTCAAATCTTTTCAGATCCAAGATGCAATGTAGGTGAATATACAGATTACAGATTCCCAATGCATCAGCAGCATTATTAACTATTATCTTATACAACATATGCATTCATTAGAGAAGAGTTGCTCAGATTCTCTGTAAAATAATTTTCCAATGGTGAGCTGCATTTGTAGCACTAACTGTTGTGGCAGCATGCAACACACCACAGCCAGCATTGTCCAAGAAAGGATTATTTCATTCCACTACATCATATCATAACCGACTGTACTTCGTAGTACAAGTGCAACCTTGTCATTGCAATTTGTCACACTTTTTTGTGTGCATTATAGCTCACTGAAGTCTCATCTTCTCTGCTGAATAGCCCAGTGCCATATAAAACATGACACTATAATGAAAAAGGCAAAATCTCAACAAGGGAGATATTGGTCATTGCTTCCATTACAGAGCTAGCTGTCTCCCAGATTGTGCATGTTCTGGAACTGCATCCGGAGCTCAAGCAGGAGACAGCTTTGCTCCTGCCACCACACATCTGCTACCACATTTGCCAATGTGCCTTGCTTTACTAAATCATCAGACAATTCAGCAGCAGTTGCACATAAAACATCTGATGTCAACACTGCTTTCTGTTTGGTCATCCTAAAAGCAAATGTGTGACTCAAAACAACAAAACCCATATCCTCATGCTCATCCTGGTACACCTTTTCTTTCAGTTAAAATCACCTCTGCAGTATCAAGAGCTGTTAAGTTCAAAATGAGAAGGCAGGATTTGTTAGGCCTCTTCAAATGGAAAGTGATGGGAGAAGACACACAACACAAAGTGTGAGCTATCTGCTTCTTCTCAGGGGCTGCTTTCAAGTCCTGCCCAGCAACCAGGGTGAAAATCTAGCCTCTACTATGCATTGAGTCAAATTATAACTGTGCTCGGGGTTGGCTGTTTAACGAGAACTCAGTTCTTGGTTTAACATGTACTGTAGGTGGATATTAAAACAGTGTAAAAACAATCTACAGCAAGAAAAAGGGTGGAGGTGGGGGGCTTTTCCCCCCTTTTTTGGGGGGATTTTCCCAAAGCTGTGAGACCCGCTCCAGTTCCCTGTCCTACAGCTCCGTCCTGCTGTAATGCCTGATGCTAAGCAGCTGCATTGCCTTGCCCACTGTTTTTCATAATGGTGAGCACTGTCTCATTGTGCCATCATATTATCCCTGCTTTATCCATCCTTTGTGTACAAGTGTAAACCTTAGACTTACACTGTAGGTTTTCCTGTGCAGTGACTGTCTTTGTTATACATTTGTAAAGTGCTTAGCTTTGAGTCCATGGCCTAGAGATGCCACTCTTATAAAATTATAATAATAGGACGCAGGTTACTTAGAGAAATGTGCATGAATTTTTCAAACAGGTATGTGCAAATCAGTCTAAAAAACTCAAGAATGAAAAATTCTCATTAGTTAGCAGAGTAAGTGAAATACATAAGTGAGTGATTTATTATTGTATTATATCATTTTGAGAAATCTTTTAACAAGCTTCCCCACTCAAGAATTATTTCCATCTCGTTATCATGGAAGCTAACTTGAAAGTTTCAATTTTGTGTAGGATATAAAAAAATTCAGGCAGAACAGCAAAACAAGCAGGAAAACAAGCCATGCACAGCAGGGAAACATTTTAGACAAAACTGGAGTCTAATTCCTGCTATTTCTAACACATCTGATGAATGCATTTTAATACAGCAGCACAGTAGAGATTAAGATTACTTGAATCATAGGCAGAAAATATTTGGGGATAAAAAAATTTATTCATGTCCTACTGCCTCTGATTTCCTAGCAAAACAATACTTTTAACAGGTGCTTTCTATTGGTGAGAACTCTCTAATCCTCAAAATAAATTCAGATTCAGATCATACCACTTGGCACATTTCTCAATACCCTTTGTGTGTAGAGCCAAATTTCAGCTCATTGTCAAAAGATGGTTGTGTTATGATAACTCACAAAAGAACTTCATACATGCTCTGAATGATACAGGTAATTTGACCCAACATGCCAAGTTTTTCAAGACATTCTACCCTCCCTGCCTGCACAGTGCTCCCTGTCCCTTGGCAAATTCAGAGTCTTGAGCTAATCACTTCACAGTTATCTCTGAATCCATCACACAGCCAGGCTGCAAAGGACTTGTCAGGGCACTGTGTTTTCCTTCTTCATTCTGCCTCCTTTTAAGTTAGTAACAGCACTTTACAACAGATGAACATCAATTAATAGTAAATTACTACAGGATTCATGTGGGATCATATATTACAACCTCTTTGATGCCAAAACCTTTTACAATGATGAATGTTTTACAGTGAATACCAAACACATTTATAATGATTTTGCCATTTCCTGAAAAGTGTTGCCAATCTACCTTTGATTCCAAAGAAGCTGCACATCTTTATCTGTTCGAAAATACGAACTTTTGCTCATGAGATCTACACAAAGGCTCTTTTATGTAGGTCAAAGGATGCTTCCCCCATGCCCATTTAATATGTTTTCTGTGAAGTTCTCTGTGTTGCCCTTAGGGCCATGCACATGCTGGCGATATGCATGCAAGTTGCACAGCAAGTTCTTCCCCCTCCCCTTCCCGAATCATAATATCTACAGTTCCATCTGCCCTGTAATGAAATTGTATGCTTCCATTTATTTTTCAAGCATTTTTAAGTGTCACACATACAGTAAACCACTACTTTATGAATAGACCCCTAAGACAAGGACGCAGTTTACAGGGAACTTAGCTATTTTCATCTTGACAATGACTGACATGTCTCTCAGAGAATATTATATATTTAGCGTACTTTTGAAGGTGCTGTACTTAAGAAACATGTCGCGTCAACTGAATGAACTACTGAACTAAGTCTTAAATGTTTAAAGAAGGGTCAAAAAGGCACCTTGCTATGAAAGTGTACAACCTACACCTGACTAATATCAGAGCAGAAATCCACACAATGAATAATTTTTGGAAGTTTTCTTTACATTTTAAAAAAATGTTATACTTTAACTCTGAGTATTCATCAAACCTAGAACCGAAGTCTTAGCAAAGTAAAAGCCATACGCAAGTGGGGGTGGGGAAGTACACCACATTCTTCATAAACTTCACGAGAATTTCCTCAACACAAGCGTCTCCATTTATACAACAGATCAAGGAAGGCTAGAATCCAATTTCAAATCAAATAACCTCCATATCGATGTGTGGTATAGTTGACAGTGCACTCTCATCAACTCTGTGCTTTCTGGTGGGTAATGTGCACAATATAACTTAGAGTAGCCATTTGGCAGAAAACTGCTGTAGTCAAATTGAAATAGCCTTTAGTATCTTGGTTAAAATGGAGAGCCATAATGTATGCTTGTCATTTGATGAAAAATAGTGCCTTTAAATTAAGAAAAAAAAAAGAATTTCCCATGAAGATACAGCACAGCACAATGACACAGATGTCAGGATCTTATTTAAAACCGTAAAGGCACAGTGCAGCACAAAGGCACAATTTGTTAAGAAACACAAGATCATGTGCCAGTAACCAGAGATTTGCTGTTGGATTCTTGTCATAGAGGTAGTGAGAAAATGTGAGTTACCTACAGATAATGACTTATTTCTCAAGGGAAGTGACACCTTTAAGCTGATATTACAATATACAACATATATCTCACCAAAAGATGTAACAATCCTATTTTATAACAATACAATGTACCATCATACATTTAAGAAAAGTACAGCTGTTTTCTAATCAATGCATCTGTTGGTCCACATAATCCAGCTAATATAAACAAAAATTACTACCAAAAATGGATTAAGGATGAGATTTAAAACCAGTTAAGGTCATGGAAAAATTTTTCACTCGCATCAACAGATTTTTCAAATGTCCAGGTTTTTTTGCTCAAATAAATCTAATGGCTAAATCAGGGCTCTGAAACACCAGTCCTAAATAATAACCTTAGTAATTTCAATGAGCTGAAATTATGTCTTTTTCTTTTCCTAAGCAATCAGGAGGCTGGGCTAGTAGGTCAAGGACAGCGATTCCTTCCTTTTCTAGGTACTCATCAGAGCACACCTGAGCAGCCCATCCAGCTTTGGCTCTCTAGTACTAAAAGATGTTCAAGAATTTGAGTGGTCCAGCAGTGGCCACCAACACATGCAGGGACTCAGAGCTCATGGCCTGTGAGGACAGACTGAAGGGCCAGGGCTTGTTCAGCCTAGAGAGAAGGTGTCTTCAGGGGGACCTCACAGCTAGTGGGGAGGTTACCAGGGCTCTGGAGCCAGGCTCCTCACTGAGGGTGAGGCAGAAGAATGAGAATCAAGGGTCACAGATTAAATCAGGAGACCAGACATAATGAAAAGAAAAATCATTAAAAGGATAATTAGGGACTGAAACAGGTTTCCCAGGGAAGCTGTGGAATTTCTGTCCTTGAGGAGTTTCACAGCCCAACTGATTGAAGCCCCACAGCCAGTGTTGCTCCTACTTTGACGCTGGACTAGACAACCTTCTGAGGTCTCCTCAGATCTGACCTAAATAAGAAGCCCAGCAACGCAGAGATAGTTGTCTTCTATTATGTGACAGCAGACATGTTAAGGAAACTAGAATGATAAAACCAAATAATAGCTGCTTGTTTTGTTTAAGAATCAACATTTATTGCTGAAATAAATCCTTTAAGAATTTTGTATGTTAACCACTTGCACTTTCCACTTTGCTAACAGTGCTGGTATCAGAACATATGAAATTTGAAAATCTGTGTTAATTCAGTGAAAATCTGTGTTAATTCA
The DNA here is from genome assembly GCF_037157495.1 of Lathamus discolor. NCBI lineage: Eukaryota > Metazoa > Chordata > Aves > Psittaciformes > Psittacidae > Lathamus > Lathamus discolor. Next base: position 91,187,195 of record NC_088886.1, on the reverse strand, counting down.
ATGCCATATGGCTGTGGGCATTCATCCAAGAAAGTGGCATCTCAACAAACGATAAGAGGAGCTTTCCAGATTTGAAGGTTCAGTGGAGAATCCAATTGACTGGTTGCTTAAAGAATAAATACCAGAGAGTGTCAGAAGTCAGTGAACCTCTTGCAGGTCCTGCGTCCCTGTCTTTAGTTTGGGAAAGGTCCTCCCTCACTTTGTATGGCAGCAGCAACTCCAGAAGTGTTTGCAGGGATTTTCATTCTTCCCTGTCTCCCTAACACTCTCTGAGTTCTACTTCCAGCTCACTCAAAACAAGGAGAGGAAAAATGATTTCCAGAAATTTCCCCACCCAGGCTGCCGGAAAAGGAGCAAAACAACACTTTGCAACATTACTGGGAGAAATAACTGCTAACTGCCAGGAACAATCAGAAGAGTTTGAAGGAAGAATGAATATTCCACAGTCTAAAATAGCATTTTATTTTGTCAATTATTAACATCAACCAATTGGAAGCACATCAGAAGCAGTCAGAATTTAAAGTGAAGATCACGGACAGTATGACATTACCTTCTTTTACTTTTCCCTGGGCAAGTTTAGAAAAGCTGCTTAAGAACACGTGAGCGAACGCTTAAGTTGGTGTACAGATATGCACCAAAACTTGTGGAGTTTTTTTCAGATTAATAATTCTGTAACTGCATGGTAAATCTAATTAGAAAGTCTAACTGGAAATAAAACCCAAAATGATACTATCTCAAAACTGTACAAATACTATTTTTGATAATATAGCAGAGTATCCAGAAAGCCTACAAATCCAAATTCTGTTGTCAGGAACCAATGAGTCCTCCAACAGGATTCAATGGAATTAATTCACCATGTGAAAAATCTCTCCTCTGCACATCTGAAGGATGAGAGCTCTAATATAGCCATTTCATAAGAAAGGAATTCCCTCTGTGTGTTTTTGGTGAAGATACGGTATTACTTTATTATTATATTTTAGAATTTTGATTCTTAGCACCCTGTTGGAGGTGTATGAACATTTTAAAGACTTCTCAGATTTATCAAAATTCATGTTCTCATTTAAGCCTCTATAAGTTTCACTGATGGAGATATTTATCTGAATCAGTCTGTTCAATACTGATTGCTAAGAGATGTTAAGAAATGAAAAGTGTCTATGATCTTAAATAAAAGCATTCTGTGCTGTTCACGGTTAGCTCACTAAAAGAGTCACATCAGATGAAGAAAATACATGAGAAATCTCCAAAGAAAGGCCTCTGAGAAAAGTGGTGTTGGTAAGAAAGTATGTGATGTTTTGGCTTCAGAGTTAGTATGAATCAGCATCCAGCAGAAGAGGGTTGCTTGAATGCATTGTCACAACACCTAAATCCAAGTTTCTGACCCTTCATAAAAATAAAATATCCTATAGGTCGATCTTTTCTTAATAATAAGAGGTAATCCATGATCTCCTGAACAAATTACATACAGAGAACTCCTTATTTAACTAAATGTAAGCTGCAATATATCATTTCATACCTGCAATATATCATTTCATACCCTCAATATATGGAATTTACATGAGAGCCAAATTCGTGTTCTTGAACTCAATCTAATTTTCACTGGACATATCGCAATTCTTGTTACTGATCTTAGTGATAACGTGGCCTATTTGTCTGAGAAAACTCAGTACACATCCTGGCCCATGGGCTTCCTCCTTACAGGAAGAGTACAAACAGAAACAAATATAGGTAGGGAGTCAATTATTACATAGCTATTCCATCTATAATATAGAATTAATTAAAATAATTGTGATTTTATCTACTTCCAGTTTTCTCCTGACTTACACTCTAAATCTAGGAAGCCTTTTAAGATGTGAAGGAATATTCAAAGTATGAAAACATAAATATTAAAACCAAAACAGATAATGCACTCTCACAAAATGCATACTAAAAGGCTTCAGACATTTATATTTTTTAAAAAATGATTCTTTAACATACTGCAAACACTACCATAAAAATATTACAACACTACAACTGCAAAATTATCTGCTGCATATTAGTTTTTAATCAAAAGAATTAAAAGCAAAGCACAACTAGAAGCACTAAAGGAAAAACAAGAAATTTCTATTTGTTTATCAAAAAACAATACGAAGATATTCTTGTGTGAGAGAATATCTATACAACAGAAATTCTCTTAAAAGATAAAAATGGCATTATGAATCCCAAATATTATAACAGAATATAATTTGTGTTACAGGGAGTGACAAGAAACATTACCTGGTTCATAATTATTAGTTAGTATGCTAATAAAAAGCAACATTGAATAACATTTAGTATGTTGAATTCAGTGGGGGTTAGGTACCCAAATCTTTCAAATGTAGCAGTAAATACAGAGATTCTATCAGGCAATGCTCTTATAGCAGCAGAGAGGGGAAAAAAGGGAGGGGGGAACCCAAGCCTTGCTCTTTTTGCAGTATTTCGTTATATTGTCTCAGCATTAATTGTGAGTTGAATTAAAACCAATTTTGTTGGCAATCCGTACAGGAGATAAAAAATAAATCACACTTGTGTGGCCCTGTATTTGAGAGCAGCAAAGCTTAGGGGAGCATGCAGCACTGCATGTGAAGCAATCACATACTATCTACAGGATTCTCGTCTTTCAGGCTGTGTGAGGTACATGTGAAATTCCATTACAGAGTTTGCATCTCCATCATTTATTATCTACAGAGACAGACTGGCATTTTTTGCAATCGGGGAGAAAAATGCTGTGCGGATAACAACTCAATTATGTCTTAAAATTAAGTTTGAGAGAAAAGTTTGCGCACTATACAGTTCATCCAAGTATCTTTTTCAGAGGCCCCTAGGTCTGACAAAGAAAATTGTGAAAAGATATCACAAACCAGAGTGTAAATAAATACAAGCAATTCTAACAAAAATGAAAGATACAATGCATATTTTTGAAGTATATTAGGTCACTACATGTCTTGCTTAGTAGAGAAACAGCTTCATTTAACAGATTCCACTAAGACCTTAGGAGAACAGAAACTTGGTAGAGGGGAGTTTTCAGAGAACGATGTCTTGTGTATCTGAGTCATGCAGTTTTCAAGCAGCATATCCTCTTTAATTACCATTCCAGAAAGGCAATGACAGAAACTTTAGAGTTTTATTGGGAAAAATCAGTGCAGTCTCACTTAACTGGAGCTCTAAGAAAATTTAAATTTGGTACTTTCTTTCATGTAATATTTAAAGGGATAATGTTGGGTTTAGTTAAAAACAAAAATATTACTGTATTTACTTTCTTTTGTAAAAATAGCCCCAAAACAGTAGCTGGTGCCCTCCTGAAAACACTTGTCACTGTCAGACAGGAACAACACACAGCTCCTAGGTTGGCTAGAAGTGCTGTTACATAACCCAAACGTGATGAAAAAACAGATTGCTAAGATCTTGGCATTCTGCACAATTGCTTTGGACTGGGCTGCCAGCAGAGCCAGGTTTGATAAAAGATGGTACCCAGTGGGATCCATTGGAGAGGGATCCCCATTGCACTGAACAGCTGTAGCTGTTCTGATGCCACCACTGACTCCATGGATTGAACCAGTTTATTCTATGAAAATTGTCGAAACATCATGAAACTGGTCCATGTTCTGACACATACGAGAGCAGAGACAGTAAATGAACTTTGCTGCTGCAAGTAGCCATCAGTTTCATTTTGGTGCTGTGTTACCCTGTGCTTTGCACTTGCATTTATCACTGACATACAAATAAGTGATATATGGAAATGATCTTTTTAATGCAGGACAAAATTAGAACAAGTCTGCCTGACATGGGACAGGGGGGTCTGTCAGCAGGAACATAACTTCAAGAGTCTTGACGGAGTTTGTTTTACTCCTATTTCCCTAAAATTTGTGAATGAGCAGGAAGACAGCATCATTCCTTGCAAACAGCAGCTTCAAGTCCTGGTCCATTACTGGGCTAAGACTGGCTATCCCACCAACAGCAAGTTTGCTACCTGCTCTGGAATCCTCCAATACCTGCATAGAGGGAAGCAAAGGCAGTACTATACCAGGGAAAAAGAGCAGCAGACATCCCTGCTTCCATTTCCTACTGAATACTCTGACAGAAATAAGCATATATGAGCTCAGAATTTGTAAAGCACTCCAGAAGAAGTAGATAATTTTCAGCAGAGTGAAAAGAAAAAGCATTTTACATGTTGTGCCAGACTCCTGTAATTCTTGACTACTGTGTAGCCAAAGCTTGTTTATTAACACATCATCTGGTTGATTCCACATTCTAGTTAGTTGTCATTAGTAAGAGGCTAACTAATATTAAAGACTGGATTTCAACAGCTGTGATTTGGTGGTTAGTTTTTGTGGGTTTTTTTCCAGTTTCTTGTTTTGTTAGGGGGTGTGTGTTCAGTTTTAGCCATGGAGAGGTTCTAAAAGCTAGATGAAATGTGATATGCTTACCAGAGAAACTTTGATTTAGCCAGCAAGGAAGCGTGGCAAGGACTGCATCTGCTATATCATCATGTGCTTTCTGTTTGGCTTTGGCAATAAGCAAATCAAAAAAGTAAAACATATTTATAATAACTGGAAGGAAAAGTATGAATAGAGAAGTTACCATGCCAGTGGAAATGATCTGCTCTCACATTGTGAGACCAGCTGTTCTAGCCTGCATCGTTTGTACGTTTGCTGTACGAAGGGTGAATATATCCCATTATTGCAGCTGTGCGCAACCTAGCCTGACCTAAATGCCAAGAAATAAGCAAGTGAGAGTGAAGCATCAGTGGCAAATTGGAATCTAAGGCCTTTTGTGCTTGTTAAATGGTGGAATGATTATAATTGGAAAAAGTGATGTGCATTAGTTCTGAGTGAATGTACAAGAAATGACAAGCGTGTAACTTAATGATTACTTCACAACACCCAGGACTGCCTTCTAGTCTTGCACCGAGAGGCTCAGCCCTACAGCAGAGAAAACTGCATGTCCTCTTCTGCTATTCATGGGCATCCTCCACAGGTCACATGGAAATAACCCTGAAGTGATAAGTCTTGGTTTAGGAAATCTGCTGCTTAAGCTTGCATAAGTCATTGTGACAGAGCGTTTTTTTCTCTCTCCAAAAACCTTTGTCTGTGTTAGTAGCAACTGGGCAGAGTCCAGCTCTAAATGCAAACTTACACTCCTTGTTTATTCTCACAGATAGCAAGTATATTAGCAAAACTTCTGCCAATCAACATCTGTAAGATTTATTTGGTTATGCAGCATAAAAAAAACCCAAACACCAAACCCCAGAAACAAAACAGAAAAAGTTGATCCAAGCATACTAATGAATTATTTCAAGTGAATATGAAAATTAATACTTGTTAACTATAGATGAAATAAATTTCTTTTTACAACTGGCAGAATTTTTTTCCCAGGATATTAGAAATTCAGTACAATTAATTCTTCATGTTAAACTAACTCCTGTATAGGAAAAGTGTTCCAAGCGTTTTCTGGATGATAGGCATATGCTTTATGGCAGGCTCATATAAAGATTCAGGGTTAAATGCTCAATGAAAATGTGTAGCACATAAATCTACACAGAAAAGTAGCAGGAAAAGTGTCAAGAAGCAATCATCTCTAAAGTCAGTTTAGCCTCACAACAGGGGCCTTGTCATGGTCAGAGTTAAACAGGCTCTGTATAGGACTGAACTTTTGTCTGCATAAAGCCATCAGAACTGGGAAGTTTACCAGGAAACTGGAACTTCACAATTAAACAATATAGTTAAACACACCAATTGTAACTACTTTTCTTGAAGCTCTTGAAAATCAACATACCGAAAAGTACTCCACTGAAACTTTTTACTGATGTTTATATGCTACTTTAAATATGCTTGGTTTTAAAGAGGAAAAAACCCCATCCTCCCAAGAAATTCAGACTGGATTTTCATTAAATGAAAGTTGTAATCCCTTTCTACATCACTAGGTAGGGTCCACAGGAAATTGATGTAAAAGCTTAGCCTAGAAAGTATTTTTTGTCTTGCTTTGGTGGAATGTCTAAAGAACTTGTGCAAATTCAAAAGTCAAGAGTAACCACTGCCTTCATACTACTTACTTCAGATACATTGACCTTTCAGCCTGAAGGTTCCCGGTTTTACCCTACGCCTTCTCATGCAATGTTTGGAAAGATGGAACATCAGGGAAAGAACTGTTCTCCCTCCTTCTCTTTCATTAGTAATATTCATTTGAATATGATTTACTATGGAAAAGATGTTAATAAGAAATGCTTTTTTACATTTATTAGTGGAGAGATGGTCTGACAGTTGGGAAGGAGAATGTATTATAAAGACGATAGTGCAGGTAATATCCTGTATATTGAGTCTAATCACCCATTTAAAGTTAAAACAGGAGTTGTTAAGAATATAGTGAATCACACTCTAATGATTAGTGATGAGAATCACCTAGATAATGAAATTGGTATTGAGAAACAGATTTTTCGGCAGGATGATTATCCTACAAGATTGATTAAAAGGATAATTGTAGAACAATGTAACCTTTTCCATAATTATAGCATTGAACTTGTTTAAAGCCATTTGTCAGAACAGTGTGGCTCTGCCATATCACAAAGTGACTGACCACTGATTAACGTGATATTTATTATCTTCCAGGAAAGTGAGGTATTGCCACACCTGTACAAGGTGGTTTTAATATCTCTGCATCAAAAGTTAAGTATATAGTAAAACCACTGCAAGTAGTCAGAGCTATAAAATTCCATGTGGTTGCACATTTTCTGATTGCTGAATCTTGAGGATGAGTTTTCCATCCTTTTTACTGTGAGATCCCATGAGACTAACACTATAGCACTCTTTCACTTGTACTGGCATGTTTACAAGGCCAGACTGCTTTTCAACAGTTGGCACAGCAAAAGAAAATATCAGACAGCTTTAAAATTGTACTCAAAGAACTTCCAAAAGCAAAAGATCTGCAGCTGGAAATGCTGCAAGTTCCAGTGTTTGAGACCTAGCTGCAGAAAAAAAAGAGCAATTCTTTGAGTCTATGTTTCTTAATCTTTCAATGAGAAGGTTTAATAAGCTACAGTAAGAAATTTCCTAAGATTTTAAATAATTTCCTGGCATTTCTTGACAACAGCATGAAACCTTTCAACATTTTAACTACACTTTCAAATAATAAAGTGTTAATATGGAGGAGTCTTTTCATCACTAAGAATGATAAAGCCGGGCAGCAGCTTTCCCAAAGGAAACAAATATGATGATGTTGACACCAATGTGGGATACAGCATTCAAGGCACAGAAGTGAAATACCTGGTATCCATAAGACAGGAGCTTTTCAGTCAATGTTTTAAGTTTACAGGTAAGTTTCTCCCTTAGATTTCTTATGACAGAAGTGCTTAGGTTTGCTAGTCTGTGTGAGGACTTTTGGATGTATGAACCAGAACCCACAGCTTTGCACAAAATACTCACAGGATGTATATGAGAAATACTTTGACAGATTATATAGCTGTGAGTTAAAATTCAACCAGAGTCACAGAGAAGGACCTCCAGCTAATCACGTAATCCAATCTCCTGTCTCAAGCAGATATACCAGCAACACAGAACAAGCCAAGTTTCTAAGAAATTCCCCTCATTTCTGGATAACCAGCACTTTGGCTTCCTCCTACTGAAAGCGTTTCAAGCAAGAGCCTCTTCTTTAAGCTAATTACAAAGAGGAGTTTGACTTTCTTGTCTCTTAATAGTTGTAGGATGCTGCTGCTTTCCCTCTCAATCTCCTGTTTGCCAGCCTAAACAAGCCCAGCCGCCTCAACCTCCCATCTTATGTCAAGTACAACAGGACCTTTGCTTCATGCAAGTCGTCTACTGGATCATCTCTTCTTTCTCAATATCCTTCTTATACAAGGACAGCCCAAAACTGGATACCATACTCCATGTGTTGCCAGCCTGTGCCAGGTATATAGAGATAATAATCTCCATCCACTATCCATGCTTCTCCTAATGTGGTCAAGCGTGTAGCTTACATTATTTATGACCTCACACTGTTGTTATCCATCGTATTCCCAGGGCTGTTATGCATTCAATTGGTTTCCGATCCGTACTGACACACTTAAATTACTTATCCTCAAGTGCAGAACAACCATTAAAAATGTTGAGGTTTCTGTCATCCCAGTCTCCCAGTCCCTCAGTTTAACTCAACTGAAGCTCTGCTGTAGGGGATATTAATTCCTAGCCCTCAGTGCTCTCTGTAAATTTGCTGGGGCTGAGTTTTACCTTACCATCCAGGTCACTAATGAAGGCACTGAAGTCTACTAGCCCCATTATTGACCCTTAAGGTTATACAGAGGTTTCATCTAAAAGTTTGATACAAAGTTTGAATCATTCTATGAATCTATATTGTTACTTTTTCTTAAAATTGTAATTTGAGACAAACTGAACACTGTGGTATCATAAAGCGCATTTTAAAATTAAAAAAAAAAAGTGTCAAGAATCTATGGATTGATCAGTTGCGGAGTGATAGGAGAAGGGAGAAATTCCTTGTTAACTGTATTTTGGCTAGACAGCCCTAACAATCAGCAATGTAGTGGATTTCATTTATGAATTATGCTGTCCTCTTTAAGATGCTCAGATAGAATAAATACAATGCTTGGCAATAAGACTAATAATACATTATTGGGTTACTATATTTAAAAGTTTTAGGTACTGCTCTGCTCTAATGTATTTCAATTCTTATGTGAGTAGATTTGGTGGAGAGGAGCATATACAGGCTGAGTTGCTCTTCAGTCTCCTCATGTTCTTGTAGCCTGCAGAATAATAATTATGGGAATTGACCATCTGGTGGACATATGTAAGATTTGACTCAGCCCAGGGATAGGACGATAAGTGGCCTACTTCAGGTGAGTAACGGTAGCCCCTCTTATCTGCCTGAGGTAATGACGGATTCCTTCCCTCCTCAGGTGGTAAGCAATAGTCCATTAGGGGGCCAGCAAGAGGCTTTATTTATTTTAACTCACCTAGGGCTCTTCCATTCATTTGTAGAAGCCAGCAGCAGCAATTCCAGACACTAATGAGTAATGACATGGCAGGAGAAAATATATGGCACACAGTCAGTGTGTGGCTACGCACCATTTGATTATGTGCTGAGCTAAGAAGTAGGGAACAGCCTGACAGCAGGGGCTCCTGCGAGACCTCCCACTAGAGCTGCCCAATGGATGCTGCTGGAGCACGAGGAGCTCCTGCACCGGGTAAAGCTACCAAACATGCTTGTGTTACAGAAGTGTAAAAGATGACATAAGTCAGCAGGAATCCAAAAGAAAAGATAAAAAGACATATTGACTCATGCCTAATTATGGCCAAAGCACACCACTAGTAGCCTCAATGCAACCCATCAACTTCCCCCCTCACATTTGAACACAGAACACAAATGAACTAAACAGGAAAAAAATTGTTTTTCAATACAATCCATTCCAGGCATGTGCCTTTTCTGACTCTACATTGGGAGTTTCTGGCATCGTTTGGCAGGAAGCAAAGGCAAAACCTACTCCAGCATTCATAAAGAGAATTTCCAGAAGTTCAGGCTGCTGAAAGACAGGACTCTAGGATACTTGGCAGTGGAGGCTGAATTAAAACCCAAGGCAACGTAGCCTTTTTGCTTATATTACTTTGTCTGATTCATATTTATAATGATTCCCTCCCGCTGAAACGGCCTGGCTGCCTGTTGTTTTTGCTCAGTCATCTCCATCAGTTTTACAGATGGATTTTGCTGGAGTGGGAGAATTAGAGCAAAACCATGACTGTTATTGTTTCACAGCTGATGAAGAGCAACAGTAGAAAAGTAGTTAAGAAATCTTATTTGTTGTCATCTTAGCTGTGTGAAATTTTACACATCTAACACCAACAGTGGGCAAATCCCTGCCTTAAGATTTTCATTATGTTTCTCAAGGGACGACTGATATTACTTGGTTTTCACTCATTCAGGGTATCAGCTTCAAAGGCTAAAATACAATGGAGCTTCCCCGAATTTTCTCTGTGTAGACACAGATAGCTCTCTGCAAAGGCTATAGCACAAAAAGAGAGAGATCCATAAAACTGACATTTCTTTTTTTAAAACGTGTGTGTGCCAATGGAGATTCATTTCTCCTGAAGCAGATGTGTGAAAAATATTGCATGTCTTTTGTAGAACAACAGTAAGAATTAATTTCAAAGCTCTGACAGATCTAAAAAACCCTAATATTACAATTTAAGGAAAAATCGTCCAACAGCAGATTCAGACAATGTGAAAAAATACACAGCACATATTTGGGCTGAAGATCTTATACTGCTTTACAACTTTGGTTCTATTGTCACTTATAATAAAATCAGGGGGAAAGACCTTGAGAGATAAGCTGCTTATTTATTTGTTCCTGAAGCTTTGATAGCATGTAGGTTGCTGTGTGATCTTTATAAACTCAGAGGTGCTAAGCACAGCTTGTTTTCGAAAGTCAGTGCCAGCAAGAGACAGACTTTTTGTAATAACACCCAGCGAGCTGTGGCACTTGTATACTCATATATTTGTCTGTGCCAAATCCTTACCTAGTCTACATTAACAGAGTCCTTTTGAATTCATGCTGGGGATCTGGCCCAGGATCCATTTCTTGAATGTTTATATCCAACTGGGAGAGAGATACTTGAGAGGATATTTCTCATCCTCACACCAACCAAACGACTAAATACCTTTAAAATAGAAACAAAAATAGCAATTGCTTCCTTTTCCCAAATCTTATAGGACAGTCTGATCAGATGAGAAAATAGTGAAAATATGGAATTGTCTCTTTGGTTTTTTTTTTAAGGATCCAAAGGAACAGGTAGATGTTATAAGAGGAAATTATTGAGAAAAAGAGTCAAAGAAATGAATTTGTCGATTGCCCTAGCTCCATACGCAAGCTGACCTCAGATAACCCACACTCTCAAAAAGGAAATACTACTTAAGTCCTGCAATAATCCTCACCAGGAACTCATACAAAATCAAGTGGAGGACTTATTTGAAAAAGGGGAACTGGGGTAAACTTCTTGCATTATCCTACGTTACTGCTGATTCGTAGTGTGTGTTTGAAGATAATTCAGATACAGAAATCTGAAAACAATCTGGCACCTGAGCCAGTTTTCCCTCTCCCAGGATAGGTCCCATAGCCCAGGGGAGCTCCCCCTTGACTCCTTGGTTTTGCCCTACTGGAGGGTTATGACATGATGCTAGAAAAATTTCACTCTTGCAGAAGGTTATTATCTTACAGGAAGGTGTGATGCCAAACTGCTACCACTAGCTGTACAGAATTCAGTGGTATGACGAGCTGTAATGACTGTGAAGGTTAGGAATAATAGCCTAATATATGCCTTTTTCAACTGCCTCGTTTTCCCACTTTTCTCCCCATTTTTGACTTTTCCCAATGTGTCGCATTCTGAACTACTTTACAGTCCAAATACATGATATTCATGGTTGAAGCCCCACCCAAGCAATGGGTGAACTAGAGAGCAATACTCTGTATGTACCAAAAGCAGTTTGATACACTGTACCCTGGAGGCTGTTAATCTTTTCCTTCCTGTCCTATGAGTAAAAAAGTGATTTAGTTGTACAGTAGAGATGCAGTTATCCAGAAGGAAAGCACTTATATTGATGACATCAAGCATGGGTATAAATGCACATCAGCCACTGTTTCTGCTTTAAAATTCTTTTTTTTTTTTTTTTCACTCTGTTGACAGGGCAATATTTTCTTGTTTTTCTTTTCTTTGCAAGTCTGTGATAGATTTCACAACAACAAAGCAGTTCTATGGCACTTTTATAGCCAATGAATTGAAGAAAATGAGGGGTCTTGTCCATTACTTCATTTTAAGTCCAGAGTACTGACAGAATGGCAAGTATGGGAGAGCAAGTATGAAAAAAACCACTCCATAATACAAAAAACTTTCTGTAACACTCCATAATAAAGAGAACTAGCTGTCCACATAGGTGCACAAGAATTTCCTACTGAACAACACCCATAGTACATTTACGTTCAGTATGCCATCTCCCATATATGCTGAAGGAGATACGAAATGCAGAGATATGACTTCTAGAGAAAATTCCTCCAAAATCCAGCCTGCAAATTCTGCATTTTATGTCCTGAAGTTTTTGTTTCCACTGTCTTACTTTCTATTATAAACTTGGGTGGTCTGTTGTACATGTAAATAAATATTCTTTTCTTAGCAGCGGCAATGAATTCCACGGCTTCATATTTTTTTAACAAACATTTCCTCATTTTCTAAATTTTCTATTGCTCATTTTGAATATTCCCTTCATGTTAAGACAGACTCTCCTGACAAAAGTATACAACCCAGAGGATGATCAACAACTAATGCTTATCCCTCAGCAGTGGCTATTCCCCTCACAAACTGTCAGACAAGTAGAAGAAAATACAAAAACACCAAAAGGAAATTGTTAGTATTTCAAAATCTAATGTCAAAGAAAGTATGGTTAGCCAGTATGTGCGTGCTTTCTACAAACTGTTATTTAGAAATAATTATATTAAAGAGATTGTTTGAGTCTTTTATTTCAGAGTTAAACTCAGCATGACCATGTGTGAAATGATCCATTGGATTTCAAAGTTAAGAATCCCATATGGCTTGTATTGCCACAGTTTAAAACTTCCTATGATTCAAAATATGTCTACACTATTCCTAAAGAAATATTTGAGTTAGATTACAACTTGCTTGTTTGGTGTGGGTAGCACAAAACCTACCTGAGAAGCCAGATGAAGGCTTGGGCTTTGTACCACATGAGAAGAACTTTGTGTTGTCAAACCTAACAGCAGGGCCTGGGCTACTTTATCTGAAACTGAGCCCAGGCTGGGTGACTATATCTGAGCTACTTCTCTGATGTGACATCAAATCTTTTATTAATTTTGCTTCCGTGTCACAATTTTCAGGATTTAGATGAAAAAAAACACAAACACAAAAAAACAAACCAACCAAACAAACAAAAAAACCCACCAAAAAACAAACAAAAATAAAAAAAAGAATATAAAAAACCCCCAAAACACTCCTTTCCAGGAGATTCTCCTGAGTATGTTTTGTTTCCTACCTAGTTTTGTCAAAAAGCATAATATTCTAGAATACACTACGAGTACATACATATTCTCTAATACAGTATTCATCCCACATATTTGAGACCCAAATCTTTCAAAGGTGGCAAAGATCCAGAATAAAGGACATAAATAACTCCAGTAAATAATTTGGCCTTCACGACTTAAAATGTTGCAAGTTTATCATTCATTTAGTGAGAAAAAATTTCAGATAAACCCACTTTTACAACTCTCCTACAAGAAATATTAATTGTATTTTCTAACAAAACAAAAGCAATAGCAGCATTTCTTATTTAAACATATTACTTGCATACTGTAACCTAGAATCAAATTAGTAGTAATTGAACTGACTGAGTATTGCATCCACTAAAATGGCTATGCTTAAAATAGCTTATATCAGACTGACTGCATCTTCATTCACTTGTTCTCTCCCAAGGAACATTTATTGTACAAAATTATATATGAGAACAAAACAACAAAAAACTTCTTTTCAACTCCTGAAGTGCTGTCAAAATACGAGTAAGATTTCAAATGTTTTCTTGGGACCCATTTTGCAGCTTATATAGAATAGTATCCCTTGTGTTTCAGAAAATGGCAACTGCAACTGGCATGGGATGTTAGAAAAGGAATAAGTGAAAGATACTGACATACCCGTTCTGATCTGTGTTGTGCATTTCTTTAGCAGGCTTGAGTGAAATGTGATATGGAGAAGTTACTCTAAAATGAAAAGGCATTGAAATAAATAATGCATGTAAATTTCATATTTTACAGTAATGGAAAATGCAAAAGTATTTGTGTTTTATTTTATAAAACAGAGCTATTAATAACATTTTTTTCAATATAAAAAATAATAATAGACCATTGCCTCTCTTCTACCATTGATATTCATCTCTCCATCAAAATTTAGAGGAACAAGATTAGATATTAGATGGCTATTCTCCAGACAGAACAATGAATACGACACAATTAATTAATAATTCATTAGACTGTGCTATGATTAAAGGTGAACTAGAATAACAACAGTCTTTAAGTCTGTCTGTTGTAAATCAAGTGATTTCCAGGAATTTAAAAAAAATAAATAAAGTTTAAAGACCTTCAACAGTAATAGCAAGAAATATCTTTTCAACATTTGTAAAACAAAAAAATAGAATGCCAAAAGATAACACAAGTATAAAAGGCAAGATTGCCATTAATTTAAGATTATGTGGTATTTAAAAGCCCTTTCAAACATCATTTATTTACAAAAATCTGTCTTATGTTCATATATAAACTTAGGAGGCCTGAGTCCTATTTTTCACAGACTACTTGAGAAACACGAGAAAATTGCTTAACATCTCTTGTGCTTCCATTTCTAGTTTAACTTAAAATGAGGATGATACCTAAGTGCTACCTTTACAAAGGTGTTAGGAGGGTTAGATAAGTACCATCTATAAAGCCCTTTGAGATCCTGAGATGAAAAGCTCTGTAAAAACGCAAGAAAAGTTGTATACCAAGTGGAATATTATCACTGTAGTTCTTACTATGTTTATTTGTTTACTGTACTCCAGAGAATGTAATAATTCTGAAGAGATTTACTTTTGAACTTTGTAAGAATTCTATCTGTCTTTAGAATTGCTTTTAAGGGTTTTGTAGAGGAAAGGCAAATGCTCACAAAAGCACACTCAAATCCTTCCAAGGATCCCATCCTGCAAGATATTCAGTGTCTCTTGAGCAGAACAGAGCACTCTCAGCTGACTGCACTCATCGCATTGCAAAATTGGGCCTTGGATTTCAGGTACCAGAATTGCTGTGAACAAGAATCCCAGCAGAGAAATAAACATAATTCTACATTTCTCTTTCAGTTACTTGTTAGACTCTCGTGGATCAGGTGAGCAGATACAGAGTCCTCTGGCGCTGTGCTCAGCCAAATACTGAGGTACTCAACAAAGTACAAAAAGCAGGTCTTTTTCTCTTTACTGCCATTGACGCTGCAACTGGCATGGAGAAAAATATGCCCACATACATGTCACTGGAAGTATTTTTTTCATTGCTGGACTTTGGACAGATTGAACTGTAAGGACATTCAAACAGTTCTATGTGGCCTTTTAATGCTATTCCTATCCTGAAGAATGAAAGCGTAGAAAGTGGGACATGGATAAGAAGGAAGGATGGATAAGTAGGAGAGGAAGCTAGCATCAACTGAAACATAACATTAAGAGAATCAAAACTTTTCTGAAAGGAATTTCTATTTTAGAGCCTATTCTAGTAACCTTTGACCAGATATTTCCTGAGACAGCAACAGAAGCAAAATGTCTTTAAAAAACACCCTAACTGGAGCAGTTATGGGGAAAGAAGAAAAATACTATTTTTGGTCTTGAGAGGGAATCTCCAAAACACTTTGCATACTGTGAAAATAATTTCTCTAAGTTTTACTTAAAGACAAAATTGTGCATTTCGAAGGTTCAGTGAATCGACATAATTGACAGGCTTTATTTTCTCCTCCACTTCCATGGAGAATGAGGCTGTTTTGAAATAATTGAAATATATGTACAACAGGCTTCTGGTTGTACAGAAAAAAACTGTAGATAGTCTTCTGAATTTTCTCTTCAAAAATATCTTTGTGACAAATGCTATGTATCTTGGAAAAGTAGTTGCAATCTGAAAATAATGTCCATACTCAGAGCAAAATCTAGGACAAAGTGAATGTCTGTCACCTGGAGGATCAGGGAAGATGGGCAAAAGGTGTCTGAGAGGCATGTTTGGTTTGGGGTTGGGTTTCTTTTGGTTTTGCTTTGTTTCCTTCCTCCATTATTCACATGTGCAAGAGGGTATTTCTATGTCCTAGGGCAGTCCAAGAAAATGGGAAAAAGTTTCTTGCCACACTTGAGCTGAATTCTGGGCCTTGAGGGTGTTCACCAGTAAGGAAAATTCTCTTTAGTGCAGCCTTGGCTCAAAAATGCCCCAATTAGAGCCTTCTACATCATTCTCTGTTTAGCCTGGTGGACCAAGGATGTATGAAGTAAATAAAGTTTGCAACAGGTCATAGTTCAAGTTTTACTATTAGAAAATTGCTATTAAAAACTGGATTTTTAAAAATAACTAGTAACTCCATTACATTTCATGTTTGCTGCAAGATCACTGACTTGCTACAGTCCTCCTTTGCTTCTTTCAGACATACCTTTGGTAAGCAATTGTTTCCTTAAATCCACTACTTTGCTGCAGGTAATTTTTTACACATTTTCGTTGGTCATTTTGTGCCCATATGTTCTCATTTCACTGTGAGAAAGGATAAGAAATATATACAAGGAAAAAAAAAGCTGGAAAAAAAGAAAATCCACCAACAACCTTATACTGGTTTTCCTTATTTCTTTAGGACATTGATGATAGTGAATAAGAAATACGGAAAATGAAGTTATTCCAGAAAGTCAAGAAACACTATTCAGTCAGTAAATCAGGAAGATACATAGCCAGATGCATGGTATCTTGCATGTACTAACATAAAACTTCTGCAGTGAAAACTAACAATATTGTTAAGTAGGTCCTTAAAATTAGAAGCATCCATATTTATGGAATTTATATGTGGTTAAAGTGTCTGATTTAAAAAAATATATAGTTGACAATAACAGAGTAATTACAGTCACAGCTCCAATCTGGCTGTATAAATCATCATGATTCAACCTACAGCAGTAATAAAAATAAATGATATTGGTTTTGGTCCATTACTGCTAATCTAATAAAATATAATAAATTAAAAAAAAATCCTGAGTGAAATAGTCTCATAAAAATAACAATTTACTAACGGCTTCTTAACAACTTATGAGAATGAGATACAAAAAGAATTGCATTTTTAATTAAAATAACCTTTTGGTAAAAAATTCATTTTATTCTAGTCCTCATAATAATTTTGTCCAACATGTGTTTCTCTCAGGGACTGCCTTTTCTCTATAATTCAGATTTCACTGACTACTAGATGAGACAGA
The DNA here is from genome assembly GCF_037157495.1 of Lathamus discolor. Taxonomy (NCBI): domain Eukaryota; kingdom Metazoa; phylum Chordata; class Aves; order Psittaciformes; family Psittacidae; genus Lathamus; species Lathamus discolor. The sequence goes on along the minus strand of NC_088886.1, from coordinate 91,170,182 downwards.
AAGGGGAGTTTATTGACACAAAAATTTAACAAACAAGAGTAATTCCAAGAAAAAGTGGTAGGATTGGGTGCAATGATACTAACTCAGGTGAGAAGATAAAGAAAAGTGACATGCACATATAAAATATCCCAAAGCAAGTTTCTCCTCTACACATCTCTCTATACTAGGTTGCCTGCCCACTACTGTTATCTTTCCATGTTCTACCATGAGAAAACAACTTTATTCTCCCCACCAAACATGGCAACTTCATTAAATCAGTGTATAGCTCTTTTGAAGAAGTCTCCCTCATTAACTAGATCCATTAACTCTCTGCTGTGATAGAAACTTTGCAGGCACTCTCACGTGCTATAATACCTGCTTTAGGTGAGATTACTTATTCAAATGCTTTCTTTAAATCCTACATCAGACCAAGCTGCCCGAATCCATCTGTTTCATGAACAGCACATTGGGCATATCAGCCTACAAGAAGGAAGAACTGTGCCCAGATATAGTCAACCAGAGCTTTGCTCCAACTTCAGCAAAGCTGTTTAGCTAAGAATCAAGCTCTCCACTCCTGGTGCTGGCAGGAGTAGACCAGAACGTCAACCTCTAAAAAAAAAATTTAAGTTAAACCCTAAAGGCTTTCCCACTCAATACATTCTCAAAAGCTGGAAACAGAGTGTTCAGATCATAGAATCATAGAATCATAGAATGGTTAGGGTTGGAAAAGGACCTCAAGATCATCTGTTTCAGTTACATTGGAAAGAAGTTTGCAATTTGCCTTTCTAATGTTTCTTTATAAATCATCTCACTGTTACAAGAAACAGGTTTTATTTTATCTATATGTCAAGACTCCGCTTAAGTATTCCAGAAGCACATAATTGTGCTTTGAACATAACTGGAAGTTTACAATAGTAAAGTCTGTAGAAATGGCTCCAAAATGTAAGTATTCATCGTTTGCCAAATTCTGGTCGCAAAACCAGAAATCACAGGTGATAATCCAAGCTCCCAGTGGGAAAGGATATTATGAATTACTCTGACATTTAGTAAATCACTGCTATGTAGTGATGTAATGTGTGCTCAGTAAACATAACTAATGTTGTTAATCAAAAAATCAAAATAGTTGACAAATTTTTGGTTAAAGAACAAATAGTCTAATAAGGTTTTATTGTGGATAGACGCCAAAAATCTCTGTGGGTCTGCAGAATACAAAACCACAAAAGCACCAGAGCATTTAGAATTAGTTGAAGACTTAAATTTTTGTAGAGCAAATGAACTGCTCGTTTCCTGCAGGGAAAGATTTAGAGAACCTCCGGATTAAGCTAAAGCAGAGGATCAGCCTGCACTCTGTAATCACAGATTTCTACATGTCTGAAACAAGTTATTTCCCAGTCCCTCACTGACACCTAGTAAAAGATGAGGGAAAGATCACCAAATAGCAGAAAGGGGAATAAAAGCAAGTGTTTAGGAGACAGTAGGAAATCTAAGCCAATGTAACAGGCCAACCCATGCAGAGCTCAGCAAAATCTCTCTCACTGCCAGATGATGTGCATACAGGACTGGACAGCAAACTCCTCGTACCCATTAGTACCAGCAGTAGTTTCATCACATCTGTCATGGTAAACGGTATCATGCTTTGATTTCCAAAAGGACAAAGGCAGCATAAAAATTCTACAAATATTCTGCATGAGGAAGATAAAAACATTCCTCAAACATTTACTGAAAGATTCAAAGTTAAAATTCAGCTGGCCATTACAATAACTGCTGTATGGCATGTATACCATGTATGAAACATCAGGGAATTGCAGTCATCAAACAACGTAAGAAAAAGGCAGAAAATTCCTAGAAATAATAGATTTAGACTAATGGTGGAGCAGTTACTCACTACAAACTCTAAATACTTTGATAATCCTGGGTAAGGCTATTAGAGGGAAGAGCAGGATTTTCAAGGACCGAGAAACTATCATTCAGTAACATATGTCCCATCTGCATTGTTTTCTTACTCATAGTAAGGTATCAACATTTATCGAGGGAGTGCACCATTAGATTGTGAAGGCAAATTCTCTCAAATATCTCACACTGATTTTACACATATGTGGACAAGGTATGTAGCACAAGAACCCAAATTTTTGCATGTTCAGAAATGCCCTTGTATCTTAGCAGTAAACTACAGTCTACAAAACCACAGCATATTCTGCGTATATGAACACTTACTTTGCTGTTTAATAGAGATAACAGAAGTGTTGGAAACAACAGGATCAAGGGAATTAGAGGAAATGCTCATTAAAACAAATTTAAAAGGCCTAATGATTAAAATATTGATTAATTAGCCAAACATTGATTAACAGTCACACTTTATCAGCTACAAAGGTTCTAATTACTGCACCATTATTCCATAGATTGACCTATTCTCTTTTGTCACTTGTGATGAAGAACAATTTTTATTAAGTGGGTTTTGGATTTTTGACCTGTAAAATTTTAATAGGGAGTACAGGGAGGGTGTCGTGTGTGGTTTGGCACTTTAGTCACTGAGGGACTCATAGTTACTGTCTCTACTTAACCAAAGGCATAGAAGTGCAAGAGGAATGTGAATAATCAAGGATTACACACACACCCGAATCATGAGAGAGAGATGCATTTGGAACTGTTCTAAGTCTGCTTCAATAAAAGGAAAAACTCTATGAGGCTAAACTGTACTGAATAGCAACAAGGTGTTTAAATGGGCCACCAGGATATTGACCAGTCAAATCCTATTTGCCAAGATACACAATAATTTAATGGTGAAGTATAAAATGAGATTATAATATGAAGTGTATAATGTAAAATTATTAAAATATAAAATGTATCTACTTCAAAGTAACTCAATGTACCCTGTAGATGTAGCCACAATAAATTAAAATAAAATTAAATTAAATTAAAATAAGGCAGCAATGAGGACCAAAGAGCAGTTATAGTAGCTCATTTACCAAAATATTTCCTGCCACAGCAACCTAGGTCTCAAAAAACTGCCTCACGTTTGAAAAATATTCTCCAGAAAATTTATGAATGCCTCACAGAAGACTATCTTGCTGATTTCAATAACTGTCCATTTAAATCTGTTGATGTAGCGTTTAAACCTTGCTTCACAAAGGAAAGAGGCTAATATACACATGGGGTTACACTCTCAATATAACTGTCTGAAAGTGATGGTCTGGATTTACTCCTGATGAGATCAGCTCTAAGGCCAGGAAGCAGATTTATAGTGTGAACATAAATGAGCATGGAAGAGGGAGAACTTTTTGATCATACATATGCTTGTCAGGCAAAATGTGCTCAAGACCTCATTGCCAAATAAGCAACAGCAAGTAAGTCCCTTGCAGCCAGCGGAAAATGACATCAGGAGGACAACTCTGAACAGACGCACCAAGCTGACAAGGTTTGATAGCCAAACCCTGATAAAGGGCCAGGAAGAAACTGGCACTCAGGTGCTAACATGGGGGCTGGGCTATATTTCCTTCAGGCTAAACTTATGGGTCTCATAGAGGGGCAACAGTTTAGAAATAGCTGTATCATTCTTGAACAGCGTAAAGGAAAAAGAGAAGCTAGTGCCATGCCAAGGTCTGAAATATCCTACTGCCTCAGCTTCTGCGTATTGAGGAAATAAGTGCTTCACACAGATAGTGGTACTCAACAGCAACTGAAGGGATTAACACTGTAGTAAACAGGTAGATGTCCTTGGCCTTTCCACTCCATCCTTCTGTTACACTATTTTAACCAAAACAATTCCTTTACTTCAACCCTCCACATCAGCAAAATAAAAACTATTTAATTTCCATTATACACCATATGGTCTCCTGATTTGCCTTCTTGATTTTTTACACCAGAAAAAGCTGTTACATTTATAATACAATTATAACTTAAATGCACAAAGACAGTTTACAGCATAATCAGACAAGACTGCCTGTGTGTTATGCTGCTATGCCAAGGTTTATGGGTTTGCTCAGGTTATTCAATAAAAAGAGGGAAAAAAATAAAAAAAAAAAAAATAAAAGGTAAAAGCTTTCCACCATCTTCTTTAGAATCCACCTTCCTCCCTGCACTTATACATAACCAAGCTTGCATCAACACAATAAAAGATTCCATGTAAGACCAGTATTTTTTAAGGTAACGGAGTCAGAAACCTCCTCTACTTAAGGAAAGTTACAGTCCTCTTCAATCCTCCCAGAAGCGACACCAAGCAGCACAGCAGTTTAATGCCTACCATAGCACAAGTCAAATCACAGGCTTGCTTTCAGTGTTGCATGTGGAGACCAGACTCAGTTATGGTAGGCGATGACACCATACAGGAGAATTGTCCTGGGGCACCATGAAAAGGTTCACCTCAGCAAAGTCCCCCCCAGGCCTCCCAGTCAGCCCTGGTAGGCATGTTGCTCAGGTCACTCCCTCCACATAGGTCTTCTCAACCTGCTTCATACCATGCTCAAGACTGAGGCAAACCAGCATCTTTGTGAGGTGCACAGCACTGCACAACCACTTATGACTTGCCTTTTTCCCTTCAGGGTACCACTTCCCAAGGTTACTGTTACTTCGTGTAAAGGATAGTTTTCTCTGTGCGTGTTATTGCTTTTAGACTTTGAGAAAGCAGCACAATGATTTGCCCTGGCAGTGATGCAGCTCTTCTTTGCACTAAGAACACAAGAATATGATCCTAACTGAAAAGAGACACAATAAAACAAGGGTTTAACAAAGCATCCCTTTGCCATCACGACAGGATTTGCAGTCCCATAAGGCTGATTTTATTGTAACAACAAAGTGCAACTATTGCTTCAGTGTCACAGCAAATATCCAGTCACACCTGTGCAGTATTAGAAACTTTAATCCTGCATTTAATGAAATGTTACCTACTACAGGTAGCTCCAATATACAAGCCTTTACAGAGTTTTTGCAAGCTGTTACAGTATACTGAATGTTTACTAAATTTAAGATAATACTAATGAGCCAGTAAAACACAGAAAACCTGTAGCGAGCAACCAGCAAGACAACTTATCCTTCTAAGGGTGCTTCCCTTGTGCTTGTTTCTGAGGGTAATAGAGAGGGCTGTAAAAAAATGCCTTAATAACAAGGAAAGGTTTGATCATCATTAGTAGTGAGAAAACCTTTGTAAGATTTAAATTTATTTTACAGATTAACTTCTTTACACAACCTTGACTGTCTACTGCTAGGACTTTACTTCCCTTTATTTTCTTTTGCTGCCCCATACCCCAAGAGTACAGTCTTTGTATTCTTTACCTCATGATTTTTTAAGATCACCTATTCTCCTGCCATCCTATTTAGGAAATGACTTCCTAATTAAATAATTTCTTCTCTTTCCCTCCACCCTCAAAAGAGTATTAACAATGAAATGCTAGTAATGTGAACAGTAAGCACTTTAAGGCAGAACCTAATTTATGTTTGAGTGTTTAGTCCAAAATATAACATTCTTGTGTGATCCTTAGGTACTATTGCTAAACATGACACTAATGACAGTGATGCTTCAACACTAACAACAGTAATTCTTCTACAAATGTGTTAGTTTTCTATGCTAAGATGTATTTCCCTGTCCAAAACCACTCAACAGTATCTTATTATGAACATTATCGGTGATATTTTAAAAAAATGCAAGTGACACTGACTTACCCAATCTAACAGGTAATAAAATACTCATTCCTGGCCATAATTCGCAGGTTGTCATTGATTTCAGACAAATTGCACTTAAAAATGTAAATCAAGGCAGCTCTACTGGTTTAATTCAAAGCAATTAATTTACAAGAAAATAACATGATCAGTGAATTGTTCAGCCACAGTTAGAAACTGTCTTGAAAATTCCTGTTGGAATTTACAATACTTTAGAAAACCCTTTACCAGAAGAAAGCCTGTAGACAGAGGCAATATAAGTGCATATTGTATACCACAAGATTGGTACAGGGTCTAGGACTTCCCATTCAGCTGGGAGTGATACTTCTGTTTCCTGAGCATAGGGCAGGAGAGGCATTGCTTGGCTTTCACCTTGGGAAAGCACACATATATACACATATTCCATCTAATCCAGAAATTACAGCTATAGACTCCCTTCCCACCTCCCAAAAATTACTCTGAAGGGGGTCATTAGTGCCCAGCGTATAGTTGAAAGCAGAGTATCTCCAGTTCCTTTTCACATGTTCTTTATCTAACAATATCTGTCTCAATTTCTTCTAACTAACCACTATGTCTGACATAGGAAATTTTGAGTGGGGATGTTTGAGATTGTTTGAATATAAAAATATCAATTCTTTCTCCTTGTACAGGTACACGATTTTAGATTTTAAATGTGAACTTTGAAAATCAAGTTTCTGGTTCACATTCTGATTATTTAAGAATCTATGGCTTTGTAACCTTTGATTCCAAGAATGCTATGCTATTTTTAATATTAATTTTCTTGAACATGCTAGGTATTTTTCTGTTTTAGAAAATGGTTTGTATCTCAAGTATGATTAGGGAGATTTAGTTGCTGGAAGGAAATAGTTCTTCTTTTTAAAAATAGGCATATGCAGAAGCAGCATTTACATGCATCTCTTCGAGCAGACCCTGGTGAAACAGTCACAGAGAATGAAGTTGATCCCTGTGTATAGTGAGAACATAAAGCTTATGTACCACTTAAGTCTTTAAAAAAGGGTTTAAGTAGGAGTTAAGCATGTTTTTTTCAGGGACTCTTCATGGGGTAAAATTTACCAACAGAAAGCTTGAATAACTTGAGCAGAGGGCAGTAGGGGCCATACAAAAGGACAGAGTAGGGAATCATGCTTCAACATGGTAACTGTTGGTAAAGGTCAGCTTCCTACTGACAATAAAGTGCACTCGCTGTATTTATCTGGCAGATCCCTGTGACAATGGCTGGTAATCTATGGATAGAAGGGTTTGAACAGCAGCCTTCACTCAGCATTACTATTATTCTCTAAAAAGTTTCTGTATACGGTGTTCATTTGCCCTGAACAAAGAAGGAACATTAGGAGCCCATAAAATTATATGTAGTAAAAATATAACATCCAAAATATGTTATTAACAAAACATAAATTTTAAAGTTGTGTGGTTAGTAGCGACTAAATATCATATTTCCTCTATTGTCAGCAGAATTACCCCTTAAGACAAAATTGCTCAGACATACTGCAATCATCTGCACAAAAACGTCTGTAGGAATCAACAGAAAACAAAAAACAAAGCAAAGAAAACACAAATTGATCAAGCCATATTCTGTTTTAGACACAAATCAGTAATAGGCTATTTGCCACCATAAGGTAATTGGCATGCCTCCTCTGACTTATGTCACAGGTCTTATGCTTTTTTGCTCATGGTTGACTTGAGTAATCTTTAACTTTGAACCCTCTAGCTTTTATCAGTTTGCATCATAACCTTAGTGGTTATACAGGTTTGTTTTTTTAGCATGTACATGCACCCACATACATATACACACAGACAGACAGACACAGAAAAATAGGGAAATTTTAATCATTATAGTGTTTTGGCAGCATAATGGGAATAGACAGCAACTACTTTGTGTTACAAATTTGAATGTGAAATTTCAGAAAACCTCCTTGCATTAAAAATGAATTAACTGTGTGATTATTAATTGTGCATATTCCAATCCCTTTGTGCCTTACTGCATGTTTCTTGAATCTCATTTGAATCCTTTGGCTAAGTAATGTGTCAAGGGGGGTACTAGCCTGAATGCCTGGGTTATTTAAAAAGCAGGACAGCACTTCCAGATTAGAATACCAATGAGTGGGGTTAAAAAGGCTCTACTGTAGTTGGAGGGCAGCTCTCAGACTGAGTAGTACCTGAAAAGGACCTCTATGGACTAATTTTCAGAATCACATTGTAATGTGGGCTCATGTCAATCATCAGAACAGACAGCTTCATCCCATGATATAAACTAGTTATACATTCAAGAGCTGCCAGAGGATCTTCATTAAAAAGGGACTTAGCATTAAAAGAAGGTTGTTTTATTATAATACTTCAAACAGAGTTTTTTGTTTTATATGTTCTCAGAAATCTTTTTTGTTCTTCTTCACAATATCAAAAAAGTGCCACAGAAGAAGCAAAAACATTAAATATTCCAATTTTTAATGGGAATCAAGGTAGCTTTCTGGTTTAAGGCATTAAAAATCATATACATTTTTCTAAATATATTCATGTCTTTGAATAACAAAAAGAAGTCTCTAGATGTAATAGGAGAATGTTTTTAATCTTTTGTGAGAAGGGATTTGCAGAGCTGCCTACTCAAGGTACAATATCTACTGGCAAAGTATATCACTGGGAGCTTTATACATATAAATTTGTATAAAAGCTTTGGGCTATCCACAAGCTTCCAGATACCAGTTAGGTATTACAATCCATGCCATTAAAATTTAATATGATTGTGTTAAGAAGAAAACATTAACAATATCCATGTAAGTAAATCATTGACACAGTAATCTAGTATTTCAAGAAAACTTAACAGGGGTTTATTAAAAAATAAATAGATAAATGCATCTATTTACCTATATAGATGTAATTTCAAAGAACCTGATTTAAATATAATTTCACAAGTCATGCTAGTTCTTCAAAGTATCTAGGAGTATTTTGATCTAAAATTGCTCTTCCCTACCTACTTCATACCAAGATGAATAGTTTATAGGAATCTAATTGAAATGAGAAGGTGTTCCTTTATAAGGAGAATGCAGTGTCCAGTCTAGTGTTTTCTGCCTTGTCTTTTTAAGCTGTCATACTTACATTCTGCTTTATTTTCTCTCCTGAAAACAAGATCTCCATTTGTAGCCTTTTTCCTTTTTTAATCAGCTTGACAATCATAAAAAATAAGATGCATTTTTAGTAATAATCATATCAAGCATTACACTGTATGTTTTCTATTTTTATTATTACTTTGACAATTAATAGCTAATTAATTATTCACAAGTTAATGAGTTTTCCTATTGCCTTCATTACCACAGTATCTAGCACCTCTCAAACATTCAAGATTTCCACTTCTGAAGATCCTGGGAAGCAAAAAATAGTAAATCCCATTTTAGAGATGGGAGACTGAGGCACAGTGTTTCTCATTCCTATATACACATTTTATAATGATGGTATCATTAAAAGGTAATGGGATTTCTTTTAAAATAAAGTTATTCTAGTAATCATGAGCAGGAAGATTAAGAAATCTATCACGAATATTCGAATGAATAAGTTTTCAGAGGAATCAAATAATACTGAGATGTTCTTGTCTCCTATTTCTCTGGACAGACTACTGGAATTTCTATATTTATTTTTCATGTAAATCAGTTATGAAATGGTACAACAGTAACAGGATAGACAGTAATACAGCATGTTGCATTTTCTTGGTGATTCTCTTCAGACATTTCTCTGGAAGCAGTATCATTAAAAATGAGTTTCAGGAGCTTATAAAACCCTCCTGGTGAGTGAGCTCTAGCAAACTCACATGAACCCAGGGATATCTTAATTAAAGTCTTTCTGATGTTCAAAGATAAAACAGACATAACAATCCTTGCTCTTTTGGGATCTTAAAAGAACTCTTTTGAGGCCACCTTCTCTCCCTGCCATGCTCAAGCGTTGAATTACACATAAACATGCACGAAATATCAACCTCAAAATACATTACAGAATGAGAGTATGATAATTACTTTTGAAGTGCTAGCACCTTTGCTAGCCCATGTCCTTGGCGCAGTTAGCAGTTCAATCTTTGATTCAGTTTTTATCACTGCCTAACAGTTAAATGGCATTCTAATCCTAAGTCCAAAGTACACACATTTGGAGGACTTGTTCACCATAGTTCAGACCCCTGGCACAGAGCTCTTTCCAACAAAATCAAAATTAAGAAATTAAGGGAACAATGAAAGCCTGAGTTGCTGCAACAGATTATACACAAAGAAATGTATGGTGGCAATAAACAGGACCATAGAGAACTCACATGGAAAAAAAAATCAGCAGGATTGCAGTTGCTGACAACCATCAGTCATGCACCCATAGCTCTCACTAAACTTGTGGAATCTCCAAAGATACTCTGTACCTCACAAGATCAAATTGTATATTAAAAACATCTCATACTGAGCACTGTTTATGAGCACCTTCTGAACAGGTAGAGTAGCTGGAAATATCAATCTTGTTTACATTATTTGGATCTACAGAGGGTGTTGCAAGACACCTCAAGTCTCAGATCATGCAGAAAAAGAAAGCTTCATGCAGTGCTAGCCCAACTTTCTATTTTAAATTTTTGGAAATCTATTATGCATTTTGTGGTTTTATATTGCTTGGGGGGATTTCCAGAGTTCATTCTAGAAGACACCCCTTACATATTACAAATTGAATTTTTATTTTTGTTAAACCATGCAGGCATGTGACAGATTCCCATGGAATTATACATCTGATTATCCTTGGCACCTCATTTGAGGTGCAATGTATTCTGTGCATTGTCTTCCTTTATGCACATGCTCACCTTGCCCATCTTTCTCCCATTTCAATATGCTGATTACACCAACTTAGAGGCTTCAGCAGCTTTTTAAATATATAAATCCTTTCACAAGTGACTATGGGAAGTAGCACTTGCAATTCAAGAGTAAATGCTTTCAAGATTAAATGATATTTTTCTATCTTAAATCTATATTTGGTTTACAATTACATTGAAAAATATTTATACTGAAGATAAAATTTACATTCTCATCAATCTGTCATCAATGAACCATGCGATGCAGTATCCCTACTGATGGAAAGAATTAAGATGAAGGTACACAAAGTAGTTTGTTTGCATCCAGTAAACAATTCTGAAGACAAAAGAATTAGTACTTTTTCAATCACCAGATTATACTAAGCTGTCTGTTCATTTTAGCTGTTGGTGTCTTAACATTTTCAGAGTTATATTTAGAGATTTATGTTGGCACCTGCAGTCAAAATCCTGTAGAAAAAAATACATCCTTAAAATAAAAAAAAATTAAAAAAAAAAGTTATGTAATCCATCAGGTTTTAGACTCCATGTAGATTGAGCACTCGGTGAGACTTGAATGAAAGGAGATTATCAGAATCCTTTAGAAGGGAAATATTGACACTGATGAGAGCACAACACTGTGGAAAGCCTATATGCTAATAAAAAGGCAAAATCCTCAACTGCTCCTCTGTGCAACACTAATTTACCTGAGATTTGGCTAAGTTGATGGGCTTCACAGACAAACTCTAATAGCCACAAACCACGGGTTCCCTGGAGTGCAGTGATGCTCAGTAATGAACGCTTTGCTACAGAGACCGAAAACCCCTTTGAGGGAAATAAAGGCAAAAAGTGAATCCAAAACAACCAGACGAGTTACAAGAAACAGCTTGAGGTAAAAAAACCTAACAAACTAACAAGCTTGTTAAGTCCTAGAAAGTCTTAGCTAGCACTTTGTTCTCCCCAAATACGATTGAGAAAGGGTTAAAGATGCTATGACATCCACATTATAGTAGCAGGAATTAATCAATTTTGCAAAAGCGCCTATGGCAGCATTAGTAAACTCAGGCACTTTCCACTGCTGATTGCAAATAAAAGCAGCTTTTGTCCAGTCTCAAAGAAAGTGGCAAGTTGACCCTTCCCAGAAATGAAGGTTCCAGTTCCTGGGCAGCTGAAAATTCTTAACACCCATCAATAGCAGCTAAAAAGGTACATATAATGTTATAGGGCTACCACTTAACCAGTATTTTATCCTGTAGAATATAGAACACTCCACATTTAATATATGAGATTGAGAGATTTATATTATAATTCATATACAAAATGAAACTAATAGAATGAAATAAATTACTAAGCCCAGTTATAACCAGTTATACAAAAGCACCAAAATAAAATATATTGCTGCAGAATTTTTCTTAAATTTATGGCTGAATTAAGTTAATTTTTCATTAAGGAAACCAAACCTCAATTAGTCATCTTCTCAGAAACCCCACTAAAATACCAAATACAAATGCTTTCTAAACAGTGATAAGGCAATCGGTAGCTTGAAATATCTTTAAATAAGAAGCCTATTTAGTCTACAAATGGCTTAAATGTTTTTGAGAAACGTTAGGAAATCAACCATTTGAACGAAGCCACCTTATGAAAAAATAAACAGAGGAAGGGGAAAGAATGCTTGGCCATATTTTTATACTGTTGTTCCACTTAAAACTGTTTAGGAAGTATTGAGTTTCCCCCATACTTCCTCATTTAATCAAAATTTAATATGTTTTAGCCTTCTTGATACTATGCTTTACTACTTTGAGTCTTTTGGTGCATTTCCACCAAATCCTCTTCTGCATCCTCTTTTGGAAAATCTTAGAAAAACTGTGATAGCAAAAGAGGTGGAAAAACAGAAAAAAAAGAAAAAGAAAAAAGGGAAACCAGTCTTGTAGACTTTAGACTGTATTTTTTCAAAGGCCTGTAGCCATCACCACACCAGAGAACCTCACACAGGTTTTTATTTTTTTCAGAAAATGTTTTAACACCAGGATTTGATGTCTAGTCTCTGCTTCACAGGAGTATCTCTTTAAAGGAGACTTTCCTCTCTGTCATTAATGTGTAAGTCAGTCAGACCTTTTTAATAAGCAGTTGAAGAGCCACTGTCTTTAGCACATGAAACTAACAAAAGCCTCATTAGTCAAATGAACAAAGAATAGTTTGAATATCAATGTATTATTTTAGAGGAAAGCCTTCTCCAAGCGAATCTCAATACAATCCTTTTTACTGGTTTCTCATGTCCAAATTTTAATGCTCTGGACCCTACCTATGAAAAATTGATGAGCAAAGAAAGCTGTTAAATGATGACATCCATTGCATGCCACTTTTGCAATGTGCCACTGCATCCAAAGATAATACAAGAATTACAGAACAGGGTTTTTTTAACTTGTCCAACACAACTCTTTTTTCTGATGTGTCAGTGACCTGTTGCATACATAACCTTGCATGAATTAGTAAGGTCATTTAAATGACCTCCGAACAGCAGAAGAGGGCATCATAACTATACAAAATTCAATAAAAATTTCCTGTTCATGTCACAAGAATAGAGAAAAATCTCTATTTGGAATGTCTATAAGCAATTTGGAAAGAAGTCACAAATGTTCTGCAAAAAGATTCCATTAAACTAAATTCTGAGCAGCAAGTCTGATCCTTAATTATTTATTAAAAGAACGGAGAAAAACCTGAGCAATTTTTCCACAGAGGTAGTGCACAATGTGTTTTGTTTATACACTAGAAGGTATCATTTATCCACTTTTGTCAAGAAATGCTCACAAAACACACTGGAACTACTACACAGCATAAGTATACAGAAAGTTCTCACAGAAACAATTTCAGTACTACGCACCTGTTGCCTCATGCCTCCTAGATTTATCATGCAAACACAGATAACTGATAATATATTATTTCTCATTGGAATGGTGTGATTAAAAAACCTAGATGGATCTCTTTCCAGAGATGTTACAATAATTGATTCTTAGACAACCTACAGCAAATCACAGACATAGTACCTGGAATACCATGCCAATTAAAATCCTTCAGAGTATAATCTGCATGTTTCTCAAAAGGTAGCACTATTCTTCAGACACTATTCTGACTCAAAAGAGCACCCTGAGTAACTCCATACTGAAAGTGAGGACAAAATGCTGCAAACAGGCATAAAACATAAGGTTGGATAATAATTGCAATAAAAAGTTAAGACATTCAGGGGAATGAACATGCAACAATGATCCATCTAGGTGTGGTGTTATACACTAAAATTACAAGTGCTTTCAGCCTCCAAAGTGTGCCTTTAAGGCATATTATTGCAGGTTGAAGAGTTTTGTCTTGATACTGTGCCATGGAACAGCAAAGATTAATAACAAATCTTGAAGGTACAGGACAAAACTAGATGAAATTTGTTGTCATATCTGTTTTAGCAAGTCTGTAGCAAGATGCAGATACAGAGAAAAGAGCAAAGAAAAAAGTCTAAATGGATTCTAGAAATGAATACTAAGAATGGGAAATTACATAGTTCTGTTTTTTGTTAAAGTAACAAAAGTGTTGACTAGAGAATTTTCAGGCAAAACACATTGGAATTAAGGATTACTTCTGATACAGAATTGCCTGCCCTATAAAGGTCAAGAAAATATCACTAGAGGTGGTTAGAGAACTTGCTTTGGTATCTGATCATAGGTGGGGATGTAGAGAGTTGATAAGTGGGATGATGCCGTGAGCTTTAGAATTTACACTGTTGGGGTTTTGGGGGGAGTTTAGATTTTTTTTTCTCCTTTCTGTACTGATGACCTGGCAGAAGAAGTGTGAAGAAAGGTGAGATAGTTTTTGCTGACACAAAAATTGGGTGGGGGAGTCAGTCAATACAAAAGTGAAGAGCAGTGTAAGTCAGAAAGTCTTTGGACTAACTGGGAGTCTGAATGGATAAAAGTGAGTTACAATCAAAAAAATCGTGAAATTGTGAACAAGAAATGAGAAGTATGATATCTAAATTAATCCCCTTTGCACAGAATGCAATAGGAATATGATCAAACACTATGTACAAGCTTTTATAGCATTATATACATTATTGGTCATATTGTAGTGATTCTCCAAGGTGAAAATGCAAAACAAATTCTTACTTGGATAAGCAGCAGACATACATCAAAGAAAACATTCCATAAGGAGCAAGCGGTTCAGACAGCACAGGATAACACCAGTAAGTCATCAACTCAGTAAACAACAGTTTAGAGCTGCTGAGCATACAATAAATGAAAGCAACTTTATATGGTAAGACTGGGACGTGGAAAGCTTGATTATTTATAAAGCTAAGGGAAATTTTGTGGCTTTTTCGAAAGCAAAGGCGATTAAGAGGAGACTGTATTAAGGTACACACAATCCTGAAGGGAACAGGGAGGAAGAGATGCTGCAGGCTATCTGAGCTAGTGTTAAATAGAAGTACAAGGGGTTATGAACTTCAGCTTGGGGAAGAATAGGACACTAAAAGAATTTAGGTAGAGTTTTCTTGCACTGCTGCCCTTAGTGGAAAAACTTATCAAGGCCAAACATTTTAATAAGCAGGATACAAAAGGAAATGTTGGACAAGTAGGAAATAAGGTATACTGTGGTGCAGTTGCCCATTTAAAGCTGCCCACAATCTCAGCTCCACGAGGGATTTTTGCCCTCAATCTGTCAGAGACTTTCCTAACTTTCCAAAAGTTTTAAGGCACTTCGCTCCCTCTAGGGAAACAAATAATTATATTGGCTCAAATGCTTGAATTGGTAGCACATGATTCAAAACCATAAGCACACAGTACCAATATTCTCATGCACAATGCAATACAAACCATAGAATAAAATAGATTTTATATTAATTTAATTGCTGATGTTAGGTATGAGGACAGAAAGTACAAGACTGGGAATTATTCATTCTTAGAACAACTACAGCTAATACGCCAGCATGTTAAAAAAATAAATTAAAAATCTCTGATGTTCATATTCCTTGAGGGGAACAGTTTTGAGGTTAAGAATACAACCTGTTTCCTTAGCCAAGCTTTCCTAGGTATTGCTCTCAAAACTATCAGTACAGTCTCAAGACCATGCCAATGCTATTGATTTTAGGACAGAGAGAATCTATTCACAAATTACCAACAGATATTGAGATACCTAGATCTTTGGGCTAACACAGTACAGCTGCTCTTATCTCATATATGCCAGGAAATGCCTTTTGGTTTGCTACAATATTTCATAAATAATTATTATACAAGCAAATTTTTAACATTGCATCTCATCAACTTCTGGTAGCATTATAAAGGGATTGAACTAATGTGGGCAGACTTGAAAATTGGAGAGCTTGAGCTGTTCATGCAGACAATTTTGAAGACAGGAGTGACAATTCAGAAACATAAGTAATAAGAATACTGCCTGAAAAACATCCAGAGCACACATTTTATACAATACTTTTAAAAGGAAAATGGTCATAAATTACCTTTGTACCCATATTAAGACACATAGGTATGCAAATACAAATTAAAGCTTTGTTACTGATCGTAATAAAATCATTATTTGATACATGTGGTACTAACTGCTGCTAAATGCCACATCTCAGACCAACCACAAAATCATGGTTTTTAGATATCATTAAGCCTGAGCTTTAGAATTCAAATGTTCCAACTTAACACTGGAAATCTGAGTTGTTACAGTTGGATATACTTTATTATTGCAGTAATGTGTTCATTTTTTGCCCCTAATGAATGATAAACTGGCAGGTTTGGCAGTGCAACTAGGAGCACAAGTGACTTTATCAACCACCAACTAAAAAAACACTCCAATAAAACCCAACCCATTGTCTTTATCTATTATGTCACTGATTTTTTTCAAACAGCAAGGCTGCCAGGAGGCCATTAAAGAGCCTTCCTCAATCTTCCAGCAATTTGCCCACATGATCACAAAATACTTTATTTCCTAAGTCAATTTTGTTAAAACCTCACTTTACTAACAAGTCATTTAGAGAGAGAGCTTGCTTTAAAAGTGTTTAAAAACGCACTATCCAGACAGCATATACTATGTGATACAAAAATATACTGCACATGTTTAAACTTAAACAAGGTCAGTTTTATTATTTAGAAGAAAAAAAAAAAAAAAGAAGTAAAAATACTTAGAACTTAAGGGGTTTCTCGCAAAGATGTCAATTTTAAATATAATTAACAAACTGGACTAGTCTTTCAAGAACTTTGAGTTTTAATTCTCTCCCGTTGAAAAGACAACACCTGCTTGATGATTCCTTGCACACTCCATTTCACACTAGCAACAAGAACTTGCTTAAGTAAGAAGGTCTTTAAAAAAAAATAAATAAAGGACCTTCATTAGAAGCTGGACTAAGATCTCAGATTCATTTCACACAGACCACAGCATGGATCTACTTAATGGTTACTTTAGTTCTCTATAGACAGATTCAAATCTATTCAAAAGGGTTTCATACCTCATTATAATTTATCTAAGCACTCCATTACCATCAAGTTTACCTTCACCATATCAAGTAGAGTTCAGAATTAAGGCGGTTTAGTTACAAAAATGCCAAGAGCAGAAAGCTGACACATGCTATGCATATTGTAATGAATGACCCACTTTAAAACTCGCCTATATGTTAGTTCCTACACCATTTTATTGTCTATTTTCCACAGAACTTTGCAGGCCTTAATTAAGCAAAAAGAAAGCCAAAGGCATAGGCTGCTTTGAAAGGAAGTTGTAGATGGCTGGCTGCTGGGTGTTTCTGTAAAACAGAGAGCAAAGGAGAGCTGTGTGTAACATACTGAGGCAAATGGAAGACAGCTCATCTTAAAAAATAATGGCCCATATTGCTGAATTACAGCACCATAGCTCTCAACACTTGTATATGTGTGACAATTAATGTCTATTCATCTGTGTAAAATAAATGAATAAATAAATAAATATACCACACCAACTAGAAAAACACCCCAAACCAAACATACTTGAATTTCAGATGTAAAACAAAAATTACTTATCATCGCTGTTTATGCAACTTCTAGGGTAGGTTTTGCTGTCCACTCAAGTCATATATTCCAGCAAACTGGGTGTTGAGTTTATAAGATTTCATTAGTTTAAATTGATATTGCTTAAAGTACTAAAAGTGATGTAGTCAAGAAAGCAGCTTATAGCTTTTTTAGGTAGTTCTTCAGACTGATGGGACTATTATGCATTGTGCGGTTATGCAGCTTGGTTGCTACTGCCAGGATAAACTTCTGAAATCAGTTTTAGTTTAAAACTTTATTTTCAATTTTATTTCACAAGAGGAAGTATCTTTCTCTATAAGAGCCCTCAGACGGCTATGCTGAGCAAACTAGGTGCTTCTTCCTTTCAAGTTAAACCCTTTGGATTACTTTAATACAGTTCTTTGTGGTTTAATTTATCATATGTTCTGGTACCATTTATCACTAAATGCAGAATGATGAAGAAATGGCTCTATTAAAATGAAATAACCACTGAATTAAAAAGCTGTTAAATGAGTTGGAGTGCAGACTCCTGTTAACAATATGTGGGAAGGGTGTTTGGCTGAAATAAATTACTTTCACAGTAATAATTTGAGAAGTGCACCTTTGGAGAAACATGTTCAAAAATTCACATCTTGATTTCCTGACTAAAATCACATTCACCACTAATAATATTTTTAAATTAGCTTCACAGCTAAGGTGAGGAAAAATTTAGTCTCAAATACTTTGGTTTAAAACCAAAATACTCTTCAAAAAAATATGAATAGCAGTTTTAAAAATATACATGCAAAATAAAATAGCTGATTCCAATTAAGATATATTTCTCATGCTCACCAGTAACTTTCTGAAAATACTTTTACAATCTTTCAATGTAGACTGCCATATAAGCTTGTAAATAATATATTGCCCTGTAATTCAGAGTAGTCTGCACTGTAACTCTGAAAATAGTAAACGGCCAACTACCTAATGACTTGGGATATACTTTCATTTTATTGATTGCAAAGGAAAACATATGTAAAAATACTGAACAGATATTCAGTAAGTCCATATTAATTGACATAAACCACTTCAGACATAGAAGTACTTACTTTTTCATTCTTAAAAAAAAAATAAAAATCAGTGGGACACAACTTATAGCATTTGTTATTAGCAAAGAATTTGCAGTTGCTCAGTTCCAAACAACTATTTAATGTTATAAATCACTGTGTTCTTATTCTTGTGTTTAATCAACACATTTCTTGTGGTTAACAACGGCATTTATTTAATCCTCATTAGGAAATTATTTAGCTCAATAAAAGGAAGCGTGTATCCATCACTCAGGGCCCTCTCATGAACTGATTGATTTCACTGAAGCAAGATAATTTCCCAGAACTCATATGCAACATTTTGCCTCTTTGAAATGACCTCCTAAGGGATATCTTATAGTCAGAGTGGCATCTTTATGATTTAATAGTAGATTTTCTTTTACTTCTATAATTTGTTACTAAAAACCTGCATTCTGACTGTTTTCTGTCACAGAGTCCACAAATGGTTATAACACACATTTCTGTGGTCCACACATGGTATTGACAAGACCATGCACAAGATGACAAAGTGGAGCCATATCATGATTATGCACTCCCGGACATTTTAAGAAAGCCAACCATCCTACACAAATTACCAAAGGAAAAAAAACCACAAACAAAACTAAAACAAGCCCCCCACCCCCCAAAAAAAGGAAAAAAAAAAAAAAAAGAAAAAAACCTGACACAAACCTACACAGCATAATGGCCAAAAAGTATTTAGTACAATGCAAAAGATTTACACTAAAATGGCAGATTATCTTACCTGAATGTTAGAGAATCTTATACAACAGACAGTAAACTTCATGATTACAAAAACCACTCAATACTCCCCCCAAAAAACCCAAATAAAGGGCCTTTTATTTCTCCTTCAAAAATTAAAATAACTGTTAAGTTTACCTTAAAACATTGTGTGAGCTGTTAGAGCTATATGGGCCACAAGGAACACAAAGATTCCTATTTGGGTTTAGGTTGGGTTGGCAGAAAAACTCATTTTTACCTCTACAATCTGTGTGATTGCTGGGCCTGTGTGAAATCCGGGGCAGAACTATATACATTAACCTTTACACTTGCCTTCCATATTCATCTGCATATATACCATCTTGCTGCTTTTTGCATGTACAAGAACAGAAGGAACAAGAATAGTAGTGCAGTGACCCACTTTAGTACATCCTTCTTTAGTTTTGAAATAATATAATGCAAATTCTTTCCTACACAAGCCAAAGGCAGCTTCATGCTTGTACACATCCCTCTTGCACTCTTTGTACGCACATTACTGTGCATTGCGGTCATCTGGTCCAGCATAGGAGCAAAATTTGCCCACCCTCAGCCCTTTACTGGCTAACTCTTTATCAATCGTCTTAGGCTGCAATTAATACAGAATTAAAAAGAAAGATCATAGCTTCTTTTCAAAGCACTGTTGAAGTTAAATTTGTCAGTAGGTTGTTTGTTGTTTTTTTTCTTTCAGAACATTATAAAACTGCAAGTTATGAACAAATAAACATTTCTTTTGTTAGAAATTGTATTTAAGAATGAAAGATACATCCCATACAGTATTTTTCAGCATGTCACCATGTATAAATTGAAGCATAAATTTAATCAAGTGTTTGGGATGTTTTTAACCAATAATCTGTAGATAATTTAGCTTCATTTCCTTTATATTTAGTAAACAGTTGTTGCATAATATATTATAAAATATATCTGATAGATAATGACTTTTAAAATATTTTACCACATTTTAAACACAGCATATGAACATAACTTTTACTTTCCTAGTCTCTTGCCAAATATTGCCTGAATAATTTATGTGCGGGGCTTTTTTCCCCCCTTACACTCTCTCTCTCAACTTCGACAGTGATCTTATAGTATAAATACAAATACAGCAAAACTCAGTCTTTCGCAGTCAAAATCATATATTCTAATTTGAACAAATGTATTTTTATTGCTGCGGATTGTATACCATGCAGCATAGCCACTCCCCAAAATGCACAGGAAATTAAAGGCTTTATTGCTTGGAATGATATTTTAAACAAACTAGTAAGCCAGTCTGTACCACCATTAACTTCAGAACTTATGGACTGATTAACATCAAACGTAATTTAGAGACAGAGGTGTCAAAGGAATTTAGTTTCCTTTTCCTAGGGTGGAAAAAGGTGGCTAGGTAGAGAAGAAATATCCCCTCAGAGCACAGATGAGCAAAAGGCGGCAGAAGGAACCAACATGCCAGTCAGATCCCAAGGCTCCAAGGGAGAGAACTGACACCTTTAGCTGCACAGTGCACAGCAGCAGCAGCCCGTGGTCAGCCCTGAAATACAGAGGAGTCCCAGAAGTTTCAGTGCTCGCACAGCCACACAAAGTAAGCTCTGATGCCCTTTGCTTAAAATAAATAATTAAATCAAATAGAATAAAATTGCCTTTCTACCTGTTCTTTTTCTATTTGGCTCTGGAGACTCCTGCAGATTCAAAACGGATTTAGGTAATAATTATAAAAATTCAAATGGCTGTCATTCATCAAAACTGACACCAGAAATCTCAAATCCTAAACCTTGTTTAGCACAAATCCTTAGAACGGAGGAGCTCTTACAGATGCTGTACTGGGCATAATCAAAAGTCTTAAGCAGGAATAAACAGAGTAAGTTACTGAGCTGAGGAAGCAGTGAAATGGGAGAATGTTTTATGTAAAATTGTTAAAAAGTATATTTTCTTTAAAAAAACCCACCAAACTTATTTCTTTAAACAAAAAAAAAAGAAAAGAAAAACAAACAAACAAAACCCCTCACATGCAAATATCTCATTTCCTTTAAAATGCACACAACATTTATTTTCATTTAAAGTGGTCATTTTGATTTCTTCAGAGTTTATATCAATTTTTTACTTTGATGGCTGTGGGGTTTTGGGTGGGTTTTTGTTTGGGTTTTTTTTTTTTAGATTTAGCCATATTTTTTAATGTTTGGGGGAAAAAAAATTAATACAAAGAAACACTTGACTGACAAAGCATCCAAAAGACCCTAACAGCTTTGAATGAACAGAGCTTTTTAATAGTTAATATTCCATCCATTTAATATCTCTAATTATTTTCCTTCTGCAGCTTTGATGGGTAGTTATAGCCTGGAATAAAAACACTGTGGTAAGGACAACTGCACAGCAAGGTTAAGTGCCTTCTTGTCTTCAGTACCAATAATTACCTTTAAACAAAAAAAAAAGAAAAAAGAAAAAGCTGTTTTCAGGTTTGACAGTTAATTTACTAATGAGTCTGTGGACCCAATTTATAATAAAGTAATATTGACCAGAAATAATCCTGTGTTGGTACTCATCTGAATTATTTTATTGTTTAAGTCTCCTATTAAATAAATTGGAAAGGATTAATTTTGCAGGATGGATTGTCAAAGGCTGCTGCATAAACTAGATACATGTCAGCACTAAATTTAATTATTGATCACAATACAATAGTGCTGAGTATACCAATCCCCAAACAGCTTCCAGTAACTATCAGCAGATTCCAAATATAGAAACTGAAGGAAAAAAATTTTATTGCAAATGACTACATTTTAAAATAAATAAATAATTCATTAGCACCCAATAAAAATTTAATTTTAAAGAACAAATTCAGATCACACACAAGAACATATAACAAATAATCAGAAAATTAAAGTGCCTCCTTTCAAATGGCAAACTCTAATGAAGTAGTATAATGTTCTTTTGACTGGGGGATTCCTATGACTTCCCAGTTCTGGAAGAAAAATTTTATTTGGAAATGGAAGTTTGTTGGGGCAGAATCCCTCATTACAACCCTTCTTGTTACAAAACAAATGCAAATATTGCAAAATGTAGTGTAGAACACTATGCTTAAAGAAACATATCACAGGAATGAACTGATGATGCATCTTTGTAAAGAAACCCATTCTGCAGCTCTAATTGCGTCCTCTAATTGAAGAAAGCAGTCTAACAGGACAATCAGTGCTTTCTAGAAGTAGTCAGCAGTGAACGGTTTTTCTGTTAATTTTAGAAAGTTCAGAGGATGTACATGACAAATGCTTAGTTATTTGAGATTTTGCGTCTAGTCCTTAAAATCCCTCAGCACAAAACAAGTAAGACCTAATGAAACGCTGCTGAGTTACTTTGTGAAGAGTTCTAATTCCAGGGTAACAAATGATGTTCAGAGCTACCTTAGATATAGGAATAAGAAGGTCTAGCAGAGGAAAGAAAGCAACAGAAAACAATTTTTTTTTTTTTTTTTAACACAATAATATTGGTAGGATCACTGAAAGGCAATTTTACCAATTTTATTTAATAGAGTCACTGTTTAAATTTATGGACTTTATTAATTTTCATAAAAATATTAATGAAGACAGCATTTTTCTAGTGCTTTTTTAATATTTATCCTGACAACATTTTAATTTCCTCCTACCTTTCAAACAAGACAATATATCTCTTCTTAGCTTACAGCAAAACTAATTTTCCAAGCTAGCATCAAATATCACTGTTAAAGACCACTTTAACATTATCATAAACATAACAGAAATAACTCCAAGCTAATTTGAAGATTATTTAAAAAATAAATAAGCTCTTCTGATATAATTTTTTGAAGCAGCTATAAAGTTTTAACTTTCACTTACTGAAACACAGATCTGTGTTAACTCATGAATCTGGGCTTCATCCAACACCAATTGAAGTCAATTTTTTGCCCCTTTGACTTAACCATGTGCTGGATCACATCCTTTGTGACAATTATAACACACTTGCCAAATGTTACATCCTCAGACCAGGACTGTTTTAAATAGAGCATTAAAAGTTTTTATTGAACTTTTGTTATAATCCAAAAGCCCAAACACAGCTTGCCACTAAGCCCTGCTCCTGGAGAGTCTCCCAGGAGCACTAACTCTTCTGATGAGTGTAAGAGCGCTTGGCATGCTTGCAGGTTTTAACAAGGTCTGTGACTGCCTTTGGCAGCCATTGAGCACCTTTCAGCATAAGCTGCTCTAACATAGCCACGCTAGCTTAGGAGTATATGCCATTAAGTCAAAGAAATTAATTCCTTCAAAAAAAATCCCAAGTTATTACAAACTTCCTTAATATATGCCCTTAAGCAATTCTGAAGCTTAAAAGCAACATTATACAGGCCTTTACACATGCAGCCACTTAAATCTGGGGAAAGACATGGGTTCTCAGCCATTTCTTGTGATACTGAAGCCTGGATACAAGATACATAAAAAGCTTTCAATTTTGGGGTGCTAATAACAGGAGATTCCAGTCCATTTCTTTCCCTTTGTTAGCTATAGCCAGTTGCGGGTATTCTGGAATTTAAACCACTGTACACATTAAAAAAAAAAGGAAGGGGGGGGGGGAGGTGGGGGAGGAACCAAAAAAATCCATGCCAAAAAAAACCCCAAACAAAACCACACAACAAATAAACTCCAATCACTTCAAGATTGAGAAATTGAGTTACAAAGATGAAGGCTAGAGAGTTAACAGACTTCTTTCATGTATTTCTAGGCATCCAGGAAAAATATTTTGAGTTATAATTTATTTTCAAATTCAGAATGTATTTTTGAATTATCTTCTCTAGAAAGAATAATTTCTTAGATTATGTAGTCAGCTGTGATAGGTAAAAACTTCCCTACTGTCATCTCACACTGCCGCTCCTGTAAAGACCTAAGCACGTACCTAATTTTGAGCATATATGCAGTCCAGGACTATCACTTTCTTAAAGAGTGTATGAATCTTTGCTATACTAAAACCAAAGTCTTTTGAAGTCTCAGTAGCATTTTTCAAACACTTTAAGACAACTTTTAGAGAGGCAGTTTTCACCTCAACTCAGTTCACTTAGCACACATGCAAAGGAAATCTGTTTATATCCCAAGAGATTCACAACACACAAAATAATTATTCACTGACAAGACTGTAATTTAAACCTCACAGATGAATGGGGAACCAAAGGCAGATGTTTTCAGCAGGAACTGTATGGAAAAAACAGTCCACAATCAATATTATTCTTTCATATCACTATTTCAATAATGCCTAGGGGCTGACAAATGTAAGGGAATTATCATGACAGGTCTGTGTTTACAATTCCCTGACTCTACCCTGTGGTACTCTGGCCTGGAAAATCTCTACAGCAGTTGTGCCACCCAGCTCCTTATTGCTCTACCTGTCATCTTCTGATTGAATGGATGTAAAAAACCCCATGACTTTCCTCCACACTAGTCCCATCATGGGTGAAAACCATCTTTTATTTTTCATCATCTCAGTAGCTCCTGTGAGATTTGAGCCAGCAGACCGAGGAGCTTTGCCTTGCAACACAGCGCCTTCTCAGTAGGCTACAGCATCAGGAAGGCTGTTGAAATTCTTCCAATTAAACAAATATCTTTCTCATTATGGATAAAAACTGAACTTCTACCACCCTCCACAAGCCTGGTTACCAAGCCTGCGAAGCGATGTTGCCATGAGCTGAAGAGTTTCAGCGATATCTTCAACCTCTTGTTCATAGGAAAAAAAGCCTGAATTACAACTCAAGTAATACGCACATAGCAATTATTTGACAATAGTAACTGACTAATGAAGTTTTGCTACCTCTCTAGAAAGGTGGTTTTCACATTTGTTGAGGTTCTGAGCCTAGTCACTGCCTTAGAGGCACGTGGAAAGGACTGCACCATTAAACACAGAAGCAGCCACAATGTAAACCAGCAAAGAGGGTGGTGACCTATAGCCAGTGCTACAATATGTGATCAAGTCCCCACCCTGCCTCAGGCAGTGCTGGTGAGAAAGGCATATCACTGCCTATCATGAATTGCTAATATTGAAGGTTATCAACCCTTTCTCCCTGCAGTAAATACAGATTTGAATCCACAACTAATATGTACCATAAATCAGATTATACAAGCAATTTCATGAAGGTTGACTAGAACTTGAAACAGAATACACATTTCTGATTAAAAAAAAAAAAAAAAAAACACACAAAAAAACCCCAAAACAAAACCACCCAACCAAAGAAAATCCCCCAAACCCAAAGTATGTATTCCTTTCACAAATGTCAGAATGATGGGAAAGAATATTTAGAATGCTTAAATTTGCAAATGCCAAATCTAAATTTTCAAATTCATTACTTTGTGAAAACTGTAAACTAGCAGCAGTTGTATAGATCAGATTATTAAAAAAAAGGGGGGGGGGCTCTTAAATATATGTTTGGTTAAAATCAGTTTCACATTTTGAGACTTTACTTTTACCTTAGATTCAAGTATTATTTTCAACTCAGAAAAAAACAGCCAGGCTTAAACTGCCTTTTCCCTACAAGCAGCCCAAAAATGTGTATTATTCATGTGTCTGAAAAAAATAATAGCCATTGCTTATAAATACCCTGTAAACATTTTATAGTCTGCTCAGCCATGAAAAGCAAGAACTTCAAATATTTTCACATAAACTTAAATGGTCAAAATTTCAGTCCATACAGCTCAAACCTGAAAGCCAGTGTTGACTTTTATCATTGCTCTCACTCAAAACAAAGCACCTTTAAGGAAAAATGAACTGAAGTGGTAACTTTCACCTTTACCATAATCAAGGGCATCAAATGAATGGCTTTGCAGGGGCTCCAAGACTGGTAAAATTGGCCTTACCAAGTTTTTTATTCTCTATACGTCTTTATTTTTTTTTCTTCAAATATGAGCAAACTAAAAAATCCTACATGGAGAAAAATGATGAAATCCACCCAGAGAGAGTCATGGAGAGCAGCTTAGAGTTAAATAATGGAACAGCTTTGTGGTTACCATTCACACAGCTCTCAGAGTCGGGCTATCAGGCAATGAAGTAGAATAATGAAGCTACTCCTTCAGATAAGAGATCAGCTTTATAAATATGATCTTTTGTACAGCAGCTGTAGGAGAACTGTACACTTGAAAATAAGCTTGTCATATCTCAGACAGTAGGTGAAGTGGTTCAGGTTTGTGTATGCTTATGAGTTTCTGGGAACATTAGTAATTTTATTGAAATAAAAACAGAACAAAGAAATTCTGTAGGAGAAAAAGCTTGCCAGTGCATACAGACTGGTGACTGAATACATACATACATAGTCAGTATCTAGTTATATACATGTGACTTGGAAGACAGGGCTCACAACCTTCATTTCCAAAAGCACAGGGCATTTCTTTTTTTTGTTTTTGCTTACATGGTAGAAACATTCCTTCTATAACAACAGCATATGGGTATATCCTCTTTCCAAGCTAGCACTAGGCTAACAGGGCAATACCTAATGAAATACATAAATAGATCTGACATCCTGTCCATGAGGGACCACTGGGCAGTAGCAGACACACAAAATATCACATTATGTGCTCAAACATTTTGTGTGTATGCAGCATTCAGACATTTGCCAAGTGGTAATATCAGAATGATATTTGAACACCTACTGAGCAATATGTTTTTGTTTCCATTTGTGCCATATATGTAAATTCCTAAGAAATAGTGAGAAGCAGTTTTTGAAATTTTGATGTGGATTAATACATTACTCTTTAAAATCTTATCATGCAAAGTCTACTGCACAACTGTTCATTTCTTCTTTAAGAGCAGGGAGTATTTATTTTCTGTTTTGGTTGGCTATTTTTGCTAATTTAAAAATAAAATCAGTGCATTCCCTACAGTTTCTGACATATCCTTCTTGCTTTTCTTATAAATCTACTCAGTTCTTTTATTGCTATTAACCACAAAAGAAAAAAAAAATTATTATTGAATCGAAGCAAACTTTTATATTAAGATAAAAAGTTTCTTTTCTTCTACCATTTCTACCCACTGCCAGTAGAGAAAGCTCACCACAGCAAATCTGGTTCACAGATTTAATATTCAGTTTTAGTCTAAGAAGGTTTTGCTGCTTCTGCCACCACAAATCTGAAATCAGTGTTGCTGCTAAGGGTAGCAGAATCCACATGAACAGCAAAGCCACAAGCACTGTCTACACATAAGATGGCAGAGAGGCTAGAAGGAGCATCACTGAGAAGTGATAGGGGTTGGGAGCTCTGAAAAAGCTTTAAGAAACTAGAGATACAATAACCAATTTTGCAGTGTCCTGGTTACAGCTGTGATATAGTTTTCTTCATAGTAGTTGGTACGCTGCTGTGGGTTTGGATTTAGAATGAGAATAATGTTGATAGAAAAACTAAAATATTGGCGTGTTAAGTAGTGCTTGATCTGAAGTCAAGGACTTTTCAGTTTCTCATGCTCTGACAGCAAGGAGGGGCATGAGAAGCCAGGAGGGAGCACAGCCAGGACACCTGACCTGAACTACCCAAAGTGATATTCCATAACACAGTACGTCATGCTTGCTATATAAATGGGGAGAGTCAGCCAGAAGGGACTGATCGCCGCTTGGGTCAGGCAGGTGATGAGCAAATTGTATTGTGCACCACTTGGGTTTTTTGGAGTTTATTCTTCTCTCCCTTTTTGTTGTCTTTCTTTTCATTACAATTATTATAGTTATACTATTAATGTATTATTTTATTTCAATTGTTAAACTATTTTTATCTCTCTCAACCTGCGGGTTTTATCTTTTTCCCAGTTCTCCCCATCCCACCGGCAGCAGTGGGGGGAAGTGAGTGAGCAGCTGCAGGGTACTTAGTTGCCTTACTGGGAACGAACCACAACAGGCAGGCACAAAGAGGAGAATGTTACGGATCAAGGGTAAAAATCACAGGGCTTCAGAAAATGGGAAAACAACTGGCAGTTGGAAAAATACGCTGTTATTGCATGGGAAGAATACATGTGGTCCGGGGGCTGGATATTAGACAGATTTAAGGAAACAAATCACGTGCTTTTTCCTCTACCATTGGCTTGCTGACTGTCAATTAGAAAAAACAGTCCATTCTTATGTGTGCTCATTTCCTTCTCTTGTTCACCTCACCTGTTTGGGTAATAAATTCGCCATGACAAAGATTGCCTTTTCTTGAATATTTCTGGAGAACCTAGCACAGTGAGATTTCAGTGTCTTCACAGACACTCTGAAATAGAACTAAAAGTAACACAAAATAATACCATGAACTACACAAAAAAGAGTTACATTTCTTGTTATCTTTTTATTATTGCCTAAGAGTCTGGAAATGTTTTGTGCCCAAGTAAATTTTAGATCTTAATGCGATAAATAAGATCTACTCCACTGCATAACTAGATTTTAATTTCTATCACAAAACAAATGCGGATTATGCATCTAAGGAACAATATCAAAGGTTTCCTTTGACATTCAATGGAAGACTAGTGTGCATCTCTTGTGTCTCAAAAATGTTTGTACCTAGTTTTGAAGAGACAGAAATCATGGCTGAAGAAAACAACTGTAAAGACACCTGTAAAATACTGCTGCCTTTTCTGTTCTTTCAGTGCTTCACCACACTCTCATATTTCCATTATGCTCTTCATACCATTTAAATAAATTGATATAAAGCAACAAAACATCAGAAGTAACCACGGTCACTGAATAATTATGAGATCAATACACCATTCAACAATTCTGAGAACACAAATTACCTTGCAGAATAGATCTCTGCTAGCATGAAGCAAGTGCAGTGCCAGGGAAAAATAAATAAATAAATAAATACATAAACAAATAATAAATAAATAAATAAATAAATAAATGAATGAATAAATGAGGAGCCATTACAAAAAAAAAAAGGGGGGGGGAGGGGGAGAAAGGAAAAAAAAAAGGCAAATTTTTTTTTTTTTTTCCTAAATCCCTTTGGCTTGTCCTAACCTCCTCCTCAACAGCTCTACCTTCTCTTGCTTCCCTCCAGCCTTCACATATCAGTTTCATTCCTTGCAGCTGTCCTTGTATATGCACACCCTTTTTCTTCCCTTGACTTCTTCCCTTTTATTGGTGTGAGTGCTTCTTGCATAGGAGAGGAAAAGGTAGTCTCACCAAACAACTGTGCAGCAGCTTCAGCTCATATTGAAAGGGACCATGAAAGAGCAGAGAAAAGAAAGTAAAAATGTTATGGGTTAAGCATCCTAAAAGGACTGTAGAAAAAACAAAAAGGGATGGTCAAGCAAGGTGAGGAAAATGTAGAGAAAGAATATTTGGAAGAGAAGTTAGGAAAAAAAAAAAAATCCAGAGTGACTATAGAGAAAGAGAAAAGAGGAGGAGAAGAGGAGAAGGGTGGCATCCCCCTTACTCACATTGACCTTCATGTCAGAGGAAAACGCATAGGAATTGAAAGAAAAGGAGACTAAACCAGAAAAACAACTCTCAATTTAGTAGGAAAAAGAGCAAAACACACAGGCACAAAAAAAATCCCACAAACCAAAACAACCCCACACAAACTCCCCAAACAGCCCTACATAATGAAATAAAGAGATGACACAAAATACTGGGAGTGGGAAAAAAGACATTATTGAACAACTGAATGAGAGCAAAGAAAAACAATAAACAATATTTTCACAAAACCCGTAGAGGCGCACATTTATCTCCCCATTATATTTTTCATCTTGAAAGCCAAAGGTGGAGAAAAGAAAGAATGCAACAAGGAACCTGGAAAGAGACTCCGGAGCAGTCTTCTCTCACATCTATGACCACAACGCTTACCACAAAGACTTTCTTCTGTTAAAGACCCATATGGTCATTATGTGGGCAAGCGTTGAGGAGCACAGATGGATTGGAAAGACAAGACTTTGAATACTGTGATAAGGACTTTTTTCTTTCTCATTTTGAAAAATTTTAGGCATCACTGCTGCATCAAATTATCACATCTTTTCTTGACAAATACTTTTCAGAAACAACTGGAAAACAAAATTTGGTCTGGCATTAAGCAGCTTTTTCTAGCTCTGAAATTTAATACATTATTTTGTTTTAAAGGTTAACCATATTTTAATTAATACTTGGTACAAAACCTGGGAGGAAAGGGAAAGCAACTGTCTGTCTCTCCACTTATCAATGGAAATGGTGACATAAAATGAGAAAGTAACCTACCCACAAAACAGAACAGAAAATAACCAGAAGTTTATGGAAAGCTGTTTTCTTACCCTGCTAGTGCTTTCAAGATCTTTTTTTCCCTATATCAGAGAGTTTCTGATTCACAAATCACTTTTTTTCATAAAAAGTAACAAAACAAAATTTACTTACTTGAAGAGTTCATTGTTTTAACAATCTGAAATATTAAACTTGGCTCATCATTTTTTTTTTTAACCAGTTTGTCTTTTTAAACAATATAGAATATTTTAATCCAAACCAAATTTTTTCTTGATGAAATCAGACATTTTCTCTGCACAAAAATGAGAATCAGAAATTAAAACTGATGTTTTGTCACAAATCTGAATTCAAAGTAGTGCAATTTCCAACAAATTTTAAACACAGTTTTCAAACAAGAAATCTCTTTCTTGATTGCTACTTCATCTCATGAAAATGTCCAACAGTTATTTACTTAAGGCTAGTTGAAGGTGCTCTTAGAAGGAGTGCCGCACACTTCAGCACACAAGACCTCATCCTGCTAACAAGTCAGTTTACCTGTTTGCTAAGAGAAATTGTTTGCAGGTTATCTCCTGCACTTAGGTGCCTGCAAGACACCCACGTTTCTGACATATCATAAAAATATGCTTTCATTCCCAAAGGCAGCAGTAATGCAATCCTGACATCAACTTAAACTGTGTCTACCTTACACACAGCAGCAGTTCTGTATATTTCAACTCTACATAACATAGTTTTAAGAAATTCGTAATCCATCATTCATTTTCTGCCATGGAGACTATTCTCTAGCCTGTCTTTTATATTCTGTTCCTCAATCCTTTCTGCATTCCATTCGTTCAGTTTATCTTTTTATATTTATTATATGTGAAAAATATTCAAACAAGAGAAAAATAAAGACAATTTTAGCAGTGATTTCTATTCTTTACATAATGTTCTGAAAGGTTCCACATGACAGTGCTGGCAGATGTTGATGCATGCAACGTTTTAGCTAAGCCAATGATTGACAGGTACACCATTATTTCTGCAATCTGGCCTGACTGTTACACAGAGTAAATGCTAATCCTTATCCATTCAGTTGTTTCCTCACATTATTCATTTTTTTCCCCTCCAGTGTAGAAATGGCTTGTTTGTTGCACTCCTAATCCTCTGCCTTTGTGCCAGTAGACACCAGACTGCAATGAACACACCTGGACAACTATTCTCTGATGAGACTACACAAATGATAGCTATTGTAGCAAATGCCTGCTAGTAAAAGCCATGATATGTGACTCATGGGGAGCCAAAGAACAATTCTCCTAGCTTCAATTAATTGAGCTATACCTAGAGATTTTGTGTGCTTATGTAGGTATCTCATTTTATCAAGACTGCTTTGCATGCAGAAAAGATGCCTCAATATAAACCTATACTCTAGCCTGTTTTAAATTAGGTCCTCTACACTATGCATGCTCAGGAGATAGAAGAACTTTTTCTGGGTTTAATTGGATGTTGGCTTCTGAGCATCCCAAGGAGTGAATTGTGGGGGGCTTTGATGCCATGGCACATAAGGTTGGATTAGCAAATAAGAAGAGAGCTTATTCTGAGTAATCTATCCAAGAAATGCATTTGCAGCAGGAAAATTACCTCAGGGCAATCAAAAGAATTCTGGAAGGGGTTTTGATTTAAGAACATTTTTTATCTTAAGTTCTGCCCTGAACAAGTCAGCTTCATGTCGCACAACACAGAGAAAGCTAAGTTTAACAAGTTGCATAAGAATAACCAATTTACAGAAGGTAAAAGCAGTGACAAGAAATCCTCATACTAAGTGTTGTCAGAACCTTTATGCAGAAGTCAGAAACAAGCATTATAAGCATTGTCGAATAGACAAAAGAGTGGTGAGTAGATGACAATCCCTTTCCATTCTTTGTTTCTAAACTTTGGTACTCCTCTGAAAAGGGTGAGCCAGACTGACAACAGGTCATGGACCTGGGCAGTTTGTACCTCCTGCTGCTACTCTTTGGAGCTGGGGTTTCTTGTGTTTTGTTTTACAGATAAGGACGAAAGTAACAAATTCAACAGACTGGAAACAAAACCATGAAAACATTTCTTGTGGCATTCTGGTCCAATCATTCTAACTGCAACTCTAAGGAAAATCTGTCATTTTTATCTAGCATTTAGAGAGCCCAAATTTTCAATTACTTTTAAGAATCAAATATTTATGTTTTCACCATACTTTATGACAATTTATGATCATTATAGAATACTGGCCAAAAGACAAACACATTGCACCTTGGTAGGTCCTCAACTGCTCAGAAGGAAACACAGGCTATTGCCTGAGATATTGCAAAAGGAAATCAACGGCAGATTGCCAAATAGTGTCAGCAGTATTAGAAGATGCATCTATGCACTGGTAATCTAAACATTACAATCCTAAAGTTCATGTGCTCACTAAAGCATAAGAAAAATATCAGTACATGCTTCTGAATGAAAATATTTTCAGTAAAAATATTAGTGAGTTGTTCTGCGACACTCTTTTGCACATTCTGATTTTGCTCCTTGATCCAAGAACACACTGCTCGCTTACCAGTTAAGCGACGTTTGAGGTTTAGGGTAGCATACCAGATAAAAGGTTACCAAATTTTAGAAATTGTATTAACTCTTTTGATATGTTTTGAAGTGCCTCTTCAAAACAGAATATTTGGCTGTGTCTAGAAATAAGTAATGCGACAAGCTGAATAACTTTGCAGGGGGTGTATTTAGCATATATGATTATATTTTTCTCCCAGAGCATGGATCCTGTAAGTCGTAGATTCTGCATATAGATAGAATTTAGAATACTTCAGCAAAAAAGTTCCCAACATAGTGTGTGCAAAAATCATGTAAACCTCAGATAAACAGATTGTCTTCAAAATTTAGGCAGCATTCCAGAGCATAATTGTAGTGCCATGAACCCAAAGTGGCCCTGAAGAGGGAGATTCTTTGACCAGCAGTTAAATCTGTGACAATCCTTTGAGAAACTTTGATTCTGCAGGGTAAGAAAAGAGAGCAGCCACCTGGCAGATGGCAAGTTGAGATGACGGCAAAGCAAATTTCTACTAATGCTGAATGACAGCATACTTTAAGATTTAAAAGATAAAGGACCTTTATAATCAAAACCTGCATTGTACATATCTGCCAGGTGTCCTGGGGTTTGATAGTTGGTGTTATTAGAGTAGGGATCATCAATCCAGCAGATGGATTAGAAGATGAGACCATTTACAGCAGTCCAAATTGTGTTGTGGGCTTGCCCCTGAAACTCATGCAATGATTACAGTTCTTGTTTCTCCTGTCTTTAAAAGTAATCCTGATTGAAAGCAAACTGTTGGTGAAACAAAATCCACACACACACCCCACACCCCCCAAAAAAGAGCCCTGAAATGATTGACTAAAGATGAGTATCCTTCAATAGGTATGCCCTCTAGAACAAATTTTCTATTTGCCAAGACTGCCACGAAAAAACATCACAATTATGCTCATCTTGGTAACATCATGCCCCAAGCAAATGGATACTTATATATTTGTGGAATACGCTGCTGATGTCTAACCCATCAATATTTCTATAGCTTTGAAATAAACAAAGGTTAGTTTGAAAGCTTTCAGACATTCTTAATGGGGATGCTCATCTGCTCTGGAATGACGTCTCCTGGGCTTTTAAGTGATCAAATACCTACTAAATATTTTATAGTCTGAATCTCTGCTAAAAAAAATAGACCCAGGTACTTCTACCATGCTTCTGAAACTCCCAGGTGTTGATTCAAGGCTGCGAAATGGACTCCTCTAAAACCCACAAACTGTTATAAAGCCACATCATCGTCTTTCCCAAGGGAAAGCCCTTCTTCACATTTTCATTTTTAATATAAAACCATAGCAGCATTTACAGTGGTGACAAACTGTATTTGATACTACTATTCTTAGTGGTTTCCTAACTACTAGATCTGATTTAGCTAAAAAAAGCTAAAAGCCACAAGACGGGTGTGTCTGAGTTCTTGCAATTCACCATCTTCATTGGACAGAGTTCTGCATTTTATTTTTTGCACTGCCAGTAAAACAAGGAACCTTAATGTAGTGTATCTAAACCTTTTCATCAACATCAGATACATTATCCAGCTACTAGGCATATGAGAAAGTGACCAAGGTCTGCTATAGGCCTTCACCGTAAGAAAGTGATATTTGCTTGGTTGTTTTTTTCCCCAGAAAGTGCAAAGTTTGAGAGCTTCTGTTCTAAAGGGAACATTATGTCAATGCTCAGAGCTCCTGCAGACAGAAAGAGGACATTTCCTACTGAAGACGGTGATGGAATCACCTGTGCTACTTTATGTGATGCCAGTTAAACATTTCTGCTTCTCGGTGTTTCTGCATGACTGTCAACCAATCACTAACACAACCCCACTGCACATTGTGTTACTCATCCCTGGATTTTAAGTCCAGGGAAGGAAATCGGATTTCAAATGACATTTAAAGTATGAGGAAAAAATAGAGTATCCAGCATGAGCCTTATGGTGCATACTGACAGACCCCTTAATTCCTCACAGCTCTTAACTTCTCAGTACCCTGCTTTGAACTTCTGTAAAACTAGGATGCTGACCTGCTTCGTGGGTGGGTGATTATAACACTGAATTAATATTTGGTAAATTACTGCAATACATTTGAATGAAAAATGTAGAACTGTAAAGAATGATGATTATGATGAACCTTCAATTCTTTTTTAAGTTGGTCCATCTGTCATTATAAACCATCTTGAAGTAGGCTATTATTCAAAAAACTTTAAAATTGTTGTGTAATACTAGTTATCAAGACAGACCACTGTTTCAACTTAGCAAGTAGCTAAAGGAAAAAAACTTCACTGATACTTTACAGTCTTTTTCTATTTATATGGCTTTTATACCATGATAAATGGTACAGCTGTTCTCTAAGATACCCCTGTATTGTTATATAGAAGAACTTCAGATTTAACCTGACCTACTCAGAATGGATATCTACACTACAGTATGTTATGAGACCTTTGTGATACTTCTTTGATAATTTTTTGCAGACCTCCATTAGAAACATGGAAAAGCTACTTCAAGAGTACAGACTTACAGCTTACTGTTTACCTATACACTCATAAGATCAAAACCCCTGGTCTTACTGTTTTTGTTAACAAGGAGCACTAAAAGTCTTCCCACATACTGAGTTTTGGTTTCCATTTTACAATCTGAGATGACAGACGGCACAAAAATGATGAGAAAACTGTGGGGAGGCTTCCAGAAGATTGATTCTCTCATCAGCTGATTCTTTTCTAGTTAGTCTTTTATTGACTACAAAGGTATAGCCAATGCAGAAAAGGAAAACCAGACTGCCCTGTTTAATCCTGAGGGCATTGGCAAAAGGTGATCACTTTTTGAGGAAACAGAGGCCTACAAGGAAATCAGCACACTGTATGAGCCGTTAAGCTGATTTAAACACACAGGGGATGCCTGGGGTTGAGCTCAAGATCTCTGAGGTGTGAGATGAGAATGAAACCATTCCACAGACTAATATTACTGAGCTTTAGTAGCAGGTGGTATAGTTGATCAGTCAGGAACCTGTCATTTGGAGAATAGGCCAATAGATCTGAGAGACATGAAAAATCCTTCGTTTCCCCCCCCCCCCCTTTCCTCGCCATGAATGAAAATATTGTGATTGTGAACTTTAGCAATTACTGACTAAAACTTTTCACAGTTTATGCAGTTATAAGTAATAGGGCAGAACCAAAATATAGTTACAGCGCACACTCTGGCAAAAGATATAAAAGAATTTAAAGCGACACTGTAAGCATTTGTATCCATGATTGCAATAGCACTGTCTGCAATTCTGACACATCGTATTCCAACAGAAACCATGATCAGATGACACAAAAAGAAATTCACATAGGAATTTATGATGCCCCATGTACAGTGATATTTACTTGGTGCTAAAATCTGTACTTTGTCATCTGGAATGCATACCACAGCGCGCATACTGTGTATGTGCTTGGAGGCTGTTCATGGCAACTTTGAGGAACTTGCAATGGTTTCTGGTATGTGCTTCTCAAGCAAACGAACCACCATTGAATGGATGAAAATTCATGTCTGCATGTTTCTGGGATGAAGAGATTTTGCCTGTAATACAAAATTTTCATCATGTTTTCTGCATATATTGCATTATTGAGAACTCTATTTTCCTGTGTTTTTTCCCATTTTATCTTAGCTCTCCTCCAAGTTTTCAGATAAAAAACTATAATTGCTAATTGGTAAGCAATATAAAAGTGTCAGACTTAAGCAATGCAGGCAACAAAATCTTTTACATCCCATTGGTTCAAATTTCAGGTGTCTTCTTGCACCTGTGGAAGCACTTGTGATAAATGAGCAATTTGTTCATGGAATAGCTGGTTTTAAAATTTCGCCATACAAGTGTACACTATTGGTGTATCTTGACAAGAACTGGCTGGCATCAATAACTGAAATAATTACATGTTCTTTGAAGCTTATTTTTCAAAGTCTGGCACCTATAGGTATTAAAACTTGTATAATTTGTGACTAATTAATCTTGACATTCAAAAGTATAACACCATGAATCAAAAGGGTAATAAGTGCATAAAATACAAAGTTAAATATTTCAAATCCCTTTTTTTTCCCCTTTTACTCTGGAGACACATAATTCAAACTCTCTCAAATAAAATAAACATGGCCACTATACAGTAACCCGGTATTCCAGGTACAAATACATGATAATTTCAGTCATTTTTAACTTAGTGTGGCTGAGAAACTGGATGTAAATTATACTACAAAAGAAAGCTGCCTTGTAGTCTGCATTTAACACAGTACATCAATGACTACCTTCCAAAACTATCAAAAATTTTTAAGAATGTGGCACAGCTTTCCTGGATGATATTGTGGAATATTGTAATTCCATGTGGTAGAGGTCACCATACAGCAGCTACCACCAACCAACTGAAATGGCTGCATGACAGGATTTTTCAGATAAGTTTTTTCATGGGAAATTTTTGTATACGGCTGGATTTCTGTCACTACTCTTGACTGTCATGTTGCCTAATTTCACAATCAAATAGGAAACCACAGTCATTTACCATAATGTTAGACAGCTTATTAAATTCACTAGTGCTTTTTCAACTAAAAATACACATCTTTCATTCTGAACTGAATTTTGACTGCATGCATAATGGGCATTAGTTTAAGGTCTTCATGCAGAGAGAATAATGTCTTCAATCTTTCTTGTAAACAAAGTGCCAACAATGCCAGGCCAAGAGAAACACTTTTATGTTAAATTACTTTTAGCCCAAAAATAAACAGCAGTAACCATAATGCTGCAACACCTTTGACTTGATAATAAATACCTTCACTCTTATGAAAATAGAGTAAAACTCACAAATTGAGGTAGCAAAAACTACCAAAGAGAACACCCATGGCTTTAAGCCTATCTCCAAATCTGCTGGATTTTGGGTATGAGAGGCAGCAGTAAAGAACTTTTTAGATGATGCTTATAGAATCACTGATTCTCTGGGAGGATGTTAGGGTGGATCCCTGAATAGATAAAATTTTGCAAGTATTATATCAGTGCATCATACTACTAAGTACTTCAAATAAACTGAAAACCGGAACACCTGTCACATGTGTCAATTACCAACTTTTTATAAGAAGAGTTCAATGAAACTACGTCATCAATACGTTATTGCCCCAAAATAAGAATTCATGGGTACATTATTCAGAGAATGACTGAAGATTACTCTTTTCATACATTTAAATTTGATGTATTTCTCTTTCCATCTCATTGCTTCCAAATTAGCTCAAATACCCATACATTTGGACTCTGTATATGATGCAACAACTAGCTTGGTGCTTAATATAGAGTTTTAGACATGGATCATGAACATTTTCTCAAAATAACCTTCAAAAGATAAGGCACATAAAACTTAATTTCTCTCTAGCTATTATCTCCCTTAGAAGATGCAATCATTTTTTACACCACCCAGACAACACCATACCTGAAACATTCCAAAAGAACAAGGGTCTTATGAAAATCACAAAGATGACAGATTAACTGCAGGAGCATATCAGACAGGTAAAACCAAGTACATGTACCCAAAATACAGAGGTAAATCCCTGTATTATCTTCATACCGACCCAAAATAAGTTGGTATTCAGAGTGGAAAACTATGACAAGGTAACCGATGCAACCTGTATTGCTGCTCTCCTTAAATTTGCCCCAGCTGAAAGTTCTCTTCCAATTAATTTTAATTATTTTTTTCTCTATAGTTGGCACTATGTTAGTGTGTTTACAATGATCCTTATATTGTAATCAACCACCTAAGTAAACTCTGTAAAGGAAAAGGACATCATTATTCCTAAGTCTGTAGCATGTAAGTGTTACTTCACTGAAAAACAGGTTAACGATCCATTCTGGTATGCTTGCTGCTATGCAAGCTTCTTTCTTTATGGTGCATATTTTTTACATTAGTTATAGCCAGTAACTGCAGAACTTGGGGGTTTATCTCATATCTTCACAGCTAGAGTCAGTCACTGATACGTAGCTCAGGGTAGCAACCCTCTAAGTGGCATTGTGAAATATACTATACATAAAGCAAGTACATGACTCAAAATCACATTTTGGAAGCAAAAAAGAGTCCTTCAGTGTCAGACCAGGAGAAATCTACTCTCTTCCATCAAGATTTCCCTTAACTGTATTCTTTTAACTCCCTGCCTACACAGATTAATTTACAGCAATTCTGTGTTTGCAGATTCTGCCATTAGAGATAATGCATAACTTGGACATACATATCTGATGGCAAAACTGTATCTGCAGAAGCTCAGGTTATTGAAGTGAAGTTGTAGGGTTGCTCTGTTTCCACTGCCACATTTTGGGCTTCCCACTCACCCTGGCAAATAATGCCTTTAAAAAAAAAAAAAAAAAAAGATTAAGAAAAACCCTTCCTGATCATTGCTCAGTCCTCAGAACAGAAGTGTCAGAACAAAATTCTCCACCCCCTAACCTTGATCTTGGTGTATGTTTTATCCTACCCCTTCATGACAATGACACCAACATTAAAAGAGAACAAAAAAGGAGCAGTAGCAGCAAGAATGCTGGAGAACTTAATGATATAAAGATTGTTAAAAAAGACAAAACAGACCAGGGTTTTTTTCCAGGAAATATGACAATTATTTCAGCAGGCTCAAGATGTTAACTTCATTTTATAACATTAAAGGTGGTAACAAAGTACACATCTTCAACAATAATAACAATACCCACACACATACATAAAAGTACTCATATTTTTGTAAAGAAAGGTTTCCTCCTAAAACAGTAAACTCCATGTTAAGTTTGCTTCTCCTCCCAACATAAACTTGTGAAAACAGGTGAATGCCACAACCTTTTCTTGTTTTTATACAAGAACAATACAATCAATTTTGATGCCTAAATAACCCATAATTGTTATTTTTTTTATTCTGTGTTTTGGGTGGTCACTGATGACCCCTCCTTGCCACAGTGCAAGTTGCTGAGGCTGTGAAAGCACACAGGAGTAACCAGCCAATGACATTATAGAACAATAAGAAGGTCAAAGTTGCATTGCATATTGCTGTCCTTCCTCAAGCACTGCACACAGCCTCCAAAGAGGAAAAATTAACCCTTTACTTGTGCTTCCTAATCATATTTCTTATTACTTAAGTAAAAGAGAGCAGGATGTCCTGCTAAGCCAGAGCAAGCAAAGTGGGATAAAATTCTCGGGAAAAGGCAGTTATAATTAAGGGTATTGCTTGCCCCGTCGTTCTGCCTTTTGTGTCCAAAAAAAAAAAAAAATAGTTGCTAGTGAGGAGGACATGGAAGTGTCTTTTGTTATCCAAAGAAACGAACTATAGTTTTCATCCCACTAGGGGTTTCCACAGTAAATGGAGCTTTTCTTTCTTTCAGCCTTATTTCAACAGTTCTCAGACTGACAAGCTGTTATAAGTATCAAGTTATCTTCTATTGGAAACACACCAAGGAAAAGAAGCAGAGTCCTATCTTTATCCCTCAAGACAAAAAGAATTAATTTTAACGTAAAAGCAAGAGAAGATGCAAGTAGGGAAAACATCAAATACTGCTTTTCAATACAGACATAGCAAAGGCTTATAAAAATAGCACTTAATATATTTTCATATTCACATGTATGCATATGGATATATATAAATTGTATACTGTATATGCATATGTCTTTGTGTATTTCATAGGTTCAAATAAAGTGATTGCTGTGCTTTCCTACATAAATTCCAGTCATCTGATATTAGTTTCTTAAGTTAATGAGCCTGCACCTTATCTTACTGCCCATATTGTATATGTTTTGCAAGCTGCCAGCTGTGCATCAGAGCTGCCTCGTGATGTTCATGTTTGCTTATAGGCAAAAAAAATTGAGCAAGTATTTCTTAAGAACCCTGAAATTTACAAAGTAATGAAAGAAATGCCCCTTATTTTCTGGCATCTTTGCTTCAAATTCTATCTTTATTTTGCAATTTATTTATTTTTAACCAAAGGGACATTACCAGAATTACCGATGCTTTCATTGGAGGGTGAAAAAGAAAAAATAAAAATAAACTCACAGGTCTGATGCAAAAGATTCCTTCCCCCATAATATAAGCAAAACTGATTCAAGCTGGGCAGGTACTGGCTGGTAGCACTACAGCCAAGGAACTAATTCCTTCTGAGAGCTCCCCAGGTGAATGGAGAAGCCAACCAAGGACAGTGGGAGCCACAGAAGGAGGAATGAAAAGACATAAAACACCCCCCAGAGAAATGTCTCTGTCAATTCTTCTTCAGCTTTGCTCTTTCATATTTTTCCTCACTGCCAAGATCAGCACAAAATAATTTTTTTTTCAGTTACAACAGTATCAGGAAGAAAGCACAAAAGCAGCTATTTGCATAGCTTTAAAATGACACCACTCTTGTTACTGTTAACAGGATTTACACATTCAGCGGTTTTCCCACCCAGCTAAATGGAAACTTTAGGTTCATTTCATATTTGAGTCAACAGGAGCTCTCAATTTAAATCCAGATTTCTGTTTGAGAGAAAGAATTCAATAATCATTTCTACTTCTCAAAATTTGACTTGCCTGGGGAGTAACATATTTCATTTTTGCTACAAAAATAAAACATCACAAGCTTTCCATTATTATAAATTGTCATGGCACAGGACAAGAAATTGTGGTTTATGTAACAGCCTATACATTCAGCAATAGTTTTATATGTGAACTGTTTATTCAAATTTGGATAGGTTAAATAGAATTGAAAGAAATCAACAAGAACTTTTAGAGGATATTAGTAGTATGATCAAATGGTCTGAGACAGAAAGAACGATAAATTTGTGAGATATCTTTAAAAAAAAAAAAAGAAAGAAAAGTTAGCTAGTGTTTCTAATAAATAAATAAAATCAGTCCTATATGCCAGTTTCTCATCTGAAAGAATGCTACCACTCCTCCAACTGCAGAAAACATGGTATGTTAGGGGTTTTGCTTTAGTTGCACCGGAAGGGGGAAAAGATTCGTTAGAAATAAAGAGGATAATTTGGTAAAGAAAAAAATGAACTTGCAATTTTTGCCCCAACTTTGTGTCCTACTCACACATCCATCACTGATTTCCAGTAAGGAGAAAATTGAGAACTCTGGTCTTTTTTGTTTTCACTGCTCTGAACCTACTAAGGATCAGAAGACCCACCACTGACTTCAGTGTCTGCATTAGGCCATAACTGCAGCATTTAGTTTCTCATAGCTTTAGCTACAATATGCAGAATGAGAAAGAGATAATGGGATACGCCTCTTTTTGCATTAAGTCCCCCTTGGTGCCTACAATTTCATGAATAAGGCTGATTGCCCTTTATGTATTACAATTCTTAGTGAAAAGCAGAAAATATTTATTAATTATGCTGGCACCTATAGGATAAGCTTTTCTGAATGAGCATCTATACTCCCTGCTGAAGTATGAAACCTAGACACATTAGAAAAAGGCAGTAATCAGCGTAGGCTGGCCCAGTTCCAGGGCTAGGTGACACAGCCAAAACACAATAAAACAAAACTACCAACTTAACCTTACAGCAATTCTAGCAATATTAGAGAGTCTTCAGTACAGGTGCACTGACACTAAGGAGGTTATTGAATTTTAATTTCTTTCTTTAATCTAATGTATCTAAAGTCATCATCCCTGAATAGCAAAACATATCAATAGCCAACTAGAAGATCATGCACAAAAGACAAAAGATCACACTCCTCAAAGTCTGAGAGGCTTTATGCATGCTTGTGCCACATTCTTCAATCTTCAAAGGAGGTCATTCATATAAATTCAGTAAAGACAGTAATGTGTGAATCTGATGCTACCCTGACCCCTCTTCCACCTTCGAAAGCAACTCTAAAAGCTTAAACAGTAAAATTCAAGCAAAAAGGCACCTCCACTGCTGCCAAACAGATAGATAGCCTATGCCTGAACTCAATTTACAAAACAGAGACATCACTGTATGTTAGCCACTTTAATAGATTCAAGTTTATTTTCAGAATATACATCTACCTTCAGCAAACTGCAAAACACAAACAGAATAAAAATGCTGACAGAGACAGCAACCTATAAGTAATACAGACAACTGAAAGAATAAAATTAACAAATTATAATAATTATTTTATTTTCATAGCAAATGAAGGGGTTTTCCTTCATAATTTGCCATAACAGGAACAACAATAACACTTGTAAAACTACTGATCCAGAAGTTAAAAATTCCATTGGACCTATTAATGCACAATATATTACAGAAACCTGTCAGGAGGTCTGATGTAGTCACCCTCAGGTCTAATCCCATTATACTGGTTGAAACACTACAAGCATTCATACAGGATGTACCCTACCTAAGAAATATCAAGGAAAACCTACAGTACCATAAGTGTCTGGCCTTAAACACTGCTAGAACAGTAACAAGCTGCAGTCTATGAATCTAGAAATGGCAGTAAATAGGATTGCTTTCAGTTTATGAGCTGGTAAGCCTGTTTCATAGAGCAGTTCACAGTGACAGTTAAAACATTGGTTCATTCAGTAGTGCTTGTGCTACATGCCAAGAGACATGGGGCCTAAAACACACCCAAAAAATAAATACAAAGCAGTTTATAACAAATATTCATCTGATGTAGTTCCCCTTTAGAGAAGATGAGCAAGAACTGGAGAAATAGTTCTAAGCCATAAGCATCACGACAAGGGAGCATACAACAAAAGTAAGTAAAAAAATCTCTAACTGGTTACTAAAACTCTAGAAACAGTAACAACAACTGCATGTGGTACTGAACAACACTCCCCTTCTCAAACCGCTTCAAAAGTCACAGACTGGTGTTTTTGCTGCTTTCTTGGAACTGATTATTTTTTCTTCTTCCTTGGAATTAATTGCAAGTTAATTTCAAGGTAGAGAATCTTTTCAAGAGAAAGTCTTTTTGATGCTTCTTTGTGACATACACGAATTTGTTTGACATATTCTAATGTGCTTAATTTTAAAGGTAGTCACTTAATATTCGTTGCAATCATTTAATGGAACAAAGCAGTGACCTCTAAGAATAAAGAAGGGAATTTCTACATCATTTCTATTCTCCCTACTGACTGAAACAAGCAAGGTGCAAAAGGATAGAGTGGTGAGTCACATTCCCTTCCATTCACTCAATAAATCAAATGCAGAGATGAAAAAAACACACAAAAGATATTAAGACTAAACTTGAAAGTGTTATTGATAAAAATATCTCCAGAAAATGGAGAGGGAGCAAGTGCTCTACATTTCTGTAAATGGACGCTAGCAGCAAACTTGGCTAGGAGTATTTTTATCAGTGCTATGTATAACTGTAGTGGAACAATACAGAATAAATTAATAGAATATTAAAAATAACAAAATCTCTACATAAGACTTAATTATTTTAATTACCCTTTATATCCAGTCTTCCAAGGAAACTCAAGGAACTATTAACTGAGTTTATATTCTCTTTCTTAAAGCTGATTTGATGCTGGTAAATCATGATTTTAAGATTACTTAATAGATATATAAAT
This sequence comes from Lathamus discolor, assembly GCF_037157495.1. NCBI lineage: Eukaryota > Metazoa > Chordata > Aves > Psittaciformes > Psittacidae > Lathamus > Lathamus discolor. Next base: position 91,125,665 of record NC_088886.1, on the reverse strand, counting down.
TTTTAAGTACAACATCCCCCAGAAGTCTGCATCTTCTTTAACAAAGATATTAATCTGTACACAAAGGTCTGGTAAAATCTCTCTCCCTCATTTTGGTCCACCAACTCTGGAATAAATACAGAACAAACTTAATGTGGAATTGCTGCACAGATATAAATTTCCCCTATAGAATCTATGTCTACTTAGCATTTAGCTGAACATCATCTCTTTTTCGTTTTTCTTACTTCCATAAATTAGAAAAAATTACTTTGAAAAAAAATAGAAAGAGGTAAAAAAATTAATATCAATAAGAGAAAATTCCAGCCTGATTGTGCTGAAAACTTAGAAATCAAGTTCAGCTAAATTAGAATGAGCTCTAAGGCATGAGAGGTGAAACAGTTTATTCCACTAAATCCAGGATGACAGGAAAAGAATCATGAGGATAGACAAGATGAGTAGAATCATTTTTCTGTAGGAGCAAGGCACAGATGAAATGATTTCTTTAAAGGACTTTTTCTTTTTTTAACCATTGTAAGTTTCTTCTTCAAAGTTTCTTCTTATCCTTTCCTTTAGATTAATCAAGCCTCTTAAAATTAAGCCTTCAATGTACTAATATATTGGTGAAAAAAAAGGTTTTTGATGTTCCCCATCAGCAACAACACAAGATATGCTACAAGATCTCATGTCTGTACCAAGTCCTCTCTTGTTTCTTTGAATTGCCAAGTTATATTCCCTACTTATGAACATCCAAATCCTTGGTGCACAATACCTCAAGAATGCAGAATATATAAACTATGCCATTCGTCTGAGAATGCATCTTCAAGATACTGTTGCTAAACAGTATCATGGAAATATTGAAGGTTGAGGAAAACAGTCTCTTTTGTTCCCAACCTTTGCCTAAAACTGGAAATTTTTAGGAAGAACTGAAGAACCCTTTTCCCAAAATTAAATTTCACTATTTCTTTAAAGCATGTTTACTATGCAAATTAGCTGGCTCACATAAAGTACATTTAGGGATATTTATTAACTAAATAACTTCAAATTATTTACATTTTAATAGCAACGTAGCTATGTATGAAGGGAATAGCACTGCACTACACTTAAAAGCCCAATGGAAAATATGATCCACTAACAGGAAGCTGTCTAGTAATGTAAACCAACAGGAAAGCCAGCTACATGCAGCTCAGAAGCAGTACTTGCACTGGACTTCCACAAAAGAGGAAAAACTGTGGATCCCTCAACAGAAAAGGAAAACTTCATGCCATTTCTATTCCTTATAATGCAGGTGATTTAGTACACTGTAAAGGATTAATATATTTGGATACTAAATCTGGAATTTTATGGAAACTATTTTTTTAAGTAGGGTCTTACTGGATGGACATAAACAAAACCACTAGACATGATGATCTTGTGAGAGTCAACAGTTAAAAGTTTTCAGTCATGCACACACAGGTAGTCTCCATGAAAGAATTAAGGCCTAAGAGTATACCTTTCAAAGTGTAGACTATTTGTGTGAAGTGTTGCACATCACTAAAACCCAAGATAAATATTTTAAATAACACTTCAAATACTCTCACTGATTATTTGGAGATGAAATCATTGTTTACAGAACTGGTGGCTCAACTCTTCCTAACACCCTTTTCCAAGAGGACAGGAAGATAGGGTTTTCTTTTCTTTATGAAAATTCATCATTTTTCTTGTGTCCTAATATTTCTAGTAAAGGATAACATCAGCAGTCCAGTACTATTTCTACGGTAAGAGAGAGCGAGCATCATTTTCTGCTCTTGACAAGCTCCCCCTTAAATGTGCCTCTTAGATGTGATGCCCTATGTCACCGCCTAGCTCTGTGCAGCTTCTGTTTCCATGGCTGCTTTTAAAGGTTTTAAAGCTGCCTTTTCACCTGGAAATGTAAATTGGGAAACTCTATCAGGAGGATTGCCTAGTAAGTATTTTTAATCAGAAACTAAATTTTCGGGGATACATTTAGAGAAAGCTTCCCTTAATGCAACCCACAAAAGTTGCAAGCACATCAGTTTTGCACACATAAAAACTGCATTTGTGTGAATAAACAGGGTAATTTGCAAACGTTAACTTGATCAGTCATCTGGTTTGTGTGTACAAATGCAGATTTGCTGTGTGTGTAAGCCTGAGCTAGCAAATTTCCACCCAGAAGTACAGAGACATCAGTAGTTCTGTAGTCAGATTATTGAGTAAAGGCAAAAACATTTTAAAACCGGCCTTTAACATTAAAGAACAAAAACTTCTCACAACAAATTGCATAAGGTTCAATAGGTTTTATCACTTTGACAATACCCTATGGTGAACCCGTATCTTCCAGACATTAGGATCTTAAGCAAGACTTGAAATGAACACATTGAACAATAAAAAAATCCAAACCACTTACAAAAAAAAAAAAAAAAAAAAAGAAAAAAGTTAAAATAAGTAATGCTGCAAAAGACTGTCTCTATCCTGTTGGCTGAAAAATGCCTTTGAACTCTGACATGTTTAATGGATAATCACTTTGTAGTGCAGGATGTAGCATAAATTTACAGACTATGTACGGTATGAAACCAGCCCTGAAACTGTTATGCCTATGGAATACCAAAGCAGAAGAAAACCTGAATTTGTTTCCAGCCCCGAGTTGAAACAAAGAGGGCTTACAATCCAGAATGCGTATTTTGTGTGTGGTTTTTTTAGACAGCTTTAAATGGCTGATACAGATCTGCAAAGCCCTTTGTGACTTGTGACATGGTTATATCCTGAGGATCCCAAGCATAAGCAACTGCAGTAATTATACCTGTGAAAACAGTACTGAGAGACAGCTTATCACACACTGACTTCCACAGTACCTTCAAGCACTTGCTCTCCAACCTAAACCAAACCAACAGGGCTAGATCACTATTGCAGCACTCATTCTGCAGTAGCAATACATGCACTGCGCACGCATCCAGGGCCCACATGTTGCTGTATTAACAGGGGGATAAAAAAAAAAACAAAACAAAAAAGCCCCAACACAACACCACACACAAAACCAACAAACACACACACCCCTGAAGAAAACACCCCAACAATATCACAATAAGAGCAAGGTACAATCATAAAAGATTACTTAAAGTCTCCAAAAAGCCTCTGAACCCTGGACCTACACCAAAACATATCATCTTCTGGCCCTAATTGTTACAGTGATAAGTGCTTGGGTAATAGCACCAGTTTGCATTTGTCCCAAGTCACACAGCATCCGCTGGAAGGATCAGTTCTTGAGGAGAGCTGTGGCTTAAAGAGCTGATGGAGCTTTTGATGCACTCACTGAGCATCAACTGTTCAGATGCCCTCAAAGGATGTGCTCCTGAGTCTCGTGGCATTTGGCCAAAAGCAGCAGGGTTCTCTATCAGCAGCAATGAGAGAGAGTAAACTTTTCTCCAACGTGGGCACTGATGTCAAAAACCAGCCAGTCCTCCAGGATAAGACAGATAATTTCAGTGGCATATGTCTCGGCTAATTCTGATCTTTCAAACACTGGCTAAAGTTATGGGGCAATATCTGTGGAAATCTAACCTCTCAAGGACACATGCATAGGGAAACAGATGGCTTGCAACAGACTGTTTAATCCCAAATCAAATAACAGAATCAGCACTTCAGAATGACTGCTTATATAGACACTTCTGTTAGAGTGTGGCCTACAGACAGGCAGCTTATGCAACAAGACCCACAGAAAAGATTATGTGATACATTAAAAAAACCAGCATCTTAAAAAGCAATTCTCCAAAAGTATGCTATAGATAAGTAATGAACTTTCCTGGGACAAATTACTTTAAACAATAACTTTCCTCCGTGTAAGTAATATTTTTAAATACATGAGAAATTCACATTTTACTTATTCCTACTTCCTCCATAGTGATTATGCCTCAAAACTTGTCATTTTTATCATTTTCTGAAACTAGCAAAAAACGGCTGATAGAAAATGATCAAAGAACCAAACAAAGAAACAAAGATGAATTTTCTTAACATTTTAAAGAATTTAATGTCACAACACGGCACACTGGGAAGCCCAGAAACCACAGAGCATAAGAATAGCTTAGGAAGCGATAAACTCTTGAGAACACTCGAGAAAAACAACAGCTTCACTACTGTGTGAAACTCAGCATCTCTGACGTTACTGAATGCAATCTTTGAAACACACCAAGAGTATTAGCTGCTTGTTCGCAGGAATATCGGAGGGAAAAAAGGTGTTCATTTTACATCCTAGGATTCCATATTCATATTGAAATGCTTAAAAATATTTTATTTACTTGACTACTGAAATAATCATCAAATCCTCAAAGACCCCAGGCCACCCACCTGCCTGCTATATAACTGCTCACCAGTGAAGCCAACTTGCCCTGGAGGTGCATATACCTCTCCAGCAGCACACAATTGCACCAGGCTCTGTACCTGCCTCTGTTCAATGTACCTTCAGTTCTAAATCCTCACCATTATGAAGAACATCTTATACTCTCTTATTATTGATGCTCTTATCACAGCTTGTATCTTCTAAAATACGAAGTCAGCCTGTTGCTTAGTAGAAATCTGAAGAAACTAAGAAACATTTAAAAAGATGGTCTATGGAACCAACAACTGCAAAACACTGTTGTTGAATTTCAACTTGTTTGGTGTTGAGCACAATGAAGGAATTGATCTTACCCCCAGAACCCTATACCTTCAATTTAAGGGGCAAGGAGTTGCTTTATCTCAAAATCAGGCCCATAATTTACTGTATTAGAATTCAATGAAAGCCCAAGGTAGAAGTGTGTGATTCATGTCTGGGATGATCTTTTTTTTTTTATTCAACAGGAAGTTGTAACCTTTAAAACAGTTAGTGCACAAGGAATCCTTTAACTGGCAGCACCAAGCAAAGTGAATCCCAGATGCTTCTAAATAGCCACTGGGCCAATTTTTCCAGCTGCAGTGATTCTATGATAGCAACTGGTTTAGCATACTATGTATAAATTGGACATCCATTCATAATTTTTGGAGATTGTATCATTACCAGCAAGAAGGTCTAATTCCTGAATTGTGGAAACATTTTATTGATCCAAATCTCCTCTTTTAACGGTTATATTTTCTCTTTCCAGTTCCTTCCCGATGATTATTGCATGGTGTTACTGAGTCATCTCAAAAGCAGGAACACTTCAGCAGTGAACAAGTCATATATAAATAATATAGATCAATAATTTTCAACATGTGGTCTGCAGATACTTTGGGTTCACACAACCTTGCTAGGAAAAGGAAGCCTACTGCAGTAAGTTAACCTTTGCTGCAGAGATACACGCCTCCATTGAAAACTACTTGGGGAGCCACAAATCAGAAAAGGTTATAAGCCACTGATGTATGTAATCTGTAAGTAGTTTTAATGTTTTGTAGATTATAAATGCCATTTCCATTTACTATTTAAACAAACTGCAGAGATTTAAGGCCTCACAAGTTTATACAATAGAAATACTGAATATTCAGAGTATGATTTTACCAAACCGCCATCTGAGGAAACATCAAATTATTTAGCCAAAAAACATTTGATTAAGTAAAAACCTTAAATTTTGCACCTGTTCTTGTTTTGCACAGCCCTTCATAGCTTAGCTCCCTTGATATATTAGTTTTTAATTCTTGTTACTGGCAAACAAAAGCAGCAGAGAAAAAAATAGTACAGCTAGGAGAAAGAGATTATCCTTGAAAAATCAGTAGACTTAAACTCTGACAAAAAGCATACAGATTCAGTGAGCCTGTTAAATATAGACAACACTGACAAATAAACAGTCTATATTTGTTTGAAGAGCTTATGGTTACGCATGCACACACACACACCCAGCACTACTGAAACAATGTCCTTATATCAAGTACTTTCCACATATCAGAGAAGTGGTAAATTTCACAAAGCCTGCACTAATGTTTTGTATTTCCATTCCAAGTGAAATGCACTTCAGTAAATAAACATGAGTATTCAATAAAACTGTGGCTAGAGACAATGGAAAAAAAACAACAACAACAACAAACCACCGTGTTTCAAATGCATTGATAAGTAAATAATTATAAAAGCAGCGGACAATATTGTGAAACCCTGAAGAGCCAAGTTACCCAAAATTGAGAAGAGGGTTAGTACAATTTTTAGCACTCTGGTTTTGGGTTTGTTGGGGTACGTTTTTGTTGTGGTTTTGGGTTTTAATTTTTGCCTCCAAGCCCCCAGTGTGCTTGACGAACCTAAACCAAATTGTTCCTGCTATACTATTTTATAATTCTGTAGAAACTTAAATACATCAGTTGAGAATAATCACATCCCTCTTAAGGACTGAGAGCACGCTAAACAGCATGCACATATTCCTTTCACACAGTTGGGGTGCGTGGGGTGGGAGAGGTGGGGAGGCGGCTTGCTTAAGAAATGTTTGCATGATTTTGAAAGCTCTGAAATTCATAGTGGGGTGGATTTGAGCACCTCAGGATTTCTATTCTCAGAACTTATCAGAAATTCATAGGCAAAGTAACTTCTCCTCTTAGTGGAGTACAGCACAGGGGGTCACCAGCAAGAACCACGGCCTCTGTATTCTAGTCACTAATTTAAAAATGTCATGACTTTGCAAATGGTGTATGCACATGCCTAACTTCACATGCTACCAGATAGTCTCACTGGATTCAGCAAGGCCATCTACAGCAAGTTAAAAGCAAGCAAGTTTTTAAGGCTTGGTGCTGTAAAGACCTATTTATTTTCTAAGATGATGTAAATGAAGAAAGAAAGTGAAGAATGTTAATTCGTTCATTAGAATATTACTTCATCTAACTTATTTTGACCCTTTTTTCACCAAGATTTACCTGCCAAATCTGCAAAAAAATTACACAATGAATATTTTTAAATGAAATGAGTTGAAAAGCTCTGCATAATCTTTCCATACTGATGCACTTCACATGAATCTTCTGAGATAGGAGTTATTTTACATAAAGTTCACAAAAATTGGATGAGTATTTGTGATAGTGGAGGAAGAGCTTCTGATGGCAGAGTGGCTCACCAGGGACAAAGAAAAACATGCACTGATTCAGTGCTGTTTTCTGGAACAAGCATTTAGATCCTGAGTCTCATTTCTCATCCATCCCTCTGATAAGGACTGTTATTCTTTACCTTTTCACTGTAGAATTCCTGATAAATTATATGTGCCGGGTAGGCAGAAGAGCCCTTGGAGTAAGATTAATCTTAAGCATATAAAACCAAAGGAAAAAAAAAAAATCTACAAACAAGGAAATTATAAATGCAGTTCGCTGAGAATTAAATAGTCTGACTCAAACAAATGACTTAAATAGTCATTTTCCACACCACACTTCTGCATGCTGCCCCAGCTACTGCTTCTGAGACACGACCATATTCAGCCCTTGGCAAAATGATACATACATTGCAATGGTCTATATTTGTCTCTCAATAGCAAGGACCTCAACTATAAAAATCCTGGTTAATCAAAAATACTAAAATCAAGATGTAATATGTGCCCTGGGGTAGAGAGAAGTTGACCAGGACACTGTTGTTTCACACTATCTTAAAAAACAGTAGTCAGATGCCTTCAGTCAAGGCAGAGGTCAGTCTGCCAGCAAGTTTGACTCTTCATCTTGTCTCTCCAATTTTTCATTTCTTCTATCTTCCTGATTTAAAGTTTGAGCCAGTTGTTTCTCATCCTTTTACCTATTTCTTCCAGACAATCTACATTTTGACAGACTAACGTATTCAGTGCAATCAGTTGTATCTTTATCAAACAAAACCTTTTAGATACACCAGCCAGTAATCTACACTGTGGTCTGCCAGTCAAATTCAGTCTCAAAAACCAGATATTTTCAATTTCTCTTCAGCACTCCCATTACATTACATTTGAACGGACTCTGTGGGTCATATGGACCAAGTTGAGCCACATGTCAGAAACAAGACAAAGATGAGTAGTTTTTCTAATGTCACTCTTCCAGGTAAAGAAGGGGTACATTTGAAAATGGTCCAGCAATCTACAGCTGCTGAAAACGTCCTTGTTCCATAAAAAGCTTTAAAATGTTTGCAAATAAAACAAAAATAAAAAAATAAAAATTGCTAAATTACTCTTATTTTACCAAATCAAGGAGACTCGCCAACATAGGTTGATTATAAATACATCCAAACTGTAGCTTGTCCTCTCATTTCTTAAGGCTGAATAACCAGGGGAAATGACTTGAATATTTAACACAAAAGCCTATGGACTAAGATACTTTATCCAAGATTTCTCATCTTACAAATACATCTGTAATATTCAATACAATTCTACTTTCTGAAAAAGTCACTTTAAAATATTTTCTTTCATATAACTGAATTTTGGCTTTAATAAAGGATGATTGGTAAAATTCTCTATGGCCATACTGCTTATGCCCGCAGCAAAATTTTTATCATCCAACCTATTCTAGATTATTTCAATACATTTACTTTTTGCATTGATAAAACTGACTTCTGTGTCCTTTTGTTAGGTACCTGGAACTATGGCTGCTGTAGACTTTCAGCTTCCTCAGAAATTACATTCTCCTTCTTCTGCCTCTGCTATAGTAAATTTATTTGTTTGCTTTAAATGCAAACATGTGGGTTTCATTTCCTTTTTCTTTTTTTTTTTTTGCTAAAAACAATAAAATTTTCATCAGAAAGCTCTGGTTACTGGTAGGTCTTAAAATAGAAGGAATATTTTTTTTTTTTTTTTTCCTAGCTTTATCCTTTCAAATAGCAATGTACTTTGGGGGCAGAAAGATAATAGGAATAACACAGAAATGCTTGGCATTCAGGTTGCTTGTTTTTCTAAAATTGTTTAGTTAATGCTTCTCCCACACCCCTTGGGTATAGTTCTTGCCAAGACATAGATTTATATTCACTCTCTTTTCCAGTGCAACTTTTGGAAAGCTAACACATACAGTATGCACTAAGAGCAACTTCTAAGCTGCAGGCAGAATAAAACAGATCCAAAGAGTAAATGTACCTTTGCAGAAAATTGTTGAGTGGATTTAAGTTACAACAATAAACAATAAATAATAAAGTCTTTCTGAAAGCTAGAGAAGCACACGTGTCCTCTTCATTGATTTTATCACTTCATCACACACAACAAATCTGTGTCAACATGAGTGGCAAGTCTCTGAGGTAAAAAATGTACAAGTCAAGGCCATAAAAGCAGACCACATGCTTAGGAATTTGTCTATTGTAACCATAATGAGGTGGCCTGCTGTCTCTAAGGAGACAATTCATGATACAGCATATGCCCAGAGAGAAGTGAAAGACTGTTTTATGAGTCCGATACAGTCAGCTGTAAGCCAATGAAGATCCAATTTCTTAAAGAGACAGAGAGAAAGAAAGCATTCATTGAGGAACAGTCACAAATAACTTGTTTATATGCAACTAGATATTGCCCTGCAACAATACTATAACCTACTGGAATTAGCACAGCTATTCATGTAAGTAAAGATTAATCATTTAGTCCTTCAAGAAGAGGCCTTTGATGCATAACATAATCTACCCTATTTACATAAATAGCATTTTTCAGCACTCTGTTAATCTTGACAGTGCTAAGAAAGTTGGGGCTGTTCAGCCTGGAGAAGACTGCATGGAGACCTCATAGCAGCCTTCCGGTATCTGAAGGGGGCCTACAGGAATGCTGGAGAGGGACCTTTCATCAGGGACTGCAGCAATAGGACAAAAGGTAACAGGCTTAAACTTAAACAATGGAGATTCTATGGTCAGATGGTCAGATATAAGGAAGAAGTTCTTCACTGTGAGGGTGGTGAGGCACTGGAACAGGTTGCCCAAAGAAGTAGTAAATGCTCTATCACTAGCAGCGTTCAAGGCCATGTTGCACAAAGCCTTGGATCACGTGGTCTAGGGTGAGAAGTCCCTGCCCATGGGAGGGGTGTTGGAACTAGATGATTTTAAGGTCGCTTCAAACCCAAACCATTCTGTGATTCAGAGGGGTTAACAATATTAAAACTCCTTTTCTGGAACACACTGAGGAATAAAAAGGCAAAGCAATTTCTTCATGTTCATACTGTGCCTTACTACTCTCCTACAACACAAAGCTCACTTTGGACAGCCAAGCTATGCTATGACCACTGTACATACATATAGCATTAAAATGCAAAAGGAAGTTGCAGTTTCAAAACTGCTGAAAACTAGGGTGGTCTTTGCTGCCTAAAGTATTATTTACAGAAGTCTGCTCAGAGAGGTGTAAGCTGCCACATTTCACCACAATCATTGTTAATGAAGAAAAAAAGAAGTCTTTATGGAGAATTGCTAATCATCTAAAATGACATTTCATATATTTAATGAGGTGGGATGGGGACAGAGTACTAAATGTTCTGTTTTAACAAACCTTTTACTTTAGACATAGAAGAACAGGAAGGGAAGAAGACCTGACTTTAGAAAACAAGAACTGCAGGACAAAGAATGGAAAAGCGTGAGGTGCTTGAATTCCCTATGGGAGGTGAACCCATAGTAGAAAATAACATAGCTTCTTACTTTCTGACCTTCAGCAGACAAAAGGAGCTCTCTTTTAAAAAAGACAGGCAATGATGAAAGGGGTTTCTAATAATTTTTTTCCTACAGAAATTTATGCAGTAATGAAACAAGGTTTTGTACACCCATTGGAGAGACTGTTTCAAATCCTGTGAATAAAGTTCATGGGTATAGAAGACTCTCCAAAAGTTTATATGAAGTATCCAGTATCTTTAGCCAGCTCCCTACTTTCTTTTTATTTCCTATTGGTAGAGTGTTACATTAAATATTTCAGACTTTTCAGTAGTCATTCATGGAAGCACATTTAGTCAAAAAGGTTATTTCCAAATGCTTCCTCTCTCACATGGAGTTGGAAGAAGCCATACCAATATCAACCGAGTAGTTGATTATGGATTTATAGCCTATAAATTTGAGGGCATATGGTCAGACTCCAAAATGGATATCAAATGTTCACACAGCCTCACACAGATCATGAAGTGAAGTGTAAAATAGGACACAAGTGGCTCAGATACAGTCATTTAGCATCTGCTCCAGTTGTATTTATTCAGGTTGGACATTACACAGTAGCATGATACAGACATAGACAAGCAACTGCGCACATAAGACAGCTTGATTATGTCCTAGCCAAAAATCAATTATCTTGCAGGAGATCTAGGTTACCAGACAGACCTTCCCTATCCATTATGCAAGTATTAGGTGGAGCAAAAGTGTGTCTTATAATCCTATCACTCCTGAATGTTATCCATAGTCTTTTATCTTTATTTCATTACAAGTAGGAGAAAAGTTGTTTTCCAGGCATTGCATCTAGTGTAATGCATGCATCAACAGTAACTCAGTGGACTTCTTGTTGAGAGATACAGTTGATCGTAAAATGTAAAACAAAGCAAAGCCAAGAGGAGGCACCTTGAAGTTTTCTTCACTTCACCTAGACACAAAAAGCTGTGTCTTTAACAAGCATAATCACTTTCTTGGAAAAGAATGCATTGACAGCATATCCAATTTAAAGATCTAGAGCCTTCATGTCAGAAACAATCATCACTCAAAATGTAAAATGAAGGGGAGGAAGATGCTGTTTTCTGATGCAGTTTTACCTTAAGGCTCATTACAAGCAAACTAGAAGCAAAGTAAAAAATTGATCACACAAAGCAAAGGTAGCAGCATCAGTACTCTCCTTGGCAGAGAGTGGAGAGTAATCATTAACGTAATTTACATGAACTGTCTGGGGGAAGTCAGAATTTCCATAGCTTACAAAACTGGATGGCACACAATGATGCTAAATAGAAGTGCTGGTTCTTGAGGGGTTGTGGGGAGCACTTAGTATGCTGCATGTTTGTTCACATTAGTCTCTGTAGTCCAAGCAGATGGATGTCAGTCTGTCTCTTTCTCTCTCACACACACCCACATTAGCAAAGCAGAAAAAAAAGGAATATTTTAATTTTGTGCTGCAAGTTTACTCTTGCCACCTGTTTTTACCATTACCAATTAAAATTGGTTGTCTTCATATCACAGGTAGTTAATAATTTGGTTGCTTTGGATCTACTCTCTCAAATCATCAAAACTCAGGGGCTGAGGTATTCATTTAGTCAAAATGAGTATCAATAAGATGCTGAACAAGAATTCGGGGGACTACAAAACGCAGAACCAGTACTGCTAAGTTGACTGAGAAAAGAAAAATCCTTTGTTTTGTGGTAGCAAGTTTTTGCTTTGCTTCTCCAGACTTTTTTCATCCCCTGTTCTTTTGTTTCACTGTTGTCAACTTTCTCCTTTTCTGGTTCTATTCTTTAATTTTTTGAATAGTTGTGTGTTCTCACTTTGTAGTTCCCACTCCTGTTTCTTCATCCAGCACAAGTTAAATGGTTTGGTTTTTCAGAACTAAATGAGCTGATAACAAAGCCAGTTGAGGATGTTGTCACAGTTTACAGGATTAGTAACAAAGAAAATGACAGAAGACTGGTCACGCGTTATGCTGCCTAACCCTGTGGTTATATGGTAGCTCCTTGCAAACATCACTGTCAGCTTTAAAACCCAAAGAGCCATTATTAACCTGGATCACAAGAATACATTGTTGAAAAACACCCTATCATCTTCACCTGTTTTTCTTCATCTGCTGTCTGTGCTGTTCTGATTAATACTGGCCAAGCTGCAGAAAATATCTTCTGCAAAATCCAAATGGAAGGTAACTGATTCATAATTCTTTAGCTATGACTTAACACACAGAACTCAATCCTCAGCTGTCTTCAGCCTTTAACAAAGGCTTTCATAGAGCCATCAGAACAAAACAACTGAAATTTAGGTCTGAGGGACCAATCTGAACAGTGTTTCATTAAATGTTAATGAAAATGCAAGTTTTCAAAAAAGAATTGGTAATATCAGATTTTCTAGTATCTTATAGGATGTTCTTGAACATTTAGGTGACTGAAGGATATTAAAACTTTGAACTGCAGAAGTTTCATGACATCGTGAATTAAACTTTATTCCATTAAAATTATTTCATTTGTCATTTGTTATATTGATGTTCAAACATTTCAAACTAACATATTACAGAGTAGGGCAGCTGTCACGACTTCAATGAACAATTATGCAATATGAGAAGGAGCATAAAGCTGATTTGAACAATTTACAAAAAAGCACGGAATTTTGTTCACATAGTCATTATTTTCCTATTCACCAGTCTGTCCGCAAATACTCTGTTAATTTAGTCATTGCATACCTTTAGAATACTTTGATTATGCTTCTGTAAACTAAATCATCTTGGTTAATAGATTAACATTTAAGTATGTAAAGCATTTTTTCTGCTCCATACAGAAATTTTATTAAAAGACAAATATGTTGGAGTGCCATGGATTTTGCATTACAAAATGAAGTTGGAAGCTTCAATGCTGCTTGCTTAGAAGTGCATCTTCATTCTATCTAATATTGTTAAAAGCAAGTTCTGCTCTGATTAAGCTTCATCTTTGGTTGTCCGACTGTTTTTGCTCATGGATGCATACCAATTTGTATATTATAAAGAATCTTCTATTGATTCCATAAAGTTGACAATTTGCCTAATGGAGGGCAAGAATAATTTGTGACTGTGACTTCCCTTCCTTTCCAAAGTGTGCCTCTACAAAATTTGCAGATGACGTATGGTCAGTGCACATTAGGTTCAGAATGAAAACATTTGTCAGCTAGATATCTAATGGCCCATTCACAGTGAATAGATGATGTTCAAAATCTGCCAATTTTAATGGGTCTTTTAATTACAGCTTTGATGGATATGGTTTGGTTTACCTCATATATTTACCTAACAGGTACAAAAGGCCTGAAGTCTTTTTTACTTGCATGTTCACCTTGCAAAACTTAAATTTGCGGAAGCTAATCAAGTCTATTTCCTTTCAAATGAGACTGAGAACCATAGGTCAGAGGCAGAACTTTAATACCTACAACTTGAAATACCAGACTGAATTGAATACCTAAAACTCAAAGGAGTGGAATAAATGCACAGAAAAGATGGTTTAGCAATTTTTTCTTTCACCTGTTTAGAAAGACAGACTCAATCATCAGTCACATCATGTAAGTATAAGCCTGCACCCATTCAGTTTTCAGCACTACTGAGTACAGTATTAAAAAACCCACACTTCATTTCTGGTGACATTTTTCACCACATATTGTCATATATGAAGAGGATTTAAAATGGATGCAACACTGTAATATAATTTCCTGGTTTTGATGCCATTTATTAATAGCTGAAAACAGCATGCTGAAAAAAAAATTTTTTTAGAGGTAAGAAGGCTATGTGCAACTCTCACCCCATCTTTTAATTGAGCACAATTAAGCTGCTATATTGCTTAAGCAAACTTAAAATCTCAGCATTTAATTATCTATGAAGTATCATCACAAAGATTCAACCATTTGTGTTTCTCTGCCTTACAGAAAATGTTTCAAAAACGGGAACACAGAGGCAGAGATTTCATGTTGCTTCAGATGCTGTCAAAGAGGTCTCTCTTTCTCTCCCTTTCTCTGTTGTTTCCAGCCATCCTTCTCTCCATTCTCCTTTGTTTGCTAAAGTAGCTTACTGACTGTAATAAAGGGAGCCCAAGTGTCAGCTTGAGACTGCCATGAAAACTAACATTCACATAAACCATTTTTTCCACTTTTGTTAAGCTTCTTATCAAAAGAACTCTCCCTCTCTCTTTCTCTTTTAGTCTCTCTCGTCTTCTGTCCTTTTTAGGATATCTTTCTAATTTTATTGAGACTCCTCTGTTAAGGTACAGCACTATAGTTCAGTAACTATAGGAAAGTGAACCCAAAAGAGCCAGCTTGAGACTACCACAAACCATTTTCACTTCTTCTGTTAACATTTCATCTCAAAGGACTCTTTTCTCTCTCTGTCAGTTGCAAGGCATCTCTTTGTCTCTATTGTGCTTACTGAGCTAAGGTGCCTCATTGACTGGAGTGAAGTGAACCCAAGCGTGCCAACTTGAGGCTGGCACACATTTTTTAATTTGGTTGAAGTTGACACCCTAAAGGACTGTTTCTGAGCAGCAATGCTCTTCTCCCCCTTACCCCACGTCTCCTTCACTGAGCTAACTAACATATATATTCACTATAAAAATTGTTTTCTAGATTACATATTTAATTTGACAGAATTTAATAGATCATAATCCTGCAGGTCATTCAAGGATATTTCTTTTATTTCTCACCACCTTATAGTGAACCTGGGATACTGAAGTGAATATCAAATTGGGAAACACACACGACTCCACACCTGCCAAATACGCTAGGAAAACTTAACAGTAAGGCCTGTTTTTAAGAGGAATACCTCTGAAAAAAAGAGACCCAAACTTTTGCTGGGAAAATAACCCACCAAAAAATTCCACTTCAGCCTGTGAAGTTTCATGTCAACTGAAATAATCAGTATACATTGCAAAGCTAAGCCCTAATCACTTTGGTTTGACCCTTTTATAGTATCCATCATTCCCTTGAGTATTTACTTTTGGTGAAAGCCTAATGATTCAATATAAACAATGAAGATTAAATGGATTATGGCAACCACCCTCTGAGTGGAAAGATGCAAGTCTAAAGATGAAGACCAAGACTGACTGGACTACAAATTCCCAGGACAGAGTTTAAGTCAGCTGCTGTCGAAGTTTATAACCAGCAATGCTTCCCTACCCAAATGGCTCAATGAAATAACACCACACAAGGAATCCAGTATGCAGCAGTTGCCATCTTTTTTTGTTTGTTTTCAGTGATGTCCTTAACCTACTTTTCTATGTCTTTCACAATTTCTGACAATGTTCAGTTGGCTCAATTTAACGTTTTTCTTGCTCTTCTGTACTGCTAAAATAAGTCATTCAGTTTTGAACTGGAAAACAAGAAAGGAAGTTTTTGATAACATGGGGTGTATCCTTCAGTTTATTATAGCCAAAACCCTACACATTGCTGGCAAGAAAAATCTATGTGCCTTAATTACAGAATGCAACAAAAAAACTTGCTTATTTTTGCACCAGCCTGAGATTAGCAATGAAGTTTCTCTATGCAAAATTAAAACCCTGTCATGTTACTCAAAAATCTGTGCTGCTTATTTTCTTTCTCTCTCCTTCCCTTCCTCCCCTTTTTTAAATGTCTGTAGATCACACTAGAATTTCAGGAATATGCATAACGCTAGCAACCACTGCAAGTAAAAAGGGATTATAAAAACATGCCATTTAATTGTAAACACAGCAGAAATTTTGCTTAGATGTTTTCCAAACTTTTATACAGAGTTTTTCTCCAATTAAAGAAAAGGCACAACAAAAAAACAAACAACAAACAGCTCTCTAAAAAAATCCTTAGCTTTTCGAGAAAATACTATGATTTCAAGGAACACAAAAGTTTGTGCCAGTTTTTGTGCACTATACCCAAAAGCAGCATTGAGCACAAAGTTATTTCATTTTTAAGTCATTACCAGTAAACCCCTTAATATTTGTCGCTGCACTAGGGGCTTTTGCCTATATCCTGCTCCTGAATATACTGCCCTGCAATGGTGCTAGATTCACTGAGCATCACCCCAAGGGAGCAGCATTCAAAAAAGTAGGTACTTCCATATCAAGGGCTTTGTTTTTCCATAGCACATTCTGGATTCATTCTATTTGTCTTCTAGTTTCCAAAGCTTTAGAGTTCAGTCAAGTCTATCTTTTCAGGTTTTACTCTCTTACCACTGAAATAAAAAAACAAATTAAAAAAAGAAAAAAAATAAAGCAAGCTGCTTGATCGCATATAAGCCCACTGTTTTAGAAATTGAGGAAAAAAAATAAATCTTCCTCTGCCTTTCCCTACCTCCCCCCCCCCAAAAAAAAAAAACAACCCAAAAAAACAGAACTCAAATATTGTGAGAGCTGTGAAACAAACAGATCAGAAGAAAGGATGGAAGTCAGCCACATCATCTATGAACAACAGTATAGCAGCCCATTTCCATTTCTACAGCTAAGAGACGGAAAACATGCAAATTCCCCCTAAAACAAAAGGGTCAGGAGAAAGGTGTAATTTTAGAACACCAAATCTAAAAAAATTAATAAAGGAGAAGGGAATAAATATGTCTTGCAAACTTTCAGAAAGGTCAAATTTCTCATTGCGCTCTAATTGAAAACACTTATTAACAAGACTAAGAACTATAATTTCCTGACTAGGCAAGGGACACATCAAAACCCTAGGAAACACACCCATGACCAACTAGTGAATAACTGCAAGGTTGGTGATGTTTTTCTACAGAAGCTAACACGATCTGGGTACATAAAAACAGCACAGAGTTTAAAGTATCTAGCTAATGCTGATGACAACCACTTGCAAATAGAAAATTAAGTGTAAAACAAGCCACATCATCTAACTGTGAATAGATGTTTTAGATAGATACTTCATGAATTTTTATAATCAGTTTAAATCTAATTCTCATATAACAACCGAAGTACCAAAAGTCACTAGTCCTCTGAAAATTCTTAAGGGAAAAAACAATAAATATAGATAGATAGATACAGATATAGATATAAATAAGAGCATCATAGCTCCTGTTAAGTCCATGGGCATTCTTGCTGTTGTTCTCAATTGAATTACCTTGTTCTTAGTGTTCTGAGAAGCTTTTGGAAGCAGAGATAAGTGTTTTCTGATTTTGGAAGAAAGGAAAGTTTACCTTCCATTGCACCAGCAGAAAAGCCAAATTTCACAAGCTGTGACCAGATAAATCAACTATGATTTTTCCTCCTTATGATAAAGCAAAGCAGCCTCCTGGGTGAAATGACTGGATGTGCTCTTTAAGTAATATCTGGCACAGATTCACAAGATCCAAAAACCTGAGAACTTTTTGAGCTCACTTCACTCTCAAAAATAGTTAATTTATGGTTTACCTGCAGGAAATAAAATGTTAAAAGCAATCTAAGCCTCCGAACCTGTCTCCGGCAAACAGGAAAATAAATACAATTGTCTAATTTCAATCAGATTTCTTTGGCAACTTTTCAAAGGCAGGAAGAAGCATGACACAAGTACTCTGCCAGGCCTCATGTGTCTCTGTGAATATTCTGTAAACAAAAGCACTCAGCGCATCCCCGAAGTCATACCAGCTGTTCTTCTTCCTGCACTTATTCTCTGCAGTGAAACAGAAAACAATCATACTGCCTGCACAAGAAAGGAAAAAGAAAGGAAAAAAAAAAAAAAGGCAAAATAGCACACAACAAGTGGGATATTAGTGTGTATTTCACTAGAAGACAAATTTTGCTTTCCAGGCAATCCAGGCATGGATTTGAGTACAGTTCACAGTGTTTCAAGAAACAACAGAAAGACACATTAACTCCACAGTAGTTCATAGAAACTTTGTATGAGATAGGAAATGTATTCATGTTGAAAATATTGAGTCACTAAGCCCTCAGACTGCATTCCAAAAGTCTACCAGAAACATTTCAATCAAGAGTGCGAATATGTGACAGCCAGGCTATTTGGGCTAAAAAGCATTGTGCAGAATTATGTCGGGCAAATCTAGTGCCCTCTAAATGACCTCATATTATGGCCATGGTATTAAGTCATGGAGAAAACTGTAAGCAAGATGAATATTTTTTTCCCTGAAAAAAGGAAAAAAAAAAAGGCAAAAACCCCAACTCTCAAGTTCCCAGTAAGAATGTTAGATTACCCCTTCTCCCAATGGAATGCTTCACTTTCATTTCCAAGTAGCAGTAAGCCTATTGACCCCCATGGTGTTATCCTTTTCACTGCTCTTACAGTACTTTCTTTAATCTCTTGGATCAAAGATTGGTCAATAAAAATCATCTCTGCTTTTGTGGGGAGCAAACAAACTGCAGAGTCCTATGATAATTGTAAATCTTCACACCTTAGGTATCAAATCTAATGAGAATTTGAGCCAGAGGAAAAAAAGGAAAAAAAAAGATAAAGAAAACAAAAACAAAGACCCAACAGAATTTCTTGGGGGGGGGGGGGGGGGGGGCGGGGAGAAGGGGGGAGAGAGGAGAGAGAGTGGGGAAGTCATCCAGAGGTATTATCTCTCTGCTACTTCAGCTTGTAACCTAACACATTTTTTAATTCTCTTTCAACTTTAACCTATGCCTCCTCTGTGCAGCATCCATATCCTGAAGTTAATATTCTAGAGTATTTCTAGTATCCGTCAGCATCGTTATGATCTAAACAGACAGGAAGGGACTCTGTTTAGCAGAAACTCCTTGAAGTCACTCACAATCACTGATCACTGCATCTTCATCTACTCTGTTCAGTACAGAGCATTCCCCTTCTTCTGAGTGCCAAGACCAAGAAAAACACAGACTGTGGATGGTCCTGGTGATCTGGCCATGACAGGTATAACTTTGAATTGCCCCCAGGTCCCCCATCCCAAGATACAGCACTTGAAAGTCTTGACATTACTTGCATCACACCTGGTAGAAAATCTCTTGCTATCTCATTTATATTGCCATTCTCAAACTGCCTTCTTACTTCACCTATGAGCTGCTGAAATCCACACTGCTACCAAGAAGTATCCTCACTTCACGCACTGTATTTACCTGGCCCTCAGACAGGTTATCTGCAAAGCTGCTAACCGATTCTCAGTTAAGCATTCTTCACGAGTATCTCTAGTAAAAAACAATGCAGGTATATGCCCAGAACATTTTAGTCAGAAACGAGGAATTCCAGCATACTGGGCTGCACCTTCTCAGAGCAGAGAATGCAGATTCAGACCTTGATTTCAGGGAGACTTAAGCCAGATCTTAACTGTGTTATAAGTCATGCCCTTATTTAGCAGCAATTTCCTACCTCATTTTTGAGCTCTACACCATATTTTGGCTCACACTTGAAATAACCAGAAGATTCAATGATGAAGGGGAATGTTTTCTTTCTTGTTCTGTGTGGTACCTTGTATGCACTCTGGAGAGATGTAAAATACCACCCATAAATACTGCAGTATAATTATTTCCTCACACTTTCATTGCAAGGTCAAAAGTTATTCTACTAGTGGACTAATCTTAAAAAAACTAGAACCTTACTTCCAAATCCAAATCCCTCAATTCAAGATGTTAAGGCAGAGAGAACAGTGCGCTCCCACACATCATACCCCTGCATTAAGGATCATGAATATGTCCTCTGCAAATATTGGCCTTTTGGTTCCCAGGGAGAGACAAAGGTGTTCAAAGGACAGGTAAAACTTAGGTGAATCCAAATAAGACTAGAATGTAAAGAGCAATCTTGCATTTGCTGCATGAGCAAATTCCTCATGATTTAAAACTTTGAGCATGCAAGCAATATGCAGCTAGGTTTCCTGCCCAAACCCTGAACAGTTTTTCCCCTCTCTACCAAGGGAAAACATTTTGTTACTTGGAAAAAGAGATGAAAAAAGTAATTTTTAAGCACTTAATAGGTTGCTGCTGAAGAAACAACGTTTTGTTCTCAGATGTGGAAAGGGAGTCCGCTGGATGTTTCCACAATAGTGTCAGTGATATTAGTGCACAGAGAAGCTAACAAAAGGCAGCCATGCTGTCTGCTGCAGCACTAGAACTGGAGCAAAATACAGTAAGGGGGGAGAAGGGCAGAACAGGCTAATTTCAAGATCGATTTCAAAAACAGATTTAAAAATATGAAAATAGGAGTTGGTACTTTAATGACACACTAAGCTGACACTGATTTAGTTACGTTGTTACAGTAACCTCAGAAAAACATTTTTTTGTGTAGAAGGACTTCATCATGATTCAAAAACTGTACATAATATACATTTTTTCCCCTGAATCTCACTGCATCTGACATATATCACACACTGCAACAAAGCATAGACTAACACACATTTATCTATATATTCTTCCTGTTACACCGTTTGTAAGATTTCCCACACATGGTAATAGCAACTCATCTAAAATATGATGGTTTGATTTTGTTTTTTAAATAAAGCACTCAGATACTAAAAATGGAATACTTCATATAGAAAATAGGTTGCTATTCTCTAAAATTGCCTCTAATGTTAGGTGAATATTAATAAAATCCATAAAGCATTAGTACATTATAGCTGCTTTGTTCTGAATTACACAGACCTTTTATGTTTATTCCTCAGTGAAAATGCATTAAAAAAAATTGAAATCCTCTCTAATTGTGCTCTCTGAAGATAGCTGGTAAAATCATTTCTAGCAGCAATAAATCAATTGTAGTATTAAAATGACCTGCCAGGTGCATCTTCTGGGCATCAGACTAATTAAGGGAATGTATTAATTGCAACTATTCATCAACACCACCAGTGTTGTTAGGTAATCCTTACAATGAATGTTTTTACCATATTATCCAGCAATGAAACTGCAGTTTGACCAAGTACGAGGGACTAAAGAAAAAAAAAGACAAACCGAAAACCCAACCAAATACAAGAAGAGATAATTACATGTGTATATTAATTACATATACACAGCTCTCTCAGCAGAGAGTTTTGCTAGGTTTCAGACTGATCTGGGGTTTTCCTCCCTGTCCCCCAAAATCCAGTTCTACGTCTAGTTCTGATATAAATACGCATGCATTTTCTGCAGCTGTGAGACAAACTTGAAAAAATTGGGATCATGCAGGCCTTCACTGGAAAAGACCATTCACTTCTGAAAATAGGTTTACTAGTATCTTCATTATTTTCCACCAGGACCTGTTTATCACTTTACACATTCTTATAAATTCAGATAGCATAGTTCCAGTCAGCTGTTTTGAATGGTTTGCTGGCTCCCCCAGTGTTATTTTCCCTGCTAAAAATAAAAGCTGTTCTTCAAAACTTCTGATATATTTTATCACCTTCTTCTATAAGCAAAAATTCTGGATTGCACAATAACTTCATACGTTTCAGACAACATGCTGGGAGTTGCAGGATGCAGTAAAATTTTACCAGAACAATTTCTCTGCCATAATTTTTAGGTTAGAAGATTAGGAAAGGTATATGATTATGGACTGAAGGGGGGGGTGCAGTGGGGGAGAGAAGGGGAATGGAAGGGGAAGGCACATGTCTGAGTTCAACTGGTAAAATACAGAGAATAGTAAATACACAGTTCAAATCTAAAAGACACAAGGACAAATTTCTGCCCACTATATCAAAGTTCACATTCCTCTCCCCAGTGTGCCATAAACACTCATATCTAGAAGACTGGTTCTTGTTGACTCACTAGCTATACATTTCAGGTACTTCTAAGTCACCCTGGTATCTAAGTACTAAAAATAGACACAGGTATGGATTTTCCATTGCCACCCCCATTCTCTTTCCCAGGTGAACCAGAGATTAAGAGCACCTGTAGATGCATAGGAGGTCATTCCTGTGCTCAGGCAAAAATTTAGCCCTCTCTTCCAGCTGTATATCCCTAGACAGGCAGTGAGATTGTGAAACCACTCATACTTCACACATTTGGTCATTTAGTTGCAAACTAGTGCACGTAGACTTATATTAGAGCAAGCGAGTCTTGGTTTTATTCAAGAAAGGAGGGGCTGGGGGAGACTTTATAACCATATGGTTCCTATTTGTGCTTTTGCAAAATTACTCAAGTACTACTTCTGCAGTAAACCCACAGAACTAGATGGTACTAGATACAGGTAATCAAAGCTAGGAAGTAAGATCCAGAAACATCAGCATCACAGTGCAGATGCCCTGGTAGCAGTTTCCCAAATTAGCTTACCCAAGTGCCCGGTGCCAGGCAGAGAGCATGCCAGGTACTGGGGCTCATGGCAGCCAGCCTGTTCAGTGTCCCATGGCCACGCACAGCACAGTCAGGATGTTCGTTTTCACACACAGCTCTGCAAACACCCCACAGTCCTGACCTCCAGCACTGCTTATTGTGGTTTTGAATGTTTCTTGAACAGCTACTGCCAGAATTATCAAAATGAATGAAATAAAAAATAGACCCACAGTGAGAGCCACACTTGATTTTTTATTTATGACTCAAAATGAGAATATACCTTGCTACTTTTAAAGTCTGACAAATAAGGTAATTTTAAAATTATGTAGATAATTCACAAACAGTGATGAATTTTAAAGTCAGCCACCTGTCTCCAGTTTGTGTCAATACGTCTGAAGAAATCCTCTCGTTCACCTTTGGTATTCAAAGAGTTAGAAATAGAAGTTCACAAGTAAGATATTGTTCCTGTCTTTCCCTTCACTACCCAGACTGCTTTCTGATCTTCCTTTTGTCCTCAATCCATTCCTTATCCCTTTCACCTCTCTTTCTCACTCTCACTCCGTCCCCTTGATCCATCAGACATAGCCAAGCTATCTGACACCTATGCCTTAAAGTAATTTTGGACAGAAGCAAAATGCCCTAGAATCCTTAGTAATCCTCCTCAGATCCGTGTACTGAGCCCTGGGTTGGCTCTTTTATAGCCACAAACAGTCTTTCAGCTAGCTAGCTAGCCTGGAAACTGAAAGCTGTTTCAGTAACAGAGGAAGGACAACAAGTCCTAAAAGAAAATGAGCTTGCTCGGGAAAGAAGGGGAGAAAAAAAAGGGGGGAAAAAAAGGGAAAAAAAACAAAAAACAAACAAAAAAACCCTCTCTTTTCTGGTGTTAACATTAATACAAGCTAGAATGAATGAACCAATCAATAAATGAAAGTTAAGGAACTCTCTAACTATACGAGGTAAATGGAGAGACAACAAGTTCATGGGGGCAGGATCTGTCTTTTCCTTGCAGTTGTACACACTCCATATCCCGGTATAAGACAACGATTTATAAACATTGGTGGTTTTGTGAATTATTGAAACAACTACAGCATTCTGTAAGCTCACAGAAAAATGCCTTTCACCCCTTACCATTCCCTATTGAGTCAAAGTGTATTTTTTGACATACCAGAGTGGGATTTTTCTTTGTCCTTTTCCAGCACAACTAAATCGAAAGCCATATGGAATTCAGAGAGGTAAATAAAAAATAAAACACATAAAAAAAATAAAATCAATAGACTACTGCCAAAACCCTGTGGATCTTACTACGGTTAGAGTTAAATTACCTTTCATGACTAATCAAGAATTTAGAAAAACTGAAAAGACTACTTGTACCACACTGGGTTACAGAGCCCCCCAGGTTCAGGGTGTCCCAGCTCTCACACACCTCAAATAAAAAAGGCAGATTTCAGTGACAACCTGCAGGTCTTAAAGCTTTTTCCTCTCATCTTTAAGAGGAAAAAATATTTTATGAACTCATCAGTGTGGGAATGTAACAGATCCTTCTATTTGCAAGCTAATATAAAGGGTTTGTTATCCCTCCACTTTCTATTTTCGTAGAATCACTTAGGTTGGAAAAGACCCTTTATGAGCCAACCCTTCCCATCAAAGCAAAACAGTTGGGTACATCCAGGGAACATAATACGTGACAAAAAACAATTAAAGATTACCTATAAATTAGAAATATTCCTACTGAAAGAATGTGGTGATTTTGGAAGGGGGGGTAAAGGAAAGAGAAGGAAGAGGAGGAAACTGAGGAGCCAGAAGCTGCTTCTTTCTACCAAGGCCCATCAGACTTCTCACAAGTAGCAGGACATGGATCCAGATACCATGCTCAGACTATCTCAGGGTAAGAGCTTAATTCTTTTCTTCCTCAGCTCTCACTTGTCATTCCCTGGTAAATCCCGAGAGGTGATGAATGTCAGAAAATTCGCATCAGACTTACTCTAGCATAACATGGAGGAGAACCTGGCATCCAGCTGTAGCAAATACAGTCAGATTAACTAATTCCCATTGCTGATGATGTTAGATTAGATTTTTGCAAGTTTAAAACAAAAGCTTATCCATTCTCTGCAATTTAAGTGATCAGCCATTTCTAAATCTACCAACCGGTAGACAACCAACCAAAACAAAGAAAAAAATGTGATGTACAAGACTTCTTTTTAAGAAAAAAAAAAATAAAAACAAAGTCATCACTGAAGGAAGTGGAACATACCTGTTACTAAGAGCTACAACACAGACATGGCCAGCCCTTCTCCTTCCCCCAGAGAAGCAATTTACAACAGTGAGAGGGATGTAAGTCAGGGGATCAAACACAACAGAAGTTTAAAAGCAGGTTTTGGCTGCAGTACTGATGCAACCTAATGGGGGCAAGAACAACTTAATGCCACACAAATCCATTTTTCTGGTAGAGCCATAAGGCTCTGAGACAGTCTGACAGCTGATTCCACCTCTCTGGGATGTCAATAGGCAATGCTCTTTAGAAAAGCACAGCCCAGACTTAAGAAGCTTTACTCACTCTTACTTCCTCATGATGAATTGCAGTATGTGCCACACCAAGAGGCAAAGACTTTCAGCATTGCCATGTCCAGTGCTCCTAGCATTAAGCTCTTGAAACAGACTAGGGTTTTTTTCTCCTGAAAATCCTGCTTCACTTTGTCTACAACCGCAGCAGATCCACTACAAAGTGACAACAAAATCCATACCCATAATCTGCATTTTCTCCAATTGCATTGGTACACCAGCTTCCAGCCATTAGCAGTAATTGAGTTCACTAGTTTCTTTCTCTTCCTCTACCTTAGTTAGGAAAGAAAAAAAAAGTGTTGGGCTTCTTTTTTTCCACCCTCTCAAACCTATCTATTGATTCCAAAGCATTTCTTCCTTATCATGTTTGTTCCAACAGATTGCTGTTCTCTTTATTGCACTATTCTTCTCTTATGCAGTTATACCTTAAAAAGAGCAGTTGCTTTCTTCAACATTTTATATGGATTTTTAAAGCCAACACTTATGACAGTGTTTTATCCTTAATATAGCTGTAAAATATACCACATCTTGCCCTATTTTTACATTTTTATTTTGTAGCTGCTCTTTTTTCTGAAAAGTGTCACCCTTCATAGAAAATTTTTTAAACAAATGTATGCAATCTAACAAACTTTTAGCTCATTAACAAATGCAATTGACAGATACATCACATGCCACACAGGTACAAGACTACTGTCAATCTGAAAAAAAAAATGTCGTCCTAATAATGAGCAATTGTTTAATGCTATTAACTGAAAAATTTTAAACAAGCATTTTATTTAAGCGTATTTAAGACAGCTGAACCTCATTTAACAAAATAGCCATCTGTCTTCCATTGCATATGTAGGTACATAAAAACAATTGTTCAGGACTTCAGTGGCCTTGCCCAGTGCAGGAGACAAGCTGATTTTTGCTGAATCAGGGTCTTAGTTCTAAATGATACCAATTTTTCTTTTCACACTTCAGATTTCCTCTCCTTTTTTAGATAAGCGGGGGGGGGGGGGGGGGGGGGGAGGGAAGCTTGTTTACTATTCAGAAACACTGGAAGAGCAGAACCTCTGCCGGTGATTTTTTTTTTTTTATTTTAAAGAGGAATTAAATCTTTTTATTAGAGATCTCCAGTAAAATTACTTGGTTAAAAGTCATTAGTCTTAAAAAATAAATAGTCTCCATGCTGAAAAAGCCAGCTGTTGGATTAGTGGCATTGTTACTTCCATATGCTAAAAAAAATTTACACCATCATCCTATACTGTTTTCACTGCTATGATAACAGGAAATTATCTGCAAGAGGGCACAGTACAAATTCATTCATACTGTTTTTCACTTTGGAGAAAAGTGCATCAGAATAATCACATCAGACAAATAAGTTTTGGTCATTTTGAAATATTCTGGACCACAGAAGGTAAGAAAGTGAGGCAATTTTGAATAATCTTTATTATCTCATTAAATCCTAAAGGACTGTTGGTGTTTGTATTTCTCAGTTCCTACAGAAGTACCCTTTTATTATTGAAACAGTATTTTACTAAAGGAAAAGTTTACAGCAGTAACAGTAGTATTCTGTTTTATCGGAATTTAACATAACCCAGTATGTTTTATTACTAAAAAAACCCCAACCAACATACTGACACTGAAGTAAATTATCATTCTCTCAGGTTATTTTTGTTGTCAAGAAGCTGTCATTAAAAAATCTAGCTTCAAAAAATTTATCATTAGAGATGCAGGTATCTCTTCATGTAAGTTGTAGGTACACTTATATCCATATATTTCATTCAAACTACGACTAAACGTAAATACTTGTATTCTTGCCTTTTGTCCTTTCCACCCTCATTTTCCTCAGTTGTCCAAACAATCAGGAACTGCACATTTCATCTGTTGCCAGAGCCTCAATAATTATGATGGAGCTATAAAGGAAGTCATACACTCCATGGATGATTAAAATCAGCCAAAACATTCTAGTCTCATGATTCATTGTGGTATGAATGAAGACACCATATTTTTGACTTATGTCTGTCCTGCTAATTTTTCTTAGTTTGTTTTGCATTTTTTTTTTTTACCTGTTATCTTTGACCCTTCTTTTGCTTCTTCCCCATCATCTGTCTTTTTTTCTTCTAATTAGGTCACTTCTGTTTCTTTCTGTCCTCCTTGCTCCAGGTATACTTCTGTCCCTGCTTTCACCTTTTTTTCTGCACTATGTCTTTTAAGCACAATACCAATACCGCATTTTTTTCCTCTTTCTGATTTGTGAAAGTCTTTCTTTCCTCTGTCCCTGCCCAGGCTTCCTACCCCCTGCCTAAGCTTTTCCTTTCTCCTCTATTATGAGGTATGGTCTCTCTTGTATTTCTAGCTCTAAAGTTCACTGAGCTTTTGGGAAAACTACAGCTGAGGTGAAACAACATAGGTTTGTCCAAAACTACTGCTGGCAATTCAATTCAGTTATCAGCTTTATTTGTTCAGCTTTTATTGCCTACATTTAGAAATTCAATTAAATAAATAAAAACGACACCAAGACAAACCTCTTTGAGAAATGCACTTGAAGAAATCCTTTTGCCAGGATTTTCACAGGCAGCCTAAGCTATGTGGCTGCTTTTTAGAGGATTATAACATAGTAAAGCACAACAGAAATTGCTAGACTCAAGTGGTGTAGATTGAAGCATCCCTACTAACAAAACCTCACTAATATAATCCAGGTGAATAGATAGTTCTTAAAGTATATAGTTGTATGGTTATAACCCTTGTGTAATATACACCCTCTACATCTATTCAGTTCAGCTTTTCTGACACCTAATATTTCAAATCAAGAAGAACTTTATTATTTTGTTTGCGGTAGTACATGAAGTGTAAGAAGACTGAGGAAAGTGATGATCAATTGGCAGACATTTGCCAAGACCTTAGATAAAAGCACGTGAAGGAAGAAATGCCATAATTGTATATTCAGCCTCATACTTAGCCTGTCTTGAAGCATGCTGCGTTAAGGCTATTGTAACATTACCAGTACTTATGCTCTTTTGTAAACCAAAATTACACACCTGCACAATGCTCCTTACAAATAACCTTCTTAAAGAAAACTCTTTAAATTAAATCTAGGCACTTTTATAAATCTTTCCTGATTTGGGTCCTACACTTTAATATTCTTGTAGCCTTCTCACTTATATTTTATAAAGACATTCCTGTTTCTACTCCCATATTGAGAATATCATCTCCTATCTATACATCTTTTCAGCAGGAACACTCATTGCTACCACACCTACTGCCTTATAACTTGCTACAAAACAAAAGACTCTTCTAGAAAACTAAGTAATCATATATTGCTATCAGATTAACGGATTTTTTTTAAATGTTGCCTGTAGGTTTTTTTTTTCCAAATGGAAAAAGTCCAAAAAAGGCTTTGAAAAATAATCTGTAAATTCAAATGGAGTCTTATTGGATTAACAGCTTCAGAATTTAGGAACTTTTCTTTCTTGACTGAAAATATATCATGGCAGTATTTAAAAAGATAGGTATTCATATATCCAAACAAGTGGCAGTTCTTAGGACTATTAAACACCTAAGGAAATCTTAACAATCACATGGAATACATTGAAAAGCAGCTAGCACTTCCTAAAGCATGAAAGGTTTATTTGGGCATCTGATATTAGATTGTTTGGGATGTAGAAATTATGGTAAAACATAACCAGGAAAACATACTTGTGCATAAATATATTAACGACTGGACAGAAACCATTACAGTCAATTTATGGTCTGCCAATCTTCATATTCAATAAAAACATTCTCAAAAGCAATTCAAAAGACCTAAACTGCAAAATGTGACAAAAAATGAAGAATTCAGCCTTTCTAAAAGATGTCATAAGTGCTAATAAAGCCACAATATCTTACAAACAAAATCTGGAAGGACTTTAATAAAGACTGAGAGAGCAAGTACACAGAATGTTTGGCTGATTGTGAATGCTATACACAAGATGAAGTTTTGTCTTCACCCATAAATTAGAAACAGAATTCAAAATCTTACACTACAGTAGGTCTAGTTGATGCAATTCTACATCCCACTTCAGGAAAACTGTTAGTACAAGCTCTAAAAAAAATTATATTCCACCCACTGCCCGTATATATTTTAGAGTCACTTTAAGATAAATAGTGCTATGATGGGGGGGGGGGGGGGGGGGGAAGAAAAAAAGCATTAGCACTAGCAGTTCAGCAAAACTATTTTATTCTGAAGAGTTCTGCAGAAATTACACTATGCCAGTGATATTTAATTGTGACATAAAAATTAAACACCATTTACTTGAAATAAAATTGGGATAGTATGTAAATTAAGTAAGTTTCAATTCATGTCTTCTTACTCACATCTGTTGGCAGTTTAAATAGTTTTAGTGTCATTAATTGTTATAAAAGTGCAAGATTTGCTGTATGCTTGCCACTTAGGACCAAAGGCACAAAAGTCTAATTGAACTAAGTAATTAGTAATTTGTCATTTCCTATTGTCAGCAATTACTTTCCATTAGAAATCCTCACTGAAAATTCTAATTTGAAGTGAGGTTTGCATTTTATTGCTGTCCATCCAAATTAGTTTAAAATTGACAGCTACATTTTCGTTTAAAAATTTAAAGATATTAAATATGCTTGAAGACACTGAGGCATATTCCACCCCATCTGTAGTTGTGATAATGTATCTGGTCTCAAAAGAATGAGAAGGAAAATTCAAAATGATTCTTTCTTCTCTTCAATTACGAAGTATGTACCAGCATTACATAGTAGGCCACTCACACTCTTGCTCATGCGAATAGACTCCTTAATTGACAATTTAAATAGGTAACACAGGATATGACACAAAACTATATAAGGATTCACAGGATTTCTTATTTGCTTTTACACAGAGAAACAGAAATAAATATTACAACTGCAGGTGTAACAGGAATGACACCGTGTATTTTCATGCCTTGTCCTAGAGGTTTTCCTTGCGGTTTTACTGCAAGAGCAGTTTTTCTTTTGTTATTTTTCAGACTTGTTAAAGCAATCAGTGCTGTCCAGTTGTGAATGCTCGGCATGCAGCACGAGGCAGCACTTGGGAGGGCAGGAGTGCTGCAGGTTCCTCAGAAACGCACAGGGCTGATTAGCCGTGAGGAAGTAGAGTTTTTTAATTAAGAGTTGTCAAACTGATAAGTACCATCATTTCAGGTCTCATAACATGGGATCGCCTAGCAAGCAGCAACTTGGTGCTTGGTAAAATGCTTCTGCTGCCCAGTCCACCCCACTCCTGGAAGTAGGGGAGGACAGCTACATGTTCCAAGGGACAAACTAAATCAACTTTGTGGGCAGAAAGGCAAAAATAAAAGTCATATAAATTGACTGCTGTCCCAGAGCTCTTTTGCAAGCAAATACAAATCTGAATGCAAAGAGCATAAGGTTTTATTGTTTTTAATGTAAAAAATCCTCAAAACCTGAAATAAGATCATGTTTAGCTCTGGTTGGCAAATGTTTTAACAGTAAAACTAACAGTTTAGCAGTTTCATACTGAATATGTTCAGAAGATACCAGCTGAATATCAGTTGCTATCCACTTGTAAGTAGGCCTCTCAGAAACACATGCAGAATATAAAATGTGTATGATAAATTATCATAAAATGCAGAGAAGCAATTTGATGTATAGAGTTGGCCAAGTGCATAATGATATTTTAATGTATTAATTTACAGATTTAGAAAGCTATGAAGACCAGAAGACAACAGAATTGCACAACTGTATGTCTAACAACGGAACAGTTATTAGAGGTAGTGTCAAGCACATTTACACTTCAACTGCAGTTCTATGGTATACTGCCGTCTTTCTTTTTCTTAATTTATGTGATGCGATATTTAACCTTTAAATCCAGCAATGGTGATGAATTCCCCTTAAATAGTTATTCGTATATACATTCATATTTCCTGAAAGCACACATTTTTCACTGAAACTCTCTCTGATAACTAGTTAATGCACATCACAGACCATCAGCACTCTATATTAAGTACACATTAATTACTGTTAATTTAAAACATAATTCCTATGAAGAAGGATATCCACATGCTTGCAAAAAGCTCATCATAATGCCACCATAAAGGAAAGTGAAGAATTGTAATGATTCATCGCTAACAAATAAGAGGCATTGTCCACAACACTTTCCGTAGCTGAAGTAGGCTGTAAAGGAATCTCTCAGACAGTACCAGAGGCCTCTTTCCTTAATTGAACTGATTCAAGCATTATATTCTCATTTTTTTCTTTTTTTTTTTTTTTTTTTTTTTTTTGAAGGGGGATCGGTGGGGGGAAGGGTACAAAACAAAACAGAAGGGGGTAAGGTCAACTGGACTCTCACCACAAGTCCACTGGACTGGCAGGAACCTCACTCCAAAACCCTGCCCCCCCCCCCCCAATCCACTGCAATCAGTTTTACTTTACACTGTATTAGTAGGAGCTGATTATAATTAGATGTTTGATATGCATTAAAGAAAAAAAAAAAAAAAGATCACCAAATACATAGACTGCTTCCTAATTACGTGTTTCCTAATTCCATGGGGTGTTCAAAGCTAGGGTTTGGAGGTATTTTCAGAATAATAAAGATAGTAGGTATATTGCAAACCATTATTCTGCCATTTCTGCAGCTGTGTTTAATTGCCAATAAGGCACTGAACAAAACAGAGAATTAAATTAAAAGTTCAATAAACACTGATCAATATTCTTGTAAATACCAAGTCTATAAAATGATCTTCTCTTTAAATGTATTTATACTACAGGTACCGTGTAGATGGTCCGCATCTGAATTTCACATGTTGCTTGAAAGTCTAGTTAAATTTCTTTCCAGTAAAATCATTCAGAATGTAGGAATGCTGTCAGAAAAGATTATAAACCTGCCTTTACTTTTAAACTGTTGCTGTCTTCTGATTTTGTGTTAGCTCACAATCAGCTGAATAAAGAAGTCATCTTCTGTCTAACATGTAAATAAATCATCAGCTTCAGTTACTTTACCACTAGCTGTTTGTCATTCAGAAAAATAATGGTTAATCAATGACTAATCAATGAAGATGTGTAACGTATTAGTTTGCAGTCCTTCATCATCCTATTTTCCTCAATTGCCTGGGGGTTTGTGTTCAGTACTTACAGAATCGATTACAATTGTGAGTGATCATTCAGCTCATGTTGAGAGCTGTCAGCTGTGCTTTCTGCTAGGAGTTTTTACCCTCTTGTTTAATACAAGATGCTAATATTTAGCTGCATCTGACAAGCTAGATACCACAGTAGAAAATTTTATAAGAAGTGCTTAAGTAGCTAATTGCAACACTACATGTCACTTGATGAAACTAAACTTTTCCTGACTTAACAATAATCATAAGCATTACTGGCTTGCTGTGGAAAATTAAAGGAAAATAGCTGTCTGCTTGAGTCTGATCATGCCTGCAGGGAAGGCCTAAGAAAGGCAACTGACAATGATGCCTTTGTGCATAACTGCAGGGGGAAAACAGATAATTCTTCAATTTTCATATAAACTGACATTCTTCACCATATGACATTCAATGTGTGTGCTCAATTTCCTACCAGAGCCACTAGGAAAGTTGGACCCACAGACTTTTCATACACAACATAAATGAGTAACAAAGGTTTCTAAAAAGAAAGTAATGTTTCACTGCTTGACAAGACTGTTTGCTTTGAAGCAGATTTAAGCTTGTCACCAACATAAGGAGAAAAGATTGGCTGTTGTTCCCACACACACGCCAAATATATTACTGCCAATGTATAGGTTTATTCACTTTAATTATTGTTTTCATACTTCTCTTAGAAAATGCATGTCAGTGGTAGTCATAGGGTGTGATGGTGGAAACTAATAATTGTTAATGTATTTCATTAAATATTTAGAACTGAGCAGTATCGATTAAAACGGCAACGCGTGAGCATTTCTGGTAGTTTTAGCTCCAACAGCTCCCTCTTGTGATTAAAATGTCAAAGCTCCCATGCCTAAACTGCTACGTTTAGATGTGATGCTAAGCTTACCGGCGCTCTTTTCATAGCCTATATTAAGAAAAGGAGGGAGAGGGAAGATGCCTTACAAGAAGATCATGTTAATATAGCTTTTTAACTTAAAAACCTGCTATGCAATTCAATAATCAAGGTTCATATCCAAATTTAATCTAGAAAAGTAAAAAGAGTAATTTCTCCATTAATTTAAGCAATGTAACTCACCTAAGATTTTTGTATATATTTATACACATATATAAAAAATTATATATATATATATAAACATACATATATTCGTATTTTTACATATATACGTAAAATGCATAGTACGGTTCAGTTTCCTTCTTCTTAGCTGATGTGACAGGGAAGATGGCAATAGATTTCAGGAAACAAGCACTTTGCTACCAGAAAGGCCAAAAGCTGCACTGATATCAAAGGTACTGAAAATAGTCAGTGCCTGTTTTTCACATAGTGCACAGAAACAGTCCAATTACATCCTCTATTTCAAAATAATAAGTGACCTATTAAAAGTAGCTACAAAGCAGTATTATCTTATTATACAGAACAATATTCCCAGTATTAACTCTTATTTTGTTTTTATGTTTTTGTCCCTTATCTGTATTGGAAATAAAATTACCTTTTCTAAAGGAGCTGATAGTCAGAACTTCTGGGGTCTATATGCAGACATATTGATACAAGCCACAAATTTCTAATATAACCAGAGAAACTGCTAGTGTATTTAGTATTACTTCAGCAAAAAATAAAAGCTATTAACGCTTGGTTACATGACTAGTACTAAACAAAAAATGTAAGGACTACAAAAGATACATATAATAATATCCCTTCAATCAAGTAACAAGAAAATATTGTACAGGAGTAAAACTTGATGTAGCTATACAGTCACATTACCCACAACAGTTGTAAAAGCATGACAGCAATCATTATATTTAGCCACCATTTTGGAAGAAACTGGTGTTTTAGTTTTAAGTCGCTTGGCTAAGCTTCCCCCAAGGATCTGAAAAAAAAATCCTACTGATAGCATGGCTGCTTTCTCCCTTAAGTTTCCTATAGTACACAGAAATATTTAGGCATGGCCAATTCATCTTAGCAACAACTTGAACACCCACCCCAGCTGCCAGGCCTTCAGAATGACAATACAAATAATTGCTCTGAAATCACAAAGTAAAGGAAACAACACTTTGAATAACGGATGGCATTTTTAGCAGAAACTCCTATTATTTCTTGTTTCCCAAGTTTCTGCCAAAGACTCAAAGAACATGAATAGGCAAAACCAGATCCATTCCCTCTTAGTTATTTATTGTTTACAGTAAAGCCATATTTTGTTTGGTCAGTTAAGATAAAAACAGAAATAACTGTCTATGTCAAGTTCATTCTCTGAATTACCTTGCTTGGTCAGCTGACACTTTCGTTTTTGGTCTGGAAGGCCCCCAGTTCAGGGCAATACTATTATCAATAACAGCCAGAGTCCGGTGACCATGTGGTACTAAAATCTTCTCATTTATGACTTTGCCAGCCAAACTGTATTCTGACATTTCATGAAAATTAATTTCTAAATCTCAAGTGAAATTGCTAATCTTTGTGTTTAAAATGAAACCTTTACACCAAAATATCTAAGCAAATCATATTACATAATAACAGAAATGCCAAATTATACAAACAATTGATAAGGAAATTCTTATGAACTACATACAGTACGATTCCTGAAGCACAGAACATTTTTTTTTTCCCCCTCAAGATATAATCTTCAAAACTATGAAAAATGAAAGACTCAGAAAAGGTTATGACTTGACAAAGTAACATTTTTAAAACTTGGACACCAATCAAATTGATATAAGCATCAGTGATGCAACACTTTCTGACACTAAAGTCTTTACCACTGTCTAAAATATATAGAATAGCCTATTGTGATTGCTTAATGTCAACTTTTGTTCATAAGCTCCTTCATAAAAGTGAAACAGGGAAAAATGATTTAAAGCAGTTCAATTTGTCTATTTACCTTAATCTTTAACTATTCCCATATGTCTTAGCTACATGATGTATGACTCACCATAAACCAATTTTTCAAAGATATACAAGACAGGAAAAAGTCAGGCTCCTAACATTTTATGCACTGAACTTTCATAGACAGCCAGCAAAACAAAACACTTCTAGACTTTAGAAAAAGCTGAAAGATCATTTTTCTCTCTTGCTTTTACAAAACATTTGCATCCGTTAAAATA
Source organism: Lathamus discolor (assembly GCF_037157495.1). NCBI lineage: Eukaryota > Metazoa > Chordata > Aves > Psittaciformes > Psittacidae > Lathamus > Lathamus discolor. The sequence goes on along the minus strand of NC_088886.1, from coordinate 91,090,272 downwards.
TCTCGTGACAAAAAATCTCAAGGAAGAAAGTCTCTTTAAAAATCTGAATTAAACAAAAAAGTTGATGTCTGCTATTTTTATAGAACAATTGGACTACCAAACTCTAGAGTTGTGTGCTCTTTTCTGAAAACCCACTTGTGACACTGTCCAGATTCTGACATTAAGAATTGCAAGTGGTGTAATCTCACTTTATGGATATATGCATAACTTAAGGCACTAAGTCTAATTACCATTTTTTTAAGTATTTAGTAGTAACACTCAAACACAGGACAATGCAATATATACTTTTGCTTTAGTTTAGGCAAGACCTTCAATGGCAATTTAGAAAATAAGAAACAGCAGAGAATAAAAGTGTCTGACTTACCTAGAACAGCCAGTACACTAGAGCAAGCGAAGATGGTTTTGTTCCATCCAAGAAGTCACAACATAGGAACCATTTGGGCATTAGGAGTAAGCAGAAACATATTACCCCTACTCTATAAAAAAAATAAAAACAAAAACAGACAATAAAAATATGCATAGATGTAATTGGGTTTAAGTTTTCTTTTATACAATAAAAAAAATTTATAATTCTGTGTGTTGTGCTAAACCAATTAAAAATATAAACTTCAGTCAATATTAAAACATGTTATTGTTTCAATCTGAAATATTTAAATAACCTTCTATTTTAAAGGACAGAATTTGTGAACTTCATACCTCAGAACAGCTTCCTGAAAAGCTTTAGCTCCTGTTAAGTCTAGCAACATACCTATTGCCTGTGATTTGTATCACTATGCATTCAAAAAACATTTAGTGTCAGCGACTCACCAGGTAGAAATATTCTGACAATAGGGAGGGGAGGGTGAATGGACAACACACACAACATGACTGCGTGTCAATTTTCTAAGACTGTATTTTCAGAAACCTCCCTCTCATAAAATCTTTTTGTGTCAAAACCAAAACAATAAGAAGATACATATATAGAAGGCGGGAGGGGAGGAACACCTCTGAAACTTACAACTTTAGGGAACGAAAAATAGTTTAGTCCAAAACATTTATTTTTTTTTTTAATCCTAGAATTAAAATGGCTGTTTTATAAACTTCAAGTGAGCTTGAGAAACGGACTGCAGATCATGTATACAATGTAGGGTCAATGCTGTATTGAATTTCTAGACCATTTTCAGACTACCTTCTGGCAATGGAAGCATTTTGACCACTGACACTCCCTATGGGTATATCTGACTATCCTGGTACAATGCACCATTCCCCATTATTGAATCTACAACAAACTGCTGTAGGTTATTCATTGATTGAGTGTTTAAGTGTATTCTTTGGGAGCAAATGAAGAACAAAATCTGTAAACAATCACGTACACAAAATCAGCAGAATTCTTCACACAGAGATGGTTTTCAGTTTCAGCACTTCATTATCTGCATTCTTTGATAAAAGCTATATCACTTTAAATTAAGATGTACCAGAATTTTGCTTTTAAAACATACACCAAGCTGCAACGTGGAGCTGCACATTTTATCTCAAAGAAAAATTAAACCATCATCGGCCAATATGACTACATAGGGACATCAAGTTTAAGAACATCTGCCATACTTTATGCAAACATCTTTATCCAGATCAATTACAATATGCACTATCACTGTTAAATAACCAATATAGATGCAGACTGCAGCTCTATAATATTCCTAATGGAGGTTAGAACAGATATTAAGAGCCACATTTTCATAAACTGAAGCAGTAATTGTGCATGCTTAGACGTCTATGCATGCCTTCAATCAAGCTCTATTTTGGTATCACAGGAAAATGTTCCTTTTTCCATTTTAACCAGTGCAAAAACCTTTCTTTCTCTTTTATATATATAGCTCACAGTTCATTTGCACAGTTTGTCTGCCACTATGTATTTATAGCTGTTGCCTGAACAAGTAGTTCATACAGTACTAGGGAGCTTTAAAGAAAAACAACCCCAAATAAGACATTTGAAGCTTACTTCTTCCTAATTTTCACCTGTGATTTAACAAAAAGTAAGAAAAGGGATCATCCTAAGAATATATACAAATTATACGTCTTCAGCTTGAGAAAACTGCATTTCTATGAATCATTGCAAAAGTACAATTTTGGAAACAATAAAAGTTTACATCTTTTGTAGTTAAATCTTTAAGTTTTATTATTCCCTACCATTTTCATTGAAGAACTGTAACTACAATGGCAATACTTCCTGTTTTAAAATAGTACCCAAATGCCAGGGATATAGGAGCCTTGGGAAGCCCTGTCTATATATCTAGCAAAGATTTGACTGTGCTCCAAAGAGCTCAAAGCTGAGTAGCTTGGAGCAAAACACATAGTATGTTGGAAGTAACGTTTTTGCTCAATGAGCCAAACTTCAAAATACATTATGATCCTGTCATACTAAAGTACTGAAGAACCTGCATGCTCTGTTCATGAAGACACTGCAGTGTAAGCTGAGCATAGGCTAGGCAAAAAGTATCTGATCTATCTATAAGCAACCTAGGTATGCATATTTACAGACAAGAACATATTAGGGTTCAGCACAGCAGGACTGCACAGGTATCATAATTCAAGCACTTTAGCTGCATATGCACTGCAAGACAAAGCTCCCCTGTGCCTGCTGGTACAAAGACACATGTGTGGCTTTGTTCAGACTGCAGATTTGAGTGAGGTCTTCAGTAGGGTCCCCTTGGAGCAGTGCTGTCACAGAGAACCTTAAGTTCACAGTCAAACTAGAAGGATTCAGTTTAGACTACCAGGGAGTAAGACTGCAAGTTGCACTATGACAGCATCTGTTCTGCAACTTCGACACTCCCAGTAGGTGCTTTTGAGCGGACACTCAAGTGTTTTATTAAATTGTGGTAAGGTATCAGTTTCCTCTGCTGTCAGACAAGGTTCAAATCCATACCTCTTACTTCCCCAAGGGGCAGCTCAGCCATCTGTCAGGAACCCCAGCCTATGCTTTTCCTTCCCCTTTAGTGGAACCATAGGTACATAGTTGACAGACTAGTGTGGTACTGGGCAGATTCATATTCAGAAATCTAACAGTACTAGCCTCTATGGAATTAAGCAAGCATCTAGATGTCCAAACCTCTGCCCAGGAATGGGATTCAGTTACATCCCATTACACTTGCAGGAATCCTAGAATATTTTGTCTGTTCTCCACCTGCTACTTCAGATGCAGGTTTCCCATAGTACATCTTCTGTCCACGCATAGGTACATTGACTGCTCTAAGACCGTCTGAAACAGCACAAAGTATCTACATTTTGACACAGCAGTAGCCTATAAGTTTCCCAGGGCATCTCACATACCAAGAGCAGTCTAACCATATTAGCTTTCTTGAGATGTGAGGATTAGCATAACCGAGGTAGCCACAGCAAATACAGTTTGGGGTTTGGTGGGGGTTTTTTTAGCCTATAGTTCAGGCATCTTTTCACAACACTCATTTGAGTATGGAAACTTACTTTTTTGTTCTGACTCTAAGTATACTTAGAATAAAAAGCATCTTATTCTTGAACACTGAAGAAACATGTATTCATATAGCCCACTGGGAAGCTGCATTTTGTAAGAAACTGTTAACGGGTAAAACCCAGTCACTGGAACAAACAGCAGAGCACATTTTCCATTCCTAGCAGACTACTTCCCAGCCAAGAATCCTGCTTGTTCCCTTCAGGCCAACACATCTTTCCTGAAGCATAGGGGGAGAGCAATCTAGATAGAATATAAGGTAGCAAGGCTTCACACAGAAAAGGAGATGGGTTTAAACCTGATGAAGGTTCAAGCCTGCCAGCCTGACCAAAGGCCATTCTACTGAACACTTCATACCAGTGGACAGAAATCCCTCTCAAGAAAGGAATATCCTGGTTTGCTTTTCTTTAAAGAAACAGCTTCAAGGATCAAACACCAAGAGGCAACTTAAGGTTATAAATATCACATAAAGGTAGATGCTCAAGCTCTGAAAAATTAATGCAGTGCTTCAGTACCACTTGTAATCATGATTTCTTATTGACTAATTTAGATGGTTGCCTTGTAAGTGTCTTTGTATAGAAGAGATCAGTAAATCTGATGGTTTACGCTATCCGTAAAACTCTATCAGTCAGAAAAGCCAAAGTAGAGGTTTCATATTGCAAATGAGGCCCCTACATGTCAGGCATTGCTGCATTCAGTGTCATAACAGCTGTACTGTGACTCTTAAGGGCATTTATACCTGCAGGCTCAAACACACAACTGAATCTGGAGGCTCTACAGAGGACTTGGAAGCACTTTAAACCTCACCTTGAATCTCATGGCTGACTAACTCAATATTAATTCTGTTACAACATACGGCTTCCTTCAGAAAAGAGGGCTTATGTCATCATGGGAATTTTCATAATTCGTCAAAGCAACACAATCACAAACCAGACAGAACAAGGAGAAAAGTTGAGAGTGGTGGGGGGTGGTTGGGGTTTTCTTATAATCAATAAAGTTACGTGGCACTGGTTACTGTGCATTCTTTATAAGCTCATCTTGTAAGGCTGGGTAAACCTAATAACAGCAGTATTAAGAAGTCACTCTAGAGTTTTGTATTCCTGTATTTTTACTGGTAAGTACAGAAGAGAAAAAGGACTTTCTTCCTCTGTATACTCAACATGTACAACAAAGCGAACTATCTTCATAAACAATTTTTCCTTTGGGACAGTTGCATGCACATACCTATCTTTAAATTATACTAACGTAGAAAAACTAGGGCATTCACCACCTTTCTGCACAAAAATCTACGTTTTCTTTCCCATCCTGAGGAAGACGCCAAGCCTGCATGTAACCACCTTGTCACTGTTCCAGTTTAAGTGTGGTCAGAACTTGCCTGGGTCAGACCTCCCAGAAGTGGGACTTAGTCCTTTGAGGGCAGATATTTCACTCCCCAAGTCAAGTTTGCTGATTTGTTGAAAGAAATTGGCTCTGCTGCAGCATTCTTTTCAAAGTTGTTTTGTTTTAAACCTACGGATCACCTTATGTGTGATTACATCAAAAGGGCCACATGAAAGAAGCCTGAGCCCATTTGGGTGAGCAAGTTGAAGTCTAGCAGGGATGCAGAGCTTTCCGTTAAGGCTGTGCTGGAAGTGACAAGGCTTGAGACTGCACACACCACACAAACTTTGCTCTCTGATGCATATGTACTACCATTGAGTCTTGAAATATATGGTCACTTCTGGTTTCAGTCATAATATGTACTTTCTATAGGTAAACACCTGCAGCATCGTATGTTACATATTTGAGGCAGAGAAAGTCTTCTAGAACATCCACAGTGTACACATACAGTAAGGAATATCATGCTAGAATATAGCAAACCAAGCAGAAAAAAATGGTTTATGTTTACATTCTGCCAAATGCCTAGTTACCTGCTCCCACCATTTTTGTTGCACCTAAAGGAGTCCTCAGTGACAGCTGAAAACAAATTTGTACCACAGCTGCTGCTTAAGGCCGTAAGTTTTCCACAGGAGAGAAAGACACATCTTCAGGGCATAGCACTGCCACTGCTAACAATATGTTACTAGGATCATCCCAGGTTTTACCAAGCATGCGTTAGTAGGCACTGTTCTAAGAACTATGAGGTAAGATTAAGTTTGCTTTTCAAATAGTCACAGTCAAGAGGGATAACTATTATTTTTCTTTCTTTTGTTGGGACAAGAAGAGTGCACAATACGTAGAAAAATTCTTTGAAGATTATCTAGGCAGAGGTCCAGCTTGACTCCCCAGTATGGAAGTTATTCCCACCTTCTATTCTCATCTTCAGTTCATCTGACCATCTTCAGTCCTGATTATGACAACTCAGGATTTTATCTATTCTGTAAAAATCTGTAGTAAGGAAGGCTGAAGGAACAAGTTCTTAAAAAAACAGCATGTTACTGCTTCTACTATGAAACTTTAGGGGAATGGCAGAAGCAGGTACAAATCTGGCAGGCAGCTTGCCAGAATCTTGGTGAATCATAAACTCACCTAGGTTGGAAAAGACCCATAAGATAATTGAGTTCAACTGTTAATGCTACCAAGCCCACCACTAAGCATGGTGATATTTTAATAGCTTGATTCTCTGCATGGACAACTTAAAGTACTGCATTTGGAGATAAGACCTGAGAATTAAGTAGAAGTAAGAATAACCTGAGTTCTATACCAGGAAATCTAAGAGCAAAACATCTCATAAACAGCTTTCTGAAAAGATTATACTCTGATCCACCCCAACCCCAATAAGAACAATTTCCTTCTTAGGAAACTATTTGAAGAAGAAGAAAAGTAGCAGTTAGAGGGAAGAGAGTTCTATATTTTTGAAACTTTATTGCTTGAAATTAGTATTCTGAGTACAAGATAGTCTCTTAATAATTTAAGACTCTTTTCTATATTAAAGGTTTGTTGGTCTTACACCTTGACTGATTCAAAAGGCCCAAAATAGAAGCAATACAAACATATATCTTATATCTTTAAGTGTCATGTGCTACTAAAGGAGAAAAGTGATTTTAGAAACTAGATTACTACACCTGAATATAATTGACTTCTGAAGGTGCTACATTTCTTTTGTGTAGAGTACAAATGAGGCAAGTGCTTTTTACTTCCTGAGCTGTGATGTAAAAAGTGTTGATCTATAACAGCTGGAAAAAATTAGTTATTGACACATCACTTTAAAAAAAGGCTTAATACAGAAGGACAGGCAAAGGATTGCATGTTTAACATTAGCATAACAGAGTGACACTTACTGCAAATTTAATTACCTAATATGCATATTTGAAAGTTGTCTGAAAATAATCACTGACAACTTATTGTAGTTACTGAAAAATTACCAGCTCCAACTGTTGAGGACGCTAGAGGCTGACAGACGCAGTGCTTGCTGCTGTCAGAACAAAGGGAGAAGTTGGTGGGAATGTTAACATATTTTGTGAGGTAGTATTTATTATCACTAAGATGTCTAGCGCAAATAGTCATAGAATAGTTAGGGCTAGAAAGGAGCTAAAGATCATCTAGTTCCAACCTCCCTGCCATGTTCAGGGACTCTTTACACTAGACCACGTCACCCAAGGCTCTGTCCAACCTGGCCTTGAACACTGTGAGGTCTGTAGCATTTACTACTGCTTTGGGCAACCTGTCCAAGTGCCTCACCACGCTCACAGTAAAGAACTTCCTCTTTATATCTAACCTGAAGTGGCAGGAAGCCTCACAGTCCAGACTGGGAGGAAAGCTGTATAAATTTTATCCCATGCCTTCTGATGAGAAATGGCTCTGATGACGGTGTATCTATGTTGTTGCCACAGAGAGGTATCTGCCACATAAGCACCATCAGCCACCAAATTCACTTGGTCAAGGCCAAAAGGCAACATAAAAACTCAGCAAGACCTATGTTAGTCTCCCCACAGAATACTTCTGCACTGGTGTCAGCTAAAACAACACTGAGAAATTAAACATAAATGTGACATTTTATACATGCTACTAAATGACAGAAGTCAAGTTTAATTACATTTGGCTGATTAGTTCAAATATTGCTTTCAAACATCAGATAATGTAATTAAGCAAAGAGGAAGTTTGGATTGTGATATTTGCCCCATATAAATAGTTGCAAAGATTTTACTAAGTCTATTTAAATGGAAGTGTGATTGCTATGACAGTAATTTATTCTTATCTATTTCATTATCTAAATGATTACCAAGTACTAAGGCACAAGACAACACCTACACAGTCATGCAACAGGGTTGTCTTGCTCTCCTTTCCATTGGCTAGAATATGTTTACCCATACTAAGATAACAGAAATGAACGAGGGTTGCATGACAATTTTACTTTGCCTTATTTTTTCAAATGTAGCATAAATAAGGTCATCTCCTCTGTAACACAGAGACTGGACAGGAAGAAGACCCCATCCCAGAGTTCTCCTTAATTCAGGAAATTAAACTGGGGCCTTTTATCCCACCACTCTCCAGCAAAAGGGAGCCCATAAGGGAAGACTGGTAAATTTGCAAATCAGATTAAAAGCGTGCTTGATTTCTTCGGGATCTGAGCTAGACATTGTCACTTAGTAGGAAAAAAAAATTGCTTGTGAGTGATCTACTGCACAGCAGGACTTTGGTTGTGGTTACTTGCAACCTGCTCCCTGACAGCTATTTATCCATTCTGTGCCCAGTAAGTCTCAGAGCAGAAGGAAACACTGTCCCAAGTGCTTGCTGTTAAAATTAAACTGCTCTTAACAAAACAAGGGGACATCAAGCATCCAGCTTTATTAAAACATGCACAAGAGTCACTTGGCATCTTCAAGTGCTATTTGAAGTATGCTGAGCTTCTGATCAACAGAAGATTGGTTTTCTTCATATAGGCACAACTGCAAATGGAGCATTTGTTTGAAATTGATCTCCCCGGTGCAAGTTTTAATGTGTTGTTAAACTCATCCATTTAAACCAGAACCAGTGAAATAAAACTCTGATGACTCTTCAAGAACTTCAGATTAATGCAGAAGGAAATTACCTTGCCTAGTCATGCCTACTTTTATTAGTACCCTGCAGTTGTGTTTTGTTTTGGATGTGGCAAAAGTATGATTTGAAAGTCAAGAAGGCAACTTCTTGTGTTTTGTATTTAATTATTGAACACAGAACAGTGCTAAAGCTGCATTTCCAAAGTTTGTGGTATTGCATTTTGCAAGTTTTACTTAACAAAACTGCAGTCATGGCAGTAAGACATTATGTCTTCCAAGGATCACACTGAGAAATGGCAAATGTATTTTTGAATACATATATCCAGCAATCATTATACCAGCACTGCAGAATTTGACAATTTGATTTTTCTTATTTTTAGACTTTTTTTTTTTTTTCTACATTGAAACAAATGCAGTCTTGAAACATTTCAGTAGCTTCCACTGATTACACAGGTAGGGTGCAAACTAAGATTATTCCCAGTGTATTACTTTCAATTTTTATTGTGCTTTTAAGGAGAGTGTTATTTTTAATTTATGGTGAAATTGGTTTTATTTATAAAGCTGCTGTGTACAGGGAATTCATTAGCAAAATGGAAAAACTAATTAGACCAAGAGGGTTAGAGAAGTTTTAAACATTTTATTAAGTTCTTCAGATGAACTGTATTCTTCCTGGCACATCCCAGCACATTATGTGGACTTCTCCCCAAGCCTCTGTTCACAAGAACTGCACAGCTATACTCCTGTGCAAAAGTTTCAGTGCCTAATCATTAGCTACATAGCTCAAAAGATACTCAATGTATTAATTCAGTTAAATTAACGTAATCTACTGTTTACTTAAGCCTGCCTTTAAACATAAAGCTGAAGTGAATGTCTTTATGTCTTTTTATCATCTCCTTTACATCCTTATCCTTTCCTTACCCACACAAGTAAACCTCCAGAAAACACCTTATTGAAATACACGTATACTAAATAGGAAAGGGCTGATATGAAGGCAGTATAACGATGAGAAACACCGAGGAACAACAATTTTTATTTTTGCTTTGGTCAATACAAGATGGGCATTTGGTGCTCTGTGATTATATTTTGGTGGTTGTTCACATAAAGACAGAACTGGAAGAGACAGACCAAGTAGTAGTATTAGATTCTAAATATTTCCTGAATATTCTTTTCTCTTTTTTTCTGGCCATAAGAATGAACTGAAAATAAGTATATAAATAAATAAAAGGAGAAGAAACTTTGCAGAAAGAGTAGCAAACATTCTTAAAAGTGCTTTGAACACTTCATAGAGAAACATGAGACAAAAAGTAAAAACCCTCTGAGGTACAAATGCTTTCATCATGAAAGCAGCTATTACACACTGAGATTCAAACTTCAACTATGAATTACGCAGAACTCTTTAGCTAGTTGTCTGTGTGCAAGTGTTTAGCACAAGGTCAACAGCTCTATAAAGAGTTAAGCAAATGGTGACTGCCTGAGTCTATGCTTAAACCTGTCTGATCCACACTGAATATCTTTACATCACTCAGCATGACCAGACAATATTTTGGGGAAGAGAATGAAGAGTAGGTTTTTCCATTTGAAAACACCAAAGATACTTTCACAAAGGCAGAATGCAGTTACCAAGGCTGGAGCTTGGTCAGGTTATTGGCATTAAATTTCCTCCTCTTGGGAAAACAAAAAAAGTTTTTAATTACCGTAGGTGGTCAGGACCTCAAATTTGCATCATCTGAAAGACCTAAAATGTGTTATACAAGTATGTATGGGCAAGTAAAGTCTTGAGCTGGCAAAAGGGCAGTTTTTCTGGTTAAGTTCAAATGTCAAGAAAGATTTAAAATAACAATCCTAGCACAATCTGATCCCTGAGCCCCTAAATTCAGCGAACACTTTCCCTTAAGTCATATATAAAAAGAATAAACAAAACCAAATTTTGGAGGCCTCAGAAAATTTACATGCCTTCACTGAAGACTGGACCTTATCTTGGGAGGGGGAAGGAAGGACAGGGAGAGAGGCCAGGGTGTGGAGATTGACACACTGCTAGCACTTGAGCATATACTAAGCAGGCCAAAAAGGAAGACAGCTGATCATGCCAAAAAAAAAAAATTTTTATATTTAGAGCCATTCATTTGAAGGCAAAGGGGAGGGAAAAGCTGTGGGGCTTTTTCAGTTGCTTTATTCAACAAATCACAAGGTGTAATGATGTGTTATGCTCAGTTATAATACCCAGGCAACCTCTAAATGATAAACCAACACAGCCTCAGAGTTAGAAGGGACTCAAACTCTTCAAAACAGATTTTGAATGAGAGCAAGCCTGATGCTCAGTCTTTTTTTCATGCCTCACCTGGAAGACATATTCAGCAAAATTTAACATTTTCTAGTACACTACAGTCCTGAGCCCAAAAAGGCCAATAGATCAGTAACTACCATTCAGACCAGAACCACTTGAAAGCATTAGAGATGTAAAGAAGTTTGTCACCACAAGCCACTCTCAACTTCCTTGTGCTGGAGAAATCAACAGTCAGCAATTCCAGATCACTCTGCAACAGTCCTCTTGGTCTCAAAGAGAGGGGACGACATACACTGGAGTGCTCACCTCAAGAAGCAGCTGTCACGCACCAAAGCAATTCCTGCCCCAAACTCTGGCAACAGTAGGGACAAGAAAGTTTCCTACCCCACAGCTCCCTTTGGTATCAACCCTTCCACTCCCTGTAGGAAAAGCTAGCACTGTCTGTCCATCTCGGCAGTACAGGAAGGTGCCAGAATTTGTGCTTAAAAGTGAATGTAGGAGTAGAGGTAAGCAGTTGTCTGGCTGAAAAATAATTAATGCACATTCCGAGGACACAATGAGGGATAGATTCTGATATCCTGGGGGGATACAAAGAGAAGAAATCTGTTCCCCCATCAATTGCACCTATCTCAGGACCTCAAAAGCAGCCCTTCTCATCCACACTCCCTCAAAACTTGTCCATAGTATTGCCAAAACTACTTAAGTAGATTATACCAATACTTTCACCTGAGTAATTAGATGAATCCTAGGTTCTTGAAGTTAACTACTTCTCTTTCTTATGATTTCTGGTCATATTCTTTTTCTTAACAGCCGGCAGGCTTATTATGCAGAACATAATCCCATCTCTGAACACCACAGGAGGAAATCAGGAAAGGAAAGTTTATCTCTTCATAATGGAAGACTTTCTAGTCACATCTAAACAAAAAATTGTCCCAGTTTAGCCGATAGAAACAGGCTATGCTGTTGCACCTGTAGATTCAGATTTTCTTCCGGCATTTTTACACTGCTACATACAGCTGCAATAAAAATGCATTTGTACTGCTTACTTGTGGCATGAGAAAAACCTCACCACACCACAGTTCATGAGCAGTCCTGGAGAGAAGCTGATTTGTTTGGCCAATAGTTACATCTCCCTTCAGACACCATTAAACAAGCATTTAATCATTCCCTCCTGCAGCCTGTCACAAGACAGCTTTCACAACCAATAACTCTGAGGAGATGTTAAGGTTGTACTGCTAAGGGCTGGGCAACACTTACTGATGTGAAACTGCTAAACTTTGTGGTGTTTCTGCTTATCTGTGTGATATCGAAGTATTTCTAGGGTTCTTGCCATTGCTGTGTGTAAGCCTACACTTAAAAGCTCTCTCTGTACTCTGCAAAATCAGATTCACTCTACAATGAGCAGGAAACAGCTGAAAGCACTGAAAGCACGGTAGGACATGGTTGGGGACATCAAAGAAGGAACAGTTGTGTCACCAGCCAGGTTAGCAGAGCCAGCAGGGAAGCTGCACAGAGGATAGAGGACATTAGACATAATGTATTTCAAATTTTGACAAGTGCTATAAAAATTCAAAATCAGACAGAAATAGTACAGTTGGAGAAAAAGAGGAAAAAAAATCACCACCACACAACTATACCACAGAGAAGAGGGCAAGTATTTCAGAAGAAAACAAGAAGAGTTAAACCATAAACGCTGTGGTGAACAAATAAAGAACAGAACGCAGCATTTCTCCAGGCACACTAATAGTATGACAGTATTACTATATTATTATTATTACAGGATGTCCAGATGCAAAATTTTCCCGAGTTCGTGCACAAGACTAAACGCTCAGGAGAAGATCTGAGTCTCCAAATATCCTTATGCATTTCTGTTCACTAACAGCACTGCTGTTGTACTCATGGTATTCTACAGTTCTAAGTACAAGAGATAACATTTCCTTTGATATTTAGCTTTATTCAAACTATGCAAAATTGGATTTTTAAACATGGTGAGAAGTCAGACTAAGTTTCCAAGCACAGAAGCTCTTCAGGTGTTCCAACTTGGTTTTAAATTGAGAGCTATCGCTGCAAGCTTCATTTCATTAATTTAGAAGAGATGATCTAATCCCTCTAACAGTTGCTTTTCAATAACAGTTTTTGAAACAGTAGCCTCAAAAGCACAGTCTACCCAAGCTGCAAAACCAACCACAGACCAACTCCACAAAAGCCTCAATCCTCCAAACACATTAAAAATTGCCAGAAAGAAAAGACAGTCTCTTCAATACTGCCACACTTGCTCTCAGAACACCTTGCAGATACTCCTTCAACTCAGACTCTTGGGACTTTCCTAACTCCTCTAGTCATCATCTGCTCCCTTCAAAGATGTATTATGTACATACTCAAGATAAAGAAGCACCCAGTGTATCCATATTCTAGAGTGCCATCTAGTAGCCTTTCTTGAAGCATCATTAAGCCATTACAATTTATATTAGGAGAAGATCACATCTCAAGAAATTCACTGACAGTGGAAGATTCTGCTTCTACTCTGCAAACCCCATAAAGTCTAAAGCAAAACACATCGCTGGAATCAAACACCCCATGAGCCATCCGTTACCTAACAGAAGCAGGAAAACATACAGCAGTCAAGAGAGAAGATGACCATTAACTGCCATAACTACACAGTGCTAAAATAATTTATGCCTCTTACAAAGCCACCTATGATTTCAGCTAACATAATTCCTGATGGCCACTGTGAACCTAAATGTGAACAGAAAAGTGATAAAAGGAACAGATATACTAATAATTACTGCAGAATATTTTCCACCAAAGAACTATTCAATATCTAACTTCTCGGCCCTGAAGTGAGGGAGAGCTGAAGAAATGTTTAAGAGACTGGACTAGAACTAACATCCATAGCTATACATACATAGCTACAACTGTAGTGACAACACAGTGACAATGTTCTTTGGGACTATTAGAGTTTATTCACCAACATTCTACACCCAAATATTTGCTTAATATTCCACAAATGATAATTGTCTTTCTCTGTGCCACAGAGGTTAGTGACCTTGTCACCCCTCTCCTTGTTAATACTTCCCCTTTGCTCCACAGGTCCAGTCACCTTTGCTTTCAAATTGCCTAATTGATGAACATAATCAAGTTAAGCTCAGAGCAATTGTTCTCAACCTATACTTAATTCTGAAGAGGCCTTTTTTTTTTTTTTTTGCTTCTATTTCAGACCTACGAATGGCTTTCTGTTCAAAAACTTGTTTGTCCCTCCCCTCCAACCCTGCAGCTCTATCAGTTGTTTTCGTATCAGTCTTCTCAAAGAGCTTGAGATAAGGCATAAACTTGTTCAAACTAACCAAAAAGCTGAAAGCATGCTGTTATTACCTTTCTTAAGCCTTCAGATATGTAGAAACTTTACCTAAACAGTCAATTTATATCTGTAACCTGAATTTCTGGGAGAAAGGAGAGCACCACATAGTTTTCTTCAGTTATTTTTTCTAGATCAATAAAAACAAAAGCTAAGAACCAGATATATCTAATTCAACGACAGTAGCCCTAAGACAGATGCAGAGTCCCATGTTAACTCGTTTTCCTCCACCTCAATCTCCAAACCAATCATGACTGCAGCAGCAGGCTTTATGCCAAGGAAAAAAAGTGTCAGTGGTACACAGCAGAATCTTAAGCCTTTTTTCACCTTACTTCCAACAAACCTTGGGCTCCTCAGGTATCTCAGATCCTTTGAAAAGACTGATAAGGTTTCTGTTGATGTTATCAGACTCTTCTTTAAGCCAAGCCATCAGAGACACAGACCTTCCCTTCTGAGTACAGTGAACTGATGCCAAGTAATGGTAAGTGCACCTCAACTGCATATTGTTCTAATATTGGGCCATCAGGAACACTGGATCACGATAATTCAGTGATGGGGTCCAAAGAACCAAGCTGAACTTTGCAAGTCCTAAAATACAATAGTATCTGCTGGAAAGACGCATGTGCTCTATAATATCAGTCTCCTTGGCTGAATATTAAGTATAATTTGGAAGCTAATCATTGTATCAGTTTTTCATTTTGGAGTTTTATTTTTCTTTCAAAGCATCACTGATCTTTTAGGTCCTTTCCCCACACAAAGTGACTCAAGTTACACATTTGTCATATTTCACTGTTATATACTTAACCAGTATATATTTTAATAGACCAACATTATCACCAAACCACTCCAAATCCTTTCTGCAGCTTTCAATTTCAAATACCGTGGAAAGAAAAAACAGCTATTTTGCAGCTGAGGCAATACTAAGCTATTGCTTCCCTCCTTCTCAATGCTTTGGGATTATTTTCTTTCTGCTAGCAAGAAATATCAATTTATGTTTGCTAACTTGCTTGTCACTGAATAGGCATCCTCATGTAAGCACATCAAGCCATTTGAGAACTGTAGTACCCCCTGCTTTCCAGCTGTCACCACACTTATAATTGAAGCTGCCAATAGGACTGAATTTTATGGTCTTAGATGGCAGCTATACCAGCAGCAAGAGAGAAACTTCTAAACTTTGTTCAGCACCTGCAATATCAGTAAGGTCTGAACTCAAGTCTCCCGAGGTGAAAGGAAAGTGTATGAAGCCCACCATGCCACCTAGCCCTCAGCGTATTAAGATATTAATTAGTCACTTTCCTTATTATTCAGTCAAAATATGCTGGATTGAAACAAATTAGATTTTTAGCACATATTTCACATATTGGATCAAGTCTTGCAAGGGTTTTCTTTTATTATTTATAAGTTCATGTGCTGTCTTCCTGAGGAAAATGAGATGGTCTGTATGAGGAAAAAGGTAAAAGGAAAGCAGAGAAATGAAAATCAGATATTCCCTAATGATATTTAAAAATAGAAATTTTGCTACTGTTACATACAGCATGTTCCATCTTTTGAGATTTAATGGCTCTCTTGTGGTTTAATGGAGAATTACTTTCAGTAATTGATTATTAAAATTTAAAATTGCTAACCATCTTCATTATTAGATGAGTGAACTTGTTATCCTTGTAATTAAAAAAGCTTGAGATTCACTTTCATCCTGTTGACAGAATGGGCAGATAGGCTCAGCACTCCAGTGTGATGGTTTCAGGGTTTGTTTGACAAATATATCCAGCAAGTTATTTGACAATGCAAATACAGCATATCCACAAAACTAAGCAAAAAAAAAAAAACTGAAAAAAAGGTAAAATAATAAGAACCCCTACAAACTAAAGTTTTCAGTCTAAACTGTCATAGACAAAACACAATATTTTTCCTATAAATTTCAGTTGAATTTGGTTAAAAAAAGAAAATGTATATGCATATTGTTTGTGTTACAAATAATATCCCATGTGATACATGGGAATTTTTTTCCTAGATGCAGGGTATTTTCCCCTTTTGTTATTCAGTGCTGGCTTCCTACCTATATTAATACAGAATTATGTCTGTGATGAATTTGAAGACTGTCATCTTCCCCCTTAAGGAAGCCTTACAGCCTCGTGAAGGGAAGTAAATGGGCCTGTTACATTCATCTTAGATAATAAGGAAAGAGAATCAGTTTTAAGATAACATTTTAAATACAAACCAAAAGGCTGAGGGTGTCCACAAGAAAAGCAATTCTTTGGCCTTTCTGTTGAGACTACCAAAAACATTTCAGGTCCCAGTTGTAATTCTATAGGCAGCAGAAAACATTAAATGTTTATTACAAAGTTTTACAATTAAAAAGCGTACCAACTTTCTGGAACTGTCTGTATTGTGTTGTCGTAAACATTTTACTTTGTAAAATTATACAGGACCATCAGAAATTCATTACTGTTACAGAGGAGCAGAGCTCCAATCAGCATGAAAATCATCTTTTCATCCCGTATATTTAGTAGTAGTTTCTTTGCCAAAGACATTGCTTGCATGAATCTTTCCGCATATTTTCTTCAGTGAGATGAGAAAATTGCCACCTGCATTGCTTATCCTGAAAAGCACAAGTAAATTTCCAAAATATACTGCAAAAATGGCGAAGAACAAATTTCCCATTGCAATGAGTCAGAAATATGCTCTTTGTACCACCACATTGTGCAGTCTCTCTAACCAAATGGTAATGTTAGTGTTAAATTCCTACAAACTACATCACAAGCATAGTCCACAGGCATTGCAGTATTTATAAACACTTTCTCCTGTCTATTCCAGGTTCTCTTTTCTTCCACACAGTTCTTGCTCAAGACTGTTCTTTTCACCTCCTCCCAAAGCACAGGAATGCTACGTACTGTGTGTATAAATCAGTATAGGTGCATCTCAGCACAATGCAATGGCAGATTAAAAATAATTAGCGACAAGCATTGACACATCATTAACTAGTAACACCCTAAGATGTAATGTCAATACTACTTTCAAAATATGCCATGAAGGGAAATCCCAGACCGTTAGCAGAGTATGCTCCAATACATAATGTATAGAGCAGTAATAGTTTTCCTCCATATAGCTACTAGCAGGCAAAGAACATACCTGTGATATTCTGCATCAAATACACTACAGTCCATTTCAGATTACTGTGCCTGAACTTCATACCAGGTATTTAGTACCTTAGCAGTGATATGATGAGGACAAGCTTGCACAATCTTTGATCTTTGATCACAGGCAAATCCACGTCAGAGATATCCGAATGCTAAAGAAGTAGATGCAGTTGGGAACATTAAGAAAAAAAAAAATAAAAAAAAAAAAATAAAAAATAATAAAAAAGTCCTCAATAGCTCTGTTTTCAGCTTTATCCTGGGAAGCACAGATCAAGCAGAATAGTGGCAGACATCAGCAAGGTCTAATGAGATACGGATGCTTTTGCACACTCAAAACAGCAGCAGATTACCCATTAGGCTTGGATTACAGCTGAGATTAAATTTAAAGAGAAGGATGTGAAAAATTGGATTTGTTGCTTCATTTGAGCAAGCTATTATGGATAGCAGGAAGTATTTTGTTGATATCCAATGGATATGCTTCCTTTTCATCCTGTATCGTTTAGTTATGAAGGCTTTGAGATACTAGCATTTAATGGAATACAATTGGTAACCTCCAAATAGTCCCACAACTACAAGTACTTTGGTGGGTAGAGGGAAGCAGAAAGGGCCAGGTGAAGCAAGTCTCAAAAGCTTTATATAAGTAATAATCCCAGTATGGTCTACAGAGCCTAAAAGCTGAGCCAAAGAAGATGGGGAAAGAAAATGCAATTTACATTTGCTGTAACCTTCCTTTTCCTTTAAGGGCACTGAATTTCTGGTAAACAACCTCTACTATAAGCAGTGCCAGCATGATGTGTTCTTTTCAGATGTCTAGATACAATAATCACAATTCTAAGGTTTGTTTTGGGAGAAGATGGGGTGAAGGCAGAGGGTGGATGGTCCAAAAAGGTATAGATACAGCTCGGTACATGAGCCTCAAGACTCAGCTATCCATGATACAGTCACACAGAGCTAGTGCAAATACCCATACAATCACCCAACTACATACAGCACCTGTAAAAACCCAAAACCCAGTGCATGCTTGTGCTTTTCTTAAGTAACTCATCACATTCTCCTATATGAAAACTCTAAGTCCCCTGAACTTCCCTAAAAGATCTATTTCCATAAGGCACTTATTAAAATTACAGATTGCTCTAATTCAGTATGTCATTAACTAATGTTGTTGTGGCTGGATTACGAACTCATTGTCACCCTTACACGTGATACGCTGGGTATCAGTTGGATGTTTGGCTCTGTGCCTGGTTGCAGCATGGGAAATCCAAACCTTCAAAGCTGGCCTTGTGTCCTTCTACCCTCCTGAGAGAGCTTCTCCTTGTCCTTACATGGCACTGCTGTGCTCTTATTATAGGAACAGAATACCTAAAGCCTAGTGCAAAGACAAATAAATCTCTACCCCTAAGGACAGAGTAGAAATGAGCTAATTGGACAACTTCTTTTCCAGAAGTCCATTAATGTTAAACTTACATCTTCCTTCAATTACATTATGTAATGCACATATATAACTTATGCATGCAGGAAGCCCTTTTTCCTCTCGTTTTGGTAACTGCATACTCAGTCTTAGATCCATGCATCACCCTGACCAAGCTGATTTCCATTGCATTGATATTATAAATAACTAGCTCACAGTAGGCATCTTAGGGTTTATATTTTACATACAACAAGACAGCCAAGAGAACCAATTTTTTTCTTTTTCAAATGAATCAGCTGAAATTACATCTGATTTAACATGATGCTTTTTCTCCACATTCTGGTTAAATAAAATTGATTATTAAAACTTGCTTAGGAGCAGTATCAGAAGTCTACTTGTACTGACTACAAAACACCCTGGGGTTTTATATTTTAAAGAAACATTTCAAAATAGTGAACCATTTACAATGGTAAATTCTACATCAAGATTCACAGGAGTAAAAAAAAACCCAACAAATATATGAAAGCAGAAAACTTACCTTCAGCTCTCTAATTAAAATCTCAAAGATCTGAGAAAATACCCCCGAAAGAAACCCACCACGCCAAAAGCCCCATACTTCTTCTTTTCTTTTCTTCTTCTGGATGCAGTTGAAATCTGATACCAGTAACACATATTAGTATTATAATGGGAATGTTTAACAGTGTCTATTCTTTCATTCATATCTACATTAGTTCAGGTAATGAAAGAATGTTACACATGGCGATTAACACTTCATTTACAAAAGGATGCACAAGTGCCTAAGTACTGGATTTGGATGTGGCAATTTAAGACAGCAGTATGTTTTTTCAACAGCTTAACTACCAAGACATATCAAATTCACAACTTTACAACTGAAATACTGGTTTGACTGTTGTCCCAAGAAGGTAAAGGGGAAAGGTGGAGCACCTTGAAGGCCTTTTTCCCCGACAGTGGCAGTGACACAGACAAATACAATACAATTTTATTCTATTGACACCTTTCAAATAAGCCTGAAAAACAATATTCCAGTTAAATTGATAATTTTGTTTAAAAACTAGTAACTTAAGCTGACAAGTATAGCAAGTCACCATGGAACATTTTTCTCCCTATCAAACTATAGTCTACATGCGCTGTAGATTCAGAAGCCTATGCCACAACCTCATAAAGTACAGTAAAGCAGAGTATCACCAACTGAAAACAAGATGGCACTGAGTCTTGCTTTAGTTTATTATAAACTATTAAGTGATTGAAATTTTACACTGTTATCTACAACCAGAAAGTTTGATAGGCTTCTCTTTGTTGTTGTAACCATGACAATTGCTAGGTATAATATAGCTATCCATTTAAAAATATCTTCATTAACATAAATAGTATCAACTTCAGTCAGTTTTGATCTTGCTGCAGGGAGTACAGCCTTCAAAAGATTGATAACTATCTCTGCCAATTAAATTTTCATGCCATAGCAAACCAAACAATTGGTTTACTGACACATTCAAACACCATTTATGAAATTCCTCCAGTCAGGTTTTTCTATTGCTTTAAATCTATACCTGCTCAAATCACAGGATCTGCTTTAGCTTGCTAAACTCCTGCACACCCAGTTCTATTACAGTGCCAAAGGGATTTATATGTGGTTTTGTTTTATAAACCACAGGCTGAAGACAAGAAATATCTGACACTTGCAGAAAGCAATCCTGTCTGGCACACCAGTGACCATGAATCAGAAGTGGGTAGATTTACCGACTGACATGGGGAGCCTTCTCAGGGTATTTGTAGCTACAATCACCTATCCCCACCACCTCCAAGGTGCTCAAAGCTCACACCACCAGTCCCACAGCACCCACATGCCTCAGGGCGGAGGACAAGACAAGCCTCAACCAAAAAAAGCAGCTCTGGAAGCTCCTTACTTCCATCAGCTCCCCTCTCCCCGATTTCCTGCTACCGTTGTACAAGGAGCTCTACACAACCCCACCAAGGACAACTATCAGATATCATGTCCCTCTCTAAATCATTACTCTGAGCTGCAAAAAAGGAGTCCCTTGGGTCTTGGAGCAAAGTAACATATAATTCTCTACCCTGTGTACTCCCATCCCACTGCTTTTGTTCTCCTTTCTCATCAGAAAAGTCAGTCCTCAACTGACAGTCAGCTCTCATTAACTAAGTTGTTTTACAAGCAATAAATAAGCTATTAACAGCACTTGGATTCTGTGAAATTATAGTAAGGTGTCTCCAAAGATCCAATTTCTGTTTTGTTGTTTGGCAGAAAAGGTAAAAAAAAATAAATAATTAAAACCCACCACACAGGCAAGTCAAGAAATGAAGAATACCAAGTACACTCATATCAGTGTTTTGCTAATTAAACAGTGAATCATAGAATAGTTAGGGTTGGAAAGGACCTTAAGATCATCTAGTTCCAACCCCCCTGCTATGGGCAGGGACACCTCACTAGACCATGTTACCCAAGGCTCTGTCCAGCCTGGCCTTAAACACTGACAGGGATGGAGCATTCACAACTTCCCTGGGCAACCGATTGCAGTGCCTCACCACCCTAACAGGAAAGAATTTCCTCCTTATATCCAATCTAAACTTCCCCTGTTTAAGTTTCAACCAGTTACCCCTTGTCCTGTCACTACAGTCCCTAGTGAAGAGTCCTTCCCCAGCATCCTTACAGATCCCCTTCAGATACTGGAAGGCTGCTATGAGGTCTTCACACAGCTTGCCCTTCTCCAGGTTGAACAGCCCCAACTTCCTCAGCCTGTCTTCATACGGGAGGTGCTCCAGTCCCCTGATCATCCTCGTGGCCCTCCTCTGGACTTGTTCCAACGGTTCCATGTCCTTTTTATGTTGAGGACACCAGAACCGCACACAATACTCCAGGTGAGGTCTCAGAAGAGCAGAGTAGAGGGGCAGGATCACCTCCTTCGACCTGCTGGTCACACTCCTTTTGATGCAGCCCAGGATACGGTTGGCTTTCTGGGCTGCGAGTGCACACTGCCGGCTCATGTTTTTTATCAACCAACACCCCCAAGTCCTTCTCTGCAGGGCTGCTCTGAATCTCTTCTCCACCCAACCTGCAGCTGTGCCTGGGATTGCTCCGACCCAGGTGTAGGACCTTGCACTTGGCATGGTTAAATTTCATAAGGTTGGCACCAGCCCACCTCACAAGTGTGTCAAGGTCCCTCTGGATGGCATTCCTTCCCTCCAGCGTGTCAACTGAACCACACAGCTTGGTGTCATCGGCAAACTTGCTGAGGGCACACTCAATCCCACTGTCCATGTCACCGACGAAGATGTTGAATGAGACCGGTCCCAACACAGATCCCTGAGGGACACCACTCGTTACCGGTCTCCAGCTGGACATTGAGCCATTGACCGCAACTCTTTGTGTGCGGCCATCCAGCCAGTTCTTTATCTACCGAGTGGTCCATCCATCAAATTGATGTCTCTCCAATTTAGACACAAGGATGTCGTGTGGGACAGTGTCTAACGCTTTGCACAAGTCCAGGTAGGTGACATCAACTGCTTTACCCTTGTCCATCAATTCTGTAGCCCCATCATAGAAGGCCACCAAATTGGACAGGCAGGATTTCCCTTGTTGAAGCCATGCTGGCAGTCACCAAGCACCTTGTTGTTTTTCATGTGCCTTAGCATGCCTTCCAGGAGAATCTGCTCCATGATCCTGCCAGGCACAGAGGTGAGACTGACTGGTCTGTAGCTCCCTGAGCCATCCATTTTCCCCTTCTTGAAAATGGGGGTTATATTTCCCTTTTTCCAGTCATCGGGAACTTCACTTGACTGCCATGATTTTTCAAATATGATGGCCAATGGCTTAGCAACTTCGTTCGCCAGCTCCTTCAGGACCTGCAGATGGATTTCATCAGGTCCCATGGACTTGGGCACGTTCAGATTCTTAAGATGATTTTGAACCTGATTCAGTGGGTCCAAGGTCTTTATTCTCAGAGCCTGCACCTGCCTTCCAAGACTTGGGTGGTGTGGTCAGAGCATTTGCCAGTGAAGACTGAGGCAAAGAAGTCATTCAGAACCTCAGCCTTCTCCAAATCCAGGGTAGCCATTTCTCCTGATAGCTTCTGGAGAGGGCCCATGTTGTCCCTAGTCTGTCTTTTATTTGAAATGTACCTCAAGAATCCCTTCCTGTTATCTTTCACATCCCTAGCCAAGTTTAATTCCAACTGGGCCTTAGCTTTCCTAGCCTGGTTCCTAGCTTCCCGGCCAACATCCCTGTATTCTTCCCAGGCCGCCTGTCCTTGCTTCCACCTTTTATAAGCCTCTTTTTTCCTTTGAAGTTTCCTCAGTAGCTCCTTATCCATTCAACGAGGTCTCCTGGCCCTCCTGCTGCACTTCCTTCTAGTTGGGATGCAACACCACCAGCTGTACAATAATTGGCTGCAGCATCTAGACTACAAGACTTAAAGTTTAAGTTTCTTCCTTTAAAATAAATGGAAAACCTGATGTACATGCATACACAAACAAAATATTCTTATCTCTTTATAGAAATCATACTACATACTATAAGAAAATGCAAGTATCAGAAAATAAAAACTGAGGGCCAAGGTCTAATCTCATAGCAGGCCCAAAGCATAACATTTGCCTCCACAGAAAGCAAGATGATGGGGGTACAGATTTACAGAATCTGACCCACTTGGTGTAGGTATCAGATATCATTTCATAGAAGGTACAGTGAAAGCAGCAGGTTTTATTTGTTCTCTTTGTTGAAACTTGTTTCCCCCCCTGCAATATTTTATGAGCCTTGTCACTATTCCTTCTGCACAGAATCAATGAGTGAGTTGTTTGTGGGGTTCTGGGAGGGTTTTTTTAGTTGGTGTTTTGTTTGTTTTTTAACTCAGAGTGGTCACATGCACACACACCAACTCATCACCTTGAGAGCCACACACCCTTCATCACCAAATAACCTTGAACCAACAGAGCTGCACAGCAGCCCTTACTTAGGGCCACAGGAAACAGTAGTTAAACCATGTTTTCCTTAACTAAAAACAGTGGATGGAAAATAACTAATTTTCTATCGCATATACAATTTGTATTTTTTCCACTCCACACATTTGCACAAGTACTGTGATCAAAACATCCAAACTGTTGCATTAAACTCAAAGCTAATAATTTAAGACCGTAAGTCATAGATATACATGGAATACTGGGAAAATATTAACTATCACTACAAAAATCAGTGCAATGATTACAGAAGTACACTGACCTCTGAACTTACTGCTATTATTTAGTCACGCACTCCACGAGCATTTTGTTGTTGCTTTACAACATACCAAATAGTCTAGGTTACAAATGTTAGGTTTCTCAGTCCTGCCTTTGGAGGAAGAGTGCTCAGAGCCTGCAGCCAGTCTCAGACTGCAGACCAGCCGCAGAGTATATTACAGTTCCCTGCTGTGCTCAACACTGATGTGAGAACTGCAAGAGAACAAGGACAAAGCTTTGCCTCTCCAGCTCTAACAGTTCTGGAGCACCTCATTTAACAGCCAAAACAGCAGGGCTTTTATTTAGCTAGACCAACCTAGAACCTAGAGTACCAACTGTCCAAAAAAGGGATACCATCTCAAATTAACTAAGACAATGAACTGAACTATAATGTTTTATCTAGAGCCAAAGTAGTGCAATTCAGTGACTGCTAGGAAAAAATAAGAGATGCTTCCAAAACTAAAGGTAAAGAACCACAGTTTTAATAGATGTCCTGTCTTCTGTGTGGGGCAGAAACAACAGACCAAGAGACTTTTTAGCATTGTAAATATGCATCTTATTACACACACACTCCCCTGTAAAAGCTGCCAGCTCAAATAGGATGTGTTCCCCCTTCTGAAGGTTTTTGAAAGGGGCACAATTTTGATTAAAACCCAGGGGAAAGTTGAAGAGGAAGAGCAGAAGGAACAGCTCTGGCTCAGAAGGCTGAAAAACAAAGATTCTGTTGTTCATAACTGCTCTGATCCCAGGTCATGTTAGCTTTTTGTGGCATTAGGCAATGGCTGCTTAAAAACTGTCTTTCTGCAGTCCAGAGGACAAAAACACAGCAGTGTAGATCATTACTTTTCTGATAACACTAAAAAACCTAGGGTACAGTTGAGCTGTTAATAAAGCCTCCAAAAGCCATTTTCTCACACCCCGCATACTCTTCTGGTGTGTCTTCAAGGCACAGTTATTCCTTTTTAATCACATATTACCTGTTAGCAGCTCTTCGTCAAAAGATCCCCAGCCTCCCTTCCTTTGCTGTGTAGGAGGTAGCTGTCACCCAGTCTTTGAGTTCTCTCCCTCAGTTCCTGAAGAAAAATCTCACCCTCCAATCCTTGAGTCACAAGTGTCCCTCTCTGCTCAGGGACCGTCACCACCTATCTTCTCTTGTCTTGTTGCCCAGCACATTTGATTCTCTCTCAAGGTAGAGGTGAACATGAGCTTTTACACCTGCCTCCTTACGCCTTACAGATGCACTGCTCAGCCAACTGGGAAGTCTTTTCTTCTGCTTGGTGGAAAGGAAGTTGTTCTTTAACACCTACTTAAGTATTAAACTAAACTTTATGATACTTTTGGTTCTTCACTTCTACAGATTTTTCAACAATAAACCAAATACATATCTGTGACTTTTCTCCAGTCTCTTCTGCACTGGAATTTCAAGTGCAGTAATTGCCACATTTTGTTTCAATAGGATTTTTACTTCTATTAAATTTAAACCAAGTATGAGTTGCAAATTGCTTCTAGCCTAGGGCAGACACATCTTACTCCAGGGCTTAATACTTTATTTGACCCTAGTTTGACTTCGTATCAGGATCTACAAGACTAATCAGACGGGTAGCTTCAAAGAAGCTTCAGGCACTAGCTTTTTAGGCCTTTTCTTTAGAAATTGCTCCTCTAAGAACAACCACAACACGAATAGTAGTCAGTGTTACAAAAACAGGGAAACTGTTTCCACAAGCTTTTCCTTTTCTTCCGAAGAGGAATGCAAGATTCAAGGACCTGCAAGTCCTCTATATACAGCAGTGACCTTATCTAAGAAATGTCACATGTAAAGCAGTAGCACAGGTACTATGAGGTAGAATACCAATGTGCACAAGCAGCTTAATATGTGCAATACTGAATTTATCCTCTTCAGGAATTCTGACCTCCTACAAACAAAGTCAAGAATAAACACAGACTGCACCTATAATAAATATGCCTATAAGCAGCAATAGTCATATTTTACATTTACAGTAAACTCTCTAATGGATGTAGATACATAGCACTTAAAAGGTCTGAAAGCTTAGGATCTTCTGGTTCAGTTCATTTCTTAGCATCTGGAAGGGCTACAGAAAATCTTTTCCCCACACATTTTTGACCCTTCTGCCAAAATTCATACACTTAGTATCTTATGTACTGTGATAGATGAAGTTGCTTTTTCACCTCTGTTTGCATGCCATCCCTACAACTCATGACATTATTAACCTCTGTTTTTCAGCATCTAATAGATGTCACCAGAAAAACAGTTTTAACAAATGTATCCTGGAAGATTCCGTTTGGAGCTAAGGTACTATATGTGAAAAGGAAAAATAATGATAAGTGATAAATGGGATAAAGATTTTAGGGAAATTTTATTGTATTTAATTAATCTACCATTTTTACTAAGTTGCTTTCAAGTGAAATGGCTTTTTACCAACTCTTTTTGAAAAGGTTAGAAGGGTATTCCCTGAGCTACAGTCATTAGCATATAGATGTCTCTTAAGTGTTAATTTCTGTTTTCACTGAATGAATGTAATTTAAAATGAGGCCCTTTCAAATCAGTTAACTTCGGCCATTTGAGAAAGATAAGAAAAACAGACTGGAGCATAAACCTCAGCAAAACCTGCTTCTTAAGGATAAATATATGTCACTATATAAGAGTCTCCATTGCCACATGCTGCAAATGATAGATTTCAGGAAAATAATGGGGAAGGGTAGGTGCTGGGATTAAAGTCCTGCCACTAGGTGACAGAATCCATTAATAGGGTTAACAATAACAAAAAAGGGTTAGTTTTATACAGTTTGGTTTGGGTTTTTTAATAGTTGAAACCAGACTAGAAATTAGGGTTCTGGCAAATAGCTTCATACCTACAGCAATTTATTCTTTTTCAGTTTTATGCAACAAAAGGAATCCAGCTCCTAAATTAATGAATAGTATACCAACTATCATCTTCAGCTGGATCAAGCTCAGAAGTGTTTTGAAGTTTTTTGTTCTAAGATAAGGTAGTACAGGTTCACTATGTTGTCCAATGAGCCTCTGACACAACTGCCCATCCAGACATGCCACATACTCAAAGAAAAGATGATTTGTCTTCCTCAGGTCTCCAGCATATATACACTTTATAAAATAGTTAAACATGCCTCATTCTCCATCATAGAGCCATATCTTCATCAGACAACTTCCCTCAAGTTAACTTTTTTCGTGGAGTAATCATTACTTGCTTAAATATCTTTTACCTCCTGGGGCGAGGAGGGGTGTGGGCAGAGAGAGGGGGAAGAAAAGAAACCAATCAACTTCAATCTTGGAGAACATATGGTCTCATGAGAAACATGAGATTTGGGAAAGTGAGTTGCCCTGATCTGCACAGGAATTCCGCCTGTTCTGGCAAAGCTGCAAGGCTTTTGATTATATTTCATTTGCACATACTGAAATAATAATTATTGCTGTATTTTGGCAGTCAAAGTCCTCTGAAAGTGCGTTTGCTCTGAACATGCCAGGATCTGGAGATGTCAGACCCAAGCCACAGTGTTTTCTGGGCACCAAGAACAGTCAGGCACCGGATGTGAAACCAGGAAGACCATTCTTCGTTTTTGCCCATACAAGTCAGTATTATATTAGGGAACGGTGCAATGATTAGAAAGTAAAAAACAAGGGTAAGAGGAGAGACTAATTCCTTGTCAGCCTTCTATCCATTAAGAGAAAGCAACAGCAGCCAGAAAGCAGAGTTTGATAGATGAAAATTGAAGGAATAAAAAGTCAGACCATAAATACAACACACACACATCAAAATATGAATCAAAAACATCCCCAAAATCCAGGTTCTACATTCTCATTCAGAGATTAATAGTATTCTCCTTCTAAGTTACTACTTTTTGCTACTTCTACAAGTTGTTCGATTTAGTCAAGCAGTTTCATACAGTAGGATATACTAGATGGATTGGCCAAGAAAGAAGTCAGTGTTTTTCCTTATATACAAATTCTCTCTTATTCTCTACTTTACAGTCAAAACCAACTAATTACACTGAAATAGCATTTAGGTTGCAAAGTCAACATTCGACACGGAAGAAATACTACATTAAACAAGCACTGACAATTACATATATCCAAACTACTGTTCTGAGTTCAAATGAGGTTGCCTTCCTGAGACAGGTAATGTCAGAGCAAACTTTCTCTTCTAAATACTTTAGTCAACATGTCTCAGCCATGCTCAAGATGAGTTTTCTCATCTCAGCCTTTACTCTACCAGCAAAGAAAAGGCAGGCCAGCTAATGTCAGCTGTAGCATGGTCGCAAGTCCATTCTGACCTGGAGTAAGACCAGCAACAACATATGAAATAAACTGAAGAGATGGCAAAAACGTTCAGCTTTGATATTATTTTTTTACACCAGTCACTTTTCTGCATCAGTTGAAATATGCTGATTATGCAGACTCTGAAGATGAGCTTTATGGTCTTCAAATAAGTATACTCACATTACTCCATCTAATATTGTAACAGCAAATATATAAATGGACCAACACCTAGCTGGTATTACAAAGAATCCTTGCTAATAAATCCAGCTTGTTTAAATAAGTGATGCAGTGGCACTGCAGGTGCTCCAGTCTCTGCTCTTGGATACTAATTGCCCAAGGTGGGAGGGATTACCCACCCACAGAATTATTCAGGTTTCCCATAGAATCATAGAATAGTTATGGTTGGAAAGGACCTTAAGATCATCTAGTTCCAGCACCCCTGCTATGGGCAGGGACACCTCACACTAATCCATCTCACCCAAGGCTGCATCCAACCTGGCCTTGAACACTGACAGGGATGGAGCATTCACAACTTCCCTGGGCAACCCATTCCTGTGCCTCACCACCCTAACAGGAAAGAATTTCCTCCTTATATCCAATATAAACTTCCCCTGTTTAAGTTTTAACCCATTACCCCTTGGCCTGTCACTACAGGACCCTGATGAAGAGTCCCCTCCCCAGCATCCCTATAGGCCCCCTTCAGGTACTGGAAGACTGCTATGAAGTCTCCACACAGCCTGCCCTTCTCCAGGCTGAACAGCCCCAACTTTCTCAGCCTGTCTTCATGCGGGAGGTGCTCCAGTCCCCTGATCATCCTCGTGGCCCTCCTCTGGACTTGTTCCAGCAGTTCCATGTCCTTTTTATGTTGAGGACACCAGAACTGCACACAATACTCCAGGTGAGGTCTCACAAGAGCAGAGTAGACGGGCAGAATCACCTCCTTCGACCTGCTGGTCACGCTCCTTTTGATGCAGCCCAGGATACGGTTGGCTTTCTGGGCTGCGAGCGCACAGTTAAGCTGGCTCATGTTCATTTTCTCATCGACCAAAGTTTACCTTCTGTACAATTATCTACAATACATACTGGTTTCAGCAGCCCTGTTCTACGAATAAGAAGCATTTCCATGTAAAAGGCCAAGTGGAAGTTATGATATCACCTTTCACAGTTGCAAGCACACCTATGCTAACCTTTGTTTAGTGCTTTAAACAAACACCAAATTGGACTTCTATTTTTTGTTTCCATTCTGGAAGATATTTAGGAAAAGCATGATAACTTTGAACAGTTATTTAAATCCCTGAGATTCTATTTTGCCTTTTAAGGATTTTTTTTACATATAGTTCCCATAACGTTTTTAAAAAGTTCAATAGCTAAATTTCTGCATATTATCTCTTCCACAACAAAAATGAAAACATGTTTTTAGCAGAGCTATAAAGGCATGATGGCATATAAAAATATGCCATCATACTCTGTATTTTTGATAGGTTCTTCATGTAAGCAGAATCCTTGTGCTCTGTTCTTAGTGTGTATGAAATGCGCACAGTCTTTAGAAATGCAGATAATCAAAAAAAGAGCCACTAGGGAAACAAAGTAATAACATTAGCTAATGCCACACAGTAATGTTTATTTAACAAATCTGTGTTGCATGCCTGACATTTCCCCTGGCATCAATTTATTTTGTTTTGCTTTTTTCTGATAGCAGCACAAATGCATTCAAAATGTAAACTTATTTTACACCTACCAAAGTGTATACACAATATAATAAAAACATATACATCTTTTTTAATATCTTATGGGAATACATACTGGAGATGTGCAGAAAGCCAAGCCACCAAAGTAAATGATCTAGATTATGGAAAATGTTCATTTTTACCTTTCCCAGTAGCTACTAAAACTGCAATTCTCAGCGCACTGTACATCACTGCATTATGTTATTTATAAAGTGCCACAATGTGACAAAATGATGCTATCCATCAGGATACAATCTTAACTGAAAGTGGCAGGGGAAGTGGAGTGGATGGAAAGATACTTTCACAGCCCATTCAAACTGGCAGTTTGGAAAAGTTACAAATGGCAATTTTCAGAAGTTTAATTTACTGGTCATCTGTAAAAGTGTACACAAATGATTCCATGAACCAAATTAGAAAAAGCTTTCTACTTTCAAACCTCTCTGTAACCAAGCTATCTCTTGTTCCACTTTTCTTCCAGCCAAAGATCATACCGTTTTGTTCGTGCCACTTTTGCTTTCTTTGGTAGAATCCTAGATTTGTCAGCCTCTCTTTTCAGGATCAGTACCTTTCCTCACTTAGAAAGCCAGGCCAGCCGTCTGTTTCCAAGAAAGCCATTTTAATTTCTCTTTTCTTTGTTGTCTATCTCTTCCCTTTGGTGCTTCACTGGACTTTTTCAGAACACTGAAATCGCAAACTTTATGTCTTCTCTTCTAAAATATTCAAGTTACATCAGACTACACCAAGGACAACATTGGACAACACAGCACACAGGATGACATCTCTTTCATGTATACCCACAGGCTACTTTCAAAGTAATGAAGATTTTTTTTTTTTTAATAGAAAACTAAAAAAGTGTCATTGACTTCAAAGTAATGGGAAAGAATAACCTGAAGCATGCACATGCAATGATCGGCCACAAGGTAGATAATACCACTCTGAAAACAGCAGCTGAATGCTCAACAAACATCAAAAATGAACAGAGTGCAGTGTACTGTGAGGAAGTTCTCTAGTGATAGACCAGTTGCAGTAGGACAAGCAACAGGAAGCGTTTTACAGTTGACCATTGGTAGGAAGTTAATATTGAGTCTATTTGACTTAAATGTATTTGGAGATATTACCAAAAATATGAATGAACATTTCCCCACCCCACTCAGGATTTGGGGCATGAGGGAAAGAAAATTCTTGCTGTCAAAGTAGCTATTCTTAGAGGGAAATGGTACTTGTCTTTTTCAATGGTTTAATTTCATTTCTTCAGTGCTCTGTTGTGCTTTCACCACCTCACATATAGAACCAGCAAGCCTGCATTTCCACCTCTGAAAATCATTAGCAGTTGTCCAGGTGCAGGAATTTGGGGCAGAGGGTTTCACAGAAGAGAGGATACATCAAAATCCTTCCTTGACCCAAAGGAAATTACAGCTTTCAACTAATCTTCATGGGCTCATACCTCCATTTACACATTAAAGTACTCAGGAACTAAAGAATGGAAGTAAGCTGGCTGGAAAAGGAGGTTTAACGAGGAACTATACACATCTGGGTACTTTTGACTAGACTATGAAATCAATACTGCAAGGTTTATGTTTTCTTAAACTATCCTTAAGAAAAAGGCCTGGATATAGAAGCTATTTTACAACATGGGAGTCTTACTGCTATTGCTGCTACAGCAGAATCTGGAAGGATACACTGCCATATGGTCATATTTGCTCAGTTGCCCAGCTCCATCTATTTTCTTCTCTAGTACAAGAGCAGCTTGTTCTGTACAGAAAAACACTCAAACTATTAAATGAAAAGGTATTCTTCTAGGTATAATGCATCATTTAGAAACCTGTTAGCCCAGTGTCATGGTTTAAACCCAGCCAGTAACTCAGAACCACACAGCTGTTTGCTAAACCCTCCACCCCCATCCAAAGTGGGATGGGGAAGAGAATCAAAAGAATGTAAACTGCAGCAGCTAAGAACAATCCAATAACTAAAATTTATATTAAAGTAATATAAAACTACTATTACCACCAATAATAATGACAAGGGAAATAATAACAAGAGAGAATATAAAACTGAAAAGGAAAAAAACCAAAACAAACAAAAAAAAAAAGGCAAAAAACCTCCAAAAAAACACAAGTGATGCACAATAGAGCTGCTCACCACCCACTGACTGATACCCAGCCTGACCTGAGCAGCAATCTGGGCCTTCCAGGTAACTCTCCCCAGTTTGTACACTGGGCACGATATGCTGCGATATGGAATACCCCTTTGGCTAGTTCGGGTCAGGTGCCCTGTCCCTGCTGCCTCCCGGCTTCTTGTGCCCCTCTTCACTGGCAGAGCAGGAGACTGAAAAGTCCTTGATTGGAGCAACAACTAAAACATCGGTGTGTTATCAGCATTGTTCTCAGACTAAAACTAAAACACAGCACTGTACCAGCTATTAGGAAGAAGAAAAATAACTGTTACAGCTGAACCCAGGACATCCAGATGTAAATGTCACTGTTTACTTGTTCAACTGATCAGTCCTTTACCTGGCATAAGATCAGAACATGAATGCTTACCCAAAGACATATGTTGTGCATTACAAACATTTTTTTTTTAAAGTCTGTATGCAATAAATCACAGCTGACTGCCATTACATATATTAATTGCACATTGATATATTTGGTGCACCGCTATTCACTGTTAGTATGTACACAGTACATAGGTTATAATTGAGAATATTTCCTGCTGTATACCAGTAGTATAACACTTGAACAAGTTCTATGAACTTATTTTGAGTCTGCCATCTTAAAAAGAGTTTAGCTAATGTTCAATAAAGAGCAAACAACCCAAAGCACACCTCCTTATCTGACCTCAGTGTACCACACCAGCACAACTTTTCCATGTATCACCAAGATCAACACTGTGTAAATTGGCAGATACCTCAGTTACGAAGTCGAAGACACATTCGGTGTCAGGCCCCTGGATCTTTGCACTCTCTTCCAGTTTCTTGCACTCTTGCTCTTTAATACATCTGCAGAACACTCTAATCTTGTTCAGTCAGCAGGGGAAAACTGAAAATCTTACATAAGAATTTTAGTCACTATATGTATTCTATATTAAGCAGCTTGATATAATGAACCTTCATCGTTCTTCTTTCTAAGGATGTTTTTTTCTCAGCACAAAGACTGGGTAATGTACAAGAATTTCAGAGACTAATGTGTTACCGGCTGTAGTCTGTGTTGCTTTCTTTCTCTGCGAGTGCTATAGTGTCATTTATCCTCATATAGCATCATTCTAGTCCTTTCTCTGCCACAACTGTTCTTCCTAAACTGTTAGCTGCCCGTGCCTGGGTCTGTCATTAGCCCTATCCTACATTCAAAAGCCTTAAAAAGTTACAGGCAAAATCTCCTATTGGAAGTCCACGGTGTAATCATTATACAATATTGGAAGTGCCAGCTACAGATTATGTGCCAAAGGTAGTATTTCTCAAAGCCTCACTTTCTCTTGGGCTTCTACTATGTAAAGCATCTCCTATGCATATATGAATTCTTTGCTTTGGATGCATAAGGGGCTTTTAATAGTATTCATCACCTAAAAAAGATTTTTATTTTTATACACTCATGGTGAGGGTTGTTTTCCTGCCCCTGTTTACGTCAAAGATACCGCAATGTGTTACAAAATGTAAAACTGAGGCAGAAGCCTAATTCAATACAGAGGAGAGCAGTAATGCCCTGGGACTGACAGAACGGCGGCTGATATACTTGATTTAGAGAAATTTACTCCTCACACCCACAAATAACATACACATATATTATAAATGAGACAAAAAACTGTTTGAGACCACTAATTAGAAATTAAGTGGTGCTTTGCACTAACAGATTCTCCTTTACCAGATGGTTTCCACTAACAATCACCAATAAAAACCCTGTTGGAGTAGCTTATGTTCAGCTAGATTAGAAGAGGCCAGAAACAGCACTGCTACATCAGCAATTAATTTCATCAGAAAGATTCTGTGACAGTTCTCTCTGGGAACTCCATGGCTTTCACAACTTACTTTACTCTGTGCAGATTTCATTTCTGCACTGTAACATACCTGACAACCTTTCTGTAGCAAAACTGCACTTTTTTGGCTGTTAAGGTTTACCTTCATAGTCCTACCTTAGCCTTTACTATAAAAGTAAACATGCTATCTAACTACCAAAAGTTTTGAATCACTATAAGATGACAGATTTCAGTCAACGTATCAAAACCTTTATCTTAAACACTGTTCCTATTGGCATGTCACTAATTTATCTCAAATGTCATCAAATGATTTTTGGCAACAGTTCTTTGTCTCTCCTGTCCTTATTAGATCACCACTCAGGAAGTCAGAGGAATACATTTTCTATGAAAAATATCTTTACACAAGTAGTAGTGAAAACAAGACTGGCCATTTTTCAGAAGATCTAAGGTAACATGCACCTTTAAGCATGAAATGCAATCCCTTCCCAAGCTAAGTATCATCCTGTAAAACCTAGAATCTGATAAATACGGCAAAATACAAGTAAAGAGATTATACACACACGTTGGATATGAACAGTAGCCACCACACCCCTACCTACTTAAAGTGAACACCACCACCCCCACCCCAAAAAAGCCAAACGCACACACACACACACCAAAGCAAACAAATTAAACCACTGTTCCTTCCATTCCAACCATTCTACCATTCCAACTCAAGCTCTTGTTGCTTGCTCAGCTCCTCAGTTATTGTTGACTTCTTGCCATCTTCCCATGCTCTTTGTGGTGGGATTTCTCATTGCAGATCTTCATTTAAAATTATTATTCTAGCTTCTGAATAGCACCTTATCCCCACCCACACAGCGCAGACCAAGTGCTTCAGTCCTCCTCCTCCCTCCCACACTGAGGAGAAAACAAGCCTGAGGTCATGACTGGTTGTTGCTTGTTCTTCAGAGTCTGCATCCACAGGCAGACTACTCAAGTCTCTTTGTACCGATTACACTTCTCCAAACCGGGTTAATACTAAGTCCCTGTTTCACTAAAACCAACCTAACTGTGCATGTACATTGAATGTACTCTGACAGAAAGGTACCAAGAGATCATCCGAGATCTCATGTTCAACGTGAAGACTTTGTTATATGTCCAGGTACACTGCGAGGAGAAGCTTTGCACCAAGGCTGGTGCTGGAGCCAGGAGATTTAAACTTGCATCCCTACTCCTAGGGAACAGAGGCTCTTTGCAAGAGTACTGTACGGAGGACAGGTAACTTTGTTTCATTAGTGAGCTTATTTGACACTTCAAGTCATTATGTAATGTGTGCATTTTCAAAAATAATCTGCATTATGAAGTCTGCAACATCACGAAACATTCTTTAAAGTACTTTTTAAAGTGTCCCAGTTCTATATGTGAAAATATATATAAAAATCAGAATGAAAGAACAATTCTTAAATTAGTACAAGGGCAGAGCAACAGCTTTTTTCTTTTTTTTTTTTTTTTTTTCAAAAATGGCTTTTATGCTGAACATGTTTGCAGTTTTCAAATTTACGGGTGTAGCTGTCAACATGTATATTCACTTTGAGAATATCATCCTGGCTTAATGAGGTCTCATGGAATGATTTCTTTTAATAAAAAGTCAACATGTTTACCTATGTGGTTTCCACCTACTTTTTTAAAATCTACTCTCCAGCAGAAACATCACAGCAAAGTTTACTTTAAAACTTTACAGTGCATTCAGCTATCTGAAGTCAGGCAGCTTCTAATGAAATGTTCAAGTAACCATTGTTCTCGCTAAGCTTTATCAAGTATAGATCTGTACCTTCAGCATAAGAAACTTAAGCGAGAAAAAAAGCCACAAGACAATCACATTTTGTTTACAACTACATGCCATCAGCAAACGGTGCCACATTACATTACACTAAATAGAAATAAGACTTCTTACTAGTCTCCCCATCTTTGGTCAAGCCTCCTAATTGCAGCATACACCACAATTATGTGTCTACCTCACTTCTTTGCCTCACCATCTCTCTACCTGTCTCCAGTTTATGTTGTTGCTTCTGTTAGAGCATAAGATTAGATTCAGAAGACACACATCCACCTCAGAGCAAAGCTTCCCTTGCAACATGAGGCTGCCGTATGATGAATTCAGAGTTGTTCAGTAAAGGCACCGGTGTTTCGCTAGCTCAGAATTGCTCCATGAGGCTCCACAGGTGACTGACAGAGCTGGTGGCAATTTTCAAATTCATACAGATCCCTGCAAGAATGCCTCAGAATTATGGGTCAACAGGTTCAGACTCTGCCCCTACCCCAAGCGGCTGAAGTCACTGTTCTTCAACTTCTTCCTTACAAGTCATCTTCTCATTCACTTTTCCATTTTTCAGTGTTTCTCAGAGTTGAAGCTGCCACAGCCTATTTGGCTAAACTGCCATGGAGCTCCAAGTAAAACTAGAGAACATTTCCTCCAACCTCTTAATTATCACAGTTTCCTTCAGGAGCTCTCCATTTATTACATTTTTCTTCTCTTGAACTACTTGCAACCAGTCTGATATGCTAGAAAGGCAAACCACTCCACTTTAAAGATGTTCAGTTACCTCAAGTTTGGTTTTATTGTCTGTGGGCTCAAACCACAACAACCTAGTATTAGCAGAATTGCTCTACCACCACATTTCTCTGTAAGGAGCCTGCGTAACATCAAATACATTTTTTTCCTACTGTTACAACTTTGAAAGCATCCTTGAACAGCACACATGCATTAATCCGCTCAGTATCAAGCTTTCAGCACTAGATTTAGCAACTGTAGATACAGAACCAATGCTGCTTCCAGATTACATCAAAACCTTGTTAAAAAATTGCAAACCAACAATACTTTTCATATAGCAGAGGGTTCTTTCTTCATTTTTATAAAAGGATAAATTCTAGGAAGATAACTGACAAAAAAATTCAAAGAGATTAATTTTTGCAAGGAATAAAAAAATATAATCTAGAAAGGATTACATACAGAGGGAAAGAAAAGTTGAAAGCCCAGAAGAACATCAATAGTTCTTGCAGCACCTTAGATCAACAGAATGGCAAAAGCATATTCATTCTTCTGTTTCTAAATTCATGCTGAGTGCCTTATTTCAAGTGGAAGTAGGAGAAGAAGTGGAACACACATTCCTGCAGACAAAGGAGCATTTCACTTCATCGCAAAACAACATATAATGGGGATTTGCAACAGATGAATTCTCTTAAGCAAAAGGGTAACACAATTTAGCTGAACTTCTTTGCCATGCAGAAGCCCTTTAAGGGACACCTGTACTGCTGATACTCTTTGAATTAGTGTATTAGTTTTATTTCTTGCAAAGCAACAGAAACAATTAGATCATTCCTATAATGCTTTTCAGTTCCTAAATCTACAGTGCTGAGGAATGAGTAACTTTTTCTTCAGTACTGTGGATCTCACACTTTCACAAGGCCAAAGCCACATCGAATACAGATTCCTACTGCAAATCCTTTACTGTAAAGAGGCTTTGGGGTTTTGTTGTTGTTGGGTTTCTTTTAGACACAAAATACAGGTTAATAACTGCAAAATGCATTATCAATGTATAAGTACTAAGGAGGAAAAACATTCTTAATTTTTAGTTCAACTTCATATGCTGTTCTTCATTTACCTCAAAAATAGAAATGGATTCTTTTCAGTCAGAGTGAACCCAGTGACCACAGTCCATCATTAAATATAATATCAGCTACAATTTCCACTTCAGCACCAAGTGAAGTATCACCTTATAACACTTTGTGAATTTCCACAAGCCCTCCAAGTTATTTTTGACATCTTTGACTCTGATCCTGCCAACACTTACACACATTATCTTAAGCATACTGAAATCCATAGCATTATGCACAGCACACAAACAAGCATATGCATAATTTCAGAAATGAGGACTTAATTCTTCAGTACAGAAGCAAAAAAGCCCTTCAGATGTGATATGAACAGGTTAGGAAAAAGAAATCACTCCAATAGGATACCTATTGTTGTTCTAAGTGCTAGTATCTCTTAACATTCCTTCTCTAACATTCCTTCCCTGTCCTTCCACCCTCCTACACATATCACCTCCTTTACATTCTCATTAAATGCCTAAAAATAACTAACTATGCATATGGTCTGAGTACCACAGCCCTATACCATGTAACTGGGGAGAAAGTATTTTAGTTTGAATAGCTGACCTCACATCCATCATCAGAAGGTATTTTTCCATCAGTTATTTCTCAGAACTTAAACATCTAGCAAAGGCAGTAGAGCAATTGCAGAGCTCCACACAATTCAACAGAATAAGGTTTGCTTGGTTAAAAAAATACCAAAGCAAACTACAAATAGACAAACAAAAACCCCAGCCTGTGAAAATTTCAAGTATATATTTTTTGTCTCCCACCTGCATCTTATTGCATTGTAAAAAGCTTTGAAGTTACCTTTTCCTTTCCTTCAGTTTAAGGATTTTTCTTCATGTTAGAAAGTTTTCATTGACATTAAAAACCTATCTAAGCTTATGATTCCACTTGGGAAAAACATCAGCCTACCCCATATTCAGGAATGCAAGACTAAGGACTCATTCTTTTGTTCGGCTTCAGCCACAATGAGGGAAGCGAGAAGCGACACATTGAATATCCTCTCAATTTCTTCTAACAACTTGCTTACCCTAGTTGATGCTCTTTCCTCTGCTCCTTCTCTTTCCCCCAGTAGGTAGCTGGCATAATAGAAGGGGAAGCTGAAATAGATTTGTGAAAAAGCAGTGTTTCGACTTAGTTCAGAGCAAGAAGAAAGTAAGAAAGGAAGGTTGTACATCTGAGTCAATGCACCTCCCAGAGAACTAAAGAAATGTTTCCAGGACTGTGCTCTGATAAGGAAGTTCCTAGGTCACAGCCTAATTTCACATCATCCAAGAGGCACACCTGCTATTTTGGATAAAGAAAAGCCATTTTTACTTAGACTTATCCTCCACAGCAAGATCCTAGCCATGCAAGTTCTCTGGTGATAGCAATACAAACACCTTCCTTGGGTCTCACTCTAGACAAAGTCACACTTGTGTTCTGCTGCCTGTTATGGTCGGAGCTGGAAATACACACTACACATTACTAAAGCCTAAGAATACCACACAGAGTTGCAGATTTGAAAATAAAGGCATTCTAACTTATAAATATAATACAAAAAAAAAAAAAGGACAACGCAACAGGTAGATGACAACCTCCCCTCATGCTTTATCCCTCCCCACACCAAACCCAAGTCAAGAAAACCACAATTTCACTCACTATTCCTGCCGACACCAAATTGCTGCATAACATGTCATCTCTAAACAGGCACCTACAAGCTAAACACAGACCACACAGGGCAACTCATTAACTCTTAACAATCCCAAGCTAATGGGGCTCATCAGTCACACCTGAGGTGTGACTCCTCCCTTTCCAGGAGGCAAAGGTCCACAGTAGCAGCTCTGGGCTATTCACACCCTACTTGACATAGGCCCTCATATTCCTTCAAGCCTCATCCACAGTAACTCACCCCCATGGCGTGCTGGGGTCATCAGCCGTGGTCTTCAGTAGTGTTGCACCAGGCAGAGTGCAGCCGTGGAGGGGTGCTGCCTACCATCTACCCTCCCTGCCCCACTGTGTGCCAGCATAGAGGGGTGGCAGCACACAGCATCAACCACAGCCCTGGCCTGTTCCAGCTCCCAGTACATAGCCAGGTCTTCTCATCTCTCATAGTGTCTCAGAGCCATTACAAAACATCTAACACACCACATGTGGCCACACACAAGCAGATGCCAAAAGCTGCACCATGCCACAGCACTGGCTAGTGGCCACTGCCTTTGCTCTCCAGGCTGCTGCTATGCTGCCGTGAGGATTTGCTTCTCTCAGGGAGGTGGAAAGCAAAGAGCCAGGCCCCCAGGCTGCCTCTCTGCTCTATCTACTCCTTTAACAGGTAATAAAGTCACTTTCTTTCTCCCAGGGGAGGGAGGACAGCCCAACTCCCCCAAAGCCAACCCTGCAGGTTCAACAGCACCAGGATGCTCACGCTCACCCTGGGCTCCAGGGGATCCCGTTGCCCCCACCCCCAAACCTGCCTAACTCCTGCCTTGGGCCCTTCTTACCACCCACCTCACATGCAGGGACAGCATCGGAACAGCCCCTCTTAGGGACATTTGCGTGGCATTTACCGCACTGCCCAGCTGTTCCCTGCTGGCATTAACGTACCTGAGCGGCTCCCTTGAAACCCTGGGGTTACTCGCACATCGAAAATCCAGCATATGCTTAAATGTTTGTTGAAACCGCATCTTCATAGAGTTTGGTTTCTAACCGTATGGTTTAGGGGAATTGTTCGTAGTATCAGCGTTAATCGCATAAAGTTCTGGTTTGAAAATATGACTCACTAGTTGATAGTTTTCCCAAATTGCTTGGAAGATTAATAAAATAATCAACTTAGCAGAGGGGAAAAAACCCGCAGGCTGTCCCTGTAAGGAAATCGCTTTATTGCCCATACATGTGAATGAGCTGTTTTAATACTCAGGTTCACTGCCTCCTCTGCATTTAATCTCTTCCCTTTTATGTCCTACTCTGATTTTTTTAAAAAGACTTTCAGGCTTTTTTAAAATTAATTATACAAATCATTAGTATTAAAAAGGTAATATAATGGTTTCAAGAACAAGCTTCACAGACTATCTGCATATTTAATCATCTCTGCTAATAAATTTTTAATCACTCATTGAGTTCAGGTTCTTGTCTTGGAGCTTAACTTGATAACAAACCTAGCAACTGGTAGAACTAATTGGTACAGAGTAAGTGAATAATTTATAAGAGGAAAAAGCGCTGGGTGTTCTGGAGGTGTGCAGAGACCACAAGTCACAGATATTTTTCTGAGAGGAAGCAGGAAAACAGCGGCTGATTACAGGAATTTCGCGATACACTGCTGACATCCAGAGGCCAACAGTCAATACTGTTCACATATGTGAACCGCGCTGTAAAGCATGCTGCAAAGCCAGATTCATTAAGTTTTAAATATTCATGCATTTCATTAAAGTTAACATTAATTGCACTACCATACACATTGATTATGCATAGACCATAAGTGTTTAACCTCTGAAAGCTTGCAAGTATATTCAAGCAATGGCGTATGTTCCATCATCGATGATTTCAGTGAAAGCTTCAGCTACAAAGTTGAAATTAGAAATTGAATGCATTACAGTGCTGAGGAAGTGTAGTCTGAAATATTAGAACAGTGATAATTATTTTGTTAACCAAACAGAAAAGCTGGTGTAAGCTGTAACTTGCTTTGTATTTTTATAAACTAAAGTAATATAGATAACAAAAATTCTGCCTCAGATTCCTTACAGACAAATGCTAGACTGATTTGCAAGCTGCATTTATTAAATAGGTTTAAACAGTTAAAAGTAATTGGTGGCTGAGTGGCTTCTATTTAGATGAAGATGAGTAGCTTTTACACAATGTAACAACAACAAAAAAAAAAGAGGCCATTCTCCTGAAATAAGCTGATTTGTGTCTTAAAATGAGACACCCCAAACCCACTTACACTACAGAATAGTTCTACCCCCAAGGAAGCACAAAACGCTGTAATTCTTAAACCAGGATGTAACAGACAACATTTGACAGAAATTCAATTATCCTTGAAAGATCCCACTTGTAGTTAGTTACATACATAATCCTCTTTTATTTAACGGGTTAAAGCTCTCTTTCAAAACATTTAGTTTGATGAACTGAAGACCTGCTACATTTCAAAAAATTCATTAAGTGACTTCATAAGATTGTTAAGTAAAAACACTCAGAAGTCTAAAAATGTCATCTAATGCTGCCCATGAACCTTAATTCCAGCCCTGTATGTATATGCATTATGAAACACCAGTGAATTAACTTTTAATCTCCTTTGAGCCAAGAAGATTTTAAGATTGGAAACTAAGGCACAAAAGGGCATGCCAACAAATACAATGCTGACTTGCGGTTCAGAGCAATCCCTGAACTGGCTCACATCTTCAGAGCTTACTTCAGCAGGGCTAATTACCCCAGATGATAGAAAGCTGGGCTTGTACTGTTACACTGCTTCTGGCACCTCTGCATGGCAAGCTTAGTTCTCCCTGGCACCGCACTACACTACACAGATACACTCAAAGAAGTATGAAATTTAAAACCTGAGGAAAGAATGCTGTGTTTTTAATGTATCATGCTTCAAACCCAGGTGCTTTGACACTTCGTTTTTCATCAAGGAGTTTAAGACTGTAGATTCTAACACACAACCCCCCCCAAAGTAAATACAAATTACCTCCCTATGTATTAAAAAACCCTCTTCAAGCATGACCAAATGAAATTGTGGTTGGTTGGTTGCTGTTTTTTGGTTGGTTGGTTGTTCTTTTGGTGTGTTTTTTTTTTTGTGGGGTTTTGTTTGTTTGTTTGTTTGCTTGCTTTTTATTGTTGGGTTGGTTTTTTTTCCTTTTTTTTTTTTTTTTTAATCCTTAAATTCTCTATGAGGTAAATATAAAATTTTCCACAATTTTTAGAGAAGCAAACCATTGGAGATTCACAGACTGGCTTGCCCAAAATAGTTCTGCTTTCTCCTTGAGCTGTTAACAACTCCTGATTAGCCAATTATTTTTGTAACAGTGGGCACTTAAGTGTAGTATTCCTAATCAGAAGCCTCAGTTAACACACAGAAATTCTGTTTCAAACAGTATTGCCTACACCCTCAAAGAACTTTACACTCAGACATATCCTGGGTGGTATCATAAAAAAGCGCGCCATTTTTCTGACAAGAAAACACTGTTTGCTAGCAAGTATCTTGCAAGTCATGCATCGACCACCTGTACCATTTAGCATGTTTTAAAGTAGTCTGGGATATGAAAGTGTTTTGTTTGGTTTTGTGTGTGTTTGTTGGTGGGTTTGTTTCTTTTTACACATTAAGACTACCTTCCCTCATGGTTCTTCCTTCAATAATATTTAAACAAGGAAGTAGCCTGTTAAGGCATTTAAACACCAACTAGATTTAATTACTTTTACTGGTTTGGTCTTCATGAGGTAGTCACAACCAACTATACAGTTCAGGAAAAGTATGCACATTTGTAAAAGATTTTGTACTCTCAGCAAAATTTCGGTTTAGATTTTAATTGAGAGCTATCAAAATGCAGGAGACAACACTTTACAGAGCAAGAAGGCTTTGAGTACTTGCCAGTTTAAAACTTCA
Organism: Lathamus discolor; assembly: GCF_037157495.1. Taxonomy (NCBI): domain Eukaryota; kingdom Metazoa; phylum Chordata; class Aves; order Psittaciformes; family Psittacidae; genus Lathamus; species Lathamus discolor. The sequence goes on along the minus strand of NC_088886.1, from coordinate 91,047,222 downwards.
AAACGTCTAAACTCCGTGTTCATTATGGAATATTTTGTTTTACTTGGGGTTTCCTTTTTGTGTTTTTTGTGGGGTTTTGTGTGCGTGTTGTTTTGGTTTGGGGTTTTTTTCTTGTTTTGCTTTTTTTGTTTTTGGTGGGGTTTTTTGTTTGGGTTTGGGGGGGGGTGTTTTTTTTTTTTTTTTAAAGCAGGCAAAGATTTTTTCATGTCTCTCCACCATGTATTCCCCACATTCTCTTTTTTTTAATGACAGGTCCAAAGGCCCTCACTCACTAAGCAGTTAAGCTACCCTACCAAGCATGCTAGCAAACACATAAATAGAAATAAAGATAATGGCAAAGCTTTCACATGTCCAAGTAGAAATGCACTACTGTAGACAATACATTTTATTTGTCAGATGATCAAAAAAACAGGGATGCAGAGGAGAAAGTTTCTTCTTATTCTATACCTCTCTCTGAAATACTAGGCCTGAGAAGTAATCACATAATTAAACTAAATCTGAAGAGGTTTTAATTAAAAGTATATTTTTGTAATTCAAATTGTAATTACATTCAAGGTTTAAGTGTTAAATTTATTAGACTGTGAAGAGTTTTACAAGGCATTCCTAATGTAATGAGCTTAGGCACCGCATATGCTGCATCTTTGGTACACGTTATGAAGAGCTGCTTTTTTAATGAGCTTTAAAAAACACATTTGCATACCAGAGGAAAAGGTCAGTGATGTGTGGATCAAGTCAGTAAATTAAGTATCACAGTATTATGTTATTATGATTGCCTTCCACAGACACACAATAACAAAACCATAGTTACCATACTATTCTAATGCTTCCATATACATAACCTTGTCAGCTAACGCACACTGTTACTCTGCACCTCTGGTCCATCTTACTCCATCCCTTGCACAGGCCTCCTTCACCTTCTCTCCTCATGAGCTCCAACAGCAGAACAGCTGGGTTGTCTGACAGTCAGAGAATTGAACTGAGCACAGGCAGGAGGGGCTTCATTCAGTGTGATGGTCCATCTCCAAGCACTACTTTGCACTCCTGCCTTTACCCCAAGTAAAGATACCTACGGCTAGGTCCTGAACCCTTATAACAAGATGAAACCCATTGGGCAGCAAAGCATCATGACAGGGATGCCTCTTTCAATCCAAGCCCCGCTCCACTCAAGTCTTTGTTCAAGGATGCAGCATCATCATCTCTCTTTCAAAATACAGATGCCAAAAGTATTTCTAACGCTATGATCCAAAATTCAACTTGCTCTACCAAAACAGTTCCCTTTAGCTCAAATGTTACATGTTTGGTAATCTCTAAAGACTGGATGACTGGGAGGTATATTGAAATTATTATTCTGTGATAAATAACACAACAAGCTAGAAACTGACTGCAAATACACTCTCACCAGGTTTTCAGCAAAGAGTAAAGTTCACTGAATTTACCTTTATTTGTAAGTATTGGAAATATTATAAATTCATAAATATTTGAATGATACCTTTATTTTTTAAGGGCAATTAAGTTGATTATGTCCCCAACTCTGCAACAATCAACAGAACAGATCTCTCTCCCTCTATGTTAGAGACTGTAGGTATATACTAAACCATGTTATGCACTACATGATACTTTCTGCGTGTTTGTATCACAGCCAAGCAAGTGACAATTCAGCTCTGTATAATGACGTAGTCTTAGTCATTAGATTAAAAAAGTCCTTTAGAATATTACAAGAGTAATAACACAACTCAATACAACTGATCAGCTAGAAGTGGTTTTAATGATTTTTCACTTTTTGGATATGATAATCCTCAAAGTAGCATTCAAAAATATAATGCAAAATATTTATTCATTTTATTTACAAATAAAATGTGCAGTTCAGCTTCTTATCCTCACCACAGTAAATATAATTTTTTATGTGATGTATAGAAACTGACAGGCATTCAGAGACAAAAAGTTAATTTTAAACCTAAGAACAAAGATCTTCCCTTCAGTTATATTTTTCTAGAAGTTACACAATATCATTTTAATTGTTTTCAGTTCAAAAAGAAAACCCAAATGAAATCCAAGACAACACTAAAGAATTACATACGAAAGAAGGTTGTGGGGTTTTTTGAACCATAAAGTTAAGTTTGTTGTGACAATCACAAAGCAAAGTTCTTATCTATATAGAATATAAATTTTTTTTTTGCAGCTTAAACATAGAATCTTTACAATGTAATGTTTTTTTCCCTTCTTACTATACAAGTTGCCTCTAAGGGAAAAAAAAATTCCAGTATCTTCCTTTCCGTCTGATGAAACAACAAGTACTTTGGTTAAAGAGCAATTCGGGCACAATAGTGTTTTAACTTGCAAGGCAGTACTCCTTTATTAAGTTGGTAGAATTCCACTAGCTGGATGAGATCAGTAAATCTGGTATGACCATCATCAAGGGTATAGAATAGCTTCCCATCATCTTCCAACTGTAAAAATGGAAAAAAAAATAAAAATAGAATAAAATTGTCCTTTGCTATGGTATTTCTTCATGCTTGACATACTTGAGAAGCCTTCTTTGTAGACCAAGATATTTTAATCTCATGACTACCGAGAGAAGGAAAAATACAGTGATCATTCACAGCAAGATCAAAAATGCACAACAGAAAGATAAAGCATTCTTCAACTTCCCCTTTAATTTAGGTATGTGCCTAAAAGTAAAGAACAGTTAAATAAAAATAATATAAAAAATATTCTTTCTGCATTAACAATACTTCTTTATGCCTTTGCTTTGGAATGATAACTGGAGTTTATATGAACACTAAGTTTTTACAGAATGACAAGAAACAGCCAAGTTTAACTAACTACTACATTTTTTATAATTTATTTTTTAAGGTGCACACTACTTCACTTGTGCACAAGATGATATGTGTTACCAAAGAAACTGCCCATTGCAAAAGTAACATGCTTGATGTAGTAATATATTCTTTGTTGTAGGAGAAAGAACAGATGCAGCTCTAAATGCATGTATTAGCATAGATACAGGAAAGAAAGACGAAACAGAAACATAGCTTGAAATGTTACCTTTGACTTTCAGATGCTTAAAAATTTACAATCAGTATTTCCCTATTCTAGGTTACTGAACATTAGCTCTTGGCCAGTTTGTATTGCACTGCTGACTTATTTCCTCTACTGCTGATACATCTATATCAAGAAGCTTCAGTGCAACAGTAACTGACTAGTACTAATGTAAATAGAGCATAAAAATCTCTACTTAAACTATTTTAAAAAAGAAAAGGAAAGAAAGAGACTTTACAAGATTTGGACAGTAGTGAACAGAAGATCCTGAAGTAGGGCTAGTGTAGAGCAGCAGATGGTATGCGAGGCAAAGATGCAACTATCCTACTGGAGTACAGGCGAAAGAAGATATAATTAGCTCTCTTACCTGTAATTAAGATTTCTCATCTGAAGCATCTGTTGAACTGCTTACAACTTATGGCTATTCTACCCCTTCCTACCGTATCTGGAAGTAGTTTGCAATTTCTTTATTCTCAGACTTGGTCAGTTGAGGTCAAACACTGCTAGTTAAGGAATTATCAATGCGTGCATGTGTAAATTCCTGTGCTCCAGCTAAGAACCTGAAAATGGATAATCATCCATTGGACTTTCTTCTGCATGCAATTTTCCTGCCAACACACTGAAGACAAGGAAGAGTTGGCAATTCAGAAGCCTGTCAAAGAGGATTTAATTTTCAGCTTGTTTATCCCCCCTCCGAATTAATCCCAAAGCTTGAACTGAATACCAGATTGCTAATTCTAAAGCAATCAGTATTTTGCAAAGGAAAAATTCATATCAAAGTTATGCTGCTCAGGAACCTACCATTTTCTGCAAGCTGAGAAGGCTTGAATGAAAAAACATTTAGTGGAAAAAAGACAGTCCTAGAAATGTATATCCATTCTTGTTTTACATGGACTACAGAACAAGTAATTTCTACACTGAAATTAACTTGTATCGGCTCAGAGTAGTAAGGCTGGAAAATACATTTAAGATATCAAGTTCCCCAATTTTCACAGCATGGGATCCTAAATGTATCGCAAAGGATTTCTTTTCAATTTTTTTTACAATCAGTTCCCTGCCACCCACCTGCAAAACCTGTTGCACATGTTACCAATGTTAACATGATGCACTTGTTAATGTGCAGGAAGCTTGAATTAGTAGGCTTCATGCCCTATCTGAAAGGAGACATTTTGAAATGCAGTATTTTTAAATGAAGCAACCTAAAATGTAAGAGAAAAATAATTCATTTAGAGACTGAACTATTTTTAACTTGTAAAAAGACCTTCTCAATGCTATTTATTTATTTACATTTAGTAGGAAAATTATTTTCTCTTCCTAATGACTGTAAAAAGGCATGAGTTTAGAATAACAGTACAATTTGGAGTTCAAAAAGATAACCTTGATCTTCAACTAATAAGCTACCAACTTATTGCAGTAACACAAAATGTCTTGTTTCTTAGAAAAACAATAATTTCATTTAGAAGATCAACAGCAGCCTTCCCCTCACCCCTCCCCTCAAAAAATGCTTTTCTGAACTCCTTAAAGAGTATTGACCTAGCAAAAAGAGAACACGTGATAAGTCTGGGTATTGAGAATGGAATGAGGGTACTGAATGCAACGGCAAATTAGATGACAGAAAGGAACTGAAATATGTCTATGTTTGGTGAACTAGCAGGATCCATATTTACATTCTCTCTCCAGATTAAGTTGTTCTCATTACAGATATTTATTTTTCCCCCTGGTAACTAGCATAGGAGAAATCACTTTAAAAACAATTAAAGTCCTTAAAATAAGACAGGTTTTGCACTGAAGTGGAACAGGTCATCTAGACTATCAGCATGGAAAATTTGACCCAAGTCGGTATGTCAAAACAAGGAATTCCTGCCTTCTCCAAAGACCCTACAACAGGAGAGCAAGGTTTTAGCATTCATGTATATGATTAATTCCTCAAATGCACCGCTTACATCTGAAGAACATAAGAATTGACTGGGTAATTTTTCTGAAGGGAAGAGGAGATTTATCCAGCTCAGGGGAAACTGAAGATAACTGCAGCTTCTGGCTACCTCTGCTCTCACAGAAGAGAGGCTCTCTTTCCTGATAGGGAAAGAAAAAGTGGTCTCTTAAAATTGAGAGTTAAATGACATCCCAATGCAGTAGAATCATACAGTATTTGTATGGAGTTCAGAAAGTTTTCTAAGCAACACAACACTTATCCCAAAGTAAATAATAGAAGGGACCACAGTCAGTAGCACGAAGATCTTACACTTGGGATTCTAATCACAGAGCATACACTGATGGAATCCAGGACATAGCTATCACTTTTAGATGAAGGTATCCTCCATTGTTTATTCCTAAACACAACAAAAATCCTGGGCAATTCTTGTAACTAACATTGTTTCACTCCTTTCTTCCCCTGAAATAGTGCTTCAGTTTTATTCTACAGGAACTTTTTTAGGGGAGAATATCAGCTACAAGCCCTAGGTATGGCATACAGAAATTTGGTGAATGATTATAGTGGATCACCAGATCACAAACAAACCAAAAGCCACTACACTCATTTTTACTGAGAAACAGCAAAGTATCGCAGAAACTTCAGGAGGAAGAAATGTGGAGGCTAGAATATTATGTGGTCTGGAAGAAAGGTTTTTTGTGAAGAGAGAAGAAAAAGCTATAGGTCTGCTCAGTTATGTGGCTAAAACACATAACATTGAAGTGTTTTGCATCTCAACAGAAGCATCCTGTACAAAAAAGAGCATAAACCACCTCAGAAAAGAGTGGAAGAGATGGGGAAACCTGGCCATTCCAGTAGGATAACTGGATGACATCTTCAACAAAAACTGATGGAAATACAATTTCAATTTAGGAAATTTCAACTTACCTCTGAGTAGCTGGGCTAAATAAGGATATCAATTTTTGGCTAAAATTGTCCGTTTGAAGAAGACTTGGGCATGAATATACCACAATAACACAAATGAAGAAGAGAGGTCAGAAAAAATGTTTGAAAAATATTGACAGAAACTATCCTGAACAGATGAGTCAGATACACAAACACACAGGTCATAGGCAGGCCACCTAAACAGATGACTAAAACCAAATTGTGCACGTATCTTAACTTGAACAGGTAATATGACCTTAATTAATACAAGATTTTCTGCCATCAGGGTTGCTTCTGCTACAGTTCGAATGGATTCGTCTATTTCTTTAAGACACATTTTAGGATTTCACAATACTAGTCAAGCTTTGTAACAGATCAAACATCAAAGCTCACAAATGTTCAGCTCTACTCAAGAATACTAATTATTTTTAGTGCCAGAGGTATGCTTACATCTTCCGTATAACAGCAAATGAAAAAAATCCATCAATATTCTATCACCGTTATTCAATTGTTTTGTTTTACAACTGTATAAATAAACTGAAATATTTACTTACAGGTACAATCTGAAAATGCTTTATTTTTAATCCATGACTCAATGACAATACAAATGTTTTGGGGTTACTTTGGCTATCACGTACCAGGAATACCCTAAAAGAGATTGAAAACGTTCACAGTAAGGGCACTCTGGAAATCCTTTTGGAAGCATCCAGTTAGAACTGTTGTAATTCATTACAGTAAGTATTAGTGAAAAGCAAAAATAACATTAATTATGTATATCATGCTTTTAGTCAGTGTGCCTTTGCAAATGTGTCACTGGAAATACTTTTTCTTAAATTCTTCTTCACCTTGTCTTATTATGTGAAAAATATGCATTCTCAGAATGAATGACACTGTAGGCGTCAGTTTTTACACTGCACAGAATTACAATGCATCTCTTCAGACAGAAAAACACCCTCAAAGTTTGTGCTTTGAACAAATTTTTTATTTGGACTCTGACCCAAATATTGTGTGACTGTGTTACTTAAATCACAAATGTTATAGGGAAAATTCAAAAGGTGGCTTAACAGGAAGTTTACAGAAAGGGTAATGCAAGACTTGCAGAATGACTTTCACGTCTGGCCAGTATTTATAAATGCACACTCACTTCTGCACATAGAATCATAGAATAGTTAGGGTTGGAAAGGACCTCAAGATCATTTAGTTCCAACCCCCCTGCCATAGGCAGGGACACCTCACACTAAACCATCCCACACAAGGCTCTGTCCAACCTGGCCTTGAACACCGCCAGGGATGGAGCACTCACAACCTCCCTGGGCAACCGATTCCAGTGTCTCACCACCCTAAAAGGAAAGAATTTCCTCCTTATATCCAATCTAAACTTCCCCTGTTTAAGTTTTAACCTGTTACCCCTTGTCCTGTCACTACAGTTCCTGACGAAGAGTCCCTCCCCAGCATCCCTATAGGCCCCCTTCAGATGCATCAGCACAATCAACAGAATTCCCACTGAGACACAGGTACACTCTGCTCACTTTATGGCATCATTATTCAGATCACAACACTCTCAATGGTTAACGGTTGTCACTGCAAATAGTTCACTGAAAATGTATTCCAACCAGGTTACAGACAGATATAATTTTGCCATAATCCTGGTATAGGCTAAGGATGATTACCAATAAGACACAGCTTTCACTGAATCACTGGGTCTGGAATATCAGCTGAGAACAGTTTGGAGGACAGAGGGAAGTACCTGATTTACAGCTTTGTAGCTGACAGAGTCCAAACTGTATTGTGCAGGTCTGGAACAGATATGGCAAATGAATGTACCAAATAAAGGAAATGGAGGGACAGCCATTGGAAAACTTGTTGCTCTTTCAGGTCACAAAAGAAACAGGTAAGATGGACTTGCAGGTACCAACCATGTAAGCACTAGTGGCCATTTACTTTTGCCCAACCATATACCAGGAATGAGGACGTAACTGCTATATGAAAAGAAAGAATTTCAGGAGAAGAAAGAAGAAAAGGTTTACAGCGGATTTTCACTAGCAGCATGGATGCAAACTGCTAATTTCATCCTCAACATTTTTAAGAGTTCTATTTCTACAAGGTAAGAAAATACCTGGAAATAAGAATTTTGGAGTCCATAATCATTATAACTTCCCTCAAAATCCCCATCCATTCTAATTTGGAGCTCTGATACTAATTTAGTTATCAGAGGGATAACTGCCAACTCAGCATGCCGTAAGAGCACACAGCAAATATAAGGACAGACTAAGCCTTCTCAATAGACTCAGGCTCTCTTAACAAGCTCTCTCTCACCACCTAGTGGCCTTTCACCCTCTTCAGGACATAAATAAAAATGTTCAGAGCAGTTGCACAGATCCTTCGCATAAACTTGAATGTTTTCTACGTTTGTCATTAAGGACCAGCATTTTATTTTTCTTCAGAAAAATGACACTATAAGAATGTGGCACTTCGCAGATACCCAAAATGGAGATGCCAAATGTCAGTACTGGGATCCACATTAAACAGTACACAAAGTAATCACATTGGGTGGGAAAGAAAATTCAGGTTGATTAGGACTTCTGTTCCCATTCATCAGCTCTTTTAAAGTTAATTTTCTTACTTTTTTCCCTTTTAACAGCAAAGACAAGCAACAACCCTTGGGATTCTGTGATTCTTCACATAAAAAGATCTTTACTCTCTTCCAACCTTATCCCAATACACTTACTTTAGTTGTCAAAGTACCTTTAATAACTTTATTATGAAGAAAGGATTGTAATTCACAGAATCTTAGAAATGTTAGTTGGAAGGAAGCTTTTCAGACATGCTGGATGACTCCAAACAGCTACTCCTTCATAAACTTATAAGGAATTCTCTGAATGACCATTTCCATTTTGTCATGGGCCTTTTGGTAATGCTATTATCCCATTCATCAATCAGATGCCAATCAGTTTGCAATCCTGTCAACCATTTATCACTGAAATGTCTTCAAATGCCCTTTAAGGGGTGAAGTATGAAATCTATAAAATTGCTACATAAGCTTTGTTAAGAAATTTGGCTTTACACTGGAACAGTAGATCCAAAAACTTTATTCCTTCATAGCACACATTAAGACTGTTGCTGTCCCTGCTATTGGGTTATTCAAATACTGATACTACTGTATATCCTTTCTATAATAGTCCCTTTGTCTTCTATAAGCCATTATGAACAGACTACTTGTTGGTACACATGGTATTAAAGACGTCCTGGGACCTCTGTCATACATGCAGGATATCTCCCTGAATGGGATCACCTTAGAAGGCTCAACATGGATTATTTTCTCTGCCCCACCCTCTGCCCCCAGAAACTAAAATCTTATTATTTTCATTAAAAACTTTTGTATTTCTGGTGATAATTAATTCTGTCAGCTTGTCAAAAAGCACAGCATTTGTCACATGCTGTAATGTATTCATGACTTCATTGTAACTCCTGAATATGTATCTGACAGCACGAGTGCTCATAGTACCATGATCTCATCAATTCTAGACACTCCATATAAGAGTATCATCCTCACCAAAACCATGAACACCTATGAATAGATCCAAGAATATAACATAAAGAACATTGTACTAAACTAATGTTAGCAAGGTATTTGCATGCTCATCTTGAACACCATTGCTCTTTACTCACCAAATCTACTGGGTTTCATTTAACAGTGTGTTTGTTTGTACCCACTGAAATACACTGGAAAATTCATTAGCCCTGGAATTATACACTGCTCGGAAATACGTGTTTGAGTCACCTCCATGTCCTATCCCTCTCATGTGACAAATACAAAATGAATGCAGAGTACAGAAACAGCTTCAGGATCATTAGACAGACTTAAAAATAGGAATCCTTACATGGAAAAGGAAGGAAAAATAAAAAAGGGGAAGTCCAATTAGCCATCCTTACTGAGTAGGACTCACTTTCCATTGCCTTTTTTTCCTAGAGCCTTTTCTGCAGATGTAGAAAACAGTATTACCATGTACTTAATCTAAAATCGAGGGCATTTAACCGATAATCTGATGTTACAGGCACCTAACTGGAAACAGACTCAGAGAAACTTAAAGGGTTTTATGCAATTACTCATTGAATAAAGGAGGCCCAAATTTACATTTAATACAAGAGTAAGGATAAAAACATAAAAATGAAAAATAGGAGGATCTGAACATAAAATACTTATTTACTTTGTAATTTTTAAAAATCAATATTTAAATGAGAGAAAAAAGGTCTTATCCTAACATTTACTATTTACCTTTAGGGGATAATACGATTTTTTTTAGTCATTTTATGAGGAAAAGCATACGTTTTTCAATGGCTGTCCCTGCACAGTTCATCTCAGAATAATGTTTTCAGGGTTTTTTTTTTCATTCTTTCATCTCTAATAATAGATACAAAAGACACTGGTGACAAAGTTGACAGTTCCCAGAGAATATTGTGCAAATACAGAGCTCAAATGCCTGGCTCTGACTCTGAGCGGACATAAGTAATTGGTCAGTGACAGAATCAAAGTGTTAGATCACCATTTTATTGCTTCCAGAAGATATAAAACAGAAACCAACTGATCCCCAGATAGCCCTATATAAAATAATTTTTACTTCTATCACGTAAGTGCAAACTCTTTTTTCTTCCATTTCCCTCCCCCAATAAGAAGTACATTATAATAGCAGCTTTTGACTAGAAGGGTGTCTCAGAAACTTATGTAAAGAATTAACTTACCCATCTACAAGTCCATGCTGCAAAATAAGTCTCTGAGCCTCTTCTCTAGATATTTTATGATGAAACCACGACTGAGATCTGTGTATACCTGTAGAAATACAGATCTTTAAAAAAACATTTTGCCTTTATTGAAAGAACCAGCTATTGCATTTCTCTGGCAATTAATTAACTCACACATACCCATGTTAGACATGGCAATAGGACTACCATGTGAGTTGAGTCGTAGACAACCTCTCCTCTGTATGAGAAAGAAGTAAAAAAACGATTTCAAAGTGGTTTTTTTTAGTTAGAAAACCAATCAAACAAACAAAAACAAACCAGAAAATACTATTCTGATCAAAGGTGTTGATACCCGCCACACTAATCCTTCTTCGACTGCAACTGAAAGGGCTTCTGTTGGATTTTCTATAATTCTGCTTCTGTGTCCTGAGAAATCCATTGCTACCAAAGAATTTTCTGAAATGCTTCTCTGCAACAAAGAAAACTAGATTTAGTTTGTTCATTTTTTAAAACATCCATCCGTTAGAAGTCAGCTTCTGAAAAAACATTATGTTTTGTAAGTGGTGTTTCAAGTCTGCAGTGTTTTCCATCAGAGCCAAACTCATTTAACCTGAGGAAGCATTTGCAATTCCAGTGCTGCTGCAAACTGCAATTTTACAGTCTGGCAGGAGAGATCATCTTTTTGCCTTACAGCAATATATGATAAGTACATCAATTTACCCAAAACTCTATTTATACGTTTAACTATAACAAGCCCATTGCATGTCAAAACAGGTCAGGAAACCGTTATTAAGTTGTCCAAGTAACAAAAAAAGGAGAAAATACAAAATTCTTATACATAACCATCAAATTAACAAAGATTTGGAATATTTAATTATACATTTCATAAATTTATATATTTTAATATAAATTTTCACTCAAAGTTTACTGGATTTTACAGACTTAACAACTGCAGGATCTGCTATACTTTTTCTCCTAGTGAAGATCAAGTTTGTAACAATAGAATAAAAACACCAAAGTTTGACAAAACAGTCTTAAAACTCACCAAAATATTTCTCAGAAACCAAGCTTTACAAAATCAAGTTTAATATAGATTGTAATGGCTCGAATGTTGGCAGGCACTGGAATATCAAAAGATTAAAAGAACATTCTAGCATTGTGTAAGTTAAAGTAAAATCTGGAACACAAGAGGCCCAGATTTCTGTAGGGCTAGCAAAGCTTCCCAGTCCAAAACCAAAGCAGCTCTGTTTTGTTCCTGTTTGGTTACAAGCATGAATGTAACTAGAAATTACAGTTCACTGTAATTCTTGACACCATAATCTAAGGTCTGCCTGAGTAACAGTAACCTGAAAAGAACTTTGCAAAAGTAAAAAACACGGGTGAAGTAAGAGAAAACATTTGTCTCTAGGATAGTGGAGGGAACTCCTTGTAGCTGACATGGTTGGGAGTTATTGAGGAATATGAAACATGGAAGTGGTTCCCCTGTGAAGTATGTTCCTTAGCTTGTGCACTTAATTCCCAAGTTTATCCAATTTGCTGTTTAATTCAAGAATTATGCACAAGTAGAAAAACAGTGCCATGTTTAATTTTGGTTATAGATTCTGTCTGTGTTACAAGCTATGTGAGTTAAAAAGCACGCAGGAGCTTAAGAGAAGAGAGAATCAGTAATGGCTCCCAGATCCATTATAAAAGCAGCAGCTAGCTATTGTAACAGCTTCACATAACAGGAAGTGAAGACATGGTCCATGTATTAATCACAGTTTTGAAACCATGCTTATTAGCAATATCACTGAAAACTAATTTTTTTAATACCTGTAATGGAAAATCCATGTTTTGGGCATTTTAACAGAAAGAACTACAATAAAAGCTCAAAAAATCCACCATAAAATCACTGTCATGAGTCCTTGCAACAAGTAATTTTTACTCAATTTAGCCAACAAAAAACACAAAAGTGATATAAATCATCCATGAAAAAGTCTGAAATCAAATGACTCATAAAGAGCTGGGATAACATAAGATATTAAAGAAAAGGACAACCTGATCCAATCCCAACTATCTGACTGAGGAGATGGACACAGCATCTAGTATAGGCTGCTGTCCTCCAAATTTCAGTTCTGCCAAATTACAGTGTTCCTCTGAAGTCCAGTCAATATTGCACCAACTGAAATTCACCTCAAGTACTTAACATTTCATATTTAAAAAAATAAAATGGATTACTGTATACCAAAAAGGATTTGTTACAGCTTCCTTGTACAGCACTTGGAGCATGTGTATCCTTAAACACTTTGCTTCTGTTTTAATTCATTTATAGTTCTGCCGCTGTTTCCAAAATCCTCTTTACATTCTTTTTGACTGTGATAATAAGCCAATGAACTCTTAAAATACTCATGATTTGACAAAGGGAAAAAAACTCTTAATTGCTCTGAACTACCTGACTTGCATTAAGTAACTAATTAGCTCTGTAGTCAACCCTGACAGCCCTGAATATTTTGGCAAGCATTTGCACATGCAAAGATTTGCAGGATCAGGTCAGTAGTATAACTGACACAAGGTATTTAAAAATAGCATGATGGCAGAAACAATGTATTTATTCATGGAGCTACTGTGGGACATACCATAGGTGTTATATTCAAAGGGCTGCAGCCACTTCTACCTTGATATGGTTGCATGTAATTCTGATACAGCTGCATCCCATACTAAAACCAGAAAATAACATGGTTAGCATTTTAAATTATAAACCTAGGCCAAGTAAATTGTTTTTCCCAGATGTAAATAATAACACATGCTTTTCTTTATCATTAAAACTCAGGGACAAATGCTGTTAGGATAAGGAAATGCACATTATCATCGTTGTTGCTGCTGCCTTTATAAACGTACACTCTGCATTAAATACTACCCATTTAATACAACAAATGACCTACTCCTATTTTGTCACATATAGACACATTTTAAAAGCATACTAAAAACATTCTTGTGTATTCCTGTTCTTTTGTTCAATATTACTCAACAATCTCAATGACTTCAACATGGTTGCATACAAACGTGCTTACAGTTAAGTATTTGCAGGACTGAGGCTTCAAGACATCATCCCATGCCCTGCAACGATTTCAGTGATTTGGTCTCCCTTTATTGGGATGAAATACAGTAAGCTTTCATATTTCAAAGTACAAAGTTGATATTGCTATTGCATGGGAACCTAGATACTCCTCTACCACACAATATCAAAATTTCCCATAGTAAACTTTAGCAAGAAGCTAACTCCACACAGAAAAATTACCTTAAGCAACCTAATTGCTGTCATCCAACAGGTCCTACTTTGTTCATCATCTGCACAGAGCTGTTTCAGGTCTCTGGTTCCTCCTGATTTGTTAGGCTAGAAGGCCACAGCACATTTTTTTAGCATTAATGCATATCTTGAAGATAATACCTGTTGAAATAAAAGCCACTAATTCTCCTATTTTATAAGAGACAGCTGAATATTGTTTTCAGAAACCTTAAAGTATCTTCAGCTTACCTAAAAATTGTGGCTTACTTTAATATGTATCAGAATAATAAGCTTGTACCTTAAAGCAGAATCCATAGTTTGTTGGTGCTCCAGAAATCTTTTTGCCTGTCAAAGACATGTACATATCACTATTGCTGAATTCACAGAAAAACTGCAGATGCCTTGGCTCCTAAAAAGAAGAGCAATGTACTATAGTTAGACTATTTTTAGCCAGCCTCTCCACATAATAAACTCAGGAGATATAGTAGTTATCCTGTTCCAAAATAGTCTTAACATACTGTAGTTTTAACTCTGACATCATGAAATCTAGAAAGAGACAACTCCGCATTAACTTCATAATGCAGGGTAAAATCACATCAAACTAGTCAAAGAGTTCATTCTTCCAGAGAGGGAGAAAAACCAAAGTGCAAGTGATGATACTTCTGGGAAAACATCCACTAAACTCAAGCCACAATAATATCAGAGTAGGAGTCAAGTTTTGACAGCGTATGCATTTCAAACATCAAAATAAAAGGTACTGTCATAATCTGAAAACTGTCCACTACCATTTCTAACCATTATCTCCATCTTCTAAGATGAACTAAGCTAAGGAAGAAAACAAAAGAAATTTGATGAAGGATACAAAAGCAGCTCAACGATTACTCAGTTAACACAGAAAATTTAGAACAAGAAAAAACTTTGGTTTAAGTGGTTTACATAAAAGGTGTCTCAACTCCAATGTATCCTGTTTAACATTATCAGGTTTAAAGAACTGCCACCAAAAAGCTGAAGTAGTAAAATGGAAAACTGTACAGTGACAAAATGTGAGAACTCTCAAAATCTTCCTGTAAAATCCCTTTATAAACAGGGCTTTGTTTATTTTATATAATGAAGTAATACAACCACTTTTCAAAGCATCTACTTACACTTCAGCATTTTCACTACTAGTTGAAAATTCATTTTAAAAGGGTACTCTGTTAAATGACTGGAAAAATATTGATCAGAACGAAGCAAAGTTAGGCAAAAAGAAACTACTGTTTCTAAGACAATACTTTCCCAATTTGATATCGCTCTAGATTTTATCTGTAATAAATATTTTTTCCTTTTTATCATTGTAAGTTGAAATTAGAATTTTTGTTATTATAACAGACTTTAAATACATACATATTTGCTCTAACTTCATTATGTTCTCCCTTTTTATCTTTTTTCTTCCCTTACCTTAGATGTGCCTTTAATGGAAAAATAAAGGCCAGATCTTCTCAAAAGAAAGTACAATTTTTTCCAGGATTTTTTCCCCTGCTCCTTTGCATGCAAATAACCATGAATCTCAGGATATGTGCTGGAGCTTAGGAACATCTGAAAGAAAACATCAGATATGCATTTTTCTTTCCATCTGAAACCAGCTTTCTATTTCACTAGCATACTCAGACAGAACTAAGGGGAATAAACCCCTAAATCCAGTATCACACCACAGTAATTCAATTATGATTGCATCTAATCCCATTAAGAGTACCTCTGACTTAAGACGTGTAGAGTGTTACACAACTCCAAGGTATGCTAAACAAGTTACATATTTATATGGAACATATGGTTTGAAATGAGAGCATTAGTTATGCAATATGTTGACTTCAGCAACAAAACCAGTGTTAAGAAGTTCTGATCCCATGCCTCAGACCCTATTTATATAAAACTGCAAATGAATGCTACCAACAGAAGAAGAAGAAGGAAAAAAAAAGCTACCTCTCCTTTCCCCTGTGTTACAAACCAGATAAGGGAACCAATCTGAGTTAAAATTAATTCAGCAAAGAAATAACAAAAACTGAATCACAAACCCATGCAGGTCAGGTAGATGTTACCATTTTCAAAAGGAAGAGACAAAGGAGGGACCTGCAGTGTTGCCTGAGCAGAAGCCTTAGGAGCCAAAGCCAGAAGCTGGGCCAATCACCAAGACAACTCCTGCTCAAGATATTCAATGGATCCGTTTCAGCCATTTCAACCAGACATTGTCAGAGTGCAACACAATTGTTACCTAGCAAGATACTGTTATCTTAGCAAAGACCAAGTACACAGTTTTACTCAGTCTGCAGAATAAAACTGATGAAGTACCCATTAAAAGCTGGCAACCATATTAACTTTATGCTAATGCCATGAAATGCATTCATTTTTATTACTCTTCCTCCAATAAAACTGCTCAGAACAATGACTCACATCTAAGCATACTAACCTAGAATCCTTCAATTTCCATATATGCAAAGGAACCAATGTCATTACCAAGCTCTTCAAGGAAACTTGCCCCAGGCTGGTCTGTAGTATCATAAATACTATCTAGACTTATATAGAGGTAGGGAACAAAGGGTTTTCTGGTTGGCATCTGCAGTTTCCATTGCTGCATTTTCCTTCTGTCCACTGCCACTTCCAGAAAAATCTGATTTGAGGACACAAAGCAACAGATTACCAGGCTAGAGACAGAATGGCCAGTACAGGACTGCAGCAAAATAATGAAATGAATGTGATTTTGGAAGCACACCAAGTTCTTTAGACACTAAATAATGCAGTTCAACCAAGAAACATAAGGTTGCTTTCACTTTTATTGTTTTCCTATCTTGCAGTCTAAATTCAGCTGGTGTGAATGCTGTAACATGGGCAGGCTTCACTTGACAGGGGAGTGCCCTAGCTCATAGCAAAGACTGCATTATGAATAGCTTCACTGCTATTCACCTGAATAGTTAAATTACAGTAAGAGTGGGTACATCTATCTACAGTGCTACTGCCACACAGCTGTGTGCAAATGCAGTTTAAGCTATTTCAGCCACACTGAAGCAGATGGGTAGGTTCTGGTAGGTGTTCCAGCCTGTTTTCTCCCCATTTGCCACAAATGAACAGGTTCACTGATGGCAAATAGCCAGGCTGAGTTGAAGAAGCATTTTAACTCCATAAACAAAGTCAAATGGAAGCTTTAGGAAAACCTAAATGAGTCAATCTACGTAAAAAAAGAACAGCATCTTTTTAGGCTTTAGTATCTCTGCTTAACATGAAAGGAGTGGTTGGCTTGCAGCCTGCACAAGTGTCTTTCCCAGAATTTCTGCCATAAGAGCTTCAAACCAGAAGTGCTGTCATGAAAAACACGTTTCTTACTCAGCAGACCAAAGTGGAATACAAAATACAAAGCTCAGCTTCAACAGTCATCGTTGTGCCCATGCTATCAATTAAAATAAAGTAGCAATAATGCTAGGAAAAAGGCAATCCCAGATCCATCTTTTTCTTTCTAAGACAGCTGAGGACTGTGTGAGAAAATACAACATGAGCAAGCTGAAGTTAAAACTAGTAACTGTCAGAAGGAATGAGCAGTAAAAATATTTCAGTCAGAACTGAATGCAACAAACACCTAAAACTAAAGATAGTAGAAAAGACGACTTCATTGGGATTCTTGTTCTGGGTTGGTTTTGGTAGGGTTTTTTGTTGTTGTTTTGGTTGTTCATTGGTTGTTTGTTTTTTTAATGGAGGTACATGCAAATTTATTACTAGGGAAATGGATCCCTGTTCATACAGATAATCAATATATGACTAATATAAGAAAAATAAGAAAAGTCCTTAATATAGTAAGTTGAATTGTGGAGAGTTAAATGATGGTATGCTGCAGGCAGGGATTACTGGTCACATGATATGCAGAAATAAGCTTGCGACCTCTCTCCCATGCAGTGAAATATATAACATGATTTGCAGGGTGGTGTCAAATGTCACCATGTCTTTCAGATAGTAGCATATGACAGCACCAAGGACTCAATTATGATTTGCTTAGCTGTAAAACCAATTTAAAACGAAGCTGAACAAAAAACCAAAGCAAAATAAATGCCTTTTGTTGGTAAAAAACAAAATCAATCAACAGGTGAAAAAAAAGAACAGAAAAAAAACATTGCACTGTCTCAGATTAATATAATAATAAAAAAATCAGAAATTCTAGATGTCAGTAAATGCAATGAAGTCGGAGATCCATACTCATAACTATAAACCTTATTTGTATGCACCTTCAACATTTTTAATGAAAGACTGGTTGCAGTAGCATAGAAAATATTTGCTAATGTGGATGCTTCTCAAGCATTACACACTATTTTTGAGAGTCAAAGAAGCCAACATTTTCCTAAGACTCTGTGAATCAAGTTGAATTTGATGACTGATTTCTTCAAAGATGTGATGACAGTTGGCAATGATCCAGCCCAATGCTACTGGGAATGAGCAGGATTTTCCCCTAAACCTGCTGATAAATTCTAGGGCACCAAGCAGTTCCAGTGAAGAACTGTTACTGACTCTCAGTATTGTCTCCTATTGACTTCAGTCAGTCTGAGAGTTTTAGACTGGCAGAATGGCCAGAAAAACCTAGAATGGAAAATAGGGAAAGGCAGGCTGGAACTAGGAGAGGCAGACAAGGAGACCGACAAAAGACTGAAATTATTTCAGCCTGAAATCTGGAACAGAATCAGATGGGAAACTGGTCAGGGAAAGAGAGACCTTCTGTAGCAGAATGATTAGAGAAAGAAAGCTTGACTCTTAAATCTGTGAAGGCAGAGAATAAGAACAACTAAGAACATGGCGGGCCGGGGCAAGAGATGGTAATGGGGAAGGTCAAAAGGAAAAGTCACTATCAGGAAGTCTATCTTTCACAAAATGGTAAGTGCCTGTCTTGATAATCCTGCTGTGTCGTTAACTTAATTTTTGCATACATAAAATTTATTTTGTTATGTTTATTTAGGAAAGGCATATGTTCTCTTCTTTAATATATCCTACATCAGGTGCAAGGTTCTTTTTATTCCTCTGGAAGGCAGGCTGGACATGTGTTGTCTGCAATAGTTTTTTCTAATGTATTTATATTTTATGTAAAAAGCAATTAGAAAGAAGCAGCCAAATTGGTGAACAGAACTCTGAACTTGAAGTCTACTGACCAAATCTGAACATCAATTGCATCTATTAAACAGTGGGGGGTGGGAAGGGAAATAGGTCTACTCTTAAAGACAAAACCAGAAAGAATCTGCTATTTTGAAGGTGTCACTGTTAAATTTAAATTAGTGACATACTGCATAGTAAAAAAAAAAAAAAAAATCTGTTACAATTAAATATAAAAACCCTCAAAATTAAAAATTGGAGAAATGTTATTCACAGACAAAAAAAAAAACCCAAACTCAAAACCCCAAAATTTTGACCCTTCAACGGAATTCAAAAAAACCCACCGATACCTTATTGACCTCAGTGAGGGTAGGATATCACCTATTAAGGACTCAGTTCTGTCAAAACTCTATGCTGTGCAGTCTATTCATTGGAAATGCTGTCATGAATAAGAGAGGCCTCAGATTAAGAGCTTCCTATTACCTTCCTTTTTGAAATGCTTTTAAGTATCTGATTTGCAAAAATAATGTACAGCAAGACTTCCAGATGATCCATACTGCCTACCACTAGACATGAATATACAGCGTTGTCTCAGAGCAGCCATATTCTAATAAATATGGCTTCTAATTCTAATGGTGACACTTTTTTATAGGCTACAGGTCAAACCTCATTTTGGTATACACAGACATTCGGTATATGTCAGACCTAGCAATTTTACTTACCACATGCTAAATGGTAGGAGACAGGTAAACTGGGTTGGTTTTCTTTTTTTTTGTTTTGAGGCTATACAGATGTTCTGACTTAAAAGTCATCAGCCAAAATATTCACTTTCAATGAAAGTCAAGAAAAACATACTTGAAAAATATTTTACTTGCTCAATCCACAAAAACTATAGAGGTATCAGAAGTTATTTTTTAATCACTTGTAAGCATTGAGTTGTTAAAACTAATGTCTCTCTTCATACTTGACCAAGCACATCACAAATAATAACCAAGACTATTAATTTGTCTTAATGGAAGTTTCCAAGGATATAGCACCTGGCTGTAAACTGACCAAACAGCTTCTGCTGAAACGTGTGCGACGACTGCGCCATTCACAAAGGTATTCTCTACCTTATGCCTCCTAAATTTTATTGAACAAAATACAATTAAACAGACAATACAACATAAAATAGCAACAGAGGAGAGTTCACAACAGATTTTTCCATCTACCAAAATGGGAGGTAACCATTACCTATTTAGAATGATTCTTAATCTTACCCACAAGCTCTGCACATTCGCTATATATCGTATGTGGGCAAGAGTATCTAAATCAAATGTTTATGTTAGACTGCAAAATCTATTTGCTATTAGCGTAGCAAAAATGAACCAATTTTCATTAGACACGCAGCATCTGTAGAAATTATTATTTTTTTTATTTAGGTTTGTAAAAATTATTTATAGAATCTAGTATGTGTCAATTATATTTAATTTGAAACATTTTTATTCTATTTCGGGTTAACCTCCTGACTAACATCCACTTTTATAAGGATATAACTTTTTAATACAGAGGAATGTTTTGAGGATTAGTTGTTTAATGTTTTTCATTTACTGGCGGATGCTGAAGTAGAATTTATCATATATTAAAAAAAAAAAAAAAACAACAACCTAGCTTTAATTTTTCCTTTAGTTTTACCTTAAAAATCTTGTGTTATTATGTTGCCTTTCCAATCAGTCTTTATCCCCAAACCTCACACATAAGCTTGTTGTCTTAAGACCAGTGAAAGTTCTTCTATTAATTAATTTTTCTAGTGACAAGCAAACAAGAGTGATGAGTATGTTTCCACCTTTATTACTCATTTTTCCCCTCTTTGGGAAGTAAGACGATGATCCCTGATATGGTCATTCTGTGAAATTATTCCCACTGTAAATTAAAATCTTGTGTCCGCTTAAAAGATGACTAACACTGAGTGACCTACCATTTTTTTTTCCCAAAGGCTACAGTAGCCTTCAAGCTAACAAATCATACTAGTCAGTCTAAATTTTCTACTCATTAAGTTTAACCATTTAAGCCTTTTTTCATATCCAGTTGTATCAGATTACCATTTCCTCATTATTCTACCAATGCCTGCTGTTAAGTATATGCCAAGTACTGCAGCACTCCACCTTTTTAAGGAAACAGTGCCTTTCACCTGAAATACCCAGTAAAGGCATTAACCATTTTATACTTCATTTTCTGTTTTGACACTCTGTGACTCTGAAAGAATGTGTAAGTTTCCAAGTGTGGTCATACAATAACTGTCTAGAAGGGACACACCACTTCCTATCTCGTAAGGAAAAAGAAATACTAACCATACTTTGAGTTATTCAAAACCTAGGAACACATCCAACAGTGACAAAGAATTATGCTCACAACAAAACAGGCAATGGGAAATTCTAAGTTGTACTGACTCATCTTCATTAAAAGATTACATACCTGTAATATCCCAGAGTGGCTTACAGCTGCATGGGTCTCACTTGGAAAAGATATCATATGATCTGGAAAAAAGCTCTGTAACAATAACAATTTGTATCAAAGTTCAATAAAAATAAACATAAAATTTCCTATCTCTTTTGGATGTAAAATTAAAGTTCTCCATGCCCTGCAAGACACTGCAGATTCTCTGATCTAGTAATTCGCATTTACCTCAATATCATTCCTAAATTTGTGGCATCTGATACATTACTTGGTGAAAAGCTTAAAAATGTTGAGAAAACATCAGCAGTTTCTGGAAGCAAGAGGGTTTCATACACCAGTACTTGGCCCTTAGTGCTGTTTTTCTAGTAGTAATTTCTATTGTTGTTGACATATAAGAGTTGCCTGGGGGTTCAATGTGCTGCAAAGTAGAGGCAATATATGCCAACATTGTTTTCTATTGCTTTCCTTACACTAGAAACCCAGCAAAATATTTTGGAATAACTTCCATTGATAGAGAATAAGTCCTCTCAGTTTTCATCTAACTGTCCACTTTGTGTATGAAGATCAGTTAAATCTGACTATATCAATATGGTATGGTTAAAAAGTCCACATTTAAAGTGTCAATTTCATGATCAAGGAAAGATCAAGGGGCAATTTATGGACAGACCTGCAGCTGGGGAGTTCAATACAGTCATGCAAATATGAACCAGCCAAGAATGTGATCATTACTTATGAAGTTTTCTCAAGGTCTGGATGAGTTTGAAGCTAATATTCCCTTGACCATCCAATGTCCAGTGACCTTCATTTTTAATAAAACTGAACTACTGGTAGGGTTGATTCATATCAACTCGTTTCTGATAAAGCATCCCTGCTACAGCTGGGTCCACAGTACCCAGAAGAATGACTCAACAGAAACAATAGGGTCTCTGATCAACCCCAGTTGCTTATACTAGTCATAGCTGCATGTCTGCCACACTCCACAGCTGGTTGCACTCACTGGTTAACCACACACTTCTTAGAAAGCTACTCAGCTAACCATAGACTCTCTCAAGCTTAGAGTTTTTCACTGGTGCAATGATACCTCTATGCTGGGGAGTACATGATTTGCTCAGAGAAACACAGGTGGAGAAAGAAAAAAAACTCAGATCTCTTGGATCTTTTGTTATCTTAATATTTACCTTTTCATCCTTTTCACAGGTAGATAATTTGAGTTCCCTTCCACTTTTCACCTTTCAAGTCCTCATACATTTCTGCTATTTCTCCCTTTGACATCTGAAACAAGCTGGCTTTATAAGAGACAGCATTAGGAGTGATCCAAATACACCATGCATTTGAGCAACTAGATGGTGAATTTCTCCAGCTGAGCCAGGACTGCTTCCATGGCATTTGCCATCAGCCACGGTCTGAATTAGCAACATTAACCTTTGGCAACATCCTTGAGTTACGCGTTGTCTCTGCTCTCCTTCCATTCCTTACATACACTAACTCCAGCTTCACTTGCACTTACTTGCAATAGGTTATGGCTGCTCACAGCCTCTTGTGTCAGCTGTCATTCAGCTGCAGCTGTGAGAAGCTGCCATTGGGCAGCACTGGCCCATAACATTCAATTTTCACTTCAACAATAAAATTCCATCTTTGCTACAGATGCCCCTCCTCACACTGCTTCATTTTATGTTTGTTATCACTTGATGGCAACTTCATTCAATTTCAATAACTTTTTTTTTTTTGCAGGTCTATGTGCAAACTTCAATAAAGTTAAGCCCATGTCTGCGTGTCTGCCCCCTCACCCCCCAAAAACTAAATGTATGAACAGCGATGTTTTACAATTGCAACAAAGGGACTAGACAACAGTTACATGGCCAACTCATATGTTCCTATATCTCATATATTCTCTCCCAGTTACTCCTTTTGACTCACTAATAACTTTACACTCTGCCTATCCACGTGTAACAGAAAAGACTTTCTTGTAACTACAGCAATTGCACCGCTTCACAGATACAATGTCAGGACTTACCAGTGGATTTTTAAAAAATTCATACTTGGCATAATTTTTTCTAAAATACAGTTTATTTTCTTCTTCCATTACCCAATTTGACTGGACTTCCATTA
Source organism: Lathamus discolor (assembly GCF_037157495.1). NCBI lineage: Eukaryota > Metazoa > Chordata > Aves > Psittaciformes > Psittacidae > Lathamus > Lathamus discolor. The sequence continues at coordinate 91,023,685 of NC_088886.1, read as the reverse complement.
CTAATTCATGGTCCTCTATAGCTCTTCCTGTAAAAAAAAACACAAACAAATTAAAATAAACCCAAACCCCATATAACCTGCACCTTAAGAGCCTAAGAGTAGAATGTGAAAATAAAAATATTGTTATATTAATTTAAACAAATACAAACAATGAAACAAGCAACCTGAACACGGTCCACTACTTAGGTCCATGTTACACCAAACTGCTGTTCCACCACAGTAGGGCCCAACTTCTGAGGTAGGTCACACATGGGTTACTTTTGTTGTGCTTTGTTTCTTTTACAGGGGCAGCTGAAGGCTTTATTCTATTGCATGGCCAAATCCACGTTTTCCCTGCAGCAGCCAGGCAGCTCCTGCTGCGTGATGCATGGGGCAGCAGGCAGCAGACCACTTCAGCCATTCACTCAGCCTGTCTGCGGTTTCTGTTGGAAATGTCTTCCTAGCAGCTGTAAGACTAGCATATGCAAAAGGAATGGTAAAAGTAAGCCATGAAAAAAATGAAAACCAAACCAAAAATAACCTACAAAGTGAATCCTAATGTGTAGTTTGGCTTTGCAGTGGGGCCAGGGGAAGAAAAGGCAAAGAATTCAGTTGTAGCACAGCACTGGCAAACAGAATTGGTATTCTCACTGTTTTAGACTGCTTCTGCCATTTAGATTCTTGAGTGAGTTTTTCCATTTTACAGCAATACGAAATGAACTTGAAGGAAAGACATAGAATTTAAGAACTTTCCTGTAAACATGTGGTGAATGTTGACATGTTGCATACTTTGAGTAATGCAACGGGACTACTCATAGTGCAGGAATTTAATCATAAATCCTTGAGACTATGCATATATGCATAATTTGTCTACAATATTATTTATACTGCATATCCCCCCCCCCTTTTTTTTTTTATACATTTCAGCAGCTTGTGAATTGGTATTACAAAAAACTAAAAAAACACCACAATGGACATGCTTCCAAATGAGCACACAGTTTTTGTGCCCACTTGTATTTTGTTGTGGACTCAAACTAATGAGAATAAGATGGAATTGAACAAAGTTGTAGATTTTGTTTAAATTATCATTGGCACCTCCAAATTTAAATTACACTCCAACAATGAGTTACAGGTTAAGAACAAATTTGACTTCTAAACTGATGTCTCTCTGCCAGTTATGGGGTTTTAACATCCAATTCTGATCATGGTTTCAACAGGAAAAGGCAATTAAAAATTAATTAGAAAAACCATGCAACTTACAATTTTCTGATCCTAATTTTCTAATCCCATTTTCTCCACTTTGAGAAATTTTATCAGAAATTGTTTTTAAAAGTCCTAACACATAATAGTATTTAAAAAAAAAAACCACCAAAATTTAATTAAGGATAACATTAAATTAATATAAATGGTAAACTTTTGCAAGTGGTCCTGGCTAAAAAAATAGCCTAACTTTCATAAAGTGTAGTGTGGACAATGTCCTAAGAGATAAAAATCGAACCTCATTTGAAATCATTAAAACCTCTTTAGAACCACAATATCTTTCTGTTGATCTTCTCTTGCTATCTTAGTCACTGCTTCATGCTTCCACGCTGTCCAGTCTGTTGGGTAACAGCTTTATTGTAGCCCACAAATCTATAAGCTTCTCCAGGAAGTTTCCAGCTAGCAAATTTAGAGACAATACACTCATACAGCTAAATTTAACCTCAGTGGGAAAATATCAGGCTCATAACTGGCATAAGACAAAGCACTCTGACAATCAAGTAGGGCAAAGTTAAAACTTCCACTGAACTTAACTCAGTGCTGAGCCCATAAAGACAGAAACTAAGGATGCCACATAAAACTCACATATTGTAAGTGGATTAAACAAAGCACACAAAACCAGAAAACAAAAAATGCCCCCAAAATAGAGAAAGTGAGCCTTTGAAAAATGTTGTACATGCTGCTCTACTTCAAAACACATTCTTCAGATGCAAGAGACACTAAAGAACTGAAGCTCTTATTCAAAACCAGCATTTTTTTTTCCTTTCAATTTTATAGAGAGAAAGTGCTCCTCTGGGATGACATTTAAAACTCTTAAATGCTTGGCACTGTGACATTTAAGAAAATACCATTTCCTCAAGACTTACTTCTTGGTACAAAAATAAGAAATTCTGCCATCACCCCAATGGACGGGTAAGGCTGTTGGTATTTCTTTATTTTTAAGGTGACATATCACAGAATATTCTACAATTTATTCAACTTACTTTCTTGAAGGAACCGAAATACCGAGTTACTGTCCTCCAAAACACAACCCTCTAATCAAATCCCTAAATGTTGCCATGAAAACGCCACACTATGGTTTAGTTAGATCATTTTTTGTCTTCCAGCTAGATTGAAAAGTTTCTGCCTCCTTCTCTACCATCTCTTTATTACTACTACCTCTAACATGAGGACCACCTTCTCCAAAACACAGTCTCAACTATGGAAAATACCTAAAGCACATGAAAGAAGATTCAATATTGAAATCCATGACAGAATGCATTTCAAATGGTCTCTCTAGCCACCCAAATCGGGGAGGGGATTAAACCAAATAAAAACCAGAAAAAACATTGCTCAGTAGTATTGCACAGATAATGCTTTGTGAGCCTTCCCACAGACTACCTAAAAGAATGCAGATAGTGAAATCAAAACAAGACAGTGAAACATAATGATGTGCCTGGCCAAGCCACTACTGCCTACTCACACAGGAATCATAGAATGCAAGTCTATTGAGCTGCAGAAACAAAATGAAAAATGTTTACAGTCAACACAAAAATTTCTCACTAGAGAAGGAAAAATTTCAGCATGATAATAGTACTTTCTTTCAAAGGAGAACAGCTACAGAAAACTTCTGTTTTCACAGCCTGCCCTGTCTGTATAGGGGAATTATGTGACCCGCACACCAAGGTACCTAGTGGTAGGGATGACATGGCATCATCCAAATCCAGGCATACCTCAGCAGCCTTTAATTATCTCTGACAAGGTGAAAAACATCTATTAATTTCTTTTAATTCAGTAGCCTGGGACAATGGGAAAAAGAGGGAATATACCAGAAGAACACAGTTCTGAAATATGTTGAGATTTATAGTGCTGTAATAGTTCTCATACTTCGGATAGTTGAAATAGAGCCCAGGCTAATGCAAAACTTTGGAGGCATTTAGGAAGACTGAGCATCCCAGGTGACAGGGCAAAGGCAGCGGGTTGTGATGGGTGCCAAAAGGCAGGCACATGGAGTACACCAGTCAGTGCCTCAGGGAGGTGGTGGAGGTGGATCTCATCTGCTCATCTCATCTGCCCACTTGCCCTGAGTGAACACCACCTGGTCAGTGCTTGCCATGCTGCGTAGTGAGGACACGACGATGCTTAATGTACAACAATACAGCTCCATACTAAAAGGCATCTAGGATTGTGAAAACAGGAATATACAGACTGTGGATTTATGTTTTGGTTTAGGTGGATTTTTTTTTTCTTTCTTTTTTAACTTTTACATGCAGGTACCTCCACACAGAAATGAGCGATGTAATTAATGTCTGTCTTGATTAAAAGCAGAATACTGTGCTCAGCTCACTAAGAATCATGCAATTATATCTAATTCAGGAGTATTCAGACAGCTGTTAGATATTAAAGAAAATGTTCACTAATTGATGAATACATTATTAATCCCTGTAATACTGGAATTTACATAAACATACTCACAGTATTTCTCCTTTCTATATCCATTTGTTTAAGTTGGGAGCAGAAAAAGACTGTCCAAATTTCCATGGGCAAAATACACAACAAATTAATAAATAGCAAACAGTCCAAAACTAAATCATCATTTGAAAAATATTTGTTCACACTACTCATCCAGTGCTTAAGAACATACTTGAAGCAAGTCAAGATCAGTATGTTAAGTCTTTCAAAAAAACCAATCTAACACTGTCATAAAAATAAATCTATTATTATCCAGTATCATTAAAAACATAGAAGAAATCTCACGCTGCTCTTAGTAATGTTGAATTGCCATTTATAAGAGGATATTAGGAAAAAATTCTTTACCAAAAGGGTGATCAGACACTAGAACAACCTTCCCAGGGAAGTGGTAGAATCACCATCCCTGGATGTGTTCAAAACCCAGCCTTTAGTGACATGGTTTAGGGGTGGGCTTGGCAGTCCTAGGATAAAGGTTGGACTTGATGATCCTAAAGGTCTCTTACAGCCTAGCTGATTCTATGATCCTAAGAAATTGTTTTATTTTAGAAATTATTAGTTCATCTCTTCCTAAAATTATGTCCTAAGCACACAAGCAATTTTTATGATTACATAATCTTAGGAAAAGTAATTTCACTAATGATTTTATATTGAAATCTTCCAAGAAATCCTCCAGACTGAAGAAAGCACTACCTGACAAAGAGTGTATGAGCCACTATTGCTCTGGCATGGTTTGTCAAAAGTGTCTTCTTCAATAGCTACTACACTACTTAAACACTACACCACTTAAACACCAGCCACACTATAAAATACAGAAAACACTACTACTATTTATATTGTAGTGCTGTCTAAATCTATTTTTTATGCCTCCTCTTCTGTAGCAGTGCTCAACCCAGATTTAACTCTGACCTTACTCTGAGCTGGAAGCATCAGTGCAAAAGGTTTTAAATATCCTTGAAATGTTACAAAGCAACAAAAAAACCCTGAAAAATGTTTGTGACTGCCTTCATGGGATAAAGGACCAGAAAAGGGCAGAAAACAGCTTTAGCTTTTGTAGTTCATCTTTAAAATATGGCTGTTCAACATAACACAGAGCTGCACAGTTAAATTTATTTTAAACAAATGTGCAAGTCCAGACTCCCTAGGTAAATACACAGAAAGAGAGCTCAACAATAGCTTTTAGCCATATATAAATCTCCACGGTGTGTGTGTGGGGGGAGGGTTGTTTGGTTTTTTGTTGATGGTGAGTGTTTTTTCAAAAATCTACAGTACTGGAGTTGCCAGGTATCAGTGCAGTATCTTCTGAGAATTAAGGACTACAAGAAGTTTTCTATGTGTTTTAGGATGCAGGAAGGCCCCAAAACATTCTTTCTCGAGCCATGCTTTGCACTGGCAGCTGGAACTGCTTTTGAGGTTGCAGAAGTACTATCTTTGGTAACTCTAGTACAGTGCCAAAGTTAAATAATAATATGGAAGCTTTCAGTGACATGAAATTGAAAGCAGATTTTTTTTTATGGTATTTGTCTTCTAGTAAAGTTTTCTGATATAGTTCCTTATCAAAACCAAACACAATACAGAACTGAAAAGTAGTGCTGTAAAAGTAAGATTGTCTGACTAGAGTATCAGTTCAATACCACATCCTAGCAGTGGATTTCTAAACTCATCTTTTGCTGAGTGAAGTCTTTTTCATGTGTTCTGTATTTCTTACATCTCTGCAAACATCCCATTTGTCCTTGTATTAATTTATCTTAATGTGTTTTTATACTGCAAAATTACATCTCTACACTTGAAAAAGGTACAGAGACCAGAAGGCAAAACCACAGTCGTAATGTGAAACCATGGATTACAAATTTTAAACTGTGTAGCAGAAAAAGAAGGAATACTGATGACGTGGAAGGAGTTCAGAATGTTTCATTTCCAGCAACTTAAAATACTAAGCATAACGTCATTTCAACATAGCTCATTGGTCCATAACTGGAAGTTTAGAAGAATGGTTTTGTTCTGCCTTTTAAATAGTCCTGTCCCAGAGTTCACAATAGATCTAGCCAAACTGAGTGCATTAAAAGAAAATACTGATAGCCTACTTTAATGTTGTTTTTGAATATTGAGTCCTATTGTCCAGATATAATAGCAGTGTGTAACTGCTTTCTGTCTTTGATGTCAGAGATTTCACTCAGGTGTGCTGGAACCAGCAAAGCTTTTGTTGTCTTGCTAGACAAGCAGGAAATACCAGTAAAAGATGAAGAACTGACAAAGAAAAGCAAGGATGAGTGAGGAAGAATTTGCATTGAGAACCTTAAATGGGCAGCAACTTTCAAATCACTCGTACAGATGCAGAAAAAGTAGTGTGAGGTAAATGCACTGAGACAAAATGTACTTTATAGCTATGCTTTCAACAAAAAGAGAAACAGAAGCAACAAGCCCCCAAAAAGAATAAATTCTCACAAGTCTTCCATAATTTAGCTTCCAAGCCTTTCTATAACAATTGTACTTCTATGTGAAAATGAAAACCAAACACCTTGTTTACTACCATACAATTGTATGGTATTAATCTTACCTAAACCTGTGTGGGTAAGTTGTTCAAACAGAGTCCAGCTATGGTCATCAATGTAGTGGTTCTTCAGTATCAAGAGCTGACATACATCCCTGGCTGTTATATCACTTGGTACTTCCAAAGCTCTGCTAGTATTGTCTTCACTATATACTTTAATTACCTGCAATAAATAAAAAAGCTAAAATATCCATAAGTTTAACCTTTGATTCAGTTAGTTCAAATACATTCCTCTCTCATATTCATGACTGAGACAAGAACCTATACATATAGGATGCAATACTAAAGACAGCCATTTCTCTCTAGTGCAATGGCGTAATTAAGAACAAAACAGCCGAGTAAAGCATATCCCACTTCAAAGTTTGGCTACTGGTCATCTTTTGCCACAGGACACTGAAAAGATTGTTGCATTCACTTAAAAAAAATATAATAGAGAGGTAAATAAACCTGGTAAAAACGTACATTCTTACATAAGCTAAAGAAGAAACCACAGAGGATAAACAGCGAAACTCAAGAATTCAGTGACTGTAGAAGTGTAAGATTTGATATAGAGTTAGTTCAGAGAACAATCAGATTCAAGAAGCTCATAATTCTATAGACAATAAAATGGGAAATGCTACAGACATGCTTCAAATTTTCACAAGCAAGAACTGAAGCTATGAGTTAATAAAAAGACATACAAATGTACATAAAGAATCATCAGAAATATCATACATGGGAAAGAAATACCATCATATGAGGAGCAGAGAAGTAAACAAAATGTTGTAGAAGATGTAGAGGCAAAAAATCTTATTACAAATGTATATTTTTTGTTGTGTTATATCAGTATTTTTTCCAAGTTTCTTTATTCTACTGGAGGGAGTTTGGAGGGGAGGAAGAGGAGGCAATGCAAACTCTCATGAGTTATCCTGTCATCTTCACTTTTAAATGTCAGTTAAAAGTTATTTTTTTCCACTGGTACACATTTTGAGAGTCCTTAAGGATGCGTGTCCATAATTTCCTGAAGAGGTGAAACTAACCTTGCTGATGCTTAGTTTCAAATGAAGAGGCTGAGGAAGTCTTACTGCATAGTGATTGTTTGAAAGAAGACATGACCATTTAGGTATTTTTTCTATATTTTCTTTATCTGAAGGAGAATTAATAAAATGAATCATATGAATCTCTGAACTGGATGGAACCGATGCAAATCCCCACAGTGACTAAGCCCATTAAGGTCAATGCAGAAGGGTTTTTTTTTTGATATAGGAGTAGAAAACAATTTTGTATTCCTCACAGAAGTCAAGAAACCTACTACTGTGTTAGATTTCCTCTATTTTGCATTTTTTAAAAGTAGACAAAATACAAACAGTGAAAAATACTGACACTCCCCACACAAGGATCAAATCCTATCTGTGGTATTATATGTGGGAATGGTAACATAGTTCCCAGAATGAAAGAAATGTTTGAGATTTTATTATAAACACGGGCAGATAAACATGAACAGTAGGTATAGAAGATCTGAAGCAACATTAAACATGCTATAAAAGTCTTCCAGGTACTCAGAAACACACTAAGTTATCAGGTCTGGTATGCAGTATCACAGAATCCCAAGAATCACAGAATCCCAAGGGTTGGAAGGGACCTCAAAAGATCATCTAGTCCAACCCCCCTGCAAGAGCAGGGTAACCTACAGTACATCACACAGGAACTTGTCCAGGCGGGCTTTGAATATCTCCAGTGTAGGAGACTCCACAACCCCCCTGGGCAACCTGTTCCAGTGCTCTGTCACTCTTACAGTAAAGAAGTTCTTCCTGATGTTAACGTGGAACTTCCTATGCTCTAGTTTACACCCATTGCCCCTTGTCCTATCACTGGATATCACTGAAAAAAGCCTAGCTCCATCATCCTGACACCTACCCTTTACATATTTGTAAACATTGATGAGGTCACCCCTCAGTCTCCTCTTCTCCAAGCTAAAGAGACCCAGCTCCCTCAGCCTCTCCTCATAAGGGAGATGTTCCACTCCCTTAATCATCTTTGTGGCTCTGCGCTGGACTCCTTCCAGCAATTCCCTGTCCTTCTTGAACAGAGGGGCCCAGAACTGGACGCAATATTCCAGATGCGGCCTCACCAAGGCTGAGTAGAGGGGGAGGAGAACCTCTCTTGACCTACTAACCACTCCCTTTCTAATGCACCCTAAGATGCCATTTGCCTTCTTGGCCACAAGAGCACATTGCTGGCTCATGGTCATCCTCCTATCCACCAGGACCCCCAGGTCCCTTTCCCCTTCGCTACTTTCCAGCAGGTCAACCCCCAACCTGTACTGGTACATGGGGTTGTTCTTCCCCAGATGCAAGACTCTACACTTGCCCTTGTTAAATTTCATCAAGTTTCTCCCCGCCCAACTCTCCAGCCTGTCCAGGTCTCGCTGAATGGCAGCACAGTCCTCTGGTGTGTCAGCCACTCCTCCCAGTTTTGTGTCATCAGCAAACTTGCTGAGGGTGCACTCAGTTCCCTCATCCAGGTCATTGATGAAAATATTAAACAGCACCGGTCCCAGCACCGACCCCTGGGGAACTCCACTAGTCACAGACCTCCAGCTAGATTCTGCGCCATTGACCACAACTCTCTGCCTTCTTCCTTTCAACCAGTTCTCGATCCACCTCACTACTTGATCGTCAAGCCCACACTTCCTTAGCTTATCTATGAGGATGCTGTGGGAGACAGTATCAAATGCCTTACTGAAATCAAGAAAAACTACATCTACCGCTCTACCATCATCCCTCCACCTAGTCACTTCCCCATAGAAGGCTATAAGGTTGGTCATACATGACTTCCCCCTCATAAAACCATGTTGGCTGTTCTTAATGACCCCCTCATCCTTGATATGCCTAGTGTTGGAGTCAAGAATAAGTTGTTCCATCATCTTTCCAGGGATGGAGGTAAGGCTGACCGGTCTATAATTACCCGGGTCCTCCTTCTTGCCCTTCTTATAGATTGGTGTGATACAGTACCTTGTATATTCAAACAAGCATTTTCACTGGAAAGCTGCTCAATGTCATGAAACTGGGAAGTAAATACAACAATCTCAAGCATCAGATTTATTCACCAATATTTACATTTTCCAGTACTGTGAAGTAACAGTGTTATTTGTTCTCTATCGAAACAATGAGAGTCTGAATGTCCATCCCCAGTGCAGGGCTTGCTGTGTACTGTGCCAATGGAAACACTAAGCAGCTCACTTGCTAGTGACAGTGGCCACAGCAGCAAGGAATTCAGCACAGGTTAAACTACCCTGCCTACCCTCTCTGTGCCAAAGCACAGGCATCCTCAAGACAAAGATGTTTTGAATTTATCCCCAAAATCCTTTCAGTTTATTAAATTCATCCATATTCATCAGAATACATCACAAACCTCACCTGAACTTTATACACAAAACCTAAACACGGTTGTAAGCCCTTCATTAGACAAGACACAAATTCTTAAAGACAAACATGTTATAGTCAGTCAGTCCTTAATTTGCTGCCTTCCTAAACACATGCTGATTTCAAGCATCTAATGAACAAACAACAATTTATTGTTGCCTTAACAGCTCCTGCTGTTTTGTGCTAAAGTTGGTAGGTAAGTGAGCAAAGAGCCACGGCTTTATCTCCTGCCATGTGCTTCTTCCCACTAACTGCAAAAATTCTCCCTTGACCTCCACCTCAAATCAGGTCAGCTCACCCATGATTTCTAAACATCAGAACAAGGAAAAAGGACTCCATTTGAAAACCACATAGTGATTAAAGCACCTTGATGGCCTTACTCCTCTTCATAATCCTGTTTTTCACTATGGAACTACATATATGTCAGTTCTGCTACAAACTTTGGCCTTGTTCATTAGATCAGCATGAAGTCCATGATGATTTGCTTTAATATTTCAGCTAATAAGTGATGACAGCTCAAGAACTCCACACAAGGTTCAGCCACCCTTGCCACACCACCAATCCCCAGGATACAGCAATCATTAAAAGTGGTGAAATCTGTCTCTACTCATGAATTGACCACCTCAGAGCAAGAGTCTTCCCACAAAAAGAGGCAGACGTGGAGAAAGTAGATCCAAAGTTTCCACAGGCCTAAGCTTTATCCCACTACTAACATTCAATACAAAAGGCAGAAAGACCACATCGATATTGAATTGAATGACCAATACCACCAAAGCAGCCATGATTGGCTTTCTAAGATGTCTATGCTTTGGCAGCATTCCCAAGTGGGACCGGTTAGCAATGCAGCATGCTTGCAGTACGGTCATGTCCCATACACACAGACACACCAAACTCCTGCTCCAGTCACACAGAAATGATGCTTTGCAGTCCAAGATAAAACAATATGAATTATTTAAAATCCTGCAGTATTTACAGAGATTCAAATATGAAGTTAAAAGAAGTGTCTAGCATGCTGTGCTGTGAATGAGGTAGAGGGCTATACAGGCGAGTGGACAAAACAGCATCCCATCACCTTAAAACATGTCCTACTCTGAGCAGAACTGAAGGTCAGGGACAGCTTCATTGGTGTCTTCGGTTAGTCTGTATGAGGCTGAATCTAAAAGATCTTACAGGCTAATGTGCCAGAAAGGAGAGAGACAGTATAGAACGGGAAAGAAACGGAGAGAATTAAAGTGACTTTCCTAGTATTGGACTAGATGATCACTGTAGGTCCCTTTCAACTGAAATACTGTATATCTCAGTCGTTTCTCCATAATGTCAGGGTGAGAATACATGCCAGTGCCCTGGCTAGGGACCCTGCCAACATGTACTAGCCACTGTAGTTTTCTCCAGGTACTCATCAAGTTAGGTGGTGTGCTTGTTTCACAGCAAGAGCACGTACAGCCCATGCCGAGGCCCTTGACGGATGATTTTTACAGAAATTCTTTTTAAAAGGGTTAAGAGTCACAGTGGAGATGACTACACTCTTATTGCTGAGGAAATAGAAAAAGACTTTTTAAAATGCTGAAGACAGCAGCACAAGTCATAATAATGAGCTGCCTGCGGCCATTCAACTCAGGGAGTGGGAAGCCTTGGAGGTGGCCTTGGACTACAGGAGCACAGCTAAAACAAAACAACATAACAAAAAAACAATGGGAAAAAAGAAACCACCCAGAGTTTATATTCTCTGTGAGTATTTTCACTTGGCTTTCTCAGCATAGTGAAATAAATCCTGCACAAGTCTAGGACAACGGATCACCCCCACTCACAGATATGACACGCTATCTTATAAAACACAAACGCTGTGCCCTTTTTCCTTTCCTTGAAAGGGAGTCAAATACAGCTGAAGACAACAGTCATCTAATAGACCCTTCTGAACTTCTGCTACAATCTTATTTTAATGAATTGAACATGAAGCGTAAATCTCATGAGTTAGAGTGACCTCTGACAGGTTTTTAATTAGAAAAAGTTGCTCTTTCTGTGCTTTCTGCTGTGTTTGAAGCAAAGTCTCCAGTAGGATTTGCTGGGAATGTATTTGTCCCGTGGGGATTGGTTCAGATAAATAATGATATATTCAAAATCCCATATTTCCTTGGAAATATGTTGCAATAAATACTTCTTTTCCCAGAAATAGGGGATGCTCTAAGAATTAAAGGGTGGCAGGATTATGCTAAAGACACAGTTACACTCACCTCCCACAGACATAAGGAAACCTGAGTGACCACCTCTTTATTTTTATTAGCAGTTACCATCATGCACTGGGCTGTCCAGTCATCCCCACTCTCTTCTATTCTTTCCCTGAAAATTTGACTGAGAAATAGCACACTGTCGTGGTTTAAGCCCAGACGTAAATCAGAACCATGCAGCTGCTCTCCCACTCCTCCCTTCCTCCCCGCCACTGCTCCCAGAGGGATGGGGAGGAGAATCGAAAGAATGTAGCTCCCACGGGTTGAGATAAGAACAGCCCAGTAACTAAGGTATAACACAAATCACTGCTGATACCACCAATAATAATAATTATAAGGGAAATAACAAGGGAAGTGAATACAACTGCTCACCACCTGCTGACCGACACCCAGCCCGACCGAGCAGTGATCTGGCCCTTCCAGGTAACTGCCCCCAGTTCTACATCCTGGGCATGACGTGCTGTGGTATGGAATACCTCTTTGGCTAGTTTGGGTCAGGTGTCCTGTCTCTGCTTCCTCCTGCCTTCCCGTCCTCCCTGGCAGAGCATGAAACTCAGAAAGTCCTTGGTCAGAGCAAACATTACTGAGCAGCAACTGAAAACATCGGTGTTATCTGCACTGTTCCCAGGCTGAAAGTCAAAAACACAGTGCTGCACCAGCTACCAGGAAGGAGAAAAATGACTGCTACTGCTGAACCCAGGACACACATAACAAAAAAATTAGTTGAGGAGAAGCTGTCATCACCATTTTCATTACCACACACTCTCGAGCTTTGTTCAAGCTATTTAAGTTCCCTTGACTATACCTTTAAGTAGAAAGTTTGAAACAGTTGCCTCAGTAGTGTTCAAATTTTCCCTTTCCTGTCTAGTTTATAAATATAAGGAGATTTTAGTTGTTCCCAGAGCCAGAAAAAGAAACATCTCAATAGATTCCATTTAAGCCACTGGAAGTAAGAAATTAGCAACTCCAAGATCTTCTTATAAGAGGAAAGTACCAAGCTGAGCATGGCAAGTATTAATCATTTTCATTGCCTATGGGAGCAGGCAAAGAATTACAGCCTTTCTCTTTCCATTTTTCTGTATATTAAAAATCAGCCAAGATCCCAGAAGTATGTGCAATGCATCTTTATCCCTCTAAAAAGTTATTTAGTTAAGAAATGTTGCTTCAAAGTAAAATATATTGTGTTTCACTAATCGTCTGAACTCAGAATGTAAAATCAATGTTGACAAATATAATATAGTATTTAACACAGAAAAGGAAAAAAGAACTTTTAGACTAGAAAATAATCAGATGGAGAAAAAAACCCAGAAACTGTTTAAAAGAATAAGTAAAAGAGCACATAAGGCAATCAGTGTGGGAGGGAGGAGGAGCAATAGAAGGCTGGACTCCCCCAAGTTTTCTTTCACACTCAATCATCATCTCCGCTACAGTAATTAAATAATATGTTTCGTACACTTTTAAGAGAGGGTGTCCAAGTCTGATTCTTCAGAATTTTCAAGCCATCTGTTTTGAAAGTTCCAATCTGCAGAAACAGCACAAACATATGGAAAGACCATACCCTGCACTGAGGAATTTCAAATTTCAAACTAATTCCTAACATGTGAAAGAAGCCAGGTAGATTCCACAAAAAAAGAACCACTCAGCACATGGAGTCCATATTTAAATGCCTATATCGAAATGGCCTGATATTTACATGATTCTTAATGCTCCCTTGCAGCCATTAAAACAGTATGGATAATCAATAATCAGACCCTTTAAAAAAATAAACCCAAAAATAAAAACCAGGCCACTTTTATTTATAAAGATAAAAGCTCCTAAGTTTAGCTTATCATTTCTACAATTATTTTTCCTCCATGAATGAAACATTGCACATTTTGTACTTACAATTTCAGTCACATTTATGTTAAATGTAGAGTTATTGTATGCAAAACCAGGCCTTGAAAAAGTCTTACACTCCAGGGTGCCATACTTCCCCTGAGATCCTGCCTGATAGTGTGCTAACCTCTCTCTTCAGTGCCAACTAACACGCTATTTGCCTGAAGCATTTGTTCTCCAACTTCCAACCTTGTTCCCTGCTAGATAAAGTTTTTTGCTTATTGATATTGGCAGAGGGTAGGGGAATTTGGAGTGTATTTGAACTACAATGGAAGTACTTGGAAATTTCCAGCATTTTGAACTATTTTATGTCTTGTAGCGATAGTCTTGTCTTGATTTTAGAGTGAATGGGCAAAATTCTGCATGCGTAAAAACATTTAAGGGCAGTATAACTCACAACTAGTTAAAAAAAAATAAGTTATAACAATAAAGTTATAAAGTTTGCTGTCTTCATTACCAGGTGTGAATGAAAGACTTCCCCTTTAAGCATCCCTGTCTATAGGTCAAAGGCCAGCTTCCAATATTTCCATCCAAGGGGAGGATTTCCAGCCCAAGAAGACCCCAACCCAAACCAAATCAAACCCACAGTGCATATAATGGTAAACTGCAGCTGTTCATTTTAAAGGAACTATTTTCTCAATCAACACACAGGAGCTTTCCAGAATTTGTCCTCTACATGTCTCTGTGAGCCTTTAGTCACACAAGACAACTGACAAGCTCAAATTCTCTAACAATTCATTGATTTCTTGACTCAAAATATGATGATTCTTTTTTAGGCATAAATATTCCGTGAGAAGGTATTCAAATAAATGATTAATTTTGTGGTAAGAGTATGTGCACGTTATCAATTAAAACAATTTCTATTTATTTTCTGGGCACTAGAGCAGCTGTCAATAGCTCACACAGTTACTCCCCTCCCCCAGACACTTTGTACTGTCTCTGTGCCCTACCTAATCCAGCACAAGACTGACCATCCCATGAAAAAGGAACTAAACAGCAATGTGAAGAAGTAATATAAAAATATTTGAGATTAGCTACAGGGAAAAAGGTCCAATCCTCTATTTGCCGTCTGACTTTGGGCAAGTCAGTAATAGTTCCTCAGTTTCTTTTTTGTAAAATGGGGCAGTGGAACTGAAATGGGTTGCTGTACAGCAGAGTAACAGATTGAACTCATTAGGATTTATAAAGCACTTAGACTTACTCATAGGACTACTGCTTTAGATGTGTAAATATGCTGTATTATAAAAAGGGAGGTTAAATTATGCAGATCTCCAAATTATAATAAGCTATGTGCAAAAATATACCACCAAATACCTTTCCAATGAAGGTTAACTACAATCACATTATGATAGTAGAAAAAAATGGCAGAATGAGGACAAAGCTGACATGTAATCATCGCAAAGCCAAAGTCAGTAAAATTGAAAAGAAACAAGGTTTGAAAGACAACAGGAAAGTTAAAATATAAATATTATTTAATCATGAATTTGATACATTCATGTTTTAAATAAGTGACCAGCAGAAGCAAAATATAAATAATAGTCAAACAGTTATAGATTTCATTTCTCTGTATAAAACTGAACAAAATGCAAGACATAGAGAAAGCGATTTCCACACTTTGGACAATTAATTCATAGTACAACTACTTCTGCAGCTGAAAGTGTGATTATTGTTAACTACACAATAGCTATACTATAATTGGAGAACTAAATAACAGGTATGTTGTAAAGTTCAACATCCTGAAAGAAAGAACTGCAGTAATGAACATGCAGATTAAACATAGAAAGTGAAAGTTTTATCACTATCAACAGTCATTACCACAACAAAGGACCAAATCAGGAGTAAGAAATGCAAAAAACCACAATACATTCCTTTAAAAGAATGCACATTATTTATAAGAAAAGGTGAGGGTGCAACAATTTATTTAAATAGAGTCTCAAATTATTTTGCCTTACAAGAGATTTTTTTCAGACTATGGAGATTCCAAACAAAAGCAGCTAAAAAGGTATTTCAAGTATAACTGGTAAGATGTATATGATAGCTCTATGAAAGCTTCATTTGCAAAAATTTAAAATAACGCAATTCTATGGAATAGCAGAAATGAAAGGAAATTAGCAGGTTTGCCAAATGATTAAGCAGTCAAAGAATCACTAATACAAGATAAACACACTGCAGAGTAGCTAAATGATTTATCTGCATTAATTATTCACAACAGATATAGAAGAACATGTTCTCCCAGATCTACTCTTTACAGGTGAAATAAAATTGCCAGTCTAAATAGAAGGAACGCTGGAAATGAAAAACAAATAGTTATCAGGTTATACAGTCTAAAATGTAAAGAAATGTAAGTGGCAAACCTGGGTCTATTCTGACATCAACAGAAATGGAGGCCTAGTCTCCATCTTTTTGTCATCTGATGTGCATAGTGTATAAACTTCTGTTGAGTCCTGAGAAAGACGAAAAGCCCAGGGGCTATTGCAGCAGATTTTGGGGTGTTGCATTATGAATTTGTAAGACACCATTGCCAGGAAGATAGTTAATAACCTACTAACATTACCTGAACCTGTCTCTGTGAAAATTCACTCTTAAATTTATGAAAACTTTTCCCCATCTTGTTCATAGCAGTTACTAGAATGGTTTAGATTAATCACCATACTTCTTAAAAATCTCAGTGGGGTAATGCAGTTCACATTGATTAGTATCAGTAACTTCTCCCAAGTCCTTCAAAAGAAGAGCTATTATGAAAATTAAACAGTTATGGAGTGAAAGACTGCAAAATAAAGACAAACAGAATGAACAGTTCATTCTTAGAACAGCTGGCTATAGTCAAGTAATTTCAGGCTCATACTTATACTTACCTTTAAGTCAGAGTAGAGAACCTATGTCTTATGAGCCATGATAAAAGTAAGCCTTAGTTATTTTTGATTACATTATTGAGTAATGCTAAGTGTATACACTAACATCTGACACAAACCTCTTGGCCATGGGAAAGGTAAAAGGATCCCTATTCCTGTTTTCTATGTACCACTTACTTACAGACAGCTAGTAAAATATAGGTCACTTCTCAATTTCAGTGCACAGTATGCATGTTAACCTAAACCCAGTACACAGACAGGTGGATCTCATTTAGGAAGGCAAGACAGTTTCACATCTTCCTGTCCACTAAAAATAAATAAATACAAAAAATTATGACAACAAACTAGTGAAACATGGGTAAAATTCTTGAACCAAGGGAAATTAATGTAAAACCCACTGGAGAACATAACATAACCCAGCTTATGAACAAGTACAGTTAACAAGCTATTCTCCCCTCTAGCTATACATCACCATGTCTTGGTGTCAGGATCACCATACATTTTCATATAGCTCAGTATGTCCAACCAATACAGCTCACAGTACAAAGCTTACATAATTTAGGCTAAATGTACATGCTGCATGACCCATGACCTTTACTTGGAGCTACCTTTTCTCATGAAATTCATATAAAATTGCTAAAATAACTAGCAAGGTACAAAACTCATCTTGGTAGTAGCTAAGAGTTTCATATTTTGTCACCAAACAAAGTCCTTTAAGATAAAGTTGAAAAGCCTTATTGTTGAATTAAACAGATCAATATTCAGACTGGGCTTGATTATTGCATTAAGGTTAATAAGAGTACTTTCACATGAACTTTTCTTCGTGAAAAGTTAATTTAGTGGAGATGACCAGCTTATTAGCCTTATTAGTAAATTTATGGTATTAGTAACTTCAGTCCTTTGCTTCCAGACTGCCTGCTAAGCCTTAACTTTACACAGCTTTTACATATTTAATAGTAATACACAACTTTGCAGTTTATTATACTGATCTTTACTATATTTTATTATGCTTTATTTTTATTACATTTTAAGATAATATATCACATTATATGATATGATATGCTACTATATTTATTGAGACCCCACTTGGAGTATTGTGTGCAGTTCTGGTGTCCTCAATGTAAGGACATGGAGCTGTTGGAACAAGTCCGGAGGAGGGCCACAAGGATGATGAGAGGGCTTGAGCACTTCTGAATGAAGATAGGCTGAGAAAGTTCGGGGTGTTCAGCCTGGAGAAAAAAAGGCTGCGTGGAGACCTCATAGCAGACTTCCAGTATCTGAAGGGGGCCTACAAGGATGCCAGAAAGGGACTCTTCCTCAGGGGCTGTAGTGATAGGACAAGGGGTAATGGGTTTAAACTTAAACAGGGGAAGTTCAGGTTAAATATAAGGAAGAAGTTCTTTACAGTGAGGGTGGTGAGGCACTGGAACAGGTTGCCCAAAGAAATGGTAAATGCACTATCCCTGGCAGTGTTCAAGGCCAGACTGAAGAGTCTTGGGTGGCATAGACTAGTGATGTGTTCCTGCCCATGTCAGGGGGTTTGAAACTAGGTGATCTTAAAGTCCTTTCTAACCCAAACCATTCTATGATTCTATATATTACATACATAATTATATATATCATATATATTATATATTATCTATATCTATACTATATATTCTATATATTGTATATAATTCTATATACAATAGCAACATTCAGAATGTGCTTACCATATACAGATGACTAACTGGACTTAAAAAGAGGAAAGGTATGGAAAATCATATAAGAGGATTCAAAGAATCTGACTTGAAGGAGAAACTTCAGTATTCATTTAAAAAAAAAAAAATTGTGAAATAGAAAAGGAACAGAAAATGGAAAAAGCTTGTAGTGCACCAGTGCAAAATATGATAGAAATATGGTAGAAACCAGAAATATGGTAGAAATTGTCCATATACTACTGTACTTTCCAAAGAAGTCATGCATGAAGATCGGAGGAGAAATTTAATAAAAAGCCACTGAAATACACTTCTGCTTTTTTGGGTTTTGTGTACAACAAAGTTAAGGGCAGGATGTTATCAGCCGCCTCATGCTTGAATAGCTTGTCCTTATTTATGTCAAAGCACAAACATTATTTAAATGAGGCTTTCTGTATTTAATAGCGCAGTTTGTCCAACATATCCTTTGCTTGTCAGAGACAAATAGAATGATGTGTTCCAGCACAAGAGAAAGCAAATCTGTTACTGCCATGTCCTGGCTGCACTCTGTTTCCAAAGAGATACCAGCTACAAAAAGAAGTACCTGTTGTTTCTACTGGGTTTTCACACTGTGTTGCTGGTTTCTCCATAGATCTCGTGCTAAACTAAGACCAAGTCTCTGAATAACACCATTAAGAGAACAATTAGTTTCTCATTTCTTTTACAGTGGCCTAAAATATCTTTTTTAAGTTAGAAAAAAATTAATTTTGTTTCTTAAAACCTTCTCTCAGTTCTATAATCTTATGCAAACTTCTGGCTTGAACTACAACACAGCTTCAAAGCGAAGAGTGCCATTGTCACCACCTTTATCACCAATGTATTCCCACGGGTGTCACTAGAAGAGGAAGAGAATGTAGATTTCATAAGACCAAACAAATTTTAGATTTTGAGCTAAAGAAGATACAGTTTGGAAGTTTCCCAGAATTTCTGGAGTTGTGCAAGGAACGTCCAGGGCAAGTATGACAAAAGCTATGTATGTTAACCCACTGTAATAATTGTTTTAGAATGCTGAAGCACTTTGCCAAAAAAAACCCAAAACAACCTACTTTGCAGAGTCAGACTACAACATCCTTTCAGCTCAGTACTGTCTTTGGGTATCTGTTTTCTAGTCACTGGTGGTACATAACAGCAAGGTTTAACTGCTTCTGACAGAACATTTTATCCCTCAGCACTGTTTCAACTTGGCTTTCATTTTGTTCATACAGCATTGTTCCCTCCGGCCTAAGCACAGAATCCAAATAAAGAGTAAATCCTGCAATAAAGCTAATAAGTCTACTCAAACCATGTAAAAACTCCAGCTATACACTGTCACATTATTACGGGTTTGTCAGCAAATTTTGCTGACAAATCCAAACCACTACAGGAACAGAGAAAGAAGACCAGGAGCACCTGGGCATGGAAATCAGGCCCTGAAACTGTTGGAAAAAATGTAATAGTCATCTAATGCAGGAGACACTCACTAAATCAAGCTAACAAAGTGGAACAGAAAAATAATATTAAGTGGATTATATAGTAGTAAGGTGTCCTGGGTTCAGCAGTAGCAGTCATTTCTCTTTCTTAGTAGCTGGTGCGGTGCAGTGCCGTGTTTTTGACTTTCAGCCTGGGAACAGCGCTGATAACACTGATGTTTTTAGTTGCTGCTCAGTAATGTTTGCTCTGACCAAGGACCTTCTGAGTTTCATGCTCTGCCAAGAAGGAGGGGAAGCCGGGAGGAAGCAGAGACAGGACACCCGATCCAAACTAGCCAAAGAGGTATTCCATACCACAACACATCATGCCCAGGATGTAGAACTGGGGGCAGTTACCTGGAAGGGCCAGATCACTGCTCGGTCAGGCTGGGTGTCGGTCAGCAGGTGGTGAGCAGTTGTATTCACTTCCCTTGTTATTTGCCTTATCATTATTACTATTGGTGGTATCAGCAGTGGTTTGTGTTATACCTTAGTTACTGGGCTGTTCTCATCTCAACCCATGGGAATTACATTCTTTTGATTCTCTTCCCCATCCCTCCAGGAGCAGGGGGAGGAAGGTGAGGTGGAGTGAGCAAGCGGCTGCGTGGCTCTGGGGTGCTGGCTGGGCTTAAACCACAACATAAGGAGAGAGTAGTCACTTTAGAAATTCAGTGTATTTTGACAGGATTTACCTCTGATGATTTGTTCTGAAATGAAAATGAGGAAAGCAAACTGACCATCCTTCAGTCATCCAGGAAAACTGAGAAGTCAGTAGCACATTTTTCAGCTATACACATGCTGTTATACCCTAAATTCAGAGGCCTTCTGAGCTGTCTGGCTTCTGATTCTCTTCCCCACATATAAGCCATGTCCTCCTCATCATAAATGTATGTATTTTACTTGTGTTATGATCATCCTGGAAGTCTTGTCAAGCCTTGAAAGTCTTGACAAACGTCAATCTAACAAGTTACAATTAATAGGATCAAACAAAAAATAACAACATTGAGGGCTTGCATATGCAGCTGATGAATAATTTGATGAGCTAGTTGAGTCTGGTTGTCAAGCTAATATAAGACAAGCAGAGGGCTCCAATTGCTATTCAGTCTAAATACCATTTAATTGCTAACCCCTTGGAGAATGGAATTAACTGGTTCAGAAAAGCAGTCTAAGTGGTCTAAGAAAAAAGCACAATGTTAAGTTAGGGCAAAGGTCAGAGATGGAAATTAAACCATGTACAAGAGTAATGAGAAACTGAAGAAATCAGACTGCACTGAGGAATAGTGAAAAAAGAGGATTCTAGTCAAGGAGTAAAGGAAAAGCATTAATGGTGTCAAGCGAACACTTCCTCCCAGGTCTCAGTCCCTCATAAGAATTTTAGTGGTGCAAGACAGAAAAAGTATCAGCAAAGACAAATAGCAGTAAGTTGTAACAGCAGGGATGTGGAAGGCATGGGTAAGAAAGGAACCAAAGATGTTAACATTTTTGATGTCCAAGCATGTGTATTGGTAGATAAAGGTCAGCAGTCCAAGACCACCATTAGGATCTGACAGAAAGAGGAGACTAAATATGGCATGAAAAATATGATGAAATATTATAAATATGATGAAAGCCTATCAACTCCAGCTCAAGAAGCTGGATATGTATTCTTGGAACGTTTGACTTGGTAAGTTTGACTTGCCATGCTTTGTACTGTTCTGTAGGCACTCTACAGTATATTATGCACTGTACTGTGCCAGAATAAATCTGTTCTCATTTAACTACTTTAAACTATGAAAAACAGGTTGCCTTGAAATAATGTAAACACAAATAAAGTCTTGAATAAGGAAGAAAACTTCAAAACAGAAACTTTAGGAAGTCACTACCCAGCATAAGAGACTAAGATGGACTGGAACCAGGATAAAATTTCCAGCATTAGAATAGAATTATATTGGTTCAGAAGTTTTGATCTGTGTGGATGCCAGGTGCCCACCAAAGCCTCTCTGTCACTTCCCTCCTCATCTGAACAGGGGAGAGAAAATGTAACAAAAGGCTCGTGGGTCAAATTAAGGACAGAAAGATCACTCAATTGCCATCACATGCAAACCAGTCTTGACTTGAGGAAATGAGTTTAATTTTATTACCAATCAAAATCACAGTAGGATAATGAGAAACAAACCCCAAATCTTCAAATCCCTTCCCACCACTACTCCCTTCTTCTCAGGCTTAACTTTACTCCAGATTTCCCCTACCTTCTCCCTCAGGGGATCAAGGAACGGGGATTGTGGACAGTTCATCACATGCTGTCTCTGGTGCTCCCTCCTCCCTCTTTCCCTGCTCCAGAGTAGCGTCCTTCCAATGGGAGACAGTTCTCCAAGAACTTCACCAGTATCAGTCCTTCTGACAGCCTGCATTTTTTCCACTAACTGCTCCAGTGCGGATCCCTTCCATAGGAAGGAACAGGCTGCTCCACCATGGATCCCCCATGAGGTCACAAGTCCTGTCAGCAAACCTGCTCCATCACGGGCTCCTCTCTCCATAGAGCCATAGGTCCTGCCAGGAGCCTGCGCTAGCACAGGCCTCCCACAGGGTCACAGCCTTCTTCAGGCATTCCCCTGCTCCACTGTGGGGTCCTCCCCAGACTGCAGGTGAATATCTGCTCCACTGTTGACCTCCATGGGCTGCAGGTGAATATCTGCTGCACCACGGAGCTCCATGGGCTGCAGGGGCACAGCCTGCCTCACCATGGTCTGTACCACAGGCTGATGGGGAATCTCTGCTCTTACACCTGGGCCATTACTTCCTCCCCTCCTCCTTCATTTTGTTTTTGGTGTTTGCAGAGCTGCTTCTCTCACATATTATCAATCTTCCCTCCAGCCTCCAGCTGCAGTTGCACAGCACACAGCAAGTTTTTTTCCCTCCTTAAATGCATTATCCCAGAGGTGCTACATTGCTGATGGGCTCAGCCTTGGGCAGTGATGAGTCCATCTTGGACCTGCTGGTATTGGCTCTATTAGACACAGGGGAAGCTTCTGTCAGCTTCTCACAGAAGCCACCCCTGTAGCCCCCCCGCTACCAAAACCTTGTCATGCAGACACAGTGTATGATAATACAGTCAGAACTTCATTTTTAGGTCCTTAAGACAGCTGGCTTTTTGTTGGGTTGGTCCTGCCTCTGTTCCCGACCCACAGGCACAAAAAACAAAGAGCAAGGGAGACAGAGGGCATGGCCAGTACCCATAGCAACAGCATGAAAATGAGGAAGAAAGCAAGCTTAAATATGAAGCATTGCTTGATGCAAGGTAATGAATTTAACTGGTATTTATTAATGCATCTTCAATTTATCAAAACCAAAATCTAATTTTTCAGGTACTTGCTTATGTATTGTAGCATGTTGAAAGTAACACAAAGAAGACATGTAAGTAAGGAAAATTTGATTTTTCACACAGGACTGACATCAACACCTTGTCTACAGTTTGTTGAGTTTCTCCCTTCACATACAGCAATGTAGCATAATCAGTATGGGTTTTACTATCAGCAGAGATAACTATTCAGCAATAGCTCCCGGTACACTTCAAGGCTAGATAACACAGTCTGAAGGTCAAGTTCTGACTTCTTGAAGCCTAATTTATTCAAGAGGAGACTAAAGTACTAGAGCTAGAAAATGGCCAAGCACTTTCTTCAATTGATGAAAAAGCTGTTGTGGGTTGTTTTTTTTCCAAAGGATTTCTGCCAACAGAAAAGGATTTTGAGCAGAACAGGGCACTAAACACTGCCAATTTCCTTGGTTACTGTATGAACAGCGTTAGATGTTCAAAGAAGGCAAGAAGAAACTGAAAAAAAAACCATATCAAAGATTTGTTCAAGAACTGAAGACAGAGAGGAGACAGAGTACAACGTTAATTGTGCCACTAAACCTTGTCAAACTATACAAGGGACAAGTAATGACCAAGTGTATTAAACCATTGAGATTTTAAAAGACTTTTTAAAATGCTCTGCGCACTTATTACTCACCCTCTCTCACACACACATGCATCCCTATCTACCTTCATGGCAACTATGCAGCATAGTACTATACATTTTAAACTCCAAGCTCATTGACCATTTTCTGTACAACATACTATGTAAAACCAGATTGCTTGTAGAGACTGCAATGTTGCAGGATAGAAAAATCTTCCCTCTCCACTCCAGCAGCTGAACCATAAGGACTCCTACAGTTAGTGCCATTTTGATTTCATTTATATGAAATGTGGGATCATTTTTATATATGATAAAAATGGTAGTAGGTTCTACCAGTTTCATGTTATTCAAAGCAGGAAATGACTGGCAAATGGCATATAACTGCTACACCCCCTGAGGAGGTCCCATGAACAGGGACTCCTGAACAGTCCCTGGACCTAACCAGATCTCTTCCACAACAAGAGAAAATGTCAGTCTACCACTCTCCCTCTTCCCTATCATCCACAAACTGAACTTCTAGCATCACTTCAGCCTCTACCATGAGTAGGTAATAATATCTGCAAGTACATTATGACAGATGACTGAATTCTAGGCAGTTCATGAATCCTTTCACAGCTAACAGGAAAGTTGTATGCTTCCTTGAACAAGTATCTGAGGTAGATACTTCTAAAACTAGCTTTGTGAAGCTTTAATGTATTATTAAGAGGAAGCAAGAATTACATATATCCCCAAACCAAATGCAGCTATCTCAGCACACCTTAGATACACCATAGATACACCAACAGTGACAAGACTTTTCCCTGAGCCTACATAGCAGCTTGGCCTTCTAGCAATTTTAAACAAACTTATTTCAAAAACACACTACAAGTCTGAATTCAGCCTGGGTCTCTGCCCATTCCCATATATATTCCTCCTCCACAACCTTCCTCAACTTTTGTTCTGGCTTTACATACCTTTACTGTATGTATCGAACTGCAGATCCAGCAGCAGCATATCCTGATGCTTTATCCTAGTAATCTACCTCTAAGATTTAATTCTATACCTAATTTCGAGTTAGGCCCATCTTACTGCTTTACCTGTGGTTATCCCCATTGTCTTCTCTCAGACCTCCCAGTAAGCCACAAAACAAAACATTCCATTAAGAATAAGCCACTACAGTGATTTAAATACTTCACCTTGACAACCACAGGTTTTATGAACACTGCTCCTAAAGTCTTTAAAGCACACTCAAGTCTATCTCCCACTTAAACCTCTCATTTGTGTGCAAACCATTGCACGATGTTAGCCTTTCTTTTATTATTGTATTATATTATTTATTATTGTATTTCTCTTATTTTTATTCTGTAAAAAAAGACAAAAAAGGGCACAAATCTTGTTTACACATCTTTAAATGACTGTTTTTAAAACTGTCCTTACAAAGAGATGTTTCATACATGAATGCTTTGTCTGCCTCCAGTTATTTTATAAAAGGTATCCACTTAATGACACCATTACCATGTCACTTACAGTGCCTTATTTAAAATTCCTGGATTAGCACATTGGCCTTTCATCTCAGGGAACCCAAATGCAAAACTGAAAAATTACTTTCACACTCTTAGCCTCGCAGACAGACATCACTAATTCTCAGTACAATTTGGCTTAAGTGACCATTTTTCCCTTGGGGGAGTGGCAAGTGTTGATTAAAGCAGCGTGTGATTTCAGGCCAGAAAAATAAATGGAATAAAGATGCAAGAGAATCTTGAAATTTGCATGCTTATAACATTCTTAGACTTGAGCAATCTAAATCACATCCTCATTTTCTAATCAATATTTCTTCCATTTAAAAGACACTATACAATCTCTTGAAGAATCTCTGGAAATTATTCAGCTGCAAAACTTACCACCTATGTACACACGGCTTTTTAACACCATGTAACCTAGTATGCTATAAAGTTCCCAGCTGCTGTGCAAAAAGCTACAACCCTCATTGTTTATACACCTTGTGTCCAACATCAGGAGTGTAAGTACTCTTCTATACTTAACATTTAAACACCCACAAGTCTGACAGACTTGTTATCTTGAATAAATGATTGACTGTAAAACACTGTTCTGAATCCATTATGACCTTTAGAATCTAATTTAAAAAAAAAAAACACAACAAAACAAACCAAAAACAAACAAACCCAACACATTTTAGACAAATACACAAAATTATTCACACAAAACATAAAGAAGACATTTACTCTAACTGTGCTGGATTAATTATATTCTAGTCTAAATCTGGCTGTAAGAGTACTCAATATGCATAATTCCCCATGTTTATTAAGCAAGTAATTTTTCTGCCTGTGCTAAAAACACCCTTGGAAACTAAATGAGGCCCTATAGCTTTAGTTAAAAATGTATTACTTAAGAATAAAACACATCAACTGTGGCAAGTACCTATTTTAAACCAGAAAGAAGTATGAAATAACTTTGGACAAGATACATTACATATGTGGAATGAAAACAAGAAAAACACATATTCAAGAAACTGTCAGAATAGCCAGATGAGCACATTGATAATGCAAATTTTTACCTTTTGTGAGGGAGGAGAAATACCACAATAAAACGAGATTTCTTACACAGTTACCCATCCCATGAATTTAAGAAATAAATCACTGGGGATGTTTGATAGCCTAAAATAGTACATTATGAGCTAAAGTTTTTCTTGACAATGCAGTGCTAACACAACGTTTTTACATTTCCAGATTCTTCTTGTATTACAAAAAATTGATGTTGCACTACTTTAAGTTAAAGGGGATGTCTAAGGTTCTAATGTCCATGAGAAACAAACCCAAATTTACACATGCACATGTATGCCCAACTGTTACCCCTTACAAGCAAGGCTCTTTCTTGCCTGCCTTCCTACCTTCACTCCCTGCAGTATTCTAGTTTCAGAAATTAGGTTATTGCTACAGAAATAACAAAAGCACTTTCCGAATAGAGAGAAGATTCTTAGAGGAGGAATTCTATATGTGTAGATAAAAACAACGCAAGCATAAAAAGGACTATTAAATTTGGCAGTGAGACCTCAGTGAGGACACACTCCTTTGAGAATTTTTGCAACTGTGTGTAACCCAATACCTACCTAAGGCAACATCCTGTGCTCCTTCCTCCTGCTACTGCCATTTGGCTTGCAAAGTGCACAGAGAATGAGAAGTAAAGCCAGTAACTGTTGACAGCTAATTTGATAGTAGTGTGAAAATATTTGTTTTAAAATAGGAGAGAATGCACAGTAGATTGTCTTACTCACCATGCATTTGTCAAAAGAGAAAATCCCATAAGTTTCCTCAGATAATGATGCCCATCTCTCAACAGCAAAAGAAGAAAATTTATCCATTAAAATACACAGTTCAGTTAAAATCGGGTTTTCCAGCCTTAGGTATGCTAGATTGAGCAAAGTTATACATCTCTCCCCTCCCACATAGCACCAAGCACCACTGTATGCATACGGGAGGACTCCAGCACAACTACACACTGCAAGAACAAAGCCCTTCATTTCCTAACATACAAATAATCAAAGAACAGCCAAAAATAAAATAACTATGACAACTGAAGATTTGAGACCAGGTGGGGTGTTAGGGGGAGGAACAGAGGAAGGGGAGGGAACCACAGTATTGAGAGGATGACAGCTGAGAAAAAAAAAACATAAACCACAATTTTTAAAATCATGAGGACTGTAACACAAATAGGTCAAATTATTAGGATAAAACTGTGTAAGAGTATATCATGCACACATCTAAATCTGAAAGAGAAGTTACTATACCAGAAAAGTAGCATATGACGTTATTAAGTTAGTAGTATAATCTAAGCTGTACCAATCAATTACACTAAAATTGTATGCTCACAGGCTTCCCCTTCAACTCAAACAATGAAGTAATCTAAAAGAATAACATATATCCCAAATCAGTAAGAGCTAGCTACATGTTTATACTACTTTAGACCAGCTGGACTTATGCCGATACCATAAAAAGTATATGCTGTGTCCTGTGAAAATTGTTCATGAGAACCATTTAATACAGTGAAATTTCATTTTTCACATTGGTGGTATATTAAAAGCCTCTGAGTAACAGAAGAATTTATTAACAGTGATTCAGGCAGATTAGGCAGCACTGAATTTTTGAAAAATATCTACACATTTACAAAATAAATTGAACTAATGAATTACTTAGTTTGTTACAACTGACTTCTTAGAAGTTAATATATCTGCCTTAATCAAGAGTCATATTTCCGTACTTCACTTCCATGTGTATTTTTAACTTCACAGATACCCCCAATGCCTAGAGTTACACTAGGCAAGCCTAGTGCACGTAGGTGTAATGATTTTGTATTGCTTCCACTTTTTAGTGAGCTAATAAAAAAAGGGAAGCTACAGTGGCTATGGAGAAACACTGTGCAGTGTTACCCTGATTCCCAAAATACTTAACGGGCCATCCACTACTAATGGGCTAACCAGCAGGAGCAAGAAAAAAGTTTTTTGTGTTTAAGGCTGATATAAACCCTGTGGAACCAGGCTCCAATTATCCTCCATTAGAAACAGCACCATAGCCTTCTACAGAGGCATATATTAATATTCTGAAATGCCATTATAACACTTCATATTTAAAACCTACATTAATCTGTAAGCAAAATCAACCTGCACAAGATACAGAATTACAGTAACAAAAAAGCACAGTAACAAATATTCATTTATGTACACATATATATTTATGTATGTTGTGTAAATATGTACCTCACATAATTTATTACATAAATAAAAAAATATAAAATATATTTATTTAAAACATTATTTACGCTAAGCACATGTATTACCAACCCATATTAAAATCAGAATTATAAGACTGATGTAAATGCTGTACCCCTTTCTGCAGAGCTATTGGCATAACTGCAGGCAGTGTTACTCTTCTTGAAGACAAACTCATGTCTGCTCTTCACAAAACTCACCATCCTTCAAAGTGATAACATGAAGCAGAACAAAGTAGTTAGCAATATTTCTTGAAGCCTAACTTCTTGAAACCCAAATATTGGACAGTCAGTGCAAAGAAAAGACTAAGAATGTAGTAAATGATACCCACGCAAAGCCAATTACAGAAGAAATTGGGGTACGACTAACTGGAAATCAACCAATCAAAGAGCTTGAAAACTCATCTTCTCTCTTTGGAAAGGCCAACACTGATATTTCTGGCTATAAAAATAAGCAGAACAATATGCATTTCTATCACTCAGAACCTTGTCTTCACTGTCAAAACAAAAATAAAATGTAAATGATTAAAGACTGTATTTTAGCACTTGATACTGAGTGGTTACACTGTTTTTTTCCTGTCTTTTCCCAGCAAACAAAATACTCTTCAGTGCTTCTGATCGTCAGGTTTAAAGAAAGTAGCTAAGCATAAAAACAGATGTGTCCATGAAGTTTCATTCTGATTCTTACCTCCCTTTATTCAGAGCAGCAGCAAACCCCATTTTTACTTAAAGCAATACAATTTCTACCACTGCAGTGTAACAAAGGCCTGAAAATGTGGCAAGTAAAAGGTTACAAGTCAATGAAATTTAGGACTGTTTTATGAACTCAAATTGTTGTTCACCCTGCTTACATTATTTACTTTATGTATCAAATACCTGCATAACAAGCCTGGTTTCATTAATGTGGTTCTAAGGAAGTAATGGTTTTTTTTAATTCTTCAGGAAAAGGGTAGAATTTTACATTCCTTATACAATAAAGAAAGCTATAATCTTTTTTAAAGGTCTCATAATGTGCTTCATAGCAGAAAAAGTTTTTTTCTTTTATGCAGCATGACTAAGCAATAATCCTGTTGTAAACCAAACTGTTAAATAGATGCTGGAACTGCAATATTTGATATTTCTTTTATAACTCTTGAACAAACAGTTTGCATCAGAAACATTGCTCACCACCAGTGAAGACTGCAGACATTCTGCTAAAATTATTTATATTAAGTATTCATAACATCTCAAGCAATAATGTATCAGATATGGAGACTACTGTAGTTTCATAGGAAGTTACTTTATCATGTAGCACACATCTAATGTATATGTCCTAGAACCATTCATTACTGACTTAGCAAATAGTACAATAATCCATGCTAAAATTCACTAGATCATATTCATAGCGTTTTCCTTCTCAGTCATTAGCGATGAGCACACTCTGTAGTAATCCCAAAATGGCTAGGGAAAAAAGTGTTATCTCCAAGACATAAGAAATGTCAATATACTGGTAAGTTAAACAATGTGATTCCATGTAATTTTTCAAGTGGCAAAAACTACATAAAAAGTCACAGGCACCAGTAAGACGCTTCAGAGTCCATGGACTCAAAGCATCTATTTTCATGCTAAATCACTTTCCTGAAATCCTAAAATCATTAGGGAGTAGGTGAATTCTGTTGATGACAAGAACACCAAACACCATAAATAGAAAAAGAATACAGCTCCCTCCCAAAAACTAAAATTTTACCTGCAGCTCCCAAACAGTAATAAAATACTCCTAAGAAATAGGAAGCAAATACTTTCCTAAACTTTCAAAAGCTTTTGTCCTTGATTGAGACACATGGGATGGAAAAAAAACTAGTATAGAACTGATGTCAAGTCACAAGGAGAACTTGTTTGCAGATAGACATTTGATCTTTGTTCAGTCAGTTTTAAAACAAGAGCTTTTAATAAATCCATAAAACCAGTTAAAATACAGCAGATATTATCTATTTCCTTGGCTCGATAAAGGTTCAGTTTTAACTTGACTCATTTTACATTGAGTATATAGCAGCAAGAGATCCATAGCAACTGATTTTCTAGGTTTAAGGTATATTTATTTACTTCTTTCTCTCTTAAGCTCCAGTCCAAAACTCTAATGACTAATTTGAAAAATCAGAAGAATCAAAATCTATTTGAGAGATTGAGTTTAAAGTGTTCATTCCAAATCTTACAGAATTAACATCCTTTTCTACTAGAGATAGTTATAATAAATGTCAAGTGTTTGCAATTAGGTTTTTACCTTTCAGGCGCACAGTTTTTATTTCCTATGGGAACATGTTCTCAAAATTCTGTAATATAGCTTCAAAATTTTGCTGTAAGAAAATAACTTGTGGTAACAGAGCCTGATCCTGTAGGAATTGTACTCACAGGAATATTAGACATGCATATATTGCAACACATATAAAAGTATTTAATAGAAATTTAATAATAAGTCTAACACACCACAAAAAAGAACCAGCACAATTCATAGTTTCAGTTCTTCCCCTTCTAGCCTTCCCATGGATGAGCCAGGTATTCCAAACAATACTGTGTATTGGCACAGTTTAAGGGCAAAGCAAGATAACACAAAGCAGGACCCCAAATCCTGCACTGAAAAGTTACCTCCAAATACGTCATTTCATAGCTCTCAGAAGACTGTTGTCCTTTTGCTGGCCAAGAAACATGTGCTACATGAACTCTGAACTCCTTTTGAATGTTATCCTTCAATTAGCCACGTGTCAGCTTTCTTCTTCTCCCTGGTTATAGCTGTGATATAACTGGGTCAAACTGACCCTTAAACATACTTAAAACGAGGTTGTCAGACTCAGTGGCTGTATTTGGAAGGGCTTTGAGCAACTTGGTCTAATGGAAGGTGTCTCTGCCCATGGCAGGGGGATTGAAACCGGATGACCTTTAAGGTTCTTCCAACCCAAACCATTCTTTGATTCCGTGATGAATTCATCATTCAGCTGCTCCAAAGACCCATTAGTTTCAAATATCTTAAGTCTTCTGTATGGCTTGGTCGACACAGCAAGTACATATTCTAATTTTCCATTAAGTCTACTCCTTATGTAAGCTTTCACCAGGTATCCAAATTGTTAATAACATTACAAAACTGACATTATCTTTCATATGTGTCTGCCCAATACCTGCTAAAAAACAACAAAGTTACAAACCTCCTACTGGATACTTAACTTTTTAAAAAAAAAAAAAAAAAAAAAAAAAGTATTAATGCCTAACCTTCAGTGTTACTCAATAAGGTCATTGTCTCACAGGCAGAAGTACAAGGTACAAAAAGTTATAAGAAATAACTCAAGAGGTAACCTTTTCAAAACTCTTTTCAACTGGCTTCTGATCTTACATGAAGGAGAAAAAAACCACAAACAAACCACCAACAACAACCAACCAAACAAAACCCACAGCATAGCCTTTTCATGGCTGCTTTTCAGGTCCATGAATGACAAGGATATTATCCTAAGATCATAGTAAGGAGTAGTTATGAAGACACTGGGAAAAGATGGATCTCATTGTTCAGTGAGTTTCCCAGATGAGACAACACACAGATGTACTTTCAAAGCTCCCTGTTCTGAAGTTATGTGAATACAGTAAACTGAAATTAGTTTACTATTAAAGTCAGTAATCATGGACTAGAGCCTATCATCTACATGACTACATCAGAAGCAAAACAGCTTTCCAGGACAATCTGAAATTGGACAGCTGTTACCTCCTGAACAAGTCAGACACGCAAATACTTTACACTTTGAGGGGAAAAAAAAAAAAAAAAGAAGAAGAAAATCACTTTAAAATATAACTTCATGAGTATAATCAGATATAAATATGAAGGCAACCAGTCACAAATTACAGATACGTGAACCAAGTATGAAAATAATTATATGGATAATTTTCTTTTAGCCCTAATAAATAATTACTGTACTAGACAGAAACTAGGCAGATGCTGCCTGCTTACCAAAATGGAAGAGATTATTCCTAATGCTACAACACACTAACCAGAGGGGCTGATGTTAGAGAAAAGCCTAATAATGAAAATCACAGGAGCCTGGTCAAAATCTTCTGTCTCACCAGATTATTTATCTCCCCTCCAATGATAATGGAAGGGTTCATACTGCAGGAACAATGGCAAAAAGCTGAGCACTACTCTTTAACGTAGGTCTGTATTTTGCAGTACAAAAGAGCATGACGCAGGTTTCCATCCTTTTCCTTTCAATCCTCCTCACAAACCTGTGGGATCTTAAAGCCTTGTTATGCACACTCCTTGCAAAGCTTTTCAGCTGCCTATTTTCATCATCAGTAGGCTCAAGCCTGATTGAAAAGCACACTGATAACTAAGTTCTGTCAATTGAGTTTTAAGAAAACCCTCATATTGAGGGCTTTCCCCTCACTACATAACAATAATTTCTTGCAAACTTTCAGCCTGTTTCTCAACAATTGATACCATTTCTGTGCCATTATCAAGTGCCTGCAGCTGTTCATGAACTCCAAATCTTAATGTAATCAGTAACAGGAGTTATCATAACATAACTAAAATTAAAAGGCTATTTATAGCCTAAGAATGCAGTCACTGAAAAATCCAATTCTGCTCACAAGGCTATCTACTGTATCTTGCTTTATTGTGCATATAATATCCAGTTAAAAAGCAAAGAGATAGACACATTGGTAAGCAGTATATACATGCATACCAGAAATAGGCAGGAACAATCCATCTGTATCCTAATTAGAAGCACAGGCACACCTCTAGGATAACCAATATACATTTATCTCTTGAGACTTCAGTACTAAATATCAAGTACACTATTGGGCTAAAACATGAGCTGATTGGCTGCAAATGAATGCTCTGTGACTGAAACAGGAAAAAAGAAAGTTCACACTCTTACTAGAGCAGAGGTCTAATTTCTTTTCCCTCCCACAACTGCCCTTGTTGAAAAAATTTCTTTGGCCTGATTAGCCTTTTTTTCTTTTTTATCTTCCCAGTTGAGGTGACTCCCATAAGGACTCTAACATGTGAGAGATGCTTAAGTACGCCATCTTGAAGGTTTCTCTTTATCTTCATTCCCAAATTAAAGGCAGTTATACAGAGACGTGTGAATTCCCTCAGAAGTAACAACTTTAAACATGTTGAAGACAAACAAGAACATGGCCAGTGATCTCCCACTTATCATTGCAGGATTTCACCACTTGCTAGAGATATATCCCATCACAGAAATAATCAGCTGCTAGAAAAATTTAGAAATCCCCAACTGGAAGCTGTATCAGTGATAACATCAATCTCAGATAAATGATACAAATTATGAATGTTGCTCAACACTATTCTGATTAACCTAGACGTGTCCCTGGAAGTCAGATGGGAAAGTTTATCTATTTTGATCAAAAGACAGTTCAGACAGTGGTCAGTAAAAGGAAGATGACAATAGTGTTCTGCTGTTACAATACTGATGTCTTGCATCCCACACTTACCACAGTATCATTTACTGACAATGTCACCAATGAGAAGCCACCTGAAAAAAGATCTGTCAATAAAATATTTATTTAATCATGCATCTGTCTGTGGCAGATATGGAGCTGCTACAAATGACCTTAAATTCTTAGTTATCCAGTCTAATCTTAAAGAAATGCACTCATTCCTGGGAAAAACTATAAATAAAACCAGTGCTAGTATCTATCGCATCTAATTCCCTTCTGAAAATCATAAGGATTCAAGCTCCATTCATCAGAATTTAATCTTTTAAAGCCAAGCTCAATATAAGTGAATTATCAAAAGTGACTCAGCAACATTAGAGTAGAAGTTCCCTGCAGTTTCAGCTGGCTTTAACTGTAAAACCTCTTTATATTCAAAGAAAATGAGACTGATTTTACCATTTTCTGCTCTAGCCACCTGATAATTACAAAATACTAGAGAGGTGTCCCAGGACCAAAATACTAGGTACTCAACTCAGAATTCAAGAGATTAATGTTAAAGAATTGCTTTTGGAAGAATCAAAGTTTCCAAATTTACAGACATTTTCTACACAAAGAATTAGATCTACTGCAATGTACCAGAGGTTTTTTGTTCAAAATATAACTTCCAAATGGCTCAGAAGAGGCAGTTTCTTGTTTTGAGAAAACAGTCCTAACAAAAAAGATAAGAAACTTCAGTTTCAATTTTCAGGCTGCTGAAGCCAAAACCAATCAAGATCAAAGCATGATTAAAATCATCCCAATTTTTAAAACATTGGCAAAATGTCTACCAGAATCTTTGACAGTACTGAGGATTTTTTTTTAATCTTTTGTATCTAGAAATTGTAAAAATTTAAGCCTAAAATTTTCCTGATGTGAATTAAACAACAAGCTTGCAGAGGCAATATCGTAGAAACCAGGAAAGTTAAAGTAAAATTGGTTTTGTGCTCATTTGAAAGGAAAAAAAAAATAAAAAATGCTATTTTTGTTAAATTAGAATGTTTAGAGTCTTTGCTTGAGTTGGTTTAGGACAGTAACAAAGTACAAGGTTAATGTGTAATAACACTGAGGGTTGATGTGAAGTTTGACAGAAAGCAATTTCTTCCCTCTGTAAGAAAGATACACTAATGAATGAACCAATGTAAAGAAGATAAAGTAAAATACAGAAAGAAAAATAAAAGTCACAAACAGGTGATTAATCTGAAATTTCCCCGTGCTGACATATCAGATAGTTTGTGCTAGGCCACTTCAGAATAAACAAGGTGATATTCCGTATAGGCCTATGACTTTCTGCCACAGTGTTAAGGCAACTGGACAAACCACAAAGTTACATGCATTCAAACAGCAACTTTTAATAGGGGTCTAGCTATTTTTAATCTGCTATAATAGCAATAAATCTTTCCTGGGAGTGTAGGTACAGCCATATAAATGAAGAACAGGGGACAGAAACTGGAGAAGACCACCAGGCGAGACACCACAAAAAGGAGTCCAACTGATTCAAGTCTTTATAGCAAAGATTTCATGTAAAAACCTTGAGCTCGTTAAGTTGGTTCTGTACAGGATATATTTTTCTGTTCATCTGTAAACTGGTTGGAAAGACCTTTTCCTTTCCCTTCCTCCTTTCAAACTCTAAGGTTTTTTTTTTTTTGTGTAATTTAGGGAAAGACATGGGAGAAACATACACATTCTTAGAAACTGGAAGGAAGAAATACTAAGAACTGATTAAAAGAGGATATGTGCAATGCTGTCCAGCCTGGAAAGGATCTGTCAAGAAACTGACAGACTGGAATTACAGAGTAAATTTCATTAATGCATCTTTGATTAGAAAATAGATTTCAGCCAATGGAAATTGCTTGAAAATTTGTGAATTATTACATTTAAATTTAAAATCTTTTTGCATTAAAAGTCAAGAGAAAACTGGTATTTCAGAAAAAAAAACACCCTGTCATAAAAATATCTAAGTACCAGACACTTAACCATTTGTGCCTGCTAATAGAATAATACGAAAAATGTGTAAGAATGAGGTTTCAAGTGGGTACACTAGAAGACCCTGAACTATAGCTGTAGAAGAAAATAAACGGCACTCCAACTGCAACAGGCAATGCTAAATATTATTCATACACTTAGAATAGCACACATTTAAAGAAACATCTGTTCTTTGTCATAAAGTTGCTTTCAGTTCTTCTTTGCCAAAGAGCTTTAGATGAAAATCTTTGTTAATGCAAAAAAGTGAAGTGACATTCCACTACAGTCAAATATGTATCTGAGATCTCTTTATACAATAGATTTCCTGGAAAGAACATTGTGGGAGTATATTTGGATTCTAAATGATAAAAATATCTACTTGTTTAGAACACCAAGAAAGACAAAAGAGGTAAGATAAAATTCCTAAGATTTGAGCGTTCTTCACCTTGAGATTTACTTGAGTTTTATTTTTGCACTTCTAATTTAATTTAAAGACACAAGGCACTAATTACCTTGAACTACTTTTGTGATGAAACACTTTCTGGCTTATCCTTGATCAGGGCAAGAACTATCACTCCAGTGTAAATGATTCAGGTTTTAATTTCAGAAAGACTTCAAAGCTAAGCCTTCATAAAACTATAGTAACCTCTTTTCAGTTCATTTGACCAAAGAAAACCAAACGCATACTAAAGAACAGAGCATGTTTACTTACAGTTAATATTTTTTCCCTACCAATATCCATTTTTATCATAATTAGAGACAAAAGTACAAAGTGTTTTATATTTCAAGTGTCTTGTCACTTCTGGGAGAACACAGACTCTGAGACACGATTAGATATTCCACATGAGTTCACAAACTCCACCTAGTAACAGCAAACAATCAATTCCTCCATAGCCAGCATTTCCTAGCATGTACCTAGTTGATCATGCTGTGCTGAATATCAGCAAATAGCTGGGATTTTGGTCTTTTCCAATAAAAGTCTTGCACCCTGAAGCACAAAATGTAGTCTACCTGAGCATATACAAATATAACATCATTCATGCCAAAGCACCCAAGTCCCTCCTACATTTCTTCCAAGGATACCAAACTTGACAATTTCTTACAGAATGGATTACACAATCCACAAAGTAATCTTGCCATCCATACGTTCAGTTTCAGGTTTCATCTCTACATCATTCCCTTGAGGATGAGGACATTAAATACGTAATCCAACTCCAACTTGTGAAACATCTCAAAGTTCCACCTTCCTAAACATGGGTGTGATATCATAATATCAGTTCCATAGGGTCAACTCCAGGAAGTGCTCCATTGAGAACAGCTCATCTGACAAAGAAGCCTGTAGTTCTCAGCAGCTCAGTGTGGGTCTGTTCTTCCTATTCTCCTAGCTTTCAAACCTTCCTCTAGGATAATAAAATTTGTCACTGTGCTGACTCTATACTTTTACTCCTTATTTTGATCTCCACCATTCCCCGTCTGTTTTTTAAATTAAAAGAGAACAAAACAGTCAAGGTCACCTCTCAAGGTTTGTTCTAATTTCTCTCACCATGTCACGATTATGAGTCTGTGGGGATATAACACAAAACTCTTTCAAAACTGCAGGAAGGAAAAGAAGATGGACAGCTGTGTTGACGAGGCAGACCAAATAATTTTCAGACATGCAGATGTCCTCCTTCCCAAGGACAGAGGCAACTCACTATTCTCCTACATGGCTGTTACCAATTTGCTTTTATAAACTTATTTCCAGTAAGTTGACCCCACAAACAAACATGCTGTTCAAGCAGCGTGTTCAATGTTTTGAGAGGCTTATGATAAAAGATCTTCAGAATACAGAAAGAACTTCAGCTTAGAAAAACAAGAATTCAAAATAATGCTAATTATCTATTCAGAAGAGAAAAGATTTCAGATGTCATATGTGTTATGAATAAGAGAATAGATATTTGTGACAACTTCTTTTTTCCTGGGAAGTAGAAAATCTTTTCTGGAGAGAAAAACAAGACAGAAGAGGCATAACTTCTTTTTCTCTTTTAGAAAAGCCTATTTTGATAATAGTTACCAATTAGACATAAGTAGAAATTCACTCTGTAATTTTTCTTTATTATGCCTGAAAATAAAGACACAGCAGTAAAAGAAACTAAATCAGAAAGAAAGCAATCTAAAAGAAGAATCACTGAAAAACATGTAGATCATCAGAGAGGCAACAGAAAAAAATCTGGCAGCTGTCAACAATATTAAGATTTTAAAAAGTGCTTAAATGTAGCTGGTTTCTCTTAGGATTTCAGAACCTATCAAACTGTAACAGTAATACTCATGACCTTGGGGGCTGCATACATTGAAATTTTTGTATATGGATTAAGTATTTGCAGACAGAGCTGTTACAAAGTTGGCAAAATAAAAACATGGGGTGGAAACATGATATTTCCAAGCACAACCTCCACAACTGTGGGAAGTCAAAGCCACAGCCAGTTCACTTCTCCTCTTTGCACATCTCTCTCCTTTTCAAACCTAAGTAATTTTATAAATATATTAGAAGACTTCAACCTGAATCAAAGATTAAAGTTTAACTCAACAGTTGCCATTTGGCCTCAGCCTTTAATAACTTTAAATGAAGAACTTAAGAACAGTCAGGCTGAGTCTGATGAAAGGTCTGCTTAGCCCAGCGTTATTTATCCTGCAGTGGCCAACTTGGTGAAAGGCTTTTTGACAGAAACCATGGTCCTGTTAAAATGCCTCCTTTAAATAAAAGGAAGATTCCTCACAGTTCTTCTGGTAACTGGAAAATGTATCAGGCCCTTCGTATTATTTTAGCACCATTATTATTTTAGCTCACTTCTGTCA
Source organism: Lathamus discolor (assembly GCF_037157495.1). Lineage (NCBI taxonomy): Eukaryota > Metazoa > Chordata > Aves > Psittaciformes > Psittacidae > Lathamus > Lathamus discolor. Next base: position 90,984,960 of record NC_088886.1, on the reverse strand, counting down.
GTAAACAAGCTGTTCTTGATCCTACTTTTACTAGAGAGCACACTACATTCCTAAATGGAAAACCAACAGAAATGGAAGGACTATGAGCAGAAATTGTCACAAAATGTATGACAAGAACCTTTATGAAGAAACAGACGTGCAATCAGAAAAGCTATGAACTCTAGCTTCTGAGGGATTGAAGCTAGCACTTGGCTGGCTTACATGATCAAGCCAGTCAGTAATGTTAACCATGACAGGCCACAAAAGCAGACAGTTGACCTTTGTGTGTTAAACCTTGCTTGGGAAATCTACTAACCAGTTGCAAGCACAAAAGTTACTACAGTAAGTGCAACTTAGGCCAGCAACATGTGTAATTTAAACTAATTCTTTTATGTGGCTTCTAGTCCTTATGCTCAGAAAGATGTTACCAGTACAGTGTTTTTCCTGCCTCTACAGACAGTCAACACTTCTACCTAGCCCAAGCACAAAACTGTCACAATTCTAGCCACTGCCTCAGCAACGTTTAGATACACACTGACTAGAAATGCTTCAGATTAGTATTACTATTGTAAGAAAGAACTAAAAACAATAAAAGTACTCCAGAAGGACACCACAGCTATTTTTAGAGAACATACAAAGTATGGCAAGATAGAATCAGTACAGTTTCCCAGACACATACATGTTTTTCACTGGAGAAGCAGGGATAAGATTCCTCCTTAAGGTGCCAGCCAGGACTTTGCCAATAAAGCTCTCTGGCAGGTGCACAGAAAGAGCCATGACTGGTCAGCTTCAGAAAAGTTAATACAACTACAAGAAACTTCAACTTCCAGTCTATTTCTTCATGCAAATCTAAAAACTGAATAACCAACAGCAGTGTAAGTTCGTACACCTCCAATCTCACCCCTAAAACTGTTAAGACAGGGTCTTGCAGACCACCAAGAATGTGAAGGAGGTGGTACCCTTAATCCTACAGTTGTTCCTTGTCAGAACTCCTTCCAGGCTCAAGAAAGGGAAACAGAATGTAAGCTTTTAGAGTGAAAGAGATCTTCAACACCAGTAATTTCCATTAATTGGAAATTTCCTCTTTAATCTCTACCCCTGCTCAGGATAACATTTAAATTGTGCATGAACAGAACTAAGACAAAGCACTGCCAGGTCTGTCTGCCCACTCAGAACTTCCCTTGGTTTACACTTTCAGGTATTTATGGAAATACAGTAACATCAGCTGTAGACAAATAAACACATATGCATATAAAATATATGCCATGTACACAGCATTTGCTCCTTCCCCATCAATTTTAGTTTTATTCAATTATCCTACCAAAATTAGACCTTCAGACAAAAGAAGCTGCTCAATGGCTGTTAAATTTCCCTGTGCTATAGCACTGATGACAGTAATTGGAGGTTGGGAGGAAGGGAAGAAAGACATTAACTTCTCATTTAAGGACATAAAGTACTGCCTGCCTGCCCCTGCTTCCGCTTTACCCGAAAAATTTTCACAGTCACATGTAGGCTCTGTGAAAGAACAGTCACATCTAGAGTCACAGGTTCCAAAACCTCATTTTCTACAACCATCAGTGACCTACAGAGAAAATTTCACCAAATTACAGAAATATGGAACACCTTTATTAGAAAAAATAACTTAATAGGTAACTGAGCTTTTTCCTCAAGCTTTCATGAAACCAATCTATAATTTCTCAAACAATAATTTAGAAATCTTACCTGCTTTTTTCTTGAAGTTTCCTTGGACAACAGGCTGGCTGACAAAACTGATGCGAACGGAGAGCAGCAGAGCTCCGGAAAAGGGTTTGGAATTGATGAGATCTCCAAAATATTGTCATCTTTCTGTTTCCTCCTGTTTCAGCAAAATACGTAATATCAAACATAACAAATTGTTACAATTTGATAAAAATATACCAAATTGTAGCAACCGCTGTTAAAATTGCAGTATCCAACCACAATACACGAAATACTAAGGCATTAATACCACAATGCTTCCTGGTTGCAGCAATTAGCTTCTTTATGCAGTTATTTTTTTTAATCAGTAGGCTGAATCTATTAACATACAGTGCTTAACACTACTTGAAAGCAATCCAAGTATACAGCTCTGAATATAAAGTTGTTTGAATATGTTTAAGTCTTTGCAGAGCAGGAGCACAGTTATATTTATATTGGCTCCTAAGGACATTAGTAAATATTTTGTTGTCCCTGTGTTCATGTCATTCCCTATGTACACATATTACAACAGTGGATGCATGTAACTTCTCATTAATACTTCTTGAGTAAATCACAACTGGATTTTAAACCGATGGAAACTTTTTTTTTACCAGGTGTCAAAGTGACTGACAAGGCAAAACACTGCTAAGCAATACACTCCTTTCTGTTTTCAATTACTTTTGTATTTGTATCTGCATAGCTCCATCGTAAAATAAATGTCTCAGCAGTTGCTGACTCCTTAAATTTGACTGTGTCTGAAGTACCACCAAGCAGCATTTGCAAGAGTAGTGAAGATAATCACTCCTGTACTTGCTGAAGAGCTCAAGTTATGCACTGATTTAAAGTATCACCTTAATAACACGGCTATTTAGATGGCTGTGTACATTACAGTGCATGGTTTTCTCACAGAAAATGCTCAACAGCACTTTGTCTACTTGCTTTCATTTGGACAGCAGCACCCAGTCTGCCTACATATTTTCTATACGTGTGAGTTAATGACTCCAAGTATTTAGCTTTATTACCTTATTATTATCATTCCAGATTTCACATACTAATTGGTACAATGTGTGAAAACCCATGAGAGTAAGGTAATGATGCGGAATGAAGACACTTTCTGGAAATCCTCACTGAATATTCACTCAAAGTGCTATCTAGCATTAAGGAGTGAAAAATCCCATATGCAGTATTTTAAGATTCTGCAAACTTCAGTCTACCAAAACTGATCAGACGCTTCATGAAAAGCCTAGCTCACAGTTTCCCTTACTAAGAATAGAGACCAGTGCCTTTAAGAACAGCCTCAGAGGTAGCAAACGGTGCACTCCGCTGACAGCAATTACAGCGGCATCGCTAACGGTGAAGCCGTTTATCTCACGAATATTGTAAGACAAGACACTGCAAAGAGAAAGCAGAGGCTCGGGTCGGTGTGACAAGCAGGCTCGCCAACGTCGTCTCTTTTCACCTCAAACTGGGAAACCTCTAAAAAGAAGATAAAGGAGGGGGGGGCAGCGGGAGTGCGGACGCCACGCATCTGCAGCGCAGGGAAGTGTCTGCAGGGCCGGGAAACAACTTTGGAGTTCCAGGGAGGCGCGGGCCGGTCCCGGGCCAGGCCGCCCCGCTCCTGCGCTCGGCCCCCTCCCCACACCGCCGCCACCAAGCCGCGGGGCACTCGCCCTCTCAGGCCCCGCCGGACCCGCTCCCGCCCGCAGGATGCCGGCCAGCCCCTAGACGGCGGCAGGCGGGCCCTCGAGGGAGCAGGCAGGGCCGGCGGTGCCTGCCCGGGGTCCGGCCTTACCTGTCGGGGGGCGAGGGCGGCGGGTCCCCGCCTTGGGATCGGGGGAGCGGGCAGGGGGACCCCGCTGCTCCGTGGGGGCCGCCGCCCTCGGGCTCCGCCGCCGTCCCTGAGGCGCGCGGCACACCGGGCAGCGGGGCGGCCATCGGCGGCGGCGACGTCCTGGCTGGGCGGCCGCCCGCGCGGGAGGCACGTCGGCGAGCGGCCCCGGCTCTGCCGGGCGTGTCGGGCGGAGGCTGCTCTCCGCTCCCGCTGCGAAGGGGGGAGGTGGCGGGGAGCGAGGGGAAGCGCCGCCCGGGCGGAGAACGGCACCGAACGCCTTCCCCGGCACACGTGCGCGGGCGGCGGCGGGGGTGGGCGGCCGCCGGCTCCACGCTGTGGCGGGCGGGGGCCGAGCCGTGCCCCTCCGGCTGCCGCCGCCGCCGCCGCGCCGGGGCGGGAGGTGCCCTGAGCTCCGCTCCCTGGCGGCACAGCGGGGCGGGCCCCGGCAGGTGCGCGGCTCCCCCGCCCTCATCCCGGGACTCGAGGCCGCGGTGTCACCCGACCCGTCCGCAGCGTCGAGCCGGGCCTGACAGAGCGCCGGGGCGGCCGAGGTCGTGCAGCGCTGCCCCTTGACTCCCCAGGAGTTGGCTCGGACCTGGCCGGTAACCTTCTCCCCGGCTGGGCCGGCCCCTGGCGCACGGCCGCGCATCGGGGCCCGGACGCGCACTGCCTGAGGGGCCTGGCGCCTGTTTAAGCGCCTGACAAATCATTAAAGAAGCTACCCCATCCCTCTGTGAGGTCGGGGATTTACGGTTATGCCTTAGAGAAATAAGGAATGAGCAAGGCCGGAGGACAGACCCGTACGTTTGCGCCAAACAAGCAGCTCTAGGGGGGAGGCTGGGTTCCCGCCGGGCCCAGGGATGGCGTTCAGCCGCAGCTCTAATGAGAGAGGAAAGTGGTTTATCGTTGTGCCTTGGGCTCCTTCACAGCAGCCTGCACTGCTGAAGAAGCCAGCTCCTGTCCTTCTTTATGTACACAGAATCCCACTTGGCAATTCCACAGCCGCCCTTATCGGCATTCTTGCCATTCAAAAATAAAACTACCCCCTCACTGCATGAAGAACAGTTTGATAGCACCGAACAGAGAGGGTAAAAGTGTGTAAATCAGCCAATTTGTTAGAAAGTCAAAGTCCAGCCTCTGGCAAAAACAGCTGAAGGTAGAAGCCTTCTGATTGTACTTGGACAACAGCTGCGAAGTCAGACTGGTGAAAATACGTGGGACGTGTGCTTTGATGTTTTCCTGAAGCCACCAAAGAAATAGTGACACACAAGCCAAAATTTCAAAAGAATATTTTTCTGATTCAGAAACAATACAGTTTTCATTTTGGCTGAGTCACGGATGATTTTGCAGGACACTTACTATCAATGAAATGAAAGATTCCTCTGAACAGCTCATTCTCTGTTACACTGGCAGCAGCAGTGCAAGCTCAAGTTGATTAACAATTCTTACATACAGAGACTGGCAAACATCTGGGATATTACATTGTCAGATGATTGACTGGATTTGCTCACTGTTTGTGAACAGCTATGTTTTTACGCAACTGCACAGATGAGACCACTATTTTTTGACCAATTGATTCACTGTCATAAATGTGGCATGTTAAACCTCACTGTCTTCAAAAGAATGGAAGGAAGGAGAGCTGGTCTGGGTGCTCCAGGTAGAAAACTGAGGTCAGGAAGAGATAAAAACCTTCAAGTGGCAATTGTATGCTGATATTAATCAGCAATATAAAAGTTCAGCCATGAAAAGAAAATGTGCTTTGACTTTTCACCCAGTCTGTCCAACTTGTTACATAGCTGCAACCTGACACACACGGTACTTTTTTCTGTCTCTGGCTTAGTCATTTAATTGTTCTAAAATGGCAGGCAAATAAAAAACACAATTAGAAAGCATATTAGCAAATAAATTAAATACTTGTATGTTTCAAAATAACTTTGCTAGGATTCTAATGAGTCATGACAGGAAAAATGCCACTTGTAAGAAAGATCAATAAGAAATGTAATACTATTATAATTTCACTCGAATGTAGTAATTTAAGAAACAGATTGTCTTTAAAACACTTTTTTCTTATCATCATCTGTCCTGATGGTTGTTGCTTTCAGCACTTTCTGTGGGAATAGCATTGTATGAGAAAAATAGTCATTGGGAAACTGAGGCAGGGAAAGACCTATACCGGCTGTTCCAGTGTAGCGTTGGAAACGTTGCATAGATGAGAATGCAAAGCTAAAGTTTCTCCTGACTTAACTGTCTCTCTTTGCAAACAACTGCAAGGATAAAGAAAATGCCGGAGCTTGGCTAAAGATACCTGAGAGAGCTTGACCTAGACTCAATTCAGGTGTAACCCTTTTTAACTCTTCCTTTGAACAAGTACAAACCCTATAATCTCTGGACGATTAATAGTGTTGATACTAAAAGGCTAGCAGCTTTCTTCTAAGCCCTGACACCACAGTATTTGTTGAGCTGTGTCATTTGGCTTCACTTTTGTCTTAAGTACATCTAAGCTGCCTAGTCTGGTTTTTGATACTTGCTATGCTTCTGCAGCATGATGTTCCTTGTTCTAAGGCTTAACGTTTCCCTTGCTATGCTTCTACAGCATGATGTTCCTTGTTCTAAGGCTTAACGTTTCCCTGAAACTGATTTTCTGAGCATTCTTCAGTCGTTGACTGAGTAGTTTTGTTTTCTATTTAATAATGTTTGTTAGCCCTAATCATGTCCAGGTGTTTATCAGGTAAAATTAAAAATATATATTGTGGAAAACCCCAATGGATTCAAGGTATTCAGTATGCACCCCACTTCCAGGAAATCAAGCTCTCCAGGTCTCAAAAGCCTGTGCGCTATTTAGAACTGTGGCACTTGATTAATGTGGCAAAATTATGCTTTTAATTAGAGTAAACTTTCACAGTTATTACTGACAAAATGAAGGTTTAAAAAATTCAAACTCTCTGTGATTATCTATGAAAACTGTAGGGGGGTCGTTTGGTTTTTTTTGGTTTTTTTTTTTTTATTTCACCCTTCCACACATCTCCCCTTGCTTTCATCAAGATGTCTTCAGTATGGTTTTATATATATAATGGCTGCATAAAAAGCTTCACTGTAATTGCTCAATGATGGTTTCACTAAGAGAACTAACATCATACCTTTACACCATCTTCTGTCACAGCTGCAGTAGCCATGAAAAGTTGTCTCTACTGAAGTACTAGACTGAAGCTACAGAAGTAGCTATTTTTTCCCATGCAAGGCTATAACTAAGCCAAAGTCTTGTCTCCCAATACATTCTCTATCAGCAGCCCAAAATAAATTGCATCAAATGTAATGATAAAAAGAATAATCTTAAGGGAAAATAATAAACCCCCAAACTCATTTGTCCAGTAAAAAGACATGCCCAAGACATAAGCCTGAATTTATAATTCATGTCTTATTTATTATCTGAATGTACATAGAACATGTTGAACAGATATATATGGTCCTGTTACAATGAACTGTGCATCCTTGCTCCTTCTTGAGCATTTCAAATGCTCATTTTTAACTTCAAAACCTGACCCATCTCTTGGACAGTACCTCATGGGGGGGAAGGCAAATTTCTCTAATAAACATAAGTAGAGGCATCACTAGCTAGCTTCCTTGCAATAGTGCGTAACTCTTTGAAAATTACCTATGGTTGAATGTTTTGTGAGAATTCTTGCCTATTTTTATAGCTCACAGTTTAAATTACTGTTAAAATGTGTATCTTTTGTTGCAGATAAGAAAAGGTTCCAAAGGATTAAATCAGTAACACCAGTCTCAGTCATTTCCAGAATTTGCTTTTCAGCCTCATCTGAAACTCCCTCTGTGTGCACTTACCCAAACCACAGCACAGTAATACTCTGGTGTATCCCCCAACTTAATTTTCCTTTTATGCACTTAGTCTCAAGAAGCGTATTTGCACTGTTTTCTCCTGTTGTTTGGTTTGGGCTTGGGAATTTTTACCTGACAAAAAGCATGAAAACTTTAGCATACTTTGGTAAGAAAATTGACTAGAGGGATGGATTTTATTGCTAGCTTTGACAAAAGTGTTTGCTATTTCAATAGCAAGTTCTGCGATTCCCTGTGTCAGCTTTGTCCTCTGCCCAGAATATCTCCCTGCTGGAATTTTGCCTTGAACTGTAACACAAGAACAGAAATTCTGTGCAGGGTTTTAGAATAAGAATGATACCTTAAAATCAATCAAATCAAATCAAGAGCTTAAGATTTCTGAAAGGTCACTGTAGCTAAAACCAAATAATTAGGTTCAGCATAGGGTTGACTGAATGGCATGAAGGGCTTGTGAGATGCAGGTCAGACAATGTGACATGCTGGCTTCTGCTCCCTTGCACTAAGGCTGCATGAAATCAGTCATTCAGCAGCATCTGTAATAAACTGTGCATCAGGTGATGCGATCTGCACTGGCCAACCTTGAACTTCTATAAGGCACAAAGCTCCTTCCTAGAGAGAACTGTAATAGTCCAGGGTGAATACTACATATGTATGGATTGCAGTGGCTAGTCTTCATCTAATGGGTCTAAATCTACTGGACTAGATGTAATCTGCCTTGTAGATACGGATGAATGAACTGCATAATATACAGCTGCAGTTATTTATGGAAATGAATTGACAGGTCTCAGGGAACTGATTTAGCAGTGCCAAACATTTATAATGATCATATTGTAATGGAAGAAACATTTTCCTTTTAATACATTTCTCTGTTCTTATTAATCCCTTGTAAATATTTGTGATAATTAATGTTTTATTAGTTCCTCTGAAGTAACTACTGTGAAGAGTGGCCAACTTGAAACATCCCAGAAGTGATAAAATATTTAGGTAAATTAAACAGGTGGTGTTTCACAACAGCAGAGTACTGCTGATACTTTTTGCAGCACTTTTTCTGGAGCTCCACCTTACACAAAGAACATAATTTCTGACCTTATACACCTTCAGAATACAGCACACAAACACGTAGTTATTAGGGAGGGAAGGGTGCAGGTGATTATGCTATCTGGTACTCCTTGTGTTTATCCAGCATGTAAAAGTTCAGTTTCCGTAATGTGAGTTGCTGGGAAATCAGAAGAGCCTTTAACACTAGTCATTTTGTACAGTGGGAAACAAAATACAAGCATAAAAACAAAACAAAACTCAACAAGAAATGTAGAGCTAAAATGACTTCTCACAAACAGCCACATCACTCACAAGTCTCAGCCATTTCTGAGCTGTTGCAAAAGATAGTAATACCAGACAAAGGACAGTAAGAGTCTCCAGATATATGCAAAGAGGAAGGGAGATATAGTTATTTTGGGCAAAAAGAAACAGCATACCTGGTCAGAATCAAGACAGGCAGCATTCCATTTTTCTTATCAGAGTACAAAGCTGATACATGAAATTTGAAGATGAAATGAATCCTGTATTTTGAAAAATTTAGATTTATTTTATTTGAAGAGATTTATTTGCCTAAATGTGGGCATCTAATACTACTTTGGACACCTATTCTACTATGACCTAAGAAGGCATGGGTTTCCTGTTCATTCTGTGTCACACAGGACAGCCCAGTGTGGATGTTTCAGATATTCTTGAACATAGCACCAGAAGAATAGCACCAGACACTTGTATTCAGGTGCCTGAATTTCATTCATATTGTCTCTTTTCTGCTGCTGCAATGTAAAGTTCACAATCAATTATCCATGACTTTAGGAAACAAAATGAAAAGTCTAGTAACTTCAGACATACTGCATTGTGAAATTGGGTTTTGGAAGCTTTCATCTAAGGAGGTTTTTCTCTAATTCTGAGAAAAATAAGAAATTTAAAATTCAATTGTATGCATATCTGCATACATGTGATGGGAGGAGGAGCTTTCCCAAAATCACTAGAATGACATAGCCCTGATTGAGCAAACAGTTTCCAGATCAACCTACCTGTGTATGTACAATTTAGAATGCCTTGAAAATGGGCTTTGAAATGGAAAGCTCTGCTGAACCTTAGTGATGGAGTCATTACATTCCCCACAAATGACAGAAACTGAAACAAACAAGTGCTTATCTGGACAGCTGGAATTCCTAAAGTAGTGCCATTGTATGATTACCTACCTGCCACCATCGAAATACATCACCTGTTAGGACATTTAGTATTCTTTGGAATGATTTCATCCCACAGGCTTTACACAAAGAAGGGGCATTTGCCCTGTCTCTAGAGTTTTTCTAAGAAATGTATACTCAGGGAATGAGATATTTGATAAACCTTTGAAAAGTCAATGTACCGTTCATATTTTAAAAGCATTGTGCTGACTACTTGGAAGTTATTATATTAAAAGGTTATTAATGCAAATGTCTGTACTATCTAACAATGACAATCTCAGTACTTATTATGAACCTAATTATCACAACGTCAGTGCACTTAACATTTTAATGTATTTATTCCCTTCATATGCATGAGTAAATGTTTGCATCTTTATGTGCCTGAATTTGTTTAAAAATTAACCCTATGTGAGTAATCAGAGTACCTGACTTTAGACACTATACCAAGTTAGGTTGGCCATTTAACATATAGGCATAGAGGTCTGCTGAAAACACATAGGGGAGTTTAGTGCTGACAACCATTCCAGAATAACATTTTTTTTCCTCTGACTAAATGGGAAACCTAGGGAGAACTGTCTTCTGAATTAAGCATCTCAACTGTTGAAAATTAGGCAATGCAATTAATTTGCTAAGTGATTTTCTCAAGATCTAATGAAATATGTGGCTGAGTAAGGAATGCAAACTTTGAGTCCAAAATTAGTACTCAATCAGGCCATCCTGCATTGTAACTATAATGAAGGGGTTTTGTTTCTAAAAATAAAAAAGGTAAAATGCGTTAATGCTTCAATACTCCTGACAATAAGTCAACTTTAAATGTGGTCCAAAAGATTTTCCTTTGAGCTGCAGAAAAAAAATGTACCTTTTCCTCTGGTTTCACATTTACTGGAGCTGTGCTCTGGAGTTGTTTAGTAGCTACTTTACTAAATTTTAAAAGGATTTTTTTTTTTTTTTCTGATAGTCCTAATTTTAGCACGACAAATAGAACAATTTCATAACACGGAACGTAAGCAACCTCCTAGTTCACTTTTGTGTATTTATGCAGGAACCATTACACAATATGTTAATAATAACATACAAGATAATTCCAGACAACTGTGTTACACCTAGTGGCCCTGTAAATTCTTCTTAAAAGTCAAAAAGTCTTACAACATTCCCTTGGGGTGGGAGGGGAAATGAGAAAAATGCTGGCTACTGAGCAAGTTCGTAAATAATTTACACCAGACTTCAAAGACATTTAACATCTGATGTATCTGAAGCATTTGGGAAGCAGGAGTACAAACTGAGATCACATCTAAAATCAGGAAAATTGTTACAGCCACTCAACCCTTTTAAATTCAACCTTTCATGTTCTCTGTCAGTTCCATAAATTTAGCTCAATTCACTGTACTTGCCTACAAATTCAAATATGAGAAAACAATACAGTTTTTACATTTTTGGGGCTTATTTTATGAAACAACAGCAATGTACTTTTCAGATTTCTAACCCACTTGCACTTTCATCCTATCACCCAAGAACTTCCAGACTAGTACGTGCCCCTTTCTTAACATCTAAGATTTTATAAAACCGCATTAGTCACAAAAGTTGGTATTCTTTCTAATGACTGGACTTCTGTGCTACTGAATCACTCAAGGTGACATACCCATTTCACAGAAGGAATAAGCATACTGTCACATTTCCGTCAAGTTAGCCACAGCACAAGATAAAGAATTTGTATCAGCTTTATGTTTCTGTGTTGACTTAATGCAGGCCATGGGAGGACAGACAATATCTGATCTGGCAAAAAGCCTACTGGTAAAAATTCAACCCATTGAAAACCTTAACAAATTTAATTAACAAATTGAGTTTTAGGATTCTTCTTCCTGTGGCAACACCTCAAGGCCTCAAGCCCATTTTCGTATGTTGTCAAGACACAGCCTCAGAGCCAATACCAAGCCTCTGACCAAGAAATCATATTAAAGCCAGAATGTATGGTAGAAGGTGATATTTCCAGCTTCCTAACTGATAAATTGTACTTCATGCAAGTGTTAGATGCTGCCTTAACTAAATTCCAATTTACATTCTGCCAGTCTGCATGGTTTTAGTTGGAGAAGTTACTTTGCACTGTAGCTAGAGGTAGCCTGTTGAATATACATTCAATCCAAATGTAACTGCAGTTCAGCAGTGGGTGAAAAGTGTTAATTGTTGCATGGGCTAGGTTTTGCTTCATTGCTGCTTGGATCTAGGTAAAAGTGGATGTACAGTTTTAACAATGTTTTGAGTTTCCAAGGGGAGTAAACAGACACCATCTAAATATGAGGCTTCCAAACATTCTACTTTCAAAGCAGCTTTAAAAGAAAGGTGTATTCCAATCTCTTTTATTAGCATAGTCCCTTCAGAATATTTCTCCTTTTGTTTATTAGAAGGGAAAATCTACCATTAAGTGATTTGTTAAGATGTTAAAACCCCATTACATTTTCTACAGTTTGGCTGATTCTCAAGCAAGAACGTAGGCTTCTATTGTAACATATTGGGAGCTTTTAGAACCAAAGCAATTCATAATAAATTTATTCAAACTGACACATTTCTAGTTACAATGTCTTCATTATTTCTTCAGAGTTATGAAACATGAATTGTATCACTGTAACCACAACACTAGTCAAGCAAATCTAATTTGTCATGACGTCTGTTTGTACAGTCATCATGTAGCTAAAGGCATACATTCGATTATTTTCTTGTACTGTTTCTTATATTGGTGCTATTCCAAAGGCTATAGTACTATTATAAGCTCATTACATCTAATTTTAAGAAATATTCTTACATGGCAAGCTCTAAAAATATATAGCTACATAACAATTTAGAAATAATTACATCACCAAAATCTATTAGGCATACATTGAACAGAAGTGGAGTTCAGATTCTTTTTTTATATATTTCAAACGCTTTCAGTTTAAGCAGTACATGCATTTAATCATCATAGCCAGCAAGCTAGTCAATATTTTATTCAATTCACATTAAAGCTGAGTTAACACAGCATAGACTTCCTGAATCATGAAAACAGAATCATTAAAATGATCAACATAAACCAAAAAAGGACTTTTTAAAGCAAAATGAAAAGGTTCTCCATAAGAATCTTTCCTCTCTTACTCTCTTATAGTTGTTTATTAAATTCTTCTAATAAGAATGGAGTTATAATTAAAACAAAAAAAAAAAAGCTGATAGCCTCTTTTACAGCTTCTTAGGATAGAAAGGTTTTTTCTGTCTCACTTTGCTGTCAGAAATGAAAGCCTGAGCTGCAATTATTAAAGGTCTGAATTTGCATTTTTCAGCAATGAGAGCAGCTATTGTTATGATCATTATCCTTATAAAGTTCTTTGTCTATAGGTCTTCTAACAAAGTTGTTGGTCAGCTGTTTGTTAGATGCCTTGCCAGTTATCAGATCATCTCATAGTAGATCAAAAAGAACATCAAATTAAAATGATAGCTTTGTATGCTCACAGATGGTAAATCCTCTATAAGCTAAAGTAACTGGATACAGTGCCTGGTGCTGAAAGCTAATGCAGGATATTTGCTGAAGTTAAAAATATATTGACAAATTTGTTTGTAAATAGCTGATAGGGTTTTGTCTCCAAACCCAGTTCTCTTCCCTGCCAGTTCTTTTTGAGACAGCTGGACTACACAGCCTCTCAGAAGTAAAACTTCCCCTAAGCCAAGACCTCTCAAGTTTACTGTATTTTGAGCAGCTATTTGCAGAGGAATATTAAAGTCAGAAAAGCTCTTGATAAGACCTTGCTGGCCCAAACTACCAGTGAGAAGGGCCAACTTGAGAGAATAGCACACAAGATCCCTTCTAGAGTAGCAGAAGAGGATATCCTCTCTGCCAAAAGTCAGACAAGTTTAGATGGCTCATCAGGTAACTGAGCTCATTGAGGAAAACAGCCAACCCCAGCCTTAATCCGTGAATGAATCTCTACAGACCTGCCTTAGAACATCTCCAAAAACAGCTGAAGCTGCCACCCACTGAAACAGTGTGTCAGGAGCTTATCTGCTAGAGGTACCTGACATGAAAAAAATAAAAACCAAGCAGAAATATAGTATTTCTAGGGTGGTTTGAAGTATGTGTATTTTATTTCCAGTTTTCCCTTGCAAAACGTATGTACTTGTATGATTTTTCACTGTGATCAGATATGTGCATATTTCTAGTCTTCCTGTGGAGCCAGTATGCAAAGATGGAGTCTAGCACAGCATCCTCTGATAAGTCTCTGTCCTGTTTCACTCCAAATTCTGTTGCTGCAGCAGTTAGGGCTACAGCTACAGACAGTAATCCTCCTTTTACAGAGCCTTTACCCCAGGGTCTATGCAACCAGCGGCCCCTGTTCAGTGCGTCACAAGGTAGAACAGGGGAGATGAAGTGAGATAGTGGGTCCTCGCACCTTTGTAATGCTTTGGAAGTAAGGTAATATTATGTTCCTTTGCACAGGCTGTTAGGCAATCAACACTATAGGAATAAAATGTTTGCTTCCTGGTCCTGCATGGGATGGGAGAACACTGGCATTTGGTGTAGGTCCCCTCACCACCTCTTTGGCTACCCCTGACAGACTGGTGGCATGGTCACTCCTCAAAAGCTCTTGGGCCACCTTGCTGAGCTATACGTGCACTGCAAGAGAAGGATGGATGTACTAGAAGGCCCTCACAAATACAGGAGAGGGAGGTTGACACCACAGTGAGGCGAGCATCATGAGAACTCTCCTGAGTCTGCTGCGTAGATGTGGACAGGGTACTGTGACCTGAAAAGGTCTTCTGAACTGCTTGGCAGCAGTCATGTAGAGCAGAGGAGTTATTGCCATTGTTTCCAGAGTTCAGAGAATGAATGCATTTCAGTGTCCGGCTGCTGTGTAACTAAAGTTAGCTGCACTGGGCTAAATGGGCTGGGATGAGTTGGAATGGGCTGGACAGGGCTAAACTGGGCTGGGCTGCGCTGGGCTGGGCTGAACTGGTCCAAACTGTGCTGTGCTGGGCTACATTGGTCTGAACTGAGCTAAACCGGACTTAGCTGGGCTAAACTTGGCTAAACAGTGCTGGGTTTCTCTGGGCTTAACTGGGGTTTCTTTTTCTTGCTTTCCAAGCAGATCATTGTTAAAATCAGATGTTTCTGAGTGATCATTCCAAAGGTGGGAATCCTGTTGGGCTGAATGGCTGGTTTGGCTCGGCGGGGGGGGGGGTGTGGGGTGTGTGTGTGTGTGGAATGGGATGGGATGGGGGAGGGGTGGTGTAGGCAGAAGGCTCCCAGATGTCAGAAGAATATTCTTTGAAACTCAGATTTGCCAGAACAGAATACTCTTATTCAGCAATTCCAAAATTAAAGAGCCCCCCATCATCCAAAGCCTGAATTCCATTAAATACAAAATCCTCTCCCAGCAATGCCGCTGCGATGGTTCTGGGACTTGCTATGAGAAGCGCCAGGCTCTGCTGGCTGCTGGTACACGGTAGCCAGGGCGTGAGCTCCTCTTGCCATTGGAGACTGCGACACTGGGCGGCTGCGGGGAACACGAGTGCCTCTGGCGGGAGGGATGGGGGGGGACACGGTCCCCGCTGCATCCCGGCCCGCCGCGACTCCCTGCCTCCTGCTGCCGGGCTGTCCCAGACCCCCTGGTGCCCCGGTTCCTCGGTTCTACCCCATGCCGGGCCGAGCCGGGCCGGGCCGGGCCGTGCCCGGCTGTGCCGTAAAACTTCTGTCCCTGCCCATGGCAGGGGTTGGAACTGGGTGATCTTAAGGTCCTTTTCAACACAAACCATTCTATGATTCTAAAGGAACAGAAATAATTTAATAGGTACTACAACTTCTTTTCACACTAAGATTTCATTTTTCAGGGAGTAGTAGTGAGAATATATCAAATTGTTGACCCTTTGCAAGCAGGCTTCAACATAAATTAATTGTTGTGTAAAAAAAAAATGAATTTAATGTTTACAGTGCAATTTGTCACTGAAATGGAGGCTCAATTAGAGTCTCAATGATTTACTAAAGACATTTTAAACATAATGTCCAAACAATGCTACATAAATTAAACATGATGTAATTGAGTGTAACACTAAGTGGCTCATCACTGTTGATTCATGTGGAAATCAAGGAAATTTTACTGATCATTATGCATTCATTCAGTATTAATGTAGATGCCATATGTGCTTTCATAGGGGTTCTACTGTTACTCAGCATTCATTAAGTTTTAATGTACCATTAAAAAGGCATCAAAAGACCCATCTAAAACTACTGCCACAAAGGTAGCTCATTTAAAGAGAGTTAAAGAAACATTTCACTTTAACATTGCAATACAAAATAAGTTGATAATGAATCAGCAGAAATAGTTCAGGAGAAAACACTGTGTTTGATTGCAAGCCAGACTAGAAATATTTGATTGCAAGCCAGACTAGAAATATTTGAACTAAAGGCAATACGTTCTCACTGTTCTAGATTTCTGGACAGCTACTTTTTTTGTAGACAGAACTGCTCATCGAACAAGTACATGGTCTCTATTCAACTGATGCTTTACAGTAGTGTTCAGCACAGTTATTGACTATAGTGCAAATATGACTTTAAAAAGGGGGAGAGGGAGTATGAATTATGGCCAGACTGCCTACTGCATTCAGTTTTGCGGGTGGGAATCAATGGGGGATCGGAAAACCACAGCAGTGTAGTAACTTGCCCACAGCTTCTCTTTTCCTGCTAGGTCTGGTGTACTAGTAAAATGTTTTTCCAGGGATGAACTCTATCATATCTTGAGTATTAAATTGCTGTAGCTCCTTCAACTCAGGGCATACTTTTATTTAGAGACGGGTATCAAGGCCCTAAGCACATCTTCCCTCCTCTTGTGGGTTTTGCTCCCTCAGGTCAAGGCCAGGCATTGCAGCTGGTGACCTTGGGAGGGGATGTTCAGACAGCTCAATGACACTGTAGACAGGGCTGTCCCCTTCCTGGGGAGCTGCTTTTGATTGGAGGCTCTAATGCTTTGTCCCTACTTGGGCTGCAGTTCCTGTTGAATCCGTGCTTGTGTCTGGCCATGGAAATGCTGGTCTGCACCTAGAGCCATAGACATTTCCTCCTCACTATGAACTTGTCTGGTAATCTGGAGTCATGGCTGAGCTTGGCAGCTGCCGCCAGGCTTGACCTGCTCCCTCATTCTGGGGTGGTGGGACAGGGTCCTCCTGAGCAGGGTTCCCTGTGTTACCATGCTGGGTTCTGACTTGCCATCTGTTTGGCTTAGCCAGGGTTTTTGTTGTTGTTGTTGTTGTTGTTAAGCTTCTTCATTCTCATCTCACTGTTGGAAATGTGTTATATTTATGCCTTCATAACTTCCTGGGAAAACTGCTAGTGGATGAATTAAGAGAGGTTAGATGACCTACTCTAGTCAAACATAGTGTGTTGGCAATGGATTTCAATTGAAAATCCTATCAGAAAAATGGATTGAAATTTCACATGTAAAGGTGGCACATTTTTGCTGCCAAAGGAATCTTATTATTTTAATTTGAAGCTAATGACTAACTATCACAGTAAACTGAGCAACCTCTGTATCATATCCTCAGGTTTTTAAACTCTGTTGTTCACTGGCCAGAGAACTGAAAAGATCATCTGTGAATCAGGTG
This sequence comes from Lathamus discolor, assembly GCF_037157495.1. Classification (NCBI taxonomy): domain Eukaryota; kingdom Metazoa; phylum Chordata; class Aves; order Psittaciformes; family Psittacidae; genus Lathamus; species Lathamus discolor. Next base: position 90,967,740 of record NC_088886.1, on the reverse strand, counting down.
ATCACATCCGTAAATAAACAGGACTTAGCAAGCTTCTAGTCAGCTGGACATTTAGTACTTCAGAAGTACACACTTCTCTCAGACTCCTGATCTTGCACAAAAGATGGGTGCATCCTGCAGGTGACTCACTATGGCAAATAGCTGCAAAAGGAGACACATTTGAAGAATAAATGTGGCTAAGAGAAAAATCCTCTTCCTAAGATATTGAGAGAAGTAAGCCATGCTCAGACCTACATCTTTGTTTTGACAAACCTTGATGACATCTAACAGATAAAAACAGCAAAAGCATACAAGCCTCAAATGCCCATGGTACAACCCCTTATGTTATGTAAAGACATGAGTGGCATAGAGAGCATGAATGGGGATTGATGAGTTAATTCTTCCACCAAAAGAATTGAAGAGGATAAAATTAAGCTAGCAAGCAGAAGTTCACAACAAACAAAAAAAAAAAAAAGATGGCTCTTCAGACAGTGTGTCATTAAGGCAAGGAACTCCTTGTCACACAGTACTGTCTCACTGCTCAAAGTTTACAGGAGTTGAAAGAATGAGAAACCGAGTTCTTGAACAAGACTATTTAAGACTTAAATATATAGAAATCATCTTCACTTAGGCATTTTCAGAGCTAAAAACTGTTGAAGGTTGAGCATACCTAGGGGCTCTGTTACTTTGTGTGTCTTATAATCTCATGTTTTTCACTAGGCATGAATTTTTGATCATTGTCAAAAGCCAGGTAACAGGCTAAATGAACCTTCAGCTTGACCTAGTACAGCCATTCTTCTATTATGTTCTATTGCTGGAACAGACTAATGCTTGAAGATACAATGATTAATCACTTGCCTTGGTGTAACAACTGTTTTTGTGTTCAAACGTGGTTATGTCATCCTGATCAGTCTTCCATTTTTTACACTAAAGCAACCCCATTCCTTTAATCTTTCTTGACATGTTTTCTAAAGGTCTTATAACTCTTGTTTTATTCTCTTTTTCACCCAAATTGCCTTTCACCTTTAGATTATCAATCTAAAGAGTCAAAATTCAATCTAAAATATCTGCTGCTTTTAGCTGTGGGTTTGTGCCTTTGTTTTGCTTTTTCTTTTTGCTTTCTGAAACAAAACTGTTCCAGTTTGATGTCTGCTATGCTGTTTACTCCACTGATAATCAGGCAACTTACATTTCACATCACCACCAAATTATGTTTTTAAATTAATATAATAGTTGCACAAAAAGAGACTCACCTACTTTCTTTTCCTGACAACATGGTCTAGCAGACCCTTCCTACCTCTCTTTTCAGCCTTTTATCTTTAGTGGGCACCAAAGAATATGCCTTTTACATTTACTGAACTTCCAAGCATGCCCGATAGCCTAGAAGTAATTTTTTTTCTTCAAATCTTGAAAATTCTCAGTTTTAAAAAAAGTATTAATAGCAGAAACAGTTTCTCATGATCACTTCTGGTAGGACGCTCTTACACAGCTCACACTAGAGTTCTGTAGAGCTCTTTTACGCAGAGTTACCATACAAACAGCTACACAAACTGTAATGTTCTCTTCGCACCCCGTGGTCATCTTGGTGAAGGGAAACTTGGGTAAACAGTGTTCTCATCGCTCTGGAGGTTAAAACATGCCAGATCTAAGAGCTGCTTGACTGCCTGCCTGTTGGCTGTCTCCCAGCAGACCTTCTGACCATTCAAGAATTAACCCAAGCAGTATTGCAGCTTTTAGGAAGCGTTAGCAGTATACCAGACCTTGAAAGTGAGGAACTTAACTGCAGCTGCCTGCGTGCCCAGTCCTCTACAATTTAAAAAGGAAGTCTTCTGTAATCCACTTCTTCATCCTCTTTGTTTCATTTAGGTGCTGGAGTTTAGAATTCCAGCAGCTTGGCATACATACATAAGAACTTACTTGCTTGGTACATGCACTTTGTAGCTGCAGGTGTCCCCCAATATGATCTCCATTTGCGTGGCCAAATGCACTTCAGTCTGCAGAACACAAGTGCTTCATTAGCTTTTAGCATTTGACGAAATAGAATAGCATCTGTTGATGGGATCCACCTCGCTGGTCACCAAGGTGATCAATCGCAGCTCTCCATTCCTTCGTCCATCTCCCTGTTTAGTTTGAGTGGTTCATTTAGAAAACTGCAATCAGCTTAACTATTTTAAAGATAATTTGCACTGTCGTTTCGACAATTCAGAGCTATATAAAGCCTTAAGAAACTGTGAAATAAATTCACTTGTCCTTGCTTTACCACTTCAGAGTAAGTGTGACTGTAGCCATCATGTCTTAGTTCTCACCACAGATAGGGGAAGAAAAAAAGTAAAACCCCCAAACCAAAACAATCCCAAAACCAAAACCCAAGAGAGTAAACAAATGGGCAGACACATGCATGTAGGTAAATTATGAAGTTCTGTCCAACTATAGTTTATTATTATCTTTTTTTCAACTCTTTTTTTCAGCTAGAAATATATTAACCATTAGTAAGTACACTAGTGGTTAATGTACTCCAGCAGTAGTACACCAAGTACACTAGTACTCGCAGATAGCTACTGTTGGTCAGATTTATTCAACAGCTGTTGTAACTGCAGGTTCTGTGGACTCAATTCTCCCCCTTGCCCTGAGCTGATCACATGCTTCAATGGCTTTACTCCTCTGGATATTCACTATCACATAGGCAAGCCATTTGTTAACATTCTCATTCTTTTAAGTACTGTGTCACTTTTGAAGACTTCCCCATAGATACTGTATTTTAGTGTGGTGCTCCTGTGCCGGCTATGATGGTGTCAAATATTACAGGCTAAGCAAGGTCAGACCTGCTTCATACTGAGAAGAAAGACTTTAAACATGTGTCATTACCCTCTGTGTGGTACAGGAGAGGGTGCTGCATTATTTGTAGCCAGCATTTTGCTTTCTGACTTACTGTATTACAGATTGGTAAACAGTACTAGAAAACACTACTTCATTTAAATTTGCTTGTATATGAAAAACAGGACACAAAAGGAAGACTAAGAGCTCTATTCAGTCACTAGACATGACAAAGTCAGTTCTGTAGAGACAGCAACATATGTGCTCCAGCCATACTGTATTTTAAGTAACTACATTCTTTGTTCCCAACTTTGCTTTGACACTTGCAAAAGACTGTTCTACGACACTTTAATGCTGCAGTCTACATCTGACTGATCAGAGCAGAACAATTATTCACAGACTTCAGTTTCAGTATTTCAGATAATTTTAATCCTCATTTGAACACAACCTGTCAGCTGGTAGACTTCTTTAAAGTACTCACATAACCTGATGGTTTGTCTTTTTAGTTAAACCTCACTATTAATAATACATCACTATTTTCTAGTGTTTTACCCTCCCTGTTTCTATATCAGCTTACTTCAATATTAACAATTTTTTTCTGATGTGCATATTGAAGGAGTACTCTTTTTTCCTGTTATTGCCTGTAGGAATTCAGGTATCTGATTCCCACATGAAAATAAGGTTTGTGACCATGTAACCCTATTCAGGGTTAGATATACTACATAACCTTAAGCAGTAATCTCTGCATCAAGCCTGTAATCTGTGATCAAGTTAAATCTCAATCCACATTCAGAATGTAAATAATGACTAAACCTAAGTTTCTGTGAGAAGTTGCTTTAATGATTAATTAATTTCTTTTGTATTAGTAATGTTGACTTCCTTATACAAGTTACAGAGCAGCACTTATTCTCGCATTAGTGTCAGCAGCACATGATGTTCTCATTCATAAATTAGAGCAGGCTTGAATTTACATCTTGAAAATTACTGAAGACAGTTGTAAAGGAGACATGACTACTAAAACAGGAACAGCTTAATATTTCAAGAATCACTGACATGGAATAGGCATCCTCAGGTGCGGTTGTAGTCCATTTAATAAGGGAATGCCTATAATCAAATAACTGTATACCTTGACAGTATTTCATTAATACAGTGAATAGGTCCACCTATTTCTATATGGTTAAACTTCTGGGGATCCTTCACACTTAAAGATGTGCAACTGTTAAAAAACTTCAACATTTATTCAACATTTAAGTTCAATATGAAATTCGGATAAAAAAAAAAAAAAATCCAAGGTGAGACAAAACTATAAGAAGGTGATGCCCCATAGCTTTGACATTCTCTGAGCAACAGCAGAAGCAAAGCCCCCTATACTGAAAATTGCTCTGTTTTTAAAGTTTAACTTGAAACTTTGAAGACTGATGTAATATTTAATGAGCATTTCTTGGCACACTGCAAATTCTTCTCTTCACAATAAACTGAGATGTAGGAGACTTTTACAGATTTACAGTTCATATAACCTGATGCAACTAGATACCACAGCTGCATAAAAATACAGACAAATCATAAAATTAAATCTGAAAGTGTTTGATAGCTACATAAAGACTTCTGAATATTCCACAGGGTGATCAATCTCATATTTTTTGCTACAATACTTAATTCATACATGGCACATAGCTAGATATACTATGAAGAATCACGCCAATCAAATGAAACCAAAGATTAAGGATCTGAATCTCAGGTGTTTCAGTTTATTCTCTCCAATGGAAGGAGCAAAGGAATGGTCCATCAGCAAGTTGTGGTTTTTTCCTGTAGGAGTTCAACTACATGAATCATGAAGGTTCCCCTCCCTCATCCCAACCTCCCCCGCCTCTTGACACTCACTTTTTACTAAGAGTAGGGTTACTATTAATGCAAATAACAAAACAATGCTGCCTTACATTTCATACACATTCATCTATTTCAACAGTTTCTCTAAGGTGTATTCAAGTGACTAAGGAGGAACCTAAATTAACTTTTCACCCTATCCCTAAACTCCTTATTTTAAGCATCGTTTGGGAACACTCATGCACTGATGGAAACTAATACTTTCGAAATCACCAAGCAGATAATTTGTTGACACAGAAGACAGTAGTTCTTCACATGCAGCAGCTGATACCAACAAAACAGCTACTAAAAATACACTCACCATACAGTCACAAACTGGTAAATATCAGTGGCATTTGTGTATAATCACCTTGGCTGTAGTGTGTTATTGGTACAAGACTGTTCTCAAAGTTTAAGTTCACAGATGAGTTAGTGACTTACATCCAAATCCAACTCTCTTGGATTCTTTTTGTCCATGGAGTTGTAGCTATTTCTGCTGGAGATGATACAGCCCTTGTTATTTCCAGGCCCTATATATATATATATATATGCACAATCATTCTGAAATAACAATTACCAGTAGATGTAGTTGAAATTTCCTAGTAGTTTTAGTGTCCTTTTCAGATGCAGTTGTTTCTCCTTTCCCAATGCCAAAAGATTTTCTTTCACTACTATTTAGAAATGTGGAACAATACCTGTCCTGCACAGGATTGCATTTTCATCATTGTACTAATTACATGGATGGGGATCACAAGCTATGAGGCTTTCAAAGTTAAGCTTTTAATTTCTGGCTTGTATGCACATATTCCAAAATGGTACAACATCTTGTAGAACCCTGAAGCCAAAAGAGAAAACATAACATGAAAGGTCGGGGGAGAAGCAGCACTCCCAAGACACTAATGAAGAATACGAAATTCACTCAACATCTTCCATGGGCAGCAAGTGAAGTAAATTTCTCAACAATTTGCCTGTAGAAGATTACTCCTTTGTGCGTTAAACCAGGGAGGAGCAGAAGTATGCTTCCGTTGGTCCTCACATATGGTCATTCTCCACATCAAGAACTTCTTTTTCTATACCTCATTCCCTCTTCTTCCCCCTCCCTAGAATTTTATTCTCTTAAGTGTCTTGAACGATTTAGGAATAACTAAGTCCATTAACAGTTTTAGTGGTCTTTCCAGGGTGATGGAGGAAGTGGGGAAAGCAAGGGTTCACCTACTCTTTCACTTAAACAGTAGCTGCTGTACTGTTACGTGAATGTGAGGTTTGATACAACTAAAGGGAGAAAACTATGTGTCACTTCCAAATCTTCACCTTGAAGACATATAAACACTGAAAAGGTGTTAAGTGCTTGCGTTAACAAGCAGGAACTGTTGACAAAAAATAATGCAACTTTATGTACAATACACTGTGATAGATTCTTGACACACAGTTTCCGTGTTAGTTACCATGTCACATAGCTCTTACAAGAAGGTAAACCAAAATGAAGTCTTTTTAACAAATGTAGTTAACTGTTACTTGCAAATTTCATGTCATTTAACAAGGACACCTTCCCTCTCACAAAGCTACCGAATCGCAAATTTTAAAGGAAAAAAAATTCCAGCTTACCTGTGATTTTCAACTGGTTTGTATCAAATGATCCACAATAAAAGGCTGTGAAGCATTTCCATTGATATTGCTACAGCTTTGCTTTACCATCACAATAGACTTTGTAAGAAATCTGTCTATAACAAGTGATGTTACAGATTCAGCTATGCAGTCAGCAGTCAAGCACTAACAGAATGTCAGATTCAGAACCTCAGACCATTCACAGCACCCAGAAACAGTTGTCATGCCTGTGAAGACGGCAGCTCCAGTCCAAACACACTATTTTGACTTCAGCCTCACATTCTGCTAACATGGACATAGACAAATTAAAACACATTTTCCCTTCTGCAAAGAGCTCTGTTTGCTTTGCTACCAATTTAGTCATTTACGGTTACTCTTCAATCTAGTTATAGTTGTCCAATACCAGATAGAGGCACTCTGGCCAGGCATTCAAGGATGTACACCCTACTGCTCAACAGCATATTTGCTTTGTTTCTAGTTAACAGAATTTTTTCAACCTTCTAAGCAACTGTGGTTTAAAATAGGATTCTAAGCAACTCCAACTGAAAATGTTTGCTTTGGCTGGTAACAGACGCCTGCACAATCTTAAAATTAAAAGCATTAGCTGCTCTCATGTTACATTCTGATCCTTAGTACGTGTGACCTTGTGTCTCTTGGTCCACATCTATTCATTTTCATGTGTTCCTTAATGATGTTCATGTTGTATGTTACAATATGCTACAATCACAAGTAGCTGGGAAAAAAAATAGGGCAGTGATTACTAAACATATGTCCCAAAAATGGAGACATCCAGTGGCTTAACATCTTTCAGCTGCAAGTATAAGAGCTCCTGCCTTGGCCTTAAAACTTCTAGTCACAAGAATATTTCCAAATATTACAGGGTGATGCTCTCCCAGCAAAACTGCTCCTTTCTCCATGTACATCTGTAGTTTTGATTTTATTCTCCTGGGTAGAATAAATAAAAATCGTAACTAACAAGATCATTTTTACTCTTTTTTACTAGCCCTCCTTTACTTATAAAGTCCTGGAATCTGAACTAGATCACGATTCCACTGTGCTACATGGATTTCTAACGTTTCTTCAAAGAACTCGTGACAGTTAAATCATAGCACACTTTTATTTGGGTCTGATGTTTTGTCTGCACAATTACACTGACATTTCATTTGCTGCAATATCCTGATTTCCTAAACATTATGGCTGCCATTCAAAAGCAGCAAGGGGATTGTAAGTGCTGTGGCATAACTAGTTGTGTTCTGTTGGAAGGCATCCATGATACAGGTTGCCTAAATTATAAGTATTCTCATGCCCCTAAAAGAGTCTGTTTTCTCTGCATGTACATCTACAACAAAAAAAGTACTGCTAGCTTAGGTTTTCAGTTGCTAAAAACACTTACTTCTTACTCAAGCAGAAGTGTTTTCTTGTTTGAACAACAAATAAACATGTCAAGTTCATCAACAAGTTTTTCTGGTAGAATTTAATAAAAGAGTATAAGAAAAAATTAGTCTCTAGATATACAATAGCAAGATTTAAAAATGTCTTACAATATACGTTTGAAGAAGAGGGAAAGTTTTGCTAAACAATATTGCCAGCTAGTAACAGTAAATCTCGTTGAAGAGTTTCACAGTACTATGGTGTGTGTAGACATTTCAGTTAATTATCAAGCAAGTTCAGTTACACAGACAAGAAACCCTAGAATTCAAGCAAGGTATTTTAGTTTTAATCGCTGTTACATAAGTCTATATTTGCCTTCAGGAATTCACATAAAAGGGCAATGTACTTTTAACATATGGGACTAAGGAACACACAGTATTACAGTTTCGTAGTCAAACCCGAAGAAAACAACAATGAAGGATGAGTATTTGAACTTTCTCCCAAGCCAGAATAACTGGACTTTACCAATTTGGTTGAAATAGTGAAATGCTATATAGACTTTTATTACCACAGATGGAGATTATGTTAGTTTTATGAAATAACTTTAGTCGCCTTGGCAGGCAATACCAAGGTTTGAGAAAAAACATGTAACCCCTTCCCACCCAAAGTACAAACAAGGAGATTCCTTTCACAGTGCAACCTCTTCATGGCAGTTACAAATCATCATGTTGTACAGGAATGCTTGAAACACAGGCTTCAAATATCACAATGAACCCAGACGCTAGAATCCAGCGAGTTACAATTTTCAAGTCTGTCACTCAAGACACAGTGAACTCTAGAATGTAAACCCCAGTTAGGAACTAGAAAAAACCCTACCTCTTCTATGTCACCATTTTCAAGTGAAAGATGAAACATCCGTTTGCAATCAAGACCCTGAAACAGACCTTTGGAACTACCATGTGGGTCCCGCCGCCCTTGGAATTAGCCCTTGATCAGAGGCAAGAACAAGGAGGAGAAAGAAGTGATAATAATATATACTGTCAAGGGACTAAAATATTGGAGAGAAAACAGGAGAGAGAACATCAGTGAACAAAAGTTCATCAGTTCTCTTTGTGAATTTTTATTTACTAAAACGTTCCTTGAAGGGTTTCAGCATTAAATTAACACTGTTATTTGTAATCAGTATCAGAAAAGTAATGAGACCTCTTAGAGATTATTGCACAAAAAACCTGGCAGCAAACCATTAATAACCCTTTGAAATGCACATATAGATCAGTTTCTGAAACTGAGTTACAGAATGTCTTTAAAGTACAAAATAAATATATTGTTAAAGAATAGAAACTAAATACAATTACTTTTATTTAAATCAAGTCCAGCAGAAAATATTTCAATATGGCAAATACCCCAGCACTTGCTGCATGCATCCATAATCTAGCCATTTCATCATGAGTGTGATCATATTTTCATCCCCTCCCCAAAATGTATAACCTTGACAAGTAATGCAAAATAGATAAAATATACCATGAAGCCTTTTCTTTTAATGTATATTCCCATTTTGGTATTTAATGCTTAATCTATAAATAGATGCTCTCAGACACAAGAATGCTTTGTAAATGTGTTATTGTGCTGTTTTAAGATTAAAATATTTTACATTAATAAGTCCAAAGCAGTTCATACTTTAGTCATACTTCCAGCAAAAAAAAAAAAATTCTTCTATTTTATTAAGTATCAAAACTGGAATTTGCATTTTATCAGTGACTATATGCTGATGACTACTTCAATACAGATCTAGTTCATAGTAAGTATTGCTTATTTGAGTACTAGGTAAATACTATATACAGGTACTCAAAGAGTAGATGAGAAACATCATGTAGTGCTATTGTTAAGAAAAGTTCTTAAGTAGTACAAAAATGTCCAATAATTTATATCCTGATTTTTATTTTTTTTTGTGCTACCAGGAAAAAATTAAAGGAGATTAAACCCCCCCCCCCAAAACAACAGACTACTTATACCAACTACTCTCAGCTGAAGAAACAAACCCATCTCCTCTTTAAACAGAAAAAGTATTGCATATATTTAAGATTTTCTACTAATTGCAAATTTAATTTAACAAAGTAATATAGAGGCAGCATGTGGTAGATTTAAATTCATACAATCTGTTAAAGTAATACACAATTGAAAATTAATGATCTAAAATCCTTAGGATCCTTTAAATCTGTAATTTCAGCATAGTGCTACATATTGTTTGTCTTAAAGGCTAAAATTAGGAATTTTTGATTCTCATGTTAACATAAGCAAAGCTCATCTGCACCTTCTCTTAAATGTTTTTAGCAGCATAGTCAGCTTTATAAAGAGAAAAAGGCAAAATATTACCATAATTTACATATTCTAATAATCTTTCCAAGGCATTAAAGAACCCAGTTTGAAATTTCTATTACAATTGACAAAAATATATTAATATATACTTGCATTTACACTTTCAAAATTTTGTAGTTAATATTAAGTTGGCCTATGAAGCAATAGTAAAGTGCAAAATATTTGGTATAGTATCTAGTGATTAACTTTCGCTTCTGTGGAATACAAATGAGTAAGCCTGGCTCTTCCATTGACAGATATGGTGTTTGATGGAGGACCAACCTGGAGGCAGGGGGGAAAAAAAGAGGGGGGAAAAAAGTAAATAAATATTAACCTAACTTTTCAGGTTCTTCTCTCTGTTGTATTTTACACAGTATTACTTCAAGGAAACAAACACTGTTACTTCAGTTAGCATTTTTCTCATTGCAATGAAAGACCTTTTATAGGATTTCTGAACAAAGCACATATGCTATTGAAGTAGAAATAAATTACTTAAAACGTATTTTATCCTCTCTAAAAAAATCTGTGTAAAGCTATTAAAAATACACATTTTTCTAGTCCTTCTCCAGACCTGATTGCAAAGAAATGTTTGAAAAAACATCACTAAACACTTTTATTAAATATTCAATAGAATGCGACACTTACAACTAACACTCCTTTATACCATGGTAATGTTTCTTTTATCAGGATCTCATGGTTTAAGGAACAAACTATACAGATTTGAGAATACATAGCAAAGATCTGATTTTTAGGGGAGCTGCATAAATCAGCAACTCCAACTGGAGCTACTGTGAGCTGTGAGTACTCCACAGCCATAGGAACCACATACCGCAGCAGACACATTACTAAATACAATGAGAACACTCTGAAGAGAAAAAATGGTTAAAAAGAAACCTCACTTGACCCATTTTAGGTTAGTAATTACTGAGGACCCTATTGAAAAGGCCAGCAACACAAAAGGCTACAGATCTCAGCATTGCATATTCACAACATATTAAGTAAAACGGGGGGGGGGGGGGGGGGGGGGGGAAGAAAGAATTTGGTTCATCATGCCAGCATTTTATTTTTTAATGATTCTCTCACAGAGCTAAAGAAAGGGTGAGTATGGTAAGAGGCAAAAAAAGAAGTATGCACCTGACAGACCTCTTTCACAATTCAAATGGATCAGTTATACTCCCTTAGTGCAGCATGATAGTGGCAGCTATAAAGTAAATGCATTTAAAAGATCCTTTCAATATTGGAAATCACTTTCGGGTGCTAATAAGTTATTGTTACAAAATGCTTCATCTCTCTGTCCTACTACTGCCAGTTCTCCATGTTAAACATCAAATGAGACCACGTTTTCATAGGATTTGCCATAGGCAAAAAAACCCTCTCTTTTTGACGTCAGACATACCTGTACTAGGTATGTCTGCAGAAAAGAATTAATAACCACTTAATGAAGTTTTTCGTTGCTTTCTTTCTAGTAGAAATAGACTTCTTGAATTGGAAAAGCACGTTATGAATTTAATATTGTAGTTATAAGCTACATTGCAGCAGCCATGCAGAAGCATAGCTGCCATGGAATCATAAAAGAAAGTTCACACACAATGCAAAATAAATAAAGTTCAGTATTATTCAAAATGTAATTACGCACCTGAGGTGGGGGTGGGGGACCCCACCTTAATAAAAACATTCAAACTAAATCCAAATGGTATTTCTGGTAGAACTATAGATACAGTTGAAGTCTAAGAAACTCTGAGCAATACAGTACTTTCTTAACCTTACCCTGTTTTTAAAATGGCTGTGGTTAGTGAAATGTAGTTAGAAGTATTACTACGGTGTGTTATGTATCACTTGTACTGACTTTCAGGTCAAAAACTACTAGAGCATGCTTGTAAACCTTTCTGAGAAACTGAATCTTCCCATTCAGGGTAGAAATGATGGGAGGTCTACAAGCCTCAGAGAGGCTGTTGTAGTGCCACAATGAAACAAAACCATACGTATGAAATAGATTGCTCCATTATTTGACCATCCATTGAGAGATTTTGACCCTAGAGAGTCAAAGACTTCCGTAAGACCAAAAAAAACCCACCAACCCTCACATCCACCCACCATGTATCATTTGTTTCTTTCAAGTGGGAAAGGGAAGAGAAACAAAAACTACTGACTTCGTTTAACCTTCTGCAATGAGAAATTCTCAATACAGAAGGCAAAACACAAATGCCAGTCAAGAAAGGTGTGTGTGACTATCATTAAACTGTCTGGTTACAAATTTAAAAGAACACAGATTTCTAAAGAGTGTAATGTTTTAACCAATGTGAGAAGCATAGGTGAATTTTAGGTGACAGAAAAGAGAAAAATTAAGCCACAATTTTAACCTGAGGGGTTGGGGGAAGATGGTCCTACCAGGACTGTCGATAAAACATTGAGAAGTATCTTACTAATGATACCAAACAGCAGTAGGAGACCTGAAGTACATTTAAGAAGAATTAAGGACCTGATAGAGTCTAATAAAAAATACAGTTTTCAGAACTTTTCTGTGTTATCTGCCTACATAAGATTACAGCTACTTCAGGTCTAAGGCGAAGCATGTGCCTAAAACTGTACCACTTCAAACCATACAAACACCAGTAATTGAATATGCTCCTGATTTTATGAAAGAGATACTTGATCGATAACTTAAGAGATTTCTAATTAATTTCAGGAAGATTTCTAATTGGATTTGTACTGTTTGAAAATACGGACATAAAATGCTTTGTGTGTGCATTCACCAGTTAATTCTGCAAAACTAAACTCTCTTCCCCCACCTCCCTTTGTATTTTTAAGAGACCTCCTGACAGCACTCTGTGCTAAAGCTAACTGCTTCTCGTGTCAGGCATTAATATGGCAATTTGAAGGAAGGTCCATGAATTCATTGTTATGGATGCAATGATGAAAACTCACCCTTTTCAATTTGGCAGCAGCTTCTCCAGAGCGGATTGCAGCCAGCAAGCTCTGGTGGACCTGTTCTGGGTCAGAGCGCTGGAATGTCATCACGGTTTGTCTCCTAGTGACAGGGGGTGGATGGTCAGTGGAAGCACCTGACTGTGCCTGACTCTTCTGCTCACTATTCACATTGCTGTTTTTCTATAAAGGGAGGAAGTGGGAGGAAAAACAAAAAAACCTTTAATCTCAATTATTCATAAATGGCAAACTAACTCATCCTGGCACAAGGTTGTGCATCAAACTGCCACCATTCTAGCGTTTCATTCACAATTTCAGGGATAAGCCTCATTTCCACTATAGCATAGAATTTCCCCATCAGATAATTATGCCAGCAAAATTGTACACCCCATTCAAGTGTGTGCATGTGCCATGATCACCTGAAGCCAAACTGATCACATTACTCAGAATTATATTTAAGAAGAAGGGAATGCTAATTATGGCCAGAAACTGTTATTTCCAGTAATCCGAATGAGGTTGTTTTCACTTTAAGATTCCCGTATTCCCGTATTTGAATATGATGCTGTGCTACTGCTAGACTACTACAAGTGATTACACTGTATTAATACAATACTTTCTGATCATGGAGCAGTTCAGACTATCTTCTAGACTAGTCACACTAGATGACAGTCGAACAACAGTAGAAATAAAGCTTACCTTATCCATTACACTATTTTGTGACTCCCCTGTTATGGTCTGCAAGGAAGGGGTTTGCACTTGAGGCACAGAGGTAGCTGATAACTCAGCTGCCGAAGCAGCAGAGGAGAGTTCAACAGGAAATTCCTCTCTTGGTGCCTGGCTAGTGATCGTACGCGTCTTATTGAATGATTGCGACCTTCTGACTGCGGAGGAGACAGCAAGAGCAAAAGGGGATGGTCTCGAACTGGAGTATGGCTTTGGAACTGCAAAAGTTCTTAGAGTTCTTAGGTTCAACGGTGCTGGTGGACAAGAGGGGAAAGTTGAAGGTTTATTGCTTTTAACAGAAGAAACAGAGGATTCAATTTTTTTCCCATCATCATTTTCTTCATCTGCTGGAGGAGAGGGAGTACTTGTCTTGTGTAAAGGTGAAGCTGGATCAGTTGATGAGATTTTTTTCCCCATCTCTGTATTCTTAGCTTCATTTTGAATGGAATTAGGAGCACAAATGGTACTTCTGGCAATTGCAGATGTCACATACTGACTTGAAGCTCTTCGCTGCATCTGTAGATAAAAAGAACTAGGCTTTGTTGTAGGACTTAATGCATTTGACTTATTCTGTGTCTCAGAAGAAGCATTTGTATTATCCAAGCTTAGCATCAGTGGGACATGGTGTTTGGAAGACTCTATTTCTGTCCGACTGCTCACGGTAGTGACCTCAGCTCCAGACACCACAGCATGTTCAGAAATGCTGTTTGCTTTGTGCAGCAGATCATTTGCTGCTGCAGGTGCATTTTGTGAACCAACCTGTAAATGACCCACACTTTTTGGAAGACGAGGAATTTCAGCCTGCACTATGAATTCTTTGGGGTCTTCATGTTTTAGAGAGTTTTCCGAAGTAGCTGCCTCTTGATCCTTATGATCTGGTGGAATTTCTGATTCCCAGCTCTTCATTATTTCTAAGGATTTTGGAGGAACTATTTTATAAGTAGTCATCCCAATTTTTGGTATGTAATCCCTTGTAATTTCATTAGCAGGCTTGGGTTTAGGTTTGGCATCCTGTCTATAAAGAGGGTGACCTTTTATAGGAGAGTCATCTGAAGTTTTTGCTGTTGTTTCTGGTGAAGCAAAATTACTGCCATTTATACAAATGTGACTCTGATCTTTAATGGGAATTACTTTTTCATGGGTAGCTTCTTGTCTCTCAAGATTTTGTTCTGTTGAATTATCTTCATCCCCTTGCATTCCATGAACCACTTGAAGAAGGGGGCTATTTGCATCTCTACTGTGTTGAGGGACCAGTCCTCTGAATGTGGATGATTCACAACCCTGAGGAACAATAATTTCTTTCTGTGTAGTCCTTCCCAAATTGCTATCCAACAGACCTGTCTGGATTGCAACATCCTGAGTTTTTACTGTGTCCAAGCTGGTTTGATGTGTTTTCTCATCTTGCCTTTCTGGAATCATTTGAGGATAATTCCTATGACTCACAGAGATGTCATTTTTACATGTCTGGCAGTTTGATAGTCTGTCAACTTCGAGCTTGTTATTTTCTCTGAAATCTACCATTTTCATTTCAGCTGACTGAAGTTCTTTAGCTTCTTCTGTTGTTGGAAAGAGTTCTGTATCACTGTGGTCTTTAAGAGAGATTCCAAAATCAATACAATTGCCCAAAAAATTCAAACTTCCCCCTTACATCATGAAGCCCCGCATCCAGTGTATTTAGGGTACAAGGACTGGCACCTCACTGATATTAAAGTTTTCCTTAACACTTACTTTTAAAGGCTATTTAAAGATATCTTTGACTAATAGTGCCAAATAATAGTATTCCAACTAGAGTATTCTTCTTTAATTATCAGGCAACTGGTGCCATGCATCAACTTGATAGAAAAATCTATCCTAGAATAATTTAAAAAGTGCTAAATGAATTTCAGTTGTTTATATGGGCATCAGTGACTCAAGAGCTCAAGGACTATTCAATATTAAGTTAGATGCGATTTTTATTTAGTTCCACACTTCCGTGGCTTCTGTCCTTTAGTTTGAACATTAAAAATGTTATTTGTCAACTACTGTACAAGGGACCAATTTGAAAACACATGGACAAAAGCAATTCTCTAGCTCTATTTTTCCAACTGTTTATAGCAGGTATGAAAATTCAATTCTTTACTCCCGGGTTAAACACATAGCCCTCTCCAAAATACTGGAATGTTTGGATCAAATTGGTTTGAATACAATATTCAAAGGAAAAATACATTCTTGAGGAATAATCATATTTTGAGGGAAAAAAAATCTTGTTTTAAGTACGCTATAAAATGGCAGTTAAAACTTGTATCATATAAACAGGACTCGTGCAGTATGCTATGATTTATAAACAGAGATGTGCTGAACATAAAAGACTACAGAAGGCCTAATATATATAAATCTGAAAATCAGTGTCACAAAAGGGAAAAATAAATTAGTAAGCTCACTAAATCCACAGAAAAATTTATGATCCATTAGATGCACAGGACGTCGTCATTTCTTTTCAAATCAGCATGTCACTTTGTTCTATTTCTGTTTGAAAATACTTGCATTTCCATGCAGAAAAATCACACTAACTTTGTAAACGCAGAACAACTGATTGCTTCTCCTTCCCCGCTGCAGTGCCCATGTCACACCATGTGGCAGGACAATCTTTGTGTCCAGCCTTCCCTCCCCTCAGCACTGCTCCACTCACAGTGCCCTACAACAGTACAATGAAACTCTGAGTACTGCTATAATAAAAAATTATTAAAAACAAAACCCCTGCAAAATCAAAACTGCCGTCAATTCTTGTCACCTCATCGCAGAGAGGATACACTGCAGCTAGAGAGAGTACGAAGAAAATAATCTGATGATAGCATTTCAGGAGTTGATTGATTTGTCATTTTTCTCAAAGGAATAGAAAAGCTCTCTTCAACCTTACTCTGAAGTACTAAAAATGAGTGGGAGCTACTCACCATCAGTTTTATTTTGATCCAAAATTCTAAGCTTCCTGTCTTTTTCAAACGCAGCTTGCTCACTGCTTATCGTAGTCTGTAGTCCTCTGCAAAGCACAACAGTACACTAAATATGCTGGTATCATTCATTCCAGTAAACACAAGTAACGGTGCAAGAGAACTGGCAATATTCTCCAAACACAGATGGACAAAATAGAATCATTCTGCCAAACACTGGAGTACTCAAGAGAATAGATCTTTTTTTTAAACAAGAGGAAATGCTGCTATGATATTTTACCAAAATTCAGCTTCACTCTCTTCTGTGTAAGCAGATGATTGATTTCCTTTTCTCTCCTCCCCCTCCATTTGTTTATTTGTGCAGCTTGAACAAGCCCCTTTCCAGAAACAACTAAGTTTCAGTGAAGCCACAACAGTTTATCATTCACATAACAGTAGCGTTCTATGAAGTGTTTTATAACATTTCCTTGACTTTGTCCCCAACACAATCTACAGGAAGCCGTATGAGATGCTGACTGCATATGAACACATGAACTCTGCAGCACAGACTTTTCAAAATAGTAACGAAAAATTGTCTGTCCCTTTCAAGAAATTCCTTGAGAGCAACAAAGAAACATGCATCTAACATACTACTTGCTTACTAAACGTTTTGCAAATGCATACAATTTATGTCCTTAGATCATGGTGGGCAAGAGAACTGCACAAATGCTGAATAAACTCTTCATCTCTTTTGGAGGAAATTAAGTCCTTTCCTTAAAAGGATAAATGAAAAAGGCAAAAATATTTAAAATTTCTCTTTAAAAATATTATTATTAGAACTTCAAGCTTACATCTTTGTTATTTTTATTTTCCGTAGTTACAAATACTGGCATTATGAAGATTCCAGTTCATTTGCCACATCAAATGTGTTAGCTGTCAGGAGCTAGTGACTTGAACTAAAACATGTGTTTTGAATCATTTGAGTGTAAAAATCCCTCAATAACCACCCATCCTCGTGTTGCTTGTACAGTCCAAAATATACTGCAAGTGTCCAATAAACCACTAAACAGGAGCACAGACTCTCAAAATTATTGTTATAAGAAAGTTAAATCTCAGTCCTGCACTCTGTACTCTTGCTTATCTCACAGCTGAGGGACTGAACTACAAGTTCTTACAACAGTTGAGCTGTAGGTTTTTTGTTTGTTTTGTTTGTTTGTTTTTTAAAAAAGGGGGGGAGGGGAGGAAACCACAGAATACCCCAGAGTACCATTATAGAATATATAGTGGTTTTGACTGGGCTATTACACATATCTGTGGTTTGATTAAAAAACACTTCTTCAAAGTAACTAGATCTTTTACATAAGATCTGACTTATCAAAAGGGTTCCAGAAACAGAATGTCAGAGAAATACTAGCCCTCATTCTGGAATCCCCATGATATTTCAGGAAAGAAAGGATTGCCAAACTCTAAAGTTAGAGGGCAGTGCATGCTGGATGATACCAGGATGATAGGCCATGAAAAGCTATCGCAAGTCAGTAGGGGGAAAAAAAGAAACATTCCTTGGCCAATTGGCCACACCAACCCATTAACACAGTAACACTGGACTTATAATTTGCAAGTTCAAGAAAACTTAAAACCAACTCTTGGCTGATCCTCCTCCTTGTAGATCCCCACAGAGCAGACACACCCAAGCAACTGGCACAGTATTTGTCAGGACAGAGCACCAAAGATTTTTGCAAAGCCCCATTTGGCCTTGGACTGACAAAAAAGACCCTTTAAATACAAGTCAAAGTTCTCCCCACTACTTTGAAAGTTCTTGGCTACCAGGGCAGTCATTTTGGCTTCAGTGCAATAATTCAAATAGTTCTTTCAATTTAATTTGGGAACAGTAGCCAGTTTAGTTGCCCCAGGGAACAGAGAAATAGTGAATTACAGTAACACAATGGGACTTCTCTGGACAATCAACATTTATTTCAAGCAGGCTCTAACTCATGTTGGAAACCTGCTGAGTCAGGTAGTTTAACAAACATGCTGAAGGGCAAAGGTACAGCATCATCAGAAGGGGAAAAAAAGCTGTTAAGGAAACTAATGTGTTTATTCTTTAAAAGGGCAGAATTAGCTTGTTTTCCTGAGAGCAGATGGATTGAGACAGGTCAAGACAACTGGCTAACACAGAAGCAAAAGACAGAAGAAAAATTCAAACCAAACCAAACATGAAAGCAATAGACAACTGTGCCCATAAGAACAGAAGTGGCCGATCTACCTGTTTTTCCCCAACTGCAAAAATGAATTTGTAAATTTTCATGTAACTAATCAATCCAGGTTTTTTTGGTAGCACTCTGCTCTAGTAAATAAGTTGGGTATTTCAGAGCCAGGTTCAGCCTTACTGGGGTCCAGTTGTTTGAGTAGTTATGAAAGGAAGGCTTCAACTGAATAGCCTGCAGAACACTTCTTTGTCATTTTTGTTGAAAAACTACATGAATTACTGTGTACAGAAGAGTGCTACAAATGAAAGTTAAGCATATTTAGCTCATTCTTCTCTCACAATCCTCTGTTCTGTGCTCCACAATGAAACAGCACTCTACTTTTTTTTGCCTCCCCCATTCCCTCCCTAATGCTCCTTTCTTTGTCACAAAACGTACTTACTTGCCATCTGTGCTCATATTTTCTTGTTTTTCTTCCTTGGAGCTTTGTGAGTTGTCTACAGAAACACTGCCAGGAGCTGGAGCTGATGAAGCAGGACCATTTTTTTCAGTTTCCAGTGGTACCTCAGCAGAGCTGAAGGCTGCAGTAACCTCTCCTATCCTGGGAGAGGCATTTGTACTTTCACTGTCCTCTCTCTGTTGCACACTCCTCTCTTCCCTTTCATCAATTTCTTCTAAGCTGTATTCTGGGCTCCTTACACCTACACTCAGAAAGGAAAAAGAAAAAAAAGAGAAAAAAGCCAACAAAATATGAAACCACCCACAGCTCGCAATGCACGGTAGAGATACAAAGGGGCTGGGGAAGTTCACCTAAACAGTTTGAAGAAGAATAACTGAGACTTCTTTTTATAATTCGAGTAAAATAAATAAGTAAACCAAACTAATTCAGAGGTTTAACACCACAGTATTTTCTGGTTCCTTCCAATTCTCTCTTTTTACATGTGAGAATACACTCACCGCCATGCTAGTGTCCATCTGTTTCTGAATCTGAAACTACAACATTTTCCTGTTTAACTCAAGCACGGGATTAGAAGAGATCAAAATATATTTAATCCCAAATTTCATGGAGGCAGACAGTTTATTTTACCCAGACTTCTAAATACTTCCATTAGGTCTCTAGTGAGGTTTAACATGCACGGTTCCTTCATACCAGAGCAGGTATGTCAGAGAACTAAAAAGCAAACTGAATCTCAGCTTTGCCTACAGTTTGAATAAGTTTGATGATCGCTATCAAAAATTTCCCATAATTATCCAATTTAAAACATAGTTGGAAGTGTCTTGTGCAGTTCCCTGTGCTACAGTAGAAATGAACAAAAAAAGAACATAGAAAAGTGTGAAACCACAAAAAAAACCCAGATTTTTTTCATCTACAGCATAGTTAAACTAAAAGATTCAGCTACTGGATTAGCACACACGGAATTCAGCATACCTGAAGTTAAATTGATAAATCCACCTATTTTAATTTCCAGAGGAATTAACCATCTCTAGCTTTTCTTCCCCGACAGTAATCTTCCTACGAGATGATGATTCACATTTTTCAAATATTAATAAAGTAGACCATACAATTGACCTCTTGGCTTTGCAACCTGCATTCTATAACACACAGAAGATAGTAATTCCATCTATAAAGTGCAATATGGTGCCATGGAAGGCACCAACTGAGCCATACAAACAGTGCACCTTGCCTGACCTGACCAGGGTATTCCTGTCAGCTTTGCATAAACCAGTACGTGTCAGGGACAAGCCCTGCACTTCAGCAATTAGGTTTCAGTCTTTTCTTCTTTGTACCACTAAATTTCCAAGTGTAAACCAAGACTACCAATGAAAACAAAACAGCGGCTTAATAGCAAGCAATACTGGAAAGCAGCAGATCCTAGAGGATAGAAAATCTTAGACTGACTTTTTTTTTTGCACAGACTGGTGTGCTACAGTGCTTCCAGTACTTCTAGAAAA
The DNA here is from genome assembly GCF_037157495.1 of Lathamus discolor. Taxonomy (NCBI): domain Eukaryota; kingdom Metazoa; phylum Chordata; class Aves; order Psittaciformes; family Psittacidae; genus Lathamus; species Lathamus discolor. Next base: position 90,947,042 of record NC_088886.1, on the reverse strand, counting down.
GTACACTTATAGAAATATAATAAAGGACTGTATATATTGGAGAAAGTGTCCATATAGAACCTGATTTTTCCAATAGGGACATTAGTTAAGAGCTCGATAATACCAAAGTTACTCATCCACAGGTACAGGGCAACTACAAAAGCCAAATTTTTTACTACTTAATTGTAGTTTTTTGTTTTGCACTCCTCTAAGACTCCTTAAGAATTTGCTATTAGAAAGGACATTCTCCTCCTTTCCACCTGCCCTCTTCCACTGCCAAATCTTGAGGTAGAGAAAAGTCATGCCAACAGCTTTATACTCTGGGAGATGATTTTAGTAATAGAAGTATGATTTTATGTGTGCAAAGATAAATATATGTCACAAGGCACAAAGAAAGCATAACAGAACGTGGGCAAACAACGCACTTGCTTTGACTGTCCCACAGCCCATAACCAGGTCTCAAGAACACTATCTTGTTCACCAGTGAGAGCTATTATGCCATAGGCCTTCACTATCACCAGCAACAGAAACAACAACTAAGTACCTTCGGTCTAAATACTCTGTGGAAGCCTGAATTATGCAACAAAGCACAGCCAGGACTCTGACAAAACAAATGGAAGCATTCTGGAGTTGCTGTGGCTTTGTGCCCAGGCACTGCTGTCATCTCTTTCCTCTGGGGAGAAGTGTAACAAAGACTGAGTTGTATCTGTATTGGTGGGATGGAAACTTAGCTTGGGCTGGCAGTAGACATTCCTGCTATGTGAAAGTCTGTCCTTTGCTGAGCTAGGAACACTTCCAAGCTTTGGAGGACTAACCTGACTGCAAGCGTGTAACACCAAACAAAACCAACCCTCACAGTTTCCCTAGAATATTGTACCTCATTTATCAGCAGAAAATCAGCCTGGACTTGAGTTAATTTCAGTTACTGGACACCATTCCAGACCTGGGCCACTACTGTTACAGCAGAATAAAGTCTGAATGCATTTGATACATATACAATGTTTAGCAATTTACATCATGCAGTTAACTCCCCAGAGGAACAGTTCAGATTTCATGACTTGCTTCCAAACACTCAGAGTTTTATATGCAACATATCACTTCAAAGTACTTATGCCAATACTGACTACATGCTGTTGCCTTATTGCTTATATGCTTTATATGTAAATCCATATACAATATAAATTCCAGTTTTGCCTGTGTATAATTTATTCTTTATGAACATTAGTCATTGATTTTTAATTAGCCCTAAAAGAACACTGTTAAAGCCTACAGGATAACATTGCAGAGACATACCTGATGAGTGACATACCAACTGCAAGTCTCCTTTGAGTTAGTAAGAATCATCTTTTCACAACAGAGAAAAGGCTGGCACTGCTCTGTGAGCCATTATGCTTGCAAGCACCAAAGCCAGAAAGCTTCACTACATCATGCAAATCTGCCAGTGTTTCTGCTCTTGATTCTACAGTCCTTAACAAGGTTCTTAAGAGATACTGTAACCAAGAAGATTGTATCACAGGGTTTGTTTGATGGAAATGATTTAAAAATCTGTAATTTTATAATTATTAAAAAAAAAAAAAAAAAGCCAACACTATTTCACCCTCTTCCCTAGAAAAAAGACTGAGCATTAATTAAACTTTGGGAAGGGGAACAAAAATCATAATTGAGAAAAAAAAAATTGTTTATAATCCCAAATGTTCAAATTAATTCTCTGTCAATGTTTATTCTAGTAAATGTACGCCTTCAAACTACTTTTGTCAAGGTACAGGCTGTTTTTACACCATGGGAAAACTGTCATTTTGCAACAGAGTTGCTGTCTATTCCAAATTATACAGCATAGTTCCACTTAATACATATGTGTCTATTAGCTAGGTACTACTTAGTCACCAAATTGAACATTTGTAATGGTTCATCATAGGGCGGAAGGTAATGCTGTATTTGCAGCTTAACTTTTTTTGCCTATTTGCTACAGTAGCAATGCATGTCAGAACTACTTTCGGGAATGCCAGTCGCAGCTGAGCAAAAACTCACAATGCTTCCAGAAGCGTGACAATCAAAGCGCTATTAAACCAAACGGAAGGAAGTACTGAGTTTATGTAAAGTTAAAATTATGTCCAATTTGGCAATTAAAGAAACATCAAACTATTTTATTAATTTAAAACAATACCCAAACGTGCATAGTTTTCAGACTAGGAATAGGACAAGTGTGCTGTAACTGATTTTACTGCAGGTGAATGTTCTGACAGCATGACAGGCTTTGCTAAAAGGACCCTCTATATATAGGCCTCTGGACAGTTTCAGAGGTGCCACCAGAGAGCAGCAGTATCCCATGAGTCAGATTAAAAAACCCAAAGGCAATGGAGCTGTGCTATGTGACTTGTCTTTGCATTTAAAACAAAAACACACACTGCATTAAGTCTTCAGCAAAGGCGTCGCATGAAGCGGCAGAATGAAGACTGTCACTAACTGCAGAAGTAAAACCCAAGGCTCAGCACATTCTGTTCTAAGCCCAGTGAATATCCTTGCATTTTTCTATTTCTTTCCATTACAGCTCAAAGTAAAATGTTCGATTACAAACCTTAAAAGCCTCAAGCAGAAATTCCTAAATCTATGGAAAAGCAAAAAAGCTGTTTCACTGAAATTCAGGGCTATCTGTGCAGCACTCGGGCCTTAAAGCAACAGGAAATGCAGACATTCTAGCACAGATCTATAATCTTAAGATAGAAACAAGCTCAAGAAAACAAAAAAAAAAAAAAAAGATTTTAAATCATAGCATGATAACTTTGCTCATCATTTTACACCCATCACATGTAGGTAAACAGTTTTCAATGCAGAAAATTAAGTACTAATAAATATCACTAAGAGCCACTCACTTAGAAGTGATTGCCCTCTTTCTGCTACAACAACTCGGAAAAGCAGAGCTTACAACTTCATTACACCTTCAACCTCAGACTTCACAGTATAGGTTCATGCTTCGCATTTATTAAGATATGTATTGTTTCTATTAAAGGTCTTTTCTGACAAATTATATAAATTGCCCTGAATACAAACCAAACCCGAATTTACAGATTACCGATTTTTTTTTTTTTTTCTCATTTGCCAGAGATCTAGGATGACAGGTGACTTATTCAACTCCTGTGCTACATTTGTGTTTTACCACTCCAACCAACTTGATTGGTGTCCTGAAAAAGAACAGCTGGAAAACTACTAAGAGCTCCTGTCAACTAGCCCAGGAACTATGAGTGTTTAGCCTCATATAATGCCAGGGGCACTCCACATGCTTAATATTTATGTATTTCATTTTTAGTGAAATACATTGAAGAGTGATTTTTCCAGACCCTGGCACTGATTATTCTGAAAGATTTTATAAACTTTAGAGGAGTCTTAGATGCTGTATCCTGTATCTAACCTTACAGCCTGATGCTTACAAACAACAGTGTTTAATAGTACAAACTGCATAAATCGAGAAAGTATTCAGCAGCTGAAGAATTGTATTTTAAACAGCTGTTGGTTTATGTATTACATTTTCTCCACAGCACCCAATAAATGACTTAATTTAATGTATAAGCCACTATTTATGCATATAGTTTATATTTACAACTTATGTTTTCAAAGGCTGTTCAGATGCAAATCAAAAGGCAGGCATGGATTTGCTCCTACCCCTAGGTTATACATGTCAATGGCAGCACAGGGCAGGGTCCTGAAAACAAGATTGAGTTTTTGCTTTTGAAAGGTTTGTTATGAGGTATACAAAAATCACAGAAGTTTTGGCTTGTTCTTGTCTACAGCTTGTGGAGGAGGAGGGAAAACAGGGGTAACATTTTGTTTATTAAGTGTTAAAGCACAGAGACCAAGACAAAGTATATTGTACACGTTTCTGTAGACGGTAAAGGTAAAACACTTATTTTAGAAAGCCATATTTGTACTTCAAAGGAAAAGTTAAGCTGAAGCGTTAAAATTAGTACTATACTTATGACACATCTGTAGTATAGTAATTTACTGTTATGAATTATCATAACTTGCTATGAAGTAGATTTTATCCACGCATTTGGAACAGAACCAATCTGTTTCAGACTGCATTTCAGTGGCTCTTTTTTCCACTTTACTAGGGGCTGATTCCATTGATTCGGTTACTACAAAAAGTCAAGTAAGAAGCTTTTTTGTTGCCTCAATTTCTGCACCAACAAAAATTCTAGATGGAATGTTAAATTGTGATCTTACAGACTTGTGAGCTCCTTAAAAATGCACCTTCTCTTAAGCAACTGATGCTCGTTGTCACATTTTCCAGGTATTTTAATCTCAACTCAGGTATTTTTGAACCAGATAATTGAATTTTGATCAAACAAACTACAAAAGAACAATACAAAACTTTCTCTAAATTATTCTTCTCAGTCCATTTCCTATGAAACCCTCTCTGATCCAGAGAAACTAATCTTTTCTCCCCACTCAAGTTGTCCATCTGATTAACACAAACACAAGTTACACTTAACCTAACTATAACTACTTCGGCATTTTCTGATTTGTTTGCTTTTTCTTTTCCTGAGCTGTGTGCCCTAAAACCTTCCTACTTTCTCACACTTACAGGAAAATAATGGAGGGTTGGTGAGGAGGATTGTAAACATGCTCGAAGTGACTTGCAGCTGGGTGCAGAAAAACACATACATGATACTAACCGTTATTTAGTCTTGTGCGTCTGACAAGTAGAACATCTCTGTTTAGATAACATAGGCCTGTGATAGACTGAAAGGCACCCTATTAAACATGCTTGAGATTCCTGTCCTGCTACTGGAAAGATCCAAGCACAATGGTAAACTACACATGCATGAATCCCTGAAATAGAGGCTAAAATAGGAAGTCTGGTGATCCTCTAACATGAACATGGACCGAGCTATATGGTGCCTGCATCCCTGCATGTGTGCCTCTGCCCAGGTGCTGCTTCCAGGGATCCCCTCATTGGTGAGGTAATGAAAATAAAACTTTGCATTTCATATGTGGTTTTGTGGCTGTTTCTGCATCCTGCCTGTGCTGGCTAACATGCACTACGTGAGCTAATCTCATAAAGTGGTATCACCGCTCCTTACAATCTGAAGATGCCTGGCAATCACATTTTTACTTGAAGGTCTTATCTCATAAGGTGGTATTTCTTTAATGTTTAGCCAGCTTGCCATACCTTCTGTTGCCTCCCAATTAAACAGCATAAAAAGATTACCAGTCTCATTACTGCTTTGGCTTTGATCTTCTGCTACTCGAGAGGGTGGTGAGGGTGCTTTGCGCTTCATCCTCCGTAGAGAGGAGCTCATAGAAACGGTGTCACTGAGTGGCAGAGAACCTTTCCGTACTAATCCTGGAGCGGCCTAAGAAAGGAGACAAGGGAGAAAGACGATTATTAGCCATCAAAGAAAAACCATAAAATACCTCCAATAATTATTCCCCAAAACTATTTATAATAAACATTTGGGAAAGAATCTATTGCCAAATGTATTATGTTTCTCATCTTAATTCATCCAAGGAGCTAAAAATTAAAAAATTTCTAGAGTAACTGAATATATTCACAGAGTTACAAGCTACAGCAGCAAAAGAAAATCGGTTGTTACATATACTATAAAAGAGAAGTTTAATTCTTCTATGACCAAAGGCTATTCTACAAACCCCAAATAATTCTTTTCTATAAGTAGCTAAAAATTATTGTGGAAAGAAGATTCAACTATACACCACTGCAATGATACACCGCAGGGCTTCCTTCTCCATTCCTTCAACAACAGTCCTAACTGGGCTGTATATGTAATTATAGGACTTTTTTCCCTGCTTCGAATATTTGAACGTTTATAAAAGCTTTCTGAATGCCAGTTTTCATAATACTTACCAAAGTTAAATTGTAATAAGCTGTAAAATCTATAAGATGTTAAAAACTATTGCTGTTAAAGTGTAACAATGACCTCATTATTTTAGCAAAAAAACACCCATTTTTAATTCACAAATAATCAAAACCATTAAAAAATGGACAAAAGCTATCTGCTGAATACTTAACAGTTTTATGACAGAGCAGTCCAATTGCATTCTAAATTGTTTTAAAGACCGAAAACTAGAGTATTTTGTTTTACAAAATAAAAACTAAAAAGAAAATTGCTCACAAGGGAAAAGGAAACTGACACAAGATGCCTGTGAAGCAGTGTCTGGTAGCTCCTGTTAGATCCTAGTAACATATCTGAGTGAATGAACTGGGATGGTGATAACCATCCTCTGAGCTACCCTGGACATATTCAGTCATCTGTTTTGTCCCATCTCAGTGTCAGGTATGACAGGTCCCTTCAATACTTTACTGCACTATAAGGAGCAACACTGTCCAAAATGTTCACCTAACTCTTCTAGCAATCATATTAATGTCAAAACAAGAAACCTGAACCTTTTACAGCAAAGCAGGACTCAGATTCCAAGGAGAAAAACAACAAAGCACAAGGTGAAATGTTCTTTTAAGAACATCAGAGGATGCAGGGGCACAGCACTCCACTTCTAATTAAAAATACTTGCATGCTTGAATAGTTTCTAAACAAGTCATTTTCTAGATTAAAACATCACACAACAAAAAAAAAAATCACTTAACGCTTTTATAGCTTCTTATTCACAGTTCCCAAATAATTCTAAGAAAAAAAAAAAATTAGTATTCAGCATCTGAATTGATACAGGAGGGGATGTAAAATCTAATATTTTCCCAAATGAGGCTTTTTTATTGTTAAATCATTTTCCTCCTTGCTGTTGGGCAGTTCTGGCTTTCTCCTCTTTGATAGCTGCTCTCCAGGCTGCAGCCCCTCCATTCTGCACAGACACTGTTCTCTGTTCAAAGGTCTGCACCCTCATCTGCTTCGTACAGGCTCCCTCAGCTGACTTGGCTAGCACTGAGTTCTGCGCATACTTGCTCAGCTAAACAGATGTCACCAGAGTTCCCTCCTGCACAGAAAGAGTATGTGTGTAGGGGGGAAATAATGTTCTCAGCGTAAGAGCACAAATGCTACTAGAAGATTTTTATAAGCCTTTCCACTGCCCTTTGCATCCAAAGAAACAAACGATTTGCAAAGAGAGATTTTGAGAAAGTACTAAATGTTCCAGTTAAGGTTCAAGTGTTGAACAGATTTTCTCAGGAATTATTCAGCATATGAATATTAAGAGCTTTCAAATCCTAACAAAGGGTGCAATGTGAAAATAGTGCTTTAAACAGATGGAAAAAAATTAAAATAATGTTATTAAAACATATCTGACAAAGTTCTGGAATATACATCTGGGTGTTCGTGTGTCATACCAACTGCCAGTGATAACCAGTGCGTTATCAGTTACACTTGAATTAAAATTCATGTTAGAATCACCAAAGTAATTAACTGTGCTTATGCAGAAACACCAGTGAACTCTGTCATAATTTCCACAACATATGCAGAAGTTCCCCTTTTAACACTGTACACCCTCCTTATCCCGGAACAAGCAGGGATGGGTATGAAGCTTTTTAGCCTCAAATGTGTCCAGGCAAATTTGGAACCAAATCCTGTACTACCCCAAGCAGACACTCATAGAGGCCAGTGCTTCCCAAATTCCGGCCTCTGTAAGCAGTGGCAGGCATGGTGCCTGGCGCTTCTTACTGTTTCAAAAAGAAAAGGCAAGTAAAGTGAGCTACAGCAGCTGGAATGGAAGAAAAAGGGTAGGAAGAGGAAGTATTTGGGAAAGAATGTAGTGTAGTGGAGTATTTCATAAAACGTACCTCAAACCAGTGGTCACTACACACATTTTCATACCACCACTATCTGCCTCTTTTCCTCCATAGTTAACTAGGTCTATCAAGATATGCAGGCTGGAATATCAAAGCACATTGCTAGCCATTTTGCTAGTATTTCTTTCTTCTCTTTGTACAAGTATGCAGGCAAATGCATGTCCAATGATTAATGCACTCAATTTCTATTACATGACTTAAGCTTCCCAAAATACTTTAACTTGGCCAAAGAACTGCACAGGAAGTAATACACCTCTGACCTACTGGAAAGAAAGGACGTACAGAATATGTCTGCGGAAACTCAGCTGGTGTTATTCTGTCCAAACACCCAGTATGACTATTCTCTCCTATGATTTATCTATACACTTGCCAGTACAATAAGGGGACAAGGTTATGCGTTTGGTACACTGAGAAGTGGATGCACACAATGTTCACCAGCAATTCTGAATCATATCAGACTCCTATCTAGTGATCTTCATACCAACTTCAGTAAGAGCAAACAGGTCTGAGCACTATCTTCTCCCAAGTAACCCTGTCTCTGTACAAGAGCCTCCCTGATGCTCACAGTGCTCACTGCATCATTGCCTAACTTTGCTGGTAAAGGACTAACCACCAAGCTCCAGGCAACTAAGCCTCTGGTGTAACTTCTTAAGCACAGAACTCATTCTCACAAATATCTTAACTAAGCTGGTCTGTGACAGTGGCTAATATATCTTTTGAGAAAGTTTATGATTTAGTTGCTTCCCGCCCTTGCCCCACTCTCCCATCTTCTTCCCTTTCTTTTCAAAGGAGTAGACTGGAGAGTCAATTTTCTTCAGGAGTTAGGGTTGTGTAAACAAAAGCAAGCTGTATTTCTACATTAAGAAGTTTTATCCATAATTTCAAATTGTAAATGTTTTGACTAAAAATCTCCACTTAATTGTTCTACCCAAGCACAGTTTACATACGCTCCTTTAGCATAACTGAAAAAAGTGTAAGGAGACAAACAGTCATGGGATAAAATGAAGAGATCACAGTCTAGTCTTTATAAATAAAGCATTAGGAAGAAAATCAGCAATGGCATTTTGGACATAATCAAGTTATTTTCTTTTAAAAGAAATTTTCTTTTAAAGAAGTGTTAGTACTTGAAAGTTTTATCCACTTCTATGACAACTGTGGGAATGCTGCATTTTACAACAGAACTTTGCAAAAACCCTGGAGAGCCCTCTCGACTTGCAAGTTCTAAAACTTGCTAGTTCTAAACATACTTCTGGCAAGAGCCATCTTGCCCAAAATCAGAACTGACAAATAACTGAGGGATTTCAATATTAGAGACTAACATGCTTATTTCCAATCTGATTTAACATAGAAATTTGCTGGACAAACATTATCTATTAAGCTTACTAGTCATTTTATGAGTCTTACATAGAATAGGCAAGTCATGCTATGTAGAAACTTGTAACAGCAACCCTTACATCCACTGTACTAATTTATCTCCTAAAAATAGGAACGTATCTCCAAAAACTAGCAGTTTAATCGCTCTGAAACTGAGGCAGAAAAATTCCAAACCTCATACCAGAATGTAACTGCTCATATAAAGAGAAAGCAATTCCTTTTTTAAGGGAAAAGATGTGGAGAAGCTGTAGGAGGTAAACATTAAAACCCTTTTTCATGCTGTGAGAAGCTGGACTACAATACACTGTGAATTTGAAGAAAGATAACAGTGAATACTCTGTTCCCTTAAAGTTGGCTCATTTCGCTGTTGTCTGATGTTACTACTTTGGCATGTTTCTATCAAAACCAGGCAAACAGTTTATCCAGGCAAAGCTGACATTTCACTTTGTCTTCCTTGTTGATGTTACAAAAGAGATTTGTCCATAATAAGGCACATGCAGAAGGTCATCCTGGTCCATAGAAGAAATAAAGTATGTATCCAGTCTGCCAAATAAACTGAAGGGCAGGCTTCACAACTTAGGCACTCTGAAAAGCAATATGATTTGCAAGGAAACACCACTTGTACGGCAAAAGCAAATAAAAAAAAACCCTTGGGCGAGGAGGGGGGAATAGAGTATATTCTGAGTTTTGTAAATTAACTTCATGGGACACTACAATAACTCCCACACACGCTAAATAGTTCAGCAAACACACCAATCAGCCTGTTAAGCAACCCAAAAGAGACTTAAATCTCACCAGCAGGACGTACATTTTCAACAGTGGGGAATACGAGAGACCAAATTCTTATATTGTTTCCACTGAAATAATTGTGCTCTAATGTGACCATTGTACTTGCCTCATTACCAAGAGCTGACTTGGATTAAACGAGTATAAATTGGTCACTTTAAGTTGAGAAAACATTAATTCATGATACAGATGAAAAAATGCTGTGCAACCATCAAAACTGATTTTATTCTACACTGCTTATATGCTTCATTCCCAATTCTGTATTTAGGATGTCAATTCTTGAAATAAAGACCGATTCTTACTTGATGCATTTAAATAGTGCTCACTTTAAATTATAAAGTTGCAAATCCTGTAAATGACATTTTTATTTAAATAACATCATTTTACATTGTCCCTTGCCTAACATCTTACTTTTTTTTTTAGCGAAACTGTCTTTTAGTTTACAGTTAAGTGATACCAGAAGTCTCGATAGCTAGAGACACCTTGTTTATTTTAGAGACTTCAGTGGAAGTTCTGAAAAACAAGCTTCCAAATCTTCCCCTTGCCAGCATTACTCAAGCAGGGCTTAATCTCACAGCAAAAACAAGTCTTTGTTGGTTTGTGTTAGCAGTGGAGTCCTAATGTATTTTTTTCTGTTCTCCTAATTATGTGGATACAGTTTTCAGAAATCAGAATTCTGATTCACCCATGTGAAACAGGAAAGTCTAAGTTGGAAGGAACCTTTGGAGATCATTTGCTACACTTTTCTGTTGAACACAAGGTCTTGCATTAGGTTATTACAGAAGCCTGTCAAGGCATGTTTTGAATATTTCTGATGTGGGAGCTTCTACCTCTTCTCTTCAGCAACATATTCCAAAGTCCAGTTTTTCCCATAGTGACGAGTATTCTTCTGTGTCTGAATGGAATTCCCTCTGAGGTAACTACTTCTTTGTGTCCATTGGTCCTTATCCTGTCACCATGCATCTTTGTACAGAATATACACCTTTTCTTTCCTTATAACACCTTCTGGGTATCAGATGAATGCAATTAGCTCCCAATCCAAGCTTTCCTTTTGTTAGAACATGTATGTTCTTCAACCTTTAAACATCCTGGTGATAGTCCACTGGACTATTGCCTGGTTTTAATCTTTATTTTGAACTGCAGGAACCAAATCTGGACATAGTACAGGTGTGGCCTAAAAAGTATTGAGTACTGAGATTCAAGGTGGATCACATAGCCAGACCCCAGGCTGTACAGGTGCTTTGGATTACTCCATTCCAGACAGAGAATTTAGATGCACCTATTTTAAACCTCATGCAATTCCATCCTGTCACTGTCTCCCTGAATAGTGGCCCTTCTGGCGTACCTGCCTGTATGCCCAGTTTGGTGTCAACTTCAAGTCTGTTGAGGTTGCATTCAATTCCATCATCTAGGTTGTTTATAAAGATAAATTTAACAGTAACGGCCACACTACCAACTCTTCAGGAAGTCCACCTGACAACCAGTCTCATTTTGAGCCACAGCCTACCACCATCTGAGCTATTTATCCAGTTTTTATCCTACCTTGTGGTTCATTTGTCTAGACCATAGCTTACACTTTAAACAAAAAATGTTGTGGTAGACTCTGACAAGCACCTTTCTAAAATAAAGGTAGATGACCTTATCCTCTATCCTCAGATTTCTGCTTGCCCCTAACTTACAAAAGCCTTTTTTTGTTATTCTTGATGGCATCTGCTGCTTTGAGCTCCAGGCTTGCTTTTGCATTCCTAATTGCATCTCTGCACATCCAATAAGCATCTCTGTATTTCTCCTGGGGAATGCTCTGTCCCCTTTCCATCCCTCACATGCTTATTTTTGCACTTGACCTCCCTCACTAGTACATTTAGATGAGACAACTCTTCTGGTTATTCCTTTTCTAAGTAGGGGAATGGACCACTCCTGTACTGCAGGAAGGCTGTCTCTGAAAATGTCTCAGCACTCTTGCAAGGACCATATTTCCAAGGAAGTCTCTCATAAGATTCCTCCTAAGAGTTCCCTGATCAAGTTGAGCAATATGTACTATACAGTCCAAATTCTTTCATTAGATGACATTTATTGGAAAATAGATACTAAAAAGACAAAATAGTTTACATGAATTAATAAAATTAAAAGCTCAGAACAAATATTTGCTCACATTTAAGTCCCAAACTCTGTATTATCTGGTAAATCACTGTGCAATCAAATCGGAATGAAACAGAAGTCATCTTAAAAAACACATGCCAAAGGTTTCCAAGTTCTAAGGGAGCTGCACGTACAAATACAAAACAGAAAATGCACACAAAAATATAACTTAATCTGGGTTTCTGTCCTTTCTTTGTGGGCTGTTCGACTTTAGTCAAATCACTTTAGATGAATAAGAAATGTCAGCACAAAATAATAAATCTAAGCAATTTTGTTGAGTGACAGATCCTAGCCCAACAGTCATACATTACTATTAGACATAATAGGACATGAATCATTTAAAGCATATTGACATTAATAGATTATTTTCAAAAAAATTTGAATTCAATTAAAAGACAAACACGATGAAGTAAAAAAAGATCATGATTTCCCCCCCCAAGAAGGTTATTTTTATTAAAATATAGAAATAAACCTTTGTCTTCTTCAAATGATAAAGCTTTTCAGCAGGACACAGTACACAGATTCAGAACTTCTGTTAAACAGTGCTCTCTTGTGGTTCTGTGCACCAATGAAAGAGCAAATGATTGTATAAAGATAAAGGAAGTCACAGTTAGAAATTTCTGGTCTTTGAGTTTAACTCAAAATTCATCCCTTAGATTTCTATCTGCATTTTACTTTCCTAGCATACCGGTATCCTCATTCATTAGATACCACATTTAGAAACTGCATTGAGATGCTGTATAAAATAATTTTTAAAAATTATGATGACAATTTTAGCCTTGGTCTTTAATTGGAATTACACAACTGGCAATATGTGCAATACTGGGAGAATACCTTTTGCAACAGTTCTCCTACATTCTTTGGCAGAATTCCTGCATAGCATGGGATATATAGGTTACTTAAATATGTAGCCCACATCTTTATAGCTTCAATTAAATATGTAACTATTGGATTAAAATAAAAACCTTACTTTACCTTGCTGGGAGCATAAGATTGCAAAGACTAGTCCCCAAGATTTCCATCTTTTTTTAGTAAGGAACAAACTTCTTATTATCACGTGTAACTAAAACATCAAACATTATTGGAAATATCAAAACATCAATTATTAAATATGATAAAGTGAGACAACGTTCTCACATTAAAATATAAAACCTATTCATCCACAAGAACAAAAAGGTGCTCACAATACCAACTTATATAAGAAATGGGTTTTACCTTTTCAAAATACTACTTGGAATAGCTCTTTTGGATGCACAATAAAAAGTTTAAAAGGAATGCATCTTTCCATTTCTGTCGTTATTTTCCAACTAAGATTTTTAGAAGTACTAAACTTTCCTGTTTATTTCAAGCCTCAGCAGGTATTAACCGGGTTATCAGGATTATGATGTCTAAACTTCCTAAGAGAAGTGAAACAGACATAACTAACCTGTTCACTGCTATCAAGGCTGTTAGATTTCACAATATCAGATGTTGGTCTGACTTGCGCTTGTGCAAGTCCCTGGGGAGCACTCTGAGAATTTGGCATAGGCGGTAATGGAGCTCTCCGTTTCTTCGGCATTTCAGATGGCAGGGTGTTTGAATCATACTGCTTGCTAACAGTGTTAGATCTTGTGATAAACATTGGTCTGGGCTTGCTCATCAATGGAGTTGCTGGGGCACTGGCAGCCTTGGAGTGCAGGGTGCGGGGTGGGGGAAAGAAAACAAAATCCAAGTTACTTACACTCTCTGGAGAATGATCAACAGTGATTGATTGCTCAACATATATAAGCAAAACTTCTAGAAACATATTCAAAGTTACACCTTACTTGTTCTCTTTTCTTCTTGCTTCGTTGAAAAAAGCTGAAAAATCCTTTGTTTTCTTTCTCCTTCAGAACATCTAAGTTTTCAGATTGGTAGGAGTCTAAAATAGAACACGTTAATTCTAGATGTTATTTATTGCACAATTTATTTCTCCTGCATTCTTACTATTTCACTGTCATTTTCACATCCTTCACTCTTGAAAGGATATACAAAACACATTGTAAATCACAAACATTAATAGCTTTTTCTAAATGCTGCAAAATTAACAGGTTTCATAACATCTGTGTTCTTTCTTTCTCAGAGCTCGGAATAGCTGAGTTTCAGGTGCTGTTAATACCCCTACCACATAGTCCAGCCTATCCCACCTGTCACATGTCTATGGTTCATGTAGAAGGGAAAAAGAGCATCAGTCTGTCCAGCTTTCAATTCAGTTTAAATTCATGGCAAAGTGTGAAGTGGGACAAGTCAGGCACAGGCCTACACATGGTATGGCTCTGGAGAAAGATCACTGAAACACCTGATAGGTGCTGCACAGGTAGCTGCATTGCAGTCATAGTAAAGATACTCAAGTCCATTGTGGTACCTTGCAGAATTTACTCTCATTACATTATCTTCTTCATGCAGATGATTTGTAAACCTAAAGGCTGTCTCTAATTTTTTACTAGATTTAGCTTTGTTAAAGCCATCCCACTGAATGCAAATACAATGAGGAGAAGAAATCAGCAAGGCCCCTTTGGGGTCTCAGTACAAGTATTAATATAAACATGACTGTAAAGCTAATCAATCAATCCAGAGTAGAACTATACAGAAATACTTCATATATAGCTGGGTATATCCATTTCTGTATTATCTTTTTAAATATGCATTTATGATAGGACAATTACTCATGTCACAGTTAAGCAGATGTTCTAATAGCAGCAGACTGTAAATGTCACATAAGTGCTACAGTTTCACTGCCTATTTTAGTAAATCGTACCTTGCAAAGATGGTAAATTTAAATCAGCTGGTGATGTGGCTATAGAAGGACAAAAAGAAAGACAGAAAATGTGAATCTGAATCAAGGATGCAGTTATAAGTTACAAACACAGAAAGTCAAGCTCAATCTTCATCACTAGGAAAATGTAACTAGGTACTTTCCTGAAGTAAAAGGATGCGTACCTTTACTATCTAAATATTAAAAGCCATTTAATAACTTAAGTCTGAAGACATAAAGCACAGACAGAAATCTTGTAAATAAGGAGAGAGTCTTCACTTATATTTCTGATGGAAAAAGAAAAATCAGTATATAGAATAGTTTGCTCTGTAAGTTTTGGATTATAAAGCAGCCCAAACTTGGAAAACAAAGAGGAATGTAAAATTCAAATATGATCTGACTAAAATAAAATATTAATCTAAATTCTGTTATGAGGCACACCTCACCACTTGCTTTCATAAAGCAAGCTCAAAATGTAAAGCTCTGAATCTGCCTGCAAAACTGAAATGCTGAACTACTTTGTATCAAGAGAACAGTTCCTAGCCAGGCACTGCTGTGTAGAAAGTAGATATGCCTTCGGTATTCCCTCCTAAGGATTTTTGGCTGTTGATTCAAATGAAGCACACTGTTCAAAAGGCAGCTCTGCCACTCTGTAGATGAAAGCAGTAGCCAGACAACAAACAAGACAATGCACTATGGGCACATGTAGCCCAAGGAACATGTTTAGGCAAGTTAAAATACGTTGTTTCCCAGTGGGAAAGAGAAAAATATTTCATGTTTGTTTTCTCCAAGGAAAAAAAGACATTTTTCAAATCTCTCATTCTCCTGTTATTCAAGATAACTGGCACTTGCAAATTCAGAGAACTCTTGAAACTGTAAGCACCAAATGATAAGGTTACCATATTAGGTAGAAATGAGGAAAAAGACAAAAAAAAAGCATTCAACACCCACCCCCCACCCCCCAGGTTTTAGACTGGAAAGGAGAACAAGCAAATAGAACAATAGTCAAGAACAGGAGTAAGCCAGTATTACTGCATTCTATATGAGGTAAGATTTCCTGTGAGAAATGTCTGAAACAGAACAAACCACACTGTACAAAGTTTTTACTCGTAGTGCCATAAACCCTCATGAAAAAGACAGGTCTACAAATACAGTTAAAACCAGGCAATAGGAATGTCCGTACAAATACAAGGAAGTTAGTTAGTTCATTGTGCCCCTGTTGGGCCACAATTAAAAAAGATTATTATTCCTTCACAATCTATAAAATTAGCAAATAGCAATCAAATAGACATAAATACCATCAGAATATTCTAACACTTTAAAAATTTTAAATGATTTAAAAAAACCCCGACTATATTTCTCTAATGTTTTTGTACTTTTCAGCTCGTCATGATCCTATATCTTATAGGCTCAGAGAAATACAGTGTTGTTGGTCTTTTGGGGGAAGGAAAGGAAGAGGTTGCTTACAAGTGATGATTTGTACTTAGCTATCTTTACTGGTGCCTAACACATTGTTAGAAAATAAGACCTTTTTATAGCTCTTCCCAAACATATATACAGATAAACTTGTCCCATTTTCAATTTTAAGGAAGACTAATTAAATATATACTATATGCTAGAAATAAATTTCTTCAAAAGTAAAATTATTCCCCAAAAAGTATACATTATTGAAATATTAAGTAATTATCTTTTCTATAATTTTCTGCAATTCACAAAAGTTATCTTACCTCGACTGATATCCATGGCATATAATTCTCTTAGTCCAAGGTCATTAAGAGATTTTGTCACATCAAGGGGTTCTTGAGACTGGTAATCCTTCAGCAGTAGAGTATGTGAAGGATCAAACTCACATTTGCTACAGATAACTGGAATGAGTTCTTGAAGGGGTGAATGTGGACTAACTCTTATGACTGTCTTCTGTGTCTTCTTGTAGTTTATCACTACCCTTACTGTTTGCTGGAGAGAAGAAAATTCCAATAAGTACCACCACAAATTCTGAAACAACTGGCATTTTCATAACAGCATTATAGCAGTCACAGGAATTCCACTTGTGGCCAACTTCACCAATGTTATCACTTCAACACTACAAGAGAAACTATTTTGTGATTTCCTGCTACAGAAGAAAAGGGCACATGAAACAGTCTGCTCCTTCTAAAGAAGGAGCATCTTGTCATTTGCCTGTCCAGCAGGGCACATTCCAGGAATGAGATGCTCTACTAAGTTACATTATGGAGCTGTAAAAGTCAGCCTATGAGCCATGGGTGCATGTGCGTGTACACAAGTAGGATGAAAGTAAGAGGGCAGCAGAAGAGTTCCCCTGTGCCTGTTAAAGTGCTTTGGATAAATTAAACCCCAGGATTTTTCTCTACAGCAGAACAATAAAGGTGGAAGGAAAGATTGAAGCAACACCCAGAAGTTGCTTTAGTACTTCTAAAACCTCCTGCCTTCTCAAGGGTATATAAAAAAATCACTGGTTAACAACAAAAAAGTACAGTATGTATTAAAGGAAAATGAACATACAATCAGAAGGGCATATATATATCACAGCATGACAGATGGTTCAAGTTGTTGATTTTCAGTTTATAGAAGGCTGTATTCAGCCACACTTCATCTGCAGAATTTGTCAAAAGGACAGTAAGGTGTGGGAATTCAAATAATATTCTAATGGTTCCTTCTTTCACAGCAAAGATGCTTTCCGCAACAAGTTGAAATGTATTTTACCTAGGAGGAGGTTATCAAGAACATGAAGCAAAGCATTCCACAAGGGTGCATGGTGAGAGATGAGAGACAACAGGAAATGCTGAAACAAGAGGCTGACCTATGAGCTCAACTTTTTGAATCCAGTAGTGATTCTGATTTCTCAACATGCTTTAAGTTCAGTTCTCACCTCTGGTATAACTGGAGCAGGTTTTTTCTTATCCATTTGTTTTGGCTTTAAAATCACCTTTTCCACTTCAAGCAGTCCCACTGGTGTGTTAGGTTTGAACTTAATCTGGCTATTTTCTGCTGATAACAACTCTATAGTATAACTTGATGGATTTAAATGATACTGTGCACAGAGAAAGATCAGCAAGTCCATCATGGGCTTCCTGTAAAAGACAAATGGAACTGTCACAACAGACAACAATTAAACAGGCAATAACAAAATGTGATGCTAAACATTTAACCCAAGTCATCCTTTCCCTTCCGTGACTAAATAATTATCGCCAGCCATCAACTTTAAATATCTTCAACGTAAAAAAGAGACAAAAAACCCCCAGCAATAAAAAAGGCAAAGCCAAAAAAAAAGAAATACACTAAACAGAAAATGAACCCAACTTGCACAGAAGTATGCCATGTGCATGAGCAAAGGAAGAAATTTTTTCTTGTTTGAAGTGATGCTTTTCCTGAGCTCAGCAGGGACATGTGCATTAGCTACCTCATTTGATTTTTAATGGGAACTTAGCAGTGGTGATAAATACCCCGTTATTCGTTAAGAACAGTTTCTTTCCAAAGATTGACATTTTTATATCCATTCTGAGGTTACAAGGTACTTTCTTTTCAGAAATACCAAGCAGAAGCTATTTGGAGGAAGCAGGAGAAAGCAAGTTTGAGGAAGCCAGCTTTTAAGGACATCTTGCATTAGGGATCCCAAAATAAGAGTCGGGTGTTTAATACAGACAGAGGGAAAGAACCTAAATAACAATGTAGAAGCTGAATGCAATTTTATTTTAGAAGCTCTGTGTGATGCAGCAAATGTCCCTTTCACAATGAAGTATGCAAAGTAAATTTTTCATATGTAGTAATGAATTGTGCATCACTGTTCGCTCAGTGCTCAATAAAGAACACACAGAACAGCACATTAAGATAAGCTGAACATTCCCATTTGCTACTGGAATAAATTTATTAAAGCTGTACTTTAAACAGAAGCATCACAGCTGTTTAAGTAGACCAAAGGTAAGAAAAGTATCCTAACTTTGCCTGTTACAGCAACTGAATAAAGTTATAGTACTATCAGGTCACTGCAACTGGGTCATTCCTCAGTTTGCAGAGTTGGGCAATCATCTGTAAGGAGCATTTCATTTTGACGTTCTCTGCCCCTCCCAGTTACAGCTACAAAGAAGGAAATCTATCACCTGCTCTGTCTCACAAGGATATTATGAAAATAATAAGATAAAATAAAATAAGTCTATGAAGCAATCAAATGCTATGTTGAAAAGGACACTGAAGTGTCCAAAGTAGAACTAATACAGGGTTTGGCTGGTATGGCTTTATCAGAAATCTTAAATTCTAGATGTAATCTCATAACAGATGCAAGTATTGATAGCATAACCAAATGTGAAAATAGATAGCTTCTACAAAGATCCATCAAGCTAAGCAGAATTATAGACAGTATAAAGACAGTTAATAAATTTATTAGGTTGGAAGTTAAACCAGACTTTTTATATGATATGGCTCCGTAAAAGAATTAAGAATGACTCAACATTAGAGATTATTGTGAACACTGTTCTTCTACCCCCTTTAACCCTGCAATATCATTCCTGTTTTCATTTAAAGAACAAATGTTCCTTAAGCAAGCTGTCTTCTGATTTCTAGAAGCAAGGTTGGACTATTTGGTGCACACACTGCAATTCCAGAAGATGGAAATGGTTTGAAAGCTGACAGATATAGTTATTGCAGGCCTGTTACTTCCCATCCACCCCCTCCCCACACAAGAAAATTTCTCCCTGCTTAAATGGCAGAAGAATACTTGCCTCAGGAGACAAAGGCAGGAAGAACAATAAAGAAAAAACATACAGAAATGAAGCACCAAGTAGTTACAAAAGCAGTTATCTGATGGTCTGAAAAGGCATAGAAGAATGTAATATATTCCCCGTGCCTTCATCTAGATGATATATATCAGCCTGAGGAATACCATGAGTAGTGCATTGAGCACTGCAGAAAACTAACTATACCTCCCTTTTCACAAAGCTAAACCAGAGTTTATTTCAATTTTTCTCTCCCATATATCAAAACCTGCTCCAGTTAGAAGAAAAAAGAAAAAAATGCTTTATTTCTTGCATTTCTGGCAGAGAACAAGTACATCCATCTTACCCTAATAAGAGCTGCAAATGCAAATCATGTCATTCCCCCATGCCACTGGCAGGAGAGGCAAGCAGGGACCCAGAAGAAACCACAGACACTACTTCTGTAGCGACCTTTCTAGTTGTCAGCCTATCCAATAAGTTACCCATCACTTTTTTCCCGGTGCATTTATATACACTATTTTCAACAGCTGCTCTTCCCTCTGGCCTTCAGTTATCAGAGAGGGGTAAGAACACTGAACATGACCAGGGCAAGAATTCACAAGCAACAATCGCAAAAAGCCATCCTATGGAAATGCACCGTGGTGACAGGGGAAAGCCCTTGCGTTAACCAGAGTCACAGCAAGTGACAGAATGGTAAGTGAGAAACAGCTGCTCACAAACAATAGACAGGTACATGCAAATTAGTACATGAAAACAGTGATTCGTTGCAAATTTGCTTTCCATTGATACTTCCAGAAATTACCTGCTTGACTGAAGAATGCTAGACAAAGTCCCGCACCCCCTCCACCACTGGAAGCCAAGACACCTTCAACAACTGCTTTAGACAGACATTCCTACTGTGATATAAAAAGCAATCTTTTTTGTAATCACACCCTCCAAAACGTGCAACACTGTGTTTTGCTAAAGCCTTCAAGGATTGCAGGTACATAAATCACAGCACATTTAACAGCTTTCATGATTAATACTTAGTAAAACTCCAAGAAGTGGCCATCAGCTGCCATCATCAGAGTACCTCATCTGCTTGTCTTCCTCTATCTAATTTCAGTAAAATCTTTATTTGCGACTTCTTTACCTTCATTACCTCACTTAACTCTCCTGGAAATCTCTGATCATACATTTGTTTACATATTGCTGCACCCCTTCTTCTCTCATTTATTTGAGAGAATGGTTCTCTGGTTCTTCCTACCTGACTAAACACCAACAAAAGTGGCTAGTAGTGTTTTGTTACATCACCTAACTGAAAGCTGAACCTTCACCTACAATGTTATGCTTGTAACCAACACTGAAAGGTGTATTTGAAATGACTGGATCAAGTATTTAAATGAAAAAAGAAATCATCCCATTTCTACACTCCTCTCTAAAATCAAGGGCTTGGAACCTGCTACTTAAAAAAACAGGAAGTGGAGATTCTTACATAAACTTTAGGAACAAGGTCTTCCCATCATGAGACTCACAGTAAGCGCCACTGAACAAAGAAACCCCTCCATCAGGAGCCACCAAGAGTATTCCTATCAGGAAGGGAGAAAGAAAAGCGAAGAAACCTACACACAATGTGGCTTCCTATAGATCTCCAATTACTTAAGCCCATGGCTTCATGGCCTTGCAAAACTATTTACTAATCCTAGTCACTAAAAAGACATTTTTTACTAACAAATGTAAGTACAATAAGTTTTAAAAAGTAGGGCAACACCACAAAGCTTATTATTCACTAGCCAGCTATATGGAGTAAACCAACCGTTTATTAAGAATATCTTAATGACTGAAAATACTCAAGAGTGGATAAATGGAAACTCACAAAGGACTATAACGAAAACCAATTCAGCAAAGCCAAGTCATCAGAAACTGAAGCTCTAAACATGCTGCCCAGCAAAACTGAAACACCATTTCCAAGTAAAACGCACGTCACTACCATATTGGTCCTTGACATTTCTAAGTTACTTTACTGATGTATACAACTTAAACTAATTGTTCCGTTTTGATAACATTTTCTCACACTTCGCAGTTCTTCCTTGTGGGAAAATAAAAAAAAAAACTAACTCAAAATGATCAGGCTGCTAAAGAAAATAGTTCAAGTTTTTTGTTGTTTGTGGGTTTTTTTCTTCTTGGGCTTCAAATCTTGACCCATTCCTTTGCCTGAACAGTGGACCTTCACTTCTTAGCACTCACTGCTCCTACCATGCAGGGGTTTTTTTGGAGGGGGGAGCTTGTTTGTCTGCTTGCTTTTAAATAATAGTTTGCCTGTACCCCCTGCAGGAATCCTGGTGACAGGAAAGTGTGAATGCCACCGTCAGATTCTGAAATGAATCACTATCATCAACTACCACAAACGGGTGTCTAGGCTTAAATAAGAGAATCCACCTATTTCAGAATGAGGAATGAGCTATTTCAGTCCTCCTTCCTTTCTCACTTTTTTGCTTTAGTTGCTAATAGATCAACTCAGGCATCAAAAATTATTCTCTCCTGTAATCTTTTTCTATAAAATCTCTTTTGGATTTCATTCTGATCCTCTTCTGCCTACTTCTACTCACTCAGGATATTTAGTTGTGTAACACCTTGCTTTGTTCAACATAGCTCTCACTAGCCACTATGAAAAAGCAGGAAGCAAACCAACCTAACTTCATCTGAGAACCTTAGAGAAGTTTACTCTAGTGGACTATGACATTTGAGCTCATGGCTGTACAAACTCACAGTTTTGCTGTTTCTAGTACGAGATTTTGAAAGGTAATCTCTCCTTGGGAGCTTTGAAGCTGCTTATCCCTGGTCATGAACAGGAAAGGGATAAATCAGCAATTTATGTCATTTCTACAGGGATCTTCCAACTTGTCCATAAAATACTACTATCAAGACAGTGCAAAACTGGAAGAAAAGATAGTTTGAAGTATGTTTCATGGTGGACTGCAGGTCCCCCCTCATTCTGAGTGAGCCCAGCAGTGCTAATATAGATTCTTATTTGCAAGAGAGCCATTTATGAAATCAGTTACATACAGGGTCTTGAATGAAAAAGAAACAGTAACTGTGGGATAATAAAACTGATCAGGGAATAAGCGTGCTTCCTCATAAGCCTGTGAGGCCTGTCTTGAACAGGGAGTAATTCTACACAATATAATGACCAAGCGAAGATACGTACAATGTTCCTTTCTGGCACTTTGTTTTCAGCAAAGTGAGACAGTGGCACTTGGTACTCATAAGTGTGGACAAAGGGAGTGAAAAAGAAGGAAGAGAAGTGCCTGCTAGCATACATGTGGAATCTCACCTTTAAGAAATTTAAAAAACGGAGGAAGGCACCATACTAGCAGACAGCAGTATTCCTTCCTGCAAACACATTGGCAAGCACACCATAAAACATCACAGTTGCCACCGATTATTTCAGAATATTTATTCTGAGAAATATAACCTCAGATTTAAGTCACCCTGAAAATCACACGGAGTTGGGAAGGGGGGCAAGAAGTAGCCACAAAAGTTCACCCACTGCAGCTCTGGAGAACCTGCTGGTATTTGGTTTCTAAGAAATGACCTCATGAACAATGACAAAGCATATAAACAGACTCAAGCCAAACTATCTCTCACTGAGAAGTAGCTGTAACTATACATTGACATTGCCTAATCTGAATAAATAAATAAATTCACCTCCTTGTTTTCAGCAGCAAAGACACTGGCAATACACTAACGCAAGGACAATATACAGACTGTTGCTTTCCTAAGCTGAAATAAACTATCTGCCATCTTAATTGCTCTCATCCATATAAGGCTTTGCATAGGAGCCTTCTTGGTAGGCCTGCTAGGATAATTAATATAACATTTCAAATCCCAGGATTTCTGATTTCAACACCAGCCAATATCCAGGTCTTTCTGAACTAAAGGTCACTGGAGAGTTATACATACAACCTACACTACCAATTATCAGACTAAAATATGTATTTTAAATTAAAACCAGCTTAAACAAACTATATTAGTAAATAAAAAAATAAAGAAAAAAAAAGGAAAAAAAAAATCTAAGCTGTAGCTAGAAACTATTTCTTTAAAGCATTATAGATTTTGTCAGAAGTGATGACGCCATTTTTTAGGCCTGCTAGTAGTCTACAGGTAGTACTGCTGTGTAAGTGCTGAACACATGACTTTGTACCCAAACAGGATTCAGGAATTCATTTTTAAGTCCAAAAAGGAAAACTGAAGTGGGAAGATTCAGTGACTCATACAAGCCTACATTTTTCTGGAGACTTGCAGTGACTAGAAAGAACAAGCATGGCTACACATCCTGATAGGTGCCATACACTATCTGGAGAGAATAAAAAAGTCTCTCCAAAAGGCAGGTAAATGTATAAAGTATATGTTTCCACACCTCCCCCAAAATCATAGCAGAATCATAGAATTATTTAGGTTAGAAGAGACCTTTATGAGCACTGAGTACAACCATTATCCTAGTACTGCCCAAGTCCACCACTAAGCCCTGTCCCTAGGTGCCCCATTTTACACATCTCTTAAATACCTCCAGGGATGGAAACTCCACCCCTTCCTTGGGCAGACTTTTCCAATGCTTGACAACCCTTTCTGTGAAGAAATTTTTCCTAATACCCAAGCTGAACTTCCCCTGGCGCAATTGGAGGCCATTTCTTCTCATCCTATGGCTTGCTACTTGAGACAAACACCCACACCTCACTGCAACCTCCTTTCAGGTAGATGTAGGGAGTGATAAGGACTCTCCTGAACCTCCTTTTCTGCAGGCTAAATAACCCCAGTTCCCTCAGCTGCTCCTTGTAAGACCTGTGCTCTAGGCCCTTCACCTTCTTTTAATCCACTTAATGTTCACTTACAGAACTCATGTATTTTACTGAGTGATTAAAACCTGGATGAAGATTGAAGTAAACCAGAGCAAGAAAATTCAACAAAAATGTCATTCTGTGTAACTCACCTCCCATTAACTGTAGTATACTTGATCACATCTCCTGGCAGGACCACTGATAGTTCAATATCTTTATCAATTACATTCTCTTTCTGTTCCATGACGAGGTTGGCTGATTCTGTGTTATCAAACGGAAAAATGGCAATGGGTTTTGTTTCAGATGGAGGAGGCGGTGCTTTAGATTTTCTTCTGAAATAAACGGATAAAAATTTAAAGTCAAGTATGTATTTATACACATGATTCCATACTGGCAAACTAACA
Organism: Lathamus discolor; assembly: GCF_037157495.1. Classification (NCBI taxonomy): domain Eukaryota; kingdom Metazoa; phylum Chordata; class Aves; order Psittaciformes; family Psittacidae; genus Lathamus; species Lathamus discolor. Next base: position 90,922,293 of record NC_088886.1, on the reverse strand, counting down.
AGTCTCAGAACAGGAATGATACACACTTAATTTTCACTTGGACTGCGCAAGTGAGATGTGCAAAGAAGGGATGAGCCAATATGAAACATACGATCAGTACTGACGGAAGTTACAACAGGATAAGGTATCCATCATACAAAAAATAAAACAAAACCCAACCCAATAAACATCAAGCCCAAACCAAAAAAAGGGTATTTAATACACATTTTAAAAGTGCAAACTAAAAAATTAGTTACTTGTTTTCCTCCCTTGGGTTATGCAAAGGACCCTATTTGTGCATTCTCCAAACAGATTTCCTGGATTAGTACAAACAGAAATAACTGTACCATTCAGGATGAAGCCAAATAGCAATGACAGGATGTTTAATAGGGAGGACAGATAGGCAAAAGGAAAAATTACACTTCTTCCCCAGATTTTTCTTTTTATTATTAAACTCATTCAAACAAATCCTACCAGCTTTAATCTATTTACTTCATTATGGTAATAACATAGCAGTATAACCAGTCCTACTGTGTTGTAATATTTCTTGGCACTTCAGTCACAATATGCTTTTATATTTTCCTTTCACCCAAGCCAGTTTCCTATTTTAATTTTCTCGCTATCCTTTGCCATCTTGGTGAGAAGCCAGGGTACGCTTGAATGCAAAGAGTCATCAATAAGTAAGTTTCACTTATTTCAATTTAAAAAAAGAAACCAACCAAAGTGGTATAAATGGAAAACTCTCTACATCTCTTAATATATTTATGTTAAAGTAAATTCTGAAGGCAGAACTCTCATGTCCTACAACACATAGCACAACATCCCCTTTTATTCAAATAACTTTCCACAATTCACCAATATTGTCACAAGGAAGAAACAGTATTTCAGAATTTCACCATTAGAAACAAAACACCCTGTGGAGATGTATTACCTCATGAGTGCTTCTTAATCCTTTATAAATATTCTTCTAAAAAGCTCGGATAGAGCCGCATTCACAGAAAGCTAAAACATATTTCAAACATAATACGCAGAGGTTCAAAAAATACGCTTGCAATTTAAATTCTGGATCTGTAACAAAGTTTATTTTAAATTTAACAAAAGAAATTAACTTCTATAATTGTCCTGCAAAACCAAAACGAAAGATCTAGTGTACACCGATTAGAAACACACATCTTTCCTGGGAAAACAAAGTTTAAAGTCACTCACAATGAAGGGGAAACAAGGTCCAGAGCAGCACTGCAAAAGACGGCTGTGTAATGAGACTTCACATGACCGACCTGTTGCTGAAAGTGCTTAGAGTTTTGAACTTAGGAACTCCGTGCTGAATAATTAACTATTCACAGCCTCTCAGAGCTAATCAGGACTGTTCGCAGATCTCCAAACACACCGAATGAGGACCCACCATCAAAAGTTATACCTCCTCTCTCCTAATGTTTTAAATTAGTTTTGGTGCACTCTGCATACAGCTCAAGACGTGTGGCACCAGCTGCAAATTTAACTGTAGTCTCTACAGCAGCTTGCCTAGGTTGTTTCTGGGTTATGTGAACACTGCAAAATTTATTAATCAAACTCCTTTTTACTCCTCCATGACTTGTTTGGAGGCTTTTTGCATGATCTTCAGCTTTCATGCATCTGCCAGAAAGAAATTATTGACCAATATAGAGCATCAATACAGCTATTAAAAGAAAACAAAAACAAAAACAACCCGAAAAACCCTAAAAACTCCCCCTGACATTAATACCAAAAAAGAATCCAAACCCAAAATGAAACAGTACTGCTTATCCCCTTCTTTACTCGCTGTTACATCTTTAAGTGACTTCTAATGACTGTTAAAAGATGTTTATTGCAACTGATTTCAGAATTTAATCTTTGCAGAGTACATGCCACAGAAAGATTAGTTTGCAAATACTAGTGGGACTCTAGTTTCCATTAAGCACATGAATGTAATTGCATTGCTGGAACTCTACTGTCACTAGAGTGCTTAATCACACACAGCACTAAATGCACGGTCCACATAAGTAAAATGTGGCTGTATTTAACATCTACAGTGTCTAACTTACACTGTAGAGAGCTAGAACTGATAAAATACTCTTGACAAAACTTATGTGTAACAGCTAGATAGATGAAGTTCTTGCATTTATAAAGAGCACATACACACACCCATGTGACATCAGGCAGTCTAATGAGATTGGCTGAATCCACACACATACCACTGCAGAGCCATGTACCCTACCCATCTCTAGCACATCTGCACGTTTGCGGTTAGTCATGCTTATGTCTCCTGCCCCATACAAAGGAGGCATTTAAATTCCTGAAGTCCCACCTGCAATTCCCACCAGTCTTTGTGACAGAAGACAGTTCCTGTAAAGACTATTAAAAGAATTCCTTCAGATGGAAATCTTCATCATTTTCTTAGGGAAAACAATACATCTTTTAAAATTCAATGCAAGGTCGTTTTATGTGCTTCAGATCCCACTGCTACAGAAGAAAGTATCATTGCTGTATCTCAACACATTTCATGCTTGCAAAACCAAAGTAATAGTGTCAATAATCTGAATGCATGGAAGCCCTTTTTAAATTAAAGGGTCTGGCACAGTAAATAAATAAAGCCTCTACTTATTTGATTTTCATAAAATTCCCATTAGAAAGTTACAAGCAGTATATTTTTAACTAGTAGTAACCGGAGAAAAGCATTTTTAAATAATGAGAAATACTTGAACTGACGGTGACCTGGATATTCCAGCTATCACTAGCACTTCCTTTTGACTAGGACCACTTTCCCAAAAAAGAAAAAAAAAAATAATAAAAAAAGAGGATATCTATCTGCTAAACTTGTGCACAACTAAAGGCTACAGCATAAAAAATTCCACCTCTTTGAATCCTGATCTCAAGGAGTATTAATGTTTCAAGCACTTAGCTTCCCATTTTGAACACAATTACATGAGACACTATACAAAGACAGCCCAATAGCCCTCTCACTGAAATTACTTTGGATCTAACCTCCAGCATCTGAATCATCTCTCAGTTTACTACAGCAATCACCTAGGACAAGAAACGTCATATTCAGTCATCTCGCAGGTAATAAAAAAGTTCATTAAACATAGCGCAATGAAAACCTTCTACTGCATAACAGATAAGACTTAAGTTTGCAATTGTACAATATAATATAATAATTATATAATATAATAAACAATATAATATAAATTGTACCAATTTATACGAAGAGCAACTACACATTTTTTTTTTTACATCAAACTTTACAAAATTATATATGCCAAAAGTACAAGCAGCACTTTCACTCAAACTCAGAAAAGGATCTAGCTCTACGAAGATCACAAGAGGGTAAAGGCCATTGCAATAAAGCTTCTAGAGCTTTTCTTGCCTTTGATCTCCCATCCCAAGTATTCTAAGACTTTCCTGATTATGACAATAATGCTTCTCCACTACTGCACCATAGTAGTAGAAACCTTGGACATCATCTGTTCAACCAAGAAACAGTTGAACAAAAGTTCAGGCCTACATAAAATACCTTAATTTGTTTTGTTTATAGTGACGCATCAGTTTTTGCCAACAGGTATATAAAACACTTAAGTCCCCTATTCTACCTATAAGCATTTCTAGCCCAATACTCATCCTTTATACTCACAGAAAAAATTTGTCTTCTACACTAAACAAAGACGACTTTTCCTCCTGTTTATTCAGTTCCCTCTTTACGGATTATGGTTTCACAGCATTACTACTGCACATCTTCAAGATCAAGCATTACTTATTAATGATCAGATGAAGCACCTCTCCTATGATGAAAGGCTGAGAGAGTTGGGGTTGTTCAGCCTGAAGAAGACTCTGCAGACACCTTATTGTGGCCTTTCAGTTCATAAAAGGAGGCTATAAGAAAGAGGGGGAGAGACTTTTTAGTAGGGCCTGTTGCAATATGGCGAAGGGTAATGGTTTGAAACTAAAAGAGTTTAAACTAAAAGATTCAGACTAGATGCGAGGAAGAAATTTACAATGAGGGTGGTAAAATACTGGCAAAGGTTGCCCAGACAGGTGATGGATGCAACATCCCTGCAGACAGTCAAGCCCAAGCTGGATGTGTTTCTGGGCAACCTAATCTAGTTGAAGATGTCCCTGCTCATTGTAGGAGGGTTCACCTTTGAAGTCCCTTCCAACACAAACGATTCCATGATTCTGTAATTTTACTTGCTAGGAAAAAGCTTGGATACAACTGTAGCATTACTGTTTGATCTGCTCTGAAAGTCCAGCAAATGGCTTAAGTTTATCAAGGCAAGACACTCAAAAACAATCACTTCTATATATAATTTCAGGGCATACAGAGAGAGAGAACCTCTTAAAAAAAATAAAAATAAAAAAGGAAAAAAGAAAAATCGAAAAGGAGAAGGGAAAATATTTCATAAGACATATTCATTAAATCACATTTTAAATTAATTTGCAAGTTGAAGCCCCCAAATTGGGGCTTGATAATTACATAATCAAATACATGAAAAAAATGGAGTATTTTACAATAGTACCTATTGTCTATGGGCCAGTCTGAAAGGCTGGCTTCACCCATAATTATGGATACTTTTGTTTTCTTTCTTTGAGTGAAACTTTTATTGTTCTTAATCTGAATACTAAGAATAGCATTGGCATTTGTATTCCACATGGAGTATTTTGTCTTTTAGCCTGAGAAATGGAATGCGTGGCCTTTCTTGTTACAGTAACTACAGAGATGTTGTAAAGACACTCTGCATAACTCTGCGATAGAGCGAAATTAAAATACTCAAGAAATATGACCATTACTCTTCCTACCCTTATCCCCACCACAGAGCAATTAAATAGCCTATATATGAGCACAGGACTTATCTTCTATGCATGTGAAGGTTTTTTATTCCTGTCTATATGATATGATACTTGGCATCTAGTCTCTTACAGGAAAAACAAAAGCTTCTTCCAGAGATTAGTGAAAATACAGAATTTAACAATGAGTTACATGTAATAAGATACATATTTTCATTAGAATTCATTAAAAAACTGTATTTTAAAACAAAACCTTACTTAATAGCTCACATCCTACAATGTATGAGTTCCTATTTTCCTGTGTGCTATTAGCAAAGAATGGAAAATTCCTGAGTCCCTAAAGTATCTGTTCATCATTGCATGGAAACATTGCATAAAATCAGTTAAAGTCAACAGTGTGATATTACATATAGCTACAGCAACATATACGCATGGTTATTGCTAGCGCTTTTTCTTAACATTTTACAATTCCTGATGATGAGCCCACTTGCTAGCGCACCTTTAAAATGGTATTTATTTCACACCACAATACAAGATTATCTGTCTTTCTCATTTTCAGAAAGACTTCTCTTTCACATCTTGACATCTTGAATTCATCCATTCCCATTCTGGCTTCTTCCAGCCTAAGTCTGAAGCTGACAGAAAAAGAACTGACTGGAACTCCTTTGCTTTACACTGCCCAATTAATTGGAACTGTTCTCATCAAACAAACAAACAAACCAAACCACACCCCCCCCCACACACACACCCCCCCACACACACTTTTAGCTTCAGAAAAGGCTATTTTCTTTATAAGCTTTGAAAGATTCTCCCCCTTAATGACTGTTACACTCAGAACGGAGAGCATCACCGGTGACTATCTGCACTGCATCTTAACCAACTTTTACTGCTGTTTGCTGCACCTGACCTCCTCCATACAGACACATTTCTAACAATACAAATTCTAGATTTTTTTTAATAAAGTTTCAGATCAAAAGGTCAAAAATTACTCTACAGTTGAAACAAAACTCTCTGCACAGCTATATTTTTCTTGTGATTCAGCAACTGTATTCAATACAAAGCAGTATCAGCAAAAGTATGTATTCATAACAACAAGTAAGACTAAGGAATTGCAAAATACTCCTGCCAGAGAAAATACAATTGCTCCTATACAACATATTTTACGTTATGGCACACTCATTGGCAAATTACTGTTCACTGCTCAGATCCTCTGATCAGGGCTTAGAATTCTCACCTTGAGGTAGGCATGAAGACACAAAAGTCAGGCAACCCCTGAAAACTACCCTTAATGGAGTCCAGGGTTTACAGCTTAAGCCCATGCAATCGATCACGTTAAGTGGCTGCTATCTGAGAATGTGCATCCTTCCTTCAGATCAAGTTACCTATACTGTCTATAAGTACAGCCTATATTCTTTCAGTTTAAGATCCAAACACAATAAGACAAATGAACATCTAAACAGAGAAAAAGGCTCAGATAAACTAGCCACAACAACCTGCAAGGAAATCAAAAATCAAGCTTGAAATAAACGACAGACTAGAGAAACTAAGGAAACCAAACAAAGAAACCAAAATGCTGAAAATGTGAAGGAGAAAACAGAAACCACTTTTTCCTGGTCATTGTATATCTGCTGTAAAGACAAGGGATCGGAAGAGTCCAGACATCTCACCTCACACAAGAATCACAGAACGGCAGACACCAACAGCATCACAACCACTCCCAGCTTTGACTCACCTTTTTATAATATGTGATACACAATCTTTAGACTCAGCATGAATCCTTACCTTTGCTTAAGATCTATGGCTGTATTTACACACCGTCAACTTCTTTGTTCCTTTCTCACAAAGAACAGTGTCTAAATTTTTCTTATGTACTGAAATTAAACAGTGAAGGTAGTAGCCCTGAATGGCATGTTCAACTTTTGCTTTCAATTCCAGTACTGCTTGCCAAGAATCCCAAAAAAACCCAACCCCAAAAGTCACAAAACTGATAATATTGTGTCTTCCTCTGGACAATGATTATTTTGACATGCGTGCGTTTGGATCACAAAAGAAACTCCTCAGCAGTACAATGCTTTCCTCTCTAATGCTACGAGATATTGTCTATATTCGGCTTTTAAGGAAGGTCTTAAAATAATAGTTTTCTCAATCACAATCCTTAAGACCAGACAACTTCTGCTATACAACAGAAAAGCTGTTTCAAAACATTAAGATTTGTTCTGCATATTAGAAGACTTACAATTTTGTTTCTAAAGTATCAGCAATGGAATTTTTCCCTACAGCGCCTGCAAATTACTAATTTTTTATTTTTAGAGCTAATTTAATATCTGACAAAGCAATGGTTAAAAATCACGCTCAAAGAACAGTTTTCTGTTGCTCATTAAAAGCACCTCTCTTTTAAGTGGAATTGAAAATAATATTTTTTAACTGGAGCTTGGCTAGTTGAAATGTCCCATTCTATTCACCTTCACTAAGTTATGGCCAGACACAGAGGTTTCTACACAAAATTTGGGTTGCTAAAAGTGCTGCAAAAAGATTACTTTTAACTTAGTTTTAACATACTGCAATATTCTAACATTTTTTCCTTAACATTAAGCAATCCAAGTATTTGCTGTACAGCCTCACAGTATCTATATAATGTGCCTATCAGCCTTGGTCCTGGCTTTCATCTGTAGATCAATATCACTGTTTGATACAGTCTATCTCTTTATTTCTACTATAAAAGCACCACCTGGATGTTAAGATCAAGGTCTGGATCAATGCAAGTCAAGCATTGTCCATTCTTAGGTTATCCCTTCAAGCCAGGCTTATGATGCATGCAGGACAAAAAAAAAAGGAAAGACATTTGCTGTACCTTCTCCATGAAGAAAGATGAGCTTTCAGGTTCTGAACTCATCCGCTTAGTTATTTGGGGAAGATTCTGAGCTTACATTGTATGGATATTGTGTCTAGCAGGTGGCTCAGTAGGTACCCAAAACCCATGAAGTTCAGAAACACATCTGAAGTTCAATTTCCAGGTAGAGGAACAAATGAACAATTTGGAAGTCTTTTATGATAAAAGGGTATTTCACAGTGCATTTATCTATAGATTCCCAGGGCTGAAAGGAGACTAAAATTGCAAATAAAACTGGTATTTTAAAAATATTAGATAAGATGGAGCTAGAAATGAGGCACTAAGTAAATAGCTCTCCCAACATAAAAAAAATGTTGTGCAACTGTTACGCCAGCTGACATGCCAGTAGCAATGTTACAGGTGATAAGATTCCTTGAGCTCATCTTTGAAAATTATCACTACAGGTTTACTTAGCGAGGTTCCAGCAAATAACAAATCATCTGCAGATATTCTCTTACTTATGGCTATACGCAGATGACTGCTACGACAAAAGCAAGAAAGGTAGAATACCTTCGTTTCCACTCTCTTTCCATAAATAATTAGATCAAGAAAACACATTCCTTTAATGGTTTCAAAGCTCTTGCTAGAGAAAAGTTTTCCTAGTCAACGGGATGTGTGCAATCCTCCCTATCCTCCACCCACCCGCACTTCCCCCAACTAGCCCATAGCTCTGAAGAAAAGATTTTTTTAAAGAAGACTTATCCTAGAGAGAAATAAATCACAGAAGTGGCACGGTAACCATGACAGTAAGGTGAAAGCTTAATGGAATCTTTGGACGTCTGGTTCACACTAAAAGCAAGAAAGCAGCAAATGAACCCTTCAGTTCCCTCCAGACCACTTGGAACAGACACTTGCCAGTCTGATTGTCTGTCCCCATGGCAGTGGCAGTCTTGAAAACAGAAGAGACTGTACCCAAGCCATAATTCATGCAATGTTTTCCCTTATTACACAGAAAAAAAGGGTGATTCAGAGGCAATGTAAACACAAACATGTATGGTAGGGGCATGCTTTTAATTGTGCGCCTCTTAGCGCAAGTCCAGTACAAACATTGAACAAGATTAAATCAAGTACAAATTTAAAACTTTTCTCGAAAAACGATTCATTCATTAAAGCCAAATTATAACTACTGTTATAATGACCTTTTCAAGGTCACTTAAAACATAGGAAAAAACACGGGAAAGACTATCCAACTCCTGAGCATGGACAGCCTGACTTAGTGTTGTTTTATGCCATGCAACAAAACATCGTTAGCTCCTCTCTAGAGGTAAAAATTGTCTTGCTGTTAGGAAGACAGCCAAGAGGTCAGAATCCGAGCAGGCAACAGAGGCTAAAAAACAACTTATACTATGAATTAGTTTATTACCATTAATGAGGAATTATAGAAATGTGTTCTAATACAAAAGTTCCTTTACAGCACATTCTATTGTGCCAAAAGAAGTATTTCTTTTTCTTCTAAGAAGCAAATGAGTGAATAAAAAAAGAGGTGTAATTGAAAATTTGTTCCAACGACATTGCTTCTAACGAGGTTAGGAACTTAGATTTCTGAAGTAAATATGGCTAGCACAAAATACAAACTTGGCACGTCCATGTGCAACATATCTCTGAGTAAGCAGATACTTCTATCTATTTGCAACCTTTTCATAAGGCATAAGACATAAAAAAAACAAACCAATCCAGATTTACTACCAAAATAAAGTACAAAAAAACTTGAAAGGCATTGAAAACTATCAAAACTTCATACAACTCATTTAGCCTCTATTATATTTACAGTTATGAAAACAGCCTGACAGAAAGAAAGGACAGCAGGGAAGAGAAAGCAGTAAATCTGTAACAGTAATTGAGTAATATATAACAGGCTGAATAAACAGGAAAAGAAAACAAAGAGCAGCTTGAACTGAAAGGGGGAGCTTAACCTTTGATACACTCGTAAATCTAACAAACGCTTAAAACTCAAGCAAACCTATGTTACCTCCACTAGGAACAAACTCTCAAATCTTTTTCAAGGACTGCTATAAAAGGATGCTCATACAGATGTTTTTCTCCCATGAGCAGTAAGAAAAGTTCAATTAAGGGCTCTCAAATAGAGTAAAACCTGAATCTGCCCTTCTGGCCATTATCTCCTTGTCATGAAAGCAGGTATAACACCACTGTCTTTTCAAAGCCTGTAGATGAAATACCTAGATCTGCTCATGGCATTTTCAGCTGCTATTCTGAACATCAATAGAGGCAAGAATTGTCAATTTATCTGAGCTTTTCTGCTGCTGCTTTTCTCTCCTGTTCAAAACTACGTTTTAGAAATAACACTGGAGGCAGGCACTGCATGGATTTAGAGGTTGGGAAGGGTAAGGAAAAGAAAAGCAGAGCCACTCCATAACCACAGCAGCCAGAGGCTAATATGGACCCTTCCCTTTTTCCTCACATACACACATGCCTCAAATATAGGTACGTGGGTGCAGGTATGGCTGGGTAATAGAGAAAATAATGCAGGGCAGCAGCTAGGAAGCTCTGCAGTAGCAATAGAAAAGAAACTTTACTCCCTCTTCTTATTTGCTGGTATAGAAGGCTGGGCTCAGCTGTGACTGTCCCATTTCCCAACAGGGATTCAGATACAGGAAGAATAATTAAGCCAAGCACGGCAATGAAACTTTGGAATTCACTGCAGCTAATTATGGGTTTGTGGGTTGTTTTTTTTTTTTTATGTTCGGAATAGAACAAACTTTCTCCCTTGCAGAAAGCTCTTTCGCCAAGAGGAGCCTTCTCTTAGCAGTTACATCCTTCAGCTACCTGGAGTTTGGTAACACTTCAAAATGTTTTGTTCATTTGCACAACCAAGAAATAGGAGGGTTTAGTAAACTGGAGAACATGTATGGCATTAAGCACTGGAAGGGAATGGGAAGTAAGGAAAGTTTCCCATCCTGAGCAAGAAGCTTTATATATATATATAATATATATATATATATAACCTATAGGTGCTATGTGACATGTGAAGAATGGATAGACAGTTTCTACAGAGACCACCATTATCAGCAAACAAGGCACCGTCGCTCATTACAGTAAAGTAAATGAAAGAGAAAAAAGTGTACTAAACAAGTGTTTTTCTTTATTAGATTGCAAGAGAAGCATCTTGACAGTTAATACCCTCCCTGAAAGGTAGGATGTAATAAAGAGGTTCCTCCCAAAACATGAACAACGCAGTTTTAGTTTCCCAAACAGAAGCACTGATCATCTCCGGCTAACACTCCTTGCAAAACTAGGAAAACATGCTTTGAGTACCTACCTGCCACTGTGTTCTTCTGCTCATCTTCCACATCTTCCTCAGTGCATACTCTCCTCCATCCTCCTCAGAAAGCAAAGCTCCTTACCTTCAGGAACAGGGTTGCATTTACTACCTCCCAAGATGTCAGTGCTGCTGCTAGTGCCCAAGCCTGACTGCTTATTCACTGTGTGAGGGGAGATGGGTGGTACAAAGCACAGCCAGAAGTCCCGTCCCAGCTTTCTCTGGAGCATAAACCCAACCAGCAGTTTCATAGCCACCTCTGCTCCCACTGACAGTGGAAGCTCCCTCCCCTTTGTCCTACTTTAACTTGAACTCCCTCATTGGTTGGCAATTTGGGGCCCAAAATGAATGCTATTATTTCCTCCACAAACTCATCTACACAAAAAAGCTTCTCCACTTTCTTCTGCACACTCAAAATCTCCTAAATCCATGTCTTACTGGACTCTTTCAACAGGCAAAGAAGGAAAGATGATATTTCTTCAAAGAAAGCTGGCTTGCCGAGTGATGGTGGTAGTACCAAAGCTGTTTTGGGTGACCCATTACTCCCATTAGAAAGCCCCTGCTCTTTCGGAAAATGGCACAGGATGTCAGCATTAACTATAAAGTAGGAAATAGAGAACAATACTTCTTACTAATCTTTAAAACAATTATAATCATAACCAGCAGTCTGCTCTGGGGAATGTAGAGAAACTTTCCTATACAGCTATGCTGATGAATAATTTGCTGTAATTACTACACTCCTATATTCACCCCCTCATCCTTTTCAACATTCATTATCACGTGTTTACACCCAGTATTTTTCACTGCTGAGTTTTTAACATATTAACATATGATTCAGTGCCAGAAGCATATCGACTTTTACAACAAGATCAACTTGACAAGATTTCTTAAATTATTTCTTTATTGCTGTAAGCCAGGTGCATCTTGGCACTTTGTAGTTATTTAGGTATTTAGTCTATTTAGGTATGACAAAATTGTTTTAATGCTTTCCATGACAAAAGAAAGTTATATAATATCCAAGGAATACACATCAAGGACTAGTATAGTAAATGCTACAGGCATTGACTTTTAAAAATTATTAAAAACAACACATGGTTTTTTTTTTTACAAACAAAATTTTAGATCAAAATCAGATGAAAGACAATCTAAGTTAGAAAAGCCTTGCAGTCTGCATGAAACAACAACATTCCTCATTTAAAATAAACTCGGTAACCTCATCTGAGCTCCTAGGCCCCAATCATCAACTTAAAATATGGAACATCTTCTATACACAGAAATGCACCACTGAAATTTCAGCAGTGCATCCACATGGATAAATTCACAGGCCTTTACAAGGCCTAAACTTTGAGCCAGAAACACGATAAAGAAAGCATTTGTACCTTGGACTAGAAGAATTACACAATTTCTCTGAAAACACGACAACAGATATTAATTCTTCTTTCTTTCTTCAAGCCTATGTTTGAGCTCCAGCAATTTATGTACTGACTTGCACCTGAATTCCACCTTCCCTCAAAGAGCAATGACTTAAATGCTGCTGCAGATATGTAATTACTGGTAAATATTTTTCTTCACAGCAGGTGTTAGGACAAGTCGAACCCAACAAGCAAGCAAATGTTGTGCAAATACCAACATTTGCATCCTTGAAAATAGTCTTGCAAAATGTGTGTCACTTTACACCAAACACCTCCAAAATTCCCATTTACAGCCACCAGAACAGTGTTGTGGGTCAATTTTTTATCTGTGTATAGCAAACAAATTACTGTCAGTATTTATCTTTACCCAGTAAGATAATACAAGTATTAGTGTGAAGCCATTCTGCTAATTATAAACAAGGACAGGGAAGAACTACCAAAAGTGATTTCACTGTTTTTCAGCTTACCTCCAAGATAATACAGGTTTTTCTTCTCCATTAAAATCAAGTGAATCTCTTTCAACAGCATATGTATGTAGAAGGGATGAAGTGTGCGTGTGCACAGCAAGCTCGTTGTTGTTCCCTTGTGCTACTGGTGACATCAGTAAGCCTACCTATTTATAATCCCACCACCTGACCAAACAGCCTACAGAGTACATCTAGAGATTTGTATAGCCATTAATCCCGACATATGTACTCCAGCCAATTCAAAACAGAGTATTAACTAGCTTTCTTATGCCTTCTGTGGCTTTAAATCATAAAAAGAATCCAATCCTATTTTCCATGCCCCTTTTATTCTTGCAAGACAAGTTTAATGGGAAGTTTTGGAATTAGGACTCTTCCTTCCCTCCATGCTTCTTAGCTTTCCCTACTTCTCTGTCTGTAAGATAAACAGATCAAGTGAGCAAATTTTAGTGATCAGCAGAATGGTTAGGCAGCAGAGGCAAATACCCATTCACATCCAGTTAATTTGATAAATCAGCAGTACCTACAAAATTATTGAAACTTAAGATCTTGACAAATCAATTTCATAAAGTACAATATTTACGCTATCAGGAAAACAAAAAACCACTTATCAGTGTTTGGAGTAGGATACTTCACAGAAGCTTGATCTCTGTCAGTTAAAAACAGAAGCTGCTTAAAACTCAGTTCACTTACCTCTTCCCAAAAATCAAACCTAACACACACAAACATGTCAGGACTGTTTACAACTAAGTCTGCTCAGGGAATGGGAAGCAATGCAGTCAACAAAGTGCTTAATGCTTGCTCTTGGGAAAACACTATCATCAACAGCAACATCCTGCAGGTTCCTGTCATTGGTAAGTGTTGCTCCTAGATCTGTATCAGGCCACAATGTTTTGAAGTGGCTGGTGTCCCGCTTCAGTGAGAGGGTAACACCTCTGCGGGAGCATGTGAGTGTGCTGAGTGAACATTACTGAGGATTCCTTATCTAGCCTCTCTTACCTGAGAAGTCTTGCCACCAGCATCCACTCCCCATTACAACAGACAAAGCAGAAATGTCAGTTTTGTGTAAGGCCGAATGAAACAATCAGATCAATCTGCCGTGTTCCAAGTCAACTGCACTCTGCAACCAAACTTCAAGAGTTAGCAATACAAAGAATAGAAATCCCTGAAACAATTTCAATTGCTTCAAAAGGTGTGGACAGAGATAATGCAGATGCAGCTGAATCACCAGTAGTAAAGGTTTCAGTGCAGACAGGGTATCAGTGTTGCCTAAAATACCAACCAACACATTCCATATGGCTAGTATGGCCTACACAGAACAAAACACTTGGGAATTCCACTTGGAGGCACTAATTATCCTCCAGGTCTAAGGGCTGTACCTAGAAATAGTCAATTAATATTCACAATAATATCCGTTTTGTTTGGCGTTTTTTCGGGGGGGAGGGTTGGGGTTTTCTGTTGTTGTTTGGTTGGTTTGGTTTTTTTTGTCTGTGGTTTTTTTTTAGTCTACCGGTATCTTATGGTACTAAATTTTACATACTGTTTCTCTACTTAGCAATTCCCTTCTTATGGATTTCACATATGAAGCAGTAAATTTATCACTTGAAAAATCATGTGGTTTTCATTCAGGGAGTCACCAATGCAACTTAACACTATTGACTGCAATAAGCAAGTGTCCAAGATGGCAGATAACCTGAAAGGAAAGAAAATAAAGTTTTTCCATTTCTGCAAGTACGTGCCTGGCTGTTTCCCCTGCATCTCAGAGATGGGTACTTTACTTTTTCCCCCACCGATATCACTCAGCCCAGGCTACTAGCATTTTATTTTTTTTTCTAAGTTCCTAGAACACTTGTGAAATGTAAAACGTTGAGAACTAAAAAAAAGAGGGTGCAGGAAGTGAGCTTAGGCAGGGTATTAAAGGTATTTCGGGAAATAAAATAAAAATTTAGGGGAAAGGTATTAGAATGTTTTTCTAGAATTATTTTAGGATTAGAATTTTAAAATGCTTCTCATTTTTCCATAAAGCATGTACTTAAATTACGCATCTTGGCAAGGCTGTATTAGCAAACATTCCCTAAAAAGAAAATAAACTATATTAGCAGCAAAAGGGAACACGTGAATGGATCAGAAACATGGAATTTATTTTATTTCTTGCATGTATGCTCTTTGATCCACAGAATTGTTTCCAAGACCAAAAAGCTATGAAAACTTACAGATACTACTGAGGGGAGTAAAACAAGAGCTTCCCAATATTAATTATTAGATCTTTAATACCCTCAGATTCACTTGTCCCTGATTACCCAAAGCATTGAGTAAATACTCAACTGCACCAGCAGAAGAAAATAAAACAACTAAACAAAAAAGCCCTCCAAAAGACCAATAGACTGTTAAAACTCAACAGATGTGCATCAGTTACTTCATACGGAAAAGCTGGTCAGAATTACTATCTGTTTTTTAAAAATCCCCAATAGGAACCTATCTGTGAAGCTGGGAGCTCTTTGAACCCATTGTCTCTATTGTTAGACTTTTTCAAAAACTATCTGATATTCCATCTAACCCAAAAATAGCAATGATTATTTTTTTTTAAGTAATATCCATGGGAAGCTTGAGTCTGAAAGGAGCAAGAATAGCAGGAAACCTGGATTACTAGGGTAAGAATAGGCATTCTTCCATATTAAATACCTTCTTCATTAAATACTCTATTCCTCCAGTTGCTTTCCACCTACTGAGATGACATCTCATCTGTGATGGATCAACACAGTCAAGTCTCCAGGGAAAGGCAAATAGTTTTGTTCTACCAAAAAGAACTGGAGAAGAGAGCATAGACAGAGGCTTCCAAATAGCTTGGAAGCAGACCAAGAACTTGTTTTTTCTTATGCAAGTCACACATCAACAAGGAAAGCTGATTATATATTGTACAACCACTTGACATCAGGGGGGTGGGGGTGGGGTGGGTGAGGGGAGCTAATTATTTTTCCATTATTTAACATTTGGTTTAAGAATTTTATGCAGCATCATTACAATTATGTCACATGTTCTCTTTTCACTTACTTGGAACAGTCAGAGGACAATAAACTAGTACATGTATAAATGGTAAACATAAGAACATGAGAGCCAAGAGACCACGTCAATATATCCTTATATGAAATCCATATCACACCTTTAGCCACCCTTGTCTATCCTCTCTGAACCTTCTACAATTCTACTACCTTCTTTTGGAGATGACAGAGACCAGAACTGCGTACTGCATTGTCATTATGGATTTATACAGTGGCATAATCACGTTTTCTCTTTTCTTCTCTACTTCTTTATTAATACACATGCCAAACTGATTATTACATTTATATAAAGTGAATTTAATCTCATTTTATCATCCATTTATTTTTGTAAAAACCTTCTGCAAGTCTTTAGAGTCATGTCTCCTCTCATTACGACAAATAACAACTTTTTACTGTCACCAAACTGCCACCTCATTATTCGGCTGCTTTTCTAGATTAACCACATGTTGAACTAAGAGTTCCAGCTCAGATCCATGTGGAACTCCAACATGGCCTCCCCTCACCTTCACAGCACACCGTTTCCCGTATCTCTGTTCTTATTTTGGAGCCATGCAAGGTCTACTGTCTTACTGCATGTTTGTTTCTTTTTTCTAAAAGGCTTAAAGTTAGAGACTACTAGAATCCTTCTGAATGACTAGAAAGACTGTGTCAGCTGGCTTTTCCTCATCCACTTGGTCAGCACAGAGCTTAAGATTCTTTTTATATTTTTACAGTATAAAGACATCTACTCTGTAGACACACTGCTGTATCAGAGTTCCTTATTTTAGTCTAACTGTGCTTGTTGCATCACAGCCCGCAGAGAAACAGATCTTAAGTTCAGCCACCAAATTTATAGTTTATCTTGAATGCTACAGTAGCACTTAAGAGCCCTCCCGAAAGCTGTCCTAGTCACTGTGCAAATTCAGAATATAAAGAGTACTTACTCAGAAAACTTTTGGGAACAAAAGGACAAGCCCATATTTTAAGCTGCCTGTCCACAGAGTGACTTCCCTTAAACTGCTGCATAACCCTTTCACCGTTCTATCTCAGTTATACCCCTTTATCCTCATTTTCATGTCATAGATCACTCATCTCCCTACTCAGCACAAAAGGTAATATGCAAGCATTAGCACATTTTATGACCTTACTGAGTCACATTTCATCTCAGCTGCTAAGATCTGCCTCACTATCCCAAAGCTGTTTTAGAATTTTCTTCTGTGCCAATTCTTTTCCTCAGAGCAATTTTTGTAACTTTTTCCATGGGACCACTACCTTTTTCTCACCTGAGGCACTACCTGCATTACACCTACGATCATCTGACAATTAAGAATCCATAATATTCATTGGTAAGTGCACAGTAATACATCACAACATCCTTCCTTTTCAAGGTTAAAGAGAATTACAAATCAAGGAACTTTGGAAACTCTGTAGGAATTAAGCTCTACAGAGCAATACAAGGGTTAAGGTAAATGCAGCAGCAAAAGCCCCAGGGTCTTACGACAGCAAAATGCTTCAATTCATACCCACTATTCTGAAAGAATATTAATAGATGTTATCCAGAAGTTTTTATTTACTTAAAACCAAAAAGAACTGTAAATTCTAAAACAGTCCTCTCAGCTTCTGAATTTTGGCAATCCAGACGTATTTGAAAGAATATGACACTGAAATTGAGGGGTCATTAACTGCCCAGAAATTACCATTTTGGAAAGTCAGCACCTCTTCCTCCCTGAACACTGCAGTTACAGTATAGAAATTGTAAACAAAAAAAAAAGAAATAAATACATCATTTAAGGGGAAAATGACCAATTACTACACCGGTATTAACACCATGGCACTAGTGGTTGCCACAAACGAAAGATAAGAAATAAGAGGCAATTGGGGTTGTTAACTGGGGGATTTTCTTTTTACTATTTTTTGTGTCAACTTGCTATGGCCAGAGAACAGATGGTGTATTATGTTTTTCCTGCTTTGACACAATTTAAAAACAAGCTACAGATGGCTATAATGAAATCCTCATTAACACACTTATATTTTCACAGTTTAGTATAGCAATAATGAAACTTTCAGGTCTGGAATTTCCTGTTGGTTAATTAGTGGTTAGGTTAATAGCCTGAGGAAGTGCACAAGCCAGAAAGTTTCCTTATTGTTTAATCATATAACTACGATATTCATGTTTCTGGGAAAGCTCTCAAGACAGATTTAATGTCACAGTAAAGGTACCTTTATAACCGTCCCTCTGTTTGTGAAACAACTGTATTATTTTATTTAGCAGCGTGTGTAGGCAGGAAGGCCACAAACAGGCCTAATTCAGCTGCCTCTAGGAAGTTTCAGCTTGGTTTTATTTTAGAGATACTAAATTACACTTACAGAATTCTTCAAACACACACTACACCAAACACTCTACAGAAAAGTTATGATTAACAACTCCTGGTCTACTGCTACAATGTTACCATAAAATCACTGATTAAGTAATTCCTTTCATTTTTATAATCCCAGTTTATAATCATCCACAAAAACCTGAACATGACACATGCTTAGCACCACACCAACATAGCACTAAATCTAGGATATAGAAAAAAAGAAAAATCACCACAAATCTTGTATTCAGGTCACTTCCATAAATGAAGCTGCTGCTGTAACACAGACAGGCATAATACTAGCTGTAAATTAAACAATATGATTAAAATAATAGTGAAGGATGTGGCATTCACAGCTAAAAGCCCTCTGGGGGTTAATAATCCACACACTAGTTACTAACTGATGACATTGCACCTTCCTTACTACAAGATTACAGCTGCAGTGCACAGCCATACCCACGCCCCGCTCAGGCTTTCAGTGGGTGGTACAGGCATATCCCCAGATAACCAATACCTGCACTTAGTGATGTGGCACAAGAAAACCAGTAGCTCTGCAGAACTACGTCCCAAAATACTATTCAATCTTGGTGCTGGATTTTTCTGGGGCTTTTTGTTTCTTTCTTTGTTTTAACTACCATCACCCAAAATCTACATTGAGAAAATGCAGCACTCTTGTGCAAGTAGTATCATTCTGAGGTACCAGGCAAAGTCCAACGGAAACAAAAATACTGCTTTTTGAAGTGCTAGTGGTTCAAAAGAGGATAGCTACTGCCAAGCCATCATGAAAGGAAAAATGTGGAAAACTTGACTTGTGACTTAAGTTACATAGTGAAAAAGAGACGATATCCAACTCTTAAAAAGTTGTAATGCTAAAAATAATCTATTAAGCCCCCAAACTCATGACAAAGAACTGTAGGGAAGGAGAATTCGGATTTTCTAACAACCACCTTATTATTTAACAAACACATTATTATTATGACTATTCTGTAAGATTCTGGAGCCCTCCCATTTCTTCACCATTTATTTAGACAACATTAAGGAGAACTGAAACAGTATTATCTTCTTAACCAGCGGAAGCCATGCACAACAAAGACTTTCTGGAACACTAAATGTCACTATGGGATTCAACAATCAAATGAACAGACAACTGGAAAAAACCCGCAGTGTTTTTGGAGATCTGAGAATTACTCAGAGTTACTGTGCTTCCTTAAATCTGTCTCAGAGGCCTAGAAAGTTAAACAAAAAATGACAGACAAAATAAAGCTCCCACGGTGATTTTCCTGCTGGAAAATCCCATGCTTGAATTCAGAAACTTTCAGATCCAGTTTCACATATGAGTTCTTATATCCATTCCTTGACAGAATAGTCTGTACTTTGACAGATCTTTTTATGGCACTGCTCTGTAAGGAATTTTGACATAGATTTAAGCAGGAGTTGAACAAGTCTCTTGTTCTAGATGTTTATACATAGTATAGCACTGTTTTTAAACACCTGCACCTGTG
This sequence comes from Lathamus discolor, assembly GCF_037157495.1. Taxonomy (NCBI): domain Eukaryota; kingdom Metazoa; phylum Chordata; class Aves; order Psittaciformes; family Psittacidae; genus Lathamus; species Lathamus discolor. The sequence goes on along the minus strand of NC_088886.1, from coordinate 90,902,577 downwards.
GTCGAGTTTAGCAGCACTCGCTCTGCTCTTCCCAAAATGTTAAAAAATGATTGGAGTGTTTCAATGCTAAACAGTTCGTGAAGCAAGGACACCTTGTGTTTGCTTCATCTAGCACTCCCTCACTCTGTTCTGCAGAACTGTATCTGGTGATGCTCTCTTGATCTTTGGAGTTCCTGTGCTTATCAGATGATAAATTAGAAAGAAAAGGAAAAAAAATAAATAAATAACAAAAGCAAACACTATACTACAGCTATAAACTCTATTATGCAAGTTTCATGTACTTCCTTAAAGTGAAGTAAATGCATGACAACGGAAAAATATAGAGTTAATTGCACTGGGATCGAAATTTGTAATGAAAAGCCTTTCCCTTTTTAAAGATGACATCAAACAATTCAGATCAGAGTTTCTTTTACAGGAGCTGAAACTGATTTACAGGAGGGCCTTTGTTCCAAAGGGGTAAGCAGCTACCTACAGAGCAAAACCCCACAGCTGTAAAGACGGCACGTGGGAAACAACATGCCTCTAGGTTCCCTGCTACCCATGAAAGGAATGAGGAAGAAAAATACAATGTACAATGTTCTTACTTTATATGTACACACAAGCTCTTTAATTCAGATAAGCACTTATCTTTGGAATCAACGCCATGGACAACTAAATTTGACTATACCAAACCAATTTCTGGAAGAGGCGGCTAGTCATGTTCGGGGATTCTCTCTAGCATTCAAAAGAAGAAAGCTCGAATCAACAAAGTTTAAAAAAAGGAAAGAAAATACACCTCCCAAAATACAGACTTCATTCTAGATATAGCAGAGACAGTATGGTACTATTAACAAAGTCGTTCAAAATATCTCCAAGACCAGGTAACAGGTTAGCAACCTGAAAGTAATATTTACACCATTATGATTTAAATTTTAAAAAGGAAAAAAAAGGGCTCACAACTGCTACAAAAACAAGTGCTTCAGTTCCTGCCATAAGCAATCATGTGGGCATGTGGGGGGAGGGAGGAGAATATATTTTACATTGGCAAAAAATTGACAGAGCTTCCATCATGCTAATATTTTGCTGGAACACCCACTTGAAAGCAGAAACCTTCCATGCATCTCAACAGTAGCTCATAGGCTCCTTGAAACTGCTACTAGATAAACCAGATATTCAAGAAACTAAGTACAACACCCTATGCTATGGAATGACATAATCAAAGAATCGTTTAGGTTGGAAAAGACTTTCAAGGTCAGAGTCCAGAGTCCAACGTTAAGCTAACACTGCCAAGTCCCCTATTAAACAATGTCCCTAGTTCTGCTGCCCACACTGTTTCCGATTCAAGCCAGGATGCTGTTGGCCACCTTGGGCACCTGGGCACAAACTGGCTCATGTTCAGCTGGCTGTCAACCAGCACCCCCAGATCCTTTTCTGACCAGAAGCTTTCCAGCCGCTCTTCCCCAAGCCTTGAGCATTACATGGAGTTGTTATGATACAAGTGCAAGACCCAGCAGTTGGCCTTGTTGAATGCCACACAGCCTCAGCTCATTGATCCAGCCTGTCCAGATCCCTCAGTAGAGCTTTCCTATACTCAAGCAGATCAACACTCCTGTCCTGATTGATGTCATCTGCAGGCTTACTAAGAGTGCTCTCAATCCTATCATCCTGATAGCTAATAAAGTTATTAAACAGAACTGGCCCCAATACTGAGCCCTGGGGAACACCACTTGTAACCAGCCACCAACTGGATTTAATTCCATTCACCACAACTCTTTGGTCTCTTCCATCCAGGCAGTTTTTTCACTTAGTAAAGAGTACACAAGTCCAAGCCACGAGTAGCCAGTTTCTCCAGAAGAATGTAGGAAACAGTGTCAAAGGCTATACTAAAGTTTAGAGCCTTTCTCTCATCCACTACGCGGGTCACCTTGTCACAGAGACCAGGTCAAGCAGGACCTGCCTTTCATAAACCCATGCTGACTAGATATGATCACCTGGTTGTCCTGTATGTGTTGCATGATGGCACTTAAGATGATCTGCTCCATAATGTTCCCTAATTGCAAGGGTATACAGCTCATCAAACAGTGCTATGCCACTTGTGCAGCCTGCCTCTCCTGTGCAATAGTACAAAAGGGGTGCTTAAAATTTTATGTTAAAACATCTTAAATCCTTGTAAGCTCTTCACAGAGCAAGACTGCCAGCTTGATTTTCTACCTAATCAGAAAAGGTTAAAAAAGAGGTGATACAAATATTCAAACACTTTTATTTGTGTGAAGTACAAATACTGAAGTCCTACCAAATGAAAAAAAGCTTACAAAGAACAAAATGAATGAAAGCAGGAGGAAAGGAGAAATGCCAACAGCACCGTTTAATGAAGCTGATTTCTGGTAGATGAGAGTGGGACGGAGAAATGGAAGAAAATATTTACTCATGCAGTAAAAGGCCTCTTACGCCACAGTAAGTTCACAAATGTTTCTTGGCATCTTGTCTTGATGTGCTGCTAAAAAGGCATTATATTATTGTAGAGTGATACATCAGCCACAGAACATTCGGTTTGCTTACCTGACATTATCTATTTTCAATCTCAGGCATATAATATCACCAAGATTTTATGCTTCCGTGTTTTACTTTAGCCCTGTAAACTTCACAAGCCTTCAACAGAAAGGCAAATAGGTAGGTGGCTGTTGCTGACAATTTTCTGTCAGTCCATGGTAGACATAGCATATAACAGAACCAAAGGAACACCATGTATCACGCTGGTGGGGGTTGTTTGGGTTTTTTGTTTTGTTTTCCCCTCCCCTTGTGGACTGTTTGGAAAAACCAAAAAGCAACTCTTCATAAAGGTTCCTAAAGGTAGTTTTGTAAGGGACAATTTTTCTTTCTTTCATTTTATTGGAAAGATATAAACAAAAGTATTCATTAAAAAGATACATAAATAAGGGTGTAAAGCACGGTCCTGAATTTCACTTTTATAACAGCAAGCACAGATTTTCTTTCCCGATGAAATAAAGTGCCATCACAGGCACCAACAGGCTTTTATTCACAATGCTGATGTCTTACCAGAACATGGTGTAAGTTTTTCAATGTATTTTCTTTATATAAAATTGCAGTCTTTTTGTAATCTAGGGTATGAAGCGAGACATTTTGTTAGCCAAAATTCTAATACAGGAATGACTCAAGATAGGACCTGTGATACACAAGAATGTACATGCACATGTACCTTTTAGTATTATGTTTTCCATCTGAAGAAAGAGCAACCAGAATTGTCCATGACTTAAACTTGAATCATTTGAAAAAACATCCACTGAACAAAAAAATCTAAGCCACAATGAACTTGTTCCTTCTATTACAGTTTATAGCAGCCTGAAGAGATTCTGCAATAACTACCTTAAATCACGCTTTAGTTTACGCATCCCAATTGCTGCAGAAGCCTGATGTGTGGCAGAAAGAGCAAACAAGCTTCCCAAATATAGACAAGTAATCAAAAATTTCTCCAGGACTTGCCTTTACATCCATTTCTACCTTTGGTTGTTACTACCAGGAAATCCAGGCTCCTGAAAACATGTATTTAACAGCAAGTATTAAACCAATCAAAACTGCTTTACAAAAACCAAATTCTGAAAGAACTCAGATCCCACATTCACATGCCTGTACTTCCACTTTATAAGCAAGATACATGAATTCGGAAAAAAAGAAACAATCACTTTCTAGAAAAGGCCAAGTATAACTTCTGCAGTTAGCACACAAACATGAATGTAAGCACCTGCTTATCAGAGAAAGCCCATATGTATTAAATATACAGCTTGATACTTACCATGCCTTTATATTTATGTTTCTATTACAGAAAAATACAAAGCTCTCAGTGAATATGCCGAAGCCTAGACGTGTGTGAATAACACACATGGAGGCTTTGCTAGCCCAGACAGGATTTGTCCCCTTAGTCACTCGTCCTACCTTCGCACAGCATGAGTAACTCTGGGGCAGGCAGCAAGCACTCTGTGAAAGCAAGGAAACTGAGGCAGTGTGATCAGGCCAACAGCAGAACGATGCAAACATGGCAAGTTCATTTTGTTAAAGTAACTAAGTACTTTTGTAGCAAGAAAATACTGAAAGCACATTCAAAGCATTACAATAAAAACTCTTACAACATTAAAGGCACCGATTTTAAACACTCAAAAACGTAGCCAAATACTCTTCTTGGACTAGGAGATCTTGACAGGTCAGGTTTTGGTATACTGGAGACATGTGGTGGGCTGTGGTGGCAAGCCCAAGGAACTGCTGCTGGCACCTGCCCTGAGCAATGATGTTAGTGCTCCAACCTAGGCAGAAGGGGCAAGGGAGTCTGTTCTGTTCCCTGCCAGAACAACAGGAAGAAAATACAGAAAGGTAAAACCCTGACTTTCATCCAGAGATGTTATTAAACTAAGCTGGCTGTGAGGAATAAAACTGGTTCTGCTCTACAAGGCAGGCCAGGCAGGTGAAGGGCTGGAAAGTTCCTTCCTATGTGCTTGCTTGGCATGAAATATGTTCAACACTCTATTAATTCCTGTACATGAAAATCACAGTCTTAAACCCGCAGGTACTCATCCCACCAAGATCTGAGTGACTCTTTAGAACGATGCAAAGCAAAGCACAACATATCCCTCATAGCATAGCATTGCTTTTAAGAACAAAGTCTCTCTGATATTCTTCAGTTAAAGTGAACAAAAATACATACAACTTGAATACAAACTATCTCCATAAGAGATTCGGTGCCTACCTAGACAATATATTTTTAGAATTAAATCATCTTCCTATAAAAATGACTACCTGGAAATAAACTATATGCATATGTAGCATTACCGGAAAAGATAAGACCATTTAACATGCTCCCTCTAGTTACTGCTGTGAATTGTTTTGCTTTCTGGTTCCAATGTTATCATTCCTTTTCAAGGACCAAACTAGCCATTGCTTAATGATTTGATGTGGTAAGTGAATGAACCAGTACTGCTCAGGAACGCTCCTTCTGGTTCTCCATCTAAGCAGGTTTCATCGGGGACAAATAACGCTGCCTCACACAACTTAGGCAAAGAACTGTGCTGTACTGTACCTGTTAGAGTCTGCAGCCAGGAATACAGACATTTTAGAAGTTCACAGGCAGTCTTCCCGCTGGGGATGAGGGAACAGAAACTGGTTGAAGAGGAGCCATGAAAAAAAAAAGCCACAGGGTGGCACTGCAGGTACCTGTATTCTGAAACTACTCAGCTGCTTATTCTTTTCCAGGCAAATCAGAGCATATCCAATCCCGTCTGTATAAAACAGGATGCTGGTTCCTGAGGTTCTCTCTTGTTTTCTTTTCTTTCTGGACTGTAATGTCCAGAACCAATTATCCCTAGCATACAAATCACATCTTAAAAAAGGTACTCTACTGCAGAGATATCAGGGTATTTTATAAATTCATTAAATGGCACCTCAGAGCATTACCACAAGAATGCTATTGTAAAGATACTTTAAGAACTGGTATGTATTTTGGGTTAGTTCAGTTTGAAATAACTTCAGGAAAAAGTCTTCATGAAGCATGCGCATTTTCATACAAAAGCTAAAGAATTTTCTTCATACCATGACCTTATCAATGTTATGACGGCAAAATCTCTAAACAGTTCTCTCTTCCTCTGAAAGGAAGAATAGTATTAACTTATGAGAAAGTGGATGAAAATGTGAAAAAATCTTACTGATGCATTCAACATATCACTTCCTTTTGAAACATTTTCCTTCTCCTGTATAAAAGATTCATACATAATTTCATCCAAAATAGATATTTCAAAGCTAGACTTAGGAGTCTAACCTACTTTGCTGGCTTCTTCTCCCCTAAATTTCCAATCCCTGGCATTTGACTTAAAAGCCAAAATATTTAGGAAAAGCTATTCCTGTTCACTTAACGAAGAAACTGATTTTCAAAAGGAGATCTGGAGGTCATCCAGGATTGCAACAGTTATTTTCCACTTTACAAAACAAATGGCTCCTTCAAGGTATAAACCTGATATTTCAGTAGATTCTAAATTAACAGATAATATATGACTATGTATGACCATTTTAGTCATCTGAAGTCCTAGATCATTTTCAGTTTCAAAGTATGATCAGCAACAGTCTTTCTTGACAATGCTTCTAGTAATAAATGAAAATGAGCAAGAAGTTGTATTTTAGTTCAGTTGCATCATGTTATAAATTAGAACATCAATTCATCTGCTGCCATTTCGTACCCCAGAGGGCAAGAATTCTTAAAAAACAAAGTTTTATTCCCTTAGAATAGAGAACAGCTCAAGAGTGGATTGGTAATTGTTTCAACTGCCAAGCAACTATAAACAATTCTTTATGCTGCCAAGATTTTTTCCTGTAGTGACAGGACAAGGGGTAATGGGTTAAAACTTAAACAGGGGAAGTTTAGATTGGATATAAGGAGGAAATTCTTTCCTGTTAGGGTGGTGAGGCCCTGGAATCGGTTGCCCAGGGAGGTTGTGAGTGCTCCATCCCTGGCAGTGTTCAAGGCCAGGTTGGATGAAGCCTTGTGTGGGATGGTTTAGTGAGAGGTGTCCCTGTCCATGGCAGGGGGGTTGGAACTAGATGATCTTGAGGTCCTTTCCAACCCTAACCATTCTATGATTCTATGATTTGCTCTCTGTGTATGGAAATTATTTTGCTATTAGACAGCAAAGCATTAATATATTGGCAATACATACACTTATAGCTGCAACTTTAACATTGGGTAAGGCAGATGTTATGTAACTACTGCTTTCCAAAGCTATACAAATTTGATTTAAGCTTATTATTTACCTATTTTGCTGACTTTCATACTAAAGCACTCTAAATTCTAATGAACAGTTTCAGAACATGTGCCCGACTAATATTAAACTAACAAGGTAGCAACCTGGTAAAATAAATCCATTTTGGCACCAGAAACTCAGTGCCTGTAGTCAGTATTTCTTACAAATTGTATATTTAATAGAAAAGTATTTACGACTCCCCAAAACCCCTCACCAACCAACAATAAAACACAAAGGAAAGTACTTATTATTGAAAAGGTGTTATTATTGTTTCCTCTGCTTGGGTGTGAAGAGCAAGGGCTTCTGCTGAAGCGTTTGTAGACACTGAATAGCTATACTTACAACGCTTCATATATCAACATCCCAGTTCATCAATTACATAAACTGTAATACTGTTTACATATAACACAGCAAGGTCATGTGCTGGTGCAACTAGTGGAAGTGAGCCCCATTAATTCCAAACAAAATTAGCTAAAATTAGACACACTGGATGCAATCTAATAGTGCTTCAAGGAAGTTTTCTGTCCACCTCTATTGCCATCTAGACCATTATTAATAGAAAGATAAATAGAACTGGACCTGTAAAAGTATGGCTTCTGAGAGAGCTGTGTATAAGATGATATATGGTAGAAGTAACCAGAATGCCTTTTGTTTGAGTTGTGTTTCCTTATGCTTTTTAATTTCCTTACAGAGAAGTGTTCAGTTAATTTGTACATATTTTGCACAGGTTTGGAATAACACCTCAGGGTGACACTAAATTCATGCAACTATATTGCTGATTTTGCTAACCATGTTGCTTATCATAGTATTAGAAATAGCCAATGCATTAAGCTTCCGTAATTGGTCATTAGTAACTTAAAGAGAATTTGGTCTATGATATGCCATTACAGAACTTTTCAGTTCTAGATGAGAGGTTACACACACACAAGGGGAAAAAAAAAAAGTAATAAAATCATACACTAAAATTTTAACTCAAAAAAAAAAAAAAAAGAAGCAAATACTAAAGAAAGGATTCTGCCCATCCTAGCCTTGTCTTACCCACTGTAGAACAAACAAAAACCAAACCAAACCAAAAACCTGTTTTTACGTCCTTGGTATCCGAGAACTTCGTATCTATGTATTTATGCAGATGACTAAATTAAGTCATCTCTCCCTTCTGTTTCCAAATATCCTTGAACAGAAGTACTTGTTCAAGAACATAAAGAACAGAAACTCAATGGCTGCAAAGCTTTTGCCACTGCAACACAAAACGCTTATGTCCAGATCTTAGCAACTGCAGTACCACAAAATTTTATACGCTTCCTCAACATGTAGCCCAAATTTCTATACAACCCACAGAAATTTAGATATAAGAAAGCAAATTTTAAAAGGCAAAGCAAAACCCTCCACAGAACTGCTCCTAGCCAGCAATGAGACACATTCTTACATTCCCATGGGAAGTTAACAGTGCAAGGAGCACAGCCACACGTTCCCCTAAGGCCATGTACAACTGAGCTATTGGACAAAGAACAAGCTCTGGTCCCCATCACTTGCACATACACATAGATCATGGGAACTCATTTTGCTTGGGTCACTTGGCTACACAGCTGTGTATAATTTTTTTTAGAACACAAATGTCTTCCTTTAGATGAACAACCAATTGCTGCATGATTTCTAAAAATCCAGAAAAGACAAAAATATCTGCACTGCTGGTATGGTGTGCTTTACAGCAGAGGCTAGAAACTTACACAAAAATCCTGTCTCACTGAACAGCACATGCATACAAATTCTGCCAAACTAAAATCTTTAGATGGGTGACTTACAATCAGCTCACTCTCAGAAGGAATCCCAAAACTCTGTTGCAGAAGACCGATGACACTATGACAATCTTGTCCCTGTCTCTTGCTGACATATGACTAAAACTTATGCTTTCTGCATTTCTTTAGAGGAAATAAATTTATTTTATCACCTACTTAGAAGACAAAGAACAGCTATCAAGATGACCTGATGGATCAAAAAGGAATTTCTACCCCTCGTTTTAAAATGTAGCCTGCATACATGAAGACTTCTTTAGCAAACTCAGTAGAACTGGGAATTAAATGTGCATGGAAAATTGATGTAATCATGTAACTGCAGTTACCACAATACATAAGTGGGTTTGTGTTGAAAGTGTGGGGACAGCCACAAATTAAGCTTGTTAGACAAAGTTGGTCTGGTATTGACTCAGATATACAGACAGGGATCAGAAAGATAAGCTATGGCTTTATTTGTCACTTCATATATCTACAGAGGACCAAACAAGCTGTGACTTGTTGCTACTGGAATTCACCTGTCAAATTAGGGATTACAGTAGGTAAAGACAGAGGAAACATACTGTGTGATTCTGGATGCCTTCACCCTCTTCCTTCTAAGGTCCAGCAACCTCTCACCATCTTCTGTCTAAGGACCAGCCATGGCTGGTCCATGAACTGCACACAATACTCCAGGTGAGGTCTCACGAGAGCAGAGTAGAGGGGCAGGATCACCTCCTTCGACATGCTGGTCACACTCCTTTTGATGCAGCCCAGGATACGGTTGGCTTTCTGGGCTGCGAGCGCACACTGAAGCCGGCTCATGTTCATTTTCTCATCGACCAGCACCCTCAAGTCCTTCTCTGCAGGGCTGCTCTGAATCTCTTCTCTGCCCAACCTGTAGCTGCGCCTGGGATTGCTCCGACCCAGGTGTAGGACCCTGCACTTGTCGTGGTTGAACTTCATAAGGTTGGCATCAGCCCACCTCACAAACGTGTCAAGGTCCCTCTGGATGGCATCCCTTCCCTCCAGCATATCAACCGGACAAAACAGCTTGGTGTCAAACTTGCTGAGGGCGCACTCAATCCCACTGTCCATGTCAGCGACGAAGATGTTGAACAAGACCAGTCCCGACACCGATCCCTGAGGGACACCACTTGTTACCGGTCTCCAGCTGGACATCGAGCCATTGACCACAACTCTTTGTGTGCGGCCATCCGGCCTGTTCTTTATCCACCGAGTGGTCCATCCATCAAATTGATATCTCTCCAATTTAGAGAGAAAGATGTCGCGTGGGACAGTGTCAAATGCTTTGCACAAGTCCAGGTAGATGACATCAACTGCTTTACCCTTGTCCATCAATTCTGTAGCCCCATCATAGAAGGCCACCAAATTGGTCAGGCAGGATTTCCCCTTAGTGAAGCCATGCTGGCTGTCACCAACCACCTTGTTGTTTTTCATGTGCCTTAGCATGCCTTCCAGGAGAATGTGCTCCAAGATTTTGCCAGGCACAGAGGTGAGACTGACTGGTCTGTAATTCCTCAGGTCTTCCATTTTCCCCCTTCTTGAAAATGGGGGTTATATTTCCCTTTTTCCAGTCATCGGGAACTTCACCTGACTGCCATGATTTTTCAAATACGATGGCCAGTGGCTTAGCAACTTCATTCGCCAGCTCCTTCAGGACCCGCGGATGGATTCCATCAGGTCCCACGGACTTGTGCGTGTTCAGATTTTGAAGATGGTCTCGAACCAGATCCTCTCCTACAGTGGGCCCAAGGTCTTCATTCTCACAGTCCCTGCGTCTACCTTCTAGGAACTGGGTGGTGCAGTCAGAGCCTTTGCCAGTGAAGACCGAGGCAAAGAACTCATTCAGAACCTCAGCCTTCTCCAAATCCTGTGTAGCCAGTTCTCCCGAAAGCTTCCTCAGGGGGCCTATTTTGTCCCTAGTCTGTTTTTTGTTTGCTACGTACCTGTAGAATCCCTTCCTGTTATCCTTAACATCCCTGGCTATGTTTAATTCTAACTGGGCCTTAGCCTTCCTAACCTGGTCCCTAGCTTCCCGGACAACATCCCTGTACTCTACCCAGGCCACCTGTCCTTGCTTCCACCTTTTATAAGCCTCTTTTTTCCTTCAGAGTTTCCTCAGCAGCTCCTTATCCATCCAAGGAGGTCTCCTGGCCCTTCTGCTGCACTTCCTTCTAGTTGGGATGCAGCACTCCTGAGCTTGTAGCAGGTGATCCTTGAATATCAGCCAAGAGTCTTGGGCCCCCCTGCCCTCCAGGGCTATATCCCATGGAACCTTACTAAGCAGGCTCCTGAAGAGGTCAAAGTCTGCTCTTTTGAAGTCCAGGGCAGTGAGCTTGCTGCACACTCTTCTCACTGTCCTGGGGATCTCAAATTCGACCATCTTGTGATTGCATGAAACACTTTGTATCAATGCACTATTTCTGTGTACGCATTCACATGGTTTCTCAAGCTCACCATAATTTTTAGTCTCATATCTGCTGATGTGAAACAGTGTTGAACAGGGGATACATCTGTCACAATAACACTGCAGACTATGGAAAACTTTGTTGAGGTTTCTTTTTTTTAGAGCTTAAGTATAATCCAAAAGCCTCTAAAAATACTGTATACTGTTAGCTTCCTGGGGTCAAAGGTCACTTACAAGGATACCAGGTGATACCTAATAAGGATGCTTTTTTTTTTTCCTTCCCTTCTAAAACTCAAGAAGCAGAAACTAAAACAAGATGGTTGTTTGTCAATGCAGAGCAGAACCTTTCCTACATTTTGGAAAAGGTACATACCAGCTCAGTTGCCAAAGCATCCAGTTACAGGTTTTGGTACCACATCCTGTTTTATCATGTAGCTCTTTCTGAAAAATTCTGAATACTTTATAGCTAAATTCCAATCTGAAACCCCCACTTATGGAAGCTCATTCAATGCAAATCATCCCCTTCCTTTCGCAGCATCCTCTGCCTTTGAACATGACACTTAAGTCCAAATCAGACCAAATTACCAAGCCAAGACATCTAAAGTAATGTTAAGATAACATTGCAATTAACCTTTTCAATTCTTCCATATGCCAGTTTTCTCTCTCACCAGTCTTATTTCCAACAAAATTATAATGCAAAACAATATAAAGAAACAAAGCAGAATCAGAACTACCATTGTTATTTCACTCCATTTTTTTGTATGTGATTAAGCTTAAAAGCAAGCTGACACCTGCTATTATTTCAGCGTTGCACTAATTATAGCAAAAATCATTACGCCAACAGACCAATTTGAAATAGAAGATGCAGCATATCAGCTGGGACTATGAAATGCAAATACGTTACATAAAAGGCAATTAGTCAAAACAGATCAGATAAATAAAAATTGGCTCAGGCCAGGTACCTGGAGTACCTCCCAGCAAACGCATTTGAAGTTTTTCTGACAACAAAGCCAACATGAAACAATAGAAAACAGTGGTATCCCTGACTCCCGTAATTTAAAGCCTTCCATGAAACACCAAAGATACTATGAAAAACATGATCCTTATGGGTTCTTTTTGATATTTTTATTTACTTTTATTATGATGAACTTTGCATGTCAAAATGGAAGCTCAATTAGTGACAGAATTCATCAGAATTTATCAGCTCCCTGTACTTAATTTCTTCTTGATTTAATTCCCAGGATATCAGTTATTTTCCTGTTAATTGTTAAGGTCAAAGAGAGCCCCATGGAAGCAATAAGCAGCAGGAACTATATAAACAGAAGACCGGATCTTGAATGCAAATGTGTTTCCTGGAGGAAAGGAGTAAATCAGTGCAGATAGTGTAGTACAGAAGTAAGCAAAAGTTAAAAAAAAATAAAAAATAAAAAATAAAAAAATCACATGTTCTAAAACAATCTGTTCAAAAGATTTCTCACTGGAACATAAGTAGCTCTTCAAAACCAGTGTCCTGCTGAGGAATTTACATACTTGCCAGGGTTTAAGTTACCAATAAAAAGCAACAGCTATTTGCTTTGTGGAAAGAAAGTTGTGATACTTGCTCAGAAATTTAAAAACAAACAAAGCACAATCACTTTCAGGTATAATACAACCTGCACAGTGAGAACTATCTCACAGTGTGACTGTGTAACTGAGACAAGGCTCCAGAATACCTCTAACTTCATTAGAAGGTTTAAGAAAACTGGAAGTATAATTAAGAGGATTTCAGAGGACTGGACCAGTTCAAACAATGCTTCATGCTTTTCAAATTCATCAGTTAAAAGGTCACATCAGGGTAATTCCACAGCATGTCTCCTGATAACCATGCTTCTGGCCTCTTAAAGAACACCATGCATTTATATGAACAGCTAGAAATCAAAATTTATCCTTAATGACCAAAGGGCAAGACTACTTAAAAGTCATATGCGTTTTCCAAAAGCACTGATCTACCCTAAACCATTACTGACCCTTATTTCATGAGCCACTGCTACAGACATTAAGACATCTGACACCTGACAAATATGTTTTCAAATGAATGAATTTTGGGCCCCAGAAAAGGTTCTCCCTCGATAGAAATTACTTATCCCTACATGTGATATGGTATCCTCCCAAGTACATCCAATGTAACCCAATCTGTACCACAGAACTCATGTTTCAATGAAAAGACTTCACTCCCAGTTAATTCCTACCATTGTCTAGTACAGACAGACATGAAACAAATTCAAGATTCTGAGACTTCTTCCTCCTATTCCACCCATGCGGAAAAGCTGAAAGAAGTAGATTAGCGAGGCCTTACTTCTTAGAAAATACATTTGTTAATTGATACCGACATACATCCCCATTTTAAATCTAAAATAATTTTCTTAGCATTTATGTTAAAAATATTTTAAAGTGCTCCAATAGTTATCCCCTGAGAGCATCTCACCTCCAGTACCTTTAAATTAACAACTTTCTAGTGTACACAAATAATGTGGCAAACATAAGTGCAATTTAGAAAATAGCTCAAACACCAGAAGCAAAGCTTGTTTAACCTATCACAACCAGTTCTCTCAACTGCAAAAAAATTGTAAGAGCAATATTCAAAACCAATAGCACTCTTAAGCCTTTTAAAGAAGTTGCTATTTAAAATGTGCTACCATCTGAACAAGAAGGCTGAAATGTCTTTCGGAACATTATATTAGCGAGATATTTTTCCTTAGGTGTTACAGTGACCTGTTGCATAGCTCCTGCAACATCCTTCTCTCACAGAATTTCAGGGAAATGAAAACTATAAATTTGAAAGATGAATTTATAATTCAGTGTTAAGTAAAATTAATATTAAAACAGTATTATATTTACACTGTACAAGCTTTCAAGACTGATGATTCTTTCAAGAATGAATATATCTGCTTTCCCTTACAGTTCAGCAATAACTGACTCACCACTGCTGCCTTCTCACTTTCTTATCAGACTCTGTTCCTCCACCATGCAGGCATCAGCAACATGGACTGTTTTCAAATCTGATCCAGAAGTCCTATGGTAAGGAGGCTAACCCTGCACTTGAATACAAACACTAAGAGGCTGACAGGTCTCTACTAACCAGTGTAAACCGCTATGCTAAAATCACTCTACCAACATAGGCCTGGTTTTGAGGAGTCAACTCCAAAAATTTTCTATAAAATTATATGTAATATTACAGGAACATCAATTTAACATTGACCCATCCATTTACTGTTGTTCCAGATGCGGCCACTTCTCCCTAAGAGGAACTTACATATATTTCTTAAAGAACAATCTAGACTATCTTACAGCGTACTACAGATCTGCCACGAGAGTTGGACTAGATGATCTTCAAAGGTCCCTTCCAACCCAAACAACTCTACAGTTCCACGATTTCCCTGAAAATAAAAATAAACTGGTAGAAACCAAAAGCAGAAAAGTAATTTGACATACTTCCTTCCTAAAGCGAGAAAGTGTACTTGGATATAGTGCTCAGAAGGATAAAAACTTTTAACTTTAAAAAACAAAATTAAAGGCAACACCATTCTAGTCAGCATTGAAGAACAGTAGAACAGTACACTGAGTGGAATAGGGGCAGAGAAGTGCTTTGAAACATCTTATGAGAGCAAACAAAAATGACTTAGGCTGTCAAACAAAAAACTAAAGAAGTAATAAGTGAGCTCTTAAAAAAACCAAAAAAACAACCAAAAACCCAAACAAAAAAACCCCACAAAGAATCTAAAAAAAAAAAACACCCCCCAAAAAAAAACCACCAACCAAACAAAAAAAACCAAACTTAACCCAGAACAAAAAAAAACAGAGTTAGGAGAAGGAAAGGTCAGACATCAGCAAGGTGAGAAAGCCACCTGGCCATTTCCAAATGACATGAGTACATGACTAAGTGGACACGACTTGAACTGACAGGGGCGTAACGGGCACTGGGGAAACAACCCACATCCCTCTCAGTAAACCACCTTTGGCTAGAATATAGGAAGGCGGTTTTCTATTTGTATAATCTAAGGAACCATAAAGAGATAAAAATAACCACATTCAGTTTGTCCTATTGAATGGGGGATTAAAATAACTGGCAACATTTTGTTTTCAGTCATGAACTTGAGGTGGATTCACCAGGTCACAATTGGAAAAGGAGAACTGCCAGTCCTTGATAAGCATGGTGATTACCATTCTTTTATATACAGAACTACTCTAAGGGAGTACAGCTTCCTTACACAGCAATAATAGCATATCCTTTGATTTATACAGTAGTTCTCCAGCAATGCAACCAACATCCTGTTTTCATCTTAAAGTACAGCTGGGCAGTCTGTCCACAGGCTTTATTTATCAGAGTTCCTATAACTGAGTGCCTCCTCATTATGAGAAACAGCACCCTCCAGCTTAGCAGCATTTTATGTTCCTGGTTCTTTCCTTCTGAAAATGCTAATATAGTACCTACCCGTCTACAGGGTATAGGGATGTAATCTGAAGTGGTTTGAAACAATGTAACTTAATTTTATAAACATTAACTAAAAAAAGTAATGCACTTTTCCCACCCAGGAAGTCATGTAAAAACATCCAAGAAAATTCAGAGAAAAAGAATTTTCTTACTTGATGGCTTTCAGAAGAAATGGCAGAAATACTACTTGAATGATCTAAGCTGTAAAAACTCATAAAGCCCTTGAAACACACATCCACAAATTCCTGAGATCTGAAACCATCTTTAAGTTCTCCCTGAATTTAGATGTTTCCCTGAATATAATAATCTCTGTAAACTGCCTAAAAGAATATACTTTTATTTTATTAAACACCTCTCAGATTAAGTATTTAATAATTCTGTATCCTGCATTATCACAAGTCAAAGTCCTGTCAGAAATCCAGTATACTCCACATTCCTACCCATGAAAGTAACCAGCCAAAAAAGCATTTTGAATGATTTACATGCTCGCACTCTGTAACCGTGCAGTAACTCATGAACATGCCATTCACATGTTGTCATGCTTTAGAAATAGAAAGACTTAACTGTTAAGCACTGTACTTGTTCAAAACAGTTTTAAAAGAAATTGATGCTTGTTGAATACATATCATTGAAAACTTATAAAATGAGGAAAGTTTTGCTAGTTATGCCTACCAGACAAACATATTTTTAACTGATTTATCTTCAAGCAAGTGGTAAGCACCATGCCAGTGGAATATCAGTGTAAACAAAAAGGCAATTACTAATACCAATATAGGGCAACCTTCTTAATTAGAAACTAATGATATGCCAATTCACAAGCATTAGAGAACCTTAAGTTTGACCACATTGGCCAAAAAGGCCAATGGGGTAGGGTGGGCACTGGTGGTAAAGGATAGGCAAAATTACCACCAACACAGCTACAGCAATAGAAGCTTCAGTGGCAACGTGTGTAAATCAGAACATGAACATCACCTCAACCAGAGCTTCTGCTCTTGTCCTTAGTGGTAGGAGCTAGGCCAGGCACAAGCTGCAGAGTGCTCAGTTGCTAAAATATCTTGAAAATTTGTCCCAGTTTCTCCAAACTTAACTGCAGTAGGTCAGTGCTTCACAGAATGTTATTACAAAACTAAAGCTAACATGCTGAAAAACAGGTAACTCAAATAACCTGGGAAAAAGTTCATGGGCAGCTATCTACACAGATGACAGGAGCAGAATGACACACAAACAAGACAACTGCAGCTTCTAACTCTGTGATCACTTGAAAAGTTCAGCCTTACTCTACCAAGTAAAACTCTTAAGTGCCAGTAACCTAAACCCCACTGACGTCTCCTAAGTGCCATATTTACTCTCGATCAGTGAGTTTGGGTTTCAAGTGCCACCCAAAGATGGAAATCCACTGAAAGAAATCTTGCTTCATATCAGAGAAGATACCAAAGTTGCGGCTAATGGCCATCTGGCTGTTCTTTTGACGACAACAAAAACTTTTGGAATTCTTATTACATGGACATAAAGTCACTACTACAGCGCTGCTATAAAGCAGAGTGCTTAATGCAGAAAGATTCTCTTCAGATCCAGAACTTCAAAACTGACACTTCAAAAACATCCCCAGACTAACAGTATATCCTAAGATGAATACAGGCAAGGGAAGAGGGCCTAAAGCAACAGAAGTCTTGCCTAACCTTAAAAAGAGAAAGAGGAGCTGTCTCAGACTTTTGTGATTACAAACAGCTTATCATTGACTTCTGGCTGAAAAGAACATAAAGAAGCTGCAACAAACTTATTTCACTGACTCAGAACAAGATATTGAAACTTCTACCTAGGTTATCTGCAAGGGAGGAAGACAGGTATGCAACCTCTGTTATTTATTTGACTACTATACTAA
Organism: Lathamus discolor; assembly: GCF_037157495.1. Taxonomy (NCBI): domain Eukaryota; kingdom Metazoa; phylum Chordata; class Aves; order Psittaciformes; family Psittacidae; genus Lathamus; species Lathamus discolor. The sequence continues at coordinate 90,885,248 of NC_088886.1, read as the reverse complement.
TAAAAAAACCCCAAACAAAACAACCACCCTCACCCACAAAAAAGCCCACAAAACCAACCAACCAACCAACCAACAAACCAACCCACACCAAACAAAAGCCATAATGACAAGGGGTGGGGATAAGAATAGATCTCCATATTCAGCACCAGATCTCTGACTGTATCAGTCTTTCTCTTAAGAGTCAACAAACCACTTCTCTCTCACTGCAACTTATCATTTCCCTGAAAAATGTTTGTTAATCAAAGCAACAGCTTAACACAGTGATACATAATACTGGTAGAGTTACGTCAGTTTGAGGAAGTGATTCATATTTTCTGATGGATCTCATTTTACTGTTGGAAGACAAGTTTTTTAATGGGTTGATCTTATTGACTGAATTTTTACAACTTCAACAAATGCTATGCCATGTATAGCTATCCCTACTTATCTTTGGTAAAGCATCACATGTTCTTTTGCAAACAGACTGGATATCTTTTACCATGTTGAGCAGTTATTCACATGATACCACAACCTGACTCAAGGACACACACACTCTCAGTGTATGACTGAGATGTGAAACATGATGTGACAGGATGTGAGAAAGGCCGATAACTGTAGATAGAGTTTTCCAGATCTCACTGTTATTTTTAAATGACGCCTAAAACCTCATAAAGTGATTACGTCTAATGTTGGAGCTTTTGTTTACATGAAACAGAAGAACTCTTTACACATACAAACATTTCTTCTTTCTGAGACTATGCTGGCAAATGAACTGCACACTTCTCAATGAGAGTAGGGTTTTGCAAAGATATTTCTACCTTAAGTTGACTATGCTCTTCCAAGTGGCTCTGGCAAACATTTGTTTACAAAATAAACAATTCACTGGGCACATCATTTCCTACTGCAGATCTCTGCAACATGAGCAGGAAAAGGCAGCATCAGTTGGTTGGAGTATAGACAGATGTCACTGAAGAAATGTGAAGGAAAATTCAGTTCTTCTCAAGTGGACACAGCATGAAGGATATGTCTTCTGCAGAGGGGCAGAGCTTTGACTGATAATGCATTGATCCTTCCAAAAGACCAGTACCAAGTAATTTTAAAACCTCCATCTACAGTCAACACGAAAAATACTGCCGGGCATTGCACAGGATGAAATTTCAGCATTTATGTTATGTGTCAGTATTTCCAAACATTCTCAATTCTACCATAAAAACTTATTCTGGATTAAGTGCTGGCAAGTAGACTTAAAAACAATAAAATCCTGTAAACCCGCTGGCTGGCAGGATTTACATACTGGAGCTGCAGTATCCAGGAAAATTTTTCTGCAAGTAAAAGGAAGAGGAAAAAAAAAAATACAGAGCCCTAAAAGCTGTATCTTAAAGAACACCGCCAGATAGAAAAAACAGAAAATGACTGATTTGTTTGAATATTCCTAAGACTATCTTGACACCAGCTCCCCCACCCCCTTTTTTCTCTAAAATAAATCACTGTCTTTTTAAGGTTTCATTTAAATTTACAATTCATTGCTTTTCTCCTTTGTTCATTTGAGATTTATGGATAAAGAGGCATTACAGCAATGTATTTTGGGAGGAAGGCTGGAAAGTTTGTAAGAATGTTTGGGCAGTGGAAATATGAGAACAAAGAAAGATGCTTAGAAATAAAAGAGATCCCAGCAGTTCAGACAATGATGTCAGATCCTTATTACTTTTCCAAAATAAGCTGCTTCAAATTCTCTCCTATCCCACTCACCATTGACAATCAGCTCTGAAGGAATGTTTATAAAATGTTTTGGTTTTCCATACCTTCTGGATTTTCACCTTGCTTTTCTATAAAAGTGAAAAAGCATTGTCCACTGTGTTTGTATTTTCTCAACAATACTTGCAGGGTGGGGGAGTGGGGGGAATATGTGCCCTACACCGCAGAAGAACAGTGAAAACAAAACCCCAAAGTTGCCTAGATTTCAAAATCCTCTCATTCCTGCACATATCACTTGGAAGAAAAACAGACCACTCTCCCCACCCCCCAAAAAAACCCAGCCAACCAAAAAGAAACAAGAGGGAAACATTAAAGTGCTGAAGGAATGAAGACATATCTGACCCAGTTCCATCAGTTCATTTCTACAGCAAACATCCTGATAACCTGTCATGCAGACATCAAATCGAATATACTTGATTCTGAGGAAGGACACTATATAACACACTATTACTGCTACTGGCCCAACAGTCATAAATAAATTCTTGGTGGAAGAGAGAAAAAAAAAAAAGTAAAATAAATCCTATTTCATGTTTCTAGCTAACACTGCTGCCTTCAGATCTCAGCTTTAAGTCCTGTGATGGCTAAGGCATTCCTCAACAAGCAGATAAAAACAGTACTGCAGAGACAGCCAATGACCCCTCTTTAGGGTGTCATACAAAAGGGCCTGGGAAGCCTTTCCCCACTTAAACACGGTAGCAAAAATAGTCTCCATGCCCATATAAGTACAAGGGAATAAAATGCATTAATCTAGGTAAAATGATACATGATATTTAAACACAAAGCCACATTTATAAAAAGGGTGGGTGAAGTCAGGGGAAGAGAAATCAGATACAGGCAGAATTGGACACAGGGGAAAAAACAACAAACCCAAAGCAGACGGAAGGACCAAACTGAAGGGACAGGTTCTTTTTAAGTCTCAAAATTTAAACGAACACACAAAAACAGAATCCAAAAAGCTAAAAGCAGAAGGAGCCTATGAAAGAGTTTAAGGACAGGGTCATACATTGCTAAACAATTTAATGTAACAGGAGGAAGGCATCTCCTCCTTCCCCCTCCCCCCAAAAAAGAAGAAGGGGAGGGGAGAGAAAAAACCCAAACCAAAACAACCCCAAGTGTTGTTCAAGAGCATTTGCCACCAGTAAAAGCAGGTGAGAAAAGTCCACTTTAGCTTCCAAGTGCTAAAACCTGTAACAGTTAAGGTGCCTCAGTAATTGTTACAATGCTTCAAGGTTCCTAAGTGTGATCTATTGACAGAAGCTTTTAGAAGTAGTAGCACACTGAAGTTCAAGATGCAGCAAAACAGGACTTTCTCCAAGTAGTGCATACTTTATAAAATGAATGAGGTAAAAATAGCCCAAGGAGGGTGCCAAGGATGGAATTAGTGAGGCTGCCTTCTAATGTGGGTGGAAGGAGAGGATCAAAATTGCAGGCAAGGGGAAGTGAGAGACCATGAATCAGAGACCAACAGTGAATACAGAAAAGTTTATGTCTGGAGACTTCATAGAGTAGATTGAGAAAACAATAACTCTTAAGATGGAAGTTTGGGAACCTAGGGACAACTTTCAACACAGCAGTACCTGAGTTTTGAGGAATTAAAGCTTCTGAATGTAAATAAACAAATAAATAGATACATACGTACATAATTTGTCAAAGCCCAAATTTCTGTGATGGCTTGAATTTTTTATTTTACACAGACTCCTGAAAATCATCAGAAATTCCACTTCTGGAAATTCCACCTACTACACAATCATCATCAACTAACACACGCCCTGTTTGTCTTGCAAACTAAAGAACTAAAAAAACCTTCCACCCATGCAAATAATTCTATGCTCTCAAAGCCAGAACGGTTTCATATCTAATTCTGCATAACATGCATTTCTAATTAAAAGAACAAAAGGTTTAAGTCCACAGCCACTAGTGAAGAAAGATGTACTTCATATTTGCCTGAAGGGGTTACAACCCAGCATGAGGAGTTGTAAACATTTGTTTTCTCAACTTTGTTACTGACAGACATTTACATTTTGGCTCCTCTTTTTCTCTCTTTTTTTTTTTTTTTTTCTTTTACTAGATCCAGACACAAAACACTGTTTTTTACTCCTCCCAAGTTAAAAAATGCTTTCAACACTGCTGTCCCAAGAACAGTTAAACAATACCTACGTCAGTAGATTATCTTCTACCTGCAGTATTATGTCTAGTTGCTTTGTCCATCTGGTTTGACAGTACGGAAGGACTGCACTAGATTTTACAAAAGTCAAGAGCAATACAAGACTTAAACACATAGTAAAAGAGTAAATGACAAAAATATGCCCTTCTAATTACCTGGATACCTACACATCAAAAGTATCTCGGCACTAGTAACACAGTTTCCACTGCTACCCTACTCACAGTCCCATGTGCTTGAACATAACTCAGGTTATACAGCAAAGCATCCAGCACATGAAACTGTTGGAGGGATGTGAAAGGGAGAAGCTTACATAACATTTAAAAGTTACCTGCTAAAACCCCATGTACAGAGACTTTGTTACTTTGTCTCTGGAGGAAAATCCACCTGAAGGCCTGACATTAAAGCCAGATAAAATACTAGAAGGGCAAATTAATTCCCAACAGGAAACCAAGGCCCATGAAAAGAACAAGATTTTAAAAACAATAAAGCAATATTCAGGCATATTAAATTGAAAGACAATTTGATTTTAAAGAAAAATAGCCACATTTCTAATGTTATTTTGAGACAGAGTGCTGGTGCGTTTTGGTTGGGTTTTGTTGTTGTGTTTTGTTGTTTAGCTGGTTTTTTTTTAGTTAAGACAGTATCATTTTGTACGGCAGATGTAGAACCAAAAACCCCAAACTACCATTGCTGGTATCTTAGAAAAATTCAAGTTCACAACATTTCGTCTTTAGCATAGAGCAATTGTCTGCACTGCTTTGGGGAGAAGTTTGTTTGTTTGTCTGTTTTAAAATGAGATTAATCTATGTCTTCCAAACCAAGCAGCTTTATTTCCAGAACAGAAATAAAATTGACGGAAATGTGCAGAAAAGATTTTTAAAATACATCTCAGAAAGCTCAGCTTGGAAGCTATTTCTTCAATGAAAACCACTGCAGAACTAAAGCTTCCAGCAAAACCAGAGCTTTCTCACACAAGAAAGCTTATGCCTAGCTAAAAATATTTATGTGCACTATTTTCTTTAACTGAAAATAGCAATCCTGACAACCCTAGTCTTGTAGCACAGTTGACATACATGCAAGCTTTCCAGGGAAACATTACACAGACAGATTAGGGATCCATCCTTTAACCACCTACAGCACTTTGATCGTTTACAACCACAAAAGATACACATCAATGTACATGCCCTTCTGAACTGGATAACCTCCTAGCAAATAAAACACAAACCCAGGAACTCTCAATTCTGTAAAGACTCACATGGTATTCCACTTCTAATGCATAACCACCACCCCACCCCCCACCCCCACCCCCCCCCAGCTTCTTAAACTATAAAAAAAACCAAACAAATGCATTTTTACCCACTAGCCCAACACCATGAAAATTTTAAGTCAGAACACATCTACCGGAGCTCCAGTTAGTAAATGTTTAAGTTTACTTTCACACAAAGAGTTGCATTTTTAATTGTGGGACCTTATGAGAGAATTCAGGTGCAACCTCAAGTTTTTAATTGCTTATTATGGCTCAAAACAGCAGGGGTGGTTTTCCCCCTTGAACTCTCCATTGTCGCACGCTGCACAGTCAGAGTTTCCTCTTCATTGTGCTAATGCTGGGCATGGCCACAGAACTCCACAGGAGTCTAGAAGCCAACATTTTGGCTTCTTGTCATCTTCTAATGCCTTGACATCAACTCTCTGAGTTTTAGAGCTGCACACAGTGACAGCAAACACTCACAGTAAAAAGCAACTCTTCCTCAAACAGCAGACAGCTACATGACCTTAAGTCAGAGCAACAGGTCAGCAGCTGGGGAAGCAAGTGAGAGCCAGGTGAAAAGAAAAGAAAGCCCAGGATTATATCTGTCTCAACTTGCAAGCAGCCATAAAAGAGAACACCCAGCATAGTGTATCATAGTGCATTAACAGAGCAACTCATCAAATTGACTTGGTAATTTCTAAGGAAGAAAAAATAGTTGAGCACGCTAACATTGTTACAACTCCAATTGCTGGGTGAACAATTTGGCATCTGCTGCTCCTCAGCACACATAAAACTGTAACAGCGGCAGCTAGAAACAACAGCAGCCAAGCTAGAAAAACTGGCACAGTTAGAAACTTTCTTCCAAGCTACAGCCAAGGAAATCAGAAACAGTACTGGACTTCATGAAGGGTGACCTATTTAGATGTTACCAGATTACAGGAGGAACCACGTATTTGTGACGTTAAAATATTACTAGCGAGTTAATTTATCTGTCAGATTACAGGAATCTGTAAAGATCTTCAGTTTCCTCTGGAATCTAAGCTTTTGGTCCCCTGCAACAGGTTCTTTTCGTCTTCCACCCAACACACACGCACCTACTCAACACAGTGATCTTCAGGCTTACATACACACTCTAATCTCCTCCTTTAAAGTTCAACCAAAAAAATGAATAAAAAATCCATGACAATAGAAAGGAATCTACCCTAAGATAACACTGAGGCACACCTCCCAGACGCAAGCACTTTCTCCCCTCACATGGGTTTGGTACCTCACTTAACTAGCTCTCACTTTTCAAGGAATACCACCACACTTGGACAAAGCTTTGAATTTCTGCTGATTTCTCTATTTGTGTATTACCCTCCCACACATTTTTTCACCCTAGTATCCACATTCCTCAACCCTCTAATGTTTCCTTGATCTCATTCCCACAGCAACACACTCCAACAGTGAACGTTACCACTGACTACTCCATAGGCACTCAGCTATGACTTCAGGTTTTATGAAGTTTCAGTCATCAAACCAGATTTTAAATACAACATTCAGTTCATAGCACCATTGTCTCATGCAACTATCTGACATTGCCTTGGTTAAAACAAATACATCAAAAAGAACAACATAATCACCTCAAGAAATATTACATGTATGTTCAGAACTCAGTTGGCAAATTAGCCCCTGGAATGATTAGCATTCAAGTGGCTCCTGATGGGCATCCACCCATAAAGTAGTTAACTCCCTGTTTCGAACATCCAGCAAGCTCTATGATCATGAATTCCCAAAGCTTTTTCCATTTTGTTATTGCTCAATCAGCTGATCTTCATCAGGGTCACAGGGGTGAGAAAAAATGAACTACTTATCTTGAAGTCCTTAGTCTAAGGGATAAAGCACACCTAAAACTGGACTGTTTGTAAAATGCATGCCAAACTTCTGATCCTAGATAGTGCTACCATTTAGTAGCACAAGCGGTCTTGCATTTATTGATAAATAGGTGTATACAATAATGTAGTAGAGCAATAGCAACAGCCAATTCACTGAAAATACTGCGGTTTCGGTCCTGACCTAAATTTCACCAATGCAGCAAATTCACACACCTCACAGTCTGCTGCTGCGACTTGGCAATACAATGCCTGTTTTGAAGCCGTTGCCACACTTTCTGTCCCGTCCCACACTTCACAACAGGCAGGACTTTCATTTATATTTGAACAAACCTATGGCTATGTTGTGAACTAGCTCAACTGACAATGTGAAAGAGAGGAAGAGAGCTCTAATCAGTATTCTAAGCTTGATGCCAGACACTTCTCAACACTGAGCCACAGCTGATGTCTCCAGAGATTCGTAATCTGATTGAAATGATTTGATAAAAACTCAGTGGTTACACACACAAGGGAAAAGCTACAGTTCTCGTTCTTTCTGAAAACATCTCTCACTTCCTGAGACAGCTCTAACCATGGGAAAAAGACTTCTCGCCTGTCCCTCTTATTAAACTTGTCAAATACATTCACTAGGCCAAGCAACCAGGGAATGAGAGCATGAAGATGTGAAGGGTGTTTCTCCAGTAAATTAACTACAAGTCTGTTTGGCTTTGCCCACCTATCTCCGATACAACCTTCTCTATCTGCAGCCCCTGAAGAGCAGCTGTATCTCCTCAGCATGTTTTCAGTAGACACACAAAAAGAAAATGACAAAACAAAGGGATTTTGTTTAGGTAAAGCAGGTCAAAAAGTTATTTTGAATGTAAGTATATAGCTTTAAATATTATTTAAGGGAATAAATGAAATAATGTAAAATTATCAGAAACTGATTAGAAATTGAAAGTGGACTTCAACGTGCATTCCAGTATTTCAAAGGAAAATCTTCTGTTTACTGAAATCCACATTTGCTCCAAAATTTTAAGAGCATATTAACTTACGGTACAGTTCTTCATGGTAGAGAGCTGTGTCAACTAGTGACATCTACTTGGCAATGTAAAAATTAATTTACTCCAGGGTAGAGGATTACTACCCAGCAACAGCAGGAAACCTGTGTTCAAGAGGTGGATACCAACCACAGACACTTTTTTCTTTTTTAAAGCATTAAAACACACATTTTCCTATCATCCTGAAACATAGCGAATACTCAAAACCTATTCAGCTCTGTGATGAACAGGAGCAGGCTGTGTCAACTGGCCTGGCAGGAGCACACTGTCATGAGTGCTGCTCAGACTCAGGGCAAAATAGATGAGCTATAAAATGCCTCTAAAGTACGTCTAGCCAAGTTTCTTCTGCCAGAAGAAACTACTTGTCATGTCCAGCCAGTTACTGGGCACACCTCCTATTCACCATATTCCAAAAATCCCAGCCAGTTACTGGGCACACCTTCTATTCACCATATTAAAAAAAGGAAATCCAGCAGAGGCTGTTTTTAAATATCTTTACCTTGACTGTACAGTGACAATAAGCATTGGCATATTTTTCTCCAAATTCAAGCACATATTTTGATCCAGAACCAGTTTTAATAAACAATTTTTTCAGTTGTTTCAAGAAAAGCATAATCCTGCATGCAAAAAAAGTTGTCTTCTAGGATGTACCCACAGTATACTTTCCCAAAGCCTGTCCCCATAGAACTGATAACAAAATTCTACATGGAACAGCCACTGATTATTAAGTCACATACAAGTTCCAAGGCTAAATAAACATCAATACTTGAAAACCCACAAAACACCTTTAAGGCCTCTAGCCTTCTTGGCAGTTCGTGTAAGAACTTTCTAAACTATGAAGAGTTACCAGTTACTACACCATGTAACTTCGAACAGTGATTTAAGAACACATTTACTGGTCAATAGTTTTCAGCTGCAGATTAACAAACAACATTCTCCACCTGGCTGAGCAAGCAGAGATATAATGCTGTTATCACATCATTTGGTAATACGTGTAAAGAAAATTGCTATTTCAACTGAAATTCTCTGCAGATTGCACAATTTTTCCCATCGCCTCTGAGAGGAAACTGCAGTACTGCTTGCTACTCAAACACGTATCTGAGGATCATTTTCAGTAAACTGAGAGCTGCCGTTTTTGCTTGTATATCCAGTTTTTTCCCCCTCAAATCCGGCATTTGGATGAGCAAATTAGACCATCTTCAGGAAATAATTAAGTCTGCCAGTAAAGAATTCTTGTTGTAACAAGAAAGGAATGGTAAATTGATTTCCTAAGTACCAAATTATGCGGGATAACAGCTGATAAAAGGCCTGAAAATATATCTGCAGGGCTAACGAAAATGAGCACTGCTGTTAGCTATGTGTTTTTCAAAACTGAGATGTGAATGCTGACAGATGCTTGAAGTCACATTAAAGGAACAGACTACTTTTTGTGACGTAGATAAGCAGCAGTCAAAATCCCGTATAACCAATAGCTTTATGGCAGGTGACAGGCCTAGAGAAACTGTCAGAGCAACCGAACTGTTAACTGTGCCTTTTTGCACACTCCTGCCCACAAGTAAAACCAAAGACCTTCCAGAGACACCGTTTTAGGTAGTTCCTAAAGTGGTATCATGCTGTATTGCCCTACATTCAGTACTTTCAACTGTGCTTACATACTCAAAGTCTAAAAGAGTGCAGCAATTACCAACACTGTCCTTATACCATCTACATTGATTAACAATATGATTTCTCAGTGGCCATAAACAAACATGGAATTACCACAAGGCCCTAAGTGAATAAAGACCCGTCCTCTACGAGTCTTCCATATTCACCACAGCTATGACTTAAAACTCGTGTGACTGCTACTGCAAATGCTACAGCAAATTACCACCAGCTGCACCTGTTTATCCTGTATCCACTTGGTCAGAAATACAAATAATCCATTTTTGCATATAATATGGAAGCTTCAAGAAACTCTTTTCCCTTCTATTTACAGATAACTCAAGCAGACTTGGCAGTATTTTCAGTCCCTCAAATTCCTCCTACTGAAGTTATTGAGTGAATTAATTCAAACACACCTTACTGCTTAACTCAACGGGAAGCCATGCTCCTGCCGATCTCCGATTTAAAACCACGTTATTTAACGTTATGCTTTCTGACAGATTACAAGCAGTTCACCAGAGGAGCCTAGCATTCAAAAACAAACAGACCAACCCTTTTACTTCTCCCAACAGATGCTGATTGTTTATTTGCTGTTTCTCTTCCAGTGCGGGCAGCTCCCAAAGCCCCGAGGAGCGCCCAGCTCTCCCACGCCGCCACTTTCACGGACAACTGAAGGCCAGCATAAGCACACCTCTCAGACGGCCCGGCGTTCGAACTGCGTTAAGAGATTTCCCCCAGCAGCCAACCCCGAAGAGCGCCGGAGACCCGACGGCCTTGTCCCGCAGCCCCTTCCCAGCTGCCCGAGTGCCGTCGAGGCGCGGGGAACGCTGCTCCTACCGCGCCGACAGCCGTTTAACGGTCGCGCTGCTCCATCTGCCTCCGCCTCCCAGCTCCCGGCTGGGCTCGGCAGAGCGCTGCGGTCCCATGCGGCGCTTCCGCCCCGCTCCCTCCGCCGCCGAAGCCGTCTCTCGCCCCGGTTGCGTCCCAAACGCCGCACCGCGCCCCTCGCTGCCCCCTCGCACCTTACCTCACCCGGCCCCACGCCCGGCCCGGCAGGACCGCGGATCGCCGCCGGCCGCCCCCCTGGGCCTCCCAGCCCGTGCGGCGAGCGGTGCTTACCCTGCTGGCGGTGGGGCGGCCGCCTGCGGAGCGCGGCCGTCCATGCCGGAGGGACTGGGTGCGCGGCGGTCGGCTCTCGGGGGCAGGGCGGGTGCAAACGCTGGGTCCGCCCGCACAGCGCCGCGGCTGCCCGCCTCACCTGCTCGGGGCGGGCCGAGGAGGACAGCCCCACTCTGCCGCCCCCAGCGCCGCCTTGCCCCAGAGCCCAGGCATCCCCCGCTGTTTACAGCACGGCCATGGGGCGCCGGCCGCGGACACGGCTCGGGGCGGCTGCTCGCTGAACCACACCTTGGGCGGGGGGGGGCAAAGACAAAAACGCTAAAAGAAACTTCGCGGCGAGAAACTCGAACCGCGGAACCGTCCCCGCGCCGGCACCCGCGCAGGAACAGAGGCTCCCTGTTCCCGTCCCAGCTCCTCCCTCTCTCTCCCGCCCACCCGCCTCCACATACCCGGCGCCCGGCTCTCCCGGCCGGTGCGGGGACTCGGCCCGGCCGCGGCTGCCAGGAGGGGCAGGGCCGCTCCTCGCAGCTGGAATTTTCCTCTCCCCAAGCAAAGCGTCCCGGCGGCCGCCACGGGCTCGGCCCTTCCCCATTCCAGCCACCAGGGCGCGGGGCGAAACCTCTACAGGTGGGGACAGCCGGGCCAGCTGCGGTCAGACCTCGCTCTGGGCTCCAGCGCCCTCAGGCAAAGCCGTTCTGCTCAGGGATCAAAGCTAGCGCACCGTGTGCCCGTCGTCGTGCGCGCCGGGGCTTGTCCCGGGTGTGTGCGGTGAAGTTGCCCCGGAGCTCCATCCCGATCCGTATTCCCTAGCCGCCGGCTGTGCCTGGGGCTGCCGAGCCGGCTGCAGCGCAGCGTGACCCATCCGTGTCACTGGGGGCTAACTGCCGGTGTTAGAGCGGTTTCAGCTCTGTCTTCGGCTCGCTTTTTGAGCATGATAGCAGCTCACCCCTTCGTGTGTGACGAGCTGCTCCTTTGCCATACCTAGCGAGCAGATCTGGCAGTGCATGCTACCCACCCATGTGGGCACAGAGCACCTTTCCGGCTGTGCCGTGGGATCAGGAGGTGATACAGAGGCACAGTCACATACATACAACTCTTTATGCAGGTAGTATTTTGGCCAGTGCTTAACAGAAGGTGAAAACCAGCCAACGACAGAGCATTTGTACCTCTTTTTCTTTTTTTTTTTTTTTTTTTTTTCCATCGGGAAAAAGTAGAACACTGCGTTCTAGTAAATGTCCTTTTCCTGACTAATTCTAAGGTTACATATCTGGAAAAATTATTGTAATTGACCATTCTATGCTAATATTTTTCATAATATGGACAGTGTCTAGTATAATATTGTATATAGTATAATGCAGATATGGCAGTTTAATAATATGATGGTTCTCCCTGTATGCCCTTCTTATTTGTATTGTGCTTCTTTAACAAAGATTTTCTTCTACTTTTATTTTCTGCTTCTTCAATAGTTGAAATAACCCTGACGTTGCCTGTTTTGACAGACTGCAGAGGTTGTTCACACCCTGAATAACCACATACCATTACTGGGCACGCCCCATGAACCTGTGTACCTTTCTTAAACCAAAAATTTAACCACTGATGAGTCAGACGTATTTTCCATGGTGCAGTTTTCAAAGTCAGTGTTCAACGAGTTGATCAGTAAGAAGAAACTTGAGAACAAGCCCACTGAAGACCTTATGTAAGTCTCTGACCCATTCTCTCTTTTGACAGTCCACTTTATTTTCTCATGCTCCTCAAATTGTTTGGCCACTTCCTAGGTTAGGATGAAGGCTGACAAATTCCTTCGTATGTTGACTGTTCCTGCAGTCAGGGCAGGGTAAACTTTCTGCATTCAATGTGTAGCCTCAGTTCAAGTACAAAAGAACTTCATGTTTCCAAACAGCTACTTCTTGGGCAAAACCATAAAGTGACTCAATTTTCTAAATGGTAGTGAAACTCCCTTATTGCAAAGGTGTCAGATGACTCAGCATTACAGTGCTGGTTCGACTGAACTGAAGAAGACCATTGTAGCTGATTGTATATTTGAATAATTACATGTTGGTGTGATGTTGTCATCTCTTCTAATAAACTTTGCTGGACCACCAGCAGAAAAGAAACTGTTGTACCATTGTCTTTAAAATCTCATTTGAAAACCAGTATATGCTATAGTCTAATACTTTTGGCAAGTACTAATGCTATGAAGATTGAAGTCTATTGAATAGCTCGCATGAGCTAACAGTAGAAATTCAGTAAAGCCAGGGAAGAAAGTGACAGCAGAGAAATCACCTAAAACTTGTTAGTGGTGGCAATTTGCAAGAGACTGGGGAATTATCTAAAAAAACAATTCACTGAATAATGCCAACCTCACTTAAGAGGGGGAAGGCTATGCTTACTTAATGACACTACCACTTCTCTTATTCAAATCTCAGTTGTTAACTAAGCATGTCTGAAATCACCAGAAACACTGTAGGCTCTAAACTTGAGTGCCTGCAGGCCATGTTCTGCAATGACGGTTTTATGATGACTAGACTGAAAATCGTTTGGTTTTAAGAGATACTGGAGATAACATTTGTCCTAGGGATCTGTTTTTAAAAACAAGTTCTGGGTGACTATGGCACTTTGTTTTTTTAATAATAGAAAATCAGTTCTGTGTTCCCGTTTCAAAAGATGTTGACAGCCACATACTGGTTTGTTTTTTTTTCTATTTTTATAAAGTTACCAACTTTGTCCTGAGCTCAGAATGTTGCTCATATAAAGCAAATGTAACTCTCGTACACAACAAACAGAGGGCTGCAACAGAGAATACCAAGCGGGTTATTAACACAGTATTCCTGTGCCTCCTCTTGAATTTTCCACAGAAAAACATTTAAGGCAAAGTTCCCTAGGTTTTTCATGCTGATCTGTGAAGATAGCATTGCAGCAGTTGATGAAGTGGCAGGTTATTAATTGCACAGCTCCAATAATGTAAGCCTTTGTCTATGGTTTGAGGTAAAACAATCATTTATCTGGAGGCATTAATCCCCATGACAAGTAGCCCTGCACTGTATTTAGTGAACATATTTGGTGCCATTGTATATTCAGTATAAATGTTTGCAGATTGATACCTAGTTCTGATAACTGTTAGTATAACCTTCAAGTTCTGCTTGTAGTGAGAACTGTTATTTGCAATTGCTATTTGAAAGAGAACCTCTGTCTTAGGTAGAGATGCAGAGTTCCAGGCAGCTTGTTAACTATGTGGTTTTCATACAAGTTGAATTACTAAAAACAAAGTCCTGCCTATTCTGAAAAAGTAATATCCCATGGCATTTTTTGTAACAGTCAGGAGTTGTCCTAGATGGCTTTGGGAAAATCTCCATGCCTTTACCCACACAGTAGGATAGTGCTGGTGGTTGCTCTCCTCTGTTCAAGAGGTTGCCAGAAATGTGGAATACAAATATTTTGGGATGAAAGTTGCTGTAGAAATGCAACAGATTTTCAAACAGGTATGCCTATTATTGCCTGTGGGGAAAGCCATTAGAAATGTTAAAAAGGCAATAGGAGCCTTACAATATTTTTCACTGTTGCAAAGGTCTGTTTGCAAGGTATTTCTTTTAAAATATATGCATATATAACTGCATATTAGGGGCCTATCAAGATTTAAGGATGTAATCTGAATGCTTTCTTAATGCAGTTTTGTACATAGAAAAACCTTACTGTAGCACAGAGTAGTTGTTTTGAATAATATTGTGCAAAATAGGTGTGAAATAAAATATGGAACTGAAGGGTGTTTTCCTTGTTAATTTTATGATGCATAATTAAAATATATTAGAAAAGTGAACTGTTGTATTCTGTATAGCACATACGACAAAAATTGGGGGGGTTACCCTTATGGCATAAAGATAAAACAAGGAATTTATTATATGATTCTTGCTTTTGTTTAAATGAAAACCTGTATGTAATTTTTTTCTACAGAGCAGGCAATCAACTTGCACTGTGTCCTGTTGAACAGTTGCCTTTTCTGTGTTTGCATTCCAGCCTGTGGGTGAGGTTTTGGGAAGCATGCACACACATGCATACAGCCACTGAAAGTATTGCTGCAGGCACAGGGACAGGTTTTTGTGCCCCTCTAAACTGTGTGCTTAATTGAAGAACACTATTTCCCTGTACTCAGCACTGATGAGGCCACACCTCTAACACTGTGCTCAGTTTTGGGCCCCTCTCTACAAGAAAGGCATCTCTGAGATGCTGGAGTGTGTCCAAGGGGCAACAAAGCTGGGGAAGGGTCTAGAGAATAAGCTTGATGAGGAACCGGCATTGTTTAGCCTGGAGAAAAGGAGGCTCAGGGGGCACTTTATCGTTCTCTACAACTATTCAAAAGGAGGTTGTAGTTAGGAGGGTATCTGTCTCTTCTCCCAAGTAGCAAGTGATAGGACAAAAGGAAATGGCCTCAAATTGTGCCAGGGGAGGTTCAGATTGGATATTAGGAAAAAAGTCTTCATGGAAAGGGTTTTCAGGCATTGTTGAAAAGCCTGTTCAGGCTGCCCAAGGAAGCATTTGAGTCATCATCCCTGGAGGTGGCACCTAGGGACATGTTTTAGTGGTGGACTTGGCAGTGCTAGGTTAACATTGGACTCAATGATCTTAAAGGTCTTTTCCAACCTAAATGATTCTATGATCTCACCTATAAATACACAAGAGGAATAGTAAGCATTTTGTTAACACATTTTTGTAAGGAGCTCAGGGAGCATTTCTAAATAGTAAAAAGTTATAACCATGAAGAAGTTAAAATTAGTGTTTCTATTTCTCATGTTAAATAACCTTAGTGCCTGGAGATGATGCAATTTGCTAAAATGTCAGCTAGCTAACAGTACAACTGGGATAGCACTACTCTATATCACAACTGCTTGTATTCTGTACTTTCACCAGCGGATGATCTAAAAGAAAATTTGATTACAATAATAAAAGGCATCTGCCTAGGTGCATGCTATATTTTTAAGTACATGGAAAATTATAAAACTTGTTTTAAAATGAGTAGGCTCAATATTTGCATCAGTGATTTACTAAGTAGGGCACTGATACATGGATTTGATAAACATCTGAGCATAAAGACATCCTATGCAATATGTTGATGGATTTATATTCAGTTTACAGGAGAGCTACTGCGTTATTTTTTTACTAGAAAAAATAGAATAGAACGGAGTATTTTAATAATTTCTACCTAGGTCATATCTACACAAAGACAGGTTTCACTCTAAGAAGGAGATGGATCATGTTATTCTAAGCTGTAAGCAGTACAGTTGGCAGTTTAGTGCTTTGGCCAGACAGGTGAGCTGCAAATAAGACTATGAAAAGGTACCCCATATACTGTCAGATATAGGACTAAGGCATTTTTGTCTTTTATAGAGGACTTTTGCAATAGCTGCCACTACATATAATAGTAAACACAGGGTTAGATCCAGAAGTATTTTTTTTCTTTCATTAATACCGTACCAAATATACTTTGCTCCTAATGTGTTTCAAGCATTTGCTTTCTTTGAGTTACACTGTCCTTTTAGGTCATATTTAAGATTAGCATGATGCACTCCCATTGCTACCATTATGTTTTTACTCTGCTAGTGTGTTTTATTTTTGCCTTTGGATCATCGAGGTGATTGTTTTACCACATTACATGTCATGGTTTGTAAGTTACTTTATTTGCTGAAAAGTATTTTGGGAAATGCATAAAATAACCATTAGTGAGGTATTTGTGTGGACTAACTTTGCACTTGAATAATATTAGAAAGCTTCAATGATGTGGAGTAGTGAGTGATTTAAGATAGAGAATCACATACGTCCTGAAGTATATCCTTTTGCAACGTCAATTATTTTTTAAAACAGCTTTATCTAATGCTTTCAAATCATACTAACCACAGTAGTTGCAATGAAGGATAGACAAGAATGAATTTAAATGTTAATCCTACCTGGGGTTTAGAAGAACCTACAAGTTTACTGAATTGCTATCATGCACTAAGTTTACAAATGATGAATGTATATAACCAGGAAAATATGCAGTGCAAAAATCAACACTGCAGTCTGTAAAGTCTAACCACCAAAAATATGTATGAAAAAAAAATATCCTTTGGAAAAAAAAATATGTTTATAATATTTGTTCAAGTGATTAGTAATGCATTAGCTTATGTTTTACTGTACAATAACACAAGAAACATCATCTCCTTTTTCTATTAGAAAAATACGCTTAAATCCAAAAGATGTGGGAATTTCTTTGTCAGAGATACAGAAAATGTAGCAGTAGTAAGGTGTCATAGAGGAGTTAACTTAGGTCCTGAAATCTATATTGCTATGGTTATACTGTATCTTGAAAGCAAGGTGTATTAGCCCAGGAGAAGCTTTATGCTGCACAAATTTGTATCTCTTGGTACTTCAGCTAGCCTGCTCAGGACTAGCCTGTGTGACTACAGGGCTCATGCTTTCTGGGACATCCTCTGAGGCACTGCATACATTTAAGGTGGAATCTGGTGCCATATGTTAAGACGCTTTTCAAGCATGGAAAGGGAGTTAAATACTTAACTTGGATGTTATGAACTGCACTCTGATTAAGCAACTGAGTAAGTGGGGAGGAAAGAGGGAAGAGGTGCTCCTCCTCTGGAATGCTAACAAGAAAGAGACACTGCTCTATGTGCAGCACTCTTATTCAGGTATGCTTTAGGGACCTGCCACTGGAATGGGCCCCACAACATTGCTCCAGAGGAAAGTATTCATCCTGTCTATTTTAAACAAAGGATGGTACCGCAATGTTCAGCACAGACAAATCCAGGATAATTCTGATTACATCTGTGCATACAGTAAATTCGAGGGACCTGGAAAAAAAACTGTTTGTCAAAGAAAAAAGGCTCATCCCACCTTCAAATTGTGGCATTTTCAAGAATACAACACTGCAATATTTACATTACATTATAGGCATATATGCTGCTTCACAAATCCAGAAATTATGAGTGGTCTAAGCTTTCAGTAAGCTGAATTAATTTTTTTTCCCCAATAAACATCTGAATTTAAGTCACAAACAGGTACTTACATAAAGGCTTCAGCCAGAGTACCTGGCAGAGTTTACCAACTGTGACAATTCCCACAACATTTTCAAATACATTTTCCGACTATATCACTTATCACTATGATTTTAAGAAGCAAGAATGAACACAGTGTTTTTACACAGCTCAAGGCCGTGTACTACGATAATATGGCTTTATGCCTAGTGTTTGCCTCATCAGAGGGAGGTGAAATACCGGTTGCAGAAATTCTTTGAGGTCTTCAGTTGAAAATTATTACTGATCTGAGTTTGAGTTTGCATAAATCATTTCAAGTCCTTTCAAGGCCCAGCTCTGACTCATGTTTCTTTTCTGCAGTTTGCCAGTGTCTCCTTACAGATTTACCTCTGTTGTGAGCACCTATGTGTAGTCAACGCAGCTTGTGCAGACGTGTCAAAGACAGTTTGAAACTAGCAGCTGCCTGAAGCTCAGCACAGGCTAACAACTCCTTTTCAGAGCCAGGTTTCCTGGAGAAGCAAAATTCTTTCTCTCTTTAGCCATTCGTAGTAGCAGTACGCAGTACAGGATAGCTCAAGGAGAGCACAAGTATATTCTCTGGTACGTATGCAC
This sequence comes from Lathamus discolor, assembly GCF_037157495.1. NCBI lineage: Eukaryota > Metazoa > Chordata > Aves > Psittaciformes > Psittacidae > Lathamus > Lathamus discolor. The sequence continues at coordinate 90,866,802 of NC_088886.1, read as the reverse complement.
CAGTATATATATCACTGTATTTGCCCTGTAAACAAAAAATGGTAATTAAGCAGCAGAGTAATCTCACAAATAACTATGGTGTAAAATCAAATATAATGATGCTTAGAATTCTGACATGTTAATTACATGCAGCAGTTTACATTGGTTATTATTGTACATTAATTCACTCTAGCTAAGTACTGTATACTAATCATTGGCAAAATTGCATTAAGTTGCCCAGATAGTTCTATTAAAGTAAAAAAATAAACAAGCTGGGCTAAAGCTTTAAATGCTCCACATGAAACCAGCAAACAGAAATGTCCGTAATTCAACCAATATGACTTGGGCATTAGACCAGATTTAGAAGACTGTGCAATGCATAGCAGTACCACTGCACAATTAAAAGATCTGAAGATTCAACTCTTAAGTCGCTCATTAGAGGTACTGTTAACCTTCTCCTTTGAAAAGAAAAAAAACCCCAACTAAATACAGCAAAAAGATTTTGAATTCATCAGCCAGTCCCACTCCACTCCAATGTGCAGCTCCACTGTCACACATTTACACCAGATGTGACATTGCCATTGTCATTCTATACTGAGCTCTAGGCCACTCGGCTGCTATAAGAGCACTACAGCTATTTCTGACTTTGTGGAATGGGGCCAATATTTTCCCCAGAAATAAAGGTTAGAAAATGAAAAGTGCATCAGTTGTATCTCTGCTATCTCTTCCTGGAGAAGACTAGGCAAGTTAATGGGAAAGAAATCCATCAAGAGTTATTAAATACAAAGCACTGTCTCTGACTCAGGAAGTTCCTGAACCACAGATTGCTTGATGATAGGAATACTTGTGGAAGTGTATAATGTTCCATCAATATCCATTTTTGGACATTGTCTAAGACAGGATACTGGGCAAGATAAGACATTCAATCTGACACGGAGAGGCCATTCTTATGCTCTGAGGTTCTCGAGATATATTTGGAGGTCTGAAATAGAAAGGCCTGATTTTTAATAAAGGTAAAGGAGTGCTATAGATGTCTGTGGTTTCTTTGAACGTACTGTAATTATTATTTCAGGATTTTGCTTTCAGTCTTATTTTTTACATTGTAATGCACCACACCTTTCAAGTATTAGGCATTCAAGGAGCTGGTAAAGGCAGTTTGGTGGTGCTAGAAGGTAAATTACAGCTCTGCTGAATGCTTTGCTTGGGTATTGGCTTTAGAAGCTCTATGTAAAGCAGTGGTGCTGAATGGCCTTTTTAACAACTCTGAGGCCAGTGTGTGTGAAAGTGACAGCACTGGGACAAGGAGATGTTTTATCTCTCCCTAGCAGTGAATGAAATGCTTTTTGACCCGGTTTAACTTTAAAAGTCAGCTTATTATAGTCAAATACAAGTTCTTGGGCTTCATTCCAGATTACAGATGCACAAAGATAAGCATGTATAAGATAATTAAATGCATCAGAGTCTATTTAGGCCAAACAGTTAAAGAGAAAAGTTTGAAACAGGGTTGAACTGCCCAGATGCAAAAGCAGAAGAAAACAGGGGAAACAGTCACCCTAAATGCTTTGTATTCTTTTTTATTTTGCTACTTATAAAACTGCATTTGAGAAATAAGCAGCTGTAGACTCTGGTCAACATGGCATCAATCTGAATTGAGTCACACACACATTTTTCAAGTAAACTAACTCTTGTCTCTTGATTTTACAGACAGAACCCTCTGCATCACCCGTTTTAAGCAATTCAAGAGGCACCTTAGAAAATCCTTGGCCCAAGGGCAGAAGATTTTTTAAAAACATTTAAAGTGAATGAAAAAACAAGGAGATAAAGCTGCACAGTGGTTTAGGAGATAAATTCCTGGAAGAGCAAAAGGAAATTGTTTTAAAACATTGACTGTGATTATCAACGTTAAAAGGAAACATGAAATTTTTCAGTTTAAGATATGAAGACTGAGATGACAGGAAGAGAACCAAGAGGTGAAAATGTCCAGCAAGGTCAGACTACACTTTAAGGAACGTGAAGATATAGGGACAGATTCATGGCACAAGTTAAAATAATGTTCTTGGGCTGGACAAATGGTTAACCATGCATACTAAGGCTTTAATCTGTAAGTCACTCTGTCCTTTCCACTAATAGTGACTATTAGGCTAGGCTCTATAATTATTCGTCATAATTTCTAGCAAATAAAATATCCCTATAAATTATTCCTTTTTCTTTTTTTCTTTTCAAGCCACCTTTTTTTCCACATCACATGCCACTGAGGAAAAAAAAAAAGTGCAGAGTCCATAAAGAATAGTGCAGTACAAATTTTGCCACAACTTCATTCTTAGTCAGGACTGAGAGAGTTTAATGCTGGTACTCTTCAAGGTCTGTGCTCCAATGGCTCTGAACAACTGTCTAAGCCTGAATCAGGAAATCAGATTTGTTACTGTCTTAATGTATGAAAAGAACTAAAGCAGGATGGAGCTTCATCAAGCAGCTATCATTCACATGTAAACCTGAAAGGTAGTGAATGTGAATCTGAATTTAGGTCTTTCAAACTGAAATGGCAGAGACAACTACATCTAATTATCTAGACTACTGCAATTTTTGGTTGGAATTACTGAATGCAAAATGTCGTTATTTTTGCCCATAATTTTCAATGAAATATCAGATTTTTAATCCTTCTTATGATACAGAACAAACATAGCTGACAAGTAAACTCTAGTTCACAAAGATTTAAATCACTAATACTTAACCTGAATACATCTTTATTCTGTTAATCTGATGCTTATGAATTGCAAAACAGAATAAATATATGTTCTGTTGAAAGCAGAACAAACAATAAAAGTGAATCTTGTCTTCTAAGAGTCAAGGAGGCATAGAAACATGTATTGCTTCTCCAGTAAAACAAAGCATTACTTCTACAAAGAAGAAAACATACTGATTCACCAATGCAGAACACAGACACCCTGGATGAACTCCAACCAAGGGCAATATCCTTTGTGATTCTTAGAGGTGCAAATGTACCTGATGTTTCAAGGTTCAAACGTGTGTTTTCAAGGTTTACCTTCTTCCTACCATTCAGGATAAGAAGTCTAATTTTTCAAAGGTCAGAGACATTTAAGTCCCCATTTCTCTTTAAATTAGTGCACAAAAGCAAGTAAAAGACAGGACTTAATAGGGATCACTTAGATGGGGAGTAATGAGGAAGGGGAATTGTCTTAAACTATTTTTAAACATATAAGGAAACTTCTTTTTTTGCCCTTTCTTTTTCCTAATAAATCTTATTATAATGGACAACATTACCTTGCTTTATACATGATGCAATGCTATCTTGCACACTCTTATTAAGACTTTTAGTCCTAATGCTGCTTACAGCAACTTTTTTATATGTAGTTTATGATGGAGACTTTAATCATAAGCCTGTTCACCTGCATGAGGCAGACAGCTGGAAACTGCTGTGCTATCTTCTGAGAGAATTTGTACTAGGATTTCCATCTGTGCTATATATGTGCCTGGAAGGGTACCAATAAAAATTACTGATCATCGCAGAGATCATCCCTAACTGATGGCTCTTTCAGTGTCATTTTTGAACACATTCCAGTTTTCTCTAAGTTCAGAGAGAGATCTGAACCATAGTGCTGAGGGAGAAAAAAAAGGCAGGAGGCAGATTTCAGAGGAACAGCTTTGTCATATATTGAAGTTCTATCTTTACACATGTCCATTTTCCTAGTTTTCACTGAGTCTCTCTCTTAACTCCAAATTAAATCATGAGATATATTCTGAGAGTTACTTCAGTGAAAGAATCCTAGACATCTGGGGCCTATGATAAGTAAAGAAAGCCCTTCGCAATCTTCAGCAAAATAGAACATGGGGGAGATAGTGAGGGCAGTGTTCAGAATTCATTATCACAGTCACGGTGAAGAGAATCTTCTCTTAGGTACTGCAGCAATTATCTTAGGTACTGCAGCAATTATGTGTAGCTAACTGTTCAAACAGGAACCTAAGTTGTATACAGTCCCTTAAAAAAAGACTGAAATCTGAAAGCTTGTCTTATGACTGAGCAAGTCAAATAACATCCAGGTAAAAACAAACGTAGGGCACAGAAAGGGTATCTGAGGTCATTATGATATGACAGAGAACACCAGCAATCTGAAATGTGCTTAAGTCACAGCAACTTTAACCTGATGCTGGAAGAAAAAAGTGAAATGATACTTCTCAAGTCCTTCTATGCCACAGCTTACTCTTTGTGTTTATCCAGCAAACCTGCTTTTCCAGAGATCTCTCCAAGTTGCACCAGATAGCAGCAAGTATCACACATTGCAAAATGCCATAGTAGACGGCAATCTGATTAGAACTGTAGCATTTCTTTTGCAAACAGTCTACTTCAGTTACAGATTATCAGAAGGGATTTAATTTATTGAAGGAGAAAATTAGTAGCTGATAAAACCGAAAGCATGATGGAAATTACAGGAAAACTTCAGGACCTGATTTTAGTAAATGTTTTACCTTTTGCACTTTTAGGCGAGAAGTCTTGTCAAGACCAAATAAACTTTCCAGAGATTATTAAAGGTTTCACGTTGTCCAGTGAAAAACCACAGTGATTTTACTGATTTGTAAAAGTCAGCTCAACATCCCTGAAGTCAGGCCTCAAATTAACATAGTAAGCATGACAAAAACCCCAACCTTGTTGGAATAGTGGAATTATAAACTCATCTATTAAACTTTTCATAACTGCCACCATGGAACATGGAGGTAAAGGAATGGGGTGGTAATGCCTTTTCCCACTTCTGCTAGAAATCTCACTTATCTGCTTCAGGATCTATGTGACCAGCACATCCTGCTTGAATAGTATCGCGTTTAATCTGCAGTACAGGAAACAAAAAAGAGGAATAATAAAATGGGTAGAATTCCCTGCCAAACTTATAACAAACAGCAAGTTCAAACAACTCCTCCTGTCCTCCCTTTCACTACCCAGAGGCATATGAAAGTCAGGTAACTTGCAATTTAATCTCTTTAGCAATATCTGACCCATCAGACTTAAGAGTATTTTTTTGTATTCCCTTACCTAGATAAATTCACTATGCATCATAAATCTAATTTACTAGAATGTTATAGAACCCATTGTAAGGATGGGGGGATTCTATAGAAAGAGATCTCTGTGTCAGCCAGCAAGAAAAGCCTTCTTGAATCTCTTTCACCTGGCAATCAGTGTAACCCTAGTCACTTTGCAAATTGTTAAGGCTCATAAACTATTTTACTGGAAGTGTGAACAAGCAGAAAGGCTTCTGTATTAAAAATATGATTGACAGCAGCAAGTCTTAGCACACCATCTGCAGTGATTGCACTCAAGTATTTATTATGTAAGTTCCACTACGGAATAGTCAATAAGCTTTGTCAGAGGGCTGATGAAAGTTCAGAGGAGAACGCTGTGTGTCAAGCAGCTTGTGACAGTATAAAGAGACTACAGAAATATATGCATCCAAGGGGAGAGCTGTCAGGTACTTAGAAGTTGGAATATAGCATTGAGTCACTCTCGGTTTCATGAATAAGCACTGGATTATTACATGAAAGGAAACTGCAGTTCTAGCGATACTGTGGACTGCAATACAGGTGCATGTGCTGTCAAGGATGACCTTCCTGACAAGCACCTTATCCTCATCTCAATGCTCTGGATTCTCAGTGACACACTTCACGGTCACTTTGACATAATGAATACAGACTTCCTCAGAATATTGTCTTAAAACATTGAATGCCCCGAAGTAGAATGACTAGTCTCAAAAAGAGGCAGAAACTCCTCTTGTTCCTCGCTTCTTCTGTTTCTTAAAGCTCTCTTCTGAACTGTTAAAGACTGCTAACTTTCTAACAGACATCATTCTCTCTTCCTGAGGCATCTAAAGACCAGCAACTATCTCATGAATAGGATCTGGACTGTTCTGTGCTTCAGGTTGTCTCTTGTGCAGACTAATACTGCCCTGCCAGTGTTTGTTCAGCAGTTGCCATTGTCTGATACAATAGGCCTGGGTTACCATTTATCAGACCTGTTCTTCCAGCTAGTCTACATTCTGTGCCCTGGCCACTTCCAGGATAGGGAGGTTCTTTACGAAGATACTTCCTGAGCCTCCCAAAGGGGCATGCTCCCTTTTCAAGAAAACAACAATAATCATGTTCGTAATGAATTTAAAACTGAAACAAATGCTCTGAAAAGTATTTTGGTTAATAGCCCTGATATAATGCTTTTTTTCCTCTTAGGCTTCTTGGTTCCAAGAAAATAAAATACCATCTCTCTACACTTTAGCTGGATTTCATTATCTTTTCCAAAATTTTCATATTTGTAACTTTAGCTGCTTTCTGCAAGTTCAGTGCAAGCTCTGCGGAGTAGCTTTATTGAAAAGGAGTTAAAAAAATTATCACTATGCACAAGTTAAAAGTTCATTAAAATGGAAAGGGTTAGAAATTAATAAAAAACTTCATAATTAACATGAAAATGTTCTGCAAACAAAATGGTGGTTTTGCTTAGAAAATACCTGACCATCTCTTACAACTCTTCTCACAGAATCATAGAATTGCTCCCGGCATATTTTTTTGCTCTCTCATATATACCCAGCTATAGGTTCTCAGATTCTTTGCAGAAGGCAGGTATGCTCAGTAAACCAAGTACCACAAAGCTCCTGATACAAGTACCCTTAACTGAGATGACCATAAAATAATCCCTTGAATTCACTGTGGAGAGAAATGATCTACTGAATAGTACGAATGCCCTCTGCAGGTAGAAGAAGAAACCACTGTAATTCTGGGATTGATTTCAGTTTGTCTATTTATGAAGCAGGTTCTAAATAAACAAGTCTATATTAGTCCTCATTAGCCTCTTCTGACATTATCTGAAGATTGTAAAGGGTACAGTGGTATCTCCTGATACAATTGGTATAAATCTACCACAGACTTTTCACCATAAAAACAGGCTGTGTCTTTACTGCTGAATTATATAGAAACATAGAGAAAGATTGAACTCTGCACCCTTGTTCATCAATGCTGCTTAACTGTTACAACACTCCTAGCATGTTGTGACTGTACTAGCTAGTATTCTTTCCTATACCCTCTGTATGATGCTATCTGTGAGTGTTTCACCAGACCCAATAGCTGCTGCACATCCTTCATGTCATTCTAAATATTTTGAGCTGAAAAAAAATCTCACACACAGGCATGCATGCACACACAAATTATACCTAGAGCCAGAGCAGTACTCTATTATGTCCAGGGGACATCCAGGGCCAGCTGATACATATTTGTATTGTAGATATAACCAGTTCTTTGCCATTTGGCCTCTGATCAGCAGACCAGTTCCCTCTCTCTAAAGCCTCTAAAACCTGCTGCAAGAGCCAGGTTTTGAGGTAATCAATACTGCATTTCCAAGAAGGGTCAGTTTAGTGTGGGGGACACCATATGTTAGGTAGCCCACAAGCATCAGGTGAAAATAGCTTCCTGTTGAAGCTGTTATCAAAACACACGCTAAACCACCAGGCCTATATAGGCCTGCTCTGATCCTACTGCAGTCTGTCCGCTACATGTTGCCAGAGATTTCAGAGCCTCTGTCACAGCAATCCCCTATTCTTCACAGGAAAATAGCAGTCAGCAACTATTGTATGCCTGAACTCTGTGACATTCAGCCCCATGACCTCCATCTCAGCACATCCATGCTGGTTTTCTGATTGGCCAAGTTTACTGTGGATGAGAGCAACAAATATATAAATAACACACACTCAATTTAAGAGAAGAATGATCTCATCCCCTAGCCAGAGATGAATGTGAATAAAACTGTTTGAAGACTATTATGAATTCAGAGCAGGAAACAAGGCCTTTAAACACAGTTGTTACTGGAATAAGGGGACTGATGGACACCATGTGGAGTGTAGTAAATGTCATCTGCAACAAGACTAACAAAGCAGCAAAAGTACTAGAAATCAAAACCAAAAAAGGATGGTCGTGTGACAAAGAAAAGTCTATAGCCATACTTTATTTTAATAGTTGCCATCATCCTTGTTATTCCCAAAGGAGCTCCTGAGAGCTTCCATGAGAACATGCCCAAGACATCTTCCTTCAGGGTAGATTCACTCAAGCAAATGGCCTTGATTTCAAGCTGCACATCAGCTGTAGCTCTAAATTCCTATGCAGTACAGAGTAAGAGCTGCATTCAAAGACTCTAGCTGCATGGACTTGCTTGAATTTGTCCCTAACTCTGCCATGGAAGTTCAGGTAAAGCACAGAGTCTACAAAAACAATATATACCACTACAGTGCTTGTCTTTTCACTAAAAACATGAACAAATTACTTCATTCCTGTATTTCAGAAAGCAATCCTAAAACAACCATCTTAATTAACTTGCCAATACATTTTATCAAAAACAAACTATACACCTGGGGTGGGTTTTGGCAAAGCTCCCAAGCTAGGCTCCTTTTCACACCCTATTGCATAAACTGAAGTGAATATTTATCAAGGTGTCTGCAAGTGAAATATCCAAGAAAGCAAGGACTATAGAGCTGTCAGGTTTCAAAGTACCTGGGCACATCATTCAGAGCATCTAGAATGTCACATGTCAACAGGCTGTCACAGCCACAGACTGAGACTTAACAGGAAGGCAGAGCATGGTAAGTTTTCTGCATTTTTAACATAGGCCAATGCTTACTTTGTGAATTTAAATTAGCATTGAATTTTCTGATTTGCAGGAGGCTTTATGGTTAATACAATGTATAGAATTCTCAAGGCTCTTAAGATTACAAGTGTATCTTTGCAGCTTAATTTCAAGCTGGTATTTTTTTTATTAATACTTATTAGTTAATAACTATCATCTGCAGCTCCCATCACTCCTCCAGATATCATTACAATTATTCTTAAATCTACAAGGCAAATCATCTCAGTCTGATTAGGAGGAAGACTAGAGTTTTAACTTATAACCATTAACATTTGAACTGAAAGTAAGTAATGTAAGATAAATGATGAAATTAAACCCAACAATGATTACTGCTGGAAGAAAACTAGTAAGGATTCAGAAATTGATTTCCAAGAACTGTTGGGTATTCTGTTCCTCCATACTTATTCACATTTCCGTGTAATTAAGAAATGTGTTCCATAACCATTCTATAAAGAACAAAAAAGAAAAATAAATGAATTGACAATGCACCATCACAACCCAGATACGCTGCAATTAATTTTTGAGCACCATCTGCTGGTTTACTTCTAAAACAACAACTACATTTCTCAACTGCTGGTAACACTTGGATACTTACCAGGTCTGTATTGACCTATCACTTATTTTGTTACGTATTTACTAAAAGTTCCCACAAATCACGCATTATCATCATTCTAGTGGCAATAACAGAACTCATGTAATAATGGACAGCTATAGAGAAGATGTGTTGCAAAAGTTAAAATAGCTGCTCTGTTGTTAACATGGGTTGAGATAAGCCTGTCACAGTGATGTTTTTAAGGTTTCTAAAGTACACTGAAAATGAAAGCAACTTGGCCACTGTTTTTGCCTTAACATACCATATGTCACCCCTACCACAACTCTTTTCAGCAAGAAAGAATCTTGCGGATTCTTAGACACTAACAGAAAGAGTTATAGAGAAATCTAGAGAGAACCTCACCTTCAAATATATTATGATTACTTCTTGCTCACCTCTTGCTCCTAGCAATACAGTGCCATCTGGTTTTTCTTTTGTCTTTCTCCTTACTCCTTTTCAGTAAGAGAAAGATCTAACATCTCCTTTAGGACAAGTTGACAAGGTCCTGTGTTAGGAGCCTGGATTTTGATGAGGTTAACTATTAGCAAATTTGGAGTCTTATTCTTTTTTTCTTCTCCCTAAACACTAAATAAATATTTGCTTAGGTTGCATTTATGGAAATGCTTTGTAATAGAAGAAATCTGTACTTGCTTTCTGTTAAAGATAATTTGTTTCCAGTTTGAATTGACTTGTAATGTCCAGTTTTGAAGATAGAGTTTGAATCTTGCCACTTTCTTCCTATGCTTCTGATAAACATACTTAAGTATTTTTAAAATACTTAATAATAAATAAATTAAAAAAAATTAGTTTCAGTATCAAACTGAAGGTATAATCTGCAAGGCCTAGATATAAAATGCTAGTCTGTTGATATGCTGAACAGTTATTTACTCAATTTTAATACTGAATTATTGAATAGTCACTAACAATTTTCAATTGAAATATTAATTTATTTATATTCCACAATTGCTTTGTCTACTGCCCAGAATATTGTAGTCAGTCTGGGTATATTCTGCATAATGGTCAATATTTCACTGTAGACATTTGTCAAGAGTAAAATCATGATTTTTACAATATGCCAACAAATGCTTAACCCTTTTTTCTTTTTTTGTGTTAAGCAAATAGGACAGCTTCTGCATTTTTAGTTAACCATATATGTTCAGGACTGAGACTTTGGATCCCTGTGGAAGCTCACAGCAGTTTAAATCCAAGTAAAATAGCATGCAGACTGCTACTGTTCATGAGTGGAGTCTTTTCAGAATTAAAATATGCTTTGTATTTCAAGGAACACTAACACTTCACACAGGAGAACCCCCCCCCCCCCCCCAAGTCAGTCTGTATCAAAATGGTTCTAAAAAGAGAAAATGCAGTGAATTCTTAATACCCATTAGTAATTTGCAGGAATCCCAAGGGCATCGATAGAGCTTCATTTACAAGAATACTAAGAGTAGAGTTAGTCCAAAAGTGAAGATCCTGGAATAAACACAAATAGAAATGTTTCTGCAATTCCTTTATATTCCGATTAAGACATTATTTTTGCATTTGCAAAACAGCAGTTTAAAGTTTTGCTTTGTGCTCTCTTGTTTTTTCTAAAAGGGGTAGGTCTAGTATGATGAAATTATATAAACCGCTTTTTATTTATCATAGTTCTATAGAGAAGGAAAATTAACAATTTTAACACAACAGTGTATCTAGTTGCCTGGTTGTATCTAGTTTGCTTCACCTTTTCCCACTAACAACTTTTTTCCCTTGGGTCACAGTGATATTCTTTCTAAAGCTGTATTAGTCCCATGATACTCTGTCTAGCACCTAGGGACATTCTGATGCATGGGATCTGTTTTATAATTCAACACTGGCACCATTCCATTTGTAGGAAATAGCTAGAAGCTGTTGCACAAGTTACTAACTGTCAATCACCATAAACAATTATTACTTGTAAGACATTCTCAACAGTTTAAAAATACAGCCCAATGAAATGCAATTTACATTGTTAAAATACTGATGTTACAAATGAGTTCCAAGTGAATTCCCAGCTTATAGCTAACTATAGAACAACAAGCACAATGTTGGGGTTTTGTTTGGCTCTAGTTTTGGAAGCATTAACCATCAGTTGGAATGTCTGCAAATTTTCAACAAAGTTCCTTCCTCAGTTCTAGGAGGCTCCTCTTTTGATGCCCCACTAAAGTTTCAGGATGTTTTTTTCTGTTGCATCCTGCTTTAGGTCCAAGATAAAAGCTGTCTTGGAAGCCCCCTACAAGTTTCACATTCTTCCAAGGAAAAAAATTACAATAGAATGTCCATCTAAGGAAGAACTGCATCCTAATAAAAGAAGGTGGGAACAGACTGCCAGCAATTAATAATACAAAGTAGCATGCAACAGAACTTGGAAGAATCTGTTAGAGCTAATTTTACTCCAAGAAGTGCACAGCTCTTTATTGTTACAGATTGACTTAATGTGTGCAGTAGAGTATTCCTGTCTATTAAGGAAGACTTGCATTTTAAATGTTTATATTGATTTCCTGGTTCAGCTGTTGTTTAGTAACAGCAGATGCTGCCAAAATGAAAGACTAGTTTCTAGTTTCCTTGTGTATTTCTGTATTGCCCTGACTTTTTCAGTCAATAGTTACAGTAGACTTCAGAATAGATGTAGATGACTAAATCAATTCCCAAGAGCTTTAATTTTTTTACAGCAAGTAGAATTGTTAGCATCTTTACCATTGGTGTTAGGTGATACAAGACTGGATATTTGCAGAAAGCAGATAAAAGTATCAGTTCTTAATTTGAGATAACAAGCTTCCTGTGCCATCTCATCCGTGTTTTACATGTGCAAGAAATGAAACAGGGTCTCTCATCTCATAGTTACTCAATTCCATAATGAGTAACTTGAAGTATAATGGCACAGGTCTTCAGAGCACCTGCAGATCCACAGGACCAACAGCTACACCCTACACCATTCCACTCTTGTCTCTCTGCCTTCAAGGTTACAATACTATTCCAGCTCACTCACACTAATGGTCTTTTCCTATTACAGTGCCCTGTGTTTTTTGAACCCTTCCAGGGACAGTGATTCAACCGCTTTCCTGGGCAGCCTGTTGCAATGCCTGACCAGCCTTTCTGTGGAGAAATTTTTCCTAATAGCCAGTCTAAGCCTCCACAGTACAACATGAGGCTGTTACCTCTTCACTTGTTACTTGGGAGAAGAGACCAACCCCCACCTCAGTATAATCTCCTTTCAGGTAGGTGTAAAGAGTGATAAGGTCCTGCTTGCTATGCTATTTCTGACACAGGCCAGGATGCAATTGGCCTTCTTGGCCACCTGGGCACAAGCTGGCTCATGTTAAGTGGCCATCAGTCAGCACCCGCAGGTCCTTCACGAGCAGCTTTCCAGCCACTCTTTCCCAAGTCTGTAGTTGCATGGGGTTGTTGTGGCCCAAATGCAGGACCTGGCACATTGCTTTGTTGAACCTCATACCATTGGCCTCAGCCCATCAATCCAGCCTGTCCAGATCCCTCCACAGAGCCTTCCTATCCTTCAGCAGATCAACGCTCCCAGCCAGCTTTGTGTTGTCTGGAAATTTACTGAGGGTGCACCTAATCCCCTCATCCAGATCATCAATGAAGATATTAAACAACACTGGTCCTAACACCGAGCCCTGAGGGACACCACTAGACGCCAACTAGATGTGACACCATTCACCACCACTCTTTGGGCTTGGCCATCTAGCCAGTTTCCATCCTAGCAAAGAATCGACCTATTCAGGCCACGAGCCACCGGTTTCTCTAGGAGAACGCTGTGGGAGACAGTGTCAAATGCTTCACCTAAGTGCAAATAGACAACATCCACAGCCTTTCCCTCATCAACCAGGCAGGTCACCTTCTTGTAGAAGGAGACTGGGATGGTCAAGCAGGACCTGCCCTTCATGACCCCATACTGACTAGGCCTGTTCCCTGCCTTTTCCCACATGTGCGTTGTGATCCCACTTAGGATCATCTGCTCCCTGACCTTCTGGCACTGAGGTCAGGCTGACAGGCCCGTAGTTTCTGGGCTCCTTCATGCCTTTTTTATAGAGAGGCAAAAATGGGCTATACCATAATCTTTTTGCACACTTTAAAAAATACTGTCTTATTAGAAGACACAATCTTTTTTTTTCATCCCACTGCCCAGTCATTGCATGGGAACAGATTTAATATATGCTTTTAAATATATGAATGGAGTCCAAGAGCAAAATTTGTCTCACACCACAGGCAGACTAGCACTGTTACAAATGTTTGGTGTCAGCATACAGCATGCCACTAATTTAAAATGTTGTAAAACACTGTGTTATGGTATTGCTTTATATCCTACCTCCTTCAAAATTTAATTTTAGGGATTTATCTCTTCTCTGCAAGACTGCTAGCTACATAGTCCTGGGAAGGCAATAATCCTTCTGTGAAAACTCGTGTTATTTTAAGACATCTATTATTCTGTAGTAGGCCAGTGCCAAGAATTTTAATGTAAAGAAAAATAGATGGAAGGGAAAAGACTTTGTGCTTCATACATCAGAAGACTGTGCTGGGCTCAGATTCAAAAGGCAGACAATCCTTCCTGTGAAAAAAATAAAACAGACAAGATGGAAAGAGAAGTAGTAAATGAGCAGAAGTGAATTTATGTAACCTGAACACTGTTTAAATAGGCTTACATTTCATCATCTCTTTTCCAGTTTTTTTGGTGGCATTTTTGCTTGGTTTGGTTTTGGTTTTGAAGTTTTGTTTGGACGGTTTTTTTATTTGTTTTGTTGGGTTTTTTTGGTGGGGGGTTTGATTGTTTGGGTTTTTTTTCTGAGGGAGAGTGTTGTATGTTATTGTCTAGTCAAGTGACTTCTTCAGTTAAACAGTGTAGGAAGATATTTGTATTTGCCTCTTCTCAGCTAACATACCTCTTGCAATAGGACAGGAAAGAGCCTGAAACCTACTTGCTGAAGTTCATTGGAAATATTCTTTTTCTATGATATATAAAAAGTAGGGTGAAAGGAAAAAGCTAGTGCTTAGTATAAGGGAAACGGTTTTAAATACAGCTCTGTAATCATGTAACGTTTTTCCCTCTAACGTCATAGAATCATAGAATAGTTAGGATTGGAAAGGACCTTCAGATGATCAAGTTCCAACCCCCCTGCCACGGGCAGTGTCCTGGGTTCAGCGGTAGCAGTCATTTTTTCTCCGTCTTAGTAGCTGGTGCAGTGCTGTGGTTTTGACTTTCGGCCTGGGAACAGCACTGATATCACCGATGTTTTTAGTTACTGCTCAGCCATGTTTACTCTGACCAAGGACTTTGTGAGTCTCAAGCTCTGCCAGGGAGCAGGGGAAGCTGGGAGGAAGCAGAGACAGGACACCTGACCCAAACTACCCAAAGAGGTATTCCATACCACAGCATGTCATGCCCAGGATGTAAAATTGGGGGCAGTTACCCGGAACGGTTAGATCACTGCTGGGGTTGGGCTGGGTATTATCAGTCAGTGGGTGGTGAGCAGTTGTATTCTCTTCCTTTGTCATTTCCCTTATCATTATTATTAGTATTGGTGGTAGCAGTAGTGGTTTACATTATACCTTAGTTACTGGACTGTTCTTATCTCAACCCGTGGGAGCTACATTCTCTCGATTCTCCTCCCCATCCCTCGGGAGTGGGGAGAGAAAGGGGTGCAGTGAGTGAACAAGCTGTGTGGCTGGGTTTAAACCAGAACAGCAGGGACACCTCAAACTAAACCATGTCACCCAAGGCTCTGTCCAACCTGGCCTTGAACACTGCCAGGGATGGAGCATTCACAACCTCCCTGGGCAACCCATTCCAGTGCCTCACCACCCTTACAGTAAAGAACTTCTTCCTTATATCCAATCTAAACTTCCCCTGTTTAAGTTTTAACCCGTTACCCCTTCTCCTATCACTACAGTCCCTAATGAAGAGTCCCTCCCAGCATCCCTATAGGCCACCTTCAGATACTGGAAGGCTGCTATGAGGTCTCCACACAGCCTTCTCTTCTCCAGGCTGAACAGCCCCAACTTTCTCAGCCTGTCTTCATACGGGAGGTGCTCCAGTCCCCTGATCATCCTCGTGGCCCTCCTCTGGACTTGTTCCAGCAGTTCCATGTCCTTTTTATGTTGAGGACACCAGAACTGCACACAATACTCCAGGTGAGGTCTCACGAGAGCAGAGTAGAGGGGCAGGATCACCTCCTTCGACCTGCTGGTCACGCTCCTTTTGATGCAGCCCAGGATACGGTTGGCTTTCTGGGCTGCGAGCGCACACTGAAGCCGGCCCGTGTTCATTTTCTCATTGACCAGCACCCCCAAGTCCTTCTCTGTGGGGCTGCTCTGAATACCTTCTCTGCTCAACCTGTAGCTGTGCCTGGGATTGCTCCGACCCAGGTGTAGGACCTTGCACTTGTCATGGTTGAACTTCATAAGGTTGGCATCTGCCCACCTCACAAGCGTGTCAAGGTCCCTCTGGATGGCATCTCTTCCCTCCAGCATATCAACCGAACCACACAGTTTGGTGTCATCGGCAAACTTGCTGAGGGCACACTCAATCCCACTATCCACGTCACTGACAAAGATGTTGAACAAGACCAGTCCCAACACCGATCCCTGAAGGACACCACTCGTTACTTGATCTCCAGCCGGACACTGAGCCATTGACCACAACTCTTTGTGTGCGGCCATCCAGCCAGTTCTTTATTCACCGAGTTGTCCACCTATCAAAGTGATGTCTCTCCAATTTGGAGACAAGGTTGTCTGTAAATACACAAGGTCTATCTATCTTAATCATTTACATTTAATCCAAGCAGTTTAGGCTTTAAAAGAAAATATGTCTTTTGCCCTCAAAATTATCTTTCCAAATGAATTGATAGGAAGGGCAGACAAAATTAGACAGCTGTCACTTCATCAAATGTCACATGACCCCAGACATGCCTCCTTTGATGAGTTAATTAGCATTTCAAGAGGGCCAGGCCTGCCCTATATTTGAACATATTGTGTATAATAGGCAGGGTACTGCTTTTTCACAAGAGTTCTCATAAGCACTACAAAAACTAGAATAACTACTGAACATTTTGGCTACATAAATAAGGTATTTGACACTTATGTCCTTTTTGGAAGAGCCACAAAATGCAATGAACCAGGTATGGAGACACCTTCCAAACCTTTTTTCCCCAAAAAATATTTGACCCAAAAATAAACACAAAGGGACGCTCTATTACCCAGTGAATGCTATTCATTCATGATGGGGACAAAATATAACGATAGTGTAACAGTGCAATATGGCCAAGGTATAAGGATTACTGCTTATATTACTACAACACATATGAGGCCTCACCAATCAGAAACCACTGTACTAAAAAGTATATGAACACGTAACACAAAAAGATACTCCCTACCTCTACAAACAAAAGTCATGACAGATGCGCACAACATACCACCACAAAATCTCAGTCAGTCAGTCTTGGTGGGACAGCAGTATCACCACTGTCAGTTTTTCCTACCACTACCAAGACAAAGGACACTGCTGAAGAGTCAAAGGAAAATAGGGGATAACTGGAGCAGTCTGTGTGGAAGTATTTTAGTACAGAGCTTTTAACTTGCTACAGCTGAGCCTGCCAAGTGAACTGCTTGAACATAAGCTTCCCGCTTAAAGCTAATATGCACGATCCCACCTAATGTAGGCTTTACAGAATGACATCTGTAATTTGTTCCTACAGTGTCTAATAGTAATTTTCACTTAGTTTCCAACTGTTTTTTTATCTTCAGCTCATTACTTCAGTACTTGTATGAATTGAGCAAGTCCATGAATTTCAGTGGCAATTTCCAGGGTTTAGTGGCCATTGCCTCCTTTAGGAAACCACATGTGAAAATTTAGACCTTCCTGAAGTTTCCTTGAATGTCCTGCTGCATGCGATTTTGTGATTTTGGAATTCTATACAGCAACAATAGCTTTTCCATACACTGTCTTATGAAGCATCTAGAATCAACATTTAGTTAGGAGGGAACAGCAAAATAAGCAGAAAGAGGAATAACCAAATAATGTAATTTATCTCTATAAAGAGTTTTGAGTCATGTGAACTTTTTACTAAGCCTGTACCTGAATCTCATCTTTAATAACACTGACAGAAACTGGAAAGCTTCTGCTTATTTCCTTCGCCAGCCTGAATTCAAATCCTTTACGTTGTAGCATTTATGCCAATTCTAAGAAAAATCCAAACCACAAATGTTGCAACACAGCTTCTAGGCTGAAACTCAAGAATCGCATTTTAAAATTAAATCTCCATGTTACAGAACTACTATAAAATTATAAAACTCTGTGCTCTATGTTTGGGGTTTTTTGTTTTCTCTTTTCTTCCTGCTATGTGAATGCGTTCAATCTCATGTTTTGCACTCAATACATTTGTTTATTCTGTTACTTCGTCTTTCTCCCTAACTTCGATTCAGTGCTCACGCTAGACAGAGTCCAAATAAATCCTAACACTATATTTGGGTTTTTTTTGCTACCGAGTTGCAAATACTAAATAGTTTATCTAATAAATAGAAAAATATCCTTCCTGTATCAGATCCAGATAACATGTGTGATATGAGATATAAAGATTTTGTGTGTGAAAATATACAGGGTTATGTCCATTTAGCAAACCTGAGCCATTCTGCTCCCCCTCCACAGAGAAACTTGAGGAGGAAAGAAGATTCTCTAGGAAGTCTATGGTAATACATGGGGTTTGCTCATCTGACAAACTCTGAAGAGGATAGAAGTTTCTCTATGAAGTCTATGGTAGTACATGGGGTTTGCTCATCTGACAAACTTTCAGGAGAAAGTATTTTGTGAACATGCAAAAGTCTGTGATTGGTAAAAAGCACACTGCTCAAGAAAGTCAGAAACCGTCTGCTTAGCTTCTGTAAGAATGGTAATTGTACATCTGGTGTCCTGAAATGCCTTCTCAGCTAGAGAGAGGAACTTGGAAGAAATAGTGAGTCACACTACCAGCTTTTGATGTGAAAAACTTGCCAGTAAGTGCTTGTGGAATATTGCTGCTCTCCTTCTGCCTGGATTCCATGAAGTCCTGTCACCACAGAGCATTTAGAGCCAGGGATACCACTACTTCCAGCACTCCTTCCACTTCTGCACAGCACACCTCTGCTTGAAGTACTATGGATCCTGCACATCCTTAGGCCAGTGAGAGCATCCCAAAGGATTTTGCCAAGCTAGAACAAACTCCAGTTTGCACTGTTAACAAGCCAAACCAAGATAAAAATTTGAAAAGATACTAAGATAAAAAAGAAACCTTTATCATACTGAAATACCAGGAGCCAGAGGTTGTGATTTGTTCAGTAGTTACGCAAAGATAAATCCCTCTAGCTTACCAACCAAACCTACTTTATACCTACAAATCTAAAGCATATTCTTCAGTGCAAAAGTCTATTCAGTAGTATAAAACCAGGTAGTAACTAGTTTTCATTAATTCTCAGTAAGCTTCATTAAAACTACCAAATTGTAAATTGCTGCTTTTGCCTTATTTTTTTTAGTCACGAAAGACATTTCTGTTTGAAGCTTAAAGTATACTCACCAGTAATTCTTCAGTGTTGTTGTAATTTTTTTTCTGTAATGTTTCCTTTTACGTTCTCATATCTTTCTTTACTATTGCAACAAGACACCTACTGTCATATTTATATGAGCTTTATTTTTATATCTCTAAATGCTTTCCATATTGCTTTAGTGATAGGTACAACTTTATTTTTGGGATTCTTAACTAATTCCAAAAAACATCGGCTGTCACAGTTTTTATTATGAAACAAAAAGGTGCTTCTTTCTGTATTCAGACCTCCTAGGTTAGCAAAACCTAACTGAAAGTACAGAGTTTGATTTGTTAACAAAATATATTCAAAATCCCTGCACTGATACTGAGGATACCAATATTACTCATTCTCAGCTTCAAGTCACTTGTATTCTATAGGCATACCTATGTATTTGTGAATATATATATGCAAATATATATACACATGAATCCTTAATGTTAAACAGACTTTGGAGAACATAAAAAAAAAAAAAAATCACTGAAATTTAACAAGCCATGAAAAAAATCAATAGCCATATATTGAAAAGAAACAGAGGACTAGAATGATAACGAAGTTCAGAATGTTTTCTTACAGATTTTGTTAAAGCTGCACAGGCCTAGCATATAGCAATGTTTCAATTCAGCTTCAGAAATAATCAATAGGGTTATAAATGTAAGAACCAAGCTGTGTTTCTTATCTTTTTTTCTCTGTCAAACCTGAAATTTTTACAAAGACTGTTTACTTGAATCTTTTAAAATTCACCTGTGTAGATTTATTCATGCAGTATCTTTTAATTAGAAGACCACAAGCTGTAACAATAACAGCTGAATTGCATCAGTTACAGTTCAGTCAGAATACAAAATTGCTCTTGACTCAAGAGCCAGTACAAAGGATGCTTTCAGCACTACAGGACAGTTATGGCAAAATCAAAGACACAATTAATAGGGCTCTTTCAATCGAAGAGCAGAAGTTTAATACACATAGACAGATCCAGGCATGCTTTTTTTTTCAGGACTTCAAAAGAACCCCATACTATAGTGTGCTAATAAATATACATTAAAAGATTTTAAAATTAGTACAAACCAAACTACAGCAATGAAACATCAGATATGTCTACATTCCTAAACATTTCATTTACAGATCTTAATCAGCTGTAAGACTAAGTTAAAAAAAATGCAGCCTTTTTTGACAGGTTTGCAAGTTATTCAAGTAATGTTTACTGAAAGGCACCTCTGAGAATTTCTGTTCAACACCTAAAACTTAAATCTTACCTGGAAAAGGATGGCACCATAAAACCAAGTATGTAATTACAGTTACACAGTTTAAAATTCTTAGTGCATATCAAAACATAAAAGCTCTTTGTTCCACTCTCATTTAAACTCACATGTACAGCTTGCTGTGAGATGTATATGGCCTAGTCTGCAGATTGGTGTTCTACCTATGGTGGAAGTGTACTGTTGTGAGAAGAAATATTACTAGAGAAGCAGTAGAACATTTCTTTTCCATGGCTACATTCCTGGGGATGCAATACAGTCAAAACAAACCCAACTGTCATCACTAGCACACCAACAGCAAGAATCAGGCAGGATATGAGGTTATTTGAATGGTTCCATCGCTCTTTGGACAACTTTAGGTAACACGCTGATGGGATGATAAAAACAAGTGGGGTAGCACTCAGAACTCCCTGTGTGTGGGAAACAACAATAGAAAAAAACTCATAAGCATATATATTTAGATATGAAGAATAAAACTCTAAATTTTTAAATGGTTGTGATTAGACTAATACAACAGTGAAGTCAGAGAATAGAGGCCTTTGCCAGTTTTGCTATATGCAAAACTTTCTTTTCAAAGTAAAAAGTTACTTGCAGGAATATCTGTAAAATGATCTGAAATAATTCAGATTTATTTAAATGCTTTTTCTTTGCTGATACAGAGTAATATTTTCTGCTGCAAGTACTATTAATTATGATTATCAAAAGTTCCTTGGTTTCAGCAGTACAGTAAAAGTCCAAACATACTGGCTCTGCAATACTATAACTGACTCAATATTTTTAAGATCATTCCATGTAGGAAATGTAATACACCTCAGAAAAAAAAAAAAGGGGGGGGGGGGGGGGAACATCACATAGCAGGTCAAAGAATTCTGATCAGTTTCTACATTTATGACCTGATTTGGGTTGACTTCCCTATGAAAGCAAAGCTCCCTTTGAGAGAATTAAAAATTCAACTCCTCTTTAAATACTCTCTTAGATAGGGACAGATAAAAAGCACCTGCTTAAGTACTTTTTATAGTAAAGCCAGTGCAAAATTACATACAAATTACATGCCAAAAGAAAGCATTTTAATGCAGAAATTACAAATGTTTACTTTCTCACAGACTTAACAAATACTATGTTTCAGCTTAATTATGGTGAGGTAGTAATCCAGCCTACTGAATATCTTTGCATCATTGTTTGTACAAACTTTAGTGTTACTGGTAGAACCTGTTAAAAGTGATCAGTACAGATATAAAAAATCTTCTAGAGAAGAGAAGGCTGCGTGGAGACCTCATAGCAGCCTTCCAGTATCTGAAGCGGGCTTACAAGGATGCTGGGGAGGGACTCTTCATCAGGGACTGTAGTGACAGGACAAGGGCTAATGGGTTCAAACTTAAACAGGAGAAGTTTAGGTTAGATATAAGGAAGAAGCTCTTTACTGTAAGGGTGGTGAGGCACTGGAATGGACTGCCCAAGGAAGTTCTGAATGCTCCATCCCTGGCAGTATTCCGTGCCAGGGTGGATGGAGTCTTGGGTGGGATGGTTTAGTGTGAGGTGTCCCTGCCCATGGCAGGGGGGGTGGAACTAGATGATCTTAAGCTCCTTTCCAGCCCTAACTATTCTGTGATTCTATGATTGAATTATTCCATATCTGTTCATGCTATAAAGACTCATTGGCAGTTCTCTGCTGTAAATTTATTCTTAGTATGTTATACCATATAATAAATGTAAACCACACATACATATACATAGATTATATGGGCACACAGAGTTAATTAGGCTTATTATACCAGTATTCAGATATTTGCTCAGAATATGCATGTACATATGCACACATTTAAATACTTTTATTGGTGTGTATATATACACACACAGGTGCACTTTTTGCACTTGTAATGTAACAACAGAGTGGAAAAAAGATGGAAAAGAAATTACCAACAGATGCCATGAGTGAGAAAATTTTAACAGAAACATATATCCTTACCAAACCATTAGGAATAGTGTTTATTTTGAACTAGTTATGATTTGTTAAGTAGGTAATTATTTAAAATCAAGGGTAATTAAGTAACTTATCTAAATATTGAAACCTGTTCCATAATATTAGTACAGACATAACCTGGTAAAATCACAGATACAAAATTACTCATTACTGCTCAGCTAGCAGATAAACTGCTCTATGGATCTAAACAGTATACTTGTACCATAATGTACATACAAGTATGTGTATCACATAGCATAAATAACAACTCCCTCCATTTTGTTCCATCAATAAGCATGCAATATATGGCTTGAAAATATCAATGAATGCATGGACAGGGATGTAAGAAAGCAACTCCAAATACTTCTATAAAAAAGTGAAGGCTGTCCTTAAAAAGTTTTCTCCATATTCTAACTTTTATATCCTGGAATATATTTCCACATCTTTATTTAATAATAGCTGAGTACTGTGCACAGTTCT
This sequence comes from Lathamus discolor, assembly GCF_037157495.1. Taxonomy (NCBI): domain Eukaryota; kingdom Metazoa; phylum Chordata; class Aves; order Psittaciformes; family Psittacidae; genus Lathamus; species Lathamus discolor. The sequence goes on along the minus strand of NC_088886.1, from coordinate 90,844,288 downwards.
GGTGTCCCCAGCATAATAAGGACATGGAGCAAGTTGGAGGAGGGCCATGATAAGGGGGCTTGAGCACTTCCCATATGAAGACAGAATACGAAAATTGCATCTGTTCAGACTGGAGAAGAGAAGGCTGCATGGAGACCACAGGGACAAATTCCAGTTTCTACCTCTGTGGTCTCACTACTACTGCTTCTTTCTTTATCCCCTTGGTTTTTGTCTCTTTGGCACAAGGCAATCTTTAGGATCTGATTCAGTGTTTAGTAATTTGCCAACTTCATCAGAAGCAGAGATTACAGGAAAACATGCTAGATTCACTCCTCCAATACAGTTAGGATGAGTATTTTAGTGATTTCTTCTGCAGTTTAGATACATTTGGTAAATCATAGCCATTTGGATATCTCCAGAACTGCCCTGAAAGCACTTTCCAATTATATGAACTTTACCTCTGAACTCGCTTTCTTCTGTAATTATCCAATTTTGAAGCAATGAATAATTCAATTTTTTTCCTACTAACATTTCTACTGACTACTATAGCGAATTACATAAGATTTTCAGTAGAGCTGTGGGTTTTTCATAGTTCTGTTTTATAAAAAAGTGATTTATTAGACAAGAGTATACAAGTTCACTTACATTGAGTTCTAAAACTATTCCAAGGCAATCATACACTAATGATACACCAGTCGCCACAGCAATGATAACTACTGTCACAACAATATGGAAAACTGTGGAGAGGTTCCCATGGAAAAACACATTGGCAATCACCTGAAACAGAACCACAATTTTAAACCTTGGTTTTGCTCTTTACCTGAACAAACAGATTATTCCACATCTTCTAACATTAGGAAACTAAAAGAATGGGTGAGAATACACTGACCAAAGTCTACCTATTTTGCTTCAAGAAAACATCTTCATCCACTTCAAAAAATAACTCATAAAAAGCATTACTAAAATTGCAAAACACACGCATGACTGATTTAGTTACACCTGCAGGATTTAGGGTATACTTACTTTCTTCTCATCTGCCCACTACAGAATAAAAAATTACAATTATTGATTGAATAGATGGATTTCCTAGATGGAGATACTATCACAAACCAAAACTATTAAGCATGATAAATATACTATTTTTGGCTACTCTCATCATAATAATAACAGTGGTATTTATGCCAAACTTGGAACTTTAAGCAGTCCTGCTATTAATAGAATATTGGATAATATTATAATAAATAATGAATGTAATACAGCATTATGTTACCAGAATCCAAACAGTAAAATTTGTACCTCACACTCATTGCATGTAACAGAATAGGATATGATGATATTTATTACAGATCAACCACTGACTTCAGCTACAATATGTATTAATAATGTGAAAATAATATTAATATATATCAACATTGTTAATGGGAGAACGTAGTTAATTCTTACCTCTCTGGTCACAAAACATTCAAGGGGGAAGGTCAGAATCACAGTAACTCCGTAACAAAATCTTCCAAATGTAGCAAGACTGTCATCTCTACAGTAGTTTTCAAATAGATCTCCTGAGGCATAGCAAAGCATCATTAGTTTGAACTTCATGTCATTGGCCTATTTGCAACTTGAAGTGTAAGTCACTGGAGTAATTGAGACTTTCTGATCCCCTTTCCTGATTCATCTCGAAAAACTGTAGTCAAAGTCAGAAATTACATATGGGAGGAACCTTCATCTTATCCTGCTAGTAGCAGTGTTTTTATTTCAAGTAGCATTTATCTTTCAAAAATATTTTAACATATACACACTAGACTTTGTCATCTGTTATCTTCCCCTTAGCACAGATTTTGTATGAGATGCTGGTGTTTGTTTAAATAAATATGTGACAGACTCAGAAAGCTTGTATGCGAAAGACATTTCCTTTAAAAATGTAATTCCTATAACAGCAATTACACAAAGACAACCAGTGAGTTACCTCTAGAGAACTGCTTTTTTTCTGATAGTATCTAATCACAGCTGGTAAGCTGCAGTAAAGAATTTCAAATATTCTGACCCTGAAAGGCCTTATAAACATATGGATTATTACCTAGCAAATCTTCTTAAATCTAACAACAAAAACATTGCTAGAGAATTCGAATCATCATCTTGCTTAGAGTTTACCACAAAAAATCTGGAATAATGATCTCTGCAGCATGACAGGCACTGCAAGACAGTGATCAGATGATCTATCAGGTCTTTTCTACCCGATTACTATACTGTCTAATGATTTATTACTTTTAGGATCAAAACAGCACTGAAGAAGCAATAAGGTGCACTTTAAAGAAAATAGACAAAAGATTTTGACAGGGGAGACAAAGTAAGATGGAACCTGCTTGCAGTAGAGCCATATGCTGAGGGACAGCTGCAGTCAGAGCTTTCTGTACTTGTAATATCTCAGCCAGTTTGCTGTTAAGTCTAGATACAGGTGCATCTAGGACAGTAAGTTATTCAGCATAAACAGCACTAGATGCAGGAAAAAAAGGACAGATCAACCAGTAATCTATATCCTACAATTTCTGTTCTCAACTAGATGCTGCTGCTCCTCAGGAAAGGAAAAGCTGGGAAGCCTTCTATGATTTGGAACAGCACTATTAAATAACAGAAAATCTGCTTGCTTGTGAAATATGTACTTTTCCTGAAGAAGCTAATGCATTGAACAAATTTATGCCTTGTTCTTCTGAAAAGACCTTTTATACTTCAACAAAATTATGTTAAATAATATGATGTAACATTGATTAGATATATTTATACATTTATGTATATTCATATACCCATAGAAGTGGCAATAGGATTAGTTACAGCAAAACAGCTGTTGTAAAGATAGGAAATATCTCTTAAGTCAGAGGTAGAACACTGTATTAGCACAGACAGGAAAAGATACAGAATGTACAGAAATATATGCCAGGCATCCTGTAGAAAAATCAAAGCAATTTTTGTTCTTACTGCTCTCTGCTAGTGGACCATATGGCTAAATTATAGATGCTTAGTCCTCAGAAGTATTTTCATTATGGAAGTATTCAAAGGGGACTTTGACCAGAGAGGCTTACACTTGGGAATGTGACATCTCTTAGCTTGCAGCTCAGATCTTTGTATCCTGTGCTGGTGGTTGGGGAACTACAAGCAATGTCCTAACCATTTCTGTCCAAACACAGTATGATTTTGTCATTTTTACATTCACTAAGATATTAGCAGCAAAAATTGGACAGAAAGGCAGAAGTGTAAGGATTGCAGCAAGCACCAAAATCAAGCAGTTTACCTTCTGTGTATCCTGTAAAAGTCATATATCCACATGCGGCGAACACTACACTGATAATAACAGCAATTGAGACAGACACATGTGTGACTTGAGACCAGTTCTTTAATGTGGGTTCTTCCAGAGACCCATATATTAAAAAACTGTTATGGTTGCAGATGAATGCTGAAACACATGACAGTTGAAACAAATATATGAATTCATGCATATAAAATAAATTCCAAGGTAGGGGAGAGACAGCATAGTTTGAATCCACTCATTATTAAATACAAACATTAAGCCTGCAATGACTGGCAAAGATCAATGGCTTGAACTTCTACTTATTTGATTTGATGAGGTTTATATTCAACCTGCAATGATTCTGATTTCATTACCCTAAAATGCCACGCTGTTTCCCACCCTCAACACCTCTATTCCACCTCTGTTTCCTCTTCTTGCTCTTTGCTTAAGAACTCAACAGCATTTTTGAGATTTTTTTTTTTTTTTTTTTTTTAAACCACAGAGCCATTTTCTACTTTCAGACTTCCTATGACATCCATTTTAGGCCTCAGATTATCACAGTATCAAGAAGAAGTAATATACTGGATCCTGCAGGCAGGAACTGATTTTAGAATGCGGATACTGGAAGCAAGTTGAGGTTCACCTGGGTGTTTCACTGTAGTAACAGGCACTCTCTAGCGAATAGATGAATTGCAGCCTAAGATTTTTTTGTTATTGGTTATCCAAGAGAATACAGAATGATGACTTCCTCCTCAATTTATCAGTTAAACTAACCCTGTTGGCACAGGTGTTTTAGGATGACCTGGACGGTTGAGCTAGATTCACATACTACACCTCTGTCTGTGCTACAGTGGCAATAGTCTCTCGGAAATTATAGGAATAACAGAAATAATGTCTTAAATCATAGCAATTAAATTCATATGGATGTCTCAAATTCAATTTCATTTTTTCCTAAAATTCATTTCTTAGCATGAATACATAGGAAAAAAAAAAAAAAGCAAGCTATTTCTAGGTCCAAAATATTAAAGACTTTGTTAGAGTTGATCTGAATATTGAAAATATATAAAAAAATTACTTACCAAATGACATCACCCCAACAGCTTGTACTGCATTTGATTTTGCAAATATCCATGCATTTTCTGATTTGGGTCTAAAATAGACATTTGTTTTAACAGATTATCCCCTCTTCAAGTACCAGTTATTAAAAACAATTTAAAATACTATGCTGTGATACAGAACTCCTAGTCAGTTCTCCAGAACTCTCTCAAGCAGGCCAGAGAGTTCATCAACAATAAGTTGAAACTAGGGAGATCTGTTCTCACCTCCCTTGTTTTGGCTAAAGTATTTCTGTAACCAGCTTTTACAGCCAAAATATCAGCCTGTTTCAGTTTTGTAAATAAACTCTTGAAGTCATCATATACCAAGCAACACGGAAGGTTAAACCTGTTACTGATTCTGACTAAGGTTATCTCAACCCAAAATCTCTTCTGGCTACTTAAAGGCAATTTCTTCCTTTGAATTTGTACATGTAATCCATGAAGTCTAGAGACACTTTTTTTTTTTTCCTAGTCTACAAATCAAGTAAGGCAGTTTGCCTTTCTTTACACTTGTTCCAAATATTCCTCATAGTAAAGGGATTCTGCTAGTTCCCAAAGGAGTGATAAATCAGGCAAGAACTGTAATATCCCCCACATCTACTCTTACAAGTTATGCTCACAATTCTGGGCATGTGGTAACTGTAATTCTTAGAGGAGGACCACAGAAAACCATCAGCAAACTGTGTTAAAACCTATTTGATGCATGAATTTCCCTCTGCATAGGGAGCAAAAAGGAAGAAAAGGAGGACACAAAACATCATTTTCCAGAACTCCAATTTTCTAAAAATATAAAATGAAATTCACAAGCCAGTTGAACATTGTGTTTGTAGTTAACAATAAAACACAGACAAGAGAAATAGCACAGAGAACTTGCTCTTAAAAAGTTGGTTGCTACTAACTTTTCTCTGTTTTTCTTAGATGGAAAGCTGCTGCCACCTGAGGCTTTAGCTGCTACTTTCCTACTGCCCTAGAAAGCAGTATGGCACTCATGCCAGTTCTGTGAAGGCAACAAAGGCAGCTTTGTCTCCCATCTGGTGGCATACTGGCATATGCTATGCTATGTTTCATTGCTTTCAAATGTTTAAATTCCACTCCCACATTCTAAAAAGAAAAAAAAAATAAATGTTGCTGTTTCCTCTTTCAGAACTTGTATCTTACTATTATTTGAGAGCTCAAACAGTCAATCCTGCCTTTTCCGTATTAAAAAAATACCCAAAACATATGCAATGCACATTCAGTTCAGACTTAAAGCACCTTTTTGGCTCTTAAGCTGTGGTTGCTAAGCCTAACTTTGAAGTGAACAGAACCTGAGCATCAAAATTTAAGCTGTGGTTGCTAAGCCTAACTTTGAAGTGAACAGAACCTGAGCATCAAAATCAAGTTAATTTTTCTGCCCTCAGATGCAGTATGTTGTCTTGACTACCGTAACACACTGCTTCTAGTCTTAAAAAGCTGAATATGGCCCTCTTAAAACATTCTCAGACTCAGCATATAGATGTAATAAATGCTGTGGATGAAATAGAGATATCTGGCATTTGTCTGGTGAAATAGGACTTCCAAATCACTATAGCTGCCGTAGCTCCTTGTAAAGAGTACCCTCCCTCAACTTGATGTCACTGATATCAAATCAATAGTGATGTCTGTGGAGAATTCATATCCATAATTTTGAATGCATTATTTTTCAGGAAAACATTCACATCTGATTTGAAAAAAAGTCAATAATATCTCAAAATAAAAATGGAATATATAAAGCTAACATTACAACTGTTTCATTCGGTAACCACTAGAGGTCAGCTTTGATATCAAACATTCAGAATGAAAATGTCTTTTATATTATCCTTTGATAACAGAATTTGTGAGAGTTTTCTTACCCCTTTTTCTATTAATAATTAACATTTAGATTATGTAAGACCCTATAACTCAATGCACAGAAATAAAGAATGCTTTTGTCTGAAGCACATATGATTTCTGTGAAAATGGTACATCCCGTGAAACAGTATAGCTATATTAAAAGCTCCTAAAAATAGGGATTTTAAAAAAATGAATGTAGAAAGCATGTGAATTTCAGTCAAAACATTTTCAATAAAGTGCCCAAATAATCAAATAACAAAATAAAAACAACAAAAAAACCCATCACAGGAGCTAGTTTTCCCCCTGCACAATGTTAGCTTATGCACTAGCAATATGCAATAGACCAAAATATTGCTTTGCTTTATGCGTAAATGACAAATCAGATTAGGAGCATTATCTGGAGGAAAAAAAAAAAAAAGGAACAAAATCCTTCTTATTTAGCAGCCTAAGAAGATAAATTCTTTCCATTCTAGTTGCAGAATAAGGAAGAACATCAGATCCATGAACACTACCAGCAGGTTGCAATGGCATATAACACATGGTGATACGGATTAGATATGCAACAATACCAGATTCTTTCTTACAGTAAATCATATACTGCTGCATGTGTTTAGGAAAACACTTTCATATCCTGGGAACAGAGGGATCTCACACAGATGTGATAAACTAAGGGAAAGCAACACAATAAGCAATTCCATTTCTCAGTAATTAGAACTAAGAGTCAACAGCTCTAGAGTTCTGACCATATCAACAACAAATCAGCCCCAAGTCAAGTCTGCAGAACATACAGACTTATGCAAAGCTCCTGGAGAGGGGTGCAGCTGACATGGAAGTGTCTATATAAAATAAGACTTCAGACTGGGAAAGACAAAATTGTGTCAGGAAACTACTTGTCAGGGAAGAGCCACACGGTGAGTAATTACATAAAATTACTCATGAGACAAAGGGCACCTAATGGCAATATCAAATATCAAGTGTCAAGGTAAACATGCATACACTCATATAAATACGTGTCCGTGTAGGCAGATGCATACACAGGCTGAAAGTATCTTATTGCAAGAATACTGGGTAACACTACGCCTGTTTGGCTTTTTCAATCCTGCTGCTACTGTTCAAGATTGAATTTTGGTTTGGTTTTCTGTTTGGGTTTTCTTTTTTTGAGAAGGACCTTTGTTCTGACCAGTCTGACCTACATCCTTGCTAAGAATTGTTAGGGGGAAGATTTTAACTGCTGCTCATACGTTAATAAACAAAACCAGCTAACTTACTGTTTCTCGGTGCATAAAAACACAGGCTATGTCTGCATGAACACAAAGATGTTTTCATGCTGGAGAAGTAGTTAGATAAAACACAATAATAAGTTACAGAATAAATACATTTGTGATACTAAATGCACTTGTTGAGAGCTGTACTGCCTATCATGCAGTAGAAGTTGTCACACAGAATAAAAACTGAGAAGTAATATAATTGCGATTCTTGGAATGAAAATAGTAAAAGATTGAGCAACAGACATTCCAAGGGAGATCCAGAGAGGAGAAGGTCTCATCTGAAAGTAATACAACCGCAAGATAGACTGACAATAATAACTGTCCATGGTAAAGAAAGGTGGTAAAGCCTAGCAATGAAGAAAGCCTAGAGGTTTAGAAAATTACTCAGTCTTCAGTATACTTACTGGAAACGATAGCATATAAACATGCTAATGAGTTTTAAAAAGTTTATCTACACAATAACAAGGTAACATGAAAAGAACTAATGAACCAGGCAAAAGTTAAGACTTCCTAACAGGGAAAAACAGGGCATTTCATATCCAGATCATGAGTAAGGGTTGGGCAAAACTGTTTGGCAGTCTAAAACAGCATATCTTCTACTTCTTGTAAAACATTTACACTATAGCATTCCCCAAGATCCATGCCATGCAAAAATCTTTTCTGTCATTTATGTAGAAATGCTGTGAAATACAGTACAGCAGATTGCACCTGAAGCAAAATACCTTTACGGAGAGAAAGAGAAACATAGGTCTCTGATCTAAACCCAGTTTGCAGGTATAAAACACTGACTGGAAAAAACAAACAAACAAAAAATCTAATTTGTAGAGAGGAAGCAAAGTCCTATGTTTGACAGGGGAGCTACATGATGAATGAGCAAAAGACATCCATTGCTTTGGACTGAAGATCAGTGACTAACCTCCAAGTTTAGGTGCAAACCAACAACTATGAAAATAATCCAGGAACACATGGTCTATTAATTTATGTTTAAGTCAATGATTTAGACATTCAGGAAATTAACTGTAAAATTTCAGTTCAGTTCTAAGGTAAAATACCTTCTTAGTTTTTGTTTAAATTTCAAAAGTTGAAAGATACAGAAAAAATTTATACATGCTGAATATAACTTTCATCAATATAATAGAATGAAAATGAGTAATGCTCACATCAGCCTTGAATTTTATGTTAATCAAAGTCATCTTGGTTGTTAAAGAACACAGACAAGGCAAAGCTGTATGTCAGCCCCACTTAGTTACAGCTGCTTTAATGCTCTTTCTTCCTTAATGAACTACTTAGCAGTTCTGTAAATATATGGTAGTTTATTTTTTAATTTCATCACACATTAAAGTTTTTTTACTTACTATTGGATTATTTATATGAAGGAAAGAATCGACTTTTTACTTTCAAGTTATTTTCATGAACACTTGGTGTTTCATCCCTGTGATCAGCTGCCAGCTGAGTAATTCTCACATCTTATTTATGTGTAGCAGATGCTCTTGAAGCTTTTCCTAGAGATCTATGTATTATGCAGACACTGACACCACGACATTCTTTCCAAAAGAACACAAAATTAAAATGATCCATCTTTATAAGCTATGTAAAATATTGCTTTTTACAGCAATGGATGTTAGTTTCAGCTTTGAAGCATGATTTTATACAGTATTAACATACAGCATGTTTACAGTCCAAGATAATTCTAACTCATTGTTTTTGATCACAGTCGAAAAATACCCATCGAGAAGCAGGTGGAAATAAAGAACAGATTATCAAATGTGTTTTTATCCAGCATCTTAACCTACTGAGAATAAACTCTGGGTCCAGAACATGGGATTTTATCTGCAGGTTCATATGTCCTTCAGGCAGACAATAACTATATGGATGATATTAATCAAAACCAAAACTGGGCAGGAAGTGCCTCAGTTTAATATTTGTCATACGAGGAAATAAGTTAAATCAAGCAATCCCTCATCGTAAATATATAGGGCTTTTTTTTGTGAGGACTAATTAGAAAATAACATTCCTAAAATGTTCCTGGACAACCCACTCCATTCCCAAAGCAACACTCAAAAGACTTACAATTGCTCTTTTTCAGTCTACAGTTTCAAGCTCATCAAATCATTAAAATTAACCATAATGTTGTTTTGCTGATGGACTAACACATCGCAGAAGGTTTCCAGGAAATATAATATTCTCTGTTGTCCAAATAATAGATATAATTTTCAACTAGAGCATGGATTGCATTTAAGCAAAAAGACAAATTCTTTTCCTATCTGAGAAACCTAAGGACTGTGTTCCATAATCATGATTTTTAAAAATATCTTTTAAAACTCCAGCTTCTACTGTATTTTAATAAGGTTTCACAGTAAATACATTATTGACTTGTTTCACTTGTTATAATACTATGATGGGATGGCATTAAAATATATTAGTGTTCCTCATCCTCACTGAAAAAACAAAAAAGATGGCATAGCATTATACCATTAACAAATATTACAAGAGGGCTTTAATAATTAAAGTGTATGGCTAATTGCCACGGTAAAATACAAATACGAAAAATAGACATTGATAGAATGTCTGTGAGGCAAAAGATTCTGATTAACAGTTAATCAACTTGCTAGACGCATTTCTGAAAACCAGGCAAAAATGGAAGTCTCTCAAGAATTAAAATGTGAAACTTCAAGAATCACTTAAAAACCAACATTAAGTTATTGTAAGAAAAAATGAACCCATTCCATATTTTTTCAGTGCATCACAACTGTTGAGAAGAAATGTTACCATAGTAACAAGGTCATCGGCAGCCATTACATATAGCATCTTCCTTTTTTGGAAGGGGATTTTAATATTACACTTTCAAATACCCCTTTAACACACAGTATGAAAAGCATGCTTTCTTTTTTTTTGGGGCGGTGGAGGGGAAAAAGAGAGAGGGAGAGTGTCACACAGTTCCAAGTGCATTATTTTATGGATAATAGACATCATCTGCTATAATTTTAGAAACTGCTATTCTAGCAATCTTCCTAGCATTAAACACAAATACCCTGCAAGTAACACACATATCACAGCAGTAAAACAAATTAACAATTATACATAACACTACTGAAATAATAATGGTGGAAGAATCCAATTCTTAGAGAAACATTAAAAATACTATATAAAACTGTTCCAATAAATAAAAAAGCACTTTCAGAGATAGAGTTTGTTGTCTTTATTAGCAATGTCTTCACATTTAAAGGATAAGGTAGACTTCTAGGCCATAAAGGAAAGACTATAGATTCATAACGCTTTCTTGCAATGTATTTAGAAAAATATTGCCACAACACATATTCATGTGTACTAAATTGTTTAGAATATTCTTATGTTCAACGTTGAATGCTACTTTCAGAGTTTCTACACTGCTGAAAATGTTTTGCACGTTTACATTGCTGTTTTCTCAAATGACAGAATAAAGTCTTTATTATATTATCTTTTTTCTTTTCATAATTTTATAATAAAAACTTAATAAAAATAATTTTATTAATAGAAAAAGAAATATTACTAAGATGTTATGTATTTTAAGATTGTAAATAAAGGCCATCTGACAGTAATGGATGAAATTCAGGATTTCTCAAATGACAATCTCATATGCCCATTCATGAGCCACCTGCTATTAGCCATATCTCACAGTTTTCACCTAATATGTAACTTTTTTTAGACTTTTCCAAAGTTTGCTTATGTGCAATGGAGGGGTTAAAAAGAAGATAAAATAAGGTTTAGCAGTTCATTTTCCACTACTGTTAATACAAATTTATTTTTTCAATTATCTCTCTCTCGAAACAGCCATAGTTCAAAACTATGCAGATATAACACAACAGTGAAATAACAAATTTATATATAATCAAAAATTCAGTTTGTGGCAAGTGTAAGAATACTCACACTTGTGGACTGAATGTTACTGTTCTCACCATCACAACAATCAGGATGACAATGGTTAAAATCAGAGAAATAAGAGATACCTGTAAAGGTAAAAATACTACTTTAGTCAGTAAGCTGCTGAAAGGCTTTCAGTATAATGTGCTTATTCTTTTTATTATAATATTTTTAGTTTAAATATTACAGCAAATATTTATAATTAGAAAGCTTTTCCTATATCATAATATTTTAATTTGTTATTCTTTTAAAGTAACTAGCCAGTTACAACTATTTGTCTAATTTTGACTGATATTCCTATTTAAACATTTCTAGTCAACAGTTCTCAGCATTTCAATATCAGGTCCATATCACCCAGTGTTTTGCAAGATTTGAGTTCTACTAGCAGTAAATGGAAAAATTCCAGCGATTTATGGAGACCAAAGTTCTGCTTAAACTGTTCCAAATTTGCCAATATTTCTTGGCAGAGAAATTCTAAATATTTAACATGCTTCAGCTAGATATAATTGATTTCAAATAAGTTATAACTAGTACTTATTTTCTATTTGCATATGAAAAAGTAAACCAAAAATCAACTGTTACTATGATTTACCTTTCCTAGTTTTGCTATGTCTCGATATAAAGATATAGGCAAGGTAAAGATGATGGTGGTAAGAAGGATTATGAAGTGACGGTCGGTAAGCACGTTATCTGGTCCAACTAGAGCAAAAACGAAAATAATTTATTTTTCTAAGAGACTGACATGAGGAACTGTCCAGTTACATTTGAAAGTCTAGAAGTAACAAACTCTGATACTGACCAGGCTTTTATCCCCTTTACTTAAGCTAAGTAACACTGAAATAAAGACTAGGCGTTAGCTAACCTTGAGGAAGCCATTCACAGCAGGTGCACAATCACAAGAATTCTACAAATTCAAAACAAATGCATAACATATGGGATATATTATACCAAACTTTGTGAGTCTGGCATTTCTACATATAGATTAGTATTAATTTCTTTCATCATGCCTGGGTCAGTGTTGGCAGACTGCAAGTAAGAAATTCCACTACTTCTTTCTGCCATTTACTCTTGGGGAATTTTTGGCACTGTGCGTTGACTTCAATTACTGTGCTGTTGAAAAGAAGAACATTCTTTTAAAAAAATACCCTAATGTAAGTTAATTTTTAGATTTCTTTTGAGCACCTCCTTTTTTGCTGTCAGCTGGCTGACACTGCAAAATACAGATTACCATGTGAAGGCAACAAGAATGATATAATATTCCCCGCAATCAGTGGGATTTATTTGTACAACTGCTGGAGGTTTTCTTTAAAGCTAATGACAACTTAAAATAAAACATAACTCAGTTTCAGTCAGGCTACCATGAATCACGGGCTTGAATGAAAGCCTGCTGAATAATTATGGTTGAAAAGTGGTTGGCAATTGACGTGGAAGTCTGTGTTCAGTTCCCCCTAATCTTTGGGAGATTATAATGCTTTCCCACCTCTTTCTAGGCAGGCATTCTACCAGCTGGGTGAAAACATGTGCCAAGCTGGGGATTCCTCTTATTACAGAAGTGGTATTGCATATAAATTATTAGATATTCACTGTCACCATCAACCCAATCAGGTATTCACAGAACAGAGTGTGACAGTTAAAACTGCATCCACACTTTGCAGGCTTCACCTGTTGAAAATTGCAGTCCTGAGGTGGAAATCAGTTAGTTTATACAAACACTAATTTCCACTTCATAGCAGACATGTCCTTTTTAGTTTAATTTCCCAGTGAAGAATGTTTTAACTTAGCTGGATTTGTGCTGAAGTAGATGTCAAACATGCAAATAAATTGCTCCACTGCTTCTACTGTGAAAATTTACAGCAGAAGGGTAACAAGTGCATGAGTTAAATAGTTCAAATTTCCACATTTGCTTTTTGCAGTGAATATCCAATAGAACTGAAACTTACATACATGACCAACTATTATAAACATGCTCTTAAGTATTAAATCCACTATATTATCTGCAAGCCATCCAGAATTATTCAATAGATAAAGTGCAGGTTTAGTATTCAAAATATTGTTATTATTATGGGAAATACCTAAAAAAAGATAGCAAAATGTGATGACCCTGTAAATATACCACTGCGGAAGACTCCTTCTATTTGCTCAGGATTTCACTGAAGCATGTGGTCTCCCAGTGACACTGAGTCCAATGATAACCAAGGACTAGGATTCATAGTTTTTATTTGTGACTTATTAACAACAAAAAAAAGCAAACAAACCCACCCCCCAAAGAAACAAACCCAAAACAACAAAAACCTACTAGCACAAATATGCTTCAAGTTCTTAACTTAAACTATATTTAAGAGTAATTTAAAAGTAATGTAATAGGTAATCCCTAAATATTTGTGCTGTATTCCTATCCAACACATTTTCCCCATCCTGAATTTTTAAAATGCATCTTACCTCCAGGTATTCTCTGAAAAACTTTAGTTAAAGTGTCTCCTGTTATTATGTTGTAACTGATCATAGCTTAAAGAAAATACAATTTTTTTGTTAGTACAAGTCAGATATGAAATATCTGATAAATATTTAATACGTGTATTGTAGATTTCAGGATTATATGCCACTCTCCCTCTTGGATGAGTTCTGGCTAGCACCAACATCTTCTAAGGGTTTTGCTGGTTTTTGTTTTTTGTTTTTTTAAACAGGTGCAACCTAAGCAAGAATCCAGCCTGATCAGCAAGACTAACCTGCCATATAAGCTTACTTCAGAGTAGGGAAAAAAGGCTTTTTCAAACTGTTTCTAACAGCAATTCTTTGTCAGTTTATTTTCAAACTTATTTCTATTTAGTAAAGTGCCTGTTAGTCTACTAATCAGTCCTGCAATGAAAAGCTCATGTAAAAAGTTAGCAAAATCTTTAAACCAGAAGAAAAGAGAAACTAGATAAAGGTATCAGATATGGACTTCCATTCCTTCCTCTCGTTAATAAGAACTGTAGCCTTAACATCCATATTTCATTCTTACCTTATTCTACACTAGCAATGTGTGTATGTGTACATGGGTGTGTACACAAAAAATGTATTTATTTTGAAGACTCATGGGGTTTTCACCATTTACACAGCACACATATAGGTATCTTTGTTGGTGACAGTAGGATTGAGCCCATCCTCAGCAAGTCTGCAGATGACACCAAGCTGTGTGGTGCAGTTAGCTAGCTAGAGGGAAGGGATGCCATCCAGAGGTGGGCCAGTGCAAACCTCATGAAGTTCAACAAGGCCAAGTGCAAGGACCCCCAGTATGAGAAGGACGTGGAGTCCAGAGGAGGGCCAGGAAGATGATCAGGTTGAGACAGCTGTGGTTGTTCAACCTGAAGAAAAGGTTCTGGGGAGACCTGATAGCAGCCTTCCAGTACATAAAGGGGGCCTGCAAGAAAGCTGGAGAGTAATTTCTTTACAAAGGCTTGTAGTGATAGAAGAAGGGGGAACAGCTTTAAACTGAAAGAGGGTAGATTTATATTAAATATTAGAAACAAGCTCTTTCCTATGAGAGGGATAAGGCACTGGAACAGCTTGCCAAGAGAAGTTGTGGCTGCTCCATCCCTGGTGTTCAAGGCCAGGTTGGATGAAGCTTGAGCGACCTGGACTAGTGGAAGGTGTCCCTGCCCATAACAGGGGGTTGGAACTAGATGGTCTTTAAGGATTCTAGGTACCGACCTCAACTAATGCATAAATATTCACTATTGTGAAATTTTAAGTCATTAACACTACTTAAAGAAACAAATAGAAGCACATACATATGCATAACTAGTCCATGGTAAGGACTGTGATCTTTAAAATGCTCTTTCATATTCTCTATGAAGTAGTACTTATACTCTTTAAGTCAACATGTATAACATTATTGCCTGCAGTGGCATTAACTTGATCCCCTGAAAAATCTCAGCTACCTGTAATAAATTCAGACTGATTATTCCCAAAGCAGGAATTTTGATCTGGGACTTTGTGGTCACAAAAGTCTTGGTATCTCAAGCCACCTCCTCTTACAGGCCCATGTCTGAAAACAAGCTTATTTAAGACTTGACTGTATCATAGGTGACAGATTCAGAATATCCCTTTATTTTAAACTTTCGGTCTAATCAATTCCTGCCCACATTATAGCTCTTTGGTATTTTACAATTTCTTCTTCAAAGGGGTCTTGACTGCCCAATTTCCTAGTAGCTCACTGCGCATGAGGCTGTTGAAGAGCAATGACAGCACATATTACTCAAGTGAGATCTGATAAGTGGCTTCTCCAATGAGAGAAATACTACATCTTTGGAAAAATATTAATTCAATATACTCCTAAAGTTATATTTTTCTTTTGTTTCAGGTACATCAACTTTGTGCTCTGTTATTCCTTCTAGAACAGAATCTCTTCTCTGCTATTTCTCATAGCTACTTTTGTTATTAATTTGTGTGTGATCATGAATTTCTCTGCTATTACATTTCAGTTAATTTCTATTATTCTGGTCCTCCAAGTAATTCAATCCTTCCTCAGTCATTCTTCAGAACACACTAAGTAATTATTTTTTTTTTATAGGAAAGGGGCATATGCAGTATATTCTTTTCAGAGTTCTTAATATTTAACCAGTGAAAGAATGAGGTAATGTAAAAAAGTTTGGATTTTATAAAACTTAAACATTTATATTTTTATGTAATCTTACCAATAAATGGATATAAAAATTGGAGAGTTGAAAGAATTAGATAACCTACAAGCCCATATGTTTTTCTGACCAGATCTTGATAGCTGTTGGCACTGGAGAGGTTTCCTCCTTTGATCAGTAATATAATGGAATAATCTGTTAAAATAGAAAATAACTGTTAAAGACAATATGAACCAAAAGGTGGTTCCTGTTCATCTTTCTAATTCCTTAAAAAAAAATAATTTAAAAACGTCTGTAAAAAGGAGAACAGTGGCACTGGGAAGAGAAGGGATGAAAAATCTCAAAGGCTCTCAATCTACCAAACCCAGGAATTACAGACTCATAGTAGAAGTTGTTCCAGCTTTCCCAATTAGGGATAGCAGAAAGTCTCATTTTCATCGGTTCCCAGTGTGGTCAAATGGAATGAGAACTGTCACAAGCACCAAAAAAGGAAAATTCAACTAATAACACAGAGGTCTCGTGAATGAATGGATCATTTGATTATATCCTGAAAGGCAGTAAAATGCAAGGACTACCTGTGTCATAGTGCTAGAACTCTCAGTCACTTTACTCAGCTATTTATCTAAGCTTATGAAAGATAAAGCCTGGTTAGTATTTTGCATCTTCTCCATTGTTTACAATAAAATATTCTAAATGTTTTCATTGGATAAATAAATAAAACACATGCAAAGTGATTTTTCTGGAAACCCATGAAGCAACGTGCCTTGAGACAGAGCTGATATCTCAGGCAGAACTACTCCCACATTGAACCTCAACTTTTTATGAGGAACAGTTCAAAATATTGTAGTTATGTCAAGCTATGCTTTTGAATTTGTTTGAGCACCATGGGATTTTCTAGTCCAGCACAAAATTCATTACCTTAGTACAGATGTCTTGACAGACAGTAGCTAGACCTCGTCTATTCCTCATCTGTCTTTCACTTAGCTTGTAATTTGTGCTGGGATAGGAACAGCTCCTTTCTGTGAACAGTATCGGTGTTTATTATCTTCTGGGAATGACTGAAATTTACGAAGGAGATTTCTACCATGTGCTAATGTAAAAGCCAATCCAGAGATTCACATGAGCATATGCAATTCTTACACAATATATACTCACACTATAATTGGGAGCAGACAAAAAAATAAGTATGGAATTGTTCATTTTCAATTATGCTGCATGGTAAACTGATCTTGCACAAGAAATATTAAGTGTTTATAGCAAGGGATCTTAGACCCACAAAACTTTAAAAAAGATTTACCATATCATATGTATTTGTCTGTCAATCTGGACTACACCCAGCCTACACAGACCCAGTATAAACCCAAAACCGTCCCCCAAAATGAAATACAGTGAGAATTGCTCAGTAACAGCTATTCAGCAATTATTCAGTAAAATCTATGGAAAATAAATGCTAATGGTACATATCTAGCCTGTATTTTAAATGCTGAAGTTGTAACTTGAAAAGTTGAAAAGTTGGAACTATAGTTATAAAAGTTGTAACTATAGTTATAATTTGCTTATGCAAGATATATTGAGCCAAATCTTCAACATAATAAAATTATAAGTTTAATTCACAGGTTCTGGTGCTATGGCTATAGAGCCTTTGAAATACTTACATGTACAAAGGACAAATCAGATTTTCTACAGAAAAGTAACTGAAATTTCTCAGTTATGTTTGTGATATAATTTCATTAATCTATGGAGAAAATTTTCCATTCATAAGGAACACATTCGTTATGTTATATTGCTCTCCAGTCAAACCTCAACCATTTATGCAGAACCTTACATGATATTTTTAAGCAACAGAAATCATCACCTGCTGCTCAGCACACAAGTAACAGAATTTGTAACATTCATGTTGACTTGGTTCATCATTTTAAGACTTGAATCCAGAGTCTTTACAAAAATTTGCCTTTGATGTCAGATTTATATATGTTCATTTACCATATTATTTCAAACCCTGTCCCTTTTTGAAAGTAAATCCATTATTTTTTTTGATGAATGCTAACTAAATAAAATATTCAAAATCATAGTACAACCAAAGGTTTTCACTCTGTGATAGATTTTTAAAAAGTGATATACAACCCCCTCAAGGATCAGTCTCTTAATTAGGGTAAAAACAGTGGACCAGGTGATTATGAGGCACAAATAAGAGCTATTCTTCCAAATGTCACCTTGACCTAGTCTAAGAAACTATGCTTTACGAAAATAAAATGCACACAAAAAGCAGCTTTATATGTTGTATAGTATAATTCTCTACTTTTACTAATCTGCTAAAGGGATTAATGAGGTAAGGAAAAAATCTGTCATTTTAGTTATCATACATTATCATACATATATTTGTTTAAGGTATTATGAAGCTCAAGATAAGCTCAGTGTTGCAAGGCTAACTTTCACTTTACAACAGAAACTGCTTTGAAGGTACCTGTGATATAGGCAACTCCAAATAAAAGCAGTACTCCTAGTGGAAAACCAGCTTCCTTCATTGAATATGGCAATCCTGTAAATAACAAGAGGAGAGATTATAGAAAAACAGTCCCAAATACTTATGTGTGATAACTAAAATAAATATTCAGATTTAAAAAAAAAAAAAAAAAAATCTATCAATAGCCCAAAATGGACCAGCATGCTTAAAAATGATCTTTCTGAAGTTACTAACAAAGTGCTGCTTAGGTGTGAAATTCAGCTAGCACTTGCCCAACCCACCCTCTTATCATTATGACAAAGCAGCTTTAAGGTATTTATCACTGAGAGAGCTGATCTCAGCTGATACCTCTGCATTTTTGCATAGTAAGCAAATAAAAATAGAGAAAAATCTTTAGGAACAGCAGGAGACAGTAAGACAACAGTGTCAGGTCTCCAAACTGGATAGTCATGCATGTATAAAGAATGCTGAACACAGACTAGTGAAGAAAAGTATACTTACCAATTATACCTGATCCTATGATAGAGTTGATAATGTTAAATCCAGCTGATGCTAGATCACCTTTTGCTCCTTTCTTCCTGGGTTTACTAACAAGGGCTGTTTGGTCATCTACCTATTTCAGAAAAACAATGATAACACTATACATGAGAAAAATAGGTGAGAAAAAGGATTTTACAGATAGTCTATCCAAGATTAAAAAAAAAAAAAAGTCAGAGACTCAGATTTGTAGAGGTATTTTGATACCTAAATCCCATTTTTTTCAGTGAGAAATCAAAGAGATGTTAGGCAACTAATTCCTGTATAAGTCTGACCAGAATCTTCTGTAATTAATTCTCCTCTGGAAGAAAAAAATAAATGTGAAAGGACAGAAATGTATACAAACTCAGAGGCACATTGTTAAACAAAGAGCTTTTTAGTCGCTTTCCAAAGGCAGAAATGTGAATCAACTAGTTTTGAAAATATCTGGGCTAATACAACTGGTCAGTAAAAACAGGCCACTGAATCAGGGGAATTAAATGTCAAGAATTACTAGTAAAGTATGCCAACATCTGAAGATACTCTTAACTCAAGGTTTTATTTGGCATTTTAAATATTCCTGTATCATCCAATGGTTTAGTTCATTATGAATAGTTAATAACACTATAAAACTGGCTAGTTCCAGGAAATTTCTAAGGGAAGGTCTGGTACAAACCAAAGCACAATTTATAGCCAACAGCTTCAAAAATGAAAGCTTTTATCTTCAAAAAGCATTTCTTCATAAGCATGCAATGGTCCTCTCCTCAGATCACCACTCTGCTGCCAGAGAACATTTTAGAGTCACTCATTAGAATGTCAGTATTTTAAATTAAGTTGTGTAATTCAAAAGAGGAACAAGCATATAATGAAGAAAATGCTCATCTGTGTTCTGCAAAAGCAAAATGTCATGCACTTACCATGAAAATAAAACCACTATTTCATGGATGCAGGAACCTATTTAACATATATAGCTGGTAGCACAAACTCATATGCTTGTCACTAATACTCCTGGAAAAGAAATTAAATTACTGACAAAGCTAAGTCATCAGTAGATATTAGTATAAGCTAACAAGCATAAGAGTACCTCAAAGAGGGCTACACATATAAGTGAACCCCTTAATCCTTAAAAGTACTAACTAGAAAAGTAACACTGGCTCAGATCAAAAGCTAGTATATCCTTGTACCCTGTTATCTGAGAGCAGTTATAGAAGACACTTAGGGAAGAGTGTAAGACATGAAAAAAATACAGCACACAACTTCCCTGTCCCAGCTTTCATCAGGTTTCATATCTCAGACTTTCTCAAAGCAGATATGTTCACAGTGTATCACACCCCTTAATGGATTACTCCTTGGATTTGCCCCTTTTCTGAAGCCATGTGTACTTTTTGGCACTACAACATCACAGAATCATAGAATGCTTAAACCTGGAAAGGACTGTATGATCATCTAGTTCCAAGCCCCCTGCCACAGGCAGGGATGTGCTTCACACTAGACCATGACACCCAAGGCTCTGTCCAGCCTGGCACTGAACACTGACAGGGATGGAGCATATCATGTGGCAATGAATGCCACATCTAAACTATGCATCACATGAAGAGACAGGCACTCTTCTTTGTCAAAGATTTCCACTTGAGTTCCCCAATTTTTTTTATATTATCACAGACAACCTAACCCCTATTACCTATTTATCTTCTGCATATCACATGTAGTTTTATAGGTAGCATTTTCCCTCAGCATTTTTCATCCAGACTTACAGGTGCTACATTTTAGTTCACCACTGATTCAAGCAGCAAAAGCATCACTCTCATTCTTTCTTAAAATTTTAACGCTCTATGCTACTTATAGCACAATACACGTGAAATTGCACTGGACTAGAACAGCCTAGTTGCACCTCTCCAGTTGTCACAAGAAAATGTGCACTGTACAGCTCAAAGACTCTATCATTGTCACTGGTCCCTTCCCCAGTTGGAAAAGACACATCTGAACAGGCAAGAAAAGACAAGAGGGGGTAACAGAAATTGTGACACAGGTGAAATGGCTTCTGTGTGAAGACTAGCAGTGCGCTTAAAGGTGCACTTGGACTGCAGATGGGGGATGTAATGCCTGTTAGTAGGTAAGCTATTACACATGTAAGGCTATTGAAGAGGTGAACGGGATGTGCTGGTCCTCTCCCAGGGACTAGCTGCAGGCCGGAAGATCATCCTGTTAGCAGCAGGCCCACCCGGAGGGTGCTCAAGTTCTGGTCCTCAAGCAACATGGAATTTTAGCTGTGCTGAGCAGCCACAAATCCCCCACCTCACACGAATAACGCTTCTCAAATTGTACTTTTTTTTTTTTTTTTCATAGGGGCACCTATGAGTCTCTATTCCTCACCCAAATTAGAAGGAAACTGCACAGAGATGAAACCACAGCTGTTGTCAGGTCGGCCGGGCTGAAGCACCAATCCGCCCGGGCAGCTTCACGCAGCTGGTCGCTATGAAGCGGTACATAACCGGACGCGCTGCCCCTCAAACTTTCCCACTCCAGCAATGTCCCGCTCGTAGGGACT
Organism: Lathamus discolor; assembly: GCF_037157495.1. Classification (NCBI taxonomy): domain Eukaryota; kingdom Metazoa; phylum Chordata; class Aves; order Psittaciformes; family Psittacidae; genus Lathamus; species Lathamus discolor. The sequence goes on along the minus strand of NC_088886.1, from coordinate 90,822,772 downwards.
GAGAAAAGTAAAGAGAAGTGAGGTGAATGCCGCCGAGCTTCCTGAGCAGCGTGGAGCCTCCCACCTCGCCCATCCCCGTCGACCGATTCAGTCCCGGTACCTGCTGAGCAGCGGCCGGCAGCGGCTCCGGTTCGTCGCGCTCCATCGACGGCTGCCGCGGGGCAGGCTTGTCGCTTCCGAGCTGCTTCCTGAGCCCTGCGGGGCCCGGAGGAGGGAGTGGAGCGGCGCGGTGGGCAGCGGCGCTGGCTCCTCGTCAGGCGGGCTGGACGGGGTGCCACGGCACCTTCATGGGCTGGGGAAAGCCGAGAGCTCACGGAGCGGGCCCGCCCGCCTGGACCGGGGCCAGGGGCTGGAAGGAGTGCCGGCGCCTCGCGCGAGGCGGCGGTGGGGGGCGCGCTGCCTCAGGGCTGTGAGGCGGCCCCTGAGGGGCCTTGGCGTGAGGGGTCAGTCCTGTGGCTGAAACTTGACGGAAAAGTAAGCATCTCCGCCGTGTCTGTGTAAACCCTGAGTTCATAAAGTGCTCATTTATCCTGGATGAACGAAGACACCTCTCTGTGCAGGGAAAACCGGCTAAAATCTCTTAGTTACTCATGGTTGCTTTTCAGTGCTGATGTTATTTATGAGGCAGTCATCGTTTGCCCTTCGGGGAGGGGAAGCCACTGTGAAAGGTGCTAATCCAACAAAACGGGGACAAGGCAGATGAAGCAATTACTGGGTTACAGTGACAGTATAGGAACAGGCCAAACTAGTTAAAAGATGCAAAATTACAGAGCTGAAAGTTTAGTCTGTAGATAGCTGAGTTACCTTGAGCTCAGACCAGGCAGTCTCCAGCAGAAAGGTGCTTTGTACGCATAGAACAAGGCATATAAAGAAAAGTACAGGTTAAATGAAAACATACAGGAAGTAGTAAGCAATAGTAAAAACATTGGAGACTGTAATTAATTTCATGAAGTATTACTGGATGTAAAATTTAGGCCCTCTAAAACAGTAACTTTGGGAACATAATCTGGTTACTGGAGGGCCCCATGAGTACAATGTGGACCTAAAAATTTTCAACAAGATTAAATTATTATGGGGAAAAAAGCCAGACTCTGAGAGATGGAAACTAAATAGCTAAAGAAAATAAAACATGCTAATTTCCTTTATATAGTCTTAAAAATATTCAGTAATACTTTCATAAGGTAAACTGCAGTGGTTAAAGGAGCGCATGTGCTGGGCATCACTAATTTTGTCCTTAAAGATCTAGGATGCATATGATTTAATGCAGAGAGCAAAGTGCACATAAAGAGCATATATGACATTTTTGTCCAATAGCTTAAGCATATTAGCTTCAGCTCCTTGAAAAATATTCTCTAATCAGCTCCATGACAAGCTCCAAGCTGACATATATTCTTGTGTGACCAGTCAGATGACATGACTGGGCAGAGAAAATTTGAGAGGCCTGAGTTCTTGTGATTTACTAGCAACGGTTTTTTGGGTTGTTTTTTCTTTCTTTTTTTTTTTTTTTTTTTTTTTCCTTGGACTGCACAAAGAATTCTGTGTAAAAACATGGAATTAAGCTGTTTTAATGCAGAGTGTAAAAAAGTGTGTAGTAGGTTTTCATGACAGGATTCTACCAGACTCCATGTATAAGTACTGTAGCAAGTTTCCCACAAAGCTTTTCCACCTAACACCCATATGCTCTATATTAGTCCCCCTGACTTCTGTGATTTTGTTTCAATTCCAGTTTGGAGTGTGCATTTATTACCTTAGAAAATAATTAGATTTATTCAAATGGTCTCTCCTGTATGTCCTTGTTATTAATATTTATTATTAATAATTCTTCAGGCTTTTATTTGACTCAAAATAAGTCAAGCTCTGATTATGCAGCTCTTATTATATGAGAGGGCTGGTGCGTGAATGTGCCACCCACTTACTTAAGAGTCCTAGAATTTAACTTGTGTTATTGATACTGGCATGATTCTGAGCAGTGTTTGTAAACTTTAAAGTTTTAATTCAGTACAGTAACATTGAATTAGGGAAAGGAATTGGCAGTTCCTAAAAGATTGTGTAAAGGGTCTTTCTCCTGTGCTACGAGAGTAGTCTTTGATCACTTGGATTGCTCTGTGCTTTGGGATGTGCTTATTGTATGAAAAGCTTACTAGTAGTTTTCATCTTAGCAATGAGACTAGTAGCACATTGTGAATAAAATTATAGGGTGCACTGAAAATTCACAATTCAGTGTTTGCATTATGTTCTTCTGTAGTTTGCAGAAGGATGGTTTGTATGATTATTTACTTCTGTGGCTGCAGTGGAGGGCCAAGCTCTGAAGGATGCCAACACAATTAAAACACAGGGGTAGGGCAATTACTTTAAAAAAAAAGGGGGGGGGGGGGAGGGGAGGGGAAGCGAATTTTCCAGAGAGGACACAAAGGAAGTTGTGTCAGAAAAAGAAACAGAAAGGATTGGAAGTCTTTGTGAAATGCTGAATGAAGGCTAAAATGTGGTTGAATGAAAGCTAAAATGAGTTAGAACAACAGAGCAAAAAGGAATCAAAACTAGTAACTTTGGTATTTATGAGCAGAAATCCTGCAAAAGAATCCTGAGGATCTGCAGAGAGTTAAGGTTGGGTGGGAAGAGCAATCATAATAGAACCAGAACAGAGAATATAGGTTGTAGGGGTTTTTTGTTTGGGTTTTGTTTTTTTTTTTTAAACTTCCACAGCAGAACTCTTCCTATATAGGAGACCAGGGAATATGCTTTAAACTGAATTACCAAATTATCAATCGAGTGAACAGAAAAGATAAATGATTTGGGATGATCAGATATATTAATCATGGAATCATTAAATAATTTGTAGCTGGGGAAAAGAGAGTGCTAAGTTTTTGCTTACTATCCATCATACTAAGTAGTGTTGGAAAATGGCAAATGTGACACAAATATGACTGCCTAAAGGGACTTCAGGAATGAGCTAGGAAACTACATACCAATATTGATATGCCTGACATCTCCAATGGGCAAGGTAGTAGAAACTGTAATAAATAATAGGATGAGATGGCATTAAGCTGTGTTGGCAGAGCTTTGTCGAGATGCGTGCACTGCTATGGGTTTTGCTTTGTGTGTGTTACTGCTTGAGAACTAAATTTCTAAATGCCAATAAAACCACGGTCATCTTTCACAAGCATTACATATATTAAAGCAAACAAGGCATTAAAAAGACAGAAAATTCGATACTGTAAGCTCTTTGTGCACTCCAAGGATGTGGTCTAGATCACATCTGAAAACATATGAGATAAAAGCTGTAAGAAAGATCAGAATCAAAGCTGGCCTGGAAAAAGAAAAGCCATGTGATGCAAACTGCCAAATATGAGAGATTCAATTTCCTTTTATCTCTTTCTTCAAAAGAATTAAATAAAACAAATGAGCAATTTTTTTTTTTTTTGGGGGGGGGGTTGGCGGTGTTAGAGAAAGGTTGTTAGAGTCACATGACACTTTAATGTCAGACTTATCAGACTGATTAGTCTTTCCTGGAAAGGTTTCACTTTCTGATAGTGTCTTTGTCTAGGAAGCAGACATATTAAAAAAGAACTACTGTTTTCAACAGTAAATTTAATTTAGCTGTAAGATATCTGATAGTCTGTAAGTAAGAGTTGTTATGGACCACTTCTAAAAATATTTTAAGAGAAGATTTTATGGAGAAATGAGCTTTTGTGATATGTCTGAGCAAGACAGAATGAAATCTACCTAGCTTCATCTTCATCAGCCCCCCCCAAGATGGGCAGAACTTCAGATGAATGTAACCTCCTGATTTTACACAGTTGTAAGCTGTCTGCTTGTGTTGCTTAGTTAACAAGCTTAATAACAACCAAGCACTTGGGACTCCAGAAGCAGTATATAGAGCATTACAGAAGCTGCTTAAAAGAATTATGTTTTCAGGAAATTGTTTACACTCTAAAAATTCTAATGTGACCTTCTTAAGAACCTGTAATTTTTTGTGAAGTTGGTGGACAAATGCTAGAAGTCATCAGTACAGCTTTTCCTCTCCTGTGATTTGTAGCTACCATAATTTGTTTTGGAGATTTTTGGAATATTTAAGCTTATAGGTGATAAATCTTGTGTAGGCAATGTTTGTAACCTTTTGATGATAGATTTTATTGTGGATCCTGGGTCTTTTGTGACAATGAAAATTTTCTGCTTCATATATAAAATGTCTTGCGTGGTTGTTGTCAAAAGAAGGGTCTGGAAGGAAAAAATGTTGAACTGCAACTGGATATGCCTTACTAGTTGATTTTGATAAATTATATACTATTTATTTAATTTAAATCTGGCACCCAGCTAAATAAGAGAGTAGATGGTTGCTTCATATTCAGATGACTAAGTGAACAGCATGTGAGCACAGCTAACTATGCTTGTACTTAATTAGGGGTTTAGGATTGAAGTTATTATTGCGCTTTTACCTGCTAGACTATCTACATTTGGGGAGTGGGGGAAAGAAGATGTGAAAACAGATGCTAGTTATGTCTGCTTGATATTTTACCTGGGTATGAGTTAGAATATGAATGAGGAGAAAGTTGTGAAAATTGGGATTTGCTTGAAGTGTTGCTGTAGCAGGTCTGGGTATCTCTCTTTGCTGTTTGAACAGGCTTGAAAGGGTAGGAGAAAGGCCAAGTGTGGCCCTTCACCACTTGGAAAAAAATTTTTCATCCTCAGTCTGACTCAGAACAGTTCTGACTTTCTTACAGATCATAACAATAGTAGTGAAATTGTTATGCCATGTGCCTGAAACTTGTTGCCTATTTAAAGATACAATGGTTGTCAAAGTTATTAATGTAGCTGTAAATCTTTCTCATGGATTGTTGCATCTGGCTAATTCCTTCTCCACCTGAGTGTTGGGTACATAGATATATGTAAGGAATATTAGAAGGATTAAAAATATTGTCTGGTTTACAAGAAACTTGGTTTCAGTACCCCTACACTATGGTCCTGAATATGCAGAGGAGGGCATTAAGGGCACAGATTTAACAGTTCAAAGAAGTCTGCAAGCTTTATTTAGTAGGGTTCTTGGGTTGTAGGAAAGTTTTCTCTTTTTACAGTTCTAATATAAAACTTTATACAAAATCTTCAGTTGGGAAAAAAAAAAAATACCCTAAAAGGGCACTGTGAACTGATTGTAAAATGTTCATAAACATAGTTGGGTATTAAGGAGGAAGGCATGAGAGGGAAACAGGGCCTGTCCATATCACTGAGGACTTTATAAATGGGCGTGAAGTTGGGAACTGTTTGGAAGAGTTGGGAACCTTTGGAATTGATGAGTTATATTCTGGTAAGACAAAGTAATAAAGCAAAATGTCAATTTAGATTTTTTCCTCCAATTTTACTTTGCTATTTCACGCTAAAATTGTCAGTTTTATCTGGAGCTGAAAGTAAATGGTAGCAGGCACTGGTTCCCACAAACCAGACAGGTTTTTAGAAGTCTAATGTTCTTGAGAAGACATTTATAAATTATTTTATTTTATTTTATTTTATTTTATTTTATTTTATTTTATTTTATTTTATTTTATTTTATTTTATTTTATTTTATTTTATTTTATTTTATTATTTTTTTAATGCAATGGTTTTGGTCTCTCAAAAGTCAGGTCTACAAAAAAAGCATTAAAAACCCCTATCTAAATATACCTCATTCAGTGGGTAAGTTTTTATGCTTGTGGCTTTTCGGGGAAGTTGACTAGCTGTCAGGAAAAAAGTATTAAAGCAATTCTAATTCATGAAGACATATAAGAACTGATTTAGGTAGCTGTCTGAAGCTGTCACTGTAACAAAACTAGTTTACTCAGTTATGTCACTCTGTGCGCTTTCAGTGTTAACTAAATGGAGACATGCTATTTGGTTACAGCCTTGTCTTATTAAATAGGCTCGTTATCCTGCTTCTCCACTGAAGGCTTCAGCTTTTAGTATCATTTTTTCCTCTTATCCTGGATCTTACAGCTTTATAATAGTGTGTGTTTTTCATACAGTTCATGTTACTTGAAGCCCTTAATGTCAGATTTTTTTTTTTCCTAGATGGTAGATACTGGTATGCTGATCATGTTTAAAGGAATTATAATGTACAGTGTATGTCATAGGTTCCTTACTGAATGTGCAATAGCAGAAGAATTGGTGGTGTCATGAGGAGTTGAAATATGGGAACTTCAGGCTTTTTTGTTTAAATTTCTTTTCTGACTACAGGATTATAGATATAACAAAATACCACTACAGAATTATTTTAGATGAAAGGATATAGACATAATGAAGACAAGTAGGAGATCTGAAGGCAAGAGAGTAAGGTGTAAGTGACTGATGACATGCCAGCCAGCAGCTAGCCTGGAGGCATTCAGTGTTCAGAGAATGAAAGGTAAGGACACAAACACATATGTGGCAGGCATATATATTATTTGTGTATCAAGTGTGGTTTTGTGAAGTGTGCTAAGTTTCTTTCCTACATTCACAGTTTGGATATATGCTGAGTGTAACAGCATTGTGCTTACCGGCTGGTTAGCTTAATTGGTTCAGTTCTCTTTCTGAACTGTAGCAGAAGATGGTGATACTGCAAGTGCTGTTTCTTCTGGAAAACTTTCTGTTCATGATTCACTGATCACATGAAGCCAAGTGCAATCCTAGAGCTTTTACTATAATATTTCTCCAGTGCCTTAACATATCCTATAGTGAAATAAAGCAAGTTGCTTTGATTGCTACATATGTGCTTTTGTTTTCAAAGGATTAAACTTGTGTTATTGTATTAATTTCTGTTACTAGTCCTTGCTTTTTTGATCCTGCTTTTCTGTGCTTTAATCCTCGAATGTCTTCAGAACGAATGCTACTCAATGACATGATTCCCTTGCTTTTTAGGGAATCTCTTGTCTGTGTTTTCTGAAGTGGATGGTGGACTGAATGTATATTTACAGTAGCTTAATGCTGCCTTTAATATGGCAAGCTATGGGCTCATTTGAAAAACTGTCACTTCTAGTTAATGTACTTTAAGTAGAAAAAAAAACCCTTTTTCCTAATATTTTGATATGCATATTCCTTGTATCCCCGGTACACAATAGTAATTCTTTCCTGAAGTTCTTTGCTACTGTTTTTAATTCCTTTTTTCAGAATTAAGGGTTCTTACCCAGGTATATACTGATACAGCTCATTCTTAAGCTATATTGTGATGAACTCACCCAGCAAGGGTGAAGGAGCACAGCTTTTTGTTGGGTGTTGGAGTTAATTCATTACCACAATCCTCTATGCTTCCGCTGCAAATTCCCAACAAAAGACTGTATTGTTGAGGTATAATGTTCAGCCAGTTGTTCATAAACGACGTGCTTGGTCCTGCAGGCACTAGGGGGCAATATTTGACTTCTTTTAGGTGTGTACTGCAAAGTCCTAAAGATCCCCTGGGGCCTATCGAGGTGTAGCTTGATATGTGATACCTTGTAAGCACTGAAATCAGTGTCAGGATTACTTCATTTGCTGCTTACACAGGCCCTACTGGAAAAGTTTTTTCTACAAACACACTGACAGTTGAAAACAAATGGTGAAAAAAACAGCATCTAAACTTAAAATCCATTTTGGGCATTTTGACACGCTAGAAGATTTGTTAGAGGTGGAAAATTAAAATACAGTCAAGTGATATATTCTAATTCTTTTTCTCAGAAGAGTGTCATATAGAAATATGACAAAAGTTAAGTACAGAAAGTGATAATTGTGTCCTTTTGTCTTCTGTTTGTTTGTTCATGACAGTCTTGGTAATGGCATTTTTTATAACTGTTCATTTATGAGTCCTGATCATAGAACCATAGAATGGTTTGGGTTGGAAGGGACCTTAGCGATCATTTAGTTCCAGCTCACTGCCACAAACAGACACATCTTCTATTAGACCAAATTGCTCAAAACCCCATCCAGGCTGACCTTGAATACTTCCAGGGATGGGACAGACACAGCTTCTCTTAATCATTTTCAGACTCATGTACCTCTTTGTTTCTATGCAGAGGGTGGGGACATACAGGGTTGCAGATATGATAAAGGAAGTTGGTATTTGAATCACACCATGTAAGTATTTAACATATTTACAGTGTAAAACATTAGAGGAAATAAATATTATAGTTCATTTATGATCATAGAATCATAGAATAGCTAGGGCTGGAAAGGGCTTTAAGATCAGCTAGTTCCAACTCGCTTGCCATGGGCAGGAACACTTCACATTAGACCATGTTGCCCAAGGCTGTGTTCAGCCTGGCATTGAACACTGCCTGGGATGGAGCCTTCACCACTTCTTTGGGCATCCTGTTCCGGTGCCTCACCACCCTCACAGTAAAGGACTTCTTCCTTATATCTAGCCTGAACTTCCCCTGGTTAAGTTTAAACCCATTACCTCTTGTCCAATCACTACAATCCCTGATGAAGAATCTTTCTCTAGCATCCTTGTAGGCCCCCTTCACATACTGGAAGGCTGCTATGAGTTTTCTACACAGCCCTCTCTTCCTCAGGCTGAACTTTCTCATCCTGTTGTCATACAGGAGGTGTCCCCTGATCATCCTCTTGGCCCTCCTCTGGACTTGTTCCAACAGCTCCATGTCCCTTTTATGTTGAGGACACCCGAACAGCACACAGTATTCCAAGTGGGGTTTCAGGAGAGCTGAGTAGAGGGGCAGGATCACCTCTTTTGACATGCCGGTCACATTTTTGCTCCGTTTCGGGAAACTGTGTGAAATCCCCACAAGTTTTTATTTATTATTTTAAAATTTGAGTCTTGGATAGAATATTAATAATAAAATCTTGGACAAAGTGAAGTCAATGGTGTAACTCCTAAATGCTCTATGGTATTGTATGAATATAGCATAAGAGCTAACCAATTACATACATCTGGAAGGTGTAATGGATTATTTTGTTATGCTTCTTGTGCTTTTGTTTCTGGTATATCTGACAGACTTGTTTGTGAAGTCCTGTACTAGGTTCTACAGTAATACATGTTTGGAGTGGTTAGTGAGTGAAAGACTTATAAGGAGTAGAAGAACAGGTAGTTTTTGTTTGCCAAAAGGACTAGCAAGGGGAAGGAGGAAAGAAAGAAAAACTAGAAATGGCCTGTTGGAAGTGACAATTTGAAAATTATAGGACAAAAATAAGTAGGAGGTGATCAGGTTTGTCAAATGCTGTTTTGCTAATGATTTCCCTGCCATTTAGTTTCTCTTTTGATTGTGTTCCCAGCCTCTCAGATTTTTCTTTCTAGAAGTATTTTCTGATTTGCCACTCCTAATGTTTTATCTTAGTTAAGTGATTAAGTGCTTCCCAATCACCATTCCATTTGTAATCACATTTGATTGCTCATTTTAACCCTAAATTAATACATCTCATTGTGAAAAGCAGCCAAGAAGTTTTTGGCAACAGTTTCTGATTTTATTTTAGAGTGAGGATGAAGAGCTACATGCAAATACGGTTTCCTTATTTTTTCATTATTATAAATGGAGAAGTGAAGAAAGAAGAAAGGTCTCTAAAGGAAAGAAACAAAAAAAGTCTAGCAGATTTCCAGTGTGTTGTCAATATGTCCATTTAAAATTCAGTGGAACAGTAGATCTCTTTTAAAGTATTTACTTGATACGATACAAGGGATTTGATAAACATAGAGAGAGCAATGTTTAATTAAATATACCCCTACTGCTATGTAGAGCTCCATATAATCAAATATGGAGATTTTTCCATTACCAGTAGGATGTTGATGTGCCTTACAAGTTTCTCTTCTGTGTCAAAACATAAATGACAGGTGGTATCAGTGACAACTTAGTTGTCTCCTGCTTCAAAATAGACTTGCTGTCTATTACTTTGTACTAGGGGTGAGTTAAATTTGGTTTTGTATTTTTATTTGGTTACTTAATACTTATTATTTTTAACATTTCCAACTCATTCTTTTGTTAATGTTGACGGAATGAGTCCTGACCCATTATGTGGACTCCTAGCCATTAAGGTAGTATGATGATTAAGATCAAATAAAGAAATTGCATTCAGCATTCCATGTAATTAGCATCATACAACAGCAGTAAGAATATATAGCAATATTTTCCAAAACACTGAAAGAATGGGAATGAGAAATATTGTACTTTCAGAAAAGTATCCCTGATTTCAGTATAATCTTCTCTTATGATGCTGAAAATGCCATACACTTTCTTGTGCATGAGTTCCCTGTTGCTAAAATGAGGATAATGATATTTTCCACTTACAGAACTATTGTGAAGAAAATGCCACTAATATTTTTCATAGATATTAATGTGATAGATATTATAGAAAATAATAGAAACAAAGAACAAACACAGAAACCTATGAACTTTATTTGAATTTTTAAAAAGTGTGTTTTCAGCAAGAAGTTAAGGAATAAATTTCCTTATGGCAGTGAGATGAATTTATTTCACTTTTCATCCGTTTGGAGAGTGACTTATGTAGGAAGAAATCTGAGAGAAGTTAAAAGTTGCTAATGTGGAGCCTGCATGAAGTTGCTAAAAAGGAAAGCTATGTAGGAAGAGCCTATAATTTTCATTCCTATCTTTGTACTTGGATTAATGCCCAGAATAGTGACAAATCTGACGTCACTAGAGAAGGACTAAGGATCATCTCTGCTGGCAATAACAGCTAACTAAAGGAATGGATAACTGCATGCAAATATAATAAAGTATTTGCTAATAAAAACAATCTCTATTTTCAGTACAGATAACTGACAAGGAAGTTTTTTAACACTCAAAGTAGCATTTTCAAGGGGGGAAGAAAAGGAAATGTTGATATGTGCAACTATGAGAATATATGCATATATATATACATATATATCTATGTTCAACAGACAAATTCAGCTGAAGTTATTACAAAATGTAGTTTCCCTCTCAAGGCCAAACCCATACTTTCTCTAGGAGAGTTACTGAAAAGGCACCTTTTTGAAGAGTTTGGTGTAAAAGGTGCATAACGAATACCTCTGATAGAAGTAGGGGTGGCATGTAATACTATAGTTGTATTTATTTAATTTGTCTCCTCTGTCATTCAATCTTCTTAAAAAAAAAAAAAGAAAAAAAAGGCACATACAGTACGCTGGTTTAAGTACTTCCCCACACACTTAGTCCCATGTTGCTATCCCTTCCTCAGCCTAACTTTACCCTCTGCTTCTCAAGAAACACTGCCTTACCTACTTCCCCAGTTCTGCCTGCTTTCAGAAGACCTACAGAAAACCTCCTTGTGCTGAGCTGATAATATCCTTGGAGAAAACAAGCAACAGACTTTTCTGGCTGTCTTTGGAGCCTGAGGGAATAACAGTGGTCCCTGTTGTTCTCACCTCCCTTATTCAAGATTCAAATCATTATTTCTGTCTGGCTTCATAGAATTACAGAATGGTTTGTGTTGGAAGGGACCTTAAAGCTCATCTAGTTCCAGCCCCATTGTCAAAGGCAGAGACACCTTATACTAGACCAGGTTGCTCGAAGCTCTATCCAACCTGGTCTTGAACATTTTCAGGGATTGGGCAGCCACAGCTTCTCTGGGCAATCTGTGCCAGGTTTGGGGGTAAAGTATTTGTGACTGTAAGATGAAGTATTTCTGTCTTTTGGAAGGGTTTAAGAAAGTGAGGCTCTGGCAGAAGAATAACCAAAAGAGGGCCAAATGGAGCAAAATAGTAGTATTTTGTAATGAATAGATGCATAAATAATTTTTTTCAGGGTGTTTTTTTGTTGTTGTTGTGTTTTGGTTTTGTGTGAGGTTTTGTTGTTTGTGTGTTCTTTTTATTTTGATTTTTTTTAATTATTTTTTTAACGTGGTTGTATATATGGAAAAGGGAAGCAGGTCATACCAACTAAGTTTGTGTATGGAGGAAGATTTTGCTGTAGTACTGCATGAACAGAAGCTCCCCTTGTGTACTGAGATGTTAGTTGTATTAATTTTGGGGTTTTTTTGGCTTCCTTGCAGTGCTTTTGAGCATGGTCAGTCTAAAAGGAATGTAGAATTGTAAAGAGTCTGCTGCTAATATTGGCCAAATAACATCCAGAAACAAGATGTGTATTTGAACAATAGACATATTTTCCTCATTGAATGGAGAATTTACTTACAGAGATGTCAGCTTTTTAGTATTCCCGATGCTGTAGTATTCTCTGGCCTTATGTCTTTCCTCGTTTTGTAAAATGGTTACTGTTTTTAGGAAAGGAATAAATTATAGATGATAGAGGGTCTATTTAGATTAGGTCTGTGCTGAGAGACCAGCTGACTTTACTGAATCTGCTTCATGCTTAGTATAACAAAAGGTAGTCTTTCAACACCTCTTTCTTTATTATACAATAGTATGCTAATGCAAACATGTATCTAAAACTAGATGCATTCTTTTTTTAAAATCATTGCATATCCTGCACTTTTTGCCTACTGAATATAAAATTTGAGTCTGACTATTGAAACAATGTTATTTTCTACAAAAAAATTTAGTCTTGGCTCTCTATTTGGGGCACTCCCAAATGGAGGGCACATGGAGTAAAATTGAGTAAAATATAGTAAATACAAAGTTTTAAAATAAAAAGCATAATTTTTGTTCATGGGAGTAATTTTTATTATGTGATCAAATATTTTAGGCAGTGTAACATATCTGTCATGCTTTTACATATAAAGAGGCAGTATTATTTAAAGCAAGACCATATATATATATATGCATATGTATATTTTCATACTAGAACCAAGGCTTAATAGGTACCTGGCTTAGTACTAGCTGGCGGTGATCTACTTTTGGGCTGAAAGACTGCAGTAACTTAAAGTGGTGACATTGCTTGGGAAGTAAAGACATGTTTTAAATATTAACTGATATGAAATATCTTGTTGAAGGCTGTTGTTGACACACATTATTCAACAACAACAGAGTCTGTTTGCAAGCAGAAATAGGAACATGTGATGAGGAAAATAGCTCTCCATGTTATGTCAGTTGCTAAGGATATAAACCTATCAGTGATATCTCATTTTAGGAGTTCAGAGAATGAATAATAGCTCTATGACTAACTATTAATGATATGGACTGAAAAAGAAGCACTGCTGGGTAACAGAAGGTAGAACGATTTTACTATATGCAGTGATGAACGTTACCTTGCACAAGCAGTACAGACTTGAAGTAGGGTGGGTGGAGGTGCAGCTGGGTGGGAGGCAGAAAAGAGGATTGAGAGAATATGATTTATGGGTGCGAAATACAATCCTGTAAATAAAATTTAACATTAGAAATTTAACACTAGAGATGCTGCAGATTGGGCTTTGAGTTTCCAGACACTCCTTGCTTGCAGTTTTGGATTAATGACATTGTTATTTCCACAGCAACCGTCAGTGACATTGCACAAAGGACTGCAGCTAGTTTCCATTAATATAGTTATGGATTACTGCTGTTGTAGTTCTAGCTATTTAAGATTATCTTCTATCAGTTCTTTTCCTCTTTTCCTCACTGCATTTTTTTACAAGCATAACATATGCAAATAAACATCTGATTTGTATAACTGAAAGCTAGTTGAACAGCCTTGCCCAGGCTTTTCAAATGTTGACTTCCTGGCATAGCAGTACATATAGCATATCATTTAAATGCCTTTGAAGATGATTTAAAGATTATTGGTCCTACCTTAAAAACATAAATTCAATTGATTATAAAATTGGAAATGTCTGGATGATCCAGGTAATGTCCAGCAGATTACTGGTACAGTTCACCAGATTTGGTTAAGTGTACTACTGTGGTCGCAGTCATTATAGGCAGGATAGGCACAGAGATGCTTAAAGTGAGGAAACACACATTACTGTGAAGGAGTTGGAATACCTTGATTCCTGTTAATAGCCAAGAGTTCTGATTGCATAATGAGTTATTTCAGGTTATTTCCACTTAAAATGAGAATGCTCTTTTTCATGATAATTCTGTGAATAGTTATTAGTGAACCATAATATGATATTTAAAGCTTGTCTGTCTGACAGCTTTCTCTTGTCTGTTCTATTTGCAAAATAAATATTTAGTAGTCCCGATCTACAGTGCCAGTTCAGAAAAGAAAGCTTGCAGGTGTGTTAAATCCGTTTTTCTTGCTGAATCCTCCAGCAGCAGCAAATTAAGGCCAAGGAGCTCTCTCCCATGCATGCAGCTGCTATGTCACTCCTTTCCCATTATGCATCTTTGTGTTGAAGACCCTGCACACTATTGAGTCATCTTGAGCTATTGCATTACCATACTAGCTCACAAGAGTGCAGCGTAGGGGTGGCTGAAAGGATGTCGCAGCCAAGAATTGAAACATAACTGATAGAGTAAGTCTAATTTTAGGTGCAAAAGTCTCAACAGTTTCTGTGCAAATAATGAGAAACAGGCATAAAGCTATCTCAGTAGGTATTATACATGAGAAGTGTTCTTCTCAGTGTTATTTTATCTAATTTGTATTTTGTGTATGTATTTGTATTACTTCATTTTTTTCTTCTCAAATAGTAAGATATTTCAGTCATGATACCCACAGATGTTTTGCAGCTATCCAGATATTTTAATATATTCTACTGCATTATATTTTTTACTTTAATAATGTGTTTGTTTTGCTGAAGATTAACATAATCTATAAAGCAGATATCTAACATGATTTATTTTGAAAATGCTGTCTTGTGGGCTTTGTTTTAAATAGCTAATTCTGCGAATTGTATTTCCTTAAAAATAACAGCAGCTGTTGTATGTACAGCATTTTTAAGGTGTTTAAGTCATTTAATGAAGTACTGCAACAGATCTAGTACATAGATATAAATACTCTGAGTGGGAAGAGAATAACACCCAACTAGATACTAGCCAAAATGAATGCTACAGCATTGATCAAATCCCTTAACATCTACAAATAGCAAGGAATTGATTTATTATACAGTATGAATCTGGTTATTGGACTGGGCAGCCTTGGCTCTAGAAGTATAGCTTACACACTACTTTTACCCTGCTGATTGCATACATTGGACTCAGCAAAGTGAAATTCTCTATGCCTTGAGCTAGATGAAGGACTTTGTGAATCCTTGACAGCAGTATTCTGCTTAGTATTGTAGAAATTGACATAGCATAATCAGGTTTCTAAGTCTGGTCCTTCCAGAGCTGCTTGACATCACTTAAGGCATGGAGGAATTAAAAAAAAAAAACACCCCGAAATCTATGTTTTTACAAGGCTATTTCTTGGCTGCTACTTCGTTTCTTCCTCTCATCCCCAACCTGACAGAGTAGTGTATGGTGTTGGTGATTGTTTATGGTGGGGGTTTTCTGTGTTTGTTGTTGGTTTGTTTTTTTTTTTTTGGGGGGGGGGGAGGGGTTAATTCTTTATTTTTAAAAATTGAGTTTACCTTTAGATCTGTTTGGTCTAAACAGCACTTGGTAGGAGTCTGGTGACACAGACCTTGATGGTGTTGGGAGTACCTGAATTTACCTGTAGAAAGTCTTGGTACCAGGAATATGATATAAGTAGCTTTAAGTATTCCTCTGGATAATAGTCTTAAAAAATACATCAGTGACTGCATAAACTAAATAAATTAAAAGATGCGATTATGGATAGTAAGACTCTTTGGACTTATGGCAAAGGTCCTGTAGCCTATAGAGTCAGAATTCAGGCATGTTCCCACATGCTTTGCTAGCAGATCTGAGGGGTTTATGACAGAATTTAACAGCAGCTTTGCTTTCAGAAGAAAAGGGTCTTACAAATTTTGGCTTCTTATTGTGTTACTAACATTAAAAAAAAAATCCAGTGTAATGTCCTTATATAATTCAATACCAATAATAGTAAAAAAGAATGGTTTAGCTTTTATATGCTGCCCAGCATTTGAGATGTTTGTTTTCACTTTTAGTCTGCTTCCAGATCTGTACATGTTTGTGGAGACCCAGTTCTGTCAAAAGGGAAATGGTGATAAAATATGCATAGTATTGTTAATAGCACAAAGATAACAGTATAAAACCATCTTTAGAAATTAGTGCCACAGATAGAGGCCACAATAACTTCAACCTGTGTTTAGATAGTCTCTGCTTTAAATCCATGTGCTCTTGGGCTTTGTAGTACTTGCATTTCCTCTCCATTTTGCTGCAGAAATTTCTTTTGAGTGCAGATTGTCAAATAGAAAAACCATACTCAAAAGTCATTTAATTGATAGCACGTGTATTAATATTTATGGAATTTGTTGAACCAAGGAAAAAAAATAAATTGAAGCGAGCAAACCAAAGTTCTTTTGTTACTTGCTGAAGAATAACATTGAAACACAAAGTTCAGTTGAAGTCACTAATTGGTGTGTACCCCAGGGACTGATACTGGGGCCAGTACTGTTCAACCTCTTTGTTAATAACCTGGTGATGGAACAGGGTGTGTCCTCAGCAAACTTGCAGAATGATGAGGATTTGCTGCACAATAATATACACCAAGTGGTTGAGCTGCTATTCGGATGGATCTGGATAGGCTGGAAAATTGAGCAGAGAGGAATCCCATGATGTTCTACAAAGGGCAGTGCCAAGGCCTGCCAGTACCTGTTGGGGCCAAATGGCTGGAAAGCAGCTTTGTGGAGTGGGATTTTGGGGATTTTCTGGTGGACATTAAGTTGAACATGAGCCAGCAATGTGCCTTCATGCAAGGGAAGCCATCATCCTGGGCAGCACTAGTAAGAGCACTGACAGCAGGCTGAGGCAGGTGATCCTTTTCCTCTGTATTTAGCACTGGTGAGGTCATATCTGGAGTACCATGTCTGCTTCTTGGCTTTGCAGTATGAGAAATATGGGGACTTCCATAAATGAGTCCATAAAAGGACCACAACAATCATCGAGGGATTGGAGCACCTGTCATCAGAAGAGAGGCTGAGAGAACTGGGACTTTCTATATGGAGAAGAGAAGGCTCAGTTGGGGGTCTTATGTTACGTACCTTCTGGGAGAGAGTGAAGATGAGGGAGCTAGTCTCTTGTCAGCAGTACCTACTGATAGGACAAGAGGTGATGGGCACAAATTAAAATACTTGAAATACCGTATGAACAAAAGAAAACACTCTTCTACTGTGAGAATGGTCAAAGTTCAGAACGAGCTGCTTAGAGAGGCTGTATAGTCTCCATCTGTGGAGATATTGAAAAGCTGTCTGGACACAGTCCTGCACAGCCTGGTCTGAGTGATTATGCTTGCACAAGTGGTTGAACTAAATGATCTCAAAGAGGTCCCTTTTAACCTAAATGATTCTGCAATTTCTCTTACCTTCAGATAAAATGGTGGGAAAAAAATATCACAATGGCCGAGTACATGCATAAATCACAGGCAGCTCTTAATAAGATTGAAATGTGGAAAGAAGCTGTGGTGGAATCTGTCATTCCAGCAGCGATGCATCTTGTGCTCATGTGTTTCCCCATAAACTTACAGGATTGTGCTTAAACCAGTGGATTCTGGTATCCTTCCTGCCAGGACTTTACTGCTCTGTAGAGGTCCATGAAATAAATTGAGTTTCAGCTTTCATAGATCCAGTCTGTCAGCAGGTGGTGGGAAATGTTCATCTGACACTGCAGTATGATGGTAAAAAGAAAGAATGGCCTAATAAAATGTGTGCACAACACCATTTTCACTTAATATAAGCAGGTGTGATAGAAAAATTAGCAGACAGTCTGACATATTTAATGCTTAGAGAAACTGAAAACTGAGAACTATACTAATTAGAACAGCAAAATGGCCACTGTAACGTGTTTTCTTTGCTGTCAAGCCTATAGATCTTAGGATTTCTTTTTCAGATTTTAAAGGTCCATTTGTATAGGTAAGTAAAAACCTCTAGTAAACATAATTTTGTTGAATGTTTTTATTCATCAGCACCATCCAAGTGAGATAAGATTTTGTGGTGTATGAAAATTTGTATCTAAACCCTAATCTTTATCATATTTATTAAAAATGCTTTTATTCTTTTTGCTAGGCTTTTCTGCCTAGTTGCAAGCATGTATAAAGTGTCAGTTTTCTGCTATAGTGGCTAGAAATTTTCTGCCCTTGTAATCTACTGCCAGTGGTGCAGCTACTGGCAGTAGATAATGTTTTAAGCATTTGCATCAGTGAGCACATTTTACAGGCACTTTGAGCTATCCTACCATGCATTTGGAGGAAATGTGTCTCTTTTGACCACAATTGAATTTACTTGCAGGTCTCCATTTTCTAAAATATAAAAAGATGGGAGGTATGGGGCGTGGGAATAAGGGGAGAAAGCAAGGATGCAGCTATAAATTTTTTTTAGGTAAAAACCATGATATGCTGTGAAAACTAAGAAGTCTACTTCATTTATGCAAGCATGTGAAATCATTGATACTGCAATGGAGCATCCCCCTCTGCAGATATAAAGAGGAGATTCTATGTGTATCAAATTCCCTGTGGTCTGGTTCTGGGATCAAGGTCTTGTTGATTCTAGTATCTAAATTTGCCAACAGTGATTAGCATAATTTTCAGATACTTAGAGGACAGCTGAGTAATAAATTCATACGTGTAATTTTGATCATTATGGAATTTAACTAGATTCAAATCTTCCTCGTATTAGTAAACTGTTCTATAACCATAGTAAGATTTCAGTCATAGAGTTTACCCTTCAATAGTTGTGTCTCGTTTCAGTACGGTTAATTGTGAAATGTGTAGTGAATGAATCTTGCAGTTTCACCAGAAATAGTCTGTGTTCACAAACATGTAGAATTCAAACCTAGAAGCTGGTGGGAAAATCCTCCTCCCTGTCCCATCCCACACCCTTTTTTTTTTTTTTTTTTTTTTAATTTTTTTATTATTCAAACCAGCTCTTTTCTACTGTCCCGTTAGGTGCTGTGTCATAAAGAGTGAAGTTCTGGTGGGTCCAGTGCTGAGCGCCATTCCCACAAACTCCCATTAAAACTGACAAGGAACAAATATACTGAGAAAGGAGTTCATTATGTGCTTCAGCAAAGTAAGTTAGTTGTGGTTTATTTTTAGAGGCTATCACAAATAACATTTACAGAGACCTTTTTAACTGTGTGCAAGCAGTGCATGTTCAAGCCTAAGAAACAGAAAATAGATAATGTTAGCCTAGAGAGGAGGATCTGCCCAAGATGGAATTCTGTGAATTCCTGGCATATGTAAAAGTTTAGGCAGCGATTAGGAGGCTGCAGAACATCTCACTTTCCAACTATCCTTGTTTATAATGATTTATTCCTTGAAAAAAAAAACAAACAACCAAACAACCCTGATGTATTTCTTTGAGCACTGATTTGTTTTTCACTGTAAAATGCCCTAGCTCTTTCTTTGTAGGTCAGGAGAGTGAGCATGCTTCCTATGCATAGGTAGGTAAAATCTTAAAATGGTTGGGTTTATATTTATGTAAATAAAATGAAGGGAAAAGGCATTTATCCTAGAGGAGATCAAGTATATAACCAGTCAGAAAGTGTCAGAAAGAAATTGTTCCCCTTTCTAGTATAGAGTTAATTTAAATACATTGGCTGAATACATACTGTGAACCCATTTACAGTGGAAAGCATCCTTCTTTCAGAATTTAGATATAACAGGAATGAAACATGGGTAACTTTTTTCTCCTTGCAACATTAGAATAACTAACTAGGAAGGTAAGGGCATACTGGGATAATACAAATTGTAAGGACTTCTCAACATTTAATTATGTTAATTTCCTTCCTTGTTAGTTCAATCATTTTGTAGATGGTGTCATATGAAAACATTTCAGATAGATTGTTTAATTAGTTAATTTAACTAAATGTTTTCTTGCTATAAATTACTAAATTTGCTCACCCTCCGGGAAGGGTTATCTGTTTCTTAAAAGGAAGTAGTGTTTTTCGATTCACGTTATCATGAACGTAAAAAGCAGAATAAGGATGTAACAGAATATTTTATTTTTGCAGATGTCCCCTAGAAAATTAGCATTTAATTTTTTTACAAGTACTAAAGTGCATCTTAAATAGTGGCCAAATAACATAAAGCTTTTATAAAATATCAGAAGAACTATAAAGTTGTATTTGATGGTAATATATGTTACAAAAAGTGCATTGTTTGTGTTGAAGTTGGGGAGGAGACATTTAAATTTGAAATCTCTGTACTGTTTGTGTACTTACATGATCCTTACTTGATACTTACAGAGATCAAAGTATAGCTGGTGATGGTTGAGGGCAGAAAAAGGAGAATCTAGAGCTAAAAATCCTGTCAGCTTGTATCTTGATAATATGTTCTAGTAACTTAGAAATAACACAATCACAATGCAAAACTCTAGGTGTTGGGTTTTGGTTTTTGGTGGTTGTTTTGTTGTTTTGTTTTTTTTCCTGAGTATTAAAGCACAATCACAATTTAGTGAGTTTTTAGTAAACAGCAGCTGAACAAATGGCTTTCCACTTTTTTGATTGCCACATAATGTAGCCCAGTGGAGCTGGAAGTTTATGGGTCTTTAGAGCGGTTAGTGATTGCTTTCCCTGCTTCTTAGAGCACCAGTGGTCTGTTTTTACTCTGCTAACCCTGTGTGTCAGCCTGTCCTCCCTCCCTCTATATCCTGTAGGGCTTGTAAGGTTCTACTCCTAGGAAGATTTATTTTTGTAATGCCATATATAAGTAAGTTTTTTGTGTGTTGTACAGTTGAGCAACCTCAAGATTAACTTGGTTAGAATTTATGGATCTGCCAAGCATCATTAAAATTTATAATATATCCTTTATTTAAACCTAGATAGAACTTTTGGATCTGAATCTTATACTCCCAGAGTTACTTAAGTCAGTTTTTTGCTTTTAAAAGGTGCATTCCCTTTGGGAAATTCCGAATTTAAAATGCTTTAGTTTACAGAGCTTAACTGCTTGTCATTTAAGTTAAAAAAGAGGTCTAATTTAATATTTTTTATGGAGCAAGATCTGTTCGTAAGTCTCTTTTTTCAGTGCCTTAAGAAATCTTTGACAAGTCATTTGCTCTCCTTGATGAATAACATCCGTATGTGAAATTAATATGTATCTCATACGACTTGTGATGCCTTTTTCCTCAGGGCATTCTGAATTTTTCTCAAACTGAATTTTACAATGTAGATTTTTAATACGCATGCTTAACTTTTATGGTCTTAAAATGAAACTACTATTAAAGTTGACTGTATGGGGTAGCAGACTGTAGCAGAAAGTGAGTGTTCACCTGCTAAAGTTTCGAGCTCTAATGTAAACTGAATAGGGAGAAAATAAAAGGATCATGTCAACAATCTGTCAGCTAACCCAGTAAACGGAGATGAAATGTCAGCAGCTTATCTGCCAGGAGGGATGAATCACTTGTCTCCCTGTCTGGGGAGAATCAGGATGGAGCAAACTGGCTTGCCAGACCATCTGCCCAGAGGTGCTGCTCTAGAAGGAAAATGGTCTGCTGGCTAATGGGGTCCAGAATGCTAACCTGTAATCTTTTCTCAGGTACCATAAGCAAATGAATTACTTAAGAGAATGAGGGAATTGTAAAAATAAGAAATCTAAACATAATTTACACTGAGGCAGAGTTCTTTCATAACAAGATGTATGTTATTTAAAGAAGTATCTTTTAAGATATAAAGCTGTACTAATGGTGACAAGGATACTGGAATCAGGCAATTTTAATTCCAGTGTATGTAATCTTAGGTGCATGATAATATAGTGAATCAGACAAGTTTGTAAGATTTTTTTCCCCCAACTCTTAATTCTTGTTATTTTCTATTTCTCAAGGCAGTTTTGGGATTAGTATTTTATCTAGTATTCTAGTAATAGTTCTAGTAAATCCTTCACATAAAAGAAGATATAAAAATCGTATTTAAAGAAGGGTGACTTTACAGAGCTGTAGTTAAAACGTTTTTGTATGCAAATATTTTACAAGAATTCAAAGATTCTGTATTAGGCTTTACATCTGTTACTCGATTATGATATTAAAAAGAATAGTGTGCAAAACATACTATCTGTTAACACTTCACATCTAAAAAATGTGAAAGGAGTCTCCTCTGCATGTAAGAATTTGTAGATGATAATCACATTGTTCAGTATTCAGGTGGATAAAATAATTTACTCAGAATAGTTTGTTAGTGTAATATTCAACGAGTTTTGGCACCTTTGTCTTCCGGAACATTTTTCAGGACACTGAGAAGTATCAATTATTGGGGTTATTCAGCTTCCTTGAAAAGTGGGTGCCCCTTGGTTGACAGTTTTTCCGGTGTTTCCCTGTGTTTGCCTGGCTTACGAGCTCTTTGGAATAGAAATTGATTTGGTTTGTGTATCACTTTTCAGCTTGTAATAAGTAACAAATACAATAAATAGCAGTGAATCCATACAGAAATGCATAGTTAAATAATAACAGATGTAGATGCAATGAGAAAAAAATACAAATAAAAGAAAGCAGGAAAAAGTTTGCCTAAGTAAATACTGATGTTTGAAAGTCAGCTTTCATGTGAGGTGTTTGTCTTCTGCAAGTTGAGTGCCTGGATTTTTAATTAATTCCATACAAAAATATACAGGTTGCTTTTTTCATGAGTTCAGAGTTTGAAGGATGTTTTCTGGAATTACGCTTCCTTTACACGGTTTATGATTGCAAAGAATTAACCAAGTCTGCTCAGGTGTTTACTGCTCTTGTATATTTCTGCATGCATTTTAGTGTTGGTCTGTGATTTGTTTTAATCTCAAAGAATGTGACTGTTAATTATCCCCTCTTATTGTGAATTCTTATGTGACTTTTAATTGAATATTAGTTAATGCATATCTGGTTTCTTTTTTCTTTTTTTCCCAGATAAATTAAAGGAAAATAAGAGTTTGTTTCACACTTGTTTAAATTTTAATTGCCTTTTCAAGTAACAAACAAGCTTCAAGCTAAGACTTGCAGATGTTGAAAACTAGGTCATCTTGTTTATGCACAAACTCTGCTTGCTGTACTGCAGAGTGGTGATCTATAAAAACAAATTAAAGGGTGTTCCCAGGATTAGGCAAGTCGATAAGAATGTTAGAGTATCCTTATTGCATCCTGCCATGAACTAACCGTTATTTTTTATTAGTTATTCACCTATTATAATCCTGTTTTTTGCTTACTTGGATTTACTTTAGCTATCAGACTCTGGGTGAGTAATTTTTGAGGAGATTCTTCACTCAAAATCTATCCCATGGAATCTAAGACTGGTATTTCACCAGGATTGATCCAGTGCTTTCTAGAATTTGGTCTCCTTTGCATGGTAACTTTACACAGGACTGGTCACCATGAAGAGAACAGAATTGTGTCAGATTATAGTCATACCGTCTTTTTAACCACAAGATTAATCTGAAATGTGTTGACATAAATCTGTTTCCTTTCTTCACCTCGTGTTAGTCATACCGTCTCCCCTGTAAGCTATTCAGTTTGCTGAAGTGGTGCGTATAAACAGGCTAATAGTTCTTGTCTTCGCTGCAAAACCTTATTATTTAAATATTAGTCAGGACTGTGAGGGTAAGTAAGTATAAAATGCTGACATCACAACAGGTTATATGGACACTACAGGATCACATGTGGTGAACTAGGGTGAACACTCAGAAAGCACAGTGAGAAGTTTTGAAGATTTTGGTCCACCTTATCTATGCTGTGTTTTCACAGCCAGTATTTTCAGTGATGTGATTTTAGTGAGTTAAAATGCAACCTGGATTTCTAATGAAGACCTACTTACAGTTTGGTTTTGTTTTCTTTTTCTGAATCTGTTGCCTCTTTATGGAAGTAACAAGAAAGATATCAGATTTCAGAAAATTTTGAGTTTTCAGTGCTTTTCATGTCAGCTTGGTAAATAATACAAGAAGAGTGCTTCATTTACCCCTGCTATTTTCCAGTCTTGTTCAGAACAAAAATGTG
This sequence comes from Lathamus discolor, assembly GCF_037157495.1. Taxonomy (NCBI): domain Eukaryota; kingdom Metazoa; phylum Chordata; class Aves; order Psittaciformes; family Psittacidae; genus Lathamus; species Lathamus discolor. Next base: position 90,798,997 of record NC_088886.1, on the reverse strand, counting down.
GTTTCATGAGAACTGAGAGAAAATGGTTAATATGTACTAGTTTTAAGTTTTCCTTGCTAATTTCAGACTCTGTAAATGATTAGAGTCCTCATGCAAAAGTCTGCATTAATGCCATGCTAAGAGACTGAGCATTTGTCTCTGTAAGATACCTTTCTTTTGCATTTTTCACCATTTTGTGACTCAGAAATGGTATAGGAATAGATATAACAAAATCTTACTGCAGTGCTTGGTAGGTTGAGTATATTGTCCACAGGAAAGGCTTATTATCTCTTTCTGTTTCCCTGCCTCATCCTGTTCTGCCTGTTATCTTCCTGTCTGCTTCTATTTTAGAAACATATGAATACATGTAAATAGATGATCTTGTACGATTTGTGATTTATTTAGCAAGTCCTTCACTTTCTGATAGTGTGTGGGGTTTACTCAAAACATTAGCACTTTAAACTCACTGATATGATATAGAACAGAAATGGAAGAAGCTTGCTTTGTTATTTAGAGCATTTGCTTCACTTAGAAAATTTATTTAAGATAAAATTTGCAAAAATTGCTATGCTAGGTTGATAATGTTCTGTTTTTCACTGGATAACTGGATTTTTAACGAAACCTGTATGGCAAATGGCTAGCTCCTTTAAAGTAAAATAACTAAAACCTGAAAAGGGTCCAGTTTTCATCTGAAATTTTCATTGTATGAATGTAATATTGTAGTAAGTAAATAGTTATCAATTTTGATGCCACTGCTGTCATTTTCCTTTGTACGCTTGGTTCTTTGAATCCACTACATATGCAAACTGAATCTTACTCTCCCTTCTTTCCCCCACCATGAGTGAAGAAATAATATTTTCTAGTTCTACATTGCTCCTTTACAGATCAAAACATATCACAAGGAAGAGCTTAAGGCTTGAGGCAAAGACCACATTCAGTAGCAACCATGTGACTCAACTGTCCAGGGATTGAAACAGAATTTAACTCTTGCTAGCATTTTATTGAAGTTTTAACCTGTGATGTCTTTTATTCATTTACACACAAATCTCAGTTGCAGCGCTTGAGCAGCTATGCAATGTAATCTGTACAAATGCCATAAAATAATTTGAGAGGATGTAGAAAGTGGGGCAATGTCTTCATCTCTCATTTTGACTCATTAAAACAACTACATAAGTTGTTGATAAAACTGGCTGCATATGTTTTACCAAATGCTAGATTGGAATTGTAGATACAAGTGATTGTTTTCTTGGAACAATTAAGAAGGTTGGCAAAGTGGCACTTGGTCACAGAAACCTCTTTTTTGGATCTGAAAGAGAAACAACAAACTTCAAACTTAGATACCATTGAGAATAATTGGTCTTGGATTCTATGAGAAAGGAGATAGCTGCTTCCTGTTTAGTGAAGTGAGGAGGGAGGATATAAGCAGGAAGATAGTGCCAAGGTGATCGTTTACTTGGGGAGAGTGATAGGTAAATTATAGCCTGTGGGACATGAACATGTTTCACTTGGAGTCAGTAGAGAAGCCAGAAATAACTTATCTTGACCTTTAAATTCTGTTTCCAGAATTAGAATTTGGAAAGGAAGGGAAAGGAACAAAACAACACAATTTAGTGAATGATTTATTTAAGTTTACTTGATTTGCAATCTGAGTAAATGTAACATGCATCAGAAGTACTGAAGCAATAATATTATTTTAGTGCAATTTTAAACTCATTTTCATCAGTGAAGGTTTGCAGTTGATCAAATTGATCTGAAATATATTTTATGTATTGTCTGTTAATTTTTTGCAGATAAAATACAAGGCTGTTGAATAGGCTGAAATTTCTTGTTTTGGTGTGTTTTGGGGATTTAGGGGTGGTTTGGGGTTTTTTCTTATTCTGGCAGAGATGTTCTTGATTACATTTGTCCTCTTATAATACTGTTGCCTTGCTTTAGAGATTATGTATCTTGAGTATGTGTATCACACATAGACCCCCTGAAGTCTTTTGAAATCAGAGCAGTTAATAGTTAATGACAGTTTATTATGCATTGTACTGTAATTCTGACTGCTGATCCTATTTGGAGAAATCTGTTTTGGGCTAAAAGTAGTTAACTTCATGAACCATGTTGATTTTTCCTTTACATTTTTCCTTTACAGCTGTAATGGTGGTATTTATTTATTTTCTCAAAAATTCATAATGTATGGTAAAAGGCATTGAATTAGAAAGTCATTTACACTGTTCTGTTTTGATACTGCTATTGAGATTTTACTAATGTTGTTACACTTGTTCAGGGATGATTTGGTTTCAAAATTTTTTGGCATCAGTTTCATACCTTTTCTTAAAAAAAAAAAAAGAAAAAACTTTTTTTGTTTTCTACATAGCTTGCTGTTTCTGTGTGCCAGAGGTTATCATGCACATCGCCTTTAGAATATGTTTACAATACTTAAGATAAGTGTTTGGGGGATGGATGTGGTGTTTTTGTAGCTCATCAATAGTAGAACTTACTGAAATTACAATATCTCTTGATAGAAATGAATCTGAAGTACACAGTATGACTCGGTTATTTGGACAGCCCTGGCTCATTATTTGCAGAGGAATAATCCCACATAATATACTGCAGATAGGGCCTAGCTATTTTGGAGGTTATTTCTCTTCTTTTGATTCATACAAAACTGAATTCACTACCTGTTTGCCATGGCAACTATCTCTCAATATACCTGTTGCCTTATCTGTATGAGTCATTCTTGACAGGAGTGATCTGACTTGTCCTAAATGGTGTGGAAGCATCCTTACACTACGTGATGGTTAGGCATGAGGCATGCTCACATGTAAAGTGGCAAGATAAACAGAATCCCTATATTCAGGTTACAGATTCAGATGTAATGTCTGTTTTGACCATGGGCAGATACCCATATATTCTCTACTACCCCTAAATGAGACATTGTTGCCACCTTTGTGTAACACTGTTGAATCCCTGTATATAAATTCTCTAAACTGTATTTTGTATATATAATAAATGTACATAATAAGGAAAGACAAATTTATAGATAGCTAAGGAAATTGATCTAGTTTGGTATCCTGTGGGAATTAGTTTGGTAAACTGTGGGAAGCGTTTTAAGAATATATTTATATTTATATTATATTTATATAATTATATATTATATATTTTATATATTATTTATATAATATATATAGATTATTTCTATTTATATATTTATATATATATATATGTATATATATTTATATAAAGGTATCACACCAAAATCAGTGTAGGATGCCATGATTGGTACAGGGAAATGGTGAGAATTTATATTCAAAATCATAACCCATATACAGAATTTGGATTTGCAAACAATACTTCATTTTTAAAGTGAACTGAACCAAAGTCTTAGCAGTAATTCCCTGGGATGATTTGTAGCTCAAAATCAATGTCTTTTTCAGTGTCTTCTTCTTTTTCTTTTCCATTTCTGATGATACTTAACTGAAATTAGGCAATGCCCCATGAAGTAACTGATAGAACACTCATGAAGTGTGGAGGAAACAATCCTGGGGGATTGTACAAATAAATTGTACATTTCTGCTGTGTCTGCCATACCTGAATTTGTATATCTCTTACAGCTTTTTCTTCTTTAAAAGTGAAAAAAGGAATCCCTGTCTTTGACCTGACTTGTATAATCCTTTTTTGCATGGGTAAGGAAGAATTTTGAGTGAACAGTCTACCAGGCTACTCTGCCATGGAAATATTTACTGTCATCGTTAAATCAAGCTTCTCTTGTTTGCTTGTGCCACTGCCTCCAAATCAGCTACACTGGAGGTGAGAGGTTACCCAAATGAGGTCTTCTGCTGATCTTGTCTTCCCTTTCATATAGTTTTTATACTAAGCCAGATTAATTCAAGGATTCAAAACCAACAGCATACCTTCAGTGTTGTCTTGTCTACCTTCTGCTAGGATTGTTATCTTTGGGTAAACAGTCAAAAGCTCTGTAGACTGTTTTCTCAGTCTGAAAATATATCCAAAATGTTCATTACAAAGTTATTTTCTTTCATTTTTTAAAATAGCTTTGTTTGTTTGTTTGGAAGGACACAATAAACTATTCAGCCATACTTTCTGTTGCTGTTTCTTCAGCCTTTTTTCTCACTCTCTTGAGTGAAGCTGACTATTTTGCTTTAGCCTATAATGATTCTGGGTTTTTAACCCAAGAATGAAGCTGATTCCTCAATCCTGTGTACGAAAAAAGTGAGTCTCTTCCACAGTTACACCGGTGACACACATCATGGCTCTAACTATCATGGTTTAAACCATCATTTGGGTAATAGATTCGTAGAATCATAGAATACCAGCTTGGAAGGGACTTCAGGGATCATCTGGTCCAACCTTTCTAGGCGTAACATGACCTAGACTAGATGTCCCAGCACCCTGTCTGGCTGAATCTTAAATGTGTCTAGTGTTGGGGAATGCATCACTTCCCTGGGGAGATTCTTCCAATGGCTGATTCTTCTCATCATGAAATATTTTCCTCTAGTGTCCAACTGGAATCTTCCTGGGATTAGTTTGTACCCATTGTCTTTTCAATGTGACTCATTGTAAAAAGGGAGTCTCCACCTTCTTTGTAGCCACCCTCTTAATACTGGAATATGGTGAATAGGATGTTCTCCCCTAAGCTTTCACTTCTCAATGAGTTTGTCTTATTGCTTTAATTTAAGTAACCTAACTACTTTTTAAAAACATAACCATAATTTTGATTTCTAATTGTTCAAAAAGTGAAAGGTATTAGACGTGTGACATCTCAATACCTAGAACATTACTCCTATCACTCCTGTGAAAGCATGACAGAAGACTGATAGCTTTGCAAATAGTAATTATGATCAGAGATGAGGAAAGGTGTCTTATTGAAAGGATTACATTGAGATACCTTATCTATATTTAAAGTAGAATCCATGTTCTACTGTTATTTTTACATAGAGTTTCCACGAGTCACAGCTGGAGAGATTTTTCATTAGAATGAAAACAAATAATGCATGTGAAGTATGATAGCAGTTTGGGAATTCCTGCCAGGGACCAAGATTTCACAACACTGTTGAAACTAGTCACCAACAGAACTAATGCAATTTAATGACATTGTTATGTACTAATGTAACAATATTCCACACAGGAAGGAAAGAAGGGCTGTTTGCATTTTAGAGCAATATTAAAGCACATCTGAGAATTTATCTTTTTCTTTGGTCGTAACTTTCTGACAGTTATATATATATGGACAAATCCTTTTGCTGTTTGTACCGTTGCAGATGTCATTTGGACTCTACTTTTGCACTGATGCTTGTTCTATGCCACATCCTATTTAACTGTCAGCCAAAGCAATAACAAAGTTTTTACCCAGCAACTCACAAAAGTGCACTTTACAACTTGGGTTAGGACTAAATGCAATAGTAGTTCCAGGTGGATTTAATTTATTAATAGGTAAGTTTATTAGCCAAAAATAAACCCAGAGTCTTATTTAAAGCTAGATAAAATTCATTGCTAGGTTTTCATTCCATTTCACATCGAAAAGATGACAGATTTTCTTGACTGATCTTTTTTCCTGTGTTTGGAAGAAGGAGTCTGACTTGTTTTCATCTTTTTCTTTCTTTTTTTTTTATTATGCTAATTTATATCATTGTTAAATCATTGTTTTTAACTGTATTGTTCAGAGTGACCAAGAGTCTAGCCTAGAGTGTCTGTCCAGCTAGAATTAGTACTGTATCTTGGGCAATGTAGCTCTGTGGTTACTTCTTCAGGGTGTATAATACTCATTCTGTATGTCTTAGCTACCAGATGGTGAATTGTATTTTCATCTCTCATTTTTCTTTCAGAAATATTTTACTGTCTAGTCTTAGGCAGTTAATATATAAATACAAGATACTAATTTGTCTGTAGCAAACAGCATAGTAGATAATAAAAAAGAGGTGTATTGTGGTATATACCCACAAGATGGCAGATTAACTTTAGCATATGTGACCTTCAGCATTTGCTGAATTTTGGTTTTACATATGAAGCCTTAATGTTTTATTGATTCCAGAAAGCCTCTGCCTGCCTGTTAAAGGGGTATATGCTGGAAATAGAGTGCATAGCACCTCCCCTTTGTGCAGTGGTATTAGTAAAAATTTAACCAATAACATATCTGAGAGCACTAAACAATTCTTTTTTCACCTAGCTACATCAAAACTCTGACTTCTCTGCTAACAATTTAAAATGGTAAAGTGTTTACAAATCATGTAGTAAAGGATGGAAGAACATCTAACCTGATTTCCTTTTATGACAAGGTGACCTGTTTAGTGGATGAGGGAAAGGCTGTGGGTGTTGCTCACATAGACTAGTAAACCTTTGACACTGTTTCCCACAGCATCCTCCTGGAGAAACTGGTGGTTCATGGCCTGGAAGGACATATACTTTGCTAGGTAAAAAACTGTCTGGATGGCCAAGTCAAAGGGTTGTGGTGAAGAGAATTAAATCCAGTTGGTGGCTGGTTAAAAGTGGTGCTCCCCAGGGCTCAGTATTGGGGCCAGTTCTGTTTAATAACTTTATCAACTATTAGGATGAGGGGATTGAGAGCACACTCAGTAAATTTGCAGATGACATCAAGCTGGGTGGGACTGTTGATCTGCTTGAGTGTAGGAATGCTCTGCTGATGGATCTGGACTGGCCTCAGTGCACTGATTCAGCCTAGTGTATGATGTTCAACAAAGCTTATTGCTGGGCCCTGCACCTGCATCACAACAACTCCATGCAATGCTACACTGAAAACCCCTAGCAGCCTGCATTTCTTTCCTGGGGAAACAAAGTATTCTGGGAAGAGAATGAGATAGTCGCTGTGTCTTGTCCAGTGTAAGGTCAAGCTAAAGCAGGGTCATACTTCCTCATCTGAGAGCTATGAGGTCCTGCTTAATTCCACAATGTATGTATAACCTGGAGGGATAGCCTAGATATATAGGATAAGAAGGAGGAGTTCTGTTTAGGCTGTCTCCTGTCTGTGCTGGGATGCATTTTGCCTGCTTATTTCATTATTTATACTGTTTACTTCTTCCCTTCACTGAGTGGTACCATGATAGTAGTTTAGCCAGTTTCTCTGTGATTTTTGATCAGCTGATGTTTAGAGTCTCATAAACGGGCAAAATGCTGCAATCTGGACACTCTTAACTGCAGGTGAACAGTATATAATTTCTGTGTGTTTCCCTTTCAATAAAAGCCATGTGTAATAACAATTGCAGCCCATTATAAAATCTGTTTCTGTAATGCCTGTGTTTTGTATGTTTGGACATAAAACATCCCTTTTATGATTTTTATGCTCAAAATTGCATTTTGAAGGACATGAAACATACATAAAACACTGGGGGTTTTAATTCATTTTCATAAGCCTTTATTAATTAATCTGGGACTTTCTTCAGATTTTATATCTTGAAAACTGTTTTCTTTTCATTGGTTTCTGTTTGGATCAGGTTATTTGGAAATGTGCTGTATGCATTCAGCAGCAGTAGCAAAACAAAGCTTTGTATTCTGGCTCATCGCCTCCATTGCAGGGGCAGACAGGTGGTGATGTCCTGTCACCATGACTACATGCAGCCTTTAGGGAGGGCTCTTGTAAGATGATAGTAATTCCTGAGTGGGGGAAGGGCATCAAGATATACTCCTCCTAGCTGTGGGCTCTTTTGTATGGGTTGCACTTGATAACAAGCCTACCCCTGTCGCATGCGTGTGTGCTCCCTGAAATGCAGGAATCAGAGAGTATGCATCACTGCAGACAGTGTAGGAGGGGCTGCTCACATTTACTATTTACAGTAAAAGTCTTTACATGGATTAGAAAGGCAAAAGAACAATTACAGTCACACTGTCTAAGCTTCTGCATTGTCTTACCCATAGATTTTCCCAGAGTTAGGCACTTCAGAAAGAAAGGTATACCGGTGCTGAGGTGAAAGGTTAAAATCTGGCAGTGGTTTAGGGCATTGGCCTAAATGGGAAGGAAGGGCTCTGTGGCTGTGACTACATCTAGTGACAGAAAGTAGCCATGCAGTAGTGGGAAGCGTTAGTGAGGGTAGATGGAAAAAGTCCTTCAGCTCTGTTCTCCCTCAGTGAGTCCCGGCGATTTAGGTAAGTAGAACTAAGAAGCTGTGCCTGGCACCCACAGACCACCAGCTTTCACTTGTGAAAGAGGTCTAATAATATTTGCAATGATTAAATGCGGTTTGACCTTGTTGATGTCATAGCTGAAAAATGGGATTGCCTCATCTTTGGCTTCAGATTTGAATGGCTTAAAAAATAATTTTTAAGTGGATTGCCAGTATTGTCCTTTTACATGTTTTTATGCATCCTGACCTGGCACAGCCTTATTTAAAATTCTGAGATCTGCCAAGACCACAGCTGGAGTTGGTGTTGCTGCAGGATACTTGTCATTTCAGTTCTACTGCTCCCCTGCAGCAGCACAGGTAAATGTCTCTGCTACTGGAGTGTTTGAGTAATGTGAGAGAAACTTGAGAGGGATGTAAAAGAGTTAAATAACATAAACCAAAAAATCACTACGGTCATAGAATTGTTTGGGTTGGAAAGGATCTTAAAGATCACCTTGTTCTAATCCCTCTGCCATGGGAAAGAACACCTTCCAGTAGACCAGGTTGCTCAAAGCCCCATCCAACCTGGCTATTGGACTTGAAGGGACAGAACAAGAAAAATGAAAGCTGGCCTTGTAGTTCAGAAGGGATTTTTTTTTTTGTTGTTTACATGACTGAAATTTTACTTTTAGGAAAATGCAGCTGTCACTCTATATGTCTACATGTAATACCTGGTTAAGATGAGTTCTGGAAAAGAGTTTGTAATCTGTGATGTTACTACTGTTATTCAGTGTTGGGATTTTCAGCCATAAATTCAGCCAGGAATGCTGTAAACAGAAAAAAAGAGAAGGTCTCCCTGATTCAAATTTAATGTGGGCTGACAGAAGGAATGAGAGTTTAGTGCATGAGGAGTGTAAAGAAGGGAAGAAACCCTTCCATTTGAATGGAAATTACATAGAACTGGCTAAAGAGAGGAAAAGACTAGTTAATCCTTCAAGTGTATAAGTCCCCATAGTGAGTGAATAAGAGTTACCACCTGGATTTTAATTTCACAAGGGAAGAGACTCTGTGTATGTTTTCAGTGCTGTGGAGGAGTGCGGGAGCAGTGGTGAACTGCAGAGAATGATTGGTCTCCTTTGTACTCCATTCTCAGATGCAGCAGTTCCTTCAGTCTGCTGTTTGCTCCTAATGATTCAAGAACAGAAAGAAGCAGTGACCTAGAAAACATAGAAATATCATCTTACTGTAAAATGTTTACAGTCTCTAGCTTTAGCTAGACAAATTCTGCAGAATGATGAATTGGGAACAGCCTTGCTAGTAAAGTGTCTTTTAAAATTATCAGTTACATATTTTAATCTGAAGTACAACAAGGAGTGTTCTTATATAGGCATATAATCTGAAAAATAGAAGTAGAATGATTAGAACAAAAAATACAGGCTTGCCAAATAGCTTTGACAATTTAGTAGCTCAGCCATCAAATTGCCCTGCCTACTCCATTGACAATTAAATAGCATAAGTTACCTGTCTAAAAAAACATTACTTGTTCTGGGCCAGTATTCTGAAACTAATAGAATAACGGGGGGCTTTGTATTTTAGTTACTTGCTAAGTTTTAGGACTTGTTCTTGCATGTCTGTCATGAAGACATACAAGGTGTCAACATAAATTCTGATGCACTCAAATCATGGTATGCAAAAAGTCTATAATCGTGCTGGGTCTGAGCATGAGCATGGGGAATTCCACTATAGGGCTGCCAAATGGAGGCCAAGTACCAATGGAGGCAAGGCCCTTTGCGCTCAGTATATATTTCTATGTGTATGGCCAGCCAGTGGAATTTTGCTTTATGTCTGCATTTGGAACTCTTGAAATTCTTTTGATGTATATCAGAAATCTGAAGGGCATGAGCAGAGGATGAAGGTAATTTAAATACCACTGCTGCCTTTCTGTATTTCCTACTGCACAGCTTGGACAAACCAGATAATTTATTCTCATTCTTTGAAAGAAAAGAAAAATAAAGGAAAACAAAATTGTGCTAAATGGACCAGTTACAGGTTTTTGTAAAAAATATATAAATGAAAATGCATGTGTAAATTAAGCATTTTAAAATATAGACTGGGTTAAAATGCTGCCTTATGAAATGAAGATAACAGTAAAATAAAAATAATTGCTTGTCCTCATTTCTGCACAAACTCTGCAACACATGAATTAAGGATGTGCCTGGTGCAGATGGGAGATGTTAGTAACATCCTTTCTACACAGCACACATTCATGGAAGTAGCATATGCTCTGCCAGTTTTGTCCCTTGTCACTTTCAGAATTTGAAAAGAATGTGCTGTTCCCTGATGCCTGGAGTTGCAGCAGCAAAATCCCATCCAAAAAATGAATGATACCTATGATATGTGTCCCACATGTTAGGATCTGACTATGCCAATTAAAGCCACCATCCCTTTATTCTTCTATAACTTTTTGTCCGTAAGTCTTTTTTTTTTTTTTTTTAATGTTAGTTAAGAGAGAATTTATACAGCTTTCCTGTTGCATACTTTCACAAGCTTCTCAGATCTTTATCTGCTTATTTGCATGAAGGGGTAGGATAAAGCCTTTGGTATTCAGCAGAGACAAAAAGCTGTTATTTTTTTCTGGGTCAATCAATTTTCTTCCTTAGATCAGAGCTGGGATCTCTGAAGTGTATACTGGAACTGAGCTTCCTGCTGTTGTAAGATTAGACCCATCACTGTCATCCCCCTGTAATAGCAACAAGAGAGAAAAATGTGAACAAGTGTATGTTTTTGTGACTGATGAACTCAGTCAATCAGTTTCAGTTCTCTGGGAAAGAAACTCATAATACAAACACTTAGAGTGTGTGTATGACATAATTAAAAAAACTGTGCATGTTATCTGTGAATATGACTGCTATTATACAGCATGCTGTTAAACTGCTTCTTTTGGTCTGCTGGATTTAATATCACTGCATTAGACTGAGGGACAAAACGTCATGACCCACTTTGGTTTAGGATGGCCAATTTCACTCATTAAGACTGTACTTTGCTTTCAGAAGGCATAGCCCCAGGTATGCGCTTACAGCAAAGCACAAGCAAACCCAACAGTGCTACATCAGAAAACTGGTGGGACAGAGTGTTTGTGATCCATGTACAGTCTATACAGGTTTTATAGTAAAGAGTAAATAACCCTCTGATACTGAAATTCTCATAAGGCTTGCAGTCTTACAAAAAAACTGTGCCATGTAGGGTCTAGTAAATGCATTTTGTATTTGTAATATGTGTTTACTATAACAATGAACGATACCTTTTAGGGCTGATAGCATTTTTCCTTTTGCCCCTTAATGTAGGTTATGAGAAAAAAAAAACATTAAATGGCTTTTATTATACAGGAATTCTACTTGAAGTGTAGAATACTTGGGAATGGATGCCTGCTTTACTGCTATAAATTGTTCATGATATGTCTTTTCTTATATGCATCAAACATAGCACTTGCTGCAGAGATGCATGTGATTCGTCTTCTGGGAGATGATAATTTGCTTCAGTCTACCTAGGCTACTGCTGTACAATTTATTTTCTTAGCTTAACTGAGGCTCATGTTGCATCATGTTTTCTTCTATGGGGGTGAAGTATTTAATTTGTAAAGTGGTGGAGAGTATGTGTTGCATTACAAAGACAGCACATGCCTGCTCTGTGGTGTTTAGTGGAAACAGATCACAGCACTCCACCATCCCCATTTACCTTATCCTCTTGTTATTAAATTGTACATGAACTAATTATAATCTTTTAGAAAGCATCCGATGTAACTTGCTCAGTAATTTGAACACATGAGTAATGAACTGTGGTTACTATTTGCTTTTGTCTATTTATAATGATTTTTTTCTGAGGTTTTCAGCTTGAGTCACATGGTGTTGTTTCTCTTTTATCTCTGGATAACCAAACATTCTTCAAACAGGCAACAAATAAAAATAATGAAAACATTTTACGTACTGGGTTTTGTTGTTACTTCAGTGTTTTGGTTTTTTTGTATTCTTTTTTTCCTGCTCAGATTTCTCTGTTTTTTTTAATTTATCTATCTAGATGAAGAACTAAAGAGATGAACATAAAAAAATCACAACAAATAGCACTTCAAGAGAATTAAGCTCTTCAATTTATAAATATTCAATGGTAACAATTCTTGTGGCAATAATAATAATGTGCCATGCAAGCCGTATACTGGAGATGAACCCTGAGTGAGGGCTTTCTTGATTTTATTAATTCCTATCATAAGTGTACTATCTAAATGATTGATTTTTTTTTTCTTTTTTCAATAAAGAAATTAATAATTGGCTAAGAAGTGCTGAGTACTTACAGTTTCCTTTAATGGATTAATGAGTTTCACAGTAAATACATTTGACTGCTGGGGATGTTAACTTGTCATAATGGCAGTCCTGTTTATTATAACTGTGGCCAATCTGCTCCTTTTTGGAGGAAGTGTTGGGGGGGTGGTGGGGGTTTGTGTGTGACTGGTTTTTTGGGTGGGTTTTTGATTTGGGTTTTTGGTTTGGTTTTTTTTTTTATGTTTTTGTTTGGTTTTGCTACCATGTACTGAGCTTCCTTCCTTTGTTAATATTACTTCAGTGCTGAATTAGCTTCAGTTAATTCTGCAGGCTCATTACTCTTTTATGAGTGTGCACATGTTAGTACTGCTGCATTAGCTCATGTGAGGCACTAGGACTTCTGGGAACACTTGCTTGGGAACACATTAAGCTGTGCTGCCTTGTGAATTAATTTGCAATGTACTGAACAGGAATATGTTTCATTTCTGGGCATCCATGTGGAAATTTTTTCATTTAAAAACTCGTTAAATAAAAGTAGCAAGTAATGAATTTATAAGAGTGACCTAGCTCTACTGTCAGCATTACTAATATTCTCATTATGGCAATACATAACAGATAAGAGGTTTAATACAGAGAAGAAGGCATTTTGTTTGGTTGGACACATTGCAAATTCACCTGTTCATGGACATGGATCAATAGAGTCATGAGGATTAAGTCATGAGGAATTTAGGAGCCAATAAGGGATATTCCTTTGACTGGAAACTGTGGAGAAGGGACTACACACACAATGGTAGTGGCAGTGTGGAATATAAAACCACACTTGAGTGGGATAACCATCACTACTGGATTGCTGAGTAGCATGGAGGGAGTTCTTTCAAATAGCATTTCTGTTCAAATGGTCTGGAAGCGGAGGAGTATGTAATGTGATATTTAAATTATACAAACTATTCGAATGAAAAAAACCCTGTTGATATATTTCTGTGGAAAAAGGAAAAGGTAGAAGGCAAGAAGTTCACAAAAACAGCAAAGGGTAATTAAAAGGACAGACATGCCCTCAAAGCAGTGAGCCTATTTATAGTCTAGGTTAAACCAAGACCCTCAGCTATTCCTGCTGGTCCAGGCCAAAAGCAGTGTCAATGTCTTCCCACATACAGTTCTTGGTAATGAAGTCGGGTACAGTAATCCTGCAGAGTACTGTAAGAGACTCCACGTTTCTGAAATCAATGATGAACTGTCATTCCTCATCAGAACACTTGCTAGCATGTTCACAGAGCAGAAGTTCTTCAAATTTTAGGTGATTTGAGCAGTGATATGAATAGGTATGAGTAAAATGGAATTACTAATTGTGAAGTCAGGGACCAAAGAAGCAGAAGAGCTCTAAAAGTCTCTGGAAGTAAATTGAATCATTTATGAGGTTAGATAAGGTAGTTAGAAGAGTGTTGGAATAAATAATGCACATAACTTTGAATTCAAAGATTTTCATATTGACATTAACAGAATGTGATTAGATGATTCTCTAATTTCAGCCTAGAGGCCAGGTACTTTTAAGGATGCCTGTGGAAGACAGTGTCTTGAGCTTTAATCCTGTATTCTTACAAGGCCAGGGACCAGGTCCAGGAACTAATCATATGAGCAGGCTAGGCAATTCCATGTGTTCTTGGTAAGGCATTTTTCTGGTGCAGGTAAAACCATTCATGCAAGCAAATACAAGTTCCCTATTTCATAGTGTACCAGCTCAGAGACCCGGCTGCAGTGATTGTTGATGCTTATCATATCAGAGATCTTAAGATTTAATATTTAGCCAAAGTATGGCTTATATGGCATAGTATCCAGAGATGATGAAAATGCTGAAAATATGGCAGTAAGCAAACTCCAGAAATATTCTACTTATTGCTAATTTTAAACTGTGTTATTTTAAATCAGATGATGTGTTTCAATGTACTACATCTTTCTGTCCTTGAACAGCATGAAGTCAAAAGTTATAGGGTCAAAATAAAAGTTGAGTCAAAAGTTATGGTATAGTATCTGGGCATTATGACTATGCAAAATACTTAACACAGCTGAGTTTCAGTGCAGACCCCTTCTTGGGAGATCAAGTGAAATGGTATTTATTACTTTTGAGAATTGCTGGAATAAAAAGAATCATGGTACAATTAAAACCAATTTTCATCTCTTTGTGGTGAGCCCTTTGGTTGAATGTTATAGAGGACCTAACAGATGAACTCTGTTGGAGAGTTTGTTTGCATATTTAAGACTCATAAAGTGTAAGCAGCTTTGGTAGCAGCAATGTGGCAAACTAAAACAATACCTTAGATAACAAGCACTGCCTTTATGCTTCAGAAGGGCTCTTGAGGGTTGACAGAAAGGCTGCTGGGGCAGAATGTGTAGGTGTCCTGTGTTATCCCCAGATGGCATGCTGGTGGCAAAGAAGTCAAAATCAATGGGGTGTGGTCAAAATTATCAGATTTTTTGTTTTACATAAAAATTAAAATGTGAAGAATAACATATTTGGTTCTAGTGATAAAGAGAACATTCTTTATTTGTACCAAAGCCAGTTTTTATCTTGCTTTAACCAAGAGAAGGACAGAGACAAAGAGGAAAAGAAAAAAACCCTAAACCAAAACCAAACAATAAAAAAATGAAATCTTTATTTTTTGGCTCATCTGTAATATTGTTTACGCTGTTTATGGTAATAGCAATTTCCTGCATGCATTTCACCAACACATTACAAGTCAAAAACATTTGTGAAAGAAAGATTCTACATTTAATGTTAGCTTGTGTATGAAACACAAAATGTCCTGATGTCCTTAATTATACAAATGTGCCATTTTGTTCTTGGGAAATATTGTGGATCCTAGTTTTACAAGTCTAGTGCAGCATGATTCAAAAAGAATAAGAATAGACTATGTAAACAGACACTGCAAGATAGCAATGATTTAATGAACAATGAGACTATCTTGGAACTTCTGATTCAAACAGCGCTAGAAATTCGCACATTCCTCTAATACTTTCCTTGCTATGTCCTGTTACCAGATATAACTATTTGGAAACAAGCTGGGTTCCAGATTTACACAATTTACTTCACATTGAAATATATTCAAATATAATATTAAAACAAGATAGTCTACGAATACTCATTTTTCTTCTCATAGTGTGATGATGCCAGTTTGAAATAACTGTGGTTAAAAAGTGAATGAGGAAAGAAATATAAGAAACAGTGATCTAAACTTGAAGACACTTTTCTTATATACAAAACTGTTGCCAATGTTATTTCTTTACATTATTTATATATGCTAACCATATTTTCAACAGGTTAAACAGTTTGCAGTACGGCCTGTACAGTCTGATTCTACACCATATAGTAGCCACTTCAATTTTAAAATGCAAAACTAAAGAAGCTCATAAATAGCTGCAAACTATTGCTTAATGATTTGAAAGAATGAGGTCTGCTTGGACAATTTGATTCACTTCACCACTGACACATGGCTTCCTATAGTGGAGACTGTCGGCAGTGGAAGGAGCAAGATACAGCAGCAAAAGCATTGACATGCATCAGTGATACTCTCCAAACTAACTATAATGACACAGAAGACAACATGTCCCATTGAGCTCTTGCAAATTACCCATACTGTGGTACATATCTGATGCAATTCAATGTGGCAAAGACATTTAATTCTATGCTCAAATATGCACAACAGTATACCATTAATATTTACATGGAAAAGGGTATTATTGATTCACTGGATGTCAGCTATAATGAAAGAAGGCAGTAACTCAAGTGTAATCCAGGAAAAAAATCCAGCTGTTGAAAAAAAAAAAAAGAGAAGAACTCTCAAGTATATGTTGGCAAAGCTGTTTTTCCAGTGCAGAAACCACACAATATTTTTTAACAGAACCAAGAACTTGTGCATGTTTAATGATTTGCATAAAAATAAGTCATTGCAGATTCCTGTAAATTAGGGGAGACTTTCCAGGCACATTAATCTGGATGCAGTCATACAAGTACTTAGAACACCTCAAGTTTAAGAGCAACCCTGAAACTTGGAAGTTCTTAAAATCTTTAGCTTTGTGCAATGTCATATTTTCATTTATGCATGATTGACAAGTGCAGCGTGCCTATGCAAATCACTTCCCTCTGTACATTATAGAGAATCTGAGAGTAGAACACCTGGTCCTCATACCTCTTTCCCCAACATAAAGCCTACTACAAAAATAGTCACATGTAATAGTAAACAACTTGTGAATTAAAAAATAATAAATACACTAATACTGCTTTTGTAAAAATCTGACAAATGTAGCAGTTGCATTACAAACAGTGAACAGAATTACTGTTCTATGTGTTTGCAGAATGTGAAACAAAAAATTATCGCTTTGCACTCAATTCATGCTCCATGTTCTCTGTGGAGCCACTTTTTCCCTCATTCTTAGCAGTGTCAGCTGTAGTGAAAACAGTAACCGCTTGTCAAGTTTGTTACCCTGATTCACAGAGTCACAGTTTGATGATGAAGGTTCACTGTTCTGTTATAGGCACTGACCTTAAGTATATATATAATGTATATATATGCACACACACACACGCGCGCGCACACACACACACATATATGTGTGTAAAAACTGTCAGTTTGGCATAAATCTCCTGCAGAAGTCCAATTGATGCTTCGTTCTCAAAGACTGTAAACAAGTTGTCCAACAAGCAGAATTCTTAGATCTTTATTTTTTATGTTCCCTGACATCTTTACCTTTGTAGTTCTTTTCTGCTTTGTCTTTTTCATATTTTTCTTTTTCTGGCTTTGTTACACTGTCATAAGAAGGTGGGGAAGTTGTAGAGGAACTCTCATCCGTCTTTTCTGGAGTGGAGTTCCCATTTAGTTTATCAATAATTATCTCTTTTATAACTGGTCCATCTCCTTCTTTGTTTTTATTTCTGTTATATATACTAGACACCTTTTTAACTTTTTGCCTTAAAAGGTAACACCTGTAAGCACGCTGAATAATGACAGCAGATACCTCCTCCTGTTTTCGTTTTAATGTGGTTGTAATTGGTTCGTAGGAGACTTTAGAAGGATTGGCTGCCATAAACCGATCTTCCATCTGTATTCTGAGGGCATCCATCTCCCCACTTTCCCCCAAAACACGCTTTGTGAAAGCAAACAAGATGTCAAGGCAGTGAATTCTGTCGCCGCTTACCATGGGCAGATCCATTGCAATGAGCTGGACTTTGTTTGGTTTCGCGATAAGAAGAGGAGGATCTAGTGAAGCTGCAAAATCTGACAGCTTACTGTATTCTATGAACTGTGTTGCATCGGGATCAAACTTCTCCCAGACTTCATAGAACATCTCAAAGTCATCCTCGCTCAAGGGTTCAGCGCTTTCTTCAGTAGCAACACTGAAGTTCTCCAAAATCACAGCAATGTACATGTTCACCACTACCAGAAATGATATGATAATGTAGCTGACAAAGAAGAAAATCCCAACAGAAGGGTTGCCGCAGTCACCTTTCACTGAGCTCCCTGGATGATCTTTATAGGGATCACAGTCTGGCTCCCCACTGTTAAGAATTGGGGCTAGCAAACCATCCCAGCCTGCAGATGTGGTAATTTGAAACAGGCAGATCATGCTGTTGCCAAACGTTTCAAAGTTGAACATGTCATCAATCCCAACTTCCCTCTTAACATAGGCAAAGTTGGACATGCCAAATATAGCATAGATAAACATGACCAGGAACAGCAGCAGACCAATGTTGAACAAAGCAGGAAGAGACATCATCAAAGCAAACAGCAGAGTGCGGATTCCCTTAGCGCCTTTAATGAGACGCAGGATTCGGCCAATTCTGGCAAGTCGGATGACTCTGAATAGCGTTGGGGACACAAAATACTTTTCAATCATCTCAGCTAAGAACATACCTAGGGAAAAAAAGTGAATATTTAAAATGCAATTTTAAATTCACTGATTCACTGCCCATAGAAAGATTTATTTATTGCTGTCTCCAAAACAATCAGTATAGGGAGCCTATAGTTATAGCAAAACATCATACAGGCCATTCCATTTTGTTGAAAGCACCTTCCTGATGTTGGAATATTATGTAGGAGAAGGAAAATAAGTAAAAGATGACTTGCTTATGGCAAGGTAATTAGGGTCTGCCTAAGTTTTCAGTTATTTCTAAAGCAGCTTGGAAAGAGAAATTTCTGGTTTAGACTAATTAGTTCTTGAAGCTGAGCCTATTACTACCTTCTTTTATGACCAATTATATGACTTAATTTCTGCAAATTAGTAATTTATTTTTCTTTACCTGAGTATCTACACTGTATCAACACAGCCTTGCTCAGGTGTATCACTCTTTAAGTTTTGTCACACAACTCATTCACACCTTGGAGAGTCATTAGCTTTTAGCTGACAGAAATCTAAATATTCACCAAATCCTTAGTTATCAAAAGCAAATAAAAATCTCACCCCATTCACATACTTTTCAGGTTTAGTACTGAAAACAAATTTGTGGTTAGTTCACATATACCACTAAACATTCCCTGATAATCTGATGTGCCAAATAGTTCCTTTATGTCTTCTGATGTGGAAGATGACAGAAAATAGTATAGAAGAGATAAAAATCTTACAAGCAACATTTCATATATTGTATGCTATAATGTATGAAGATCTGAATCAACATTTAAGTCATAAAGGAAACAGAAAAAATCATATTCATAACATTCAATAAAAATTCAATATCATAACATTCCTGAAACAAATGTTCCCTTTTCCTTCCACTAGTTCTTTCTTGAAAGGGAATTGCTCTTACCTACTATGGAGAGAATCACAACCACAAAATCAAAAATATTCCAGCCTAGAGTGAAGTAGTAATGGCGAAGTGAAATCAATTTCAGGACACATTCTCCAGTGAAAAGGATAATGAACACAAGGTTAATCCGGGATAAAATTGTTTCCATTTCTTTACTTTGGTCATCTGTTTCTACCATCATTGTGACCATGTTAAGGCAGATGAGTATCATGATGCTGATGTCAAATACTTGTTTGGTTACAAAATCAAAGACCATGCCTTGGAATTTGTTCTGCAAAACCAGAGATGGGATACAGTTTATAGTCTGAAAATATTTGTCTTTACAAATGCCAAATGGGAAAGCAGGCCCCTGCAAGATTTAGGAGTGCTGAGCAAGACCCGTTCATGACACAACTGTTAATATATACTAAACACATGTTGGTTTGTGTCTCACTCTGTGAGATTGTTTTGAGAGCAGATCAAGAAGTGTACCACTGTTGGCCGAAGGGATGGGAAGGGAAACAATGCAATAATAACAGTAATAACATTGACAATTGATTCTTTTGTTGTAAAAGAGGTGGTATAACTTGAAAGCCAGCAAGAGTACCAGCCAAATAGATACTTTTATTCTTAGCTGGTTTGTAATACTAATACCCAGAGAGGCCTCTCCGCTTTCTTAATCTAATTGTGCTTGGTGAGATCGTTAAAATGCTGAAGTTACATGTCTCCAACACACCATGACTGCAATATCCTAGTTTTTCTTTAGTACTTAGCTAAATGTTTATTGCCATATGTCTCTCCTCAGAAAGACTTATTTTTAACCACTTGGTGCATAAGGTGCAACAAGTATTTTATTTTTTCCAAACACTGTAGGAGTACAGTAAATAACAGTTTCTTATCTCAGAGACAAATTTATCCTAGTTTACGCTTTGTTCCCTAGGGCATCCTTTTATCCTGTAAGATTATCTGCATCTGTCTTTCTTATTAGGTGACCACTGCCCCCTTCTGTCTTCAGCAAGGGCCAGTGCCTCCTCATTTCCTACACATTAATGGGAGGAGAAAACAGAAAATTAAGTCTATCTGGAGGTAACAAGAACCAATAAATAATACAATCGACTGTAATTTTCTAGGACTTAGGGAATTATGAAATTTATAACATAAACCTTATTAAAACCTACAGTTCATATTTCCAAGTCTATGTTTTTAAATGAAACATGAATGTCTAGTCTACTGAATGAAGAAAAGAAGGGACAAATTCTACCTTTACAATAAAATAAATAGAAATAATATTTTCTTTCCAGACATATAACCTTTTCTTGTTGGCTAAAATCATATTTCCCAATGAATATTTAGTATTAGGGGTTTTAAAATCAAATCACTCTTACCACTGGCCTTGGTATAGGTTTCTGTGGCTTTTTGGATCCCAGTTTCTTCATTGCATTATAATATTTCTTCTGTTCTTCTGTCATAAATATGTCCTGACCTCCAAAGTAAACAAATAGTATCAAAACTAATTACTGCCATATCCATGCATACAACATTTAACTACAGTATGTCTCTCTGTAATATAATACTATAGTATGTCTCTTTGTAATATAGTATATTTGATTTAGATAATAAAAGTGTTGTTCAGGTATTTATAGTGTGGATGTTCATATGCATTCGTAAAAAAACAAAACCTCCCTTTTGTCAAGCTGACAGTTGAATTTTTCTTCATGCTCACTTTTGCTGACATGGCTAAAATGTCTATTTTACTATAAAATTACTATACTGATGCTGTTAAATAACTTGCTGATTTGGGGCATACAACACTGATTGGTTCCTCATGTGTCCTTAATTCTAGACAGACTTTGAAGATTACAGATAGCCAGATCTAAAATGGGGTAACTTTGAGGCACAAGTTGTGTCAGGGGACAGTATTTGGGTCTAATCTGAGGGGTTTAACCACCTTTGGTACAAAATTAAAAAAGTAATCCAAAACATGCCATAGCAAATTATTAATTAAAACATCACTAGAACCTTGACTAACTCAAATTAGCCTTTGTTTGCAGATGTGCATGCTGCCAGTTAGATGTGCAACTGACTGTCTGAATTTCAATATAAAGTAAATTGTGCTTACTGGTGAATCTGAACTAAGAAACATAATGCCAAAGTTTCTTTCTGCTAAACTGTGTATTGAAGTTCAAAGCATAACTGATAGAAACAGAGGAAGTAGCCTCAGATGTGTTTATGGCTCTTTTAAGAAGCTAAAGAATATTTTCACGAGGAAAAAATTCTGTAGTTCACAATTAACTTTAACCTTAGATTCTGTTTAGTACTGTTGCTTTCTACTTGGTTACTGGATAAAACCAAAACAAAACTACTTTTTCACAGCATACAGAGATTTAGAATGATCCTGATGTTCATTTTGGCAGCTGAAGGCTGAGAATCATGAGGCTTCAAAATATTTTAAATGTGATTATTTGTATTTTTTTATTTTTAAAATTATTAAAAAAACTATATGCATTATCCATATATTTTTAAGCAGACTTGTATGTCAAATGTATAGAAATAAATCTTCCTTTTATACCTTTGCAGTGTTATTGCTAATAAATTATAGATTGTATTTGTATCTAACAAGTTCATCTAATTTCTTACAAAACTGTTAGAAAAATAGCTCTTTTGTACACTTTTTTACTTGTATCTTTAAGCCTATTCATGTGAAGTCTGTCGAACTTACTATTAACCCACTATTTAATCAGTTTTCAGAACTATTATCTAGTGTATGAAAACAATCCCGTATTATATTAAGTGCCAACAGTTTATAAGTTTAATTAAAATTAATTTATCTTGATTTTTAAAAGTTAATTAAAAGGTTAATATGGCAGATATTATTACATCTAATCAGAAGAATAATGCACATTCCTTTTCTGCATTTTCATTTTAGCTCTTACACAATTTGCAAACTATTATGACCCAACTCCTGAATTGTCCCTTTTCACTTGTCAAAATGATGAAATGCAAAGGTCAAAATTACACGCACAGATTCAACACAGATTGTGTTAAAAAAGAGACATTTTTATTCAAGGACTCAAAATTACCTTTGATTTTTATTAGCTTTACATAAAAAAGTTATTAATTCGTTATAGTTAATAATTTACAGAACTATGGAAACATTTTAAATACTTATCTTCTTTTTTTGCTGGTTGAAGTTGTCTATGATGACACCAATGAAAAGGTTCAAGGTAAAGAATGATCCAAATATGATAAAGATGACAAAATAAAGATACATATACAAGTTATCCTCATACTTAGGTTGATCTTTTACCTGCAAAACATTATAAATTCTATTAACCATGGGAATATTAAATGTAAAAACACAGCGCATATAATTTATGAGTAGGTATATGCTAACTTACCTAGAAAATCTTTAAACTGTACTCAGTTATTAAAAAGACTAAACATGTCCATTCCACTCAATATTTGGAGAACTGGAGGTTGACAGAATGATTGCTGATATGGAATTTTAGACTAAATATGCACACAGATATGTTTATGTATGTACATATACACAAAGTTCCTTGTATAGAATGAAGAACCAATATGGGACTGAGAGCAGTCATTAATACTTAAAATTTTAACAGCACAAATCTAAATATTTTATATTATGTTCAGTATATTTTGATGTAACAGAATCAATCAATTTTACTATCACCTAAATCTCCCTGCAATTCTTTTGGGCTTACATGATTTAGTTCTGTAGCCAAGTTAAAATTCTAATTCCTAGAAAACAGATGTTCTTCAAACATAGAATGTAATTGCACTTAAATATATAGATAAAGGAAGTGCTCAGACCTAAATAAACAATGAAATGTAGTTACATATTATAAAACAAGATTAATATATTCAACATGTAATAATTACATTATATAATCTTAAATTAATACTCAAGATTACCAAAAGAAGTGGTCAAAACCCCTCTTCTTCTTTTCTAATTAACATTAGCTTTTTAAAAAAAGTCCCATTAAGTTAATTTATCTTATTGCCTAAACAGTTAATTAAGTTAATTTATCTTATTGCCTAAACAGAAGGGAGTAGGATTAATTTTTTCCACTACAAATTCTAAGATTCATGAAATTAGATTAAAGTTCCTTTCTAGACTAAATGTATCTAGAAAAATAGGTACTGGTGCTGATTATAATTCTTAATGTTATTGTATGTGTAGTTGTTTAAATTCTATACTCAGAGCATGGCCAACAGATGATATTTGAAAGTCTTACACTTACATCTCGTGAATCAACAGCAGCATACATAATATCCATCCATCCTTTGAAAGTAGCCTAGAAATAAAATACAGTTGTTTGTCTTTCCTATAAAAATTCATAATGTGGAAAATAAATAGGTCACAGCATTTGGGCCTTAACTTTTAGTAAAATAATATTTAAATATGTAAATCACATTTAATAACACAGGTATATTTTTATAATAATACTATTTTTGAGAAGTCATTTTTCAGTTATTAAAAGTCTCTGAAAGTCTCAGCGGGGGCAAAGTGTGTTTGGAGCTGCAGATTCTTGCTTTGCAGATTAAGAAGGGTAGACTTGGATAGACATTAACGCTGGAGCTATTCAAGTAAAATTTACTAGAGCCACTCATGCTGACAAAAATTTTATCAAGTGCACAGTATGAATTGATGGAGTCAGCAATACAACTTCTGAACATAGATATGAACATGCATCTGAATGCTTTTGCTATGGCTAAACTACCATGGTATTTTTAGAAAGGTTTTAATCCCACACAACTAAAAGGAATAGACTCTGTCAAAAAAATTATATACATATATATAATATATGTATATATATATGTGTATATATATATGTATATATATATACACATACATTGTTTCTTGAGGAATAAGATTTTCAGAAGACCAAACAGTGAACTATGAAAGAACTGGGATTAACTTCAGCAAAACTCTGGGCTGAGTTCCTAAAGAGACTTTGGGTAGAATAGAGGAAAATAAGATCTGTCATCATTGCTCTAAGGCAGTGATTTTCATGGACATGGAACATCCACTATCTGAGGAACACCAAAGGTTTGGTGTGACATGGCAGTTGAAAGCACAAGTGCCCACCCATTAGCCAGGGTTTCCAAGCTTATTCACAATAAAGAAAAAAAGAGCCAAAACACCTGTTAGATGAACAGATAAAAAAGACCTCTCCTAAGGAGATTCAGGAGCGGAATTATCCCAAGGGGTATATTTGCATCTGTGCTTTCCAGAAGTAGCTCTGATACTTTGGTACAGCTGTTACTTTCCACATCAGAAAACTTGCATTCCTGCAGTTTTTATGTCCTGAATCTTGCAGTGCAATGCACATATATATTAAGAAGGTATGCTTGAAGCCAGGCTTCATAGCTCTTTGTGGTTCGGTTGACAATTGGCAGCCATTTGGTGCACTTTGCATAGCAATATTAGAAGAGGATTAGAGTTCGGTAAGAGCAATAAACACAGAAGAGTGGAGGGAGAATGTTAAGGGATACATGCTCAAGAATCCTTTAATCTCTGCAGGAAAAGTAAAGGGCAGAAGGGAATATTTGGAAAAGAAAAGAATCAGAACAAAAAGACTAAAAGACAAGAATGAAAGGTTCACAGTTGTGATGTAGTAATTAAAGACCAACACTGTCTGCATGAATGACACGGATGACATTCAGACAGTTTCAAGAGACTAGAAGTTTTCTTTGTATATCATCAGAGTCAAGTATTGGTAATAAGATGGTTTAGTCTCTAGTGCAAGAGTAGAAATGCAATCTGGTCAGAGAATTAGGATCATCATTCAGTACTACTACTCAGCACATGAGAGTGCTGACTTTACAGACTTTGAATATGTAGTAGTAGTTAATACAATATGCCATGCAATACAATAACATCTAATACTTCACAAGGACAATACCAAATTAACATAAGTATATATGATTCTTTAACAAGCATTAATGGAATATAATAGTTATAAATCATTAGTATTTTTTTCATAAAAGTATTTTACATTTTCCTGTTTTAGCCATAGTTTAATGTCTTTGTAGTTTCATGTACTTCTTAATAAAATACATTTAGTTTTGTAGCAAGTACTGTTTATCTGCCGACATCAAGAGAAAGTGTTATATGATTAATCAGACCTAATACTCAAGTAGGATCTGTTTATTAATAACTATCCATATTCTTCCCATGGACAGCTTCTACTTCTCTTAGAGGATTTCAGACCTCTTACACAAGCATTATGATAATAAAGAATTGGCTCCAAGGTACATGAAACATTGGGTGCGCTAATCTCAGATCTTGCATTAGTTATTATTTCTTTCCCCAAACCCGCTTCCAGTTTTGGAAAATCAAGGCTCTATTAAACAAATATCTTCACTGGAGACACTGGGTTGGTATGTTTTTATTTTTACCATCTAACTTACATACTGGTTCCTTACATGAGCATAAGCATGAAGGAAAATCCATTTTACCTTGATCACACTTGAGAAAAGAAAAATTATTTCACAGTGCCAAAGTGCCTAGATTAATGGATTTTAACTCTGAAAGAATTTTGCTGTGGATGTGTAATGATCACAGAATCACCAAATCGTTAGGGTTGGAAGCAACCTCTGGAATTATAAGAGGCATTGGCAGTAATTTCTCAGTTCAGACCAGTTAGTTGTCTGCACTCTTTTAAGTCGCTGTCTGCCCTCCTGTCTTACAAGGTAACAGAGCTCATAAAGGAGGGCAGAGACCTTTTAAATAATTATAGGGACTTCTGAGCCTTGCCCACCATGGCAAGACACATGAAATACATTCCTGAAGTTTATATTGTGCAGCACTAAAAATATTCTTGTACCTTTTACATTTATTATTTTCACATTATTATCATCATGATGAGACTGTGTTCCCTAGCCTTGAAATGGAAAGTTACTTTATTATCATTAATACAAAAAATATAGGTAACAATGCAGTAGAATTATGTAAGCTGTACATCATTGCTATGAAGAAATTATTCCATTCCTTAACAGTCTTAAATTGCCCATTTTTTGCAGACTTCTTTAAAAAGAGCAAAGAGAAATTATATAAATTTACTTACTACTTGAAGAAGAGCAAGATATCCAGCTCCTACATTATCAAAGTTTACTTTCACATTTTTCCATCGGGCACTTTGATTGTTTTTTATGAGTTCCTCACACTGAGTATAATTGTTGACATCACTGACATCAAACATCTCACCAGTTGTGGTGTTGACACAATGATAGAATTTGCCAGCAAACAGATTTACTCCCATGATGCTGAAGATGAGCCAGAATATAAGACAAACCAGCAATACATTCATGATAGATGGAATTGCTCCTACAAGGGCATTTACAACCACCTAGTATACAAATTAGACAAAATAGCCACTTAGTTTGTGAGCAGAAAAATAAAAATACTTTAAAAATGTTTAAACAGTATTAATATGGAATGGACAGTTAAAATGCTACATTAAAAGTTATGGGGAAAAGTTATTTAAGATTTAATAAAAACACTAATGAGATTGCAAAAAGCAAGAAATAAAATAATATGCAAACCAACACAATGCAAAAGTCTGAAAAAAATCAAAAAGCAAATGAAAACCTGTTAGTGGCAAGATGGATTCTTAGAATTTGTGTGCTCTAGAGAAAAAGAGAGAAATAAATGTTAAATTCCAACAATACAAATCAAAATCTATGAATAGAAAATAAACCAGGAAAAGATCAAAGAATGATGATGTGGGAGACTCAATAAAAATGTCTACATGTAAAACTATCATTATGAATTACTTTATTCTCAGAAACTCTCTACATATATTGGCACCAGTGTATTTTAGCCTCTACATACAATGTAACATAATTAAGCATATCTAATTTACTTTTTGTTAACAGCATCTGCTGTAAGTCTTGGGTTTAAATTGCCTGGCTCACTGTAGTTGCTCTTACATTGTTTTTATTTGGTTGCATTTAATACAGTTGAGCTGATCTGTAAGGGCAAGCGCGGTAAAAGATAGATGAAATCCCTTTTACTTCTTGTGATTGAACTAAAAGAAAGCTGCAGATAATCACATGATAATTTCCTATTAAATCAGTAGAGGCTGCAGTAGGTTTTTGTGTATTGTTTTGAAAACAGCAGTATTTTTCAGTATACTAATTTGACTGGAAGTAGTCTAAAATCAATAGAGGTTTTGCCTATTTATTAGATAAAGACTTATGTGTTGTTGGCAATGCAAATCACCCCGTACACTGGCTCCTGTGGCACGTGTAGAATATCTCAGCCTCAACCCAGACAGGAACCGTACTATTTCTTTGGAAACTTAAGACCCATGACCAAACTGTAAACTTGTATTGCAGCATCTGGGTGTTTCGAGGCGAAAGATTAAAAGGAAATTTCTTAGTAACATTACCATATTAAATTTTTATGCATCAATTTTTCCAGGAAATAGCATAGTCTGCATTTTCAGCAGACAGCTTGCAATAGTTTGGGGAGTTGTGGGGTGGGTTTTTTTTGTCAGATTGCCAGAATATGAAGATAATAATTTCCTCAACAGGAAGGATTTAAACTGTGTAGGAAGAGAGGTAAGATGGCAGCAGATGCATTCATATAAAGTAAAGGACACTAGCTGAGAAAATTATTTCCCATCTCTCCTTTTCTATACTTCCAACCTCAAAGTTATCAGAGAACCTTTCCCTAATATTACAGCATTTATTAGGGGATTTTTTTTCCCCAGGCAGGTAGACAGGGAGCCGCAGGAAGGCTAGTTTCTGGTGTGTCACTGTTGTCAGTTTCTTCACCTTTTGTTTTGTTTTGCTTTGCTTTGCTTCGCTTTGCTTTATTTTGTTTTGTTTTCCAGCTAATCCTGTTCCACCTAAACTACCGACAAACTGGAAGAGAATAGAAGTGAGGTACAGAAACGTGTAACATAAAGTTCCCAGCTAAACTGGAGGAAAAACCTCCAACCCTCTGTTCTAAAATTTCTCATGTCTTTTTAATTTTCTATAGAGATCTACAAATCAATGGAAAACATAACTATGCAACAGTCAGCAGGCAAATTTAATGAGCTCAAAGTCTCATCTCCGAATGTAAGCTGTACACATCTTGTGTATAAGGACATGTTGGGAGGCTTTTTCCATACATTTTTGCATGCATTCCCATTCTGGAGTTCTTTGCAGAAGGCATGAGTATCAAATTTCTACATTACGTTTGTATGCATGTATTCATTCAGAATCATTCATTTTATCTCACCCTCATTCCTTCAAATCGTGACAAGGCTCTTAAAGGTCTTAAAGCTCGTAACGTCCGAAGCGATTTAATGGCACCAAGTTCAGAATAGCCCAAAGCATTGGCTATTAAACTAACCAATGAGACCTATAAAAAACACAGAAAAAATATTATTATGAAATTTGTTCTACACTGTTTAGTTAAAAAAATTACAGGCTCAATCAACAGAAATATCAACAGTGACACCATATATTGGAAATATTCAAGGCCCGCCTGGACAAGTTCCTGTGTGATGTACTGTAGGTTACCCTGCTCTTGCAGGGGGGTTGGACTAGATGATCTTTTGAGGTCCCTTCTAACCCTTGGGATTCTGTGATTCTGTGATTCTGTGCTTATAGTGACATTGGAGGCCAAATCCCACTATTTTCATACCTGCTGGAAGGTCAACAGGTCATATGAAGGCATCTTTGAAAAAGCAATATATGCTATTAAATGCCTGTTATAGCTAAGTAGGATTTAACAGTCAGATGGAAGCTCACTGTTGGTGAAGAATATAATTTTCAGTAGTACTTAAAGACAAAATAGCCATAGTTTCAGTAACTTCATTAAGGTTCAACCTTTCAAGCAATTTAAAATTCTGAATACATTAGGATAGTTTATTAACTAATTAAAATATTATTAATATCTATAATCACTAGTAATATGATAAATAATGTAGTGGTTAATTAGCTTTTGTTATAAATATTAATTCTAAGTTACTCAGTTTGTAGCAACAATAGCCAGGGTATCTATGAAATATATATTGACAGCACGTTTACTTTCTCACTTGCCTGACAACTCTTTTTTTTTTTTTCTCCCTTCTAAATATAGGGAAATATTATGGGATATATCTTAACAGATGCTGGCATTATAACAACAAGTTCTTTGTTATCAACAACAGTAGTGAGCTCCTGTTCGTGTTACTGGGATTTTATTACAAGCTAATCTACTTTAGGAAAGAGCAATTAATTTGCCTCTCAAATAGAATGGTATTTTAAACAGTGTTTAAATTTATTTCAATTTAATTTAATTTACTTTGAGCAGTTTTGCAGACAGGAGAAGGGAAATACACCCTACTTATTTTATTCAATTCTACCACCAAAAGCATAAATGAACATATTTCAGTTCTTGAGAAAATCCTTCAAATGTTCATTGCAAAATACCTGAGTCTAGAGGGTTTTTCAAATAATTTGCTTAACAGAAATAGGCATTCCCTGATAATGGTGGTAAGATTTTGCCCATTAGATGAAAAATTACTTTCCTATGTTACTTGTATCCGTAAAGAACAATTAGGTGAATCATAGAATAGTTAGGTTTGGAAAGGATCATCTAGTTCCAACCCCCCTGCCATAGGCAGGGACACCTTACACTAAACCATGCCACCCAAGGCTTCATCCAACCTGGCCTTGAACACTGCCAGGGATGGAGCATTCACAGCTTCCCTGGGCAACCCATTCCAGTGCCTCACCACCCTAACTGTAAAGAATTTCTTCCTTATATCCAATCTAAACTTCCCCTGTTTCAGTTTGAACCCGTTACCCCTTGTCCTGTCACTACAGTCCCTAATGAATCAGAAACACAAGCATTACAAAGTCATGTCTCAAAAGGACAATCTGAGAGCAGATAAAAATCAATTATTCATTACTATGATGCTATGTATATTCGTCTAACAAAAACTGTATTTTAGTGAATTCATATCACTGTAACTTTCAACTGGATTGCATGTAAGGATGTAATTCTTTTTATCAAAGGAAAGGCTTATTGCCATAATGGAAAAGTTTAAAGGAACTTTCTATGATTTACAAGCATGTTAAGAAGAAAATCTTACTTACTTTCTGTAACCTGCAACTTGTCTGTTCACTTACAAGAGATAACATTACTGTTTCGGCCATTACATGAATTACTGTCATTGATATTAATAATTGTCATTAATACAATTTATTTGCCCTGTGATTCTACAATTTTTTTATCAATTTTTAATATATTCCAGAGATAACAAGACATTAAATTCTAAGTATTATTAATAAAATGTTCATCATGATTCACTCAGATGAAGTGAGACACCCAGACATTTGGTATAATATCTTTACCTTTGGTGTGAAGACAGCACATTTTATGGATTAAAATGCATGCAGATACAGTAATTTAAAAAAATTAAAAGGAACTCAAATTTTTACATTCATCTCCTAAAACTGGAGTGTCAGATGTCCACATTTTTGTGTACAGATCTTCTAATTTTGCAAAAAATGTTTTGAAACTTAGCAGTCATAATTAGCCCTGCTCAAGATCTTCAGTTAGAGTTGTCGTCCAAGCCAGACCATCGGTCATACACTCCACATTGACTTTATTTCTATTTAAGCCTAAATTTTACTGCATGTGAATTCTGTGCTACTTGGTGGGGTAGCTTATAGATGTGATTTGATTAGAGCTCCTCAGTTCCAACACTGCTTATCATACCTTTCATGTAGTTTAAGTGTTTAGGTATTACACTTAACTAGGAATAAAAACAAACTGCAAGATGTAGGGGTAAAATAATAAACAAGCCACAACCAAAAAAAAAAAAAAAACCCAACCAAAAACATCCAAAGAAACAAAAAAAAAAAAGAAAAAAACCCTAAAGATTTTTCTTTCTATTGAGAAGTTAATGCTTTTTCTTGTTTCTTGAAAGATAGACACCTGGTTTTCCAGGTAAGCATTTTTGACATGCTCAGAGGCAGGATACTGCCCAGTATAGCCTTTCTTATGCCTTATGTAGCCTTTCTTATGTTATGGTCCTATGCTAAATAATATATTTTTTCAATATGTACTTGGTGAATAACTCTTAATTTATGATATTTTACTGGCAAGTATTCAAAATTAATTTTGTTTAGATGCATAATTGCAAGCTATGATTCTGTTCCCTAACTCACAGAACAAGAGCACTAGGTTTCATACATGCACCATCTGAATATCCCTTTGAATTAATTAACTAATTTCATTAATTTTTGGATTATCCAATGTTATCATAATATACAATGTTAGGATACACATAAAGACATATAAGACTATCTAGGAAGACAAAGTGACATCTCTTTCTGTATCTGGTCCCCCAACACATCAATATGCTCATCTTATTTCTTCTTATTTTGATTATGAAGTTGTCAAGGCAGTAGTTGCCCCTTACTCTGTGCATACAGCATTTAGCGTATTAGTATAATGTGACCCTGATCTTTTCCAGAATGTTGCTGCTGAGTTATTTATTCTGAAAAACTAATAAAAAGGTCAAGAGTATGGTTGAATTAAATTAACTGTTTTAACAAAAAGCATGAAATGTTTTTAGCTATATGAAGAAATATTATATAAGCCATTGACATGACCAACTTTCATGTACTATGCAATAAGCCAAATTGGAGGGCTTTCTTGCTACATTTAAATGTTCAAAAATTGTACCCACTGGAATTTTCTCAGGCATGAGCAATTTCAGGAAGGTCAAAGTCTTCCTTCCACTTATACATTCATTACTGACCCACAGTATTTGGCAAACATGTTTTGTTTTAAATATTATTTCCATTTCATTCAAGTACAATTTATTAACATAATAATTTAGAAATAAAGTGTCTATACCAAAATATAGGACTAGCTTATAAAGTTTAAGAATACATAACATAAACTATATCCACTTAACACTAAGATTACATATCCTATCAGAAAACTACACAAACAAATTTAATAACTGACAAACTCATTGGGTCTTCCCAGATTCTTTATCTCCTTCCCTGGTGTCCCATCTCCTAGCTTTGTATGTGGCAAAGACAACTTAGGCTCATTACAGCTGTACATCAAAACCTAGACAAAATAAACTTATGACAGATGGCTTCTAGAAAAAGGAGTAAGAGCAAAACCCAAGGCATAAGGTGACATGTTCTATAGCATCTAGTTGTACTGTGTTATGATATTGCTGTCTCAAGCCTTTACTGGATATCTCTGCCAGAATTAGTCTCCCCTTAAAAAGTATGTCCCTGCCTGTCAGCTGCTTGACCAAAATTCAGTCTCTTCCCTTAAACCACTGACCTAATTTACCGGATTGTGATTTTGGGTAGATAAGGCACTCCATGCAAATATCTGCTCCTTGCTGCAGATATTGCTGGTTCTAGCATAGGAGTGGGGCAGAAAGATGGCAAGATAAGGTAAAAAACTGAGGTAGCCAGAAGTACCAAGAGTCATCTGTCATGGCCGTAAACTGACACGAGCTGAAAATTGCCATTCCTTTGTGTAATTATTAAAACTAGTTTGGTCAAAACCACAGAGAGCAACTATGGCTATTTCTCACAGTGAGGGAGTTAGGTATATAAGATATTAAAGGTCAAAGCCATGAAGGACTATCAGTGTTTACTCTTGAATAAATTTAGAGAATGGAATTAAACAATTTGATTAACTTGAGTCACTTCCAATGAAGAAGGGTTCACTGGTGTTCTCACTGGGAGAATGCCACTGAATCATACCTGTTTAAACTGCCTATTAAAGCAGTGTAGAGTCTCTGCTTTTCTCTAGAAAGATAACATGAGTTAATATATTTCTTTTTAAGTAAGTGCTGCCTGTTGGTGTTGAGGGAAATGCTGCATTAGCCTTAGGCACTTTTTTTACTTCTTTCTGGAACACTGAGTATAATGCTTCAAAAGTAGAAGGGTCCAATCTCATTTAGTCATGATTTTAGTTATAAAATTAAAAATTATGGGTAAAAAGTTAGCAAAATAAGCTGCTTTACTTACGGTGATGTTTTTAATAATTCTGAGAACCTGCTCAGATAACAGCATCTCTAAGGCTAAACCATTATTAAGTGGAGTATGTCTTAGAATAATCTGTTTAGCTTAATGTTATGAAAAGAATAATTAAAACATGAGTTGTAGTTTATCTGAAAACAGTCTTAACATCATCTTGGAGAGGAGCATCTCTTCTGCATTAACATCCTCTTAAGGAAATTGTTCCAGTGTAGGTCTTCAGGACTGAGATAAACAGTATAACAAAACTAACTTGGGCAGTTTAAAAAGCTGAGGTCTTCCATGTTGAGTTATGGGCCAATCTAAATAGGTGTTTTTCTCTCTGGGAGTCAAAAATCTGATACATTTATATATTTTTAACAAATGAGTATTTATGGAACCAGGATTTATGCAAACTTCCCAATTAATATAGTAGCTTGGGAAGAAATAGCTATAAAGACACAGTTGCCCTGAAATGCCATCTCTCAGTTCCAAACTGTGGACATGTATAGCCAATGAACTAGGTCACATAATGTGTGAAGGCAAGAGACCAAAATATTCTGGGAGTAAAACCAGCTTTGATCCCTAAGCAAGGCCTTTGCACAGAAGTGTATCACAGCTGGGAAGGCAGCCAAGAAACCTTTTATTCTCTTCTGCCATAAACCCTGCCAAGTCACAGCCGTTTTAACTATTGCAGATTGGCAGCCCCTTAAAGCTAATTAATTTTTAGACCAGATAGTGACTGTGTTTCTGTTTTACTGAATATGATAACAGAATAGTTTTGTGGGACAAAGTACTGAGAAATCAGATGAAATCTGGACCAGATTTATTGTTTCACTTGCAAAGTTGCAGTGTTTGTAAGAGGAAACTTTCACAATACAGTGACTTATTTGCTAAGGAGTAAGGTAGAATGACGAGAGTTCATTAAAAATAGCATGTTTCAAAATTAGGTTTTCCTCATAAAATCTCAAGTTTGATACACCCTGGGTACAAAATTATTAACCATGAGGAAAGAACAAGCTGATGGCCAGCCATCCTTTTCCTTCTGGCATGTAAATCCACTTTAAATAATACATCCAGATCACTGTAGGCTATTACTAAGGCAGTAAGACTGCTTATCAGACTGCTTGGTAGTAAAGAGTTTTACAACATAAAGGACTTAACTACAGTAAATTTTACAATATTAAAGTCTGTGTACTTACATCAACAATCAGGAAGTCCAGCCAGCACCAGGCATTAGTAAAATATATTTGAAAACCATATGCTACCCATTTTAAAAGCATTTCTAAAATGAAAATATATGTAAAAACTTTGTCAGCATATTCCAGCATGGTCTTGATAGTTTTGCGCTGTTCAATGTATATATCTTCAAAAGCCTATGAAAAAAATATATTCAGGGATTACTAATGTTTTACAGAATACACATGATAAAAATAAGCTGTTTTTTCCCCTTGTTCTCTTCATATTTCCCATCTTGAACCACGCTACAAATTGGAGCAATTTGCCCTGTCTTAAGTTGGATATATATGTATGCATATACTAATGAATGAAGAAATAAACTCAAAGCACAAATTTTCATACAATGTGGTATTAAGAAATTTTCACATACACACACAAAAAAACCCACCCCATTCTTATACAAAATCTGTTCCAGATATGTACATTCCATTCTAGAAAGCAATTAGGTAGATTACATTTCTATCCTCCATCAATCAAACTTATGTCTAGCAGACAAACTAAAGAGCAATATATTTCCTAGAATGTGCACTTTGGTACTGTAGTGAATGTTAAGTAAAGCTGGAGAGGTGGGTAATGTAAATCTTGTTGGAAAGAGGTTGTTAGGTTTAATTTGTTGTCACACTCTTCCCTATCTTCTGCCTCCAAAAAGGAACAGAATGAAGTAATTATTTCTTTTTTTCCTTTGTATGGTCTTTCATAAGCAGAATCCAAGAAGTGGCTGAGCCTAGAAGGAATTAAGAACTGAAAATATAGCTGTATATTCAGTTTACAATGATCCTTTGTACTCAAATCTCTTGAACACGATGAAAATTCGCAGGCAATTTAAATCTTGGGTAGGTATATTGGCTTAAATGAAACTTCGCCAGCTTTACAATGGTAAATCAAAAGTACCACTAAAAGTGCATGTGAAAGTTGACAAATTGTTCAAGTTTGGGCCAAGATTCATTCCATCCTGAAATGATGGAATGCAGGTAGTTTTATTCAGCTCCAAGTAAAACAAGTCTTTCCGAAGCAAATCTAAATTTTGCTGTTGCTTCTAAGGAGATATCGAAATATTTCAGCATCTGCAGTTTTTTTTCTACTTACTAGTGCACCACTGCTGAGGAGAATCATGAAGACAATGAAAGTCTCAAACCAGTTGTGCTCAACTATGCTGTAGCAGGTTTTTCTAAGATTCCACCAAATTTTTCCTTTGCCATCCTCTATACTTACTTGACAACACGGAAATTTCTTCACACAACCTGCATTAGATTAAGAGACATTAAGATCCAAAACCAAATTATTTCAAAGTCAATATTTACTGTGGTATAAACATTGTTAGAAGCATTAACAAATTTTATAATTTTCTAAATTAAACACTGGTGTCCTCTTTTATAGGATGCTATCAGAATTTAGATAAGTAATTTGAAGACAAACCAGACAATAGTGAACATACAGTATGAGTAAACAATCAAAATAAAACCACTGATATTTTTGACTGTTGGCATGTAAACTGTTCCATTTGTTGATGGACTATCACAAAGATGAATTTGTTCCAAATTCCAGGGGCCCTTCCAAATCAGTGTGAAGTGTTTTAAAAGTAGAAAAGTTAATAAAGTTTCTTAGTTACAAGATGTACACAGTGGCCAGGCAGATAACGTTACTAAAAGCCTAGGGAAACTATGTTTTGATTTTCATCTGATTTCTACCATTCTAGGTTGAGTATTTTCTTTTGATCGTTGAGGTCAGGAAGGTCCACCAGATTTGAAAGTCCCAAGAATTTAAATATGCCTAGTAATAATGCCATTTTACTAATACATCTCTTAAAGCACAGTTATTCTACAACCTTCTGTAAAACAGGCTTCTGGTTCAAGAGCTTCTTCACTTTCAATTTCTGCTTGCTCGCCCTCTCCAGGAGGAGCAATATCAACTGTGCTGCCTTCTGATGAACTGGATGCATTTAGTTTCTGCAAATAAAGTTCCACAGAACAATTTTTTCTCATTAGATACATATAATGTAAAAATTGATATTGAATCAAATCATGCCAGTCTGACTTTTGAAGAATGCTAAATTTATACTTACAAATGTGCATCACCATAAGTAAAAACATAGTAATGACATGTGCATTATATAGTTCTGCTTCCCAGTTTATCTTCTCATAGGGAACAATTAAATATAACTTGTCTACTAACCTGGTCCACGTATAAGACTTCTGAAGTATTCTCAGTAGTATTAAAACTGGAGTAGTATTAATACTTGTATGTACCACACTCTCAAATTACTTCATTTTACTGGGTTACACTGAAAATGTGTCTCAATTTTCCCAGCGAAATGAACTAACAGAAAGCTCCATATATATCTTCATGTCCTCTACAGATGGTGTTTTCATAAACATACACCATATCTGGATTAAAAATTTGTAAATTTAATGGCATTTAATGCCAAATTTCTGCACAATTTCATTTTTGCAGAAAGCATAAATTACCAGATCCTAAATACCATCTTTGCATTCCAGTCTTCTGTGCATGCTGAGAGACCCCTGAGGTCCTTTCCTCAAGTCCTTTCCATCCTAAATTTTTCTGTCATTCTACTACTTTTGTTTTCAGTAAAATACTACATTCCTTACTACAGTAAAAGCTTAGATAAAGCAACTGAAATTAGGTAACTTTTTACCAAGTACATTGAAATTTGGATCAGGTCAAGCTGTTTATCAGACATGCAAGACTGCCCATAATTTTGTCCTTTTAAGAAAGCATATTTTGAAAGGACAAACTTGCCAAAGATGCACACAACTAATGCAATAATCAGACATAGAGTTGTAACTTGTATTCAGTTGTCAGTACTGTGTGTCCTTATTCGGTTCCATCCAAACTACATTGTCTTTTACTGTGAAATAAGTCTTGTAATCAGAAAGCAACATTAAAAAAAACACATCAGTGGAATATTTCCAGTTTATACCATGTAGCAGCAATACACAGGAATTTTGAGGGGGATGGAGAAGGCAGCTGTAACTAAATCGTTCAAATTGTACAGGCATTGACGTAACAAAAGGGCATTTGGTCATAGACTATAGATTTATAGTTTCAGCTAAGCAGATCTGGTCATGCCCTTTGAGCTATATGAAGACCTTTCAATAAAAATTTTTTGAGGGAATGCTTATTACAAGTTACTTTTCACGTTCAGTTTTCAAAATAGTGACCTTTTCAGAATACATATAAAGAAATACTGCTCAGATGATTTGAATGATTTTGCAACAAGTAATAAAGATAAACTCTTTATAGAGGCATTTCCATGTAGTCTCTTCTTCAGAGACACTGCTGCAAATTAAAACTACTTATTTAGCTCTTCAGCCCCTTCAGGAAAAAGCATCAGGAACTAAGGGCATTTTTTCTGACAGAAATTTGGTAAATGGCACATATATCTTCATATAGTTTGGTAAGCAATTCTTTCCTCATATTCAGCTCTTACATGACATGAACAAAGTTTAAAAAAATATTAATGCTGGGTGATGGATAATTTCAGGGTTAAGTTTCAAGAAGCTGCCCTTCACACACATGTGCAAATGCAGTCATTACAGGGTCACTCACACTCAGGCTGCATGGCTGTTACTGCATTGTGACCAAAACCAAAGGACTTGTTGCATAATAATAGAAAAGATTTCTGACAAGCACACAGGTATGAGTTTGAAAAACATTCTTTCTCTTCCTAAATATTATGATCCATCACACATGGAAAATCGTGCTGACAAATGTGAAAAGATTTGGATAAATACATTGAGATTTGGATGTTGGTTAATTTTTGCTTAGTAAACTTGTAAAAAATATAATGTTTTCTTTTTCATACTGATCTTCCTCTGTAATTTCCAAAACTTATGTAAGTAAAATAATTACAGCCATATTGCCTCTAAATGGCATCATTTTATTACTGGTCATGGAGATCAATAAGTCTGAAATAAAATATCATGTACTTCCCGTTGTGAGAGTATTTTAAACTTTGCTTTCTGTATTACATTTACAGACCAAAATAAACATTAATGTACACTCTATTGAGCATTATTAGCACACCACCTTATTATACACACATAAGGCTCTCTTTTATAAAGGAAATAAGATTTGTGAATTAACTTTATTGTTATATATCATTGTAATACAAAGAAATACAAGTCTTAAACTTGTCACTGAAATTATAGGCAGTTTCTTCATTAAATAAAAACCAAATATTGTTAAAATAAGAATCTGTCACATTCAATTTAGGAAAATTAAAACTAATTCATGGCCTGATCCATCATCATTAAATCAGTTACTGACTTAACAGTAGCAGGATAGAAGTTCATAGTAGGCATCAATTATTAATCTATATGAATGCCAATTACAGAATTAAAAGGCACTCAATCTTCTGCATCTTCCCATGTAAACTCTGCTGCAGGTAGTCCTGTCAGCATAGTTACTAAAAAACAAGTGATAGAAGTGCAGTTTATAATCACTGCAAACAAAACCTGCTATAATTCTCATCAATTTCTTTTCGCATAAATCGTCCTATTCAGTTTTTTCCACATTATTTTAAACAACCATATTATAAAAAGAAACTCATTAAGTTAATAAAAGTCCTCTTTGCTTCAAGACCCAATATTAGAAAAGAATCATTACATTTTAAATAAGGTGACTTTAATGATGGGTTTTTTTTCTAGCAATAAAACCAATAAAGCTAATTGGAAACTCAATATACGTCATGG
Source organism: Lathamus discolor (assembly GCF_037157495.1). Lineage (NCBI taxonomy): Eukaryota > Metazoa > Chordata > Aves > Psittaciformes > Psittacidae > Lathamus > Lathamus discolor. Next base: position 90,759,912 of record NC_088886.1, on the reverse strand, counting down.
ATTAACACAATCTTCTTTTCACCTCATAAATGTGATTATCAGCCCCTTGAACATGCCATGCCCTATAAATACTTATTTGCTACTTCAGTGATATTACATTTTCCTCTACAAGGATACAACTGAAAGCAATTGCTTATGATGCAGCATTCTCAAGGCCCGAATCACCAAAACAACATGCTTGACTACAGCAGAAGCCTGAGCAGTACTGTGGAAGTCACACACAAAAATAAAACAGAAAATAAGACTACCTCAATGGGATTTTTTGTTTGTTTGTTTGTTTGTTTTCTGAAAATAGCATTGTGTATAAATATTATTGCATAGGATATTAAAAAAAAAATCCATAAAACCCAAACAAACAAAAGCTTCATCACCAACCCAAATACTTGGTTAATATATGTATAAACAGCCTCCATTCTGTCCTTTCAGAGCAGTGCATCTCTTTTAGCTTCGATCATTAAAACAAGCTTTGACCAACAGCATGTTAATGTGCCCATTTACAGGAAAATGCATTCACCTAAGGCCTGGTCTTGCTCTCATTTGATTTTATTCTAGATTTCAATAAGAGCAAGAGCAGGATACTAAAATTTTAAGCTTTACAAACGGCTTCATGATTCAAGTGACAATTAAATAAAGGGATTCAGCCATTACAAATTGCCTTTAGTAATTCAGCCATGTGGTTTTATCCTTTGAGTCTTGGAAGCTGCACTGTAATTGAGTGACAGAATATAAAATAATGGGGATCAAGGATTCCAAAGTGATTCTAAACTGACTTTCAATCTCAGATGTTATGATATTTGACTTCTATATAATATTAAGGAAGCCACTTTAAAAATCTATTTCCTTAGAGTTTTATTTAATGTTCAAAGCATATCTTGGTTTAAAATTTAATCAGTAAAATCTAAGAATTTTCAGAATAAACATCAATATTAATTTCTTTTAGCATCTCTGGAAAATTTATATGACAGTATAATATAAGTAGATCATACTAAACTATAATCAATAGTACAAAATGAACTATTTCGTTATCCTTTTGAAGCCAGTGAGACTCTGCCTGAAGGAAACAGCTTTGCATTTTGCTGTAGGACTGAAATCTCAATCCCAACAAAATTTTGACACCTAGTTTTACTAGGATAGCTTGGCCTCCTTAGTTTCATGCAATATTTGGTGTCCCTGTTCCTGAAAGCTCTGCCAGTTATGTATCATGGAGATTATACTTGCCTATAATTAAAAAATCAAAAACAAAACCAAAAATCCCCAAAACGTAGGGTTAATATACATGGAATTTTATAAAAAATTATGCTGGCTACTCCATAGTCTTTCTAATCTACACCAAGTGAAGTCCTCTAACTCAGTCACAGACTGCTATCATGGAACACCACTGTTTATGAAGGAGTTTAAAATTTAAGAAAAGGCCATTTGTAAAATGCTTTGCTTTGAGAGATTTTTAAGGGGGATTATTTGCTAAATATAATTTTAGCAATTATGAAACTGTTTACTCTGCTTACAGTTCATAAAACTCAATATATGCACTGCCCAAATGAATATAAAATGTAGTTTGTAGCATCTTTAAGATTTGCATTACAGTGCATAGTAGTTTTAAAAGTATAGTGGTATAATGTGTATGCAAGTAGCTACTGCAATAGTTTAAATATTATTCATGAAGGAGCTGAAGTTGTGGCAGTAATCATTATAAAAATCACTTACACATTTCCTTACATATTTACATTTATAAGGGCTGAATCAAAAAGGGCTGTTTTTAAAAAAAAAAAAAACTATGCATGCTCCCTTTTTCTTTGGCCTCTTTAACGTATAACATTCCAGTACTGTTATGATCCATACTTCAAAACCTGTAGACCATGCAGTTATTGCTAAAGACTGTATTAAAATATTCAGAAAAATCATTAGCAGGTTAAAAAATGTATGTTGGGGTTGCCAGTCCCACCTGACCATGCTGTGATGTGAGTCTCATGACTCAGCAGAGAGCAGCTGTGCATGTTTTTACTGTCTTGCAATGGATAGGGAAGGTACATAGCTGAATAGCATGCAGGCCAGTCAAAATCCATTATAAAGTGATTATATATATATATACATATATATGTATAACTTGCTTAGGTAACCTGTGTGAAAGTGGTGACACGTTGCTCTACCTGGTTAAAAAGCACCAGAGCTGCATTCTTGATTGCTCCAGCTTGGTTTTACCCCTGTGAGAAGAATGGTAGGTAGTGAAGTTCAAGACACAGGATCTCTAGTTTTCCTCTTTTTGGAATCTCTAATTCAAACATGGCTTTAACACAATTAAAACAGAATTATTAAATATTTTATGATCAGTTGGCAAAAAGGGAAATACATACCACCTGAAATGTTCAACAAACTTTTTCTACAGAACTTGTTTATTTTAGAGAAAAAATAAATGCAGAAGCTAGACCTAATAAACCACACTCTGAAATGGTGATTCATAAATAAAAATAGAATTAATTCAATTAATAAAAACATGATTAGCGGATTTGGAAAGTATTCCAGTATTTATATAGTACTTAATGCATATTAATAAAATTTTAAGGGTTTTATTTTTTTTGTTTAATGTTCTAGTCTTCATTTAAGTGACTATGTGATTATCTCTTTTATTTGAAAAAAATGTACATGCAGTAAGAAAAATACGCTGAAGATGTATGTCTTCCCATTCCTCCTTCATCCCCTAATAATAGCGATAAAATTTCTGGGTCTGAATGAAAAGCAACCTCTATAATTTCTGTTTAAATGGAATGTCATGATGTACATATTGTATAAGTTTAGATTTAGTATGCTATATACTTCCAAGTCTGTACTCTCTCTCTAATTCTCAGAAGAGGATTGGATTGGTGTCTGGATGGAGGCCCATCAGTGTGTCCAGAGATGTGGTCTCATTCATTAAGTATCCACAGCTAGTCCATAACTTAAAGAATCTGTGGCTTCTGAAGACACCATTCTAGAATTGGTCAGTTATAGAAAACAGAAATTTAGATTGTTGGATATTTTAAAAGGAACGTGATAAAAAAATCATCCAACAAACTGATCAAATCACTGCAGGGCATGGTTTGGCTAAGAAATTTATTGAAGCCCAATGACAATGCTTAACTTTGGGAAATGCAGTAAGTATGTTCCTGTCTTCACCTAGTGACAAAATCACTAGTGATGCCAATCTGAAAACTGAACTTATTCCTTGTTTTGAAAATTTAGTGGATTAGGTGATGAAGGATATTTTTGATTTTGTTAAAAGCACCAGTTGCAATTTCAGAAGTTAATTGAGCAGTCTTACTTCTCCACTGTGAATTTGTACTTACTGTACATATACTGTAGATAGAAAGGCTTTTGAAATTCTGAATGATAGAGGCCTGTAGGTGTATGTATTTCTTTAGTTGTGAAATAAACTTTCCATAACTGATGAACACCTTTGAAATTACTTCTCCATGTTGAAATCCAAACCGTATTCATAAAATCATGATTCAGATAGAATGAGCAGTTGTTTAGGCAGTACAGAAATACAAGTAAGGAATTTTATTAACAGAGTCTATTGATTTCACTGACTAGCAGGCATACATTATAACAGAAACAGCAGCCCCAATGCTAAACTTAATCAAATTATTCTCTTTAGTTACTTCTAATTTTCTTACTATCTTCATAGTTAAGTATCTTGAGTATCTTATTTTCAGAGCAGAAATCAGTTATTTCTGATGGTTATTTCACTGAGTGTCACCTCTATTTTCTGTAGTAGATATTAAAAAAAACCCTCCTTCAAAGTATCAATGAAATGTTTGCTTCTTTCAGGTACTTTCTGCCAACTATTATTATAAAGTAGTGGGTAACTTAGAAATCTAATAAACGTTATTGTTCTGTTTCATCCAAATGGAGACTTCCAAAAATTTCTAATGATACATATGAGAAAGATCTTCTTTTGGTCTGAAACATGCAATCAGGCTCCAGAATAAATTCTGGAGCAGATTTGGCAAGTTACTAACTAGCAAATTAATTAGAAAGTGTTTCGATGAAGGAAGACGGGCAGTAAGAAAAATTACAATTTGTTCCTCACTCGCCTGCTCTATAGCCTTGCTCTTGGAACAATCCTTATTGAGGAATATGCCCTGTTCTTGGCATGTTCCTCACGGGCACACAGCCTCTGCCTCAGCTGTAGCATGACCTGTTATTGCTGACAGACTTTAAATAATCGTTCTGCTCTTAGCATTAGTGACAGTCAGTAAGACACCAAAAATGGGCCATTTTGCAGTTCCTGTGCAGATCTAGTTTCCATCAACTCTGTTGTTAAATAAAAAGTTCTTAAAGAGGATACCTCCTGAGGGTATTGTAAGTGCTAAGTACTGCCACAGTTAAGGGAAATTTCCCTGGCTGCCACAGCCAGGGAGATACCTGCCTCATCTCTTACCCTTTCTTTTGAAGACTAGGCCTTCTCCTAGCAGAAATGTTGTCTCAGTGGTATCCCTTGAGAGGGAAAATAAATGATGGTGTGCTGTTCTAGAGAGGTAACGTAAACACTGCACTAATATACTCCTCAAAAGACAATCAGGAGGCAGCAAAAGATTCAACAGTACTGTTGACTTGGTAGGAGAAGATTGGGAATCTTCACAAATTCCTATCACACACCGGAACATTTGTTCTTGTATTACTGAAGTGGATTGTTATACATACACTGAAATAAAAAAAGAGCATACAATCCTTCTCCTAAAAATAATCCAGAAGGAATGGATTAAGGAAACCAGAACAGAAACTGCAAGTAATAGAGAATTAATAGTTTTCAGGGTACTGGTAATAAATTCCTGTCTTATTACATACCATTCACAACATTCACACTTGAACTGTATGAATACCTGCCAAACAATTAAATGCTAAACAGCTGTGTGTGAGTAGAACTTGCAGGAAGCACTATTGCTCCTGCTTCACAATGGTAGTGATTATTACAGTCTACAGAAAACTTGAGGCTCCACGTTAAGTCCTAAGTTTATCCTATACCCATTGAAAATTTCTGTACAAGTTCTTAAGATAAACACCATCCATCATTTACTGGCAGATTTCCTACAGTCACCTGAAATTTTCAAATTCTTATAGAGACTTTTGAATTTGGTTTCTCTTCCTGAAGACATACAGATACAGCTAAAATCTGTAAAACAAGGCAAAATCCCTTTTGATTCATTATGGTCCTGAAACTTCAGGATGGCCTTAGAAGAAAAAAGCATGTCTGAACTGAGCAAAGATGGGAACGAACAGAGAAATTCACTTGTGAAGTCACCTTGAAACTGGTATAATTCAGAACTTCTCAGCACAGCAAGGGCTTTTACTGCATTTTCATAGGATGTATTTACATCATATATTCACTTGAAAAGCAGAGGAGTTTCTGCCTTTGCATTGTATTTTGTTTTGTCTTCAGCTGTTCTGATAGAATAGATAGCAACACGCCACAAACTGAATCATTCAGTCTCTCTTAAAGAAGAAATGAACAAATAACACCTACGGGATGATGTTACTTAATTTGCACCACTCCAGTGACATGCCTGATAGAACAGACCCACAAGCACTGCAGCAGTGAAACTGGTAAAGACTGCCAGGGGAAGAAGAGCCAGGTGTGGATGGGAACTTCCCAAGCCAGCTCTGCTGCTGACCAGGGCTGACATGCCACGTAACCGCACATTTAGCATCTGCACAGCTTATAAGCATACCAACTTCCTAATGCATATTACAAACACTTTTTAAAGTAACATATTCAGGAAGTGTTAGGCATGTAACTTCATAAGATGGAGTTACTTGGAAGGCACTCAACACTGTATTTATTAAAAAAAACCCAGAAGGAAAGCAGAAAAAACTTAGTAAAAAGTCATTTTAACAAACATCAGAATACATGAAAATACTTGGAAGTCTTTCTAAGTCTTTTGCTAATGGAAAAGACAACTTTTATTAGAACAGCTTATGTGAAAAATACTTAATTTTCAGACCCAAAGTCATTCTGAAAACTTTTTTTTTTTCTATACTAGTTGATCACATAAATTATATCACTTTACACTTCCTGTGTCTCTTATAATCTTAAATTGTCATGGAAAAGCACTACTGCTATACTGTCTTATGTATGTGCATTAAAAATATTTGTCTCATAACTGAGCAACTCAGTCTGATGACTGATTGATAGAATGTCTTGCTCTTAATCTTACAATTGTTATGCAAAATAACCTTCTTTGCAGCTGCAAGTAAACACACACTTCAGATGTTTCTTTATGTTCTTTAGCAAAAAAACCCACAACAAACCCAAACATACTATGATTAACTGGATTAAGGTTATCCATTAATGTTATGTGATGTAGCTTGCTATTGCTGAGGAATACAGCATTATTTTGGGTAGCATGGTTTAGTGAGAGGTGTCCCTGCCCATGGCAGGGGGTTTGGAACTAGGTGATCTTAAGGTCCTTTCCAACCCTAACTATTCTATGATTTGCAAATATGGCAGTTCTACAGCTATGATAGAGTCATGAACACAGGGCTTCTTAATAGAAGAGCTTTCTTTATGGTAAACAAATCCTTTTGTATTAATGAGTTAATCACATAACATCATAGCTTCTCATTTAATTGAAAACATTTACCAATGGTCCTTATCCCTTAAACCTCACAGTTCCTACATTTCTAATAGCATTGAATATAATTATATTCTGCTATATGTATTTATTAGCTAAATGCTAAATTAGCTAAATCTGATGCATTCATTAGCTTGTCATTGATCATTATTCCAACATACAGAGTTTTCATTGAGCACCATTACAACCTGTTCATGATCACTTCTGGTATTTGAGCCCCTTACATTTTGAGGCACATGGCTTCTGATTTTTAGACCAACTTGTTTCTTTTTGCACAATAATTACAGCATAAGGCTTTTCCAGTAAACTGTTTCCAGATGCATCTATATTACAAGATTATTCTGCTTCCCAGGATATTTTGAGATGCTGCTTTACCATGACATTGGTTGGTATCTGGATTACTTCAATTCAGCCAGCCATAGTCTATGAACCCAAAATCCATGAGAATATTACTCACAAAACTTTTTAGATAATCCAGAATATATCACTGATTTATGGTGTGTTAGGGTTCATTTTTAGAACTAAGCTATATATATAATTGTTTTCTCCACTTACATTTCATGGAGTATGCAAAGATGTATATATTTAATTTTTCTTTAGCCTTCTACAATTCCATAAATACTGATTCCGTAAATCCTGATCGCATTATAGGTACTACAGAAAGAATGCTTTATGAAATGTGGGCTAGTCCTAAAAACCTCATAAAGTTGTTAAAGAAACAATCATATTTAAAGTTATACATCTGCCAAATGCTAATAAACAAGAGTATTAAAAATGCAAACTGTAAGGATCCACTAGTGTACCATCACACAGGGTATTTTTTTTACAATTATCATTACATTAAATGCTCAAATACAAAATATATTTATATGGGATAACACAGTTTTTAAACAATTCTAAATATATAAATGCATAGCAATGCAATTGTTAAGATTAAAAAAATCCTACCTGTTTGCTTTCTTCCATATCAGATTCACTGCTAAATTCTTCTGTATTTAAATTTTCAAAATCTGATTCTCCAACTGCAATGGGCACTGTCACAGTGAGACCCGGGTTGTTTATGAATGACATGTAATCGTTTTCATCGATTACGCATTTTTCCACACTGCTGCCTGTTCCTACACCACTGGTGGTTCCATTCCCATCTTTAAGATAATTCATATCTTTGTTTATTTCAACAGCAGTATGATTGGAAATGCAGCTGCCTTTCTTGTTGTTTAGCTCTTCAAGCGCTTTGATTTCCTCTAAAGCTTTCTGCTTTCTAATGAAGACTTTTTGGATGAACTCCTGTATCTTTTTTTTAACATAATCTATTCCCTTCTGTATCCTTGCCACAGCAATCTGGAGATTGTTCATTTCATTATCATCATCGGTAGCAGCAAGGTTGTCTGAACTAAATGAGCTCAGCAGCAAGGCCAGAAATAGGTTCAATACCTAAAAGATGAGAAAATACAGCTGTAGAGTAAATACACACATGTAAGAAGTGGTGGACTTAGCAGTGCCAGGTTAACAGTTGGACTTAATGATTTTAAATATCTTTTCTAATTCAAATGATCCTGTGATTCTAAAAGAAGAGTAGAGCAGGTTACTGATCATAAGTACCTGTCTGGGGCTCTGCACATTTCTGCTGATATAATATCAAGATTGCAAGGTCATGTAGATAACTAGGATAAGAACATTTTTAATTCTGTTTTATAGAAATTTAAATTGTGTTAAAATGTATCACTAAAGGGAAATAATTTTGACAGGTAATGAATTACAGTTTTTTAGGCATATCAGAATTAACTGCAGGGATTAACAGTATATGACACTTTAAAGTAAAAGTGTAAATGGTGCATTCCAGTTACAATCCTGATTTCTAAGAAGTTCTCACCAATTCAATATTTACTAATTGAAGCTTTGGCATTTTAACTTGTTTGCTTGAATTAAATTTTTTCTATAAAGGTTTCTTCTATAATTTTGAGTTAGAAGCTTTCAAACATATTTTTAGGATGTCCACTCACTCTGTATTTTGTTTTCTTTTTTTTTATACCTAAACAGGCCAAAAAGTTCAGTACTTACATTCAAGAGATTCTATATAAGAACAGCTACATTATACTTTAAGTCAGAAGCATTAGTGCTGGAATCAGCTTTCCTGGGTGTGAGAAAGCTAGATTTTTTTTCTCTGAGGATGCAGCTGGCCAAAAGCTGATGCAGCATAAGCTTTATTATTTCAAGAGTAGTTAGGAAGACATTTGGATTTAAACAGCACCTCTAAAATAGCTGCAGCACTCCAGTGATAGGGTGTTTGATTTGACATTTTGGTATATTCCTAAACTCTTGAACCCCTAGTAAGAGTACTCCAGTGTATGAAAATGAGTGAAAAGGGGGAAAACAGAATCATCTTATGTTTTTATCTAAAATCTAGCACATTCAGATTTATTTTTTAATTATAAACAGAATTATGACATTCTCATTGCCTAGTTGTAGCTTATGTACAGCTTTGCATTAGAGTTAATGCTCAAAAACATTCATCACGTACCACAAGGTTTCCAATCACCATGACCAGCATGAAAACAATAAGGCACATGGTTTGGCCTGCAACCTCCATGCAGTCCCACATTGTTTCTATCCATTCTCCACATAGCACTCGGAATACAATCAGGAAAGAGTGGAAAAAGTCATGCATGTGCCAGCGTGGAAGTTCACAGTCACTGGAGATCTTGCAGACACATTCCTTGTAGCTTTTCCCAAACAGCTGCATCCCAACCACAGCGAAAATGAACACAATGATGGCCAGCACCAGGGTCAGATTCCCCAGAGCCCCCACTGAGTTGCCAATAATCTTAATCAGCATATTTAGAGTTGGCCAAGATTTTGCCAATTTGAAAACTCGCAACTGAAAAACAAAAACGCACAGGAATAAACAGTGTTAGCTATGAAACAGAAGCTAGGTTCAAGTGGTTCAGCAGATTAATTTGTTCTTCAGTAGGAGTGTGTTATTATTTTAATAGAAAGGAGGGAGAATGGAGTTATTTTCCTAAACTTCAGTCTTCAACATTTCATCTTAGTGATGCACATAGGAAAAAAAAAAACCCAAATTTGTGTTTGTAGCACATTTGATTTTAATATTTTTAAACACCCACTTACAGATGATTACTGAACAATTCTTAAAGGCATTTTAGAAGTTTTTACTCTTCATCACCGTCACTACACCCTCTTTTCTGGTTTGGTTCCATGTTTCCCTCAGTGCCACATAAGGTCTTCCAGGCTGAGAGAACAATTATTTAAGCAACAATTTGATGCTGATATTGTGATGCTCATTTAAATTATAAACATTAACTTAAAAATAATATTCAGTAACCAAACTGTGGTATATGAAGTTGGGTACCATTGCAACTGGCCCTAATAAACTAAGTCACAAGCTAAGTCACTACTTTCTGCTCTCTATATTAAGAATTAACCTAGATTTTCAAGTAATGTAATATTAGTAATATAGACTTCTAAACCATGAATGTTGTGCCTCCAGTAAACATACCTATAAATTAGCTTCTGTATGATGCTAACTGCTATAAAAAAGACATTTCTAGTAGAAGCTCAATATTTCAATTCAAGTGTCATGCTTAAATCTGACTTTACTCAGATTGACTCTGTTACATGCAATGGACTTACTAAGTGTTTATTCTCGGTGCCCATTGAAATAAATGTTGTGAAGAGAGGATCTGCTTAGGCGCTTTATGTGTAACGAACAGTAATGTTCACAATGAAAAGACTAAAAATGTTATGATTCTTTATGCTGGTGGAAATATGTATATTTTCAGAGATAATCAGCTTGGATGAATATTGATGAAATCAGTATAATAAAAATTTACAAAATTCTCAAACAGGTAGCATTTATTCTTTTGCTGGCAAAGGATATCAGTAGGATAATTTGATACCAAAACATATCGAAGGACATCAATTGACAAACACCTTAAACTTGTACTTACCAAAAATGGCTTGCAAATTAGGTATATATGAAAAATAGTGTGAGCCATATAAGTATATATCTTTACAATGCTGGAACTTGTTACAGAAATCAGCACTTTTTTTTTCTTTTTTTTAAAGACAATTGCATGCAGGTATTTAATTATCAAGGTATTTACCAATCTGAATGACCGAAGAACAGATAATCCTTCAACATTTGCAAGACCAAGCTCCATTAAACTAAGGCTAACGATAATACCATCAAAAATATTCCAGCCTTCTTGGAAATAATAATAAGGATCCATGGCAATTATCTTTAGTACCATTTCAGCTGTGAATATCCCAGTGAATACCTAAAACAAAATGTAATTAATTAGTTGAGTTGTTACGAGAAATTTATATACCTGAGTAAATATTTCTAATAAAGCTTGAGTTGTTATAACTGTTACTTTTACCTGTCACTTTTACCTGTCACTATAAAAACCAGCTGACTGCTATCTCCAAATGGCATTGAAGTATTTCTAAACACTGAAATCTGATCATTAAAAACAAATTACTAAATCAGGATAGCTAAAGGAAGGCAGAGATTTGATAAACCTATAAAAAGCTATTCACCAGTCAGCAGCTCAGCTCTGGTTCATATCTGACTGATATTGCTGGACTATCCATCCAGAAGATGATGTGTTATGATCCAGTGTTTTCAGTTCTGTTTCTAGAGAACAGTCCCAGTAAAGCAGAAGAAGACTCGACAGTATTTTTTTTTTTCCTTGCTCACAGTCTAAGCAGAAGTGGTTTAGAAACTAAAGTTCGACTCTTGAAGGACAGACTCTCTAAGGTCTGTCTTTTAAGTCACAGTTGAAAAGTGTAAGTGGAATAGACAGGGGAAGTTGGAGTTTCTTGCAGAGCTTTTTGTAAGGACATTGAGGTTTCACACACAGCTACTCTTCTGTGTGACAGCTATTTTCTTTTGGGAAAAAGAGCTTCAAGGTGATAATGTTTGAAATATCTCAAAGTGCCAAACGTGAAATTATCAGTGCTCCTTAGAATTTTAATGTCTAGAATTTAACCCATATAAATTTCTTGCAATGAGTATTGACCAGTACTTTGTGCAGCATAAAAAGAAGTTTTGGAGCATAATGCAAAACCACTAAAAACATGTCAATATTCTGCACAATACTCAAAGTATATCCTAGATAATCCAAAAGCCTACTAAACATACTCTGTCATTGCCTCGTGACAGTTCTTTACCCAGCTTGTCTTCAGTCTTCCTACAGTGAGTTTTATGGAAGCAAAGCTGACTTTTTACAACACTTTATAACTACACTCATGACTTCCTTTTTATTTAAGATTAGGAGGTGGATATAATGTTGTGGAAACATTCACCACTGTCAAAGTGTAAAAGTTTATACTTTTGAGAAAACAGAAGTAGGAAACACTTCACTATTAAACCGAGATATGAGAGATGTTACCATATATTCAGAAGCATGTAACAGATATTGCTATGCTTGGTAAAGAGAATGCAACAAAGAAGATTATTCTTGACAAAACTGTCATATTTTACAAAAGAAAAAAATGGGGAAAAGGCAAAGAAAACCTTTATTTTATTTTAAAATAGTTCCTTCACAAAATAACCCATTCCATCCATAAACTACTTTTTCATGAGCATAACTGCAACCCCAAATACAGAAATATGTATTTTAACAGAAGTAAACTCAAGTTTTCTTACAATTACTTCGGACTTTTGAATAATGAGTGGCTTTTAGTATTATGAAAATGATCATTGTGTTTTAGAACTATTTCTTCTCATTAAAATGCTGCAGGAAAGGCAGTCATATTTGTCATATTTAATTTATCCTCAAACAGACCGTGATGTCACAAGCAAAGAGTAAATTAACATATTTTGAATGGAAATCACAAAATCAAGGTTAATAGATTAGTACAGTGAGGAACAGAGAATTTAAATGAAACCAGCAGGAATAGTATTCACTGCATGTATGTAATAGTCATAATTAAATATACTGGTTTGTTACAAAGGTAGTTAAAAATATGACTGCTGCTAGCTTAGAGTAGAAGAAATAAGCATGAGATGGGAAAAGGCAGACGACGTTGGAAGTGTAAATATTTGGAGAGAAATATTTCTAAAAATATGGCAGAGCCACATTTTAAAATACAATATTCTGTAATCTGTGATGAATATAAGAATATCCCAGTAATTAGATCTTTGTGCAGGAGAAAGAAAACCATAATGCACAAAAGAACACATAGGTAGTAAGTACAATTTTAGCTCAATTTTTTGAAAAAGTCAGAGGGATATAATACCAGGAGATAGAAGGAAAGTGTTTAGACTTTTGAGCGTACTCTGCCCGAGAAATCTATTGCTCTATTTAAACATTAGCAGATTTACAAAAACTAATCTTTTTGAGTGATTAGTTCAGAAAACTTGGTTGGTTTTGATTTTCAGGACTGCATGCTGTGTCAGTCAGTCCAGACCTCTCCTGTGTAAACTATTGGTACTTATGTACCAATTAAAAATGTGTAAGTCTTCTTCTGAAACAGTTGCAAGGTTCTGTCTTCTGCTTCCTGAGCATTAGAAGCAAATGGAGAAAAACAGACAAGGATATTTGAGTGTTATGCCACACTTAGGTATCTGCTCAGAAACAGAATTACATGTAACCCTGTATCTCTGGATCAGCTTGAATCAGGAAACGCATAACTAATAATGTTTCAGATACAAGGTGCTTTTTTGTTAGAGAATAATCTTCCAGTTTATTAAGTACTTTTTAGTTACCTAAAAAGGCAAGGACTATAGTAACAAGAAATGTACTTTCCTTTCTTGGAAAAGTAGTGTAACTGAAAATATATCAAAGAGGAATTCTGCCATCTGAATATTTCATTACATTCTGACAGAAGAAAAATATTTTCTGTGATGAAATATCAGTACTTGGGTAAAAATTAGATAATCTACCATAACATTTTAAAGAAAAAGCCCAAGGCAGACCTCAAGAAATCTGACAAGCCAGTGAAGACTGCACTTCTCACAGGTTCAGTTGTACCATTATAGTAAGTACAAAATAGATTAATGAAACGTAAAGGCTTCAGCAAAAATCACTTTATCTATGAAAAACATATATACAGTTTCTAAACTGATTATACAAAAAAATCTGGAACAAATTTAAAACAATTGCAATGCATTTATGCATTTCTTCTTTTAGAAAAGGTATTTTTAACAAGTAGTGCATAACAAACCACTTACCAGGTTCCCCACAGAAAGGACACTGCTAAACTGTTCTGTCATTGGGTAATGTTCCATGGCCATAAACAATGTGTTTAAAACAATGCAAATAGTTATAGCAAGATCAACAAATGGATCCATCACAACTAAATTGACAAGATGTTTCACTTTTAACCACGGATTCCAGCAATCCCAGATCAAGAAAGTATTTGCAAATCTGTACCAGCATGGTGGGCATTTCTGCCTGGATTCCTCAAGCTCTGAAAAAAATAAAATAATAGAAAAACATTAACAAATAATGACAATAACAAATTACATCCTCTGAAAGTTCTTGTTTTAAATATGTACAAAGATTAAATCATTCAAAGAAACAGCTCACATTAATGTGTGTTTTCCTTCACCTATGTTTAGCCATCTTAAAGTTGAGTATCTAATTTATTTAAGCTTCTCTACAATCAGTAGACAGTGAAATTATCTCTGAAGAGTGAATGACCTCAGATATCTATGTAACGAGAGAAATGTGTTTGTCTCTTTCCCATGCAAGTAGGGAGAGTCTAGACATTTAGTTTAAGTCAGTTGACTTGCTTATAGTAGATGTCTTTTGGATATTAAAAGTTAACATGACTCCATCGTCAGTTGTATAAGCTTCATAAAATATGAAATTTTTGTGTTAAATATGTGACATGCATACATATTTTGATTTGAGCTACTAAAAGCATTATATTTGCTACTACACTGATCCACTACAGTATCATAACAGATAAATGATTTGGTGTGCATACCTATCACTGATTATTTGAATCAATATTTTTAACATATGGAATGCCTGTTTTCTTATTTTAAAAATTATCACTTGACTTGTACAGATGTGGTGTCTATCCATTGAGAAACAAAACAATGTTAATATTAGCAGAACAACTCTGCCCTCAATTAGAATCTTTACAAACTGTTTTCTTCCATTTCACTGTCAATATTGTCAAGGTTACAGAGGAAAAGTAACTTCTACTGAGTTAATAATAGAAAGAATGGATCTCTAATGTGATGGGATGTTTGAGGGCAGCCCAGAAAGAAGACTGATATTTGCTTAAGTGTGAAATACTTAAACTACAAAATACATGAGAAATGGACACAACTGTTTCGATAAAATTTCTGCATAGTGGCATCAACCCAAATCTGAAATTTGTCAGTTTTCAGATATCGCTTAGAGCACAGGAAGTCTCTATCATCATGACACTTCTAGATGATTTTGCTAAAATGGCAAACATAGAATCATAGAATAGTTAGGGTGAGAAAGGACCTTAAGATCATCTAGTTCCAACCCCACTGCCATGGGCAAGGAGACCTCACACTAGACCATGTCGCCCAAGGCCCTGTCCAACCTGGCCTTGAAAACACACTGAATTAGAGTATTTGCTAGTAAGGATTTAGTGCTAAGTTCTACGCTTTGAGGACCAGTGGACTGATTTTTGCCTCTAATATTGTCCTGTATGGGTGGAATTACAGGAAGTTAGAAAGTCACTTGCCACAGATCTCAAATTCATCGAAACCAGCAAGCTCTCCCCTCACATCATACTGTAGCCTCCACACACGAAAGGGTATTGTCAGTAGAGAAAGTCTTCTGTAATATTAACATGTTTTTTTCTGGCCAGAATAATGGAAGGACAAAGTATTCAACTGAACAAGAGTGTAGCACCCTCTAAGGAGATACCCTACCTATCTGGGAGGAGAGCTAAGAATTGTATAACAAGAATCAAGAGGTACTAACACTTCCTGTTTGCACTAAAGTAAGAAGATATACTCAGAAAGGCACATGTTTGTGAGAATGGTTTGTGAATACTTTTAGAAGAAAATAGGCAAAATAAACCTTGTATTTCTGACCACAGTTGGTTTGGTATCTCTTTATTTATCTGAGAACAAAGGGCTTCAGAACCCCCTTTAAAAAGGTATATTTCAATTCTGGCTTAAATTAATCTTAAAAACACTGTAAATTTTATTGGTAATTTCTTGCCCTTTTAGAATATGTGTTGTAGGACACCCTCAGGGTTTGTGTGACTGCAGCAGCTGTCACACTGTGGCAGTATCCAGTAGATAGATCCTTTAAGTTTATAAAGGCATATGTTTGAAGCGTGAGTGTACTCAGTTTCCATTAAGTAAGCAAAACAATTCTTACAATGCAAGCTTTTTTGTATATTAAATATTTTTTTAATCTTTGATATACTTACATATGAAAGTTTAAGCAATGCTCGAGGAAGGCAGTTCATGTGCATTACCATGGGTTGATTACAGTTGACTGTTTTCTTTAAAACTATCTTTTTCATTCCAATTTCCTATTGTCTATCCTTAGATATTAAATCTAAGGAAAATATCTGTTCTAGGACATCACTGCCTTTATCATAGCAATTTGTGTGTATCTTAATTGATTTTTTCTGTTGATATCTTATAGGAAGAAAATCCCTGTATTCTCTGTTTGGGGACATGTCAGTCCCCTTACTATAATTATTTTGGGTCTGTTAGTCCACTCAATAGCATAATAATTTGGAACGTGCCACAAAAAAATAAATGACTAAGCATTCAGAATGTGTAAATGGTCTTAGAAATGCTCAAAAGCCTTCTATATCTGATGTACAGTGATTTCACTTGTCCAGTTTTACATTTAAAAAGGAAAATACGTAAATAATTGCTCTGTACATATGGTTAGCTGAAATTACTGAACTGCCTGTCAGACAAAATGCATCAAATACCTTCCATTGTATTTGTAAGTATGCTGGCTATACTCAGTGCTCTTTGTCTCGCAGCAGAATCTTCTAGCATTTCCATGGAAATTTGATAAGAACTCAGTCTTCTTTTTCTTATCTCTGTTTCTGTAGTGGTGCCCTGTAAATGAAATACAGAGGAATTAAACCATCCTTTCAACAAAAATTAACAATATTTACTATATAAGTATTGTAGTGATAATAAAAATCGAGTTTGTGCAGCACATTATACTTTCTTGCATACTTCATTTTTCTGTTCATGTAGGAATTACTTTGTTCTTTCTTGAGGAACTCAGTGGGAATTTTGTACAGTTCCTCAAATAATCAACTGAGGGACAACATACCAAGGCAATGTCAGACCAAAGGTGATCCTTATTTAAATCATAGAATCATAGAATGGTTTGTCTTGGAAGTGATCTTAAAGATCACCTAATTATCTAATTATTAAAGCAATAACGCCTAATTCTGATTTCAATGTGTCTAATGTGTCACTACTCTCTGGCATATAGCTGCCTTTGTTTTGGTTTTCTTCTGGAGTGTGGCCTAGGGATCTAAACACAGGAGTACAATTAAAAAGTTCCTAAATCTTGGTGCCTGCTCTACCACCAAGTCTGTGACTCATGGAAACCACACGCTCTTTTTCTCATTACTCTGTTCCTACCCAGAAAAAGAATAAAAAAGCCTGCAGAACTCATAAGGGATTTCAAGGTTATCTTAGTATGAAGATGAAAAAACATTTTCAAGCATTTACTAGTGCTATTTCTTTAGTGAAGACTCTTGAGTTAAATGGTTAATTTCAAGTGAAAGTATTTCTGAAATAGAAATATATGCACATAACCTCTACGGTAATCTGACTGAATTTCTGGTATGAAGGTCTGTATCAAGATAGCAGAGAAACAAAAAAGTAAAAAGAAATGTGTAATAGAAGTAGTGAAATTTCAATACTTATTTATGATGAAAACATTTTTCAGAGTAATTACAGTGGTATTATAGCTACCAAAATGCCGTAGTGAATCCATACTAAAATACTATCAATTAAAAAATTTGGTTTTTTGAAAGCTTGAAAGAACATCTTAGCCTACAGCAGTCTGAAACTGGGACTGAAATGTAAAGTAATTGCAAAGATACATAGAAATTATACGTATTTTTCTCATGAAAGTTAAGAGAAAAATTTCTTCAAGATAAATTCAGTAAGGGGTATTTCTACGAATTGTCACGGGAGTAGTAACTGCATTCTGCTTAATTTTGCAGGTGTTTCCCTCTGCATTTTTCCATGTTATATCCTTAGTTATATATCAAATGTCTGCCTTTGTTGATGAGGTGAGACTAAATAGAAATTGTCAAATTCAGTTTATGGGGTTTTTTTCTTTCCATGTACAGATCTCTTGCTGAAAGCAGGGAGAATACGATACTTTACTGAAGCTTACACATAGCAGGTTGAGGACTTTTTTCTTTACGCTCTGCTGTTTAGAAACCATTGCAAGGTACTTCTCACAGCTGTAAGAAATGATAAGGCATGCAGAGGTGTGCAGTAAGATAAAAAAACATGCCTGAACAAAACTGTAATAATTACTGATTTACTTCTAAGTACCTCTGGTACAAGCTGACCAGCAGGTGAAGTTAAAGGTGAAGGTCCTCCAACTAAGGAAACTACTCCATTGCAATCCACAGTGCTGTGCATCTTCCCATTTACTGGAAGGGCCGGTACCATTCTAGATGACACACTGGCTTGACTAATGTTACTGTTGCGTCGTTCTCCATGTCTATTTGGAACAAAGAGTGAATCTCTTCTGCTCTCATTGTCTTCAAGAGTGCTGTGCTCATCATCAGCAAAGTCATTTTCTGATCCTACATCCTTTGCATGACCTCTGAAACTGAAAATGCTTGTTTTGCTGTTGCGCCTTGGAGAAAACAGGGAGCCTCGAATGCTTAGCAAAGACTGTAAAAGATTAAAAACAAAACAGCATTAGAACTGAATTCTAAGTTTGTGACTTTTCAAGGAAAAGTTACAGTGCTGGAGGAAGAATAGTCACTTCTTTCTTCAATGGTATCAGTGTGTCCATTAGAGCAATGTGCTTATTAGGGGACCTAAAGTGGAGGTGAAAAATTCTTTTTAAGGACTGAGGAAAAGTTGTGCAGGAGACATAAGTAAGGTTGGACAGGCTGAATTGGTATGAATCCATGACTCTGCTGGAGACAGTTCTCAACTTCCCTGTCAAGGCTTTGCAGGTATTTGTCTTTTATTCCTCCTATTAGAGGACAGAACTAAAAATCTTTACTTTTCTTCTCTTCCTCATCACCTGGATTCCCCTGGGTAATAACTGATAATGCTCACTGATCATTGCTTTCTAGTTTATTTCCTAGAGGCAGAGGTGTTCTTAAGTTTGGTATTAAATTCGTTCTAAGTTCATGTAAAGAATTTGTCTCCCCTCTTCACAATAGGCTCAATAGCATGGGAACAGCATATGCAGTACTCTAGACGACAGAGGCAACAGCTTGGGGAAGTGTGAACATGACTAGCAGTACTCTTGGGCATAGCATTCTGGGGGCTGTGCCCACTGGCACACCTACCAGAAGGTACCGCTTGGCCACCAGGCGGCTCATTGCAAGCATTCACCGGGGACACAGTTACATAAAGATGCTCTTACAAATGAGAAAAATAAATCAGTGGTGGTTGGTAATTCATCTTTTAATTACAGTAGAAGCTGGTTAATGGAATGTTCTTCTCCCTTGCTACACATTTTATTAACAGCATTCATGAATAAATAAAATGAGTACTAATTGTGGAAAAGAGAAACCTTGCATTAAGCTTCTTTCAATTCTGCATTTGTACAAATATTCACATCTTAGTACATCAAAAACTTGGTTTCAGATGATTCTCAATTTTTCACTAGTTTTACAGGTGGAAAGTGCTTGTATGTAATAGCAGTGTTTTTTATCCCGGGATAATTAAAGTGAAAGCAAAAACTACATTATAATATATAAGCCTATATTAATACTGTGAAAACCAATCCCTGAATACATATATATACAGATCCACAAGTATCTTGGGATGTACATACTAAGATTTATACGTACGCAAACATAATGTGTGTGCTGAACTGGTAGTACTGGCGGGTGTTCACCATTATGAGATGTATTTTTTCTGCTTTTACAGCTACCCCAAATTTTAATAATTTGGGATGAAATCTTGTATGCTGGCTGTCAGCCTCAGGCTGAGTTACTTGAAGAATATCAGCCAAATGGTTTTGCTAACCCATTTACGTAAACTTGGCTGGAGAAAAAGTGCTGTTTTGCTTATGATGAAAGATAATTTTATCCAAAAAGAAGCTCTAGCTGCTAGAGACCATGATACTGAATTCTGACAAAGTGGTAAACTAATTACTTCACCCTTTGTACATTTCTTTGTAAATGTCTTTAGTCAACCTACAGTCCTTTGAAAAACCACATGCTCGCTAGGTTTCATCTGACTACCACTGCTGCCTTTGCTTTTTTAGAGAATGTTTCCGTGGCTGCTATGTATGTTTGTAGCCCAATCTTTCAAATATGCATTATCATGCTCTGAGCACAGCTAAATGGATTAGGCCCCTCAGGGATCTGGGAGGAGTACTGCTCTGCAAGTCCCCCCTGGATTGAGATAAAAGAGAGAAACCAGAATGGCTGCAATTCCAACACATATAGAGGCAGAAACACATGTGTCTACATGCTTCTGGAAAGTAATGTCTGAAAGGGAAGCTTGGCTCTTCTTGCAGGCTGCATCATTCATTTGCATGTGGAATATCGTGTCAAAGGACAAAACCTCTACAGGGGCCAAGTGGGCAGATCATCTCCACTCACCATTCTACAACACTGTTTCACAGTCTGCCACCCTGTTTCACCAGGGAGCTCACTGCACAGTTGTGGTGGTGCACCCCCCCCACCCCCTCCCCTGGATCTCTCCACAAGAATTCCTATTAGGCCCTAGCTTTTGCACAGGTACAAGGAGTTGGACAGCTGGGTGCTCCCTGGCCATAGCATGAACAATAATTGCTTAGCAAAGGTGGAAAGAAGCACACAGCTATCAGGAAGTTTGGATACTCCCTGATTGCATCAGTTCTTTTGGGATGATAAATCATTCCCTGACAAACTGAAACAACCAACATAGAATTGAGGCCAGGATGAAGATTTACTAATGAATAAAGCCAATCACCTTATGACCCTATAAATAATGGTCCCAAGAGAGCTCTCCTGAACTGCAGTGGGCTGCGACTGGTATCTCCCTCTGCATGGGATGCCGCTCAGAGCCTGTAAACTCTCAAGTTCATGAAATAGCGGGTCATCTGCCTGGGTTGTTATTTCTGCTCACTGACACTCAACCTTCTGAGAAAAATGACATGGTATGGACACGTACATAGATATCTAAGTGAGGCAGGACTGTACGGTCTAAGATAAGGTCTTTGGCTGCAGCTCCTTTTTATCAGCCTGACTCAAAGCCTGTTCCAATTAATGAAAGATTTTTTAGAGCAGTGTTGGCCCAAAACTGATAGTACATTTTATTAGATTGGAGATACACCTTTACAATATTACTCAAAGGAGTTGCAATAGGTTTAATAATTTTTCTTACATTTTATTTTTTTCTTATCCAAAGAACCTAGTCATTCTTTTTAATTATAATAAACATCACTTTCTTAGAAATGCAAATGTATCCTTTACAGACCAGGCATCATCCTTTATACTAGACTATTACTGAGGCTTTGTCTTTGTATTTCTGTGTGAATTATTTCTGCCACTGAATCTCATGTTTTATATGAGTCTGTAAACTAACACGTTTGAGATGAACATTAAATAGGACAAACATTGGTCATTAAACGTGGCTAGTATTAGTACGTACATGTCTACTGCCTGAGACCAATGATCATGTCAAAGAATGCATCTGAGTGACTTTTCTGCAATTACCATAACTGCGTGTAGACTTGAAATATGCAAGTTATCCTCAAGTGATGGAAGAGATCCTTTGATTTAAGGGAACTTTGAAGTTTGGATTAAATGATTTCCAGAGATCCTTCCTAAACTACTTTTTTCTGTCATTGCAACGACTCTCCATCTTGTATAATGAATTTCTAATGAAAAAGAAGAGTAGAACTAAATTCTTATAAGCCCAAATCATCCCTATGTAGTGTGACTTTGTTGCGGAGTACTGGAGCTATTTTTCTCATTATCTGCCATTTAAAGATGCTAATTAAGGAAAACAATAGCAACTAATGGTAGTGTGGAATTTCTTACGCAGAGTATTCTCATGATGTGGTCTGCTAAACCCCCCTCATATTTGTACAGTTTTGAAATGAATGCAGTACAGAGAACCTATCGTTGATTAATGCAAATATATGAGTATTAATCAAAGAGTCTTTGATTTTTTTCTTTAGTCTACTAGATACATCTTTAGAAGTACATTTTCAGAAATCTTTTAATTAAATTTACAATACCTATGCTATGTTCCTTTTATGGCTTTGCTGGTACAGTGGGTCAAACCGTATCGAATTCTTAACACTGTTAACAGTACTAACATGTTCTTTTCCTTCACTCACCTTTTACATAACTACCAATGTGTAAAGCTGTTGTAGTGTCAGTCAAAACCAAATTAGAGTAGTCATACAGAATCACAGAATCCCAAGGGTTGGAAGGGACCTCAAAACCAAAACAGGGTCCTGTACCTGGTGAGGAGATGTGAACCTTTTTTCATATGACAGTTGATTTCCTTCTGTGGAGAAGCGGAAACTTTTCCTTCTGATGCTGTCTTCTGACTCAGACTTGGGGAACTTATCGATATCTGCTTTGTCCTCTGCTTCAGACATTTCTTTCTGTCTTCTTTTCTTCCTTCTGTTTCTTCTTTCTTTAGCACTCTTTGAGCTCAACTTTGATGCTTCTGAAGAACTTTCCAAGAGTTCTCCTAATCCCCCTACACCACTGAAATCTCTTGATGCAACTGATGCTGCTGCTACTGCTGCTGTTGCCTGTGAGGTTACAAAGGAAGGTATTCCTAGTAAGCCAAAAATGAACGTTTTACAGCCTTTACCAACTATTTTTATTATCACTGTGGTAACACTGCTGGTCGTACACCCCTGAGTATGCAAATATACACAAATAAATTGAACTGAAGGCAAACTGAGTTGTATAGCTCCTCATTGTTTAGTAGCATGAGCTACTTGAAACATCGACTTCATCATAATAGTGATATCACTGTTCCTTACAGACCAGCTGCACAAGACACTGGTCTAAAATTCTGTAACTCATTGCACAACTTATACCTGTTGTAATTCATAAAATTATTATCCTTGCCTTAAAAACAAGGCTGTTCAGAAAGTAAATTTCTGTCCTTACCTGGGCTTCTTCTTGTTGCTTTTTCAGTTGTTCGAGCATCTGTTGAAATTCTGCTTCTTTCTGCTCTGCTTCTTCCATGGTGGCTTGATTCTGTTCTTCGTAGGCCATGGCAACCACAGCCAGGATCAAGTTGATCAGATAGAAAGACCCCAGAAAAATCACGAGAACAAAAAATATCATGTATGTTTTCCCAGCAGCACGCAGTGTCTAGGGAGTAGAAAAAATATCTAAATATTATTCTGCCACTTTGTTAGTACAACAGCATTATGCTTTCAACTCACGTACAAATAAGCCTATTTATATAATTTATTGTGTAACCTACAGTTTCCTTTTTGTCATAAAAATTTCTTACCAGCTGATACAGGTTTTCCCAGAAGTCCTGAGTCATTAGACGAAAGAGAGACAGAAAAGCCCAACTGAAGGTGTCAAAACTTGTGTAGCCATAGTTGGGGTTTCTACCAGCTTTCACACAGATATATCCCTCTGGACACTGCCTATGTGAAAACCAAACAGGAGGTACTTAGTCATAACTTTTATTTCCTCTGCAGCAGATCTGTTATCTTCTGGAACAATGTGCATTATTTTTTCTACAAGAAAGCCATGAATTACAGTTAAATTCATTCAGAAAAAAAGTCCTAAGAAACGAACTAACAAGCCTGTAAATGAAAGATATCCTTTCCATCCATTCACTGGTTGAAATGACCTAAATACCTAAATTCTCCTTAGTCACATATTGCATATAGATTCCTTATTCCAAATGAATTTCCTGGCAGAAATAAATAATTGCTAAAATACTTCTAAGGTTACAGACAGATTAAGCAATATTATTAACTAAATCCAATTGTACTGTTAAGGATCTCCCACATAATGCTGAGATTATTTTTTTTTTAATAAGCGTCTTCACTGTTGCCAGTTAGGTATTGGAGTTCAGCTAACAATTCCAGGCTCATAATTGGGCATGTATGTATGGCAAAATTTGCCAGTAACGAAGAACAGGTAAAGCTTATTAAAAAAAAAAAAAACAAACATCTGGAACTATGAAGCCACTACTGCGCTTTCTTAATATTTTGTATATTCTCTTTCCTGGTTCTGACCTTTGCTTTCATCCTACTTTCTTCGATCAGTACATCTCCAAAATAGATTTTACGAGAGTTCATATTTCATCATTAACACCAACATCACTTTCCAACTGAGCAAGAAGAAAGGCTGTTAATGAGTATTTTGTTTAGCCAGAGAGTAAAATATTTTGACTTAAGTAAGAAATCATTGTTTAGCAGTAAAACTGTGTAAGTTCTGTAACTGCTAAATATGGAGTTGAAACTGCACTGAGTAGGTTCCATGTTACTGCTTTTTCTACAGAATATGAGAGGATTTTTGAAAGGGTCTTACCCTGCATCAGAGCTATTACCACAAAGTAGGGCATCTCTTTGTCCTTCCAAAATGTAAAAGTGAGCTGTGTAGAAAGCATTAGAAATAAATGTGAATAACTCAAATTAACCTGAAAGTACTACAAAGTAAAATAAAATTAAATTGTAATAAAATCAAAGTGGGCAGCTGCTGGTCGCTTTGTAGTTGGTTTAGGAACTCTTCTGCTTATTTTCTACTGTATGTATTTGATCTCAGTGACTGTAAGCAATTCTACATAAGGCAGAAATACAAACTGTTCAATGTTCTTTGTTTGATCACGAATAGTTGCATACTATAGCCACAAATATATTAAGAATAGTTATATCAGAAATTCTTACATTCATCCTCAATGTAATTCTTCCAGTTAAATGTGCTCACTGTCATATTAATAAGTGTACCATTTTCATCTATGGTGCTGTTGAAGTAGGAAATAACATTTATTTCAAAAGTAGAATTGTCTGGAGGCCACTGCAGGCATTTATTCCTCAAGTTGCCCATGAACAGCTGCAGCCCTATTAGTGCAAATACACTCAGACAAAATACAGTCAGGATCATTACGTCCGAGAGCTTCTTCACAGACTGAATTAGGGCTCCTACAATAGTCTTTAGGCCTGCGAAGAGAAAAGATCCATAGATTTGTCAAGAGTATCTTTGCCCTTGCCATGTAATTAGGATATCATGCAGACACTTAAAAAGAAATTCCTTTTTATTTTTCAAAAAGTAAAGCTTCATGAACAGCCTCAGAGCTTGTGATGATGAATGAAAGAAAAAGATTACTTTTATGAATATGCAATGTACATATATTCCATTACATTGGACATATACTGTTATTCTCAAGCAGGAAATTTTATCAATAATGCTTTCCTGTTATAGATTTAATTTTATTTTTTTATTTTTTCTCTGCATTTAATATTCTGCCAATAATTCAGTTTCCAGTTAATATTAACTATGACTTCACAACAGTATGAAGATAGTATGAGATAGAAAGTCAAGTAATTTTGAGGAAAAAAAAATCACTTGCATTTGATAAACTTTCCTGCGCAATATTTATCTCCTTTTTGTTAGCTGCTTTTGTTGTTACTTGGTTGTCTTTAATGTTAATTCTAAGTGGTAAAATAAAGGAAAACATTCAAAATCAAGAAAGCCATAGCAGTAAAGCTTTTTAAATGTACAGCAATTTCTTGTGATAAAATGCAGAAAACCAAAGCAAAATAACCCATAGGCTTCATATTTTATGTTTCATGCAAGAATCTGTTAAACTCAAAGGCTGATTTTGCAAAATAAAGGAAGCTAATGCTGGAAAGGCAAAGCATCATAATCCAGGCTGATGATCCATGCCTTTTTTTTTTCCTTTGGCAACATGAGCAGCGAACAGCAAGACTTATGCTCAAAAGAAGTGAATTCAACTTCAATGGAACGAAAGTCAGCCTCTGTGTTTAACCTCGCTCTCACCTGGAATGACTGATATTGTTTTCAAAGCTCGGAGAACTCTGAATGTTCTCAACGCTGAGACATTGCCCAGGTCCACAAACTCTGTCACATATCTGTAATAGGGGAGTTCACACACAAACACAATGACAGCACACAAATAACAGTTGGAGATATGAGGGGCCTAACACCTTACACCAACTACTTCTTACCTGGAATTACAGAAATAGTTTTCAAAGCTCTCAATACTCTGAAAGTTCGAAGAGCTGAAACATTGCCTAGGTTTACAAATTCTGTTACATACCTGTAGGATTAAATCACAGTTATTCAGAATTGAGGCAGAGCTTATACTAATTATGTGGGTCTTCAAAACCTCTGTGGCAATATTAGCACTCATACTTCAAAATTTGCCTGTCTCTTCAGTACACCTCACTTTTATAATTATAAATTTTCATCATTCTGTTTAAATTTCATTGAAGTGAAACTCACTGATTTGTATTTGAACAGCTAATTAAACTAATTAGCTTGTCATAGGATGGAGATATGAAGTCAAAGGGATGACTTCCATTCTTGTGAGCAAATAATGTAGGACATGAAATTAGTGTCCCTCAGCAGTTAATTACATTATGGCTAACATTCCATACTAGCTCCTGCTGTATATTACTTTATGAGTACTAAAATGTGGGATATGTTGTCTAAACTTCACAGGTTTCAGAAAATAAACACTTTTAAATAAATATATTTATTATTATATTGTTTGTCACTAATTTCATGCCTTAAAAGCTTAAAAAATTCTTGAGCCACTTACGCCATTAAAATGACACTGAAGTCAAGCCAGTTCCATGGGTCTCGCAGAAAAGTAAAACCTTCTAAGCAGAAGCCCCTTGCAAGAATTTTGATAAGTGATTCAAAGGTATAAATTCCAGTGAAAGTGTATCTGAAAAGCATCAGAGCAGGAATAATGGATTTTTGCATATCTATGTTTATAGACAGTGCCATTCGTTATCAAATATGTCTTGCAAGAAAAGAAAAGCATTTAGAAGTAAAAGGAGAAAATCATTAACTTTACTAGACCCAAACACTTAAGAATGTAATTGTAGATGAAATTTGAACCTGATACATATATATTGTTAATTTTCTAAAACATTGATTCAATCTCACTTTTTGTGCAGGGCTGCCTCTTGGCTTTTATTCAAAAATCAGGTGTCTAAATATTACGAAGAACTACAACAAAATAATACTTTTCAGGTCAAAATCAGAGTTTTGTCAAAATCAGTTGTGGATAATAACTACACTCATTCTTATAATACAGGTTTATTTCATAAATGTTCATTAAATATAGCAAAGCATGCCCAGACTGTTATTCTTGAAGATGTGGATTGTGATTACCAATTCACCTGGCGTGGCAACTACCATTCATTTAAAAACATAGAATAGTCAGTTATAAGCAGTGAAATGCAAGGACTTCCTGAGACCCATGTGGGTCTGTGGGGACCTCTACAATAAAAGAAATCTACCTACAGATGCTACTGGTCTCCTTTCAGACTCTCAGCCATAGTCACAGTTGAGCATCCTGGGAAGTGGCGAATATTAGTGCAGTTTCTAAATACAGTATTCAAAGTAAGATTTCTTAATGCAGTGAAATAAAGCAATATAAATCAGTAACGGCTTTTGGAGAACAAGAGGGAATACAGTGGTTAGACCCAGGTTTTTCATGAGTCGTACTACTTCAAAGAAAAATATAATCTTCAGAGGAAAATGCATATCTGTTTGAGAACATGTATGACAATGAACAAGAAAAAGAAATGGATACTTTCTGGTTTCCTCACTTCTATCAGCTTTTTGTTACTCCTTCATAGGGCCCTTTCCTCAGCAGTTCGAGTTTCTTGTGATTTGGGTGTTGCATGTGTTTGCTGTAGCTGGCGCTTGTAAGTACACATCAGTGAGCCACAATAGATAATAGAATAGTATTGTAGAATGTTTTGGGCTGGAAGGGACCTTAATGATCATCTAGTTCAAACACCCCTGTGCCAAGGCATGGATGCCTTCCACTAGACCAAGTTACTCAAAGCCCCATCCAGTCCAGACTTGAACACTTCCAGGAATGGGTCATCCACTGTGCTAAGATCATGGATACTCAAGCAATATATAGTTGGCCTCACCAATAGCATGCAACAGTTTCACACAGACATTTGTAGTTCTGGAGCTCCTTTTCCAATTTACAGCTCAGAATACCCAAGGACGAGAACTCGTGTTCATACTTCACAGTAGAACTTAAGATATTCCTCAGACATAGTTTTCAAGAACAAGGTATTAAACCATTTAAATTATTCAGAGGAAACCAGAAAGATATTGATATCTTGGAATCTGATCCTTCATAACTCTGGAATGCCTATTCTGGCATGTAACTATCCATAAAGGCTTCTGAATCACGCAAAAACAAAGACATTAAAAAAAAAAAAGAGAATAAAAATGTGTGACTTACTCTACATTCTTTGTCCAGTCTGGAGGGTTACTCATGGTCATAAATACACAGTTGGTCAAAATAGTGCACATGATAAGCATGCTGAATAATGTAGGTTATAGTCAAGGCATGTAAGTCAAGTAAGTTTGACAGTTTTATAGCACTGAAATAATTAAAAAAATTAAGAGTATAAAAATATGTATAAACAATGAGACATTCTAAATCAAATCTGAAATTAAAGCTTTGCACATGATTTTATCTATTTTAAATGGTAAGCCATCTGGCATGTTATGATGCAGTTACTGTAAAACAATGCATTACTTTTATAATTCTGGTAGGTTTAGGATTTAAATGAAATTTAAACGAAATTTAAACACATCCTTAAGTCTGTAAAAATATGAAATGAGTACCCAAGCGTAATTACTGAAGCCAGGCGGATCATTTTAAAAGATCTTTAGACAGAGGCTGCTTGTTTACGCCCAAGTTGTTCTTTGGACATGACTGAAATATATTTGAAAATATGCTCCTTTATTCTGACTTGGATCTTTTATAGGACACCTACCCTAGTGCTGAAAACACAGCGCTGAAAAAGTATGCCTGAAAAGCAGCTTTTTACTCATGCTCTTTTGTCCTTGCTAAGTGTTTCTAGTTCATGACAAGTGCTACTGGTCTTGGTAAAAGTGTGACCTTAGATATGTTCAAGTGCAATGTTTTGTTACTAATTTAGACTTCGCTGCAGGGCTTAGTAGGGATCAGGTCTCCTTTTGTATATAAAGCCTGATACTTAAACTCTGACAGCTTAAGAGGTTCAGTAGAGAATTCTCTCAGTGGGAATGAAGATCATAATGCAATTCACATGTGATATTTCTGCTTTTAAAGTATGACCATCATAGTATACCCATACATAATATGTTTATCAATATGAAAAGTATTATTTCAGCAATTTAATACTTTTAAATGGCAACCCTTAAATCAACATGAATTATAAAAGGATATGAATGTACCAAAATCTTGATGGCAATTTTTCTGATGGGATTAAAAGGAGTTAAAATGTACAAGGCAGACGTGGCACTGAATCGGAAAATTGCCTTTCCCTTATTCAATACTATGAAAGTCTGAAAAAAAGAAATACAAAATTAAAATGCAGCATTGACTACATAAATGTCATTACCTCCTTCTAAAGTATTCCATTCTCCATGTGGGAGGTTCAAGTTTCATCCTACTGTCTACCTGTGGTAGGAAAATAACTGATTTCTATTAATACACTGTATTAAGCCTTCCACAGCCAATTCTCCAATTTGCTGAATTCTCCAGCATGTGGACTGAACTCTGATGTTATTAAAATTGGTGTGAATTATCAACATCAATGTCAGTTTATCAGTAATAGAAAAATTGGCATTTCATCACTAAAATATTTTCAATTTCCTTTCTAACAAAGTCTTTGATTAAATTCAGAATTTCAAATTAATCAAATACATTTTATCTCATGAGCAAACAAGCAACAAAACCAGCAAAAGGGCAGTTCCAAGCACCAGTCTGTATTTGGAACAAACACTTGACAATTATATACACATATATATGGTGACAAGGACAAACACCTGTTACTAAACAATTAACCATAATTTAAAAATATATTTTCTTTGATTTTTGATTTTTAAATACTACCAATATCAATTATATGTCTTCAGAAAATGTATCTGTGAAAAAAAATAAAAAGGATTAATAAATTTCCAGCTGACATCATTCTGAGCAGTCAAACATATGCCAGAATTTGGCATCTTGTAACAACAAATCCTTTCTTCAAAAAAATGCTGATTTCATTTTTAATAATATTCTCTTATTTTTCCCTACATGTGAGCACAAAATTTAGGTACTTATTATGTCTTAAAATTTGACCTGATAAACATACAGTTCATGTTCATTTCACTCGGTTCCTGTTGCCAGTCATTGCCTAAGTGTTTTCATTTTTATTTCAAGTGTATTTGTGCGTGAAGTTTACTTGCATCTTTGGTACTCTTTGAAATTTCTTCAGGACATGACTATTCTTTATTCCTTTTGCTCTTTGTCAATGGTAATGGCTCTCCTTTGTGTCATCATAATAGATTCTTTGTTAGGCTCTCAGCAGAGCTATACAGTATCACTGCTCTCCATGCTGATTTCCATTCTCTGTAAAAACTTGGCTGTGATCAGAAAAATGCTGCCCTCTCCGCAGTCTTTATTGCCTATCTGGTCTGCCATCTCTGGCAGAGAAAGCAGACCTCTCTACAGTGGGAAAGGAATGTTCCCAGTTCCTGTTCACAGAATACCGTCAAGCACAGCACTGAGGACAACAGAGAATGGACTCACACTCATTGGTATTTCTCTCTCCCCTAAACTCCTTCACCCAGCCAGAAATGCTAGAAAGATGTTGCCTATCCCAAGCTCACTGCTGCAGCAGATCCCGAAGACAGACTATGATTCACATATGATTTTCCCTTCACTGACAAGTCCATGATTAAGAGTAGAGCAGGGATGACTAATTCTAGTTCATCAATTAAGATGTCCACTTGTTTTCTGTTGAGCACAGTAGGCTGGTAAATAACATAAATACAGATGTCTTGTAACAAAAGATTATGCAAGTTTACTAGTTACTCTCATAAACTAGCAAGTCCATCAATAGTCTGAGTTTTTACACTTTTGCTCAAAAAATCTGACTACTTTTTCTGATCGTTGGAGGTTAGAAAATACACTTCAGTACTTCAGGTCTTCTCTGATACTTCATTTATAGAAGACTTGTTTAGAAAAACCTATTCCTCAACTTATTTATGCAACTTTATTCCTGTTTTATTTACAGCTAATGGAGAAAAGGGCTTAGTGCACACCATTATATTGTAAGTTGGAATCTGCATGGAACTGCTGGTATAAATGAAAATAACCCTTGGCCACTCTCCTTCTCTGAGCTTTCACTTCTTTAAATTTCCTTCCTAATGCTAATATTTGTATCGACAGCACTGTTACACAATGTTAATGTAGGTTATACAATTACGTATGGATTCTGCTTAATTTTCTATTTCTACTACTGAAGCCACAATTTTAAAAACAGTTTTGTGAACCAAACTCAACCACAAATTTAGTCACAAAGTTGAGAGTACTCTTAGCATGACTTTTTCCTAACAGAGTGAGGTTTTTTTTACAGTTTAAAATGTTTTATGTCTTCATTCTTTTATAGTTGCTCAATGTCAAGTGTCTTATCTCGACTGCAGCCTGGAATGCTTCAAACCATCATCAGAGCAACTGTGTCTGTTTCCTTCTGTATTTCAGAGAGACAGGAAAAGATAATCCCAAGCACTTGTCCATAAAACACCTTCTGCATTTTTGAATTTAGGGTTATTATCCACAGCTTCGTCTGCCTCCACTGTCCTTATGACATTTTGCAGGTTTATCAGGAACTGAAAGAACATCTTGGTGCTGCTAAAGGAGCATACAGTACTAAGCAGATAAAGAGTACAGATGAGAGAGAACCTGCTGTCAGATGTACCTTTTACTAATGTGCGCAGGATACAAGGTATTTTTAACTAGCTCCAGGCGGCACTATTTCAGATCCTGGAGGAGTTTAGCCCAGTCCACAACTGATCTCAGCTGCAGTGATATACTTATTTGTCAAGGGGCAAATATTTTACATGAACTGATCTGCTTGAACTAGCCTTTCTATTTCCAAGTCCCTAGCTTGTGGGTCATGTGAAAATGAGGACTCTGTATGGCTGTGCTAATCAGAAGGGGAAGTACACCTCTTAAGAATTTACATTCTTCATGGAGCACAACCATGCTATTAGAGGTCCAGTTGTGTTACAGACTTGCACATGTAACTCAGGCACATAACTTTTCTCTCACAACGTGCAACTCTTCACTCTGCTTTTTCTGTCTGAAAGCTCTCAATTAGTCTTCGGAAGAACAAAACTGTCTTTTTTTTGATTCCTTCCTCAAAACCCAGCTTTTCTGTGGTGTCTGCCACAGACTTCTAATTGACAGCTGTGCAGCAGAGATCCGTCATAGCAATCCCAAGCACCTAAACAACAGTGTTCATTGTTGTACTTTTATATGACCCAAAATATACAGAGTCTCTATATGCTGCCTATATAGGGATATATATATTTTATATGTACATATATACAGCTATAACAGAAGAATACAGCTACAGTTCTTTATTTCACTGACATGAATGGATGCAATCCGGTTATCCACAACCATTTCCACTGCAAAACCTTGCTTGGAACAGCTCACTTGTCATACCCAGTCTTACTACTACATTGAAATCAGGAAAAGTTCAGCCATGTTCTCAAATTCAGGCATACTCAAGGAATTGTATCTTCCTTGCAATGATGTAAATAACAAGTAACTGTTGAAGGAATCACAATATAGAAGGGCATAGATCAGTTCTGTCAAATGAAAGGAGGTTTCTGTGTATTTAGTGGCTTGATGGGTCAAACCATATTTTGTGATTAAAGTTTTCTAGTGTAGAAAATTATATTCTATTTCGTGCAAAAGATTATTAACTCACTTTTTTATTGATATAATATGGGTCCAGGTCTTCCAAAGGTTCAGACACCATTCCTGGAGGTATGTCACCATAAATAAATGGCAGTGTCTTTCCTGCCTCCAGGTCACTGTTTGGTTTTGGACCATTTTCATCATCATCATCTGTATGTTCTTGTTTGGGCTTTTTAGCTTTTTCTTCTGCACAACGCTTCTCAGTAGCTGTGAGAGAATCTCTAGTAAAATAGCGGAAGCTTTCAGGTCCTGGTGGTACCAGCAGTGCCTGTGCCATGTTTTCATCCTGCAAATTTAATTACTTTTAGCCTCTTGCATAAGAATGACCTAGAAAAGAAAATTAGATAATTTAGGTAAGCTATTTGTACCAACAGAAAAGAATAAAAATTTGCTCAGAAACCCTTTCCAGGCCTGAAACGGAAGCAGTGTATTTCAAGGCTGAATGAAAGAAAAAAAAACAACTGCTCAGAATTTATTCAGATATTTTACAAATAATTTTTCAGCTTTTTCCTTCTGTTCTAGAAAAATACATTACTTCTGCCCACAAACACTACCTTGCCTATGTCCTTAGACTTGCCCAGTTAGAGCAAAATACGTATATTAGTGTTTTAAAAGTGTATCTTTTTTAACAGCAAGTATAAATGCATATTCTATGAGGTACTCTTGAAAATTGTAAACCTATATTTTACTAATCAATACTCTTTTTCGATTTTTTTCAAGTATTAATTAAACTTTACAAGTGTAAATCTTTTTAATAAATGAAAAAAGCTTGTTTTTATAATTAATGCTGTTCAAATGACAGCAACTGAACTATGGAAGCAACAAGTGCAATTCCTTCTTACTGACAGTTTACCACAATGAAGGGTAATGTTAGATACCAAAGCAGGTTAGGCTGCATTTATTGACTGTCTGTGAGCTGTGAATCGAACCAACAGGCCTTTTAAGTAAAAGGAAATAGGATGTACAGTTAAGATTAGGCAGGAGAGAATCCTGCTCCTGATTCTTTGCAAGGCAAGTGCCATAATACTATTTCAGACTGAAACTAGCTTGAAATCTAACTCTGGTTCCCCATGAATGTCTTTGGTGCCAGTACTGGATGATGTCCCTGCTGCTACAACAGCCCTGCAGAGTTCCCACTCTCTGCACCAAACTCTCCATTGTAGAACAGGTCTCTTTACAAAGCCCTTCAGGGCATCAGCTGAAAGTAATGTTCTTTTCTCTCTTACAAGTCCTTCTGCAGCAGGATCAGTTGCTTAAACTTCTGCACAGTGTAGAGGTTTGAATGGCTGGAGGGAGAGGATGGCAGAAGGCAGACATCTTGTTAAGGAGCAGCGCCACCGAGTAAGAAATGCTAGCCTAATTTGATGTCTACTTTGCAATAGTTTGTGGCCTGGTGTAGTAACAATTTTAATTATGAAATCCAATTTTTAAGAGTGAGTTTCAGTGCTTTCACTGAGTTCTAGTTGTGTTTTCTGTACATGAAGCCACATAGCCTTCCCTATGTTACTTCCTGAATGTGCAACATCTGTATTCTGGAGTTGCCATGTGTAGATTTGAGACGTATTCATTTGCACATTCATTCAATAGTTGTTCTCCTAAACATTCTTGCCTGTCTGGAGCAGTTTGTAGAAATCGTGCACATGCAGAGACACACACAAAGTGCTACAGTAATGATTTTATGAAATAATGGATTCCTTTTCATATGACCCCCCAAACCCAAAATCCTTTGTGAAGGTAGAGGGGAACGTTAAAAAAGTGCTGGAAGAATCTACAGAAAACTGGAGGAAAGAAATTAAACTGCATATTCCTAAATCTGAATTACCAAGGTAAACCTGCTGAAATGCCGCATCAAGTCTTTACCTCTGGAATGGGTTCACAGCATAGCATCTGTGTGTAAGATCAGTGTAAACTTGTTGACCTAAGTAGCTTTTCTATGGAACTAGTGTTAAAAGGTGCACCCTCTGAGAGTCATCATGGGTCTGCCTTGATGTTCAGTGCATTTGGGTAGGCTGCTCTTCATCTGTTAACAGTTATAATTACAAATGTTATAACAAAATACATTGTCCTCACTAGAAATATGTGTTTGTATTGCTAGAAGTCTACAAAGGAGCCAATGAATGACTAGGAAAAGTAATATTAGCAGACTTGGGGTTTCACTGTATTTCTCAGACAGTCATACAACATACTTTAAAGTTTTTTTCTTCACAAGTTGGAAACACTGCTTGAGTGCTGCCTCCACTACTGTCTAGTGCAGTTACATCTTTCCTGTGTGCTGCTATTACACAAGAAGGTTTTTCCTACACTAAGTATGCTTCAAGTGTTTTCATTCGGATTACAAAGCTTAAAAGAACGACACACAAATATGTATTTGATTACTGTTGCTATAGGGCAATTTAATAGAACAAAGAAACAAAAGTGATTCTGTTCCCCCCACTGAGCCCTGAACAAGCTCTTAACAATTCTTGAACTATAAACCACTCATTTGTTAGTGATAGCTTCTCTCTTCCTCCTTCACTGGTTTTAAAATTCCTTGTTACCTAGTAACTAAACTGCCAGGACATGAATGATACTGGGCAGAATTCAGATAAAGAATTCTGTGGATCTAATAATTTCAGAATAGCTTCCATTAAAAACCAGTCTTTAAAGGAATAGTCTCAAAAATACATCTGGTCCAGGCCCCACAAAACCAGATACTGTTCAACAAAAAGGATTTCAAGTTTTGAAACACAATCTGGGCCTGGATACTCTATGTCTAAAGAAAAAATAAGCTCTGATTTATTAAAGACATCATTTTGCCAAATAAATTCATTAAATTATATTTGAGCACAGCATTACATAAATCTTTCTCAAATTTTTCTTTAGTCCCTTCCTTTGAATAATAATATTGAGCAATAAACAGTATCCATATGTTCTTAATTTTATGTATATTTCAGTTAATTATATTATGTCCATGGATAACTTGTTAAATCTTATTTTTGGCTATAATTATCTTCACACCATTTACACAGAAGATGACTCAGAAAGTAAGTGAAATATCTGTGCTAACGATGTCAAATTAATTTTTGTGTGTTTCTGAAAAAGCCAGGAAAAGTGGCCTGAAGGTACATACTTTTATGATGTCTTAAATCAGACAAATGGTAAAAGTGAAAGCATCAGTGTAAGAGCCAGGTGGATCCTATGATTACTTAGTAAAATCATCAGGTTATCCTAACAGGTTATTTGCATTCTGCATGAGAGGGTCCACATGCATACTTTTCAAGGCAGAGAAATAGCAAACCTTGCAGGTTTTCTTATGGGTTTTTCTTTTCTTTTTTTCTTTTAGAACATTGGATTAGAATTATCCTCATGCTAAAATCTAGAAAAAGCTGACTACTGAGATTTTCATTCCATTAAAACTGAAACACTGGCACACAAACATGCATTTGATTAGAATTGGAATAAGTGCAAGGATAGCAAATGGAATCTGTAAAATGACCAACCATCATATTTTTCTTATGTTAATCTTTACTTCAAGAGGCTGTAATTTGGGAATAATATCTTCCTTCATGCCAAGCACAGCAATAGCCTCTCAGATGCTAAAACCTGGATAAAAACCTCTGCTCTAAATCACTAATGTTAATAAGACTAGCTGTCTCATATTAGGCCAGTAAAGATACTTGTCCAAATCAAAAAGGTGGGGCTCCCATGGTAGGAGAGACAGAAAGAACAGGGCTAATGGCACTTCAGAAGTAAAAAGTGTCGCTGTTGTGTGCTGATGCTGTGAGAAAATTAGCCCAACTCAAACTACCACTGTCCTGAGAAGGAAAGGACTACAGAGGGTGGGTATGCAGGAAGAGTCTAAAGAAGTAAGTCATCTTGACTCCCTCTCTTAGTATTTGGGAAGTTGCTCTGCAAAATTCAGGTACTAGTTTTCTGGAAGTGAAGATAATTTATGTTTAAATTACTATAATCAAATTCAAAATTGGGTGATGCTGCACTTAATTTTTCCTAAAAACAAAAGAAATGGTAAATATAATTTTGTTGTGAAAATGATCTAAAATGAAATATTTTTATTTAAATATCTCATGCTCTTTATGCACAGAGGCTAATGTCACAGAGAAAAACCCATCCCCTTATGTGCTGAAGTGCTTTAAAGTACTTTTTTACAGCTACAGATTATCTTTTCGTAACTGACATTTGCCTTGTTTTTCCTGGCACCCTTGCACTATTTTTTAATGCTTTAAAAATATTTCAATAAGAAACAGAACTCCAAAAAACTGAGCCCAAAAATGTCACTGCTGTAATTCAAAGTGGTAAATGTAATGCAATACACAGTTAATACAGATATCTAAAGAGATAACCAGTGAAAACTATCTATGGGTCCTAAGCCAAGGAATCCTTCAATGTTGGTTCCACAAAAGTTGTTTTTTTCCAAGGAAAGGAGTGAACTTCCTCGAAGCTGAAAACAGAGTCCAGCATTTAGCATCTGCTCAGAACCTGCCTCTTCAAACTGTAATCTACTAATATAAACTATGATAATTTTTGTTTACAGGTCCCAACTGGCTATTATGTAGAGTTTGACTGATTGCCTTTTTTTCCATTCCTTCCAACATTTATCACTCATCTATTGTGCCATTTTCTTTAGACTGTAATTCATCTGTAGCAATGCCTATAATTTTTGTCTGGATTTGTACAGTCAGCCTCAGTAGCCTATAGGCATTGGTGTTATGTAACTATTCAAAATAAAAATAACAAAATCAACATCAGGTATTAATAAAATTAATAAATCATGGAAAACAAAAATACTTGTTATGAGAGTATGAAATCAACTAATAAGAATATGTAACAGAAGTATTACTTCCTTAATAAAAAATTACTTAAGAGGTTTTAGAATGGGGTAGTGACAAGTGGCTGCATATGAATTGTAGCTCACAGTGGATGAAACCTGACCAAAGAACAGTAAATACAGCAAATATTAATGAATTAATACTAATGTGGTGCTCCAGGGATGTTACATGCAATTTTATTGAATGTCCTCAGTAATGACTTGCAATAAAGTGTGAAAACACATTAACTAAATCTTAAGAACCTGAACCTAAAGAAAAGAAAGCACTGTAACAGTTTGGAGATCTGGGTAGAATATAATGCATGAGGTTCTGTCTGGCTGGTGAAAGACTAGGCAAATGGGAAAACATTCAAAGCAGACTGGAAAGCAATCTCTGAAAGATCCAGAAGCTGCTTCTTGGGAAGGCATCTTTGGACACGCTCTCTTCATCACTAAGATATTGCTATGGATAGTCTTTCCCCCTGCTTATTCGCCTGTTTGTGACCACTGCTGTTCCACAGTCATCTATTTTCTTCCCTATCTGATTGCTACATTCACTTTTGAATTAATTTCTTCCTATTTCTTCTCTCCCCCTGTATAGGAGAGGAAATAGTGGATTAAGAATCTTACATCAGGCCAACATATGCTGTACCTAGTAAACTGGAGCAATAAAAAATACATATATTATGTAAAGAAATTAACCTTGATCTCTCAGATACATACCTGCAAGTTGTACAGCCCCCCAAAAAATCATTTGACCCATTTATTTATGAAAACTGATCAAAATCTCTAAGAATTCCTTACATGCAGGCCCACCTTATATTTTCTTTAACACCATAAGTTGCTCCTGAGAAGGTGTGCAAAGAGATCAAGTGTGAATACTTGAAGTATTGGAGAAACCTGAAGGTGGCCAAATGAAAACTATACACAATTTAAGAGGAAGAGGAAGGGTGTCTTTCTAGGCTCATCAACCCAGTTGTAATACAGTATTTGTTTAATATTTTGCAAATACCTTCCAACTTTGAGGATCCTTACATTCTAATGAAAAACAGATACAATACATGTAACATGAATTTCTACAGCTAGACTTTACTAAAGATGATAATTTCATTTTCTCACTGATATTTTAGTGAGGATACATTGTGCTATATCTAATAGCCATCTTATGAAATAAAACATTATTTATGGCTGAGAAGAAAAGATAGTCTTACCTTTCTTTTTCTAAGAAATGCCAAATCTCAGAAAGTAGCCACTGGATCTTTTGCTGTCATGAAAACAAAAAGGCTACATTTCCAGCAGAAAATGGAACTGGTAGGAAAAGTTTCTCCCTGGGAGCTGAAGCTTCTTCAAGACAGAAGTTTCTTCAAGAATGTCATTCTTTGTTCCTGTGTCCAAAGGTTCTCCGAAGTAATTGTGGTAGATAAAGATAAGTCTACATATTCATGTAGACACATTTTTGCAACCTAAGAGCAAAGAGATGTAGGAAAAGCAGGGTGGAACATGGATTAGTCCACAAAACCTAGTACAGACCAAAAGTGCATTAAAGAATATTCTTTAAATTATGTGAGTTTAAAAATCAATTTATTCTTTTACATGCATGCTTTAATTAAAAGGGAAAAATGGGTCTTGTTGAGATTTCTATATAACTAATGCAGTTGTTAGGAGACATGGAATAACAGTGCCTGGGCTAATGGGAGCATCCTCATTGGTCACTTAGGGAACAGCACAATGTATCATTCCTCCCCACTAGATTTACTGTCTTTAATCAGGAATAGCAGTTAATTCAGCCTGTATTTGCATGAAAATATGGATACTTCTTCATGTTATTTATCTTAAAGAATGTCAGTATAAAAGTTCTTTTTTGTGGACAAAATTTTTCTTCTACCTCAAGCAATGTGTAGCAGAAAAAGACAATCTCTTCAATTTAAATACTTCATCATTACAAGAGCTCACCAAAGGTTGGTGTTGGCTTCCTTAAAGCTTTAATAATCTGAATATTTAGTTATTTAAATAGTCTACTTACAACTTGCAAACTTTAGTCTTCAGCCATTGTGATTGAGATGAGATGTCTTTGAGACATTTACTTTTGATTGAACTAGATACTCCGGCTCTTTTCGTATTTCTTTATGTTATTATTTTTTTTTTTACTCCTAAAGAAGAAAAGAAAAAGAAGACATCCCTCTCTTTTAGGTCTCTGCTCCTGCCATAGCAGCCCTTAATAATATTTTCCTCCAAATATAGTGAGAATGAGCAGCCACTGTAGGAACCCTGCAGATAAAGAAAAATCTGAGTAGACACAGAACAGGTCAAAGAATATACAGAAGGTGGGAACACAGAAAGCAAAAGCTTTTGAATAGACCACTGCTTCTTTTGTATATAAAGATAGATCTCCCAGAACTCCTGCAGAAAATGCACTACAAAAACTTAGAAGTTACCTACTAACAGTTACTATTAATCTAGAATTACATTTTTCCAAAGATGAAATAAATTGTACCACAATTAGAGCTTCTATTTGCTTAATAACATAACATAAGGTCATGCCAACAATTGCTAACAGCAAACTCTTTCAAAGTCCTGGTCATTTTCAGTAAGACACTGATTCAGCACAACTTACTGTGGTGAGTCACTACTGGAGAGGCTCCACTGAAGACATATGAAAGCTGTGTCTCCAGCACTAACCCCAGGGGATAATGACTCTCATACTGACACCAATGATACTTATTCACCAATGCATATTTTACACTGAATGCAGCTTTCCCCGGGGGTATGTAGAGGATTTCCCCATCCCTTGGCCTATTGGGTGCATCTGGATTCTGCCTCTGAAGTAGCACTGTGGCTGAAATCTGATCTCATGGTCAGATACAATGCAAATAGTGTGTAAGTGCAGTTGCTTGCAAGTCGTAAAATAATATGAAAGGGATACTATAGATTCCTAATAAAAGAGTAGTCTTTTAATTTCAATTTAACTAATATTAAGCATTCATATGCATTTGATTTCAAAAGAGGGGGTGTAACTTCTATCCAGCTGTTAAAATATTTGCCAGTTTACAAAATGTAAAATGGGGAATTCATCTTTAATGTGAAAATTGTTAGTAACACTAGTAGTGCAGGGTATTTCAATAAATCTGTATTTTGAGTTACAGCACAATGCAGAGAACCTTTTCTCACATGTAAGCTTATCACCTAGTCTCCACCTCCCTACTTTTTATATCCACGTCTCTTTGGACTGACTGTATCTCCAATATATAGGAGATACAGCTTTGTATCTACTAATGCTATGCATCATTGTAATACAGTAGTTATCAATGGTAGTCACAGCAAAGTAATGAGGTAGGCAGTATTGCAAGCCCTTTGTCCTGAATTTATAATAGGCCTAGGCCATAGCAGAGTAATTTAATTACAGAACTTCAATTAATAACTCATATAGCTTTTAGCTTTTTTTTCTGTATAATGCAGATATTTTTAATACTCTAAAAAATACTTTGGTTTTTTTTTAATGTCTTTAGTTCTCATCCCAAGACAGAAATTTTCATAGGCAGGTTTATAGATTACAGAGTTTTACTGTAGTTGAAGGTGATAACAGAGAATTATTTTGGCTGTCACATTGACCTGTGGCAAGATACATGATTCCATCTGAAATGTGTTTTAGAAATTAAATGGGGTCATTTGAAACTAGATACTCTTATAAGACCCTTATAGGACAGTATTTCAGTGATGGCTTCAACTAATTCAAATCTCATGTCAGAGACAAAAGCCAGACAATGAACAGAAACTGTGGGCAACCACATGGACATCTAAAGTGTTAAGTGATTATAAAAATGTTACCCCAGCCTTAGATTAACAGGAGACAGAGCTATCCACAAAATTAATTATCCAGATTCAGAATTATTTGTTGCATGTTCTCCATTATCTAGATTCAACTAATTGTTTATGGCTTTTTGTACTCACAATTGAAATGTGCTGACAAGTGAAACATTGGAACACACATCAGTATCCATTGGTATGGAGGTATTAAAGAAGTCACAATAAAGCATCAGTTAGCAATACCTAAATACATCACAGTATCTATTTTGCTTTGGAAAAAAAAAGCCAACCCAAAACAAAACAAAAAAAACGAGCTTTTTTTGGAAAGTAATACTCTTTTCTAAATTTTTCTATGGGAACTTATGAAAATACATTTGTAACAGAAAATATTGCTTATAGACCTAGAAAAAAAAATAACAAATTGAACTCAGAAAATTAACCGAATCATTAAGAACCATGCAACTGGAACACGTGCTTTCCTAGTCTTACTAAGCCCCAGAAACTGATCAATACAAAATATGAAAGAATAAACTCTGTATAGCACAAGATTAATGGATTGTATTTAGACTTTGACAGTTGTCTAGGAAACCAAAAGGGAAAAATTGGAACTTCTGGCTGGGAGGCTTACATACAATTCTAAACTGAATGTGAGCGTTCCTACACAAGGAGCAAAATGCACAGAAAGCATGAAAATAAGAGTGCTTTATACCTGTGGTTTAACACAGCATATGAAAAAATGTACATGATTTCTTCAGGCATCATGGTAGTACCTAATAAAACTTAACCAAGCCCTATATTTGGAATGTTTTCCAAATGGATTATGGAAGTATGACTTTGATCTAGTCACTACCTGCATGTAATAAATCCAAAAGAGCAAAGCCTATGAGTTACAAGTTCTAGCACCCCTTTAAAAGGTGTCTCTTCTAATGCTGAACTTTAAGTATATTAATGAAATATTGTACTAATTAGAGACCTATGGCTTTAAGTAATATACACTACGGAATGATACTGTTATAGCATCTACTAGAATTTTAGTATTCTTCCTATTATAACACAAACTAAAGCAAATTGATACGTAGGAAATACATGGCAAGAAACTTAGCTGTTAGTAAAAAACTGTCAGGAAGACTCCTTTAATACTCAGTTACAGATTCACTCAGTAGGAGGAAATTCCTTCCTAACACAGGCTGAATTTTTTCTATATTGCTTTTGGTCAGAACTTGTGTCTCAGGCCAGGCTTCTTGATATGAACATTCTGGCCTTAAATATTAGTGGCAGGCTTTTCTTTAGACACTTCATCCGAATGAAAGTAAACATGAGGATTGCCCTCTTTCAGTTAAATCTGACACTGGAGTACTGGGGCCTTTTGAGGTTACTTATTTCTGCCATGAAGTTTATTCTGCTCAGACCTAAAATAACATCATAAATCGATTGCCTCTCCTACCATAAACCCTAGCACTTTCGCTTTCATCTGTTGTACACAAGTTTTGCAGATGACTGGGCTTTAAAATAAACAGAATTTTTGAAAAAGATTCAAAGCTGTTTGTGATGAGTGGAATGTGTCTTGCTCCATGATAGGGCATATTTACGCACACGCCTTCACTCATTTAAAAGGGCTCTCTCTCTGTAAC
Source organism: Lathamus discolor (assembly GCF_037157495.1). Classification (NCBI taxonomy): domain Eukaryota; kingdom Metazoa; phylum Chordata; class Aves; order Psittaciformes; family Psittacidae; genus Lathamus; species Lathamus discolor. Next base: position 90,716,952 of record NC_088886.1, on the reverse strand, counting down.
ATAGAAGTTATCACAGGAAACTCAATTTTTTGCAACAGTTTCAATTTGGGGAATTCCTTCCCTCAACAGTGTTTTTCCAAAGAAAGCACAATCAAATATCTGGTCTAATAGATATTTATCTGTGGTGAAAAATATCTTGCTTCGACTGTCACTGTGGAGTTAGGTTAACTTTTCTAAAATATATGGGGTTTTATCATTCCTATGGCTTACTATCCTAATCATGTAGTCTACCAGCTCGATCCTTCTTACTTAACCATTGCACAATCACATACACATTCAAAGTAAATACTCTTAACAATAGTAACTGCAGAGAAATTTCAGTACTCAAGGAAATCAAGTTGGTATCACGTTAACTGCACCTGAGAGAAAAAAAAAAATGTTCTGTGGAACAGAGGCAAATTCACCTTCAGGTTTCCAAGATGGCCACACATATATTCCAAATATGAATAAAAGGGGATACAAATATTCTGGTACCAAAGTCTTGGTGCAGTTACACAGTTATATTCTGCGACTGGCTTTTGAGAAGGCGGTGAGAGTTGTTTGCTAAGACAGTGCATTCAATATCTGAAAACTTCTTATTTGGACATACTTAAAATTAGACCAAGAACTCTGGTTTTCTGAGAGTATATTTTTAATCAACATAAATCAGGAATTCCTTAGTGTGTCCAAATATTAAAGGATAATACAGTTACACATAAGAAAGGGCAGACTTTCAAGGAAACTGGAACCAATGTAGGCAAAAATCTGGGGCATGTTGGCCCAAATTCAGACTACATGGGTTCAGGTAATTTCTGCTTCTAGCCCAGGACTACCAGCCAGAGAAAGGCCATGATTTCTGAGAAATTATGGCAGTTTTTCCTCAATGAGTAGGTAGCCAGGCCACATAGTGAGATATATATACCTATACACATATATACATATGTATATATAGGGAACTATTCTTCCTCTGAACAAATAATTTCCTTTTATTCCTTGCTCATAAGATGATTAAGGGAGTGGAACATCTCCCTTATGAGGAGAGGCTGAGGGAGCTGGGTCTCTTTAGCTTGGAGAAGAGGAGACTGAGGGGTGACCTCATCAATGTTTACAAATATGTGAAGGGTAGGTGTCAGGATGATGGAGCTAGGCTTTTTTCAGTGATATCCAGTGATAGGACAAGGGGCAATGGGTGTAAACTGGAGCATAGGAAGTTCCACGTTAACATCAGGAAGAACTTCTTTACTGTAAGAGTGACAGAGCACTGGAACAGGTTGCCCAGGGGGGTTGTGGAGTCTCCTACACTGGAGATATTCAAGGCCCGCCTGGACAAGTTCCTGTGTGATGTACTGTAGGTTACCCTGCTCTTGCAGGGGGGTTGGACTAGATGATCTTTTGAGGTCCCTTCCAACCCTTGGGATTCTGTGATTCTGTGATTCTGTGATTTTAATTCTTTATAATAATTCTTCCTGTTAAGTGATTATACTGGGGTATACTGAAGGGGTCACAGAGCCAATAGTACTGATACTCTTCTCAGTCATTTTCCATACTGCCATTTGTGATATCCTTTCAGAGTTACTAGTGTCCTTCGTAGTTTCATTCAGGAAATTGTGCACAGCTCTATGTGCTGCTCAGCTGATCTATGCATATGTAGCAACTTCAACGCATGTGAAACATCAGCTTTGCTAAGCAGGTAGCTCAACAGTACAGCCTGTATGAAATTGATATGTCTGGGATGGGCCAAGCTTGCTGCATACAGACTACACAGTCAATATATACATTTTCAAAACATGATCATTTGATAAGGATATCTGACATCCAGCAAACCGATAAAGTCAGAAATATAGAAAAGCATCAGGAAAAACAAATTCCAGATTGAAAAAGGGACCTGTGCACACGGCAGCTCCCTTTTCCTCAAGGTTTTTACGCATGAAAGAGCCTCAAAGAAGCTTAAGCTCTTTAATTAAATTTTAACATTTTAGTTGCATTTTTAACTGTAAAACATATTCCATGATTTGTTTTAGTTGTTAGAGCAAGTGAACAGTATTTTATGTGTAGGAAAACCTTACAAAGACTGGTGACCAGTTTAAAGTTTATCAATAATATGAAATTCAGGTTTGGGATAGGTTGACTGGTGCTCTTGGCTTTTTCTTTTTTTTTTTTTTTTTTTTTTTTGGAAAGAAATAATTTTGGGATGGATAATGAACAAATGAGAGAACAGATACTACTGTGACCTAGTATTTAACTTGCTTACTTCTGTTTGGGATTACAGTGGTAATACGCTCACATTACGGTTACTCAAGAGCATATGGTGCTCCTACTCTATATTTTGAAGTAATAAAGTCCCTGCCTGAGCTGCTCTTACCCCTACTCCCTCTGTCATAAGACAAGAAAACCAAGCAGTAACACTATCATGGTAATATACTAGGTATTCCAGTTGTTCATAAAGAAAATTTTGACGAAAGCAGATGAACTGGTTGGGAGATACCTGTTCCAATATCAAGGTCCTATGGGAGAGCAGTTAACACTAAACTTAGAGATACCACTGGCAATGTGCTTCAAAGCTTTAATGTGTATCTGTAATGAGTATCAGCAGCTTTCCAGTGAAGGGGATGCAGTTTCCTATAGATGGATTTTATGGTTGTTGACACATGATTTCATAGACACACTAAAGCCACAGCTCAGAATGTGTACGTTTGTTCTGTAAGTAGTCTGAGCTAGTGAGCATCAATTTTATTATGGTATTTTAAACCTTTCATTTATTCGTGTGAGGATGAAAAAAACCCATTCCCTGCAAATGGTGTATATATTATTGATTAGCAGCTATAAGGTGAAAGAAAGTATGGAAGAGTTACACTGAATGGCAAACAAGCTAATTAGACTTTCGAAAGTTAAGTTTCTAACTTCTAACTAGAATTTTCTGATAAAGAACAAGTAAATGTAACTTCCTGAAACTTATTTTCAATAGTAATTTTCAGAGTTCAACAAACAGATAAATAACAAATAAAGTACCAAAATGTCAGAAAGTTGCATTTATTTCCCTAATAAGTTTAAATCAGGCAGAGTTCAAGCAATTTTTTCATTTGTCACCTTTTAGCAAGAACAACATATGGGTAAAAAGAGCCAGGATTTTCTCTTTAGAGAACAGGGTCATACCTTTCCTGCCTTCTACAAAGCGCTAGTATCTGTTAGTCTCTGATCCATCAAAGCTGTGGGACTCCAGCAATGTAATTGATACATTGCATACACATAAAAAATTGTATAGGGATGAGAATGTGAGCAGCAGAAGGAAATGGACCAGTCAGAGCACCAGTCAGAAAGTTCCATCTCACATCCCACCATCCTTTTTGCTTCTAAAATCCTTATTCTTCTGAAGGCAAATAAATTTATCTCTGTGTCTGATCTTCATAAGGTGCAAATTAACTCATGTAATGCTATCTGATGAAGAAAAAGAGGTGAAAACACAAGATATGTTGTCACGATATTGATTTAAATCCCCATACTTTCCACCCTTTCTCCTTTCCCTTCATCCCTCCCCACTCAAGGTTACCTGATAATAAATGGAAGTGACCAAACTACCACTCCAACAGAATCCGAGAGGGCACAGGGGAATTGTTTAATGCTCTCCAATGAAAATGTTAAAAGTCTTTACCTCTGCTTGCATCTAGCATTAGCTAAACAGAACTTTACAATGCTGAGCTTAATTGGCACAGCAAAGAAAATCAGTATGGGCTCTTCTGCTCATTAGAGGGAAAAAGCATAGGCTAACAACACAAGCATCACTTCTATAAATATCAAGGCCTAATAAACAACATATCTGTTTAACAGGTGCTGTGAGGCTTCAGATTACTGCAGCAGCACACATTCTAGACTTTAACAATCTTTCCTCTCAAAATGGTGATGTGCAAGAGAGCAAAAATTAAATATTAAACTGTTAGAATTAAAAAGTCTGAAACTGTTTTCTTGACAAACCAATTAGGAAAGCACAAACATGGCATATTTAAAAACAAACATGATCATTATTATTAATTATTTTGAAGTTATACAAGGACATCACAGACACATTGATCTGGCACTGTAAAAAATACAAATACAAATTAAAAACCTTACCCTTTAATATACCTACTTCAGGTACAGGCCTCACTTGCTACTCTGAGTACCACCTGAGAGCCAGTCCTGCTCTCTTTTTCTTATATGGATCGAGATGTGATTTGTAAACAGCGCACTCCCTATTTTTTGGCATTTTTTTATTTCTACTGTTTTCTCTTGGAAATAATTCCTAAATTGACACTATGATAACACATATAGTTTTAATGTTATGTAGAATTACTACTGAAAACAGAATTCACATATCAAAGTGATCTTCAATTGACATTTTCCTTTTACCTTCAATAACTGACAGCTTTAATTATTACTGATAACAATGTGACAATGGATAAATGGACAATAACATGAAGAATTATAATAATTCTTTTGCTGATTTCTTCAAATGTTCCTACTAAGAAGCATATATTACTTAAGACGGTAATGTTACAGACAAAATTTGAACTGTATCATCAGTGTGGACCTCTGATTAATTAACAGCTGGTGAGCCCATTCTCTCATACACACAGACACGCAGCAGTGCAAAAAAATGGCACAGAAAGAAAAGAATTCCGTATCGATCTTCCACAAAATCCAGCCAATAAGAGAATTTCTTCAAATACAATATATATATTGAAAATAGCAGTAACAAACCACATAGATTTTATTCCTGGATCATCAGAATCGTACAAGACCTGCTGTTCCTGAGCCTGAATATTACCAGATTTTTCTTATTAGGAAACAAGGTCACTTCTGTAAAATGCTAGGAATTCATTTAGTATACCTTGATTACAAAATGATCTGATTTTGCAAGTAAGACTACTGCATCATAACATCGCATTAAGAGTACAAGGCCAGATACCAGATTTAACGAGTTTAAATGAAAAAAAATCACACCATCATCACAAGCAGACAGTACAAAATGGCTTTGAATTCCCCATTTCATCTTTGGCTTTACCTTAACAGCAGACCAGAGGGTAAAATCTGATTCCAAAATGTGGGAAAGATCATATTGCTAAGATTTATTATGGCTACAATGAAATGTTTTGCCAGCTTACCTGATTGAAAGAGAATGACAAATCACTGCATAGCCAAGCATCCAAATATAATGTGATAATATATGTCTCCTCCTGAAATACTCCAGATTTCCATCCACAAAGCTTTTCTAATTATTTAGAATTTCTGTATCCTCAGTGAAAAAGAAAACACAGAGACCTTTCCAGAATCCTCCCTGATTCTGCCTCCGCTTCCTGTTCTTAGTCTCACTCTATGGTACCCAACATATATCAGAAAACAGCTTATTAGAAGGAGGGGGTGAAGGGTGGGGGAATGGAGGGGGAGCAGAAGTGAAAAAAACGCAGCACCTAACGTGGCAGCTCCACCTACTGGTAAAGATAATGAATCAAAACGTACAATGCATCAATTTATGAGGCGTCTTTATCCCAGTTTGTTCTGACCTACACATCCACCAGTTCCTGTGTAGTAAGTTCCCCGAGGCAAGCAGCAGAACAGACCAGCAGACCCACACTGACTACTGAATCACCATTTTAAATATTTGTTCTTAAAATAATTAAATTTAAAGCCAGATGTCTATATGAGTTCAGCAGAGAATTTAGTTTTAAATGTTCTGTTTCCTTTAAAAATCCATGGGAAGAGAGGACTGTGTAAATACCAGAGCACAGACAGTGACTGCACCCCTAACTTGTGTATGCTGAACTTGCATCTTGATACTGTGTTATCCATTAAATACTACTATGCATTTCTGGCATTATGTTAATTTCTTTAATGTGTGTCAAATGTAGTATGCTTATGTAAAAAGCACAGCTCAAAGTCTTTCCTTAGACAGCATTCCTGGGCATGTGCAGATTTACATCTGCTTACCTAGGATTCCTCTAGCCATCCTGGGAAGAATTATTACAGCAGTGGCTCCAACATCGCCTGGTCCATGGGCAACAGCATTGAGTGAATAACATGCTTCAGGCAACATATTTTGTCCTGCATGTCAGTTTGAAGAGTATTGTGTCTGTAGAAATGCTGAGCAATGTCAGCAAGTGTGTGTAATGTATTGACTCATAGCCTTGGGTTAGAGATCACTACAGTTCCCAACCAATTTAAAATCAACCTACTGGCTTTGTTCAGTTGTGTGGGATTTAATGAACAAACATTATTCCACACAACAAGAAAAAAGAGTATAGGAGACAATGAATATTTTGCTCTTTGGTAGCTTCTGTATTTTCTTTCAGTAGCTCTTCAGTAGTGTCTAGACACAGCCCCATTCTCTGTCCCACCAGTCACATATGTTGTTCTGGATGCGAGGACTCCAGGGCAGCCAGCACATATCCAGCCTGATGGCCACTACCAAATGACAACTACACAAAGCAGCAGCAGTGGTGACAACTGCATACAACTGATGTCCCTTTTCTCTAATATCATACAGATATCCCTATTTAAATTAGCATACTTAAACTACAATCCTTAAACATTTCTGTCTATTTGTAGTAGTCCTTTTAATTTCAGTTAAGCTTGCTGCATGCTTGACAGATAAAAATACCAAATTCCTGAATTTGGCTAATAACAGCAAACAGAAATACATTTTCTAATGTATGCATTCTGTATGTACAGATAATCTCTGTATATTAAGAAAAAGAGATGAGATCCCACATTGCAAATGCAGCTACATTACTTTCCTTGTTTGTTTTTGTAGAACCCTAATTAGAACCAGAGCACATGGGGACACTCCTGATGACACTGTACAAGAAAATCCCCCCTTTTATTTCGAAGAGACTTTGTGGGTGTGAACATATAGCACAGTTTTTTAAGGGAAAAAAAAAAAAAGATTTGTTCTCTGTTTTAATATTTACATTTTCAAACTTGCAGAAGTTAAGAAGGAATGTATTTGTAATAAAAAATGTGCATTGTCTCTAGAGCATTGGGTTTGCTTTCATAAGATTATGTTAATTTAGCTAACCCAAGAATAAACAGAAGCTGGTGCCTTGATTTTAAACTGCTTAGGAACATTTTTTTGCAACTGTATTGTGTTTTGAAAATCAAATCAGTCCTTGGACAGGACTTCCACTTGCTTATATGCTGCATTTATTTTCATTATTATTATGTTCATCTTAAAAATTTCTCTTAGTGGTTTTTGGAAGTTTTCTTTAGGAGGTCATTATGTGATAGTCCAAATGTAAGCATCATCTCAGAACACTGTAGTTAGGGGCGGGTTATACATGTTGAATCTGTTTCTTCTGGAAATATAAGAAAGATATATGCAGTACATACCATGTACCTCAAATGTGTACATGCTCATGTGTACAAAATCCCTCTCCCTTCTTTCCTCTGCCTCACTAGATCCCACTGAACAGTCAACTGCCAGATATGAAAATCAGAAGAGGTCATTCAAAAGACAACCACAAATAGACTACTTTGACAAAAGTAATTTATAACAATGCCAACCTGGCACTTGTTTCGATCCAAATTATTAGTATAACTTTTAATGAATCATCACTGAAAGTTCATTTCTGAAATTGCATTTAAAAATATAACTTGAAAAGCGCTGACATTTTTAAATAATCAGTTTGTCTGGGAATCCTGCCCCAGGTGCAGTTATGCTCTCAGTAATGAGTGGATAAATGCAAAGCTATTCACTCACTTTTAACTAAACAGCTGAAACAGAAATGTTGAAGTATCTAAGTTGCAAAGAGAAAAATGATTTTGAAGTGTTAAACATGAATGAATGCAGGCCTTGTATGAGTTCTCATAATATAAAGGTAAGTCCTGTACATAGCTCACATGTAACTTCTCAGCAATGCTTGTTTCAGCATCAAGTATTTTGTTTGGTTAGTACCATTATTTTTTGACAATAATTCTCTTTAGTAATTCTCAGGCACTTTTGTGAACATTAACATGTATTTAAAGGCACCAAAATATAAGACACTCTGTCATATCTATTCCTTCAACTGTTTACCTGTATTAGCCTTTGAAAGTGACCTAATGTAGTATTTTGCTAAGTCTGATGGATCTGACTTTAATTCAAGACTGGCTGATATAAGAGTATAAACCTTTGGTTTCTTTCTTTTTTCCTCCCTTTTGTCTCTGGAGTGAGGAATTAAAAAATTGCTTGTAATAAATTTTAAACCAGAGCTACAAATGTATATTTACAAGCCACGGACCTGACACAGTGGCTTTTCAGCTTATAAACTGCACTTTTACTTGAGAATCTATTTTTATTTGACTGCCTCATAGGATGATAAGCAAAATTTAGGGAAGGCAATACACTCAACAGCAACAGAAGAATCTGGTCTAACATTTAAGGAAGATCAGTGGCAGACATGCAAAAGAGTTTCTACAGTTTCTTTTTATTCAAAAACTTGTGGGTTACACATGTGGAATTTCAAATCTGGGAAAGAAAATGCAAATGTGGCAAGCAGTCAAATGATACAGAACAGAACTGCAGAACTTCTTGGGGTAAAGAGGGGCCTGAGGGTATGTGTAAAGGCCATGTCTTCCCTGTATCATCAGTAAAATCACAAAATTCTCTCTGTAGAGGATCACATAAAAGTATAAGGACTTCATAATAACTGAAGCCTTCAATAGTTAGATATTTTAACAGGCCACAGAGCATACTATCTGAAAAGTTATCTGCTATAAGATGCACATAATAATGTCACAAAAAAGATACGTGATCATCAATCTGTATGTTAATGGTTGTAGCTTTCAGTTATAGCAAAATTATTTTAACATGTTACTAAATAATAGTTTAGACCCCTCCTACTCTTGTCAAAAACAATACGAAGGCCATACACAAACAGCTTTTGTCCCAATAATTCCAAATGTTTAGTAAAAACAGATTAAAATACATCTGAAAGGATAAACCACCCTGACCACCTTCTGTATGTGACCAAATATTGACCTCTAGTTGCAACATTCCTGCCATTCAGATGACTACAATCACAACTATAAATAATGAGCTGAGCAAAATGTACACAACAATCTCAGAGATGTCGTAAAATACTCACATGATATATAAACTATATATATGTTCACACTTTGTGTATATACATGTAGAAAGAGTAAGGATCTTGTGTACTTATGTTTTGAATAAAACAGATCATCATGTGAAACTGATATGTGTTTAGTCAGCAGTCTAACAGTTCCCAGTTTCACAGGTTTCTAAGTTTAAGATCATTAGCAGCAGATGATGATAAAATAAATGGTCAATAAAAACATATTTTTTTCTAATGCCAGTGATGCTGGAGCAAGCGGTGGGCCTAGTTGGTTGCAGGAGCCCCACAGCAACTTCCCCAGGCATTGTTAACTACTTAGCAAGAGAGTTGGTGAAAAGTTCCATAGGTTATTAGGAAAGATGTAGCTTTCCCCCCCTATATGTGCTAGATGTTTCTATTCTCTAGCATGTAGTAGGCACAGCATCTGCTGCCACTACAGTTTAGGAATATCTGAGTGCTAGAAGCAGCATTCCTACTAATCTTGTTAATCTTGCTTTAATGTCTATTTTGGCACAACACAGGAGAGTCATAGAAAACAACTAATGCATAAGGAAATACTTTTTTGCATGACATATAATATACCTTAAGAACTTAGAGACAGACAAGCCAATAGCTTAGGAGGATCCTGAAAAACACTAGATATTTATGTGAGTAATAAGAGTTAGAACAGGGAGCAGGTGCTGACTCAGATAATAAGAATTCAGTATCTAAGGCTTGCAAGCTTCTTGTGTAACTTCCTGAACATAACATATGTTTGTACCTCAGTTCCTCACTTACGAAATGGAGATAATAATTCCTGACTTCAGAAAGGGCTATACAATAAACTAATTTTCTTAGCCAAACATGCTGTAAAGAACAAGACTAAGGAAGTATTTTAATATTCCTTGTAATGTCCAAAGAGGACAGCCAGGACTAGGAAGCTATTAATTGAGGCACTGTATATTCACAGGACACAGACTATGTTCAAAACAAGCTACTATATGTATATGACCAGACCAATAAACAAAGAGGAAATGCAAGCAAGCAATTTCAGAGTGAATAAATACGACTTCAGATAGACAGATTTTAAGAGGTGGACAAATGAATTAAATGATACCTCAGCAACAAGTGCAATAGTGCTCTCAGAGCTAGTAACAAAATCTAATAATGTTCTCCCAGGACGCCTATAAACAGAGAGATTGCATTCATATGTTTTCATTCCATTTATTGCTACTGAGTCATGTGGCTTAATTGGTCAGATGAAAGGTAATCATCACTTGGAAAGAGGGGAGGTTTTGTTAAGCAAACCTCAAGTTATGATTTATTTATTTGCTAGCCTTTAAAAGCTGGAATGCCTAGAAGAATTGCTCTGTTTAACAATATACGCTTGCCAAGTTGAGTTTGCATTAGAAAGTTTCTCTGCATCTCATAGTATGCCTAGCAGTTATCTGCACTAAAATTAGTACCTTTATAATCAAACCATGAAAATATACTACACTGAGAGAGATGACACAAAATTTCAAACAATAGACTCTAATATGTTAAGGAAAAACAACTTCACCTTGATCTCCTTCCAGCCAAGGATGATAAAGATACAGAACATTTCAACTGTTTGGTGCACTGAATCATGAAGTAAGCACCAGTTAATGACTTAATGGTTCTGACTATAGGCATACTAATGTCTCAGAGAGCAAAAACTGAAGGGATAGATCCTTCCAAACACTTTTGTACGCATTCCTTTTCAAATCTGTCTTCCCCGTTGGTCATTAAAAGTGATTTCACGGTTAGCCCCAGGCAGCCAAGAAATGACTGGCTTTACTTACATTTTGAGAATATTTTGAACATGATTTAAAATATTCTCTTTTAAATTAATTATCAAGACCAAATAGTTTTCATTACTTAGAAAAATGTTCAGAATCTTTTAAATTCCAAAGCTATCTCCCTTCTAAGGTGGAGGTAAAAAACTGGTAATACGGCTCGGATGCAAAGATTTTAGATATGAAAGAAATGTAAAAAATTAAAAGATTGCTGATGTTTAGTAGTCACAAGAATAATTTCTGTTAAAAGTAATTCTGGACTATGGAGAAAAATATGCTTCGTATTTAGAATCATCCTAAAGTTCATTTTCACTTCAATGACTAATTTGCAAAGGTGACTTTCCAACTTTGAAGGCAAGAATGATAGGCTTTATAATTTCACCAGAACTAAATAATAAAGGCCAATAAGTTCTGATTGAGATTAATTTATGACTTTTAATTTATGACACATCAAGGAACCATGAACCTGTTTACTCTGCAGACCTGTCTTTTTCCATGGCAATTTACAGATTTGTGTCTAGAGTTTGAGAGTTAAAAGATTTCATAGAATTGTAGAATCATAAAATCACAGAATCATAGAATAGACTCATAGAATCATAGAATATTTAGGGTTGGAAAGGACCTCAAGATCATCTAGTTCCAACCTCCCTGCCATGGGCAGGGACACCTCACACTAAACCATCCCACACAAGGCTTCATCCAACCTGGCCCTGAACACTGCCAGGGATGGAGCACTCACAACCTCCCTGGGCAACCAATTCCAGTGTCTCACCACCCTAACAAGAAAGAATTTCCCCCTTAGATCCAAACTTCCCCTGTTTAAGTTTTAACCCGTTACCCCTTGTCCTGTCACTACAGTCCCTGACAAAGAGTCCCTCCCCAGCATCCCTATAGGCCCCCTTCAGGTACTGGAAGGCTGCTATTAGGTCCCCACACAGCCTTCTCTTCTCCAGGCTGAACAGCCCCAACTTCCTCAGCCTGTCTTCATATGGGAGGTGCTCCAGTCCCCTGATCATCCTTGTGGCCCTCCTCTGGACTTGTTCCAGCAGTTCCATGTCCTTTTTATGTTGAGGACACCAGAACTGCACACAATACTCCAGGTGAGGTCTCACAAGAGCAGAGTAGAGGGGCAGGATCACCTCCTTCGACCTGCTGGTCACACTCCTTTTCATGCAGCCCAGGATACGGTTGGCTTCAGGTTGGAAAGGACCATAAGATCATCAAGTTAAAATCCCCCTGCCACTGGCAGGGACATTGCACATTAAACCATCTCACCCAAGGCTCTCTCCAACCTGGCCTTGAACACCGCCAGGGATGGAGCATTCACAACTTCCCTGGGCAACCCATTCCAGTGCCTCACCACCCTCACCGTAAAGAATTTCTTCCTTATATCCAATCTAAACTTCCCCTGTTTAAGTTTTAACCCGTTACCCCTTGTCCTGTCACTACAGTCCTTAATGAAGAGTCCCTCCCCAGCATCCCTATAGGCCCCCTTCAGATACTGGAAGGCTGCTATGAGGTCTCCATGCAGCCTTGTCTTCTCCAGGCTGAACAGCCCCAACTTTCTCAGCCTGTCTTCATATGGAGGTGCTCCAGTCCCCAAGTGGAAGGGATAGATTTATGGATAGACAAGAGAAAAAAGGAAAAGTAAGGGTTCTAAATACGTGAAATAGCTATGTCTTTGAGGCATGTAAAGGACAGGCGTCGATAAGTGTTGGTTGGCCAGAATAGCTACTGGCATTGCTCCTTAGGCTTAACATTCCATGTGCTGTGGAAACTGGAGTTTGACCTTTTGCTCCATCTCTTCTGGGTAAATGTTTTTGCATGATTTAATAGAATGGTTATTTTTTTATGCAGATGACTGTTAGCCATCCTCTGAGAGGCAAAGACAAATTTCTGGTAGAAACGAGCTCTATCAGCATGGTTGAATAAGCAGAAAGAGTCTTCCAGCTATCTTAGTTTTAAGACACTTGAAAAAATCAGAAAATTAGATTTGTTCAATGGATATTTATTTTCATTCCTATGTAGTTACTACTAATATGGATTAATAAAACCAAGAATAAACCATGTTTGTAGCTGTTGCTGGACAGCTTTAATAGATTTAGAAGCATTTCTGAGAGTTTTATTGGAATTTGTGATTCTCACACTGCTTTTCTGAATTTTTCATAGAAAAAACCTTTATTTTCTCACATATGTGTAACTGAGAGAGTTTGTACAACTGACAAATCCAGGTTTTATAAGAAAATATAAACGTAGAAAATTCCTGTGAATTTCAACATTTAATTTTTTATTGTCTTTGATTTCTTATGGAATTTTATTATGGTGTATGTGAGATACTATCATCTTTCATTTTCACTGTACTCTTCACAGGGAATATAGAAAAGCAAAGCTATCTTTGCCAACAAGTTTTACCATTAAGATGTAATTGTCACAAATTAAAAAAAATGAGAAAGTGATAGACTGTGGAAGGATGAAGATTACAGAATATATTAAAGAATAAAAGTTTCTCAGAGTTTGGGACAGAGAAAATAGTGTTTATAATGAAGCTGAAATCCATGTTTCTTCCCAGTATTCCTTTAATTAAATGGTTATTCTACAGATAAGAATTATATATTAGCGTTATTAAAATTAATAGTCATACAATCTCCAGATCTCTTGAAACACTTCTATCTCATTTTTAACACTTCAGATTTTATTAATTCAAACGATTTTTGGGGTGGGTTTTGTTTTTGTTTTTGTTTGTTTTGGTGGGTTTTTTTAGAAAGCACAGAAATTCTTGTTTGCTTTCTGAAGTAGGTTAAATTAATATTCAAAACTTTAATGTTACATATTCCGGTGAAATGATCATTTTGTGAAAAGTAAATTCAGTGAAAGCCTTAGTGAAAGTAGGCTTTAGAATATCAGCTTCACCAGTTTAGGCTGATAGTAGGCCTGTATTCATCCATGGTGCATTTCCGTATGTATACAAATTCGTCAGAGTACATTCAAAAGTATTTCATGTTACACCCACGTTGCACTCCGGGCATTTTGAAGTGCCAAGTCTCCGTGGGACGCCGCTATGCGCTTCAGCACCAAGGACAGAGTCCACAGCCCTATGTAGTGTAAAAACTGGCTGTAGAATCATAGAATCACGAAACGGTTTGGATTGGAAGGGGCCTTAAAGATCATCCTGTTCCAACCCCCTGCCATTGGCAGGGACACCTTCCACTAGACCAGGTTGCTCAACACTGCACCTAACCTGCCCTTGAACACCTCCAGGAATGGGACAACCATTTCTCCGGGCAACCTGTGCCAGTGTCTCATCACCTTCATAGTAAAGAACTTCTTACTAATGTCTGACCTAAATCGACCCTCTTTCAGTTTAAAGCCATTCCCCTTGTCATATCCCTATACTTTTATATTACTATACTTTCCAGTGAAATCCTCTTTCCAGGTATAAATATCATTAAAAAAAAATAAAATAGTATTTTACAGCAAAAATATCACTAAATCAAGTTCAAATTAGAGTATATTTTTTGTGACAACAGTATTTCTAAAACACTCAGCCCATGCTCACACAATAGGTATGTTGATCTATTGTTATCTTTACTTGAACTACCTTAGGACTTTCGAGTTCTTTCACGGTCTAAGACCCATTGTAGGGATTAAACAAGCATGGAAATTGATCTTTTTCCTGAAGAACACTCCAAAGGTTTGTGGTAACTGTAATGAATGGTTTAAATTGACACAAATATGAGTTGCTACTGAAAGGGACAGTCTCTTCAGCAACTTCCTTGTGTTGATGTTACTGGTTTTTGTGATGCATTAGATCATGGATCCTAATTAAAAATTCCATGGCTTTCATCTAGATCCACTCCTAGATAACTCTTCCACTTTTTCCTCCCCAAACCCTATGGTTTAGTGTGATGAAATTTTCCTCCACAGCAGATAATTTTTCAGCCAGTCCTGCATGCAGGTGGCTGGTAGCTGTTTGATGTGACAGAGCAGGTATAAGTGACAGAAAACTGTCAAGGAAATAGACAGATAAAAGTAGGCACACTCAGCTATTCAGTATAAGGGATCCTTCAGTAAATCAAGCACTGCTATCATGGGATCATGGCTAGAGACATCTTGGGTGAGGCACTCAGCTTGCATATTAGTCTTTCATAACTAATAGTACCCAGAGTACAAAAGGCAGTTTCAAGATGCTATAAAATACAGAAAAGAGAGCCTTGGATGAAAGTAAGTAAAAGAGATCACCATAAAAGCTCTTTATTGAGCAATAATGTAACAGTCCTGGCTAAACCCAAGCATTCAATCTCTTTTTCTTACACAACATTTTTTCCCCCTCTGAGGCTTTCAGTGAAGATACAAATGCCATTTATATTTTGCAGAATCAATAATCAAAGGGGAAAAAAGCACGCACACTTATTTTCTCCGTCTCCATATTGGTGGGTTCTGAATGCAGAATTACCTCTTTATTATTAAGCATACTGCATTGTTGCATAGTAAAATAAGAAACCTGGCAGAACCTCAAGCCTTCTGCAATTATTTGTATATGGATGTATCTAAGTGCTTTATTATTAAAACACTCAATACAGAAAAAAAGTTGTGCAGATTAAATCTCAAGCCAATTTTTAAAAACATTTAAGCATTTATCAGTCCTAACCTACTTACTTCATTTTAAAGCTGTATAATCAAGGGCTAATACTCAATTAAAAACTAAAATACAACTGTTTTGGTAGGGTAAGAATCCAGCCGAGCCCATTTCCTTGCCAGTAGGTGGAGCCAGCACGTAATATGCTGCCTCCTTGTTTCCTCCCCCTCATTTTTCCACCTCCCTTCTCCCCCCCCCCCCCCCCCCCCCCCCCAATTTTCTGATCGATGCTGGGATTCAAAGAGTGAATCTCAGAACAGGAAGCAGGAGAAGAGACTATAGAATACTGCAGAGGTTCCTTTGTTGCTTTGACGGGGAGGTTCTTTCTTTATTTCTTTCCTTTTTCATTTCAGTGAAATTAAAGAGTTTACAAGCTTCTTTGCCCAGGAGAGTGAACCTGCAGTAAGGAGACTCATCACCTATAAGTATCTGGATATTTCTTATGCCATGATTTGTAATTCTCTTTTAATCAGGTAAGACAACATGATATTTAATAAAAATGCTTAGGTGACAAATTCCTGTTGTTTTGTGTGAAGAATCCTCTCTTGTGGTGCCACACCTAGTTTTCAATTAATATTAACAGAGCAAGAGGAGAGGAAATAATAGCCATCTTTACCACTGCATGGATTTTTCATAGTATTTAACTGGATATATAACAAAAATGTTGTTGCCCTTTGGAGTTCTCTGCTCCTGTGTTTCTTTAAGATTGTATGTTTATCATTAGAATTACTTTGGGGCTTGTATTTTTCATCCTAATTGTGGTAATTTGTGCCTGTTGTTTTGAGGTGGCCATCCACAAGTGTTTTCTTTTTCTACTGGAGGTTATATTGGTGCTGTATCCAGAATACAAATTGGAATGTATTTTAAAGCACAGAGATACATCCCTGGGATTGCCCAGTTTTAATGCAGAAATGTGCTGTTGCTTCTTTATGCTATCTTCAGTCAGAAGCTTTCTTTACTTCCTAAATTCATCGTTTTGTTTCTGTGAGGTACAGGAGATTTACAGGATTCTCCCCTCTCTCATCTCCCAAAACAGCCTCTCCCTGTTCTGGAAGACAGAATGGAGGACTTGTCTGTGACTAAACATGGTTTTGCACTGCTGCAAATATCATAGGAAACACATGTGCTTTGTGAACCATTTTATATATGGAAGAATGGTTTTTTTTTTTCTTATTGTAAAAAAAAAAAAATCATTCCATGTCGCATGGAAAGGAAAAAAAATATTCCTTTTTTGTTTTGGTTTTTTTTTTTTTTTTTTTTTTTTGGATACATGATACACACTGGAAAGACAGCAGAATGACTCAGGAGGTGGGAAGCTCATGCAGCAGCCCCTGACTCTTCTTCCAGACCTTCTCATTTGGTTTTTATTTTGGGCTTTGTTTTGCTTGTTTGTGGTTTTTTTTACCTTAATTACAGCAATGATTTATTTAGTTGGGAAAAACAACGTAGAAATGCACTGACTTACACAGTCACAGATTAAAGGTCTCAGTAGCCAGTATGTGAGGAAAAAAGAATGTGAGATTAGTTTAAATGCATTTTGCTTTCTGTTATAAGGTGGTGAGTAGGAATGCACTTAACCAAATTTTCACACCTGCATAAAGGTAAACTTTATTCTTAGTGTGATTAGAGAAGGGACAGAAAATTGCCTGTTGAGATTTGAATGCTAGATGCTGTCTTGACTTAACACGACTCCTTAGATACGTGTGAAATGTTAAGAAGGCTCACATGCATCCTTGCCATCTATGCGTGTTGCCCGCTTAGTTGCATTTTTCTGATCGATGTTTACATTGTGTATAAATGGGTCTGGCTCAAGCATTATAGCATCTGAGGATCTCTTCACTAGATGGTAAAGGATCATCCATTCTTAAACAGATCTGGAGAAAAGATGGATACTCGAGTCCAAATGATCTTCAGTTTCCTCCAGAGACAAATGCATTAAATAAATGATGCTCTCCTGTCTATAGGCCCCAATTCAACAACAAACAGGCATGTCAGTGGAGTGATTCACATTCTTAATACCAGACAAGTGGACAAGCACCTGGCTGTGTTCTCTTGATTTTTAAACTGCACCAGTGTTCAGGGAGAGAGTAACTTTTTCTTAATCACAGCAATTTTGCAGTGTTCATAAAATTCAGTTAGTAGGCATATAGCTTCAGAGACAAGCTACAGGTTTAGTTTCACATTTAGAAAATTGAAAAGCCATTGAGTTGTTACAAGCCTTAAAAGAAAATCTGAATTCTTACAGATTTTAAGTACATTAATTGTGAACATTAGTCTTTGTGAAATACAAGCACATAAATGGCCATACCATATCAAAGCATGATCCAGTTACCTTTCGGTAGCAATGAAGTCGATGTTTCTAGAGAAGTTCAGGTGAAAGTTGACCCTAAGAAAGCTGGCCATCCCTACCTTCTGTGAAACTTAATTTTCAGGGATATGTAAGCCTTCAAATTTTTGTTCATCTGAATTATTCTATTTGAAGTGTACTCTGTGCACATCTAAGGATCAGATCTCTGCAGCAGAGACCAGCAGACCCAATCTGCAGCAAGAACAAGAACCCAGCAACCGTCATACTGCCAGCACTGCTTGCTCAATTTCTTGATCACAGACCTTGATGAATGGATTTGCTGGGTCACTACCTGTATCCCTGCTCTACCGCTGAGTAGCCCCTAAACTGTCCTGCCAAGGGGGTAGAGAGGACACTGAAATCTAATATACCCTACCTGCTTGAATCATGCTAGGCATGAACAAATGCAAACGCAATTCCTTCGTATGCATGCAGCTCTGAGCTGCACAAGAATCACAAAGAAGCTTTTTACTGTGTTGCCTCTATTTTTTTAAGGCCACACACACTCATGCTGACTCCTCCAAAGGACAGCGTGGATCAGCAGCAGGCCCTGATTCTGTACTCTCTCAGAGTGGGAGCAGCCTCTCCTCCACCAAACCCCCCTTGTTCCTCTTTCTCTGCCCTCAGCCCCAGCTTGCTGAGCAGGCATCAGAGATCCCAGAGGCCTCCTTTCTAGAGGCTTCCTGAAGCCACTTGAAAGAATCCATTTCTTGTGCCTCCTCTCCTCTCACTGACACCTACCAGTCTCAGAAATGCTGAGTTAAAAGACATTTCTGACAATGGTGGCTGAATCTCTTGTTCTTCTGCTACTGTCTTTGAAAGACAAGTAATGTACTTGATTTCAAAGATGTGTTAATAAGGGGAGGCAAACGGTGGTGTGAATGACTAAATAACATAAGACTCATAAATAAAGCTAAGGAGGAAATTAGTAATTCTGTATGTATGGGAAGATAGGTAGTAAAGACTGCCTGGGACCAAAATATTGAAAGAGGACCATTTATAGAAACACTGAACAACTATATTCATGTTATTGAGTTCAAATTCGTACTGTTTCCAAGCCTGCAACTTAAGCTGTCTTATTTCTGAACCTACTATTATTCCTATTTCTATCCTTATGTTCAATTTAAATTAGGTTGCTTCCTTTTCCTGCTTCTAACTGGTCTGGGAGCAGCAGGAGGGCTTTTCCTCTTCCTGGTCTCAGTATTTGATGCCTCAGCAGCTATCGCTATCAACTGCACTGAAGGGGCTGTTAATGCTAGGCAGCAACACAGTCAACATGTGGCAGCTTTGTAGGTATTTAGTGCAAGCCACTAAGAAGCTTTTTCTGAGCATATTTAGAAATTATTTTAGAGAAGTGCTGAATGGCTAGATTTCAATAAATTTAAACAAGAGCAACAAAATGCAAACTCTTATATTGCCTGTTATAAGCATTCAAGCTGAAATAAATAAGAAGCATCATGAGAACACATGGATCTTGCATTGTCAAGTTAAGTTTTTCTTTCTAACTTCATTGAAAGAAGTATCTCACCATTTACAGTGTCATTTATGAAAGAAATTGGGATGAGGCCAACAGCATAAATAAATTAATCCCAACAATTAATATTTGGCAAAGCTGAAGGCATAAAGAAGAGATTCTCATGAAGGAAACTCTTAAAGAATCAAAACTGTCAGCTCTGTTCATACTGTACAGAAAAAGTTCAAAAACCATTTCAAAGTCAGCAATAACTTATTTTTTTACATTTCTAAGTTCAACGATTGTTTCTGTGTGAAGTTTTCTTAGGTTTTATGTAACTGTGATTGCAGTTGCTTCTTGATTTTTAGCTCAGCTTCCCTTAAATGTGGACAGAATCTGATTTTGGCCAGGGGAATTATTCCTGAACTGCTATGCTAGCCAGTTCTCACTCATCTTTCTGGAGATCCTCACAGCTACTTCCTATTACGCAGTGAAAATGCAGGCCTCTCCCATCAAGAAAGATGGCCATGTTCAATAAGATAATGATTGCTCTATGCAGTGTTTAGTTACCTTACTTGCACAAACTGATAACATAACATTAGCACACATGCATTTAAGATGCTGGATGTCCAGGCTTTGAATGTACAGCAAGGGATCTTCTCGTGGTCTAACATGGAACTTGGCATATGACAGGAGAACCCTGGAGTTTATGCCATATGGTGCTGTTTGTCTGGTCTTAAATGGAGTTGTAAGGTACAGCTTTTGTGTACAGTTAGAAGATGTCGAATGAGCCATTCTACCCAAAAAAAATTGGGTACCATTCAACCCTGCAGTAAAAAGCATGACTGCAGTAGGTTTAGCCAGCTCTCATCAGTACTTTGGTTTCAAA
Source organism: Lathamus discolor (assembly GCF_037157495.1). Classification (NCBI taxonomy): domain Eukaryota; kingdom Metazoa; phylum Chordata; class Aves; order Psittaciformes; family Psittacidae; genus Lathamus; species Lathamus discolor. The sequence continues at coordinate 90,696,769 of NC_088886.1, read as the reverse complement.
GGCAGTGTATGTGCTTTATGGAACAGTACAAACCCACCTGATTATTATGGCTACTCATATGGCCTGCTAACCTGTCACTCCATAGCTTTCTGGTCACTAATACTGAGCTAACTAAATTAAAAGTACAATATTTCTGCATCTACCACTGTCATTGCTCTGATAGCTGTGCAAATTTTCCTTTAGTTAAATTATTACCAGCAGGCCTTTAGAGTGGGGCAGAAACAGTCTTCCTGTTTGAATGGGTGTCATTTATACATTTTCTGTACCATCCTCACCATATCTCACCATCCTCACTGTAACTGCAAAATTCTCACAAGACTTTGACCCCAATGTAGTTTCATTTGATGATGAAATGTAAATGACTCAGTCTGAAATTAGGAATCTGACTCAAGTTCTCCAAAGCCATACACTGTGTTCTAGACTCACCCATTTGTCTCGGTAGGATCACAGATATATTAAGAGTCAGATTCCACATATGCATACAAAATGGAGTCAGATGCATGCAGAAAAATTTGCCAGTCTGTGAGTTCAAGAATAATAATGGCCAGGGTTTAATGCACTGTAAACTGCATATAGATAGAGCACGGTCAGAAGGAACTTTCCTTTCCCTAAACACAGTGGTCTGAATTTGCTGTTTAAAAATGAGTTCCATAAACAGGTAACAACAAAAAGAAGGTTGAAGTAGCATCCAAGTATCTAAACAGACCATGTGCTTATAGGCAAGTGTATGGCAAATGCCTATACAACCACAACTCTTATGAAACAAGTGCGCGCTGCCCAGAATATTTGACATTTGACAGCCAATCGCTGAGTACACTTACTGTATTTTGCTTATTATTAAATATTTGTACCAAATCCAAAACAGTGGAAAATCCTGCCTCTTGGGCAGCAAGACAACCTTTGTTAGATCAGTCTTCTCCACTGGAAATCTCTAGTGCGGTTATTCTAACTGGGACTGTGGCATACAAGGTCGGATCGCGAAGTATAGCAGGTGTACTTGTAGAGCGTGTGAGCTCCATGTGTTTTCTCTTTACTGAGAGTCAATAATGAAACCATGGAAACTAAAAGATAAGTACTGATACCGGGCAGAATGAAAAAAATCTTCCATCTGTAGTGGTGCTAACCTGAAAACAGACACAGGGTAAACACTGCAAGATTGTTTCCAGATTGAGACATCAGTGATGGCTGCACAAACATCCTGATGGCAAAAGCATTCGCGCAGGTTAGATTTTGCACTGCAGGGGCAGGTTTCCATTTTGTAGAATGGGAAGTACCACAAAAGCGCTGATGGTAGACAGCCTCCTAGGTACCATGGTACTACTACTGTAAAATTCTCTTGGCAAAGCAATGAGGCTGCACTTTGAAAATACTAGGGTGCAGGATGAGCTAACTTTTTTAATTTGGCTTCTGGAAAATACTAATAGACAAAATGAAAATCACCCAATTTTACTGTCAGTAGCAATGGTAGACTGCAAATCTTTAAAGTTATTAAGGAAATCAATTTGATTAGGAAGCAGTAGACTGTGTTACTGTGCCACGTTTATGAGAGTCACTTTTCAATAGAATAACATTTCACATCTTGTGAACAGTTGCTTTTGTAGTTTTGTTGGCTAAACACATGCATCAGTCAGAACATTTTTCAAGAGTTATTGTTTCAAATGATTTTTTTTACAATGTTTTCAGTTAGAGTTAACATTTAAAGCACTACACAGCCTTTACAATATTTGTGACTGTAAAAAGACATTTGTGCTTTTGCCAGCTGTAGTTTTTATGAATTACATGATCTTTGATCTCAAGCAAAGCTTCAGCCCTCAAAGCCAAGCTGAAGGCAAGCTAGTCTTTGCACAGAGAGAAATCTGTTACTCTCCTCCACCAGCATCCTTCGGGGGGGGAGGGGGGAGGGAGGAGGGAGAATTGTTAAATTTGAATGTAAGCCTCAGGGTATGAAAATGGTGACCTTTAATATTATATAGGACACTTGGGTGCTGTTACCCAGGCTGATATCTTGCGCTGTGGAGCTGCAGAGGCTGGGAACACAGAAGCATTCTCCATTGCTGGGAAAGAGATTATACAGCTTTTCTCAGTATTGACCTCACTTCCAAATTAGTTTAAGGATTCACACATTCTCAAAATAATCTGTCCTTAGTGAGAAAGACGATGGATATGATGCAGAAATTGAGTGAGCTGGTACAAATATTGTGAAGATGGGCAAACAGATCTGAAACTGTGCTAAGGAAAGGAAATATCCCCTGAGAATCTAGGGAACAGTGACTGATGGGGGGGAGGGGGAAAAATCAAAGGGGGAGGGGGAGGAAGAGAAATTTTAGGAGGGTACACAACTTCAGTTCATACAATTCATACAAAAAGTTCAAGACTCCATTGTAAAGCAAATATTGAAATGTGTATCCATGTTCTGGTATGGAGGTGAGCAGCATGGTGTGCATGGTTACAGTGGAAACATCTCTTTACAGTGGTACAGCACCAGGTCGCAGGTGATGCTGTGAGCAAGGAAGGCTTGTAAGAACTCTTTGGGGAGCTCCTGTATTCCCTCTAATCAGAACCCATTTTGCTGGCTCAAACATAGTGGGAAAGGAAACACTCTCCTGAGGAGGTTTTCAACATCTGCTCCCTTGATTTATTCACATGTACCAACAAATGCAAATGGAATATACTCAAAGAAAATTTACAGTTAGGAAATTATTTTGATCTGGAGTAGATTGTCAGACTCCAATGAATAAATCTCAGTTCCGAGTCACCCAGCTATAATGGGCTGCAGTTGTATTTTAGCCCAGGCTTTTGTAAATTATCCTGAGTGAATCTTCTTTTCCCCCCAGTTATGAAACTGCCATGAACAAGCCTCCCCTCCTTTTTTAAAAAAAAAGTTACCTTGAAACTGAATCTGCTTTTCTAAAGACAGTGGCTGAACCTCACAGTTGTTGGTTCTCTGTAGTTTCTTTTATTATGTATTTCCCCTCTTATGAATAAAATCAGAAGCTAAAATAGATTAGTTTGGGGCAGATATATGGTGTAACTGTTTAGCTTTTCATTTCTGGGACGTTCCTATACTTAAAAGGAGAAGTGGCACAGAAGTTTTCTTAACTTCAGTAGCCAGGAAAATAATGTCTAAGTATAAAAGAAGGCACCCATTTTATTGCAATAATAATATACCACTAAGCAACTTACTATGTGATTCTCATGAATTTGGTGTGTCCCAGTTGATGCTCATGTTAACTCAGGGGACTGTTCTGAGCCATACCGTGCAGAATGCCAGAATTAACACTCTTAATAATCTCCTCTGATCCTACATTTATGAATATGTGTTGCTCCCTTAGGCCTTTCAACTTTCTTGATGGAATAGTGATATCACCTTTCTGCTCTTACTTAACTGCGTATCTGCCATATGCACTCTGTCCCTCAGTATAACTTGATCCATGAAGATGTTCTTACAGTGTTCAGAAGATTCTCAATTAATGTCTTGATATGACAGTCAGGTTATCAGGACACTAAAAAAGGCAAACAGAAACTGGGCCTGGTAAGCTGTTTTGGGGGCAAGGGGTTTAATGGCATTTCTATTTAATTGTGGGCCAATTAACTTCTTGGTTTTCTTTCAGATAAAAAAAAAATCTTCTGAATTTAATAGAGAGCTATTTAATGCTTCCTAATGTCATATATCTGACTGAGCTTTTCATTACACAGAGAAACAAACATGCTGGTCATGTCACCAGGGAGTAGTGGTGATCTTGCTGTCTTCCTCTGCATGGGAGGCTGGGGTGGTTGAAGCTGTAGCACTTGTTTTCTGATGGTTCCTGTATAATGGTCTGAGAAATGCTATATAACCACTCAGCTGTGTTCTGCATGTCACCAATCATATTATTCATCATGGAATTTAATTTTATGCTGTTTGGTTTAATATTTCCTTTTTGGTTGCCAAACTTTGAATATACAACCAGCCTTATGAGCCTCACACTGTGACATCTTCATTTAAAAAACATACTCAATTACAGAGATACCTGTAGTGTGAAGTTTTGGACAGCTGGCAAAACACCAGACATAACTATTAAAATTACAGTAACTAATATATATGGTAAGTACTACAACAGGAATATTCAGTTCTCACCCTGCCTCTGTTAATATGTATCAGTATGCAAACTACATGAATTTTACTACGTCATTCTGTTTCCAAAAGTACACATGGTAATGTTTCTCAAAATGTAGAATGCGAATAATGTTAATAGGTGCAAAAGAAGTGCCTGATATTTAATAAAGAGGTTTGGAAGTACAGGGTTCCACTGAATAGTTTACATTTAAAAAACTGCATTAAAAATATGTTAGTCAGTGTCAGAGTTGAGCAGTCAGTTGTGGGACACTGAATTAAGACTGTCTTTACATTCTAGAAATCAGACATATGATTCGTAGCCACCTACAAATTTGACTGAATTGAGCGACTGATTGAGTGAATTGCCTGCCATCATATTGGAGTACTGAGTAGGAGTCATCTCGTCTTTCTCCCTTTATTGTCAGTGGAGAGAAACAGGAACTTCGAGGGCACAACTTGCCTCATCTTAAGCTAGGTATCTAAAATTGGTCATAAGAACTGATTTTTAATGGACCCATTTTTCTCCAGTGAGTATGAAAGGAGTTCACACTAGCTTAGATGTGGATGCTGACCGTTACAGACATCTGATGCCAGGGAAGGTGAATCCTGCTCATGATACAGGCAGAGGTGACATCCAGTTCTCCAAAACAGAATTCTGGCCTTACACAAAGGACAATATGTTTTGCCCATGTAGTTATTCTCCTTTTTCCTCTTCCCACTAGTCACTTCTCCCAGTCCATGTGCAGCACCAATGAAAAGGAAGTCTCCTCCAAAACAAATCTCACTGCTTTTAAGAGCTCACTCCTATTGTGTACTACAGAAGGCAGTGAATGCTGGATTATAGTATCTACTGACAAATGGACCAAAAGGCAGGCAGATCTCAATTTAACATATGCTGTCATTCGAGTCCCCTTTCCCGCAGCAAGAGATGTTTTTTTTTATTGGAGTGTTTGTACACAATTTTAGGGTGACCATACTGATACTCATAGGAACGATCAGGAGCTATTGAAGGTGTGTTTACATATACGTCAGACCTTGAACTTGTCATCTTTAAACTCATTTTCACATTTTATTGTCCATCCTTTCAATTAATTCCAGTCCAGTTATCTCAGCTTTTTATGCCTCTCTTGCCCATCCAGTCCAAGCTTTATTGCTCTGTCCTGTTTTAGCTTCTGCCATTATACTGGCTCCTTCCTACCTCTCTTCCCTTTTCCTTCACTTTTTCCCAGCCTAGTCTCCTATGAGGTCAAACTGATCAACCTAGGTGATTTTCTTGGTCATAATAATCTACAAGTCTTTCTCTGAGCTTTCAGTGTCTCTCCAAACAGCCTTCAGCACTACTACAGCTAACTTTGAGTCATTCTCTTTATCCAAGCAGACAGTTCTTTCACATATAATTTCCCTGGAGGTTTTTTCTTCAATCCCAGATATGACTCCCTTCCTCTCTCCCTTCCCTCTTTTCCTTCTGTATTTCCCTCTGTAGGTTTTGGGGGATTTCTTAAACCAATGTATAGGATCACTAATAACACAAAATCATTCCCACTTCTAGGTCAGCAGTCCACAAAGACAGACTTCAGCTGCAGGTAAATGCTGTCAGCTAGACACTGAAACATTAACAGGAAAAGCATTATTTCTGGAATTCACACCTTTAAACCTCTGGGGTGTTCTTCTCAACATGTGAAAACTGACCGTTCAGAATTTTCCAACTCTAGGCAAGAATCGTAGACACCACTCCAACAGAAAAATCCAAAATTCAGAATGCTGTTCTGCAAAAAAGTTCTGCAAGACTTCATGCTTTGAAAAATGGCAGCTATAAAATTTTAAAGACAGATACATATACATCATTTTTTCTTGGAAATGGCTGCATCATTTGAGCTGAAGCTTCCTTGCAAAAATCAGCCTGAGGCAAAAATGGAAAATTTTAGCCCTGGCACTTCAAGTTTGGCATAATCAAGCAAGGAAAGGGAAGGAGGCAGGGGCAGAAATAAAAGGAAAAGAGGACAGGTCAGGCATCTCAGTAATAAAGAGTACTGCCAGCCCCATCTGTAATTATCACAAAACATGACAACCTGTAACTAGTAGCTGGCTTTGACCCATCTGTACTCTATCCCTAAGGATATACTATCAACTGCTAACACATAAACCATCGTAAGACTAAAAGATATTTAAAAGCAGATACAGCACCTCATCCATGACTTAATTTCCAGAATCACTGAAATCACTTTGCTTTTGGCTTGACTGCAGTGGCAATTTCCTGTAAAAATGCCAACTCTTCCATTCCAGTGGCAAAGGGAGTCTGGTGGAGACCATGCATGGAGAAGGGAGTTGTGCCTTTTAATTGCCTGATTGCTATTTCTATCTGTTTTGGAGACCTCGATATGTTTCCAGATACAGCTACATAGTAGGATTGTCAGGTAGGGGCATGAGTACTGCTGATAAGTAAACAGTCTGTGGCATCCTGCCCTTGGAGGCTGATGGGTATCCAGGGAGTTAATGCTTCTTTCAAGCTGCATTAACTCCTGCAGGGTCCCCTCAGCAGCTGGTGCTGGGCAGCTGCAAAGGAGCCTGTCAGCAACAGTGCAGTTCCCAGAGGGAAAATTCTTGTATGTTACCCACAGAGATGTTTGTTCCCCCATGTTGAGTGGTCCTCACGCTTCCTGCGTCTATTGGTTTTGGGTTTAGAAATAAGTTTCTCAAGCAGGAGTTGTGTTTGTCACTAATAAACTATCTTTGCAATTGCAGGCCTATTTAGAGAATACTCCATTTAGATTCAGATTCTCTTTATTCTGCAGAGTTACAAATTAGATACATACCTCTTAATGCTCTCTCACATATACCAAACCTTGGGTTTATTTGGTACATGGTGGAGGAGGCTATTTCTTCTTAAAAACATACCTACAGCTTGAAATAAGGGCTGCATCTTTTGATGGTGGAGATGATGTAAAAACTGTTCCAGCACCCCACTCCCCATGTCTGTTTCTATGGTTTTACAGTCACCATTTATTATTAATACCCCCCCCAACAAACCAATAATAAAAAGCCCCACACCAGGAAAACCCCCACATGAAGAAGGGGAATTGGCTGCCTGCACGCAGTAAGCAGCATGACTATCTGCATCCCATACAGACAGTAAACAAATGCAACAGAAGGGAAGAATGACGATCCCCGGTTCCTTGCAGCCTCCCTGTAAAGCTTGGATGCGGCACTCTGCCTGCTCAGCTCCAGGGGCAGGGGGGCCTCACTTGGGGCTGGCGCAGGGCCTCAGCTGTGCCTCGCTGGTGACTGAAAGGCGGATTCATCTTACCCCGCAGATTGAAGCCCCCTTCTCCGCAGCACGCCCCCCTCCCCATGCCGCCTGTCTGAACCCCGCTGCTGTTATCCCTGTGCTAGATGCCTGCTCCTCCCGTTTGACCAGGTCCTGCTGCAGCAGGCAGGGGAAGCTGTATTCCTTCTGGAAAAAGCGATCTGCAAGAGGCAGGTTTTCGCGGGGAGTCTCCGGCGCTCCCCTGCGCCGCGCTGTCTGCCAGGCCGCAGCGCGGGTGCCGCAGCCGCCGGGCCGGTTGCTAGGCAACCTCCCACCACCACCACCCCCGCTCCTCTCGGCGCTGCTCCGTGCCGGCGGACTCCGCCGCCATTGCGGAGCTGCGTCGCTTCACAGCGCAGCAGCTCCCCGTCCGTCTCCCCCTCCGGCTTTGCACTCGGTGTTGTCCCTTCGAGCGACATCGGACTGCCCGTCTGCCCTTGCTGCACCGGTGCGGCAAGGGGAGGCGTCGAGGCCCGGGCGGTAGTGCCCTGCCGCACCTGAGGGAGCGGGGGAGGTGGCCCCGCAGGTGGGCTCGGCTCGGCACCGCGGCCGGCGCTTCCCGCTGCCTTCCCCCTCGGCTTCCCGCAGCCCCTGTGCTGGGTGCTTGTTGGCTCTGGGGTTTTAAAAGGAGCCCGTGGAACGGGTTTGGGGTTGGAGGGGAAACTGATCGGGATAGTTCACTGGAGGGGTCCTTGACCCTTTGTCCTTGACTTGAGGGGAGTTCGGGCTCGCCTTTGCCGTCAGAGCCCCACCTAGTCTTACATAAGCGATAAGTGAAAGAAAAGTACTTTTGTTCATGGGTTGTATTTGCAGTAGAGGACAGTAAGAGCCCATAAAAGTGGAAGTGCACAGTGTTTTCCACAATCACTTGTCAGTAGGGTCAGAATCATGATTTATGTTCTTCATCCGAAATGGCTAGGCAGTTGTTAGGGGGACATTAACATCTATATACCTGGTGTCTTTAATCGAAAACAATATAAATTATATATGATTGAATTTGCTGTAGCTATGCTGTGGTTAAGATTAATGGAGATTTCATTCTAAGCATCTTTATATAATGCCCATACTGGGAATGTTAAACTCAGGGTTCTGGTTTGTCAGGAAAGAAATCACAGCATGTTTTATTAACAGCATAAGTAGTCAGCACATTCTCCTATTCAGGCATCTGGAAATATCTAGCTCATCCCATACATATGGCACTTCTGTTATCATTGCATCTTTGAATTGTATAGTCACTCTCCCCACACAAACACACTAAAAATGGGTGCATCTGAGCTTGATACTCACTTATACAGGAATGTACATGTGGGGATACATTACTTACAATGGCTATTAGGGCAAAGATTGATTTGATGAAAAGCCCACCTCAGCTAGATGGCTGAAAGGCCTTAATCCCTTAACCAGTTTCATTAGGGATTTAGTGAATGCTCTTTTCATATTAGTTTGTCTCTCACATTGCTTTGCAGACAGCATATTTGTCATTTTGTAAAGGGAAACTTGAACTGTTGTTTTGAATCTTGCTCAGGTGTGAATTGCCCTTTGTTTTTCCCTCTGGTCATGGAGAACAGGAGGAGCTCATCAGAGTCTGGCAGAAAGCTTATTTCACTGTATACAAAAAAAGTCAAGAATGGTACTTTCATAAAGTGAGAAAAAACAAATTGTCTCCTGCTAGAAAGAACAACTTAAGGGCCTCTCACTGGAAAAAAAACAGCCTTTTTGTTCACTCGCTGGCATTTGATTGAAAATCAGCAATTGTTCAAACACCATTTCTGATGAAAGAGGAAAACAGAGAATGCAGCTATAACTAAATGCAAGTCATTGCCAGTTACTGGATAACGATAAGTAAATATAACGATCAACTGATTTTTACCAGTGTATTTTTCATACTTCCTTGGAGTACATCTTGCCATAGCCGTGTGGGCAGTACCCTGAAATGAGTTTTAAAGAGAATGATAAAATTTATCTGAGGGAACCCCCAAACTTTCCCAACAGACATCTTTGTATGTCTGTTCTCATGTTCAGTGATCCTTGCCACACATTTTGCATAAAATGCTGTCATGATGTTGATGTTGAAAGGCAGAGTGTGATCCTGGTCACCTCCTGATCTTGGAAGAACAGTCCTGAGGCTGCTGATACTGAATGCTAGCTCAGTTTGATCCCCAGATTTGCTAGTGTTTGGGCATTTTAATAAATGTTTTTGCTTTCTCATCCTGCCTATACTGAGTTCCACACCAGGTACTGGACGTTGACTGCACAATTGTTAAAGCCTTGTTCAGCCCAGCATTCCAGCCACCAAAGATCTGTTTATTCATGCTCTGGTGCCTTAAGCCTTATTGAGCTTTGCACTTAGGAGAAGCACTAAAATTTGGAAGACACTGCAAGTAGTCAGCTAATCCTTTGCTCGCTAAAGGTAAGGGACGTATTAAGCCTCTTAATTTCTGTAGTGTGATGAATCAGCTCTTTCATCTATTTAAAATCCAGCCACTTATTTGTACTTTTCAGGCAGACCAGTGAGCTGCTGCAGAAGTGCTCAAGCCAGCATAGTGGGAAATGACCAGGACAAGAGTGGTGGAGAATGGGGCTGTCCCTTCTGACAGCATATTGGCTTAAGATTTTCAGAAACTGCATTTTCAAGGGTGACTTGCTAGTTATACATCCATTTAAAATGTTAGAGAATGTGTAGGAAGCTGCATTTTTTATAGAGCTCTTCTAAGAGCCGTTTGGAAAAAAATGTTGTATAGAAACACCTACTGCTCAGATCTTTCAGCACATACATACTGTATGAAGAGCCCTCTGTCAGAGCTCTGACTACTGAATATACAATCCAGAGTAGTATGAAACACACAAACCTCAAGCATGAGAAAACTGATTTTTATGTGCTGTCTACTAATTCCAGCAGTGGAGCAGTGAGACCATAAAACTTAGCAGAGATGCTACACCAGCTGTAAATCTTCTACCTTCAGACAGGGCAATCGCATGTTACACAGTCTTCCGTGCAGTGCCATGAAGTGCCAACACATCCAGGAGGGCTATTGCTCTTTGACACAAACAGGGCTTTTTCCCCATGTATTTTAGCCGTGTGTAGGAATAGTAGTGATGCGAGGTGTAACAGAATGGACTATGAAATAGCTTTTCTAAACTTGGTCATTTTAATTTCTTTTTGTCAGGATAGGGGAAAAGGAAAATACTGGGAGGAGAGAGATGAGTAAAGAGAAACTGGGGGCAGATCTCTCCTGTTCCACACCAATGCTTCTTTAGGCACTCTTGTCCTTTGGGACTTCCCTGCATATGATGTCACTTTTTTCTGTCCTGCACCCCAGTGGGTCTTCAAGAGCTTTCTCAGCCAACAGTGACTGAAATCCAACCCCCTTTCTTTTATGCTTCTTTGGTATATAAACAATAAGCTCTTGCTCCGTTGAGGCCTGGGGAGAAACATAACAGATGGAGCATAACAAAACAATGAGAAACTTAGACTTGTTAAGGCCCTAAAACAGTGAGGGTCTGTTACAAGTTTCTTGATTCTCATCCTGATTAGTTTTGCTACAAATCTCACACTCATCGCTGATCTTTCTTTCTACAAGGCCTAGCCTTTCTTAAAGCACTTGAATGATTGCAGTGTATCTACTCTGTTCATTCTCTATTTTCACTGGTAAGAGGTTTTTGTAAAAATCCCTATTGCTGCAGTTTAACCCACAACCTGTGTGCGTACATGCCAGATAAACAAAACCAGATTCCTCCTCTTCCTTGGAGGAGCTTTCTAGACATGTCTTCCATCAGTCATTTCAGTGTAAAATTAAGACAGCACTCAAATCCCACAATTCCTTGGACGTTTTCTCCCAAGTTATGTTTATGTTGTTGTGGTCTGAATTCTTTCAGGTGACTCCATATTTTTGAAATGTAGTACTCAAGTTCGATGCACTACTCCAGGTAGAGGAGTGGAAGATCATTCCACAAGTTTATAAATCCAAATACTTTTTGGCTTTTTGCAAGACTGACAGTTTTCATTTACTTGGTTTGTGATGTGGCAAGTGCTCTAGATCTTTTCCTGCAGAGCTATTAGTGGGGTTTTTTGCCTCGTCCTGTAATTTTTCAGTTAGTTTTTTTGGCCTCAATATAAAATGTAGGACTGTAGGATTTGTATTTCTTGGATTGCATTATTTTTTGAGACCATTTGTTATTTGTCAGGACATTTTAAATTCTAATACTGCCCTCCTGTTTACCTGTAGCCCGCCCTGCTTCATGTCATCTGCAAAGATAGCAAACATGTTTTTCAGTCATCTAAATGACCATGAATAATTTAGTAGTACAGTAAGCGTTTTAAGTGGCATGGGGAGAAGAGGTGATACGTATTTCTTTGGATTCAGTATATTTGATTGAATATATACTATTTTAAAGATTAGATGTATAATATTTAGGAAAAGAAAAAACTCCCTTTTCTCTCTTCTACCCCTTTTGCTCTTTAAATTAAAAAAGTACTAATTAATTTAAGAGCATAAACTTCCGATTTGTTCAAGATTAAAGTTTTTGGAGTAGCATTAACGTATTTTGCAAACTACAGCAAATACCACAGTAACCTATACTTGGGTCCAAGTTGCCCGTCATAATTTTGGAACAGATCTCATTTAAAATGTAATTAATTGTTTCAGTAAAGAAAGGGGAGATATGCCAATGTAATTTGCTCCTATCACAAAGTTGGGAGGCATTGTCAAAAGAACGAGCAGGCTATTATAGAGAAAGAACTAGATGAGCTTGATGACTGGTGTTACTGGAACGAGATGAAATTCAGAGCCATAAATGAAAAGTCGTGCACTTAGGGACAATTTAATACAGTACAGGAACACACAGCTGGAGGGTGAAAGGATGACAGAACCACGGAATGATGGCAAGTTGCTCTCCTTTAACATTGAACAAAGACAGTTAATTATTACAGATTTCTGAGGAGAAGCTGTTAATCTGTTTTCCTTCAATTTTATTAATCAGGAGTGCCTGCAGATGAAGGGCTTGTAGACAGACAGGAAAAGACTCACAAGTTTTTCTCAGCTCTGTCCTGTCAAAAATCATTCCCCCTCATGCAGAGTTTCTTTACATATGACACTGCACACTTCTTCAACACAACTTCATTCCTTTATATGGACCATGAGTGTTTTGCCAAATAATTAAAAGACAAAGTTCACTTGAAGCTTTCAGATGTGCCATAATAGTGGGAAGGTGGATACCACTGATAAAATTGTTCATAAAATGTACCCATGGCTATAGGTAAGAAGCTAGACAACAGTCAGAAGTTACCTGCTGCCAGAATTCCTAAAAATTCTCATTATTCTGAAAACTTTCCGTGTTTAGGTAAATTGTGACCATTGTTTGATCAATAGTTTTTAATAGGTTATGTTGGGTTGGTTTCTGATTGCAATTTACTATTTGATTTGATCTCCTGTCTCTTCTGATTTTATCTGCTACATTTACTATAGCTATGTATCATCTAATTATTTGAGTATATTTTAAGAATTATTACTAGCTTCTCTAGAAGTGATCTTCTCTTTAGAAGTATATATCTTTCTCTTTTTAGACTGCAAAGATCATATTGAATTTCCTGTCTATTCTATCTCTCTAAAATACTTGTTCTTTTCAATTTACAGCCTTGTAAGACTGTAGACCCAAGCATCTAAAGCAATGTGACACAATGTCCCACTGGTTGTTTCCTTTTTGTCTTTACTTTGCACTGTCCTTCCTAACACTATGCATGTGAATTGTAAAGCACCGTTGGAAGTCAGTTTGGGATCTCAGATCATTTTAGACCTATGCAATAAGAAACAAATAATCAGACATTTTAACTTAATATACTATTAACAGCAGCATCAGGCTCCTTTTCCATATTGTGTGAATTAGCCCAGTTTTTCAGGTACTTGGTTTACTGCAACTTTCATGAGCAGCTGCATAAACACGTATATACATATTCACACGTATAAATAATCAAAATACTTTTGTAGTTAGAAGCTCCTTCTGTGAATCTGTGCTGTCTCATCATTTTCTAACTTTGAGACTGCAGAGCAGCTCCAAGTAAACCACAGTCCTAATTAGTAAAAAGTTTTCATCCAGAGCTATATAACACCAACAAAAAGAGATGTTACACAGAATTGCCTGCAAAATTTCTATTGATCTCATTGAATCATTTGTGAAATTAGAAAAACCTAGCAACTTTTCTAGAAAGACTTTTCTAGAAAGGCTTTTCAATTTTTTTAAAAATACTGTGTAATGTTTAAATGCTTAAAACCCAAATCAGTGCTTTTCATGGTTAAATTATATTTCTCATTCAACACATTTTTTCTTAGTTGTTGAAAATTTTAAACCCACTGTTTTGATGCAGTCAAACTGTTCATTCTCTTATCACTATTACCAAAGAACCAATTTATCAATATTTGTCCCTCTCTTCATTGTCTTTTTTTCAAAGCCACAGTTGCATTTCTTCAGCTACTGTGTTCTTTCCTTCTCCAACCTTTTTCACTTAGGAATGTCCCTTTGCTTTTTATTACTTTCCACAGCTTCTTTAGTACCCTTCACAGCTGAAAGAAAGGGGATGGCAGAGTGACTGTCTAAACAGCTGAATCTATAGATTGGAATGTGTTGCTTGAAAAGTTTGAAAGAGATTGGGTATGTGTGAGAGAAGGAGAGAAGAGCAGGATGCCAATGGTGGGGAAAGAGGCTGAAAAGCTTCATTAGTGCAGCAGGAGAAAAAGTCTGAAAATCAATAAGCATAGAAAATATGGAGAAAGCAGTTAAGTGGAAGGAAAGTAGGATGGCATTTCAGTGCAGTGGTGCCCAAAGGTGATGTCTTATTGATTCAGCACAAAGGAGGGGCTTACAGCACTCCTGCTCATCTAGTCTTGCTCCCTGCTACCGTGGGTGACTTCTGTACAGAAATTCGCCACTGCAGTGAGCACTCCAGACCACCATCCTTCCTGCTCGTTGCTAGCTTTCCCAAATTTGGGAAGAATACACATCAAGTATATTATATAAATTTATTATAGAAAACTGATACAAAATGTAATTTTAAATAACCCAGACTGCTAATAAACCAGTCTCAGCAACTGCTCTGGTGTACACTGTCTGTGCAACCTCCATTTTTCTATTTCTCTTACTTTGCTATCCCTCCTACTTTATTTCTGTGTGACCTTTGCAGTTTTAACAGCTATGGTCTCATCATCAGTAGCTGCTATATATTCAACAGAATCTTTGAGAATCCTGAGACCTGGCTGGTTATATAAAATCATGTATTTTAGTCCCAGAGTCTCAGTTTAAGTAAGTGTTTCAGCATGCAAAAATTCTTTACCGACAAGAATTTATGGATGTATATTAGTACCATCTAGTGCCAGTAAGAGTTACAGCACTTAGTAGGTTCTCACAGGAAATGCCAGTTTTGACTTCAATAACCAGGATCCTTCAGCAGGAAGTTAGGTGTGGTCTGTAGAGGAGAATTTAGGAAAAAAAAAAAAAAAAGGAAAAGACATGATGGAATTTTAGCTGCAGTCTTCCTTGGTGCCATTCCAAACCCACATAAGTGCAAGATTCTTCACTGGTAATGAATTTTTAATTGTTTCCTGCAGTATTAAAACAGGATTATGCCTTGCTCCCCCACCCCCCAGTTAACAATAAAATGTAACAGGATTCTACTGCAGGACCACTTTCAGGTTGCTGATTAACCCTTTGCTCTGCTCCTAGTCAGTGCAGCTTCCAGCAGCAGTTTGTTACAGACCGTCCATGGTGGAATGCACCAGGTGCATTTGCCCGCAATGGAAGAGCATGTTCATAGGGAGACCTGCAGGAGTTGGGATGCATGTGGGTGTCTGTGTAGGTGTAAATGACGATGTGCATAGAGTGGGAAAAGAGGAGAAAGCATTGTGTTGCTGTTTATTTAGCATGCCTCAGAAATATGCATTTGTTGCAGCTGTGCTGGAGTATGTGTATTTAGCAGACAGTAAAATAGGATCATGCTGATTATATTCTGACTATTGTATCATTTTAATTTGATAATTGTTTCTGGGTATATTTTCCTACTCAGAAGTTGTTACTTTTTTATTGCATTTGTTGAATTTTTAATGTGCTTACTCGAGAAAAAAATTCTTAGGCTATGTCTGAGATCCCATTTATGATTTCAGATCAAAGTATTTATATTGGAATATTTTCCACCTTTTTTTTTTTTTTTACTCAGCTGTCTGGACACATGTAGAAGAGATCTTTCTGTTCTTGTTTGTTGCAATTGTGAAAAATGTAACTGTATATAGATTCAGATGTAAAAGATCTAAGTGCAGTATGTAACGATTTAAAGAGAATTTTTGTTTAATTCAGCAATTCTTCCAGTGCACAATGTGTTGCCAGGCAGGAGATCAGAATGCAGGTGCTTATACCTGAATCTTGTTTCCTGAGCTGGCAGCTCTGCAAAGACAGCATATTTGTACCTGAAGAGAAGGAGCATCTCACAGTGCTTTCGACTGATCTCTCTGGCCTTGCATGGCAGTAGTGGGTTCTAGGAGTCATTTCTGGCCCTTATAGCTAGAGGGAGGATTAATCCAAGGTGCAGCTTTCAGGACTATATGGAGGTGAATTGTCTGGAGTCTCACTTCTCAGTGCCAAACTAGAAACATTTCAGAACTGTTGATTCCTCACAGTGAATGTGGTGGAAAAGATCTACTTTAGTCACTGGAACAGATACATTATCATTGATAAAGGCAAAATGTTACTGTACCATATGTGACTTTTTTTTTAATACAGTCTGTACAATTGTCAATCTATCGTCACAAGCACTAAGTAAATTTTAAACTAAATGTTTTAAGAATTGGTACCTTCAAGACAACTCTGAGACCATTTTCAAAGGAGAATGGTTTGTCTTGAATAAAACAAAATATCCTTTTCATTGCAGCCTCCTCTTGGTTAATAATTACTGAATAACAAGATGTCCTACAGAAAATTCTGTGAAGGTATATTGTAGCTGTTTGTGTTGCTCTGATTTCTTTCTTTGTTTTTTTATATTTTTAGCACTTTTTTATGAGAGAGGCTAAACAGTAATTAAGAGGTGCAGGATGAAAAGATGGCACAATCAGTGCTGGTACCACCAGGACCTGATAGCTTCCGCTATTTCACAAGAGAATCACTTGCAGCTATTGAGCAGCGTGTCAATGAAGAAAAAGCTAAAAAGTCTAAACAAGAACGCAAAGATGATGATGATGAAGATGGCCCAAAGCCAAATAGCGACTTGGAGGCAGGAAAGACGCTGCCATTTATTTACGGCGACATACCTCCAGGAATGGTGTCTGAGCCCTTGGAAGACCTGGACCCATATTATATCAATAAAAAAGTGAGCATGTTGTATATTTCTACTAGACTTTAAAAATATTAAAATACAAGGATATTAAAATACAGTATTAAAATACAAGGTACCCTCTCACAGATATAGTATTTCTAGTATTTTGGACCCATTTTTACGTATAATACATTCCACCAGCTGCTGATTTCATTGGCAGAAATCTCCATTGTAAGAACAGTAGTAGTAGTAATGAAAGTTTGCTAGCTGATCTGTGGGTAGAGATGCATTTAGGTTTATTTTATTATACTTGACATTTTACTAAAGCTTGTAACTTCCAGTATTTTACACGCAGGAGAACTGAAGAAGTAGCAGAGGGGTTATCTTTGGAATTATTATTTTATTAACTGCCATACTACAGATTTGACAGGAGCAGATCTTCACTATGAAGCCCATCTCAAAGGTAGCTAGACACCTCCCTAGCTTTCTCCACTGTCACGTGGAAAGATTAGGTTGCTTTCTCTTGTTGCTGGGAAGGATAGGGAAGTAGATAAAGGCATTTCTCAGGATATGCTGAAGATCATTCTCTTCCATTTTATACTCTGCAGAGGTATCATATATATCTGACTTAGTCTGGGTGAAAAATTTTTCATATCCAGTTTAATATTCTGTGACTGTTATAAAAGAGGTGTTTAAAAGTTGGACATAAATAGGGAGGAGGAAGGAATTCCTCTTGGAGTGTTGACAGAATGTTATGTAATTTTGAAATTATTTTATAAATTAAAAAAAAAAAAACAACCCAACCACATATTTTATTTTTGTTAAAAGTAACAGCAAAAATTGTTGTGACCAAGAGCAAAAGTGCTGAACTTAAGACTTTTGACCAGATGGCCTTGGGTTGCCTCCAGAATTCCAGTCCCTCAGGTTTTGGCATCATATGTATCGCACCCTCACTATTCTGCCAGTAAAGAAGAAATTACTGATATTTATTTATCTGTCTTCATAATTTTTTTCTTGTGCTTTCTTTTTTTTCCCGGGGAAATTAACTAGCAAATTAAAAAATCAAACCAAAACCCAACAAATCAAACCAAAAAACCCAAAAGAACATGAAAGCAAAAAAACTACTTCAAAGAAAAAGGATGAAAACCCCCGAGAATTGCTAGGAGTCAAACTTGAACTAAGTAATAATAAAAAAAATTGTATACATATGCTGCAGGAATTAGGGCTATGCCTCATTGCTCTTATGTTGAAACAATAACAATACAGGCATCCCATGATAAATGGGCAGCTTTAAAAAAACCTTAAATGTCCATTGGAATTTCTAACACTCAATTCATGACATGGAGAATCATGAGTTAAATTTGGAAACAAAATTTCCAATTACATACTGTGTTCCCCTCCCTTTACTCAAGTGATTTACTCAGTTGAAGTCTGGATGTAAGGCAAATGGAATTTGGGTCAAAGTGCTGATCCCTTTCCTTCTTTCTTTCCCAGTTCTATAAAACTCTAAATTCAGTAGTAAAAATCTAAACCCAGTGCTGGGAATTCTGAAGTTAGCACATGTATTATCATGCTTTGGAAAGTGGGAAGCAATTCTGAAACTGACTGTGGACATGAAGTAAAATCCTGCTGAATTGCATGTTCCTGACTGAGAAGTGATCAGCTGTTGCCTTGATCTTTTCCAGAAGCATAGTGGTTTCTAGTAGGGGATATAAGACTATATCCAAATAGCCAAACTATATATGCATTGCAATCATATTTTTTCTTTTTATTTTTCTGGGTGTTTGCATATCTTTAAACATCCTAGTTTAGGTTAGCTCCATTTTAATTTTTTAATATGTCTTGATGAGTCAGCATTGCACAAGTGACGCTTCATCAGCTGTTTTGTCAGATTAAAGGAAACAGAAAACATCTGGAAAACTTGATTTGAGGGCATATTTACTTGAACCCCTGGAAGAATACTAATGGAGTTGAAAAGCAATGGTAGCAAAGCATACCTTACAGACCAATCCTTTCTCCTCTACAATAAAGGATATGGCATACAATAAAGTATGGCTTGAGAATCGATGAGTATCTGGCAAAGCAAATATATTTGGTTTTGAAGTGCTGAAATTTAGTATTTCAGTCAGGGGGAGGCATTGTGTTTTCAGTATTTCAGCTGCTGTACTTAGCACACCTGCTCAGAAAGTAGAACATAATCTTTACAAATGCTGCCTTCTGGTTCCAGCTGAGGCAAATCATGGCTACTGGCTGTGCTCCAGGTTTGCATGGCTTATGTTCCCTTGGGCTTTTTAGGGCTGCCACAGTGCTAGCTAGATCTACTTACCTTCAGTGAGCATGAACTTTCACCCATGTGTAGAAAACAGAGATGACAGAAATAGATAGGAATTTCCACAAATGCATGGAAATCTAATTTTAAAACTTACTCATTGTTAAATTCTTCTTATTTCCCAGCTCTAAAGAAAAATATTAAATCCAGTAATGCTATTTTAAACATTGGTAGTACTCACGACTTATTGCTGAAACTGTGGACATTGAATATATATATGAACTACTGAATTCTGTATTAGGTAAAAAGTAAAGCATGATATAAGAAAAATAGAATTGCAGGTATGAAACTCACAAGAAATAGCTGAAAAGAGAAGCAATGTGCTAGAGTACAGCAGAAACTCAGTGCATTAGTGTTATTTTGAAAAAACTGGTTATTGAACACTCTATTTTCATGAGATCACTCTTGAAATTTAGATCACTGTAGTACTATCATCTTAGTACTTTGATGTGATAATTAATGCTGGTTATTTGATTTGGGGAATGTTGAAGCTTTAATGGCTCTCACTGCAATTATATTTATAGTGATTTGGCTGGACTCTCTACAATGTGTGAACTGGACAAGGGGATTGTGATTCTGGGGGAGGTGCAAACGGAAGAAGAGTTTGACCAAATATGATTAATAATGAAATTAAAATGATTCTGGGTTTGAACTTGTAACTTGCTTGTAGTTTGGTTATCTTTTAAATGCTATTTTTCATTCTGTTTCTTTTTCCAGACCTTTATAGTATTGAATAAAGGGAAGGCAATATTCCGATTCAGTGCCACCTCTGCCCTGTACATGTTAACTCCTTTCAACCCTCTTAGAAAAATAGCTATTAAGATTTTGGTACATTCATATCCTTTTCAAGTGGTTAGTCTAAAACTTTAGTAAATGAGATGTTACTTAGTATTTAAATGATTCTCTGGCATGTGTCCCAGGATTAATATGATCTATAACGCTCTGTCCCTCTTCTCTGTATTATTTCTGTCTTCTGTTTGTTTCCTGATTCGCTTTTTGCATTTATTTTCATTGATGGATCTTAATATAGTAATATCAGAAACCGGACAACCAGTCATGGTCGTATACATTTTTTTCTCGTGTCTTTTTTAATTCCACCACCTGTTTTGGTTGGTGTTTTTTTCCCCTCCTATTTTTCCTGTAATCATCACATCTTTTTTCATTTTTCCCATCCTCCATGTTTTTCATAAGCTGCAGATATAGTGCTCAAAATATTTCCAGTTCTTAACTGACACTCTGTGTTAAAAATCAGATCTTTGATCCCAGGTTTCTGCTTGCATGAATATTTAGTGAAAATATGCTTTCATTATTCTTTTTAATTTTCTGATTCAGATCACAGTTGCAGAAGGATAGGTTGTTAAAAGAGCTTAGGTTTCTTGTTTTATTATACATCTCCATGCTATATGTATGTTAGCTATTTTTTTCCTGGATCATTATTGCATTATGCACTTGTAATCCTGTAGATGTTTTAATTTCAGTCTTCAAGTAGGTCATGAGGTTTCCGTATTGCAGGTAGGTATTTGCAAAGCTAAATGATCATGATGACTTATCTATTATTTTGGGTTTTTTCAGTGTTTTGATAGCTGACTGTAGTAGGCATCCCACTGCTCTGATCGCAGATGCTGATATGAGCAATCAGGGCATTGACTTCAGCAAGTCTACTTACTTGAGGAACAAATGCAGATGTTTGCACAATTAGATTTTACAAGTCTAACATAAGCACTCTGAAAGTAGTTTTGTGTGTAGCATTACATATATTGATCCTAAGATAATGTAGAATGAAT
This sequence comes from Lathamus discolor, assembly GCF_037157495.1. Classification (NCBI taxonomy): domain Eukaryota; kingdom Metazoa; phylum Chordata; class Aves; order Psittaciformes; family Psittacidae; genus Lathamus; species Lathamus discolor. The sequence goes on along the minus strand of NC_088886.1, from coordinate 90,675,964 downwards.
AATGAAAATAATTTTTTCAGTCTTGGTATGATGGAAGTCTGATAATTACAATGGTTGTGTTGGATGTTCTTATCTATGGCTAGCTTGAAAATAACTTCAGAATCAATCATGACACTACATAACCGATTTTGTATCTTGCTACAGGTGCTACTACATGCAATTATTTGTCAGTTATGTGACACTCATGAGCATGTTACAGAACATTATTACATGGAATAATGGAAAATCATGGGACTGAGATGGTGATGAAGAGCTAGATTGATTGAAGTCAGAATGTTAGAAAACGTTTAAAATTGTGGTATATTCAAGTTATTTCTCCACTGATGAAAGAATAGTGAGGATTTGCAACTCTGAGAGGACATTTAATCAAGAGGATTTTGAAAGCCTATGTAAAGCCCAGGATTGCGAAACACTCTCTTAAGATGTTACCTGTTACGTTTTTAGAAATACCTTCCGTTCTCTTCTGCTCTATTCATATATGAATTACATAGTGAGAAGCTAGATTATGAGTAATGGGTGTGAAATATATTTACTGAGCAGAAAACCTGAAGAATTGATGAACGTAAAGCCACGATTGTTTGACAGTTCAAAAGGCAGAGGTAGTTACTATCGCTTGAAGTTTTTTCAGTTGATGTAGACATGCAAAGAGGGAAACCTCACAGTACTTCCCACCCCATTATACTCGGATTTCTATTTAGGAGCACCATGTGAACCTATTTACAGAAGCTAAAGCTCTTCTGAAAATCGAGTATTGTCCTCTTTCTAGTTTTAGGTGATGGTGCCATCATGTGGATATTTTGGGCATCATCTGTGTGGTTTTCATTTGGGTGTTCATTGCCATTTTCTACAGAGAATGTCATCAGTCCTGAGTGAAAGGTTTCAGATCCAGAGCAGTTCTGTTAATATTTATGGCTTGTATTTTTCACTGGTTTGTATGCATGCAATAGATCAGATTTGTCTAGATCATCCAAACCAAATTCTTTTTGTGTTATTCCACTAAACTGGAAGCTGCTACTTCAAACTTTCACATTTTTATTCAGAATAAAAGAAACATCTAAGGTCTTACAATTAAGGGCTGGGTTTTTTGTATATATTTCAGGGGTCTTTTTAATTTTTATTATGTGATTGTTCTCTTTTAGCTATAAAGCAGTGATGTGAAATCTTTAACGTATTTAGGGCTTTTTTTTTTTTTTTTGAGTGTTACCAGAACAGTGGAGGGATAAATAGCTCCTGATAGTGGAAATCTGCCAAAGCAGTGTTATTTGATACTCTTTTAATGAGATTTTCTGGCTTACATTCCTTAACTCTTTACCTACATTATTCAGCATGCTTATCATGTGCACTATTTTGACCAACTGTGTATTTATGACCATGAGTAACCCTCCAGACTGGACAAAGAATGTAGAGTAAGTTAAATGGATTTTCTTTGAATAATATTCAGTAATCTGAAATAAACTGCTGTAAATTATTTTGTATTAGGATGGCATCCACTGGCAGCAGCTACTTTGTTGGAATATCTTTTCAACGGCTATTCTGATGCTACTTTCTAATGTGTAGTATTAAATGCATACATTTTAAACCACTTGCCTCATCACAAGTTGTTCAGTGTCCATCCTCTGTTTGCAGTCCTAGATGGGGAATGTAAGATGAGAAGCTAGTTTTCTGACCAAGCAAAAAATAGATTATATATATTTTCCAAAGCATTTGACGTTATATCCATGTAAAAATGTGGAGAAATACACTCTTCCATCTCTCCCATAACCATTACAGATAAAAGGACTGTCTAATGGATGCCCGTGTTCACCATAGTGCAGCCTTCTTTCACCAAAGATAATCTAATGATGGAAAGCTTGTAAGAAAAATAAGCTATTAGAAAAGTGTTTAAGTGGCTGGCTGATCTTCTTATAGGAAGAGAAAAGGTCAAATATGCCAACAACTTGATGCTGATACACATTTGGTGCATGTTTTGTGATAGTTCCAAGGCTGTAGTCCACAGTGTGAAACAGTTCTTCATGGTGCTTCATTTTTTGCAATAGCATATTATGTTTCTGCTTCTTCTTCATTCCTATCTGCTTTGGATGATATGTCTATTTATAAGTAATCAAAAGTGAAATCATAGGAGGTTGGAGTCAGTGGAGGCATTCTCATTTTGAGTTCAGTATGAACATACATGTATTCGGGATGTCTAGCATATAGTAAATACTCATGAGTAAAGATAGCTAGCCTGAATATTTCTTCATATCATCATAGTGTGCCATTTAGATATGCAACAGAAGTCCTCATCTGTTGAGCAAAGTTGTGCAGGAAAGAAAATTTTCAGAAATTTATCTGAAAAAATGTTGGAAAACTGGTTTCAGGTTGGCAATTTTATCTGGATTCTTTGCCATTAAAATATAAATTAAACACAATTTCAAGATGACATAATTTAGAGATAGAAAATTGAAATTATTCAGAATGTCGGAGTAATTTTACATTTCAACTAGAGTTTTTTGTCAAAGTGAGTAGCTGAATTTTATTGGCAATTGTAAATATTTCTGGTTGTTTTTGCACAGGATTTTGCATTTGAAAACACTTGTTTCATTCCAGTACCATGCCTGTCTTGCTGAAGGTGAAGTAGTGGGTACACCTACTCTCTAACCAAGTCAGTGAGGACTGATGACAGTTGGTGTATTCCCAGCTCATGGTACTAAGCAATACTTCAGCATAAAAATAACATTGAAGTAAATTTTTAGTCTGGAAGCATCTTCTGAAATCCTAATTTCTGTAATCCATCTGTGTATTTTGTTAAAACATGGATTCAGATTGGACATAAACATGCACTAATGTAATTGGGAATTTTGCAACTGTTTGATTGGTATAGATTATAGAATGTGAACTTAAGCTATGGGTTGTCATTTAGTCTTTCAATAATCAATTCATTCCTCCTTCCTTATGGTACAAATTCTGCAGATGTTTAAATTTGCTGTAACTTCCATGAAATTCTTATGTCACTTAAAGAGAAGAAAATGAGAATAAAGCAACTTGAGAGCAAAATGTGTAAAGATAATGCCTGTGTTTCTGTAAACTCTGTCTTGCATATTTTCCTCAGATACACTTTCACTGGAATTTATACCTTTGAATCACTTATTAAAATTCTTGCAAGGGGCTTCTGTCTAGAAGATTTTACATTTCTTCGAGACCCATGGAACTGGCTAGATTTCACTGTCATTACATTTGCGTAAGTCTTCTACCTTTTTTTTTTTTATAGAAAAAATGTTCCTGCTAGGATGAAATTAGTGACTAAAAATTGCCTCATATTTTGTCAGCCAGAACATTTGGAGCCTGGACTTCCTGCGGTTTCAATATGTTTCTTCTACCTCTTTTACACATTTTAGTATTTCTAACTAACCATGTGCTGCAGAGGCCAGGATAGTGTGCCAGCCCATTAGGATTATGAATGCCATCAGCCTGAACTGTTCATATCCTGTCTCCTTTCTGCATACCAGAATAAAAGGAATCCTTTTGACTTCCTGCTATAAGATGACGAAATTTCAAATGTCAAGTCAATGGGTTAATTTTTATTAAAATTAATTTAAATTTATGGTCGAAGGCATATTTATAGCACAGGCAAAATACAGTGAACGGTGAAGAGGTCTTTATCAAAGACCCAAGCAAATAGGATAAAATCTGCCTCAATTCTGAGTAACTGTGATTTAATCCTACAGGTATGTAACAGAATTTGTAAACCTAGGCAATGTTTCAGCTCTTCGAACTTTCAGAGTATTGAGAGCTTTGAAAACTATTTCTGTAATTCCAGGTAAGAAGTAGTTGGTGTAAGGTGTTAGGCCCCTCATATCTCCAACTGTTATTTGTGTGCTGTCATTGTGTTTGTGTGTGAACTCCCCTATTACAGATATGTGACAGAGTTTGTGGACCTGGGCAATGTCTCAGCGTTGAGAACATTCAGAGTTCTCCGAGCTTTGAAAACAATATCAGTCATTCCAGGTGAGAGCTAGGTTAAACACTGAGGCTGACTTTTGTTCTACAGAGGCTATACTCATGTTTTTAAAGCATAAGCCTTGTTTGCTACACATTTTTAACAAAATAAAAAAGCAGGAATCAAGACATGTAATTTTACTTAAACTGATTCTTGCTTGTATTAGTGGTATTTTTCTCTCTCAAAAAAAAAAAAAAATCAGCCTCTGAGTTTAACAAATTTTTGCATGAGATACTTGCAGTAAACAGCCTATGTGATTTGCATCTGATGACATCAAGCTTTCCTGTACGTTTTAAATGTTAATTTTAAGCTTTCATATTGATGCAAATTTTATCATTTATTGCAGGCACTTGATATAGCAACTTAATTCAGTTTTAAGTCATGTCTGAAAAAATAAAGGATAGCATGGGCCATGCATGGGGTATTGTTTTAAAGATGTCTTTCTTCTCCAAACCATCACCCCTCTTATATTGTAAGATTATTATTATATCATTCAAATATGCACTTATAATGTCTTTATAACAGGTTTACTAATGCAGAATATTTAAAAGGTTCATTTAAGAAAGGTTTGGGCAAGAAGCATCAGCAAAAGCAAATGATGCCTTTCTACGTAGGGTTGAGATATAGCATGAATAATAAAATCACTTATTTTGGCATAAACAATGTGTTTGGTATTACCTACTTTTTATTTCTGTACACTATAAAATAAGCATAAACTTACAGCTTTTCATTCATCTTCACAAGTAGTAAGGCTTTTCATGAAAGTTATTGTATCACAAAATATTCAACTCAGTTGTCATTTTGCATGAAATATTTATCTTGTCAGGAAATACCACATTATATACATTTTTTTCTTGGGGGGGGGGTTGGTTGGTTGGTTGGGTTTTGTTTTGTTTTGTTTTGGTATTTTGTATCTGTTTAATGCCATAATAAAAATCTTTTCTCTTTGCAGGCTTGAAGACAATCGTGGGCGCCCTAATTCAGTCTGTGAAGAAGCTCTCAGATGTTATGATCCTGACTGTATTTTGTCTGAGTGTATTTGCACTAATAGGGCTGCAGCTGTTCATGGGCAACTTGAGGAATAAATGCCTGCAGTGGCCTCCAGACAATTCTACTTTTGAAACAACTGTTATTTCCTACTTTAATAGCTCTATAGGTGAAAATGGCACGTTTATTAATATGACAATGACAACATTTAACTGGGATGACTACATCGAAGACAAAAGTAAGAGTTAATTATATCACCTACTGCATTGATTTTCTGTATTTTTTTTAATCAGAAACAAAAGCATCAGTATCTTTTCATTGCATTTTAAATGGTGTAGTCTGGCCAAGAGACATAAAAGTGCTTATTTTGTATAGTAAATAAAAGAACAGTCATAACATAGTTTAACATACTTACAATATTATACTGGGTACCAAATTATCTTTTTACCTTTTACTGAATATGACTTTCAGAGTAAAACCACATTGCAGCACAAAGCAGAAATTTCTGTGCTAGCTTCAAGCCTCCTGAAATAGTGTGACTATCCTGATGCGGGATCTGAAATCATATAGCTACATTTGTGCAAGATAATATCCAATATCATAAAATACCCATTTGAACATCAGTTAGCTCATGAATCCTGCTATAGCACGTAAATGCAGCTGCATTGCTTCTTCGGGAACTTGGTCTTCACACCACACTCCCATGCACAGCACAGACATGCCTTTATGATAATTCTAGTGATTTATCCCATGCTTCTTACTCTAGTAAAATAAGAACTATATTCCATATTATGTATCTTTTACATTGTTTCTTATCTGTGGAAAATCAAGAAATAATCATTTTGGTCTCCTGTGTTACTTCATAATACAGTATTTTCATCATTTTAGGTAGTTAACGTCGCTGTTTTAAAAGAAATTATTTTAAAATATAGACACTGAAAGTATCTATAGTAGATTGCTATTCTGTCATTCATAATAGTACATTGCTTCAGAATCTCCTATTTATTCAGTACTTCCTATTTATTTTAGTGTAATTAGGGTTTTAACTTCATAATTAGGCATGATCTTAGTTTTTTTCTAAAGGCTGTATAAATCTTGTAACTAATATCTGTACCACTGAAAATTAGGGAACCTCAGTTTGACAGCTAAATGCTTTTGGATCCAAGTTTCATTGCCTTACTATCTTTTAATATACTTAGCATCTCCGCATACTTGTAGTATCATAGAAATGTCATCTTGGAAATTCTGGATGATAACATAGCTTAAAAATATCTGAAAACAGATTCCATTCCCTTTTAGCTGCTTCTGGTACTACAGCATACAAATAGAAAGATTTTTCTAAATATCTGACCTAAATTTTCCTGATTTCAGATTGAATATATTACTGTTTCTCCTGTGGATTTAGAAATAAGATAATCATAGACTGTATTGGTCTTTATAATACTTTAAAACCATTATCTTCTTTATTTCTGGTCTTTTCTAAATCAGGCAATCCTATTTTGTTTTGCATTTTCTCTACATCTTTTCGCCTTTTTTTTCCCTCTTTTGGAATCTTTCCAGTTTGTCTGGGATTTTGGGTATGTTGGGAGGTTTTTGCTATTGTCCTTGTTTGTTTGGGTTTTTAAATCAGATTCTCAAATCATCCTTTACTCCTCTAGCAAAGGTACAAATTAGAAGTAATTACCTTATGTGCTATATATGAAACATTCCTATTAAAACATCTCAAAATTGCGTAATTTTTATATCAGCACTGTATTGTTGATTCACAGCCAATTTGTGGTTTGTGACAGTCGCTGCATCTTTTTGCACAGCAATGGCTGTGGCCAGATCCTGTCTATTTGCATTTACATATTTTATTTTGCCTTGTCAATTGTAGCATTTTCTTCTTGTCTCTGTTGAAATAAATCCAATTGCTTTTGGACCTGCCTGTCAGTTTGTAAAGGTCATTCTAAATTTCAATCATCTTCTCTCCTAGCTTGATGTCTTCAGAACACTTGACGCAATTTTTTTCTATTTTTTCATGTCTTGAGTTGGTAGTGAAACTTGTTATGGAAACCGTGTATAGCACAGAGCCCTGGAGGATCTTCAGAAAGATGCCCTTATGAACTGACATTGAGCCACTGGCAACTGCCCTCCAAGAATCTTTTTTCAAGTATTTTGTGATGATTCCAGCCAGAGCATATGTCCTTCATTTGCTTATGAAAGTGTACGACTTGTACCTATGCTTGTTGTCCTGTTATTAGTTTGGCAGGAGACAGGAATAGTTTTAATACATGGCATATTTTTTACGAACACATATTGGCTATTTTTATTACTCTATCATTATCATCTTTCTATTGAAAAATTCATTATTTAAATGTTTTCTAAAATAGTGGGCTAAGAGTTGAGTTGACTGGATGGCTTAACTGGATACTCTGCTTACCAGAGGAGGAACTGTGTCACATAAGAATATAAACTAGGCCTACAGACAATTTTTAAAAGCCATCTTGTAGCCTATCTGCATCTTTATGCTTTTTAAGTAGGGTTTAGATCTCTCACAGGGTTTGACTATGTGAGTTCCAGAATGTCTAAGAATCCACTGTTTTCTTATCTGATACCCAAGAATGTATTGCAGATGCCTAAATTATGCACATAATATTTCTCTCTCTTTAAAATAAGCAGATTTTATGCTGTCTCTATGGTATACTGGTGGTGACAGAGTAGAAGCAGTCAATAGGAACTGGTTGCAATTCCCTGCTTGTCTCTTTAGCATTAGCCCTCAGTTCATGCCAGCTAAGCTAGTCTATGCCAGCTGGCAGTGAATCTCAAGGAACCATCTGCTTCCTGGGAACAGCCAGAACATACCTAATTCTGGCAACATTAGCTTAATATGCCACCTGACCCAAAAATCTCCACCAGAGATTCCCATTTTACCCCAAGAATCCCAAACTGGGAATTGATGGCAAATTGGTTTTCCCTTTCTGCCTCAAAGCAGAACAAAGAAAAGTATATGCCAGAGGCTTTTAAGACTTCCACCTCTTTAAATTATATTTTACCTCATTTTAATAGCCTATTAACAAAATATATGTAGACACTTCAAGTACATTCCTCTGCTACAGAATTTTGTGTAGTAAATTTTTGTAATGTACAATAAAAGCTTGGTTTCTTCCTCAGCTGCTCAAATCAAGATTTAGGTAGCAATTTCTTGTGCATGTTGAGTTCTCTTTCCATGCTGAAAAAATGTCAGTACTTTTTGAAGTAATATTTTGATATAATAGCAAGTAATTATTAGTTATAAATGAATAAAACTAAATGGCATATATCAAAACGCATGAACGAAGGCAGGGTATCAACCTCATCTTTTGTCTTGTTTTCCGGATATTTGTTCACTCATTTGCTGACATACACAATTTAGTATTCTACTCATTGTATCTTAGTCATTTGGGTAGGTTACTGAGAATTAGCTGTACAACTACCTTACTATTTTCTAAAGAAAGGCCAACTTCAAGACATCATAGGAAGTAGTATTTTCCATGCTTTTTTCTTTCCTAATCATTATATATTGAGGTTAAACTGTTCGTTAGCTCTGCTTAATTCTTTAAAGTGCTATAGGTCTTAAAGTCTGTATCATTGCTCGATTTTCATTATGTATAAATAATGTCTTTGTCATCACCTTTTTTTTTTTTTTTATTTGGTTTTGGTTTGGTTTGGGTTTTGTTTTTTTTTTTTTCTTTTTAAAAACAGGTCATTTCTACTTCTTGGAAGGCCAAAATGATGCTTTGCTGTGTGGCAATAGCTCAGATGCAGGGTAAGAAAACCATCGTCATTTTTCATTATACATCAAGAAAAAACAGCTACTTAGAATAGCTCAGGTGGTCAACTCTAGTATCAGCTGTACCAGAGAGTTGCAAATTACTGATGTTTTGCAGTTGAAGCTAGACTGAAATACAACTGTCATCTCTGTGATTTGAGTTTACACTTTTGAGGCACTTTTGTCAGCATCTTAGGCTAATTTTGTAAAGGTAACCACATGAATGCTATGTGCATGAATGTTGCTGTCAGCTTGCTGGCATCTGTTTATCCATGAGCCATGCTAGTTGACAATCTTTTATCCTAGTGGAGCTGTGTTGATATGACAAATTGTGGGGAAGGGTAGACTACTATTAGTTATTTATTAAAGCATTGAAATATCATTAGGAAATTGAATTAAAAATTGCAAAGCAATAAGATATGTAGTTTTCTTTTAGATACTTAGAATAAGATTTTACTTGTTCATAATTTCATTACAAAATGGTACTCCTGAACAATTTTGTGATTTACTATAGCATATCGTAATTTAGAGTAGTTGTTAAAAATAGCATTTCCTCTTCTTTTGTAGTCAATGTCCAGAAGGATATATATGTGTGAAAGCTGGTAGAAACCCCAACTATGGCTACACAAGTTTTGATACATTCAGTTGGGCATTCTTGTCACTGTTTCGATTGATGACTCAGGACTTTTGGGAGAATCTTTACCAGCTGGTGAGGACTTACTAAAATAAACAGCACCATCACCAATACCATTACTACATAGTACTTGTATAGTTATTTTCATTCACGTGTCCCTAAGGCCTTTAGGACAGAAATCATCTTTTATTTCATATATGTAAGCTGTCTAAAACAAAAGGGCCCTTGTTAATGTTTCAGATTCCCAAGAAATAGCAGCTATTTCATTAAGGTGGTTAAGCATTATGGTTTGTTTTCACAAATGAGTAAATGAACTTAAGTTGTTAAAAGTTTCTTACCCAGACATGCTCTAAATAGATGCTAGCTAAATTGGTCTGCAGTCTAGTACAAGTATGTTGTCGTTAAAAAGGTTAAATCTTGTCCCTGAACTACACATATGCTTAACCCAAAGGACAGTTTTGGTGTACAGCATGACATTTTGTATACTGCACTGTCTCTGTGGCATTGTAGTTTGGGACTGATGAGACAAGAAGGTAAGATGTTGGTTAGTGGCCCCACTACTGTTAGATTTAAAGCTATATAAAGATGTAAAGCGGGGACAGCAACTAATACAGATTCTCACTGGTAGATGTTCTGAGGTATCCAAGCTACAGAATGTTATTTACCTTGGCCATACCAGACACAAAACTTGGATTTTTGCACTTGTAGCCAGGATATAGTACTATTTCTATACGGAAAAAAATAACTAAATAACCTTGTTCTAACATAAAGCTATCTTATAATGTATTTCTAGATCATAAGACAGATGCTGTCATATTATGCAACAGTATTTAAAAGTTTGCTAAAAATGTGCATTGTCTCTTTTCCTCCAGACACTGCGTGCTGCTGGGAAAACATACATGATATTTTTTGTTTTGGTCATTTTCCTGGGTTCTTTCTACCTGATCAACTTGATCTTGGCTGTGGTTGCCATGGCCTACGAAGAACAGAATCAAGCAACCATGGAGGAAGCAGAACAGAAAGAAGCAGAATTTCAGCAAATGCTGGAACAACTGAAAAAGCAACAGGAAGAAGCTCAGGTATCCCTGTAAAGTAGAATTCCTTCCGTTCATAATTGTGATCGAATGTCTTATGTCCACATATAAGAACACTTTTATTCCCCTACTCCTAGCAATATATTACCTTCAGTCTTACAAATTCCTTCCCTTTGCAAGCAATCTTTAGAGTTTTCCATTGCTCTGTTTCTGCTGGCTTGAGTGAACCTGTTAATTTATGCAAAAAATATAACCACTAAGCTAAAATACTGGATTATTAAATTGGAGATGGAAATTAACATTTTACTGAGCCCTTGAACAAGTTGCTCAGAGTGCTTGTGGAATCACCACCCTTGGAGATAATAAAAAAACATCGGAACATGGTCCTGGGAAACCTGCTTTAGGTGACCCTGTCTGTGCTGGGGAGTTGGACATGATGACCTCCAGAGGTTCTTTTCCAAAATCAACCGTTCTGTGATTCTGTGAAATGGAGATGGAGATGTGGGGAAAAAAGCCCCAGGAATTCTGCTTATTTAAATAACAGAAGCAAAGCTATTATAGGGAGAAATATTTTGCTTCAGCAACATTTGGCTTTTTCTGCTCCTTCCCCAGCTCTCACAGCAAAAAGCCACAGTGTTCCAATTTTAAAGAAAACTAGAAAAAATGGAGAAACTGGAGAAAACGCTTCTGTGGTACAGGCATCGTGATTGCATACTGCTTTGAAATTCCTTTTCATTTTTTGAAGACTCTGAAATCTATAATAGGATAATTGATAATGTCTGCTTGTCATGTGGCCACATAGAGCAGAAGTTGAACTATGTCTTCCATGTAAGCACATGACTAGTCAGCAATAGGAGTTTCTTGTTTGGTTGGTTAGTTGGTATCTGGGAATTTTTTTACCAAAACTTGTAAATAAATGCTAATCAAGTGCTCCACAAATGTCTAAAACTTCAAAAAGCAGCGGTCTCTAATGGCCTGCAGTTTAACTCAAATCGCTGATTGTGATTTGCAAAACTGAGATTAAGAACGTTACACCAGACCTTTAATAGACTAGAGAGTATTCAAAATCCAGTAAAATGGTGTAAGCAAGTGTAGCTTCCTGTAACTGGGATTTTTTCTGTTCAAGCCTTAATTCCTTACTTTTACATAGTATTTCAGGTGAAAAATCCATTACAACATATTGCTCCAATCTAAACCAGTTTTTTTTAACTTGGTTCTCTGACAGCACAGTTTTCCCTTGGGTTGCTCTAACTCATGGCTTATGGAGCAGTGGCAAATTATGGGTCCTGGGGTATTTCACAGATTCTACTTATGGTATGCTGGGTTTAGTAAAGTGGGATCATTGCTTTTATTTCAAAATCATTACTTTTTTTAAAGAATGGCAATAAATTTAAAATAGTGTATGTTTGTATAAATGTTGTAAATTGCATATGTGCTTGTACGTATAGGCAGCAGCAGCAGCTGCAGCAGCTGACTCAAGAGATTATAGTGGAGTAGGTGGAATAGGTGGATTCTCCGAAAGTTCTTCAGAGGCATCAAAACTGAGCTCAAAAAGTGCTAAAGAGAGAAGGAATAGAAGAAAGAAAAAAAAGCAAAAAGAACAATCCGAAGGCGAGGAGAAGGACGGGGAAGAATTTCGCAAATCTGAATCAGAGGACAGCATCAAAAGGAAAGGTTTCCGATTTTCCATTGAGGGGAATAGACTGACATACGAAAAGAGATTCTCTTCCCCACACCAGGTACCATAGTATTATTACCTCTTAAACACCTTCATTTTCTACTTACCATATAAACAAAACCTTGTAAAGTAGTTTGGTCAATTCTTGCAAGAGATTTCACAGGTTCTTTAATATCTGAAGTCAAGTATGACCAAGTTAATACTTGCAGGCAAAGATGAAACTGTAAGAATTTGAGAGATTTTGGTTTTATTCTGATTTTATGTGTAAAAAAAATCAAAACAACATGTATTAATTAAAACCAGTCAGATTTCAAGTTTCTCAATGAAAATGGACCTATCTCCCCATCAAGATCAGTGTATTCAGCATGATCAGTGGCTTCAAAATTTGGTGCAAACCTATAATGGAATTTCATGTTTTACATGAGAAAAGTATTAAAATTTGAGATGCAAAAACTGCAGTAGTAATTGCATAACTGTTCATGTGAAATTTGACAAATTGATGTGAGACCATTAATCGTGTTATCTTAAAGGTGGAACTATGTGTGGCAATGTGTCTTTGCATGTGTTCTCCTACATTGAAACACCAGTGACTCAGAGTGCCATCTGCATCTCCCATCCAGACATTTATTTCATTTGATAGTTTAATGTCATCCCTTCTACAATTTTCAGAGCTCCTCTTCATTTGCCCACCTCCGACTCTCCCCTCAGCACTTCACGTGCAGATCTCACATCCATCCTGTCCTTTTTCTGCCCCTTTGTGTGCCTCAATATGCTTCTTCCTTTTATCACCACCTCCTTGATTCTCCCTTGTCTTTGACTTGCTTTCACCCTCTTTTTAGTCACTGTTACTAAACTCATTCCTTTTTAATCCTTTTCTATTACAGTCTCTAGAAAGCCTGTTTTGTCCCTAAATAGATCATGAACACTCATATTCTCTTCATGTTTCACTTTCTCCAACTCCCATTCTCAAAGAAGCTCAGACCTCTTCTGAGGTCTTAATTTTTTTTTTAATATTTTCTTCCTAAGAACTGTCCTCCTTAGATGAGACTGTGGTGGGAATAAAATTTTTCTAGCTTCCTATTTCTGCCAACTCCTCCTTCTACTTACTTCTTAACATACATTCTTTTTTTAGCAGTACTGCATCCTTCCCTCTTCCCCCACCCCCCACCCTTGGTCTGCCATCTTTTTACATTGCTGTCTAACCTGTGTAATATTTCATTGCTGAATTTATTTAGTTCATGATTCATTCTGCTCCATATACAGATCTTCACACCTATATCCATTGACTGTGTTGAAGACACATGTGATCCTTTAGGTGCATATTCTTGCTTGTGTCGTCATTCAAACTGTAGCCTTATTCAGCTGCAGCCCAATTCATCTATCTTGTAAGAAACGAAGCATTCCTCATACAACTTGCTTCTCTTTTACCTTTTCATCTCCAAGTTCATTTGCAGCTGTTTACTATGGCAGTCTAGCAATCACTTCCCCTCTGTTTTCCCAACTCTGGTGCTTTTCAGAGCTCTCAACTTTTCACTCTAGATTCTAGCCACTAATCAGAAATATCACTCACCAGTTCTTAATAACCTTTTCCTAGACAAAACTCAGGTTTATATCTCATCTTTGACTTTTTCCTTGACATTTCATTTGCCTTCAGTGTCCTTGAACTGACTGTTATGTTCTCTTGAAAACTTACCTTTCTAACATTCATAGTTTCATCTCCTATCAATTCTCCTGATTTAGTTGTGCTTTAGAAGATTCTTTTTTCCCTTTGGCAGTTTTCTAAGGGATTTCCGCAAGGCCTTTTCCTCATTCCCTTCTCTCCCCCTCTTTTCCTTTTTTTTTTTTTTTTTTTACTCTACTCTGGACCCACAACTGTGAATCATCTTTTAACCTGGACCTCTTTCCATGTCACAGTTACTGCTGTATTCATCAAGAATGTGGTTGCAAGGAGCACTAACCTCTCATTGCTTTACCTAATCTGCTAGTAAACATATCTACTTAAAGATATTTTTTAATACCATAAAACATACTGTGCCTAAAATTCCTCCCACCTCACCTTGTCTACTTAGAGTAAACAAGTGCCAGCTTTGACTGACCCATCCATAACCTCCTGTTAAATTTTCAAACTAGTTTCTTTGAGCTCTTTCTGTTATGTTGCCCCTCATGCTTGGAAGAAGCTCCCATGAGTTTCCACAGAACGCTTCATTGCTTTCCTCAAATCCCTCTTTAAAACTCTCTTTTACCATGCTGCCTACAGAAAGCTTGACAGGGAAGTGACTTCAGGTGAGCTAAGACCACTGTTTATCATATCCATCAATTTTGCCTCCTTGTATTCCCTCTCTTTTTGTATCCATCTGTTGTGTTACACTTAGATGATAAATTCTTTGCAGTACCTAGAACAATGGGGTTCAGGTTCATAAAGATAAGTTGCAGAAGAGAAACAAAGACACTGCTTTGTTATGTATCATCTCTGCTGTTCATCTTGGTTGAAATCAGGTGCTAATGATAATCAATCAAATCAAGAGGATCACTTGAATTAAAGTTAAGAACAGGTGTAATTATTTGCAATCTTAGAGCATTATTTTGACTCTTATCCTGAAAAGATCCTTTCGTAACAGAACATTTACTTATGTGAGTAAACTGATGATTAGTGAGACTGCATACAAAATTATAAAATTACAAGCGTAACTTTTCATATTCAGAATAGCTGAAACTTTAAAAAAGGAATAAAACCTTATTGTGGCCTACTTGACTAGTATCTGAAAAAGTACGATTTTTAAAATTAGGCACTGTTTTGGAGCTACCACTGTGTGCAGACTGAGTCATGGGAACTTTGCCTAAAATTTTATTTACTCAGCCTGACAGACTAATGCTAACCTGAGGTAAACAGTGTCTAGATTTGCTTCCTCAGTTTATGAACAGTTGGTAATAAACAGGCAGAATGGCAGAGGAAACAATTCTGTCAAGCAGTTTCTTTTACTCTAATTAAACCAATTGATTTCATATATCCAAAGCAGTAAAATAACTAGTCTTTGTCTGTCACTTATGTGCTCTTTGTTCACTACCCAAAAGGGAGTGTATTTGGGGGGGGATGTGCCAGTTCATTTCTTTGTAGATAACCTTACCCTTTAAGACATATTAACACTGTGGTTTTTTCCTCTGTATGAAAACATTATATTTGAAAGGATTTTCATTGGATAATCATTGCTTTTATTTGCCTGCAGTCTTTGCTGAGCATTCGAGGCTCCCTGTTTTCTCCAAGGCGCAACAGCAGAACAAGTCTTTTCAGCTTCAGAGGTCGAGCAAAGGATGTAGGATCAGAAAATGACTTTGCTGATGATGAGCACAGCACTTTTGAAGACAATGAGAGCAGAAGAGATTCTCTCTTTGTTCCTCATAAACATGGTGAACGACGCAACAGTAACATTAGTCAGGCCAGCAGGTCATCCAGGACAGTAGCTCCACTTCCAGCAAATGGGAAGATGCACAGCACTGTGGATTGCAACGGAGTAGTTTCTTTAGTCGGTGGGCCGCCAGCTTTGACGTCACCTACTGGACAGCTTCTGCCAGAGGTGATGATTGATAAAGCAGCCACTGCTAGCAATGTAAGGAAGTCTGCAATAGTTTAGGCATGATGTCTTCCTGTATTATCAGCTACTGTTTTAAAAAAAAATGTAGTTACTTGGAAATGATTCCCATCCTGGCCAAGCTGTGAATGATCCTTTCATATATTCCAGTTAAAAGCTAAAGTAAAAACTGAAGTTGCCTAGCTCTCATTACCTAAGTATGTGAAAATATATGCTAATTTACTGGGAATTAACAGAATAGCATAGTAAACCGTTGCAAAAATTTTACATTACACCCATTGATTCATTATGCTAATGGAAGACTTAACTGGAAGGTTCTGTATTTGTATATCAGGATATCAAAATGAAAAAAATACAAAAAATAATTCAATATACCTAATGGAATATATTAAATGAACATTCAGCTTCACACTGACCACATTATTAAATATTTTCTTTCTTTCTTTGAAGGCATGTGCTAGGAAATTGATAAGTTATTCTAAATTAAGAGTTATCTTAAGAAAATACACTTACTCTTTGTGCTTTTACTGCTAGCTGTGTGGGCTGTACTTTTCTGTGTTTAGAAAAAGACTGCCTAATTAGAAGGATATTTATGGCAGACCTCATTGACAAGCATTGTGGAACTTTTTATAGTCTAAAATCTTTTTTAATGTCTCAGCCTAGTTTCAGCAAAATACTTGAAAACATATTCTTTAAGCACAAAAGCAATACGTCCGATGTGTCGACCATTTGCTGTATACAGAATTAGGCGTAGGTTACTGCAAAACTGTGACATAAATGGAGCATGGTGCAGAAAAGCAGTTTTTTAAAATATTGTATTTCTATAGTAATTTACAGTATTATTTTATCAGGGTATTTTATCAGTGTTTTATTTTCAGGGCACTACTACAGAAACTGATTTAAGAAAGAGACGGTCTAGTTCTTATCATGTTCCTATGGACTACTTAACAGATCCTAGTGCAAGGCAAAGAGCCATGAGTATAGCCAGCATGCTTACCAACACAATGGAAGGTATGTAACAAAGAATTTTTGTATGACAATACCATAAAGTGCTATAAAATATATGATACATTAAGTGGCTGTGGCATTTTATGACAGCTGTTTAAGCCTAAAAGGTACAGGCAAGATGGGATTTGTACACAGAGTTTTGTACACTAGTATTTTTTTTTTTCAAAGGCTGACCTATATGTTTGGAGAAGCAGACAAACTTTCAAAATACTAACAGGTTTGAGGAGGAAACAGCAGTCTTCTAAGTTAAATGCAAGCAGAAAGCAATCATTCAATGCAGTTTCTCTAGAAAAGTTATGTTTTGATGAAAAACCTCCTTTTAGATTACTGAAATGGCTGTGCTTCTTGCAGTGGAACAGTCCCCTTCTGCTAATTGAACAGACATGCTGTTTCACAAAGGAAGGATCACATTGTTCTTTCTGTAAGGGTAAATACAATGAATCTGAATTATGGAATTAAGCAACTAGTTGTAAGAAAGGGCAAACGTTACTTTGAGGCTTAAATGACTATGCCAAAAATAACAAATAGGAAGGTAATAATGAGAAGTTTTGCACATGTGGACCATAATGCTGTTTGAATAGTTGTCTGAGTTCAAGTTTGTTCTGACTGTTTATCTTTAAGGAGGAAACTTTTAAATATTTTATTCATTCTAGGTATAAAATCATACAAAGGTTTCAGTTGGAGTGGACCAACTAGATCATTTAGCTCCAACCCCCTTTCTGCAGCCAGGAACACTTTCCACTAGATTGGGTTGCCCCAGGCCACATCCAACCTGGCCTTGAACACTACCAGGGTTGGGGCATCCACAGCTTCTCTGAGCAACCGTTTCCAGTGTCTCACCAACCTCAGCATAAAGAATTTCTTCCTTATTTCTAATCCAAATCTACCCTCTTTCAGTTTAAAATTGTAACCCCTCATACTATCCCTGTAATATCTGATAAAAAATTCCTCCCTATCTTCACTGTAGTCGCCCTTTAAGTACTTTAAGGCAGCTCTAAGGTCTCCTCAGAGCCTTCTCTTCTCCAGGCTGAACATGCCCAACTAGCAGCATGTCTTCATAGGAGAGGTGCTCTGGCCTTCTGATCATCTTCATGGCCCTTCTCTGGACCTGCTCTAACAAGTCCTTCCTATGGAGGGGACCCAAAAGCTGAATGCAGTATTCCAGGTGGGGTCTCACCAGAGCAGAGTAGAGAGGAAGAATCACCTCCCTCAACCTGCTAGCTTCTTTTGATGCAGCCAAGAATGAGATTGACTTTCAGGGCTGCAAGTGCACATTGCCAGGTCATACTCAGTTTTTTTTGTCCATCAATACTCCCAGGTCTTTCTCCGCAGGGCTGCTCTCAATCTACTCATTGGCCTGTCTGTATGCCAGATTTTTAAGACAAATTTCTATTTTGAATCCTGTGTAGCATTTTCTTGTGAATAGTTATTTTATTTATGTATGAATATTTAGTATTCTTTTTACATAAAATTTAAATCGTAGTGCAACAGATTGCTTTTATTTGTAATTTATTTTGACAGTAGCTTTTGTTTCAAAAGATCTAGAATATCAACATGGTTTATCAACAGTACCTTGGAAAACAGCATTTAGGCTTCAAAGAAAAATCCCAGCTTATACTGGAATAGAGAAATATGTTTAAAATCTTATTTTCTTTTCTTATTTTCTCTTTAGAATTGGAAGAATCCAGACAGAAATGCCCACCATGCTGGTATAAATTTGCTAACACTTGCTTGATTTGGGACTGCTGTACTCCCTGGCTGAAAGTCAAACATATTGTAAATTTGATTGTGATGGACCCATTTGTTGATCTGGCTATTACTATATGCATTGTCCTAAACACCCTGTTCATGGCAATGGAGCACTATCCAATGACAGAACAATTTAGTGGTGTGCTTTCAGTAGGAAACCTTGTAAGTCTTTCATGGTGTGACATGTATGTAAAATGCATTTTTCTTAAATAATTCTTCTCTGACTTATGTACCTATATTTAAAGAAAATGTTGAGCAGATCTTTATAGGCTTGGGGTCGTTGAATTTATATTTAAGCTGTACTGAATCCCACTTTATTGACATTTGTGGGGTTTGCCACTCTTGCTTTATAGAGCAAAAGATAGTAAGATTTATTAAGTCAATATTTTGATTTTTAAAACCTTCAGCTTGTCATTGAAGCTCTTTAAAGGAATTTATCTTTTGTTGGGTTTTTTTTTCCTTGGATGGATACTTTCAAATCATAAGAACTTTCAGTTCCATTCTCACACCTGTTCTGCTCCTCACTAGCACCTCATAAGGTTCTGGGCATTCAGGGAATTGTAGAGGGGAAAGACCTTGTAAGCATAGCAGCTCCACACGAAATGGTGAAATGGCATGATAGTGTCTTCTGCAGGTCATCCTGAAAAAAAAAAATAGTTCTGCTCAACTTTCAGTAAAATATTTTTTCTTAATAAAATAATTGTCCCTCTCATAAACATATCTTTGTTCCTAGAAGTAAAAGATGTCTCAAGGGCAAAGATGAGATCTAAGGAGGAAAAACTAAGCATTGAAATTAGAAGAGATTCAGTATTAATACATGCATATTAGCAGGCTAGATAAACACCGTATTTTCCCAATTACCTCTTTTCCTGTGGAAACCAAACATTGTGATGCATATGTAAGCTTCAAATCTGAATTTAATTTCTAACCCCAATGTATGTCAATATAAAGAAGCTATTAAGATTTATCATGGATTGCTTGCTGGAGATATAACTTACCAGAAGTTCATATTATTAATTTGGGGGAGGGGGTAATATTTTCTTATTAAACTGGAGTAAGAAACTGTATTTTCCTTGCAGGTGTTTACTGGAATTTTCACAGCAGAAATGTTTCTCAAGATAATTGCCATGGATCCGTATTACTATTTCCAAGAGGGCTGGAATATTTTTGATGGTTTTATTGTGAGTCTTAGTTTAATGGAGCTTGGCCTTGCAAATGTAGAAGGATTATCTGTCCTTCGATCATTCAGATTGGTAAATATACTAAACTATGTTGATCTGTTGTATTTTTTTATTTCTGCATGTATGTTGTGCATTTTTAATTTGTACATTATATATTTGCTTGACAGAAAATTATTTCAGAAGAACTTACAAAATACTAAATTTCATACTCACTAAATGGCATGTATCTATTAAGTTTGTTTTACGCATTATCTTAGTAACCTCTGTTTCTTCTTCAAGACATTGTCAGTATCAGTTCTGTTCTTACAGTGAGTGTGCTTTAAGGATTATCTTTTTTTAACAGTAGTATCCCAGAGTCTTTTTCTCTTTAGATGAGGGAATGAAAAATGCAAGAGCCACAGGCCCTCACTACCTGTGACTGAAGACTATTAAACTGCTTAGTAAATAACGGATTAGCTAATAAAAGTTTATTGACAATTTTGTCTGATAGACTTCCATTACCAGTTGGCTTACATGGTTAGTTTTAGAAGAGAGTAGTGTTAAGATTTTTTTTTTTGATAAAGACTTTTCATCACTCTCAGCCTTCTCCTTATCATCCTCTGCAAGGCTCCATCTGTCTAACAGCTTTTCTGTTCAGAAGTCACTACGTTATCTCTGTCTGTATGAAATATCTCTGTCATGAACAGGAACTTGAAAAACTTCGGTCTTGCTGAAGACTAGGCTAGCATTCAAGTTGATGTTCATATTCTCTTCTGAGAAGACCTACACAGTAAGAGACAAGAAGTTAGAGTTCCTATTCATCAAGCTCAACTTTTGCCTAAATAAAGCAAAACACATTTGACTTTCACTTAAAGTTTCAAAACCCCCTTTAAAAAAAAGAGGACATTTAAATTCACCCATTTGCTTGTTCTCTACATAGCATTATACTGTATTTGTCCTGGAGTCTGGTACTGTCTGGATTGACTTCTCCCTCAGTAATAGAATTCTCTTTTTAACTTTGCCCATATATATTCTATTTACATGTCATCCCATGAAATAATATTTAAATTTAGATTAATTTTATATTCTCCTCTTTCAGTTGTTTGAACACTTGCTGTATCTTTCCAAATAATTTCCTTTTTGTCTGTTTTGACTTGTTTAATATAATGCTTTCATTTGGTTATCTCAGTGGTGTATGACAAACTTTTTTGAGACACTTTTTTTTGCTTGTATTAAATGACAGAAAATGCATTGTTAGATACTTGTAAGTAACTTCTGTGCCTGTCATTAACAGCTCTAGCTTGTTTCTCTTTCTAGGAAAACTATTTCTTCTATCTCTCTGCCACTGAAGGCGAAAGAGATCTGAAAGTGTCTATACACTTACAATCCTGTTAAACTGATCACATTTCAGTGTGCTAGTTTATTTTTAGTTATATTCTTTTAGAGTTAACTAAAGGAGAAAGACTGTTTTGTCCAGCTTGTCCAACAAGTACAACTTGTTTATAGATATCTACAGTCACCAAAAGAGGCAAAGTCTGAATAACAGACTTAGTGATAATTTCAATGTAATTGAAATGAGCATACAGATAATATTTTTGATTTCTTAAGACTGCTGCTGTGTAGTATTGTACAAAAAACCTAGAAGGAAATTTTGTAACTGAAGTTTCTAAAGATACATGAGACACGATTTATACACAGGATAACTGAAATACGAAATTTATAGCAATGATTTCATTACAGTTAGTAACATGAATAACTGCATACTTTTCGTCTGTTTTGCAGCTTCGAGTTTTCAAATTGGCAAAATCTTGGCCAACTCTAAATATGCTGATTAAGATTATTGGCAACTCAGTGGGGGCTCTGGGGAATCTGACCCTGGTGCTGGCCATCATTGTGTTCATTTTCGCTGTGGTTGGGATGCAGCTGTTTGGGAAAAGCTACAAGGAATGTGTCTGCAAGATCTCCAGTGACTGTGAACTTCCACGCTGGCACATGCATGACTTTTTCCACTCTTTCCTGATTGTATTCCGGGTGCTATGTGGAGAATGGATAGAAACAATGTGGGACTGCATGGAGGTTGCAGGCCAAACTATGTGCCTTACTGTCTTCATGATGGTCATGGTGATTGGAAACCTTGTGGTATGTAATCAGTGGATTTTTTAAAAAAGTATTAGAATTTATTTCCTGTTTTTCAATATTTAGAAATCAAAGATGAAGGCTGGAGAAAGACTTCAGGAAATCATGTAATTCGTTTGCCCTTTCTCTAAACCGGGTTCAAATTGTAGACTCATAGAATGATTTGGGCTGGAAGGGTCCATAAAGATCATGTAGTTCCAACCCCCCTGCCACAGGTAGGGAGACCTTCCACTAGACCAGGTTGCTGAAAGCCCCATCCAACCTGGTCTTGAACATTGCCAGGGAAGAAGTAGCCACAACTTCCTGGGGCAACCTGTTCCAGTCTTGCCATGCTCACAGTGAAGAATTTCTGCCTTATATCTAATCTAAATCTATCCTCTTTCAGTTTAAAACCATTACTCCTTATCCTATTCCTACATGCCCTTGTAAAAAGTCCCTCTCCAGCTTTCTTCTAGGCTCCCTTTAGGTACTGGAAGGCTGCTATCAGGTCTGTCCTGAGTCTTCACTTCTTCAGGCTGAACAACCCAAACAATCTTGATCATTTGTGAAAAATGTTTGTCTATCTTTTCTTTTAAATCTTCAGTAAGTTTATAACTCCTTCAAGATCAGTGCTGAATTATGCTTAGAGTTAAAAATGCCTTTCAAAAAACCAACTTCAGTCACCTGTTACAGCCAATTAAACTGGTCTCAATAGGTCTGAAAACCAGTTGGTCTTCATGACAACATTTATAATGCTTAAAGGCTGAAAGTTTCCACTGTCAGTCTTTTCTTTCTGAAACAAAGTAAGTTCAGCTGTTCAATTTTTTTTCATAGGTGCTGATTTCTAAACTACTTATCCCTTTTGCTGCTGGCCTCTGAATTCCTCTCAAGCAGCATATTAGATAGAGGTACAAGTACCAGATAATATGGAATAATTATACTTTCAAGTCTTACACCCAACATTCCTCGTGGTACATCCCCAAATGACACATGACATTTCTGTACCAGCAGCCTATATGCCCTTTTCTGCAGTGCTTCCACCTTGCCAGTTTTCACACCTTCTCTATACATAGTTTTCATTTTTTACAGCCAGCATTCCCACTCCGGTACTTCAGAATTAAATGCCATATTAATTTTGAATCATTTCATCTATTTACATGCTTATGCTTAATTACAGTTTTTTCTTGTCAAGTGCTAGCACCCCTTCTCTTTTTAGTATCATCCACAAATTTTATAAATATGCTTATTCACAGACGTACATACAAAGTTTAACTGTACTAATATGACACTCCTGTGGCAGTTTTGAACAGGAAGAATTGAGAAATATAATTTAAATATTATGATTAATCAGTTTTGCATATAGTCTGTCATAATTACATGCAGTCCAAATTTCTCTTGTATGTTTGCAAAATATCATGCAAGAAAGTCTGAAATAGTTTCCTAAAATTGAGGTGTATCACATCTGTGGACTCTTTATCTCTTCCCTAGTTCACTTGGCCAAAACAAAAATAGACTAATATATTTTTGAAAAATACAGAAGTTTATTATATTCTGAATTAGAGACACTGAAACTATGTACTCTTGAACTGGAGTCTGCCTGTATTCCCCTCACCTATGAACACTACTGCAGATGTAGCTTCCTAAAATTACTACATAATGTTGTATCCTGCTTCCTTAACATGATTCTCCATTTTGAGGAGCAGACCTGCACTACTTGCAGTGTAGTGGAGAAAGTCAAGGAACAGCTCAGATTTTCACATGTATTAGTCAAGCTAAAAATGTTTTTGGCAACTTACAATGAAATATGGGGGACAGAGGTTACGGACTGGAAACTATAGCAGAAAGGTGGGTTGAAATAAAGTGCTAGCTGTAAAATAAAAAACATGTCCTATTAAACAATCCATAGTGGAATTACTTTTATGACCTAAGAATAAGAGATCCAGTATGTTTTCTCCTTACTGTCTTGTAGGTACTCAACCTCTTTTTGGCCTTGCTGCTGAGCTCATTTAGTTCAGACAACCTTGCTGCTACAGATGATGATAATGAAATGAACAATCTACAGATTGCTGTGGCAAGGATACAGAAAGGCATAGATTATGTGAAGAGAAAAGTGCGTGAATTTATCCAAAAAGCCTTTGTTAGAAAGCAGAAAGTTTTAGATGAAATCAAGCCTCTTGAAGACCTAAACAACAAAAAAGACAGCTGTATTTCCAACCACACAATAGTAGAAATAGGTAAAAACCTTGCCTATCTTAAAGAAGGGAATGGAACTACCAGTGGCATAGGCAGCAGCGTGGAAAAATATGTTGTTGATGAAAGTGATTACATGTCATTCATAAACAACCCAAGTCTCACTGTGACAGTGCCCATTGCTGTCGGGGAATCAGATTTTGAAAACTTAAATACAGAGGAGTTCAGCAGTGAGTCAGACCTGGAAGAAAGCAAAGAGGTAAGACTGTTTCTATGTTCAAAATATGCTGATGCTTTTCTTTATTTCCTGAGGTTAGTATTGTTGAATTCAAATCTCTATTGAATTCCTGTAGAACAACGTATGCAAACTTGTAATGATATTTAGGGTAAATCGATGTAAGATTGTGAGAACTGAATGAGATGGTAGTACAGTATTGCATTTACAGTAATAATGAAGATGCATGAGATTTTTTTTAGAAAAGTCATACTTTTTTTTCCTATTTTATTTGGTTAAATCATTAAGAAGAAATTGAACCAATTTAATAGCCCTGGATACCAGAAGTCTTACAAAATGTGTGTGGCTTGTGCAAGTTTCTGCATGCTTATTTCATCAGTACAGTTTATTTACTCTTTTGTCTGCTTTCTGGAGTGCCTTCTGTCAAATTAATAGTTCATTTTGATGTTTTTAACCTTTTTGATCTAGTCAAAATGCATCTAGATACATCATAAATACATTTGAATACTGGACCAGCATCACTAAATGATTCTGCATAAATCACTAATAATCCATCCGATAGTAGCAGAACCACTGAAGAAGTGAAATAATGGAATGGTAAAAAAGTTATGAAGCTTTATTTCTCAGTGTTAGATCCTTTCGTATGGCAATCCATTGTAATTTTCAAAGCTTTAAGATACTTGAATCTGTTACCTATTGTGACTGTAATAGAATGTACCTCTTTCTGGCACAATGTGGTGCCAAATGGGCAAATCCAAGCTAGCACTTAGTGAGTTAGAGTGGATGCTGAAGCCATTATTATCACGTTAACCCAATGCTCTGTCCTGCACAATTGTACATGGTGGAGGCACATCCCCTCAAGTGCAGTAAATCTATGGTCTGCTTAGTACCAATGTGAGTTCGTTCAGCAATAGGATTGACATTTTTGAACAGTATTACATGCTACAGTGTAGACATAAAATAACATAAAGGTTTTTGTAAGTGATTTCCTCATACTTGAGGGTATAAGTATGGATAAGATTCTAGGAATTCTCACCTTGAAATCCTTTTTTGTACAGACTGCAATACTCATTTAGTCATATTTTCTTGTTTCTTTCATGTATTTAATAAATGTCTTTATTATTCTTTTAAAAATATTTATTTTTGCAGATTGTTTGTGTTAGTATTTATCTTACTCTTCAAAACCATGATTTGAGTGTAGACCAAAGCAGAAGTTACTGTAGTTTAATTGTTGTATGTAATGAAGAAGGTGATTATATGAAAGTTTATTGGTCTGAATGTAGTATTTTTGTTGATTCTATTGTATCTTTGTACACAGGGTAAGAAAAGGAATCTTCTTTAGGCAATTTTATACCACATAGGGCTACTGCACTGTCCTGTCCTTCCATTGTTCTGCTGTTCTATTGTCCCATTGTTCACAGTTTCAGAACTTACTGCTGCCAAAGGAGCAGCAAATTCTACTGCTAATCTCACCAAATTCCACCTATCAGTGAGATCATCCATAATGATTGCATATGACAGGAATGGTACAGGTTATTTTTTTTTTTTTTGTATATCACATAGTTTCTTGGTATGAGTATGGTCCTTCTGGGATTCTTCTTTTTTCCTGCAAACCATGTTCAAGTCCATCTATCATTTTCAGCCTTCTCCCTATTTAGCAACTAGTGATAGCCAGAGGATGTACTTGGGGAATGAGGTATCTTAAATTGGAGAATAAAGTATCTCAAGTTGGAGAAGAAAGTGTCTTGAGTTAAAGTTCAGTACTAGGAAACAGAATACTTCATATTTCTTCATCACAAAATACTTATTGCTACCTTGCTGGAGTAACACATACCTATCTGTCATTCCATATTTGCCTGTAAATTTAGTATAGTACTTTCTGTTTCAAGGGTGCTGTCAACCTAAATCTACAATTTTTCATAAAACATTCCAAATCGATCAACTGGAAAGTGTGAAGAAAATACTGTTAGTTTATTCTGCAGATACTGTAACTGGTAATGATGCTTCAGACGATGCTACTATATTAATGTCACTAAAAGAAAATCTTCTAATGCAGGTACAGTCTGGGATGTTGGACATGAAGTCCCAGTATGATGAGAAGGATGCACTCAGGCAAACTCAGTTCACTTCTTCTTTGGTGATTCCACCTATATCAGATTAATTTTGATAATTACTGATTCTGATACCACCACTACTCATGGTAGCAGTAAACCATGTTTTAAATTGTCCTATATACTTTTCCTGCAGTTGTTCTTTTTTAAAAGTTATAAAGTTATGACCATATTAACTGAAATTATATCAAAATAAATGATAGCTCTGATCATTAATTGGCAACTTCTCTGCAAAAAGTAATTTGGAAGTGTAATTGGATCCACTAATTTAAATACTGTATGTCTAACATTACTTAGAAAGAAGTGGTTTAAAATTTTCATTAGTGATTATTAGATTAATTAGCTGCTGAAGTCTGTTTTTATGTGTAATCACAAGACTTATGTACTAGTGCAGGATTCTCCATTTCTTGTGCTGAAGCTACAATTGTGCAGAAAATAATTTGTGATTCACTGAACAGTGGTAGCAAGAAGGAACATGACTTTTGGTAGTGCATAATGATTTAGGCATCTGTTTTGAGAATGAAATGTGTCTCTGCTACAAAATCTGTTTATAATTTTTAATACAAAGTTTTTATATTTTTATTATTGTATTATGTTTTATTATATGACGTATTTATTGTAGTATTGTTTTAATATAATTAGTCAATAGTCAGTGGCTAAAATGCAGAAATTGCCTTGAAATAGGGCACCTGAACCTGAATTCACATATGAATTCCCCCATAACAAGCATTCTTACTTTTTTGCTTCTTTCTGTAGCCTGCACAATCTTTAACTATTTACTGCACAAGAGCATTATGTCAGTAGAAGAGATGGAGGATGTACCTTACTCAAACCTATAGGCTGGTGGTGAGCAGGACTGGGTATGATCACAGTGACAATGGTGCATCTATTCATTTATTGTGTAACAGGATGGTATAACTGCTGACTATTAGCCAAATCTTTCTTTTTCCCATTGGAAGGGTCCCACTTATGTTATTCTACAAGGTGAAAAAAATACTGAATTCCTATAGGGAAAATTTTTAAGTGGATTACGCCACATTTGAGGCATAAGCTCCAATCGTTAAGCTTCCACCATAAAAGCAAGGCTTCCTCCTACAGATACAATTATTTAAAAGAAAACAGTGTCCTTACTCCATTTTTGGAGGCACTTAATCTTGTAAAAGTGTGTGTTAATCATGGTTCAGGAACTGCAAACTGATCAGGTGATAAGACAAAGAAATTGCATTGTCAGGAATGAGCTAGTGCTAGGCAGTTTTGACTGGTCAAGCCTGAAACTATTCTTAAGCATATTCAGGACCAAAATTTCTTACTCTTGCAGAATTTGAAGGTGAAAAATTGAAGGGAAACGTGTACAAATTTCAGGCACCCTCAAGAGAGACACAGTAGTTAAGCAAAGACACTGCAAGCATATTTCTTATTTAAGTGCCTAAATTTCAAATAGATTTAATCACAAAAGTGCATATCTTTTATCTTAATCCTTCCTACTCTTCACTTGACTGATGTTATCCTCTGTGTTTTTTATATAGAGAAGACTGATGGATTATTATTCATAGGACCAACAGTCTTGTCATGAAAATGATCCAAAGCAAAAGAAAGAACTTTTTAAATTAAAAAAAAAAATTACTGCAAATGGCTTTTTTGTTCAAGGCCTCTTCTTTGTCATGCCATGATGTGCCTTGCATTTCTGCCCTCTCATGTTTTCTCATTTATGTGATTCTGCTGCTGCTGAGTGTTGATCTGCCAAGTACTTCATAGCTTATACTACAAATTGAAAGAACTGAAGTTAGAAACTACCACCAAACCATGTTCAATTAGCAGTATTCCAAATGAAAGGTAGTTTAGGCATCCATGTACTGTGAGAACATTCTGCACAAGGTAGCCAGATGTTAATGTATGTGTCTGTGTGCTTTTGCTTTTCTCTTTGTATACACATCCATACACCTATTCACTGCGGTATAGGGCAATAAGCTGAATTTCTACAAAGTAATTATAACTTATTAGCAAGTTTTAATGAAGTTATTAATGTTTAGTGGATAATATACATCTTTTCCTTTATTTTGATGGAAATATTATCTAGATTATGTCTTTCTAGAAACAATACATACTGGTACCTGCTAGTGTGAATTTATGAGGAATTTTCTAGGAAATTGACCAAAACCTAAAATAGTGTTAATTAGGAGAACATTGTGTCCATAAGAATGGTAGTGTGGGAAAACAATGTAATAAGGGAATTAGAGAATAAATCCTAAATAAGATTTTATCGTTGAAGTAAGGCCATTAACATATTTTGGGCCACTGTGCTGAGTCTGTTGTCCTGTATGTAAAGGTCCGTGGACCTGAGCTGCATTAGTGCTATCCAGTATAGAAACTATAAAAATAATTTTTCCTTTTTAGGTCCTTAAGTACTACAGGGATGGTTTATATAGAAAATTTTGTAGTGCATGTGTAGCTGTGTAATAATCAGTTACAGTAATAATAATAGCTGTGTTATAACTAATTTGTGCTAAGTATAACTTCTAGGCTAGTAATTACACACAGATATACCAAGTTACAAGACCTTTTTAAATGCCTTGAAACATATGGGAACTCCTAATGCTGTTGCAGACACCTATATAATGTGTATTTTACTTTAATCAGTATTCAGTGCAAAAAAACAGAGGTGCTGTGTTGTGAACTTCATTTCCTGCCATTCTTACTTCTCACAGGAGTAGAACCAAGCTGGATCAGTCAAGCGGGCAGCTCTGGTGCCTTTTAGCGAGGCAGAGCATCGTGTCACCAGTTTTACCCAGGTTACCTAAACAAGTTATACATCTATGCGTATATACTATATGATCACTTTTCTAATGGATATTGACTGGCCTGCATGCTCTTCAGCTATGATCTTGTCCCATTCATTGCAATAAAGTACAAACATGCACAGCTGCTCTCTGCTGAGTCACAAGACTCCCATCACAGCATGGTCAGGCGAGATCGGCAGCCCCAGTATTTCTGTGGTTCAGATGCTATACTTTCCATGATATTTTAATAATTTTTTGCAGTGCATGCTATGTACCTTTCCCAGTCTTGATGGTAAAGTTTCAGGATTCTCTTTTCAAAGGGTTTTCCTTCATTTTGAAGGAAGACAGAATATGTAACACATAAGCTATATTTCTCATCAGAAGCTTATGTAAGTCCATCTGTAAATTGTGCTGATATTGAAAAGCTGCTAGCTGTTTTGGAATATGTTCCTACTATTGTATTTTAGCTTACAATGGAGGTAACTTGCAAACTCATGATAATCACTTTTTTATTTTTCATATTTCTTTTTAGAAGTGCTTTTCTTCAGTACTTATATAAGCATTTAGTTATTTTGGAGATTAGTATGCAGAACGTGAAGCACCATTAAGCATGAAATTCATTTAATTTCCAGTCTAAGCATGTGACCATCATTTAGTTAAAAAAAGTTCATACAAAATTGGTATTTGGCTGGTTGAACATTCGGAGATCAGTTCTGCTCTTACTTACACCCACACTTACAAGTGTAGAGGTGCAAAGAGAAAACTGCTAGCAAGATCTGGCCCAATTCAGTCTTATAGCTCTTCAATTTATGCTTACAAATTGTCTTACCTCCCCAAACATCTAAAATTGTCTGCCCTGACAAATTTTTTCTCATCTTATCAGTAATAAATAAAGTTCCACAGTCAGGTGAGTAAGTTACTGATGTTGGACCAAAAGGTTCTGAACTTTAGTATTAATTGCATCTCGCCTATTAAACATTGTCATAATATTTGCAACACCATAGTTCTGCAATGCTGCTTCCAGTTTGGTAAATCAGTGGAGTTAAAATAGTGCATAGCTTTTTGTCTTGCATTTTATAAGGAATTATTTGTCTTCTAAGTAATTTTTATTTTAAAATACTAATTATTCAGAATCCTTTGATACTCTGAAGAATTTAGGTTTGGAATTGTTTGTGAATTGGTCACATTGTATTGGCATATTGTGATTCACAGTGGATGATATAAAGTTGTTAATGTTAGACTTAATTGGAGTTAGCTTAATTGATCCTTACAAACAGCAGTCCCTTGCTCTGTGTCAGAAATACCCTTTCACTATTGCTTGTGTGAATCAAAGAGCCTTTTTAAGTAGCTTCCAGTGGGAGTGCTTTTGCAAATATTTCCACTGCTATTTACGATGCTTTTGCTATCATCCAACATTCTTGCAAATATTTTTATTTATGAAATGCTCATAACTAAGTAGATCAAAGGAATTATAAATAGCAACAAAGTACACAGTACTATAATTTAGTGAACCTGTTTTTCTGCAGTATTTGCGAACAATAATCATCACAGAATTGTTTTGCTTTGATTTTAAATGTTCTGGTTTTTTGACCTGATAAGAGTTATTATGCCTGACTGTATAAACACTAGAGAGAGTGTTATCCAGATTCCATTAATTATACCAGTGGAACTATGATGATATTTACCACTTGGTCAATTTTATAGGTGATATAGTTGTACTGAAAAAGGACTGGATAAGTTTGTCTATAGTATTGCCATTTATATTACAGAGCATCTCATTTTCAAAATAAAACCAATACCAGTTCCATTTCCATTATCTAACATTTTCACAGGCATTTGGGAGGAAAACAAAACCAAAATGGTGTTTTCTGTTGGCATCATCTTCCTGCTTATGTCTGTTCTGTTCTTTGCTCCTTCAGTCCTTACATTATGATTTCAACAGCTATTAGTGGCATCCTGGGAAATCATGAAATTTCAGGCTTTGTCAAAAATCTTAACCTAAGAGCTGTTCAGCTACTCTCAGATAATCATCTTTGAAAGAAAGAAAGAAATGTTAGAAGCTCCAAGTGTCCTGGCTGTAAGTGAAGCAGAATTGTATGAATCTATGAGATGTTGCCATGGGTCAGAAAGTAATTATGTCAAAAACTTCCTGACCTAATCTTGGCTGCTGCTTTTGCAATGCTGCTCTGATAGGCAAGCTGCTTTCCACTTTCAGTTTCTATCTTGAACCTAAACCAAAATATGTATCTCATACTATACTGGATTGCTGACTAAAGCATGACTGGCAAGGCTGTTGGTAGATGTGACAAAAAAGCTATCTCTCTACGTTAATCAGTATACTGCTGCTTTAGAACCATGTAAGTACCTTTGTCCCCTTACTGTTTTCTGTGAAAAGGAAATGGAGTATGTACAGTCTGAGGTTTTGCAAAGTAGATTTCTCTGAAAATAATTTCCTTAGCATACTTTTCAGAAAGAATCTGTCATCTAACTTTCAGAGTGTCTAGCACTTGGCCCTCTAAATATCTTTTATCTGGGTCACTCAATACTTCTGAAACCTAGAACTATGGTATAAAAAAGACTTTAAAAGGACTTACTACTATATCAAAGAGAATTTTTTTGCCTGGTGATTCTCTTGTTTCTGCAGGCTTATTTTTTTAAAAAGCTGTATACACGTTAAACAATGTATACATGCATACATGTGTAGAAATGCCTAAATCCAGTTTTTGTAATGCTGGTGAGCAGAGAAGAATTTATCAAGTACAAAGGTAACTTTGAGATACGCTAAGGTAAAGAACTGCAGTGTACACTATATACCTAACATATCAGTCTGCAGTTAGGGGTAGTCTAGCTATCCAGTTGTATTCCATATGTACAAACACTGGCAAGATGTATTAAGTGGTAGAAAAAGTTTTCCTATATATTAAAGTTTTCCTATATATGAAAAAAACCCATAGTCAGCAGTAACACGGTCCATTCCTATGTGATGTTGTGTTGAATACTTAGAAATCAGTAGAACATCCCTGTGTCTGCTGCTTTATACCAGAGCAGAAGTTTGCTGTGGAAATAGGGATTGTTAGTGAAAAGTTTTACTAGCATACTGAACTTAACTGATTTTCTAAAATATTAAGTTTTTGTATCATAAAACCTTCCTAGCTGTTTCTAATGCATACAAAATTTTATAAATATTGTATAGAATACAATATTATGTATAGAAATTCAATGTTAAAAATAACAACCAAAAAATAGTAACTATTTATGTTGAAATTCTTAATTTTTCTTCCACAAATGATACTGAATTATTACAGATTGAGTTTATTGAATATTTTTTATAATATGCATCTTCATATACTGATCAGGTTGGGCCTAAATTCAGGAATAGCAGAAGAGCGTGCTAAGGAAATACTCTGCCACGTCAAAAGGAGAGTAACTGAATTCTCAGTGGGCTAAGTTATTTAATTGTTGTGTTTCAAGTATCAGTTGCTGTTGATTCATTTTAGGATTTTTCTGTTTAGCTTAACTCCTGTGATTACTATTACAGCTCTTTAAGAGAAGTATACCAGCATTTCAGTGAGAAGAGACTTGTAAGCTACAACTCACCATACATACTGCCCCCCATAAATAAAGATGGCTTTCTGATGTTCCTATAATTGACTGTTTTGCTGATAATTTTCTGCTTTTTCTACCTGATCTTATTGATCGCTTCTTATGGTGGATATCTCTAATCTTCCATCTTGAGCTGTTAGTCTTATGCCATTCCAATAATAGGAATTCACTACCCCTTCTTAAAATTAACTTTTGCCGGTTAAACTAACTGCGTAATATCTGAGCTACTGAAATCTTCATGTTCCTATAAAATAATGGGCAGTACAGGTCGTTCAAAATTGTGGTTTAACCAGTTCATAATTTTCCTTTGCTCTGCTACTATACAGCATTCCGCTAAAAATGCTGTCCAGATTGGAATGATGCAAGCAACATTTTAGGAAAACTCCACATAATGCAAACAGATAATCGCTTCTCAGTTTAAAAAATATTTACTGTATTGTATTGATAAATGCTGATTTTTAACACAGTATATAAATTTCTTTGGAATGTACCTTGTGTTTATGGTATTTCTGGCCTCTCCTCAAACTGATGATTGACTTCCACTGATGTTTAAATTCTGTGGTACTTACTTATGAACTACAGTATTTATTCTATACATTCTAGTTTCTCTATTTTAGAGGCAGTATTCCAAATCACCAAACTGCCATGCATTATCCATAATTTGGATATGTTATAGTGGGGAATTTGTAATAATAATGTGCAGAAAAGAATGCATCCATGTTTTTGTACATTGGACCTAACCTCATAGATGCTAAAGCTTATGCACAAACATAAGACATTAATATGTAAACTGGGATTTTCAAAGAAACAAAGGAAGTGGGTGTGCAGGTATCACTGAAATTACGTGCATAGTACACCATACAATAAATGTTCCATTTGTTTGGTCTTCCTCTAAAATGTGGGCTATAGTGTACCATAGAACACAAAAATTGGAGTTAAGCCTGTGTCAAAATGACAACACAGTATAATGTCAGTGTGATTCAATAAAATCAGAGTGGGGAAGAAAGGAATTAATCTTTTTTGTTTGAAGAACATACTTAATATTGTCTGCGATGTAAAATTCCATTAAATCTTATGGTACTTTCTGTTTTCACATACTAATATTGTTTACATTTCCTTTACAAACAAACAAAAAATAAATGTATACAATTTGGAGCTTCTCAAGCATGTTTTAAAAGAATAATGCCTCTAACTGAAGTTTTAAGTGTCAGCAAAGATATATCTTTAATTTTATCATGGACTCTCTCTCTGTCTAATATTACTTCCTCACAGACTGTATTCTAAACCTGCTTACATCATTCCCTTTATAAAACTAGCTACTTATCAATGCAGCCATTTTACTGATGTTATACTCCACATAGTGATAACATTAGAAGAGTCATAAAATGCCGTCGTAAAACTACTTTTACTTATTACAGTACTCATACTTGTCTGTTGCCAATATAATGTGACAGTGTGAAAGAATCATTTTGAAGATTTGATTATTGGTATGATTCATTGGTGTAGTATTATTTTATGACTGTTTTAAAAGCACTGTTTTGTTTTTTTTTTTTAATTTAGTCTTAAAAAATAATTAAAAAAAAAAAAGGCTTTTATAGGGTTTGGACGTGTATGTTTACTGTACCAAAGTAATAAGTAGTTTCAAAATGCACAATAAATTCAGAAAATGCATTGGCAAGTGAGAATGCAAAATATCAGCTACTGCTCTTAAAGCTGCTCTTTTGGAAATAAATAGAATTAAACTATCCTATGCAACTCATAATATGTGTTTTCATGTCAATGATAATGAAAAGCTTATATTTGAAGTTTTTAGATTTTGCAGACTTGATAGCATAACATTTACTTGAGACATGAAAATACATCTGTGCAGCTTGCTGTTGGTTTGGTCATGACGTTGGAAAATGATTTGTATTAACACATGCTATCTGAAGTGTAATCTAAAATGCAGCCACATGATTGGAATAATTAAACACTACCAAGTGTGGGAGGCACCCATTCCTAACTTACTGAAATTTCATTTCAGAATTCATATGTGTGGCTCAAAATAGTAGTCTAATGTCAGCAATTCCTTGTATGAAAATATCAACATATTTTCAATAGGGAAAATGCACATTATGTAGTTTCTAATCTTGTGACCTCACCTGTAGTAGAGCAATTTGGCATTATGGACTACAGATACGAAATTATTTTAATGTCAAAGCACGGAATAAATGCAAAATATCTTGGTATGCATTTCAAACATGAACTTCTATTCAAAATAGATAAAATTGAAAAAGAAAAAAAATGTGGGGTTTCATTCACAGAAATTAAATGCATCCAGTTCATCAGAAGGCAGCACAGTTGATATCGGATTACCTCCAGAAGGGGAACAGCCAGAAGCAGAACCTGAAGAAGTTCTGGAGCCAGAGGCTTGTTTTACAGAAGGTAGGCAAAGCAAAATGTATGCAAGGTGATTACTCCTAACTGTGTTGTTCTGGGCTGGATTCCATTTTTATTAAAAATCAAGGAGAAGCTTTATTTTGGAAGATATTCTAAGAGTTACAAAACTTTAAATATTGAAACAAAAATCCTCAAATAGGAGATACTTATTTACAAATATCTATTGCAGTAGCGCTGAAATAAACCAAATTAATTTGGTTCATTGTGATTCCCAATAAATACTTAACCTTATTTTGACAAAATGTATTGTTGCACTTAGGCTGTGTACGGAGATTCAAATGCTGTCAAGTCAGTGTAGAAGATGGGAAAGGGAAAATCTGGTGGAATCTTAGGAAAACCTGCTATAAGATTGTTGAACACAACTGGTTTGAGACCTTCATTGTCTTCATGATTCTTCTCAGCAGCGGTGCTCTGGTAAATTCTATGTAGAACTATTCTGTCAATTTTAAGCAGCAAGCATTTGGAATTCCAGATAATTATGCAACTGCATGTAATGTATCAGAATTTAATATCCAGTTCATAAATTTCCTAATATCAACATTTATCAACAAGCGTTTGACATGTTTTGTACAATACTTGGGAGTTTGCTCAGAGGCTAAGAAACAATTTTTTTTGCAAGTTAGTCTTAATGGAAATAAGACATTAGTTAGACTGGTATTCACATGTATTCAAATTGATGTTTTGTTGTGTTTTTTTGTCTTATGCACACTTAAAGTAAGCATAGCTGAGCTAGGAACTTATCAACAGTAACATAAATTATCAAACTGAGATGTAAGGTGCCAGCGGGATACTATCAGGCATTTACCAGTTCATTGTAGCAGCAGCAAAATATAGTTTGCTTGCTACACTTGGGACAGTGCAGGGTGATTTACTGACAATGTAGACAGTTGTGGGTTTTTTGAAGAGAATTATTAATCTCTGTTCAGGATTGCTTTATGGGTTAGTGGGTATAGTTTGGTTTCAATTATTAGTTCCTCAAAAAAATCTGTATCACAGAGTAATTTTTAAATCCCTTATGTATTTTTGATATAAAGTTGTAGCTACCACAAATAAATCCGTATGTGAATAAGACACTGCTGTCCATTAAAATGAGATTTGGAGGTATTACAGATGTTTTGTGGATCACTGTTCAGCTACACTGAAAGCTGTATACTGTGTTTGGACACCGCTTTATGAAAAGACTACAGTAAGGAGTGAAGGCAAAAGCTGTGCTTGAGGGAAGGATATATGTCTTATCATCCCATATATCTTTCCAATTAATTCTTTTTCTTGGCTACTATGTGCCGCATTGCAAATTGTGAAGACATTTAATTATATCTTCAAAAATCTTTTTTCACAGGCATTTGAAGATATATACATAGAGCAACGTAAAACTATCAAGACCATGCTGGAATATGCTGACAAAGTTTTTACTTATATCTTCATTCTGGAAATGCTTTTAAAATGGGTGGCTTATGGCTTTCAAACCTATTTCACTAATGCATGGTGCTGGCTGGACTTCCTGATTGTTGATGTAGGTATTCTTTTTCATGTCCTCTAAGACAGGTGCTAAAAATCAGAATAATAGGGTTTCAGGATAAGCCTTCTGTTCTATTCAGTGGAAACTATTTTAAAACTATTGCTGTGGTATGGTTTATAACACTGTTCAGAAAAGTAAAACTATTTAGAAATGCTTATTACTCTAGAGAGGTTTTGTTAATACTCTCTAGTTTTATGAAGTGGTAATCATAGAATAGTTAGGGTCAGAAAGGACCTCAAGATCATCTAGTTCCAACCCCCCTGCCATGGACAGGGACACCTCACACTAAACCATCCCACACAAGGCCTCATCCAACCTGGCCTTGAACACTGCCAGGGATGGAGCACTCACAGCCTCCCTGGGCAACCGATTCCAGTGTCTCACCACCCTAACAGGAAAGAATTTCCTCCTTATATCCAGTCTAAACTTCCCCTGTTTAAGTTTTAACCCAATAAGTAATGCTTATTGAAATAATTTATTGAAATAATGCTTTTTTTTCATGGTATAGAAAGCATGCTGTTTATCCTCTTCATTTTTTGCTGTATCAGGAGTTTACATATTTCAAAGTAATTTCTTTAGAGCTTTCTAACATTCTAATGAATTACTGTAAGTGATACTCTGTAATATGAAAGGAAAACACTGCTAGGAACTCTCACATCCAGTATACTATTCAGTACTATTAACACTTTTCACTGCATGGGTTTTCAGATGATTTTCAAAAGGCTGCACCACCAATGGGCAGGTGCATATTGTCTATAGCAGATCTAGTGCCAAGTGCCGTGTAATTTCAAGTCTGCATGCTGACCAATGCATGCACAGTGCTGGATAGCATAAATGGAAGTCTACAGATCTTTAACAATACAGCAGACATTCATTGCCCTTCCATCCCCAATAGCCTGACTACATTTGTCTGTGCTAATAGGGCATCTCTCAGTTCCACACATGTAATTCCCATAGAATGCAAGGTAAGAATATGTCTTGAATCACTTGTCATCTCATTCCAAAAGCAGCAGAAGTCTATAGAAACCTCTGTGTATCTCCCTAAAGCCACAATGATGTGATAGGCCTGGAAGTCTTTACTATACAGAGGTTGGAAAACATTATAACTTTTCAATCCATACCAACATTGCAGATCCTATGATAAAACATGACTATATGCACACATAGTGTTCTGTGGTTGAGTCTGTACCCTTGTAAAAGATTTAATTTTCAGGCTTAATTATACCATGTGTAAATTACCACGACCAGCAGAACTTTAGAGACGCTTTGGACAATACATTACACTGTGATTATGTGTTTATTGTATCTATCAAAAAATACTTAATTCTTATGTGATAATCTGTGGTTTAGTTACTTCTGTGAACTTTATAAATAACTTTATTAGGTTTTCATGGCACCCTCACCCTGGTGCAATTTTTTTTATGGAAAAAATTTGATCTGTGAAGCATTTTGAATTTCTGGATTTTGAATGCCCCATCCCTAGCAGCGTTCAAGGCCAGGCTGAATGGGACTTCGAGCAACCTGGTCTAGTGGAAGGTGTCCCTGTCCATGGCAGCGGGGTGGAACTGGGTGATCTTTACGATCCAAGCCATTCCATGATTCAATGATTATATTTTTTTTTTTTTTAATCTTTAGTCAGAGGATTGAGGTAAAGAAGTGAAAAGTTTAATATGGAAATGAGATAATTAAGAGAACTGGAAGGATGGAAGGGAAGGGCATTAAACAGAGGGAAATAGAAGATGGTTTGGTTTGGTTTGGGTTTGGTTTTGTTGGTTTTGTTTTTTTTCTAGGGCGACCCGTTCCCAATGGTTTATTATAAATACATTTCTAAGAATTATTGATGAAAGATAATTGTATTATTTATTTTACAGCTATTCTAGTTTACTTATTCATCTGCCTGCAGACCAGACCAGCATTATGCAAGCCAGAATTGATGAAGTGGTTAAAGGAGTCACAGGGAATTTAATGAAATGTGGATATGCCTAACAATGAAGCATCTACCATTGTCTAACAAACAGTTGATTATCAGTGTTTTGCTTATCCAGTTAAATATAAACAGATCTGGTAGCTATGGCTGTTGAATAAGATTTTCTGGACACCAGAAAGTTACATTTGACCAAAGGCCAGGTCCGGAATTGGTTTTTGAGAGCTTTTACATGCTCGTCAAGTTCTGAAGATACTATGGGAAATTCTGACCTAAATTGACCATTCTCATTCACCCAGCTTTTGGGAGTTTTCTTTCTTGCATGTGACTTCATTTTTCTTTAAATACCACCAAGTATTGACTGGTTTATATGAATTTAGAAGGCCTTTTTTTATACCATTCTACCAACATGATTTCATCAACAGGTACTTAGAATATACTTTTATTCTACTTTGTCTGACTTGAAAATCCTTTCTGCGTTATAGAGGGATTCCTGGAGAAAGAGGTCCAGCCTTGAATCTTCTTGAGAAGTTCAGGGCACACATCATTCCCACCATATGTTCAAAAGGATATAAGCTAAATGAGCAATATTGCCTTTCTGTTTTTGTGTAGGTCTCTTTGGTTAGCTTAACAGCTAATGCCTTGGGCTACTCAGAACTTGGTGCGATTAAATCCCTTAGGACACTAAGAGCTTTGAGACCTCTAAGAGCCTTGTCACGATTTGAAGGGATGAGGGTAAGACAAAATGAAAGAATCTGAAACTATGCATGCATAGAAAGAATACATGCATGCAGAATAACCAATGACAAATCCATGCAGAAATGCTACACTATCATTGTACATATATTTTGCATTTATCACTAACATATAAGCAAAAGGCTTCATCTGCTTATATGAATTCATGTGTTATTGCACACATTGTTACACTTATCAAGGCTCCTTGGCCTTTCACCCTATTTCATATTTTCCTGGAAATCCTGAGGATCAACTGCATGGATCTATGCAGTGTTACTAGAAAACTGAATTTATCCCATACAAATAAATACTGCTTTAGCCAGAACAGTATAAAAAAACCAATACTTCCTCATAAAAGCGTGTGTACATATACACACATACGTATGCACATGTGTACTCCATACCAGTATAGAATATCATGCGTAGTCTATCAAATATCTTTTAACCCACTATACTGTAAATATTAACTGGGAATTTTTTTTTATAGTTTAAAAGATTTGTAACAATTTCCTATGTTACTAAGTAAATTGGCAGTGTTAAAATACCCCTCTTTTGAGAATAAAGCTATTGCATTCTACTTAAAACTTTTCTAGTATATCAAAGATGGAGCTGGCTTTATGATTTCTGGCATAAATTGGTGGGTTACTGCATTCCCTATTGATTTTAAGTTGTTGATTATAATCTACAGACCCCTAACCAGCCTGAAAACATACCAGAAAACTTTGCTGACAGTTGGGTATACTTGAGAAGTTGCTGTCTCCAGCTGTTTGTTATATCAGTTATGACACCTACCTGGGACTCTCTGCTGCCCAACTAGGCTTTCTTAATCTATCCCAGCGCAAAGTCAAATTGATTAGTTTAGATCAATTCCTTAGTGCTCTGAAATGGACAAAGACCTTATGTGCTCTGCTATGACATGAAAACTCAAAAATGTTTCTCTTAAGGGCAGTAGTCAACGACTGGAGATGGTATATAACACTAGCTCCAGACAAAAGAAGTTGTCTGACTTATACCTTCAGGGTCCATCTGTCTGCCTTGGGTATAGATCTAATCAGCAGATGCACCTGAGCTGAAACCCTACAGCTGTAATTAAAAGGGATCCTTGTGTGAGCTCCCTACTGCAATCACTGATCTTTGGGCACCCCGGGTTATAAACTGATAAGCAAATTTGTAAGTCAACTACAAATTGGTGAGCTTCTGAAGAAAACGTGGTGCTCTGTGTGTGTGGGAAGACTTCAACAGGCTTTGATTGAAGGTTTTAAATTCAGATAGAAAATACCACTTTCTTGCTTCCAACAAATGTCTGGAACTTTGCTAAAGCAAATTTGAAAATATGAGATGCTTGTATCGGACATAAGGACTATCTAAAATATCAGTAGTCTCTTGCTAAAGAACACATTAGCTGTTGGAGTTTTTCAAGCAAATGATTAGCAAAGAAAAAAATCCTAAATACAAAATACTACAATTTTTATATGCACAGTAAATTGCATACGTGGCTATCTAATGTGGCAAGCTAAAGTCAGTCACTTTGTCATGAAGGCTTATGGGTAATTGTCAGTCCTATAACTTTAATGTTGGTGTAAACTTTACCTACTGATTTGACATGATCTGCTGTGTTTCTTTGTAAAATACCCAGATAAGGAGATGTATGCTTTCAGCAAAGTATATATTAAGTAGTGGGTGAAGTTAGATAACTTTTATTAACCAGGTAATTAACCATTGAATTAATTAACCATTAACCATTGAATTTGAAATTTTCCTATAGATATTTGCTTTATTTAAATTAATTAAATTCAGGCTTACTGTTTTTAAAGATACAGTAGCTCAAGCTGGTGAAGAAATTAGTGTGAGATGATTTTAAGGTCTGATACATGGGAATTCAAGATGTCTGTTCCCAGCATAGTAATTTAATTGGTGTTTAACATCTGTGAACTGAAAATATGACAATATAGTGTGGTGCACATTTTTGCACAGACACTTAAAATTACTTCCAGAGTGAGCATTATACTTCCAATATAAAAGGAAGAAATTTCATTCTACACATCTAAAATTTTTAATCCACTGTACTGTTTTCTAGGTTCAGGAGTTGTTTCTGCCCACACTAATACTGAATAAAAAACATTGCCCCTATGGAAGATGTTTCCCCCATGTCTTCCCATCACTACTATTGCTAGGGGAATACACTTTACACTTGGGACTTCATGAAAGTAACCTGTGGGAGCATAATTAATCTGTCTGTGCTCTGTACCAAGCAGTATAACTTACTCCTGTATGGTGCTAGGCACATACTACCTTTTTTTTTTTTTCCCCAGTAAACAATATTTTCAATGTATTCCTAATTCTTTCCCTACTTTCACTTGCTGTCAGACCTTGCCATCTTTTCTCACGCCCCTGCTACCAATGGATCAGTGTTTTCAGTGACGCTTAGCAGTCTTGAGTGTCTTCAAATGATCCATATTAAATACTGGTCCTGCTATAGCTTTAGGACTCAGACTAAATACGGAGAAAGTAGGTCAGCTGTAGAAATCCAGCAATTAAAGAAAGAAGAACATGACTGGACCTGTAGCTGTAGCAGCAAGAGGAACAAAATTCTCAGGTGTAATGAGACTGAGAGCTTGAGGACAAATATTTTCACTTCATTAACTGTCCCTTTATCTCTCAATAATTATACCTGATGGATTATATTATTAAATTAAAAACCCCTCTACTTATATTTTAAGTAGAAGAACTGAGACACCTTTAAATAAAAATAATGTGAAAATAATAAATGATATGTATTTGGAAAATATTCCCAAAGTGGGAAAAAAATCATGTCATTAATTATTCCAGTCAAACTTCCCACTGAAACCAGTGAGTTCACGGAATTCCAATTTTAACTAATTCAGCATTATTATGAAACTATTCATTTGTTCAGGTCAAACTGCTCCTCATGGCCTTCCACGGTCATGTCATTGACAAAGCTGATAGTAACAGCACTGTTGAAGTAATCAGAATAGATGTATCCATTAGTCAGGAAATCCTCTCTGCCTGGCTGATGAGTGAAAAAATGCTAGATTATTTTTGCTTATTGATTTATAATAGGTATTGATGAGGAGATTATTAGTATAAAAA
Source organism: Lathamus discolor (assembly GCF_037157495.1). Classification (NCBI taxonomy): domain Eukaryota; kingdom Metazoa; phylum Chordata; class Aves; order Psittaciformes; family Psittacidae; genus Lathamus; species Lathamus discolor. The sequence continues at coordinate 90,633,602 of NC_088886.1, read as the reverse complement.
ACAATTTATATCTATTACTTTCCGCATTATAAATAAACACTTATTACAACATTTGATTTAAAATATGTGGCAAAGTAAAGCGTGGAAGCTTTGAACTTCATCCACCATTCTGTGCTTTTTATTGAGTCAGAGAGTAATTTACACTGAAAGAGACCTCATTTGATCCAGTTCCTAAATTTAACAATTTCGTTGAGGTCCTATTATCCAAAGTATGTATCACCCCAAAGAGGTATTGTTTTGGCAGGAATGGTGCTCTGAAAGTAAAACAACTATTTCTCCTTTCCTTCAGCCCATCTGCTATATGGTATATATGGTGGTGGTTCATCACCTACTCTTAACATTCAAAGGTTTTGTTTTTTATTCTGAAAAATGGCAAGGAATGACTACTTTTTACAAGTAATTGAATCTATCGAACCTGTTAACTGTAGATACAAATAATGCCAAAATATTTTAGAGGCTAAGCTACATATTTGCATTTCAGATAGAAGTAAATACCACAGTGTGCTAAGGGATCTGCTGTAGTACCTACATCATATAAACTAAATGAATTATAAACAATTACATCTACATAACACTTAATGTCCTGCATTTTTAAAACAAAGTCTTCATTAGGTTCTAAGGATCTGATTCAGTTGTTTTGGCAAAATTGACAATGGTGCTCCATAGTTATTAAATTCTATATTGTTAGACTTAAAATCAGATTTAAAATGGGAGTTAACTAATCTAGCAGTTCATCAATTCCATCATTAATTAAATCATTCTCATTCAGAATGGACCTACTTTCTCCCTAATTTTATTTTCTTTACTATTTTATTTTTATTCTGGCATGCTTTTTATCATTGTTTACCATCATACATGAACTCATTTTCCTATTTTTCTTTCCTGATTTTCCCCAAAATTCATTTGGGAATTACATTTAGTCTGTTCCTTCTTCACGTCTTATCTGCCACTTGCCTGAACACTACCAGCAATTCTGTGTTCAGATGAGCATATCTGCTTTTCTGATTTTATATATAACCATTCAAATGAACATGCATATATCCCTCAGTTTTATTTAAAGGAAGTCTTAAAATGACTTTCAAATAAAAACTTGCTCAGTAGTAATAATGATTTTGACTGTTTATCCAGTAAATGTGTAATAGAAAAAATCCATTGTTTTTGTTGCAATCAGTCATTAGAAATATTATGGGTATGGTTTTGCAGACATACATGGAGTAGATATTTTATAAAAAAAACAGTATATGATGATTTTGTTTGTGAGGTGATTTTTTTTTTTTTTTAGTTAATTTTTCCTGTTTGTTCTTTTTCCCATTCTTTAAAGCCACCACTTGGCCAATGTTTGTATGGCTTTCCTTCTAATTACATTCACATTTTGTCTTTTCTCTATACTGCTTTTTTTACTTGATACTCTCAACAATTAAAAAAGTGTAACACAGCTTTTAGAGTTAAAATAGAGTGTTAAATTTAAGAAGGTCTGATGAAGCGTTTATAAGACTGGTGCCTGGGTTCTTACGCTGTCTCTCCTTGTACTGTAGGTGGTTGTGAATGCCCTGTTAGGAGCAATTCCATCCATTATGAATGTGCTTCTTGTTTGCCTTATATTCTGGCTGATCTTCAGTATCATGGGAGTGAATCTGTTTGCTGGAAAATTTTACTACTGTGTTAACACTACAACTGATGAGAGGTTTGATATCAGCCAAATCAACAACTATAGTCAATGTGAGGAGCTCATAAAAAACAATGAAACTGCCCGATGGAAGAATGTGAAGGTTAACTTTGATAATGTAGGCCTTGGTTATCTTTCTCTGCTTCAAGTGGTAAGTCGCCACTCTTTAGTTTTTATTTCTCTTTCTATATCACTGTTGTTTACTTGTAGCAGTAAAAATGAATTTTCTATTGTTTCTTGCATTTGGAAATCTTGTCTCTCGCTTCTTGGTTTATAATTACATAGTGTGGGATAAATCCATGACTCTACAGAAGTATTACAAAGCATAGAGGCTATGCTGACTATGAGAAAAAATATGTAATTCAAAACTAATTTGCCTGCACTGAATCTATATCAGGTGCACCTACTTTCCTCATACACAGAAAAATAACTTTTATATCAGATATTATTCATAATTGATAAAAGCTCTTAATAAAGGCTGTGTTGTCTATAGTCAGATATTAGAATTTGCTTCCAATTCTTGTATATGAGTAAAACATACAATGGAAGGGAAGAGTCACCTGTTAACATTGCACTGTGCTGGTGTTTATGATGAGCACTTAAAGAAACACAGTCTTTAGCTCTCAAACAATGTTTCTGACAAGCCATTTTCCAGGAAAAGCATGATGTAAACACCAGTGTTCTGCTTATAGGCTACATTTAAAGGATGGATGGATATCATGTACGCAGCTGTGGATTCTCGTAATGTAAGTATAGTCCCTTGAGTCCATTTGTTTTGATTGTGCAAGCTCCAAGATTTAAGGATATAATTTTAACATCTTTCAGAAATAACAGTGAAGATGAGAGAACAAGGAGTTATTATAGTTTTGTAGTTAAAGAAAATGGAAACCAGAGGAAAAATACAAGAGACAAAGAAAACAAAGGAGCATTCCTAAAGGATTCCATGTTCTCTATTGTGCAGTTGGACCAAATTCCTCATTTCCAAAGTAGACTTATCTATTGCCGTGAAATGCCTTTCCCCCCCTTTATTATGTGCATTGAGGCATTATTTACATTTGGAAACAGGCACTGATACCTAGCTTAGAGATGATTTTTTGTAGCACTGATCTTTTTATAAAGTTGAGACTTTCACTGTGCTCAGCAAGCTCTGACTCCTTTCTTCAGGGCACAGTTCCTGTTCTTAACTCGGCCTGCCTGTGCACTTTCTTACCCTTTTGACTTCCTCTTGCTCTTTTGGTGCAAGCTGTCATTTAATTCTGAGTGAACAATTAAATAAATTATACTGGCAAAGCCCCAGTTTTTCTGATAAGCTACACTCGCAGTGGGAGGCCTGTTGTAGTAATAGTAAATATGCATAGCTGTACCAAGAAAATATACTCTAACCATGGCTTGGATGCCTCTCTTCCATAATCCAGGACAGTTTCCTGAGTACCTATACTAGTGAAAGCTCCACAAGCCCACATCAGGGGCCTCCCATGAGATACATAGAAATTTTACGGCTTTATAGGCTGGTGTTTCAAGTTGCCTGTAGACTTAGATAGTACTATACTAGTTTAAGCCTTCGGTGTTTATTCTATGCTTGTATCAGCCAGTTAATTTTTTTTAAATGAATTATCAAGATTGATAGCTAAGTTCTTTGTCAAGAATGTAACATCACAGATTGAAGATCAGTGGGATAGATAACATGGGGACTTGACTATAAGAAGCAAAGATCAGAGCGACAAAGCCCTAAATTCTATCCAGATACTGATTCTGTGCTCACAGTTAAACTAATGCTTAGTTTTTATGCCTTTTTTGCAGGTTTTGGATCAGCCTAAGTATGAAGATAACCTGTACATGTATCTTTACTTTGTCATCTTTATCATCTTTGGATCATTTTTCACCTTGAACCTTTTCATTGGTGTCATCATAGACAATTTCAACCAGCAGAAAAAGAAGATAAGTACTTCCTTGTTATTCTGAAACGAAAGCTAAAAAATTGCTTATTTTTAGTCCACACTCAATAATTTCATTCATATTTTTTAAAATTCATGATAAATTAATATGGGCTCTGCATATTGTATATGTTAAATTATTAAAGCTTATGATTTGGCTTGATGTGGGTTTAATGGACAAGTGACAACGTATGTCCATGGTTAGTGAAAAACTCAGTGTCTTTTGTAAAGGTGTGGATTTGGGGCTGGAGTCATAAAAAGACTAACCACTTGTCATGGTTTAAGCCCAGCCAGTAACTTACAACCACACAGCCACTCCCTCACTCCTCCCCTTCTTCCCCCTCTGTTCCCAGAGGGATGGGGAGGAGAATGGAAAGAATGTAAATCCCATGGGTTGATATAAGAACACTAACTACGGTATAACCACAACCCACTACTGCTAGCACCAATAGTATAATGATAAGGGAAATAAGGGGAGAGAATATAACCGCTCACCACCCGCAGACCAATACCCAGCCCAACCCGAGCAACGATCTGGGCCTTCCAGGTAACTCCCCCCAGTTTATGTACAGGGCATGACATGCTGTGGTATGGAATACCTCTTTGGATAGTTTGGGTCAGGTGTCCTGTCCCTGCTTCCTCACAGCTTCCTGTGCCCTCCTCACTGGCAGAGCATAAGACTTAAAAAGTCCTTGATCAAAGTAAACATTACTTAGCAACAACTAAAAACATCGGTGTGTTAGCAGCACTGTTCTCAGACTAAAGTCGAAACCACAGCACTGCACCAGCTACTAAGAGGAGAAAAGGGACTGCTGCAGCTGAACCCAGGACACCACTGAAATAGCTAAATGTAGCTATAAAAACTCTTAGCTATACTACCTTCATGTGTCAGAGCTCAGTGGTGTAGATTTTTGAACACTAGCAATAAACTTTTTAGTACCTTTATTTGTAGTAGTCTTTGTATTTTGTCAACACTGCCTCAAAAGGTATCAGTGTTTTAGCTGCAGAACTTAGCTAAAGTACCTGCCTACACAAAGTCTTATTGGAGTGGTGGAAATGCTGTTGGACCCATGTGCTAAAATTGGTTGAGATGGAGAGAAATTGGTTTTTTTCTGCTTGTTCCACATATTAGTTCCAGGATCTCCTACTTCAAGTCCAGTCCCAGTGGATGGAGAAGAGGTTGTAAAATATGAATCTCTAGATACTTTGTAATTCTCCTTTGCTATCATAGATGTTGGTTCTGAAATTTTGCCAAATTTACTCTAGAGGAAAAACGAGAGAAGGGGATTAGAATATTTTATTAGTTTGTGCCTCTGTAATAACTGATGAAGCTTAGTAGAACAGAAGGAGCATACTCTCCTTCCTCTATACCTCCCTGTCCCCAGACAAAAGCAAAGGTTTACCACAAACAATGCAAGTTCAAAAGCCTCCCAGAAAAAAAAAACACCAAACATTAGAAGTGGAATATGTAAAGCAATTCTTCTGTTGTGAAAGTATTAATAATCATCATAACAGGGGATTCTTATGTCTGTCCCAGCTTTTTCCACAGATGAAAATGTGAACAAGAGTGATTATTAATGTTCAGTATCATTTATAAGTAATCAATAGAAATATGTGATTGTAACCAGTTTTTGTCTCTTTGGTTTACTTTGGAGGTCAAGACATTTTTATGACAGAAGAACAGAAGAAATACTACAATGCAATGAAAAAACTGGGTTCAAAGAAACCACAAAAGCCAATACCTCGACCAGCAGTAAGAATAAAAATCGATCTGATATTTTTACATTTATTTAAAATTGGGATTGTTTCAGTTATGCCTTAGGCTGAATTGAGTTGTAAACTAAAAAGTCATATAAGAAAATCCTTATTCATATGAAATAATTTTTTTTTCTCTCTCTTTGTCTGAATATGGTGGACTCTTTTTTCCCTTATTCTTTCTCTGCTGATGGCAATGGCATTTTATGTGGCATCTTTTCAAAGCACTGGTTTGATTAGAACAATTAAATGTGGCAGTGTATTTATCAAAATATGTGAAAACCTTAGGGTACAGGCTTCTTCAATCACTAAGGAAGACTCTGAAACTGCTGTATGGGGGCAGGTTATTGTATCGTTGCCTCAAAAATAAGCCCTTTTGCCCTTCACACTCCTGTTGCACAATCCATATAATGGTTTGCTCTCCTCAGCAGGCCTAACCTAGCACTACAGAACAGGGTTTGGCTGGAGCAGAGTGTTTCCACCTCTTCAGTTCTACTTTGGATTGTGGAACCCGCTCAGTGGCCAGTCCATCCATCAGTAAATTCTCTATAGCTGAAAAATGGAAGATACTGTTTTGAAGGTCATTTTGGTGGCATGAAGAGTACTGAATTCAGGGCTTGAAAACTTTGTGAGTTTTCTGGCAAATGAAGCGTTACTAACTCTCAGCCTGCTTACACTCTCACACCTTAGGGGTTTTTTTGCCAAGCTAAGCATTCAGTTAATAGTCTGTGTCACAAAATGTTAACAGTGCACTGGTCCTGGGTGGCAAAGTCGCCTTTGCAGCTTCAAAAAAATGCACCACGCATGTTTTGAAATCATCCCTTTGATGCTTATAAACACAGTACGTGTTTTTCTATTTAATTGTGTTTACATGTACGAGCTAGAAAATTCATACAAATGGAGGCCTTCATGGGAGACAGGCAATCCCCTTCATACTAGATTTGGATAATTTGTAGCAATTTCAAAGGAAAGAAATTTTACCCAATGTGTATTGTAATGGATCTTATTTTTTTCCCTCCGCAGAACAAATTCCAAGGCATGGTCTTTGATTTTGTGACAAAACAAGCATTTGATATCAGTATCATGATACTTATCTGCCTTAACATGGTCACAATGATGGTAGAAACAGATGATCAGAGTGAAGACATGGAAAACATTTTATATTGGATTAACCTGGTGTTTATTGTACTTTTCACTGGAGAATTTGTCCTGAAATTGATTTCACTTCGCCATTACTACTTTACTGTAGGCTGGAATATTTTTGATTTTGTGGTTGTCATTCTCTCCATAGTAGGTAAGAATAATTCATAATTTTTATGAAATGGCTAATTCTGTGGAAAATGGCACTTTTTTGTCATGTAAAGTCTATTTATATTTGGTTCAATATTGTCACTAGAAAGTCTGACCACAATTTTTATTTCTTCTGATTTCATATTATCCATTAGATAACTGAACAGCGTGGTAAGACATTTTTTAGCAATAGGTTTCATAACTCTCACTTTTCCATTAGTTGAAATTAGATATTTATTCTGAATGCTGTAGAAATTCCTCAGCATACAAACAAACCCATACATGAAAGGCAATTTTGATATAAACTAACAGTGGCAGTTGCAGAAAGAGTCCAACAATCAGAAATCCAGGAGAAGAATCCGTGTGGGGCTGTTGCTAGGCTAGCATGCAAGCAGCCTGGACAGCAGGGTAAACCCCTCAGCTTGCTTCAGAGTTTTGTTTGATCCTGAGAGGTTTTATGCTTGAGCTAGAGTGAGCGACTGGCGAAGTAGAGCTGCAGCCAATGTAGTAATAAATCTATGGTTCTGCTAATCTTTGCTTTATCTAAAGGAGAAAACATGAAAGAACTTGAGTAAAAATTCTGTCATTTTAACTTCTCAGAACTTTTTAGTATGCAAATAGGTTTGCCATTTTTGTATGGAAACAAATTATTTTTTGTCATTTTTTGTAATAAAAGGATGTAATTATTTTTTCTGCTTTGAGGTACATAATATAACCCTCAATTCCTCTCTTCAGTGAGTTCTAACAAGCCTTTTTATCATCACTTTCTTTAGGTTTGGAATTGCTGTGTCATTTAATACTAGACTTGTGGTCACACCATTTCATGTGTGATTAAGTTGTCATCTTCAAACATACATATTTTCTTTGAATACCATCACTTGATTGTGTGGCACTTTAATATTATTATAAGTATGCTCTTTCTTCAGATTAACTGAGATTATTTTTTGTTACAGTTCAACAGAAAGCTGTTCTGGTCCTAGCATTTGCTAGTCCAAATACATTAGTTATAAGTTCTTCCTAAAAAAAGATTGATTTTGTGTATTTGTGCATCTTTTTGCATACTCAGACCTACAATTAATACTTAAAAATATAATTGATGCAGTTTTTCATTATCCTGCAAATTACTTAAGAATTTCTCTTGGGATTTATGGGTTTCTAAAGCACACCAAACTTACAAGTTTTTTGTAAGGTTTTACAGGGGGTTCGTAAAAACAGCTGAATGGCTAATTTCTAAAATCTCTTCAAATATCCTATTCTTCTTAAAGTTATACATTGTTTGTAGGATAAGTTTTTAAAAGTGGTTTTTTAAATGTAATAATAACATTCTTTACTAATTTAACTTGTTTTTTCAACAGGTATGTTCTTAGCTGAGATGATTGAAAAGTATTTTGTGTCCCCAACGCTATTCAGAGTCATCCGACTTGCCAGAATTGGCCGAATCCTGCGTCTCATTAAAGGCGCTAAGGGAATCCGCACTCTGCTGTTTGCTTTGATGATGTCTCTTCCTGCTTTGTTCAACATTGGTCTGCTGCTGTTCCTGGTCATGTTTATTTATGCTATATTTGGCATGTCCAACTTTGCCTATGTTAAGAGGGAAGTTGGGATTGATGACATGTTCAACTTTGAGACGTTTGGCAACAGCATGATCTGCCTGTTTCAAATTACCACATCTGCAGGCTGGGATGGTTTGCTAGCCCCAATTCTTAACAGTGGGGAGCCAGACTGTGATCCCTATAAAGATCATCCAGGGAGCTCAGTGAAAGGCGACTGCGGCAACCCTTCTGTTGGGATTTTCTTCTTTGTCAGCTACATTATCATATCATTTCTGGTAGTGGTGAACATGTACATTGCTGTGATTTTGGAGAACTTCAGTGTTGCTACTGAAGAAAGCGCTGAACCCTTGAGCGAGGATGACTTTGAGATGTTCTATGAAGTTTGGGAGAAGTTTGATCCCGATGCAACACAATTCATAGAGTTCAGTAAGCTGTCAGATTTTGCAGCTTCACTAGATCCTCCTCTTCTTATCGCGAAACCAAACAAAGTCCAGCTCATTGCAATGGATCTGCCCATGGTAAGCGGCGACAGAATTCACTGCCTTGACATCTTGTTTGCCTTCACAAAGCGTGTTTTGGGGGAAAGTGGGGAGATGGACGCCCTCAGAATACAGATGGAAGATCGGTTTATGGCAGCCAATCCTTCTAAAGTCTCCTACGAACCAATTACAACCACATTAAAACGAAAACAGGAGGAGGTATCTGCTGTCATTATTCAGCGTGCTTACAGACGTCATCTTTTAAGGCAAAAAGTCAAAAAAGTTTCATGTATATTTAATCAGGATAAAGGTAAAGATGAGGACAATCTGCCCATGAAAGGAGATATGATTATGGATAAACTAAATGAGAACTCTACTCCGGAAAAAACAGATATGACCCCATCCACAACCTCCCCACCATCCTATGATAGTGTAACAAAGCCAGACAAGGATAAATATGAAAAAGACAAATCAGAAAAAGAAGATAAAGGTAAAGACAGCAGGGAAAGTAAAAAGTAACACAGAATTCTGTTTGTGATAAACTGTTTACAGCCTGAGAAAGTATGTATTTGTGTCAACAGGACTCCTGTAGGAGGTACATGCCAAACTGACAGTTTTTACATATATAAATATATATATATAATTATATATATATAAAAGGTCAGTGCCTATAACAAGACAGTGACCCCTCGTCATCAAACTGCAACTCTGTAAAACAGGGTAACATCTTGACAGGAGGTTGTTGTTTTTATTACCAGCTGACACTGCTGAAGAGAAGATAAAATGGCCAATCAGACTGTAGGGACCAGTTAAAAAAACAAAGGTGCGAACCTATGAATCTCTGTGTTTAACATGAAACACACAGTACAGAAATTGTATCCACTGTTTGCATTTCAACAGCCACATTTGCCATATTTTTACAAAAATCAGTGTTGGTGAACTTATCATTTTTTAATTCACAGGTTGTTTACTATTATATGTGACTATTTTTGTAAATGGGTTTTATGTTGGGGAAGGGGGTATGAGAACCAGGTGTTCTACTCTCGGATTCTCTATAATGTACAGACAGAAGTGATTTGCATGAAGGCATGCTGCACTTGTAGTTCATGCATGGGAAAACATGACGTCGCACAAAGCAGCAGAGTCTGACTACTTCCATGTTTCAGGGTGGCTTTATATTTTCAGGTGCTTAATAACAGTATCCATCTAGTATCTCATCCAGACAAATTTTAATGTGCCTGTAAAGTCCCATAGAGTCTACAATAATAGAACAGATGTTTTATTTTTTCATAAGTCATTTAACTGTAGTTGAACAAACTCTGCATAGATAATTTACCGAGGGACATAGCATCCATTTTTCTTCTATAGAAAACGGCTTACCCGAACTTGGGGAATTGAATTTACCAAAAACCTGCAAACCTTAAGGATTATGAAGTTGTTCTGCTTCACCCTGCAGTATCGTTTAGCCATCTTCTGCTCTCAGCAAGGTTGACATTGTATGTGTTTATTAAAAAAGTACCGTCTATGTAAATAGTTATTTTATCCCGTGGTGCATGTTTGAGCAAACAAATAATGACCTGTGCACAATATTTATTGCATCAAATATGTACCACAGTAAGTGTAGTTTGCAAGCTTTCAACAGCTGATATGAAGTATTCTGTACCATTATAGATAGTTTGGAAGCTATCACTGATGCATGTTTATCTTGCCTTTGCTGCTGTAATTTTACTCCTTCCACTGTTAAAAGTCTAATATGGGAAGCCATATCTCAGTGGTTAAGTGAAACAAATTGTTCAATCGGTCGTCATTCTTTCATGACATCAAGCAATAGTTTGCAGCTATTTAAAAGCTCCTTGCTTTGCATTCTAAAATTTTAAGTGACTACTGTACGGTGTATAGTCAGACTGTACAGGATATGTTGCAAACTGCTTAATCTGTTGAAACATACATGGATAGAATTTTCTAAGAAAATATAAATATTGTAAAAAATACCATTTTATTTTATTTTTCAGCGTTTTGTACATAAAATAAGAATTGAGAATTATCTTCAGGTTGATGTCACTGTCACTTTTGTTACTTTCTATCCATAGCACTTTTTAATTCAAGAACTTCACAAAATAAGAAACAGAGGAAAGAATGGGGTAGCTTTAGGTTTCTGCTTTTTTATTAGTACTGTATTTTTGCACACATTTTAATGTGAAATAAGTTTCAAACTGAGTCCAAAATGCACTTGCTTCCAAATAGATATAACTTGTAATTGAAATGTGTTGGGGAAGACTTGTTTAAAATTCTAGCACTGCCTGCATCAGAAGTTTCAAGGTAGTCTTTTTATTCATGAAATCTTTACCAGTGTTTGTTTACATAGACTATTCTTCTTCTTGTTGATTCATGCTGCACTAGAACTGTTCAAAATATAATATGGGATCCACAATGTTTTTTCTTTTCCACAGGAATTAAATAGCAAACTTGTATAATTGATCACATCAGGACATTTTGTGTTTCTTACACAAGCAAAAATTCGATGTTGACTCCTCCTTTTACAAAAATATTGACTTGTGTGTCGGTGAACTGCATGCAGGAAAATGCTATTACCATACAGAACAGTAAATCACATTACAGTTGAGCCAAAAGAATAAAGACTTCATTTTTTATTGTATTTAATTGTTCTGCCTTTGTTTTCATCACTAAAAACTGTTGGCTATCAAGAGGTGTTATGAAAATAAAATGGGAACATACAAAGTGTAAGAAATAAGGAGTAGTGATAAAAAAATTATAATACTAGATTTGCAAAAGTAATAAATTGAAGCCGTGTGCTTTTACAAAGATCTTCAATATGAATTGGACTTAACACTCTTCAACTTATTAATCCTGCTTAAAAGTATTCTTTAGTAGGATAATGTTTATGTGCACAACATGATTAAACCCTGTTTTCATGTCAGGCATTCTCAGACAACTAGAAAAAAACAGATGCTAAAGAAACTATCTAGCTATCAAGGCTGAAACCCAGTATGTATAATTTCAATGACGTTTTACATTTGAACTGAAAAGTTATTTTTGTGTGATAACAAAAATTTTGTTTACTATATGATTTGTAAAATAATCTGTTATTTTGCTGTAAGACATGAGGGGTAGAAGTCAGCAGAAACTTTGCAGGAAGTTTTGGTAAAGCATCAAATTTCTTTGGGTTTTTTTGGGGGGTTTTTTGTTGGTTTTTTTTTTATGTTTGGGTGCTGAATGCAATTATAATGTGAAAAATACTTTGATTTTAAACTTGTATGGTGAATTTACAGAGTACTCTTCACTGCCAGGGAGCTGCCATGCGTAGAGCAGTGCATACATACCCATGGAAGGGGCTGATACCAGAATCCAGGAGGTATATGTAGGACAGGCATTACAAAAGTGTTGGCAGTGGAACTGAGAATTTTGAGGGAATTACTATAAGTAAGTATTTATTGTGTCAGTCATGTCATGTGAATTACCTGCTCCATCTCCACTTTACAGAATTCCTCACGAGATGCTTAGAAGTATGTTGGAAAAATACCTGGTATCAAAGTATTTTTTTCCCCCCCTAACAGTGCTTCCTATGAGACACAAATCAGTTTCCTGAAAAACTGAGGGACAAGAAATTGTCATTAGGCTTTATTTTAACTACGTTATGTGAGTGTCTTCTCAATGCATTAAAGTTACATTTCATTTACATTGTTGCAAAGTCATCTCTGATTCTGTAAAACATGCTAAAATTGGTTCTGAATAAAATAGCATTTGCCACACTGAAAGCAGGAAAGATGATTTTTTTAGGTAGCAATCACATGTGAGTGCTATTTCTAAAAAGGATTTTTCTCTGTTGTAAAGTAATGCCCTGAAGGTAGGATACCCCGAACAAATTAAAAGCTAAGGAAAACATGCACTCATCCCAGGTGTGCAGACATGTATCTCTGTGGAGTATCAGGAAAACCAGACATAGCCAAAGCTTTACATGATGTGCAAGTCTTGGCTTTGGGAAAAACACTTCCCAATGGAGCAGCTGGATGATGCCCATCATCTCCCCACATTTTTCAACCACTAATGGTCTGTCAAGATTGCTTACACCAAAAATGGCTATTACTGTACTAATGTAGCAAGTTCTCAGGCTGCAGCGTTGCAATCTGATTTTCTGCCTCTGGCTATGAAAAACACAGTTGTCAGGGTAAGGTCTAGGATAAGAAAAGATGAGAGAATCTGAATTTCTGTAATTTAAGGACCAAAGCTATGGCTGTTTGGTTGGTGTTTTGGAGAGAAAGGTATTGAAAAAAATGCAGTTACATACAGTCGTGTGAATTAGACCATTCAGAAAATAATCATTCTTCTTCTTGCAGGGATTCATACTTAACAGGCAGCTAGTACAAATGAGAAACATAATTAAATGCCTCAGAACCGATAGGCAGGGATGGTTTTGCTTGGGCCCCTCTTCCCCCTTGTTTTTTTAGGTATCTGTAGATTTGCTGAGAACAGCTGCTAACAGGCTGCAAACCAGCTGTGCGCAGGTTCACCCTCCGCAGCCGCCTCCTGCATTTCACCCGTTCCGTTACAGAGGGCGGTCTGAGGTACGCAGGGTCTGCGCGCTCCCGTAGCACCATGAGCCCGTCCCTTCATGCGCGGCACGAAGCGGCGTGGGTCCCCCCGTGTCCCGTTCCCCCCTGCCCCGGGAGGCGGCCGCTGGGCTCCGCACGCCGCCTGCCGGCACGCGGCTCCCAGGGCCCCCCGCTCGCGCCGCCTCCCGGCTGCTCCGCGCGGTGCGCCTGGGCCAGCACCGCCCCTCGTCCGCCAAGGACTGCAGCGCGGCGGATGGGGGCCGCCTCCCGGGCAGGGCGGGTGGGTGGGTGGGTAGCGAGCGCCCGCTCCGAGCCCGGTGGCCGTCGGGTGCCTCGGGACCTGCTGGTGTTTGCAGCCGCGGGAGGCAGGTACGGGGAGCGTGGGGAGCGGAGCGCGGTGTGCGGGGCGTGTGGCCGCGGGTGCTGCCGCTGCCGGCGGAGCGCGAGCCCCGGGCGGCCCCTCTGCGCACGGCCCCGGCCCGACGCGTGCTGAAGCGGCCCGAGGGAGGGGGCCGGTGCTGCGCAGCCCGGGGCCCTGCGCCCGTGACGGAGGGAGGGCAAGGGGCCAGGCTTGCCCGTTACCTGCCGTCCGGGCGGCGGCAGCATTAGCTGGAGCGCCGGTCGTTCAGGTGAGGGCCCGTGAGCGCGCTGAGTGTTCCTGACCGCAGGGGAGGCTGTGGAGCAAGGGTGCACCCGTGGTTAGCCCAGGAGCTTACTTGGTGAGGAAGTAAGCGAGTGTGCGGTGGTTGTTGCGCTGAGAGAGCAGCTGAATGCACTGGATCCTCGCCGGTAAAACCGTTTGCCGTTCCTGGCGTTCCTGACACCGGGCACTCCCAGGGCTGAGGCGAGGTGGCCTGCGGCACTCCTCACGGCTCGGGGTTTCCGCTGTCCCCAGGCGCCGCGGGTGCCCCAGCCCCTTCGCTCCCAGCTGCACCGGGTGGCTCCTGCCGTGCCGTGCCGAGCCAGGCTGGGTAACGGTAGCGCTGGGTTGCCGCTGGCAGCCGGGCCGGCGGGCCTGCCTGCCTGCCTCACTGCGCGGGTGGCGGCCGAGCGCTGCGAGGGCAGCCCGCGGTAGCCCGCGTAGCCAGAGCTGTCCCCTGGGATAAACGGGAACCATTTCACACGGTTGCTGTGGCTCTGGGTAAATCCTGTGCTGCTGCAAGACTGCGCTCGTCCTGCCTAAGAAACTGGCCTGAATCTGCTCAGCGCAGCAAACTCCAGAGCAACAGATACCGCCCGTTCTTTCGTTGCCGGAGTAGGTAAGACAGACAAACTGTTGGGCAGTGGCTGGTCGTGGCTATTAGAGCTACAGAATAAATAGGCTGCTTCAGGAAGGAAGGCATGCTCCCTTCCCAGATTCTTTCACTCGTATGAGTGAATTGTACCCATCTGACTTCGCAGTGGCGTGTTTTACTGGGGGAAGGTTTGTTACCTGAAGTCCAGCACAAATGGTTGCACATCCACAGTTGTTGCTTTTGTTTCACCAGCGTGCGAGTAGGAGAATGAAGCATTTACGTAGCATGTGTGGAGAAAAATAAAGATCTAAGAATTTCGTAAATTTGAATGTATTTGGGAGGTGGTAAAGTAAATAAAGACACAAGAGCAAAGGTGCCAGAGTGGCATAGCCTAGGGTGGCTCCAGGACAATTTCTGTGCTCTTCAGTCTTGTCACAGGGAAGCAAGCTATATTAATCTCTTAAATAGCGCTTTTAATAATGGACTATGAGGAAAGGTCTGCCCTTTCTGTATGCCTGTTCTGTGGGGTTTTTGTTTTTTTTTTTGTTTTGTTCTAATATGTTATTTTTGTGCTTATTGCATGAAGCATAATTCAGGTTAGCCTCGCTAGTTGGGGGTGGCTCACTGAAAATCTCATCTATCGTTTCTTTTAGAGAATGCAAGAAAGAGAATGAAAACCAGGGGACTCGGAGAGAATATTTCTGTTTATCTTTGCGACTAAGCATCCTTTATTTTAAAGTGTTCTTGTGTGGAGCTCTTTAGATCTGTCCGGCTTTCATAATGAGATAAACACAACTTTCTGCAGTATGTGGTGTAGTGAAATCTATTTGTAATTTGAGTTGGGTAGTCTCAGATTCCTGGGTTATGAAGCATTTCTGTGTGGGCTGGCTTCTTCACTTGATGGGGACCCTTACTTGCGCTTGCAGCATGCAGTGTCACCTTACTGTGAATTTATCGTTTTTATAGGTCTTGTGCTTTACTGCTTAGACTTTGGATTCTGTCAGGTCATTCTAATGACAATTTAATACCATTTTCTGCCTTTGTGATTGCATAGCAACAAGCTTGGAAAAAATAAGCAACAAGCTACTGTAGGAGGTTGTAATTGTGTAGTTACAACACATATCTGCTATTGTAAATTGTTGTACTTTGGAAACAAATAGCCTTGTAGAGAGGCTGCAGATCGGAATACAGCCCAGTTTGGTGTTTGTCACACTGATAGTAGAGCACTAGAAGTAGCAGCTCGCTTTAACCACAGACAGATGTTACGACACTGATGTAATACATTGATTCACTTGTTCAAAGGGGGGGGGGGTGAATGGGGTTGAACTGGGGTTTGTTTTCTTTCTAAATAGCCAAGTATAAATAGGGCAATCTTCTACAGGTGGTTGATGGTGACTAGTTCAGAGAAACAGTGAGCCAGAGGACAAAGGGAGTTGGATGTCCCTGGCAGCGAAGACATCTGCCTAACATTTGTATGAATTGAGAAATGCAGAGCATCCATATTACTGAAATAATGTCTTGGCAAATAGATGCAGTGTTAAGTGAAAGACTGATATATGCAGTAAAATGAACTAGAAGATTAAGTATTTTCCTGTGTTTTTTACTATTTGTAGTATACTTTTTTGTACAAGTTACTTTCTTACTGCACAGCCCTTTTTCCTCACGAGTCACCACTCAGGAAAAGATACTGGTATTTTTGCTAATTCTAAAAACTCATCAAATGAATAATGTCACCCCATTCTCGGTATAAAATTTTGCCATTAGAAGCTTTGCATACTTGATTGTTTCACTTTGTTGTAAACTGCCTGGCTTTTTAAGCCCAATTTAAATACTTTTGCAAGGCATAATAAAGATGCAGGTGTCACCTCCCTCCCCCCATCCATCATCCTGTTTACCTATGACTTTGTCAGGCAAAAATGAAAAAGCCTGTTGCATTTCCCAGGTGTGACTACACTCTCCACTGGAAGTGCCTTCCATTACTATGAATGTCCTCCATTATTTGATGATTTGTCCAAGCATTTCACCAGATCTGCGCAGTTCTTTGCCAGGGCATGCAGGCTAGGTCAAAAAGGAGAATGGGCATGGCTAAACTGTAGGCAGCTGCTCTAATCTGTGCTCTGGAGCAGGGGATGAAATGAAGAGTTAATCAAAACTAATTGGTTTCAGTGGTGCTGCGTTCTGTGTAATGTGCTGTCTGATAAGCAAGTGTTAGAACAGATAAAAAAGTATGTTTTTAAGAACAGATAAAAACGTATTTCCTAATTAACGGTTCTGCAGAGCCATCTGGAACCATGAACTGCAGACAGGACTTGTACTTAGTTTCCAAGGTTTCTTTTTAAAGTAATTTTTCATAATCTGATACTTAAGTAGTTATAATGTTAAAATAAAAATGTATTTCGATTATATATTGAGATTGCTTGGATGTGCAAAGGCTATTTTTGCAAATACTGTTCTGCAAAACTGTTTTCTCCAGGGATCTTCCCAGCGTTGTGGTTGTGTTACAAATCAGCACATGGCCTACAGGTCACACCATTTCAATGCAGTACTTCTCATCTGGCATTCTCGAGACATTTTATATCATACACATTTGACAGCAAAATAAATCTAGCACCTCTGTAAGATTTATAATGGGGTGCCAAAAAGGGTATGTTTGTAATATGAATTCCATGTTATTACACAGATCCTTTGATCAGCTGGTTGGTTTTTTTACTTACACTTCTGGGAACTGTTTGTGTTCAAGTGGGAATTGCATGACTCTAGGTTTGACACTGATTTTTCACTTTGCTTTGAAGTGCCAGCAGCCTTCTCAAAAGGCTTGATATTCTATTTTAGTAATCAAACGTTAATTTTTGTTACCTGGTGAGAACACAGATGCAAAGGGCAAATTGCATGTTAACTAACCTTGAAATACTGTGTTAAACAACTGCATTATTGTAGATCTTGCTTTATACAGCCACTCTTACGCAATATTCTTCTTTTGTGTGCCTATCAGCAAGTGCTTTAGGATTATTTCTGTTGCTGTTGTGTGTTTTTTTGTTGTTGTTGTTGTTTAGGGATCTGTTTATTGTCTTGTGTGTAGATGAACTGAGCAATATAAATCATGAGTGTACACTTTATACCAAGTATATCTGGAAAAGACATACGTACAAGTTGGTATTCTTGAATTGGACGTAGTAAGTCTTAACCACTAATTTGCTTACCTTCCTTTGTATAAACAAAATATATATGAGCAGCTTTTAGTGAAAATTTGCAAAATGCTTATGGAAGGAGAGTCTAGAAGTAAGATTTGAGGAAGCATTTTGTTTTCAGGTTGCAAATATCCAAGCGATTTTGATACAAGAACCTGGACTACTGGTAATTTCCCAGCAGACATGTTTCTGTTGTAGCCTTGCTATGTCATGACTGGCTTTTTTTGCAGTTCCCATGGCAACGAGGATTTTTGATCTGCAAAGCAGAATAATGTGTATGGTTTGAGGAGGTATATTTTTTTTTTATTATTATTACAGAGGAAATCTTGATCCATGAAAACTGATCAGGCACTCTGCTGTCCCCCCCACCCCCCCACCTCACTCCTTAATAATCTGTGTTTTGCCCATACGATTACATTTAAATGTGAAATCCTGACAAGAATGCGGCTAATTGTTCTATTTTTTGACAAAGCATAAGAGATGGTGGAAAATCTGTAAAGGCTTACTGTAGTGGTAGCATGGAAAACGTGTCATCTTCCAGGTGGAGTCTTGACAAACAGAAGGCCATTGTACATGTATATAAATTTTAATGCGTATATATTTGTGAGCATTGTGTATGCACATAAGGAGGAATGAGAGTTCAAGTTGCTCAGGATTTGTGTTGGCTTCTGCTAATGTTTTCTTTGGCTTCGACTCATTTCCAGGATGTATTCATAAAATATTTTTCAAGTGGACTTACGTATTTTAACTAAAGAATCTCAAAATACTATACCCGATTCACAAATAAAAAAATTGCTAACAGTGGTAATAATTTTGTGTGTGTGCCCTGTATCCCTCACATTCTCAAATGAACACATGGGTAGCATGGAAATTAAATAATTAACAGGAGAACCCGCCATAGAGTAACTATGCTTAAGGCATGGGTTGTTTTTTCTAGTTTTCTTTGTTAGATTTCTTTTTGAGCTCTCTCTCCAAAAAGAAGCCAGTTGAGATTTGTTAAGTTCCCTCCACACCCACTTTGGTTTTGTTTGTGGTTTTCTGCAACTGGTAAGAAAGAAAATGGGAACAATATAGTTATTGAAACAAACAGCATAGGCAAAGGAGGTAATTACCATTTATGTTGCAAAAGCCCTCTCAATAGTGCATGTAAGAAAGATATGTTTGTAACACCTGAAAGGCAATTTAAAGATGTATTAAAACCCAATTTGGAAAGTCAAGTTGGCTGCCACTGGCCTGCTGGTTTTCATGTTGTTTGGTCTGGGAGACCTCTCTCCCACAGCCAGCATCACCGTACACACAGGTAGGATAATTCTGAAATCATGAAAAGGAAAAAAACCACTGCACTGATCTCTGCAAGTGAAGCTACTCATCCAAAGACACGCAGTTATGCTGGAGAAGTATTGTGCAGGTGTAGGGCAACCTGGTAATAACTTCATCCAGACACTTACTTGTGAAAGACTTTTTTCACTAGTGCCATCACCTGTGTATGCCATAGCTGTGACAAAGTAACTTTCATAAACAAGAGACAGAAATTGAGCTTAACACCCATACCCAGACATAAATACCTTGGATGAATATCAGGGTTTTTTCAAGTGAAGCTACAAGTTCTGAAATTACTGTATTTTTTTTTTCTCCCCACTCCCCCAGCCTTCTAAGAGATGTTACTGAATAGGGGAGGTACATGTAACTTAGACCTCTGTCACTCTTCTCAGGAACAACTTTCAAGTCAGTTCAGTGTTTACATTGAAAAAACAGCTTAGAGCCTGCAGTAGTGTTTCATCCATAATGCTGCATGTGATCCTGGAGTATCTTTATGTTTGGGAATTCAAGAAAATCGAGATATGAAAACTGGAATTTTGAACACATGTCTGCAAAGATTTATGGCAACTGATAGCATCTGGCAGTGTATTGCGTAACACCCCCTCCCCTGCCTCCCCCCACAGCCTCAGCCTATTTGTAAGAGCTTGAAGGTTTATTTTGATATTTGCTTTTCCTGGCTTTGCTTGTAACCCTAGGCAGTGCAGTGTTTCACTGAATAATTTCACAAAATCATAGAATATCAGGTTGGAAGGGATCTCAAGGATCATGCGGTTCAACCTTTCTTGGGTAGGCATAACCTAGACCAGACATCCCAGCACCCTGTCCAGCTGAATCTTAAAAGTATGAAAAGTTGGGGAATTCACCACTTCCCTGAGGAGATTATTCCAGTAGCTGATTGTTCTCATTATGAAAAATTTTCCTCTTATGTCCAGTCAGAATCTCCCCAGGATTAACTTGTGCCAGTTATCTGTGATCTTTTCAGTGTGCCTCCTTGTATAAAGGGAGTATCTGTCTTCTTTGTAGTCACCATTTAAATACGGTATTTTGTCCAGTGCTCCTTGAGAATTCAAGAGAAGTGATGATTTCTAGCTTGGACTTTGTTTGAGAAACGTGAAGTTTAGGAGAAGGGATCCCTTAAATGTAGTAAAAGAATAAGAAGAGTTGTGAATTGCAGTATCAGATCTATTATTTATGGAGAGGATGTGGGGCTGGTGATCCTGCGTGAAGCTGGCTGAATAGGTCAAACAGCCAGCTTCTGCATCTCTGTTGAGACACCATTAGGAGGAGTGACAATGCGATGACATAATCACTGATCCCAGATTGTTCTCAGCTATAAATCCTCTGGTTGCAGTCTCCACTGTTCCTCAGCATGTGCCGTTCACGTTTAAGGGCTTTTCAGATCATCTCTACCACCATCTGCTACATAATGGAAACAAAACAATTGTGCTGTGTGTGGAGCCAGCTGACTCCCTGAGCAGAGATGGAGGTTTGCAAAATACATCTTGGCTCTGAGAACTTGTTTGTCTGGTTGGTCTCATTGACATACTGTGCACTAGTCACTAGGCTGTTGTTATGGATGAAAAATAAACCAAGGTAACGACTCGCAGGGACATACATGTTTTTCAAGCAGGTCAGATACTGCATAAAATATTGTGTATTCTCATGCTTGTGTGCAAGAAATACTGCATATCCTAATGTCTCTCTAATTAGAAGAAGAGAACGCCAGTCTGTATGTGAAGCATCTTATCAGCATGAATATATTGGTAACAGTTGTCCTGCATGGGCATTAAAGATAACAGGATTTCTTAACTGCAAGTATTCACTAGGTGTCAGTGCATGATCACACTGAACTGATGTTGTCAATGAGTTCTTTCAGGATTGTGGTGCCTTAAAGAAAGTAGCTACTTTTGTCTACAGAATGCAGTGTGGTTTAAATTTAAGAACAACCAATGATTAATTCAGTCTTGTTTTATAGGAGCAGTCTGATAAAAATGCTGATTTAGAAACAAACCCCACCATGTTTTGTGCTTAATAAATGTCATTTAAGGACTTACAAATAGCCCTTGTTGATCTTTATGTAGCTTTCTTGTCAGTATCTGGTGTATTACTGATCAAACACTCTATGTGATAATGATGCTGCTCCCAGGTGTGACTAAAATTCCTATTAAGATGAGGAAAAATTACAGTTTTCATAGTGATACGTTATCTGTATCACAAACACATTCACATAATTACTTGCAAAGCTGTTTTCCTTAAGGGATGTAAAAGATCGAGTCTGTAAATATCAATTGAAGTGGAGGAAGACCCAATGAATATAGCTGAAATTTCCTGGATTTCTGTAAGAAAATTTTGTTCTCTTGCCATGTCACGTCACTGGAATGGAATATCATGTGGATTAGAATATCTTGTATTACTTGCATCACAGTATTACATTTTTAAAAATTATTTTAAAGCTTATTTGAATTCATAATGTTTAGTCTAGTGCTAGTGATAGATGACTAGGGAATGTATCTTTTCAATAGAGTGAACAGCATTAATTTAGGGGTTTAAATTGTTACAAAATGGGTATTTTCTGTCTTGTATGTGAAAGTATTCAGTGAGAACTATGTATTAGTAGGTCAAAATAGCAAAGATAGTAATTCACTTGATAAATGCAGATATTTGAAATGGCTTTTGTGTACCTTCCGGTTAGTACTGAACTTTCCCTATTGTATTGTAAACCATAGCACATGGTGAATGGTAAAAACATTTACATGTTACTCTTTTATATCTGATCTATTTACAAGTGAGGCCTTTTTTAGCACTATTCCCTGGTACCCTAAGGAAAGTGTTAATACTTGTACTAATAGTTAAGAGAAGTAAGCTTGATGGCAAATACACACTTTTGATTTATGATGAACGCTATATTGGTAAATATTCAGTATGCAGCAGAAATACTGATGTGGTTGTTTGATGGCCAACCTTCAGTAGTTTCTCTATTGTTACAGCTGTACAAGAGGGCCATCTTTGGTGCCATCTTTGTTTATTCATACCACTTAACGGTCAGATAGAAACTATCTGATTGTCAGACAAAGGCATATTTCTTCCACCCTGGTGTCCCTACAGTTACATCATGCAGTGACATTTAAGCAGTGCATCTTTCATCATGGGACCTGCCTGGCCAGATTTTAAGGCAAATTTTGATCGAGCTTGTCTAAGAAGGTCCATAAGACATATGGTAGAAAGGCCGTAGAGATTAAAATAGACCATTGTTCAACATACACTTTTCCCTTACACAGACATACTGAATATAAACACATATAACAACTTCTAAATAAAGGAGAGCTTGAGTGGCTTCTTGTTACACGTGGCTTCTTGTTACATATGGCTTTCTGCGTCTTTGAACATTGAATGAAAACACATTCTCCATCTTTAGTTGCTTGTTAACTTCCACCAGAATTGTTGTGTACTCACAATGATGCAAAATCAAACAGATTCTGTCACTGTCTTAAAAAAATGTTCCTAACTAAGGTATAACAATTTACACGAAATGCTGATTTTTCCTTTCAGTGACAACTTTGGGATTCTTCCAGGACCTCTTTTAAGAAGCTTATCTATCTGAAAAGAGATCTCTGCCCAGTGACAGAATCTTTATCTTCTCTTGTTTGATGTGTCTTGAGAAATTTGTTTAAAAGAATTCGAGATGCTTGCTTTCTACTGTACTGCTTTCTATTGCTAACTGTGACATTCTGTTGGTATGGTTCCTTTGAAGCTTATGATTCTATAAAGCATTTTCTTGCAGGCCTCCTGCTGCACTGAAGGTGATTAAAAAGGCATTTGCAACTCAGGAAATCAATTTGATGGTTGTCTGCAGCT
This sequence comes from Lathamus discolor, assembly GCF_037157495.1. NCBI lineage: Eukaryota > Metazoa > Chordata > Aves > Psittaciformes > Psittacidae > Lathamus > Lathamus discolor. The sequence goes on along the minus strand of NC_088886.1, from coordinate 90,610,756 downwards.
GCAACTTTTAAAGTAATGCATACTGTGTTTTTAGCATAGAAAACAGAGCTTGTGTTTCTGCAAAATACAGAAAGAGAAATTTGGTCATCTTGCATTTCACTGGGGTTTCCACCTTGCTGAAATGGACATACTAGCACAGTAGGATGTCTGAATTTCTGAGCTGCTTTAGAGTATAGGCAGCTGTGTGCACGAAGCACTGAACCCCCTTCTGTGGACTGTTTAACGTAATAGTTTTCTCTTTACCTATGATAGACATGTGCTTATTTAAAATGGTTGACAGCATTTCCTAGCAAAGTGAGAGACTTGGTTACTGTTCTTTCCTCTTCCTGAAGGTGTTCAAATCCACCCCTGCATCTTATAGAAATGTACCATAATTGACAAGCTATAAAATAATTTGGGGAAGAGAGTGCTAAACAGGGGTCTTTCTTTCATTTTGGGTGATACTGGGTGAAAAGAGGAATAACACTCTTAACTTGATATTAGGCCGTTCATTTGTGTGGAAGGATAGCATCAGCAGCACTAGGGAAGAAGCATGAGTACTACCAATAGAAACAATGATGCATGGTGTAAAGGAGGAGCTCCTTCAGTGACTTCTGCAATTAGATTTTGCAGAAGTGTATTTTAAAATTCAGTACTTGCATTGGTAGAAATGTAAAACCGTGTTGGTTTGGGGGTTTTGTTTGTTTGGGTTTTTTTTTAACCAGATTATGAAAAAAATACATGGTTTATGTTTGTATAATGTACTTGAGGACCAGATTAACCATTTGGTCCTTTCTCTTTAATCACTGGTTGGCATATGGATGTGCAGGTAATGGAAAATCTGAAACAGAAGAAGGGTGACTTTCAAATGGGTAAAAAGTTGTGGGGAGAAACACATTAAGGGTGCTAGAACACTGTGCATGTGTTTGGAATTGGGATAGTAGGACACAGAGCATGATTGATCCAATATAAATTTAGTTGATTTTTAATTTTATTCTTTGAAAGTTGAGAGTTGCCCACAATGCTAACTTGGGATCAGCATCTAATGTTCAGAGGAAATGTATTTTGATATTATCCCTGTTCTTTATGTTTTCCCACTTTTCCTATCTGAATTAGATGTTTGTAACTAACTGCAGTATAGTTGCTTAGGCTCAGAATATGTGGCTTCATCCATTTATGTTTCTGGACTTTTCTTGCAGTATAGATATCTCAAAGAACTACTGACCACTGTCAAAAAAGAAAATATTTATGGTATCTGTTATTTAACAAACTTGCAAGAACATTTCAATATACACACATGCACATATGATTTCTTCAGTCAAATGTCAGGCATTTCCTCTAAATGCAGGTTTGGTAGCAACATCTGTGGGAAACAATTACTGTGAGCATTCCATGTAAACCATGCTTGCATTTGAATAGGAACTTTGATCCCATGGTGGAAATATAGGTCTTAAAGACTAATTTTGTAGTTTCTTCATCAATAAAATCCCTTATTAATGGTCCTAATGGGGGAGGAGAGAGTGTTTATACTTTGCATGTATGGTCTTTGGTATTTATTAATTATTAATAAAAAAGTAAAGTCTCCAGGCAACCTGAGACACATGGCAGCATATTTTTTTAGGCATCTTTATGCATAATTGCCAGCTAGCTCAGAACTGCATCGACTTAAAATCAGCTTAAAGTTTTCATTAAGTCGGTGCATTAGTAGAGGAGAAAGGAATATAAATAAAAGAAGAAACTAGTCTAACCTGCAAAATAAGCAGAAAGAAAAAGAATCCTTATTAATCTTTCAGGTATTCAGCTGTGGTGACAAAGTAAAAATCTCATAAGGTGCCTGTCATAGCAGTGAAAAGTGTTATTCCTCCCTGATCTAGCTGTCAGTCTGTGTCTGTGTGCCTTCCAAAAGGGGTAGTACCTCATCTTTTTTCTTACTGTGCTGTGTCAGCATTATGCTCCTCACTTGAGCAAATATGGCTGAACACCAATATTTTTTTTTTTTACAGCTAATAAAAATTGGGTTAGTAAACTTGTTCAGGTTTGCTTTATATTTCCTTTCAGTCATGAAGTCTAGATTATGGTTCAAAAGAAACTTGGTTTTAACATCTGATGTTTTAGGCTTGTGTACTGTTACTTAGTTGTGAGAAGTCAATTGCTGTTTTTTGGGAAGAACTTACATGACTTAGTTGTTGGTGTGTAAATAAGGAAAATTGGAAATACTTTCCGTGCTAGAAAGTACTTTATAAGATAGTCATAGATGAGTTAATGGAATTCCACATATACTTTCGTGCTTTGCTTAGCTTTTTCTGTCATTTATTCTACCACTTGTGATTTCACTGAAGGCAGATGACTGTACTCTTGAGCTGATTGAAGAAATATAAATTGATCTTGGAAAGTGGGTGGGAGTCTGAGGAAGTTGAAATTTATGTAACTTACATTTCGGAGAGATGAAAATTAGTCTGCCTTGAATATGCTATTAAATTTTGCCCTGAGATTTGTCCCAGCCTGGCCCTGTTTTCATAGAGGTTTCTGGTTTTGTTGTGGTGAGGTGTGTTTTTTGTTGTGGTGTTGTTTGGTTTTGTTGTTTGTTTTCCACAAGTTATTTATTTATTTATTTTTAAGAGGAAAGGAGAATTTGTTTTAGTTTTGCTTGGGTTTGTTTATCGAAGAGTAAAGAAAAACTCACCTGTTGTAACAGACGTATGGCAGTACTGTTTCTCTTAGAACTAAGGAAGGAGCTAACTGCTTTTGGCCTGCACAAGAAGTGTAGTCTTCCCACACACACACACCCCCTTCGCCCTCCAACAGTTTTTACAGCTTCTTGATAGATAATTCCTACTAAACTAAGGCGTATTCAAGTGCCAGATCCACTGACCAGCATAGACACTTTGTAGCATCCTTGCGTGCCATATAAAATGGGCTCTGTCCGTTACTGTTCTGAACTGGCACAGCTGCTTCAGAGGTGGCACAGCATTCAAGGTTCTATTGAAGAGTGAAAGCATATCAGTGCTGTGGTAAAGTATTCCTGTTCTTCATTCCTGAAGCAGTTTCGATTTTCAAACTAAAGGGTGATGTGTTTTCACTCTGTATCGCCCACAATTATCCAGCTGCTTCTCCAACCTAACAGTCATCCCTTTAGGCTTCATTAAATGCAGTCGGTAGGGCATTGAAGCCAATATAGCTTGTTGTTTGGCTTCTGCATTTTAATATGTTGCTATTTTGGACTGTGGAGCCCTGTTTTTCTAAGACTCATGGAAGTTATATCACACACATCCTATCCAATAGCTTCTTATTAATTAAACCTCAGACTACTGGAATCCTACGTGCCTTGAGACATTTCTAAGGCTAGTAGGTGATGGCATCTGTCCACAACTTGTGAGAAAGAAATGTCAGTTCTCCATTTGTTTTCAGTCATAAATCATAAGTAATTTTCTTGCAATGGCAGCAGCTTAAAATTAAGGAAATCTTGGCCTGGATTTCATAGTCAAGCATCAGTGGGTTCCGGTTCTTTTGACCACACAGGAATTTTCCAGTCAGCCACCCTGAGTGCACACTAGTAAGTCATACATAGTTAATTTGTCATTTTCTTCTTTTTAACTCTGTCAGTGTTTACTGTGCTTGGGGACCATGCTTACACAGGTCTTAATGACACTGGATCCTGAGTTGCCACATGAAATTGGCAGTGGCAGTCAAATGCACGTAGTCTTTTGATGCCTTGCAAGCTTGGTCACTCCTTCTTCAAGGATCTTTCCACAGACATGTAGGATGCTGGGAAACAAGGTGTTACAATGTCTCTTTCCATTCAGGAAATCTAGTAGATCTAACCCGTGGATTGTGACATACCTTCTTGGCATCTTGCTAGTAGAACAGTGAATAAGATCCTTATTTCTAGACCATGCATGAAAAAATCGTTCCGATGTCCTAGTTACAATCTTTCAGGAAAGTGATTATTCTGTAGGAAGTCTGAGCTCTTCCAGCATTAATCGACGACGTGATAACTCTTTTGCTCTTGAGCTGGGCAGTAGCCACCATTTTTCTTAGGCAAATGCCTGATCCTGCAGTAAGTTGCCTGGTGCAAATCGGTAACAAATGGGTAACAGTCTCAAATGTCTGCCTATATCTTTCACTTAATATCAAGCTACACCTGTGTCTTCATTAAGCAGAGTATTAGAGCTATCTCGCATTTAACAGAAGAGATCTACCGTAACTGGCTTCTAATGAAGGACTATGTGATCAACTATCACAGTTACATAGCGTGATGATACCTGCTGGGAACCATGCAATGTATGAATGCCTGCAAGGAATAGGGAGTGGAGATTGAGGGAGGTGTTATTACCAGTAAGCTGAGTTCTTTGAGATATGTAAATTTACAAGGACCCTTTGCCCCTGGCCACTGTTTCCCTTTCCTTCTCTCCTACTTGTGAAGATTTGTGTTTCAGAAGAAAATAAAATGGTGCAGAAGGTGCTACCTGGTATCCTAAACTTGACAGCAGGCAGAAATCAGCATAACATATACTCAGTGGCAGAAGGAAAAGGTGGTCTAGTCTTGAAGTGGATATACCTGTGAACCATAGGAAACCACAGTTACTGATAAGCTCTCATCCCCATCTCAGTATGTACCTAGTTTTTCTTTTTCAAAATTTGAAATAAAGGCCATTAGTGAAAAACTGGATGCAGAATTTAACAAATTAAGAATCTGCTTTAATATTGAATGTTAACAATGTTGCAAGCAGCTTTTAGTATTGATTTAGCTTTAAAGAACTCCTCTGAACTCCTCTGTCTTTCACAAAATCATAGAATAGTTAGGATTGGAAAGGACCTCAAGATCATCTAGTTCCAACCCCCCTGCCATGGGCAGGGACACCTCACACTAAACCATGCCACCCAAGGCTCTGTCCAACCTGGCCTTGAACACCACTAGGGATGGAGCATTCACAACTTCCCTGGGTAACCCATTCCAGTGCCTCACCACCCTTACAATAAAGAACTTCTTTATATCCAATCTGAACTTCCCCTGTTTAAGTTTTACCCCTTCTCCTATCACTACAGTCCGTAATGAATAGTCCCTCCCCAGCATCTTTATAGCCCCCCTTCAGATACTGGAAGGCTGCTATGAGGTCCCCACGCAGCCTTCTCTTCTCCAGGATGAGCAGCCCCAACTTCCTCAGCCTGTCTTCATACAGGAGGTGCCCCAGCCCGCTGATCATCCTCGTGGGCCTCCTCTGGACTTGTTCCAACAGTTCCATGTCCTTTTTATGTTGAGGACACCAGAACTGCACACAATACTCCAGGTGAGGTCTCACAAGAGCAGAGTAGAGGGGCAGGATCACCTCCTGTGACCTGCTGGTCACGCTCCTTTTGATGCAGGCCAGGATACGGTTGGCTTTCTGGGCTGCGAGCGCACACTGAAGCTGTCGCATGTTCATTTTCCCATCGACCAACACCCCCAAGTCCTTCTCTGCAGGGCCGCTCTGAATCTCTTCTCTGCCCAACCTGTAGCTGTGCCTGGGATTGCTCCGACCCAGGTGTAGGACCCTGCACTTGTCATGGTTGAACTTCATAAGGTTGGCATCAGCCCACCTCACAAGCGTGTCAAGGTCCCTCTGGATGGCATCCCTTCCCTCCAGCATATCAACCGGACCACACAGCTTGGTGTCATGGGCAAACTTGCTGAGGGTGCACTCAATCCCACTGTCCATGTCAGCGACAAAGATGTTGGACAAGACTGATCCCAACACCAATCCCTGAGGGACACCACTCATTACTGGTCTCCAGCTGGACATTGAGCCATTGACCTCAACTCTGCGTTCGGCCATCCAGCCAGTTCTTTATCCACCGAGTGGTTCATCTATCAGACTGATGTCTCTTCAATTTAGGGACGAGGATGTCATGTGGGACAGTGTTGAACGCTTTGCACATGTCCAGGTAGACGATGTCAACTGCTCTACCCCTTTAAGTCTTTAAGTAAGTAGTTCATGGTTCTAGAAAGGAAACTGGTTTCTGCAATTAAGAAGCAAGCATGGACCAGATAGGGGATACAATAGAAGAGAGAAAAATAATCTGATAAACCAGAATAGCTGCAAATATTTTTGATTAAAAAAAAAAAGTTTAAAAAAGCATAAGGCCTAAAGAGAAAGATAACTGGACTGCTAAGAGAGCCTACCAAAGGAGGGGAGTGGATCCAATCAGCTCTTCTAAAGGAAGTGGATGAAAGCAGATACCATGTCTAGTTTTAGTGGTGTATGTTATGAAATACAAGAGATTTGTTTGAGGTTCTTGTTACTAAATAAGCTGTGTCAGTTCATCTTTACAATAAGGGTTGTCTAAAGCCTTAAGATAAACACAGGTTCTATTTGTTTTTTCCAGTATCCCTGAGTGTGGAAGTGAGCATAGTTTAATCTTCATCATAAATAATTTATACTGTATGTATTTGTGTGATATATATGATATGTGATACAGACTACTACATCGCTATATATGTCATACACACTAAAGTGTCATTTTATTTGATTCCCATGGGTCTGTGCAGCACCTCTCAACTTTTTGTCCACCTTAGCTTATCAGCATCTCTGGAGTGGGAAGTAAAATCTTGACGTATAAGCCTGGATGTCACAAAGAGCTGTGAGTTGCAAGTGAAACCTGAACTGGGATCCACAAATAGTTTGTAATGAACCAAACCAAGTCAGGAACTGCCTTCACCCCTGATGGCATAGCTGTACAGATTTAGTCAAAGGACCCTGGCAGCCTTGCAGTTTCTTATTTCAACTTACTTATATTCTTTTAATTCTTTTTAATAATTCAACTTACTTAATTCTTTTAATATTCTTTATTCTTCATTCTTAATTCTTTTAAATTTAATAATTCTTCTAATATTCAACTTACTTATATTCTTTTAATACTTTAAGTTCTTTTAATTTACTCGGTCAGTACCATTACCGGGCATGGCAGAGTGGATTACTGTAATTTGTATATACCTTCTAAATTTTTTTCTCTGAAGCTTTTGTCTGGAAGGAGGTGATCCATGAACGGATTGCCAAAAGAAGCTTAATTCTTTGATTGAAGGAAATACTTCAGTAGTAATAGATGTACTCCAGGAAAGGGGCAGTGAAGAATCATCAGGAACCTGCTTCCTGATAAAGTCTTCCTTTTGTCCAGTGTAATAGCTCTGGAAAGAGAAAAAAACAAAACCAAAGACAACCAACCAAACAAAATCCCTGTATATTGTAAAGGAGCGTTAAATATAGAGAAGTTAAAGCTGAAATAGCCAAACTGATACAAGCACACTGACTCATCTCTTGAGTTGCATCAGGGACTAGGTACAAATGTGGATTCAAAAAGGATCCAATTTCCCTTTCTCCGTCTCTCTGTATATGTGATTAATTAGTCCAATAACGGCACTTGGAGCCGGAAAGCACTGTTAAGACTTTGCAGGTGGTGTCTCTGGAAAGCGACATTTGGGTTCAGGTGCCGTGCTGGGGAGCGGCCAGGGCAGCCTGGAAAGGGCAGGAGAGCCAGAAGCTGAGGGCAGCCCAACGGTACTGACAGGGCAGTACAACAGCCAGGTGGAGGGGTAGCTGCCAGGCTGAGACAGGAGCTGTAGTGAAGAGGCAGGTCTATGGTCAGCCTCTTGGGGCCTGTGTCAAGCAGGTGCCTGGCCAGATCCAGGCATGGCTGCAGCCAAGTGGTAGCATTGCTTGGGCAGGGCCAAGGGCGAGAGGCTGAATTTTAGCGCAGCGCCCTAGCAAAGGGTGGGCAAGCCCACAGCGAGGCTGCTTGCTCCCTTGCTCTTCCAAGGCCACCAGCTGTGCTGTCTGTAAACTGGCCTTGTGCCCAGGAAGCCAAACCTCACCTCGCACAGGGGAATGTCCTCAGCGCCCCGATCTGTTAGCAGAAATGAATTTCATATATTTAAAATTCATTTATCAAGCAAGTGACTTAATTTTTGGTGTGCAAACTGGGGCAGATTTCACAAGGACTGATGTTATGTAAAATTCTGAAGAAACTGGTGAGTGTAGGCTACAGATTGCACAGATGCTGCTCTGCTGGGGAGAGCACAGCACTTGTGAGGGGGAAACATCAGCCTATTTAATGATGGTAATTTTTTGTAGCAAGGCTATTTGTGTTTTATTTAGAAACACTGACTGTATTAGAGTTGATTCATTCTAAGCCTATTTTAGGGGTGTTGGGTTTTTTGTTGTTAATAACCTCCTTTTTTCATAGTAGATTTTGCAGGGCGTTCTGATTTACTTGTTTGTACTGCCCATTTCTCTGTGATTACTTATTCTGATAGTGCTTCAGGGCTGGAACAATGTTGCACTTTCCATCTGTACTGAAAAGATTTCTATTTAGTCCCGTTCTGATGCTACAGTTCTGTATGCCTGTGCGTTTCTCTCAGCAGTCAGGCTGCTTGAGAGGTGGAGCCTCAGTGCTCAACTCCCACATTTCTTTCTACAGATAAAAGAGAAAATAAAGTTGAAGATGTCTTCCAGCCAATTGCTTACCAGGACAGAATGTCTGGTTAAGTTTTCCTTGGTCTTCCCCACAGTTCCTTTCCACTAAACAAAATGGTATTAGCACAGGATCATAGAACAGTTAGGGTTGGAAAGGACCTCAGTCTGAAACCTAATAGTTATTTTAGGTTTCTAATGCTTCCAGGAATGGATTTCATTTTTTCCAGGCATCTAGGAAGAGGTTTTATGTTAAAATGAGGTAATCTGATTAAAAAGACACCTACTTTACTTGTTAAGGCAGAATCTGAATTTTATACACAGGATCCACTGGCAGTTTGTTATAAGACTAATGGCTAATTTTTTCAGAAGCTAAACCAGCTATTACTTTATAGTGAAAGTATGCTAATTGCTATAATCTTGCTGTGGCTAAAGACTGATAGTTCAGTGAAGAGGATAGATGCTCTTATTTAGAGGAATTCACAGTTAATTTTATTGGAAAGCCAGAGCTGAAGATGGAAATTTGTAAACACAAAGGTATTTGTCAACCTCTGCTGCTTAACATTCTCCATTCAAGGGGAAATCCTGGACTACAAATGCTTTGATGTGGCAGTAAACATTACCTTAGCTAAGACTGAAGACTCATTACTGATTTCAATTTTAATTAAACTATCATGAAGTAAACCTGATGCTGTTGTTTTCAACTGAGCGGAAACCTAATTTATGTGGATATAGACAAAATAAAAGTTCCCTAATATTGGAAAGTGATTTTTGACTAAAAAGGCTACAAATAATAGCCTGTTTGAAGCACAAAAATTGAAAATGGTTCACCCAGTCATTTTTTTTGCATTTGAATTTTTATTTAGGTAGAAAGTTTTGTATGGATGAAGTTCATGCGGTACACTGGATTTTGGCTACTGTATTATAAATTCAGTAAAATAAATGCATGCACATCAATTATATGGGTAGAGCTTTGCATATAAAACTTCAAGAAAAAGTATCTAGGAATTATTCTCTTTCAGGTATTTCATAAATAATGCCTCAAACAGAAAATTTATATAGTAGGAAATTACTGGCATCCATCTCTGATTTATTCTTATTTGCACTGATAATTCAGAGTCTTGCATTCTATAAAAGCACCACTGTTATTTTGATAAACACAAAATTTCCTGAAGACACAGCAGCACTCTTCACTAAAGATCTGGATGGCTGAGTCAGGCTCAAAGAATGTATACAGGCAATAACTGAGTTCCTACAGCTGTTTGCCTTTTTTCCTTACAACGAGGAGCTGAAAGGGAGAATTGCTGTTCACTAGCGGAGCTGAAGGTTATTAATAGAGGGACTTGTTTTTTTTCTTGTCTTTAAATTTAGTCATTACCTTCCAGAACAGAGCATCCTTACTGATTACTAAGTAGCTCATTAAAGCTGTTTTTCAGATGTGCTTTTTTGTTCTGTTTTCTTCTTGCTGTTTTCCCATTTTGCTAGCATGCAGATGGGGGTGGGGAGTGGGAAATAAGGGAGAGAGCATGTTCCAGAGGATGCCAGGATGACTTCAGTTATTGGATGACTGCTGTCTGATGGATAGAAAAAGGAGGAGTAAGCCTTTCAGTCTGCACTGACGGAGCTGAAACACAGAAATCCGATTTACAGGTAAGTGTGAAAAAAAAATCCTGTTCTGAAGAGCTGTTCTTGATCCTTGCCACAACATTTTTGGTATAAAAAATGTGCAGGCATCTTCTTTGCTCCTCATTAATGACTTTGAAGCAGCTTTTTAGGTTATTGTTTCTCTTGCCTAGGAGGCTTCAGCCGCTGTGAGATCCATAGACAGTGAAATCCTAGGCATGCCTGATGCTTATCTGACAACTTCGTCATGTGAGGGTATAGGCATTGCATCTCATTGATGCTGAAGTTGTGCAGTAAGCTGTAGGTCTTTTGTGTGATGGAAATACTCACTGTTGAAAATAATGTATCCTACCAGCAGGAAAATAGTACTGGAAGATCTAAAAATGCTTTCTTTGAGTTTGGTGAGGAAAAGGTCACACAAACGAACTGCTTCTTAAACTGGATGTGTCTTATTTAGTGTTGAACATATAGTAAGAATGGCTTATCAGAGCAACTCTTAAAATGTTTTTGTGGATTTTTGCATTATTTTTAGGTTTGGAATTAGTCTGGTTTATAATTCAGTCATAAAATTATCTTTGTCATAAAGAAAAAACATGATGCATATAATTGTGTGTGTAATACAGATAGATAAACCTTGTAGTACCTACAGCAGTTATATACCAGTTCTAATAAGCTATTGAAACAGCTTGTATGAAACATGTTCTGCTGAGTTTATGTGTTATTAGCAGCTATTAGGTCACAGGCCCTGGAGATGGCAAGTACAGAAATATAGAAAATAGATTTGTTTATATCCTCAAATAATGTGACTTGATAGGGCTACAGGCAGAAATCCTGGCACCACTAAAAGAAATTGAGATTTTGATGTTGGCCTCACTGGGGCAAGGATTTCAACATGTCAGCTCTCTATTGACTTACTTATGCATTTTATCATGTAGCAAATAATTGTACTGTGTACAGGACCCTGTTTTGCTGGTTTGAAGCAGAAATCTTCATTGAAATTAGTAAATTGTGATTATCATTGGTGTGAGAGTATATAGTCATAAAATATAATTATAAACTGTTGGAATTTAGTTTTAATGAAGTTCAGAGATTAAAACCAGTAAATGCTTATATCCATTTTTGTTGTATTCATTGAGCGAATTTGCTTAAAAATGACCAGAAATTATTAAAAGGTGGTGTTATTAAAGCAAAACTGGACAAAGTCAGCAGAACTCTTACTGAGTATTAGGACTGGAAGAAGCTTTGCCCTCTGTCCACTTATTTATACACCTTACCAGCTTCAGGTGTCTGGTGTGATGTCCTTTTTTCCTGGCTGTTTTTTTCCGAGAATGGAGCCCGGTATGTTTGCTAAACAAACAATAAAAAAAAGTACAGCAATAGTCAGTTATTCTCAAAGTATTCTGTAAGACTGATCTATATCTCTTTTTAATACTGGAATGTGAACACTGGTAAATAATACTGATTGAAAAATAGGTGAGTTGCATCCTACATTTGTTATTTGTAGGGAATGGATATGTATCTGAAAGCATAAGCACAACTGTTAAATTACAATCTCAGATCCATGTATTCCAATCACTTTTCTTTTTCCCCCCACAAATGAGAAATCCAGCTTAAATCAGCTCCAGTAACAGAGAGGAGTTGATGAAAACAGAGATGTAGTTCCACATGTATTTAAATTATTCTGTCTCCTTGGAAACGCTGCTGCTGCAGATGGATTTGGCTTTTGGTGGCTAAAAATATCTACCGCTTTAATAATGACAGCATAAAAGATACTGGATAAAACTACTGTGTTGTCACTAGTTTTCAAGTTCCCTAATGATTCAGGTATTCTACATGAACTACAAATTTGCATTTTCTGTTCTGTATTGTCTATCAGCTGCTGCCAGCATTCACCAGCATGGTGGAAATGAGATAAGGTCATTAGCCTTGGTTGGAGACCCTACTGAGAAAGGAGCATGTGTGTGGCAGGTAGGCTAGCCAGGCAGTTTGAAAGCAGGTAGAAAGCTTGAGGCAGGGGGGTGGGTGGAGTTATGGTGCTAGTTTAGGTATGTGTTGCTAGTATTTGAGGCTTATTCCCAGGTAAGTCTATGGCAGGAAGAGTGTGCTTAAGCCCTGCCTTTTTAAATTAACAATTTGTAAATAAAAGAATGTCTCATTTATTGCAGGGTCATTAGTGATAATTTCCTTATCAGTTGTATGTGTAGGTGATTGAAGTATCACACAAACCACTTAAAAGTCAAATATTAAGTTATCTTAAAAAAAGGCCAAAATTTAACTTACTAAAGAACTTGTAAGAAATAGAATTACATGAAGAAATTTCATCTTTTAAAGAATTCTTTTCAGTTATGAAAATGTAGCCACTCCTTTTTTTTTATCCAGTTCTTTATTATACCTTCCATATATCACAACTACTTTTGCTGTTAACTAGTTTTCAGTACAGATGAAAAATACTTTTTTTGATCTCTTCTTCATTTCCATTGGATGGCTTCTTGCTTGTGCCCAGAAAACAGAGCAAATGACAACCATTTCCTCAGTGCTGCATGGTGGGCTATATATTCCTCTCTTATTCTTTTGTTTTGTTTAGCATAGATCAAAATTCCTGATTAATTTTCAGTTATTGAATGAGGTGTTTTTTTTCCTGTTCTGCAGTGTCTTAGAGACAACACTAAAGGATTATGAAGTATTGTTACAGATACGAATAAGTAGTTCTCTGCAAATGAATACCAAAACCCATTTTTAGCTGATAACAGAAGTACCAAAGGTCATTTAAAGTAAAAGTTGAATACTTGGCTTTGCTTAATTAAAATAAGTAATAGGAAAGAATCTGGATTCTTTCATTCTGTAAGAGACTATTGACATATTAATAAGGCAGATTATTAAATGGAGTATGGAAACTTTTCTATGAGGACAATAAAATGTAATCATAGCCTTCTTATTGAGAATAATTTGGTTTGTAATAACATGATCAAGCTCTAGTTGTTTTAATTTTAAACCCCCTTTCCTGTAGTATGTAATTTAAGATTCTGAGGAAATAATAAGTAAATCTAAACATTGTTTGAGAAAGTAAAGGTGTGATAAGATGCTGGAAGTAGCATCTGTGTGTTTTACAGCAGTAGTCAAGTTGTGCTAATTTGATATAAATCCTTTGATTTCTGGATATAGAAGCAGATGTTCTCATCCGTTGAAAATAGTAATGAGGTTTGTTTATCTGTCATTATGTCTAGGTTGTGCAAGATACTGATGATAGTACAGAAAGTACTGCCTTACTGCTTTTTTACAAAACCCCAAACTATCCATTAGTCTTGTTTCTAAACTTTAATCCCCTAAAGTTAGGTATTTTGACCTTGTCACTCATAATTAGTGCCATTATTGTCAATGATTATGGCAAGAGCAAGGTATGAAGGTTTTGTCCACTGTTATCTAAAATTTGCACCTACACTGTGTGCTCTCCCTGAGATACATTCACACACCCCTCCGTACATAAACAATTAAGCTGGAAGAGTTTTCTCCTGTCCTTTTAGATAAAAGAGATAAACCTAGTTCAGAGTTAGTGTTGCAAGTATGTTCCAGTACATTTTTGTGTCACGAGTTTGTACGGTACTTTTCAGAGCTCAGATGTTCTGATTTTGGGGGTGTTCAGGGGTTTTGTGTGTATGTGAGGTGTTTGTTTGTTTGTTTGTGATTTTGTTGTTGTTGTTGTTTTGAAACTGTTAACACTACAGATTTCGGAGGAAAGAATGGCTAATCTTATGTCAAGATGCAGAGCTCATGGGGCAGAAGGGGAGAGCTGTTGAATTCATGTGCTCTCTGCTGGCTTTGGCAAGGGTGAATGAACAGCCAGGCTGTGTTAAATAGCATGCAACAGGGAGCTAAGTATCATGCATCAGGGCTGTAGAGGTGTGAAAGCCCCATTGGCCTGTACCAGTCTTGACCCTGCTGTGCTTTGGCAGGAGCATAAGGACATATACAGGAGAGCCTACCTACCATGTTGTGTAGTTCCTCTGCAGGCACTGCACAAGATTGATGATCATGAAAGAACAGCATGGAAGATCAGTGCTGAAATAGTACACAGACATTTCACAGTGCCAATTAGAATTGCTATCTGGGCTAACCTGGGCAAAATTTACATTACGTGCCACTTATTTCTAGCAGTCTGTAAGTTGATGGCATTCCCAGTCTCCACTACAGAGCTGAACCCTACTGCCATTCTTGTAGCTGGGAGCAGAATAATGCAAAGCCACTGTACCAGAAATATGTGGAAAACACTACTGCAAGTCTCAGAACCTCACTCCAGTTGTTGAGCAGGGGCAAAGCAAGCCAAATGTTGTCTGTCCTTTTGCAAAGAGGTGTAGTAAAGATGTGTTGTTAGTATGCCATCTCCCTTATAGCAGATGGAAAGGTTCTCCCCATCACCTGCATGCTCACTCTTCTCTAAAAGGCTGTGTGTGTCTCTATAGAAGTCAGTAGGACTGGTGGCACTTTTTCTAGTTTTACATTTCAATTTCTATGAAGAATTGTGACTTCTCCTGGCCAGAGCTGTGCTGCAAGCAGTCCTGCAAGACAGTCTAAGAAGTCCTTTCTGGGAGCCCACATACAGACTTAAAAATTTCTTCTGGGATACAGATGGTTCTGTTGTGGATGTCAAATACATTTATTTATTTTTTTTATTATTATTATATTTTTGTTCTTCAAATGGAAGCAAGAGAAAATCTTCCACAGATATTTTGGATTAAGACATTTTAATTAATGAAATTTCATCATCAAAGCTTAAAATCTAGAAGTGGCCAATACCAGGTCTTCAGCAGTGTTACCCAAAGACTTTGGGAAGGACTTCATGACAGGCCCTGCTAATAGTGTGACTCAGCTTCAGCATGGCTTTTCTCCAGAACCGCCTGTTTGCCTCTAGGACTCAGTGTCATTTATGCATCTTCCACTCTCGTAGAAGCGTTTCTTGCTGCAGCAAGCTTACAAAATTGTTATAAATGAAACATAAGCTCAAACTAAACAGCTTTTGTGGGCAAATCCTGTCTTGTCAGGAAAGCTCTCCAGCTGAATGCCTCTGAATTCCCCTCTGTCAGGTTGTGCCCTTGTTATTGGAGACCTAAATTCTAAGCTCCTGGATGCCTAGTTGAGTTATTACTGCTTCTTACTTGTCTCGTTTTGCTCTGTGGGGAGCATGCTGAGAGAAGACTTAGGAGAACTAAGCTAGAATTTTCTTCTGTTGGCTGAATTATACAGGCATTTTGTTTAACAGTTGGTACCGCTTGATGTAGCTAAGAATTGAACTTGGGCATCAGAAGGCCGTTTCACTGCCACTGATACGTGGGAGTCTTGTATTTGGATGATGGAGAGGGGGATATTTACATGCTTGTTGCCTGCAGGATATTATGAGATACTTCTGGGAGGACTAAGGGAGCTAGATCTACCACCATTGCATCTGTACTGCATGTAGAGACAGGAGGTGAGCATATGCCAACATGCTTTTTGCATTCAAAATTCATTGCCAGTGGAGCTAGTTGGCATGTGTTAGAGGGTAGAACAATGTGTAGGCAGTCTAGAAGATTAGTGGATTAGTACTCAAGTGTGAAATCAGGAGTGCTGTAAAGTAACGGTATAGAAACCCTGCAAAGAGCAGACATGGCAGAATTTGGCTTGCAAAGCCAGAACAGATTCCCCAAGTTGAACTGTGCAGCCTTATCCTGCAGGATTTACTTAGAGCTATGGATTTAGCTAGGCTGAAGCAGGCAAGCAGAGCAAGACTTTTCCTAGCTTATGTCTGTGTAACTTGACCACTGCTGTATGCACAAATTTATGAGTAAGATTATACTACTGGTATTCCTTGTGCTTATGCAGACCAGTCTCCTAAGTGGAATTAGCTTCCTATATGCTTTTAATTTTTACAGACTGTAGTAGTGAAAACTATCACAAGCCTACCTCTGGCAACTGGTGCTTGTGATTAGAGCTGCCAAATACAGCAAAACATGTATTGCAAACATTAATTTGAATTCTGAACAGCTGTTTGATTCATGTTCATGTACCTCTGTTGTTCACTGTTTGCAAGCATTCATGCAAATGGCTTTTTGTCTGCATTAATGCAGTCCTTTACACGAATAGTCATTTTCACAAGCAAGTAATATTCTTTGTGTGAGTGATGTTGCCACTGTAGGTGCTTTTGGTTTTGACTCTTGCCACCCCTCCCCCATTTCAAACTAACTGTAACACAGAGAGCAAAATAATTAAGTGCGATATGTGGAACTAAGCAAACACCTTGATTAATTCACAGCCGTCTCTGCTGCTGTCGTTTATTCAGCAGGTAAGAAAAATGTCTTTTGAAAAAATGAGGCTTTGTTTGCAAGCTAAGAAAAAGACCTAAATTCAAAAAGAATATTAATCACAACAAATAACCCAAACATCTCTGCTTGTGAGCATCAATATTCATGATTTCACTGGGAAATTATTTGCCAAATCTCCCTAGCATATTATAGTACATGCTGACTGGCCAGTGGGTGGGAGTTGTTTGTGATGAGTACTTTGCAGTAATGTTTTATGTGTAACATCTGTTTTCTGCATCCTCCTGTTCAGTTTGCAGTCATTTGCATAGAAGTGTTTTTTGTTTGGAAGCGAATCTGTATTGCTACTGCACACTTTGTCAGAATTTGTTCCATACTTTCAGTTGATACATTTGAGACAAGGGAGAATGCAGTGTGACTCATAGGTCAAGTCTTGGTTTGATACCTGCCTTTTTGTTTTAATTTTCAGATCAGAATTTTTATGTAGGTATATTTTATCATGGTATGTGATCAGCTCTCAAGAAGGAATTAGTGCAAAATAAGGTTTCATAAATGATTGAAAGAAGCAATCAATTGTTGTTCTGTCCCGTGTTGCTTCCCCCCTACCCCAATGCCGATGTGTTCTTGGACTGTTTCTCTTGGTTTTCCTGAGCTTTGGTCAGTAACTGATTCCTATAGTGAGACTTTTCTCTAAATCATGAGGATATATAATCTGAGGCAGGGTCCTATTTTATTTTTTTGTATCTGTTTTGCTATGCTTACTGCATATGGTACACTCTTGATGTTTATGCCTTCACAGGTATGTTCCGTGCTTGTTCAATTTCCCATATGATTTGTATGAGCTGTATACTGTAGTGCTGAATTTAACAAAACAGTAATTTATTTTAAGATTTTGACTAGCATAAAAATCTCTTTGGAGCTTTCTTTGTCATTGTCTATGTTATCAGTATCTCTGCACGTTTCAAAGCAATGGCTGAAGTGCAAGCTGGGAGAAATGGTTTTTACCTCTTCCTGTAGTGCCTGTCTGCTGTGGTCCTGGTGCTTTTTTTGTGTGGACTGTTTTT
Source organism: Lathamus discolor (assembly GCF_037157495.1). Classification (NCBI taxonomy): domain Eukaryota; kingdom Metazoa; phylum Chordata; class Aves; order Psittaciformes; family Psittacidae; genus Lathamus; species Lathamus discolor. Next base: position 90,593,356 of record NC_088886.1, on the reverse strand, counting down.
CTGTTTTACTGTTTTCTGCCCGTGGATGCCAGTGATACATTGAGGATATGGCAACTTAAAGTTAGGTTTTGTAGAGCAAGTTTGGCAGTGTACATTATCAGGATAACATCATAAGAATCAGCTTCTCCTGGGAGCACAGTCACCCCTCCCCTCCACTCAGTAACTCTTTTGGGGCTTTTCACTGGGATTTGGAGATACCCGCTTCCTAAAGGACTGCTGCAATGAGACTGTTACCATGGTTTTCTGAGATTTCCAGTCTTTTCAGGTGCAAGAGAAAAATCAATCCAGCCAGGTTTTTGTATTATTTTACTTTGTAGGTTCCAGGTAGTATTGTGACTGTGTTAAATATATCCCCCACGTTTACATGGGATTTTTGTCTTCTGGTAATAACATGTTGCTACTGAACTCTTTAAATGGATGGTGCCTGCCAATTGTTTGGCATTGTAGCAAGGCAAAGCCTGTTGCCATGGAGCTTTGAGGACTTGCTTCGCCAGTCAGCATACCTGCAGCTAGAGAACTGGTTAAATGATCTCTTTGTACGAGTAGTTTCTTCAGGGTAGAGAAAAATTAGGAAAGAAGGGAGGAAAAAATGGATGGGGGGGTGTTTAAGAAAGATGTATCCTTCTCACAGCCCATATCCATCATATGTTTCTACTGTGTCAAGTTGCCATCTCCTTGAAGAGGAGATGCCTTAATTGTCAGGCAATTGGTGTTCGCCTTAAAGCTCACAACAGTGCATGTAGCTGATTTTCATTCCTTTAATACTGCTCCCCCTGGTTCAAATTTCCTTTGCTTTGCTGTGGATTAATGCCATGTTAGCATGGTGAGGAGCATGGCAGAGGATGATGTATCTCATCACAGTGCAAGGATTTTTTTGTGAAGGATAAATCATCAAACAGGAAAGCTTTCAGTGCTTGCTTGTTACTCAGTTGTGAGAATCAGCAGGATGCTGCTCCAAATCAATCTCAGCTACTAGGCAGCTATTTAATAATTATCCAGAAAGGTCTGTTTCTCATTGAACTTTTCAAGCCAACTTTATCCCTTTTTCACCTAGACTGACAAGTTTGATGTAGTAGATCTCTAGCTGTAACTGGTGGCTGATTTTTCTGGAGGCTGGGCCTCACTGGTGTCTTACTGGAAGTCCAAAAATACTGACACCTGTGTCTGTTTTTCTTAGTCATGTGATGTAGTTTGGTTCCTATAGTCAGTCATGAACTTTTGTGTACTGGATTTTATGCAGGAATACATACATTTTCTCATTTTTCTTCAGAATATACGTGTTGCTGTAGTACTTCTGTGTGTTTGAGATTATTGCCATCCTATACAATGTGTTGTCTTGCATGCCGTGACTTTTGTGTTAGCAAAATTGTACCACTGTGTAGTTATATTACCCTTTATGATTCCTGTTACCAAATATGGGGTATATTTGTAAGTTTTACTTTCCATTCATATCTTGAAAATTTGACTTGTCTAATTCTTCAGTGTGTTGTTCCCTAAACCTGGAGAGTCTTCCGTTCAAATGAGGTTGGGTTCAGATTTCTGTGTGACTGCAGTTGCTTCTATTTGATTCCCAAAATCTGAAATTACTGATGCAGTCGTAGCTCAGGTGCAGGAAGAACAACAATTCAGTATGAATTCCCTGTCCTTGTTCTTTCATTCAGGAGTTAGGGAACCTGCTGAGATATTTTGAGATATATTTTTGAGATATTTGAGATATATGAGATATGTATTTTGAGATATATTGAGATAACTTTGTGCCTCATTGCTGTTATGAGTTTGACTTTTGCTTATTCCTATTGTTTTCTGTCTTCTACTGGAATGTATCGTATGTGTCACTGTGCTTCTTTTCTCCTAGTTCCTGGAGATGTGGCTCTTGCTCAGGTACTACAGGATGCTCATGTAAATGAGGCGTGGGTTAAATGTATCAGCCTTATGCGCTGCTCTGCAGATGTGCCTCCTTCTGAAGAATATTGGCTTATGGTGTGGCAGCTGTTTATACAGATGTTATTCTAAAGGGATCTCCTGCTGGCACATAGTGTGTACAAACAGTTTTAGATACTTTTTAATCTATCTTTCTGATAGCCAAGCTCTTGAGTAATGGAAGTGTCTCTTTTCCGCAGTGTAGCATTTTCCTGGGGAGACCTGATAGCACAGAGACTGGAATTAACAGATCTCAGGCAAGTGGCAATACCTAAAGTTTATCACGACGACTACTTTGTCAAACAACCTTCTTGATAATCTTCCTGGAAGAGATTCATGACAAAAACTGGGCAACAGCTATACTAAATATATATAATGGATAGCTATGCCTTCTTTGTGTTGTGGTAATATTTAGGTTCTGCAGTATTCCTGTACCTCCTGGTTTATCTTGATCAGCTAGCTGGGCATAGAGCTAACCTGTAGGTCGCTTTCAAGGATCCTGGGAATCATTTCTTATATCTTCGTAATAAAATGGATTTTCTTCTACCAGGGCATGACACTTGACACAAACAGGCAATAGTAAATGCAAGCAAGTTTAAAACCCTTTGGTGTGAAAAATACGTGTTTCTGCTACTAACTGTGAACTTTTCTGGCTACTAAGACTGTCACTGTATGCAATGACTTTTCTAATGTGCAAGATGCATGTTAGTTATCCAGTTGCTGGTATACTTGCAGAAGACAATGTCTGACAAAAGGGCTGTTGTCTGGGCATCATCTCAAGCTATGAGAGTTGTTGCTTTCTGACAGTCTGCACACTAGTGATGACAGCGGTTACTAGGTTTGCCTTGCAGTGCAGTTATGACTCAGGTTCTTTGAACATGGATTTCATGTAGCCACAGTTTCAATGGGCTTGGGCATGGGTTTGACCCAGGTCTCACTTGTACAACAAACTCTTTGTCAGCTCATTTCTTTCTTTCTTTACTGAGATGTTTGAGTGTAAGCATTTTCTTTCTCGCACTCCAGCTGCTTCTTCACCCTCTTCTGCAGTCAAGCTATAATCCTGTGGATTTGATATTGCAGGCTGTTGCCATGGAAATAATGGTGATTTCACTACTTCAGTGCTACAAGCACTGCGGGAGGCAATAGAAACGGTGGTTGGCAACAGATACAGTGAGGACGTGGGGGACAGTTCAGGGGAGTTCTTTATGAACCTTATTTTTTTTTTTGGTGGGGGGGGTGTTCTTCTCCCTTTCTATTATTGTGTTTTTTTCAGTAGTTGTTGTTTTTTGTTATTCTTTTCTCTCTTTTTTTTTTTTTAATGGGATTTTATTAAAGGCTCATGCGTAACAATTTCATGTATTTTTTTTTCCTCTTTTTTTTTTTTTTTTTTTTTTTTTGCACAGGTTGTAGTTAAATGCTCCTTTCCTTGTCAGAATAACCCACAATGCTTTCTTTGCAGCTGGTAATAATTCATTTCTGGACAAAGGGCAAAGGTTGAGATGTAAGCACATTCTGTTTAAGTCATGTCTTTAGCCTGCAGAAATCCCTTTCAGGAAAACTTTTGGTGGTAGTGGTGTGGGGGTTTTTTTCCCCCCTTGTTTTCTTTTTTGTTTTGTTTTGTGGTTTTGTTTGTTTGTTTTGGTTTTGTTTGTTTGTCTGGTTTTGGGGTGTTGTTTTCTTGGTTTTGGGTTTTTGGTTGGTTTGGGGTTTTTTTTCCATAAATAGTAAATCAAGCTGGGAACAACATGTCAGGCACATGCATTTAAAGCTGTCTGTGTGACTGGCAGTATTCAAACCTAATACATTCATTATTTAATTTTTAGTGTGCTCTGCATGCAAAAAAGATCGGTGCTGGGGATCATCTTATGCAGCATCTGTTCTTAGCATTATGTTGTGATTCCACATCTATACTGAAATCTTTTCTCTGAATTAGTCACATCCATAAAGGTAGAACGAAACCTACTGCAGAAATCAACTTTGTTATAAAACGAATTGGCAGCTTAATAAGCTGAAAGCAAATGGCATTGAGAAGAATGAGAAGTTCTGAAACTATATGCTTGAAAGCATCAAACAGCGGTCTTTTTTCCCCAACTACTTACAACAGCGTTCCACTGATTAGCGTAGTCACAGAGCAGACACTATCTGTAACTTTTAAATTAAGATCTTAGAATTAATTTGCAGTCTTCAATAGGACGTCATCAGTAACGATGGTGACAGTAAACTTATAAGATAATTTTTAATTAAATCAAGAAAAAGTGTTTCAGCCTATCAGATGCTTTAAAATGATCTAGGAATTGCTTTAAAAATATTTTGATCTTTTCCTGTTTGATAGTCCATAAATGGAGATAAGAAGACAAGCTGTTACATATGAAAGGGAAACAATAAGGAATGTTCAACATGCCTCTGGCTTTGTTGGGCAGTGTTATTAAGAAGACCATAGGAAGTACATAATGATAGATTAGGAAGACCATTAGGAAGTTCATCAGGATAGATTCAGTCCCTTGATACTTTGTGTGAGTGGAAATAGAATATATGTGTGCCAGTACTCATATCTGAATTTCACGAAGGCCTTGCAAAAAACTTGTGCATAAATTAAAATGACAAAATAAGACAGAAATATGTTTGCAGGGCCTGGCCTGAAGAGATGCTAAGTATTTTATGCTCTTAAATCTAACTGAGAATGTGAGCATTTGATAGTACTGAGTATTACATAAACCAGGCTTTTAAAATAAATCAAGGGAGAGAACATTTCCTCTCTGAACTATATTTATTAGTGAGCACTGATTTGTCATGTAATGTCTCCTGGTGCCAACTAAGTTTTTAAGCATTGTATAAAGGCACATTTCTGCTGAATTGTACTGGGTTATATATACCTTATGCTTGGCCCAAATTTGCTGCGTAACTGAAAAATTTGCATTTTTTCATGCACGATGTTGGTTATAAAATTTTGTCTGTGTTGGTATAATACAGGTAGTATTTCCCTTCTGTGTGTAAGAAGGTCAGTGAGGTGATGAATATACTGACCGTGACTATTTTTTTACTCCTTCCTGGAAAAGTTACTTAAAATTCTTGGTAAGGAGCCATTTAGTTATAGGCGGTAGTATCTCATTGATACCTGAACTCCCCATGATAAAGGAATCTGAAGACCTAGACAACAGGCAGGTGTTTCAGTGCCTCATTGCTTCTGTTCCTGTTACAGGTGCATGTGACAGCATTGCAGCAATGAGTGGAATTTTAAAGAGGAAGTTTGAAGAAGTTGATGGCACTTCACCCTGTTCCTGTGTGTGGGAATCAGACGATGACATTTCTAGCAGTGAAAGTGCTGACAGTGGAAGTAATGTCCATCCATCCACTTCTAATCATTTTACTCGTAAGTACTAAAGTGATGTGTAGGGCATGATATGCCTTTTTATACCAGCTAAGGAAGGTTCATCTTATGTGGCAGAAATACAGTGTAATCTATCTGATTCTATTTTGAAGCATTTTTCTGTTTTATTACATTTAAATGTTGACACTGTAAGGAAGTACTTCTTTTTGAAAAATAACTATTTCCTCTTGTAGTTGCTGTTTATGTAAAAAAAAAAATTGTACATCAGTGAGCTTCTGAGGAAACTCTGCTTATATACTGTCATTTATATCTAGATAGTGTGAAATACTTTAAGTATAGATGTCCTGGGTTCAGCAGTAGCAGTCATTTTTCTCCTCCTTAGTAGCTAGTGCAGTGCTATGTTTTCATTTTTTGGCCTGGGAAGAGAGCTGATAATGCTGATGTTTTCAGTTGCTGCTCAAATGTTTGGTCTGGCCAAGGACTTTCTGAGCCTCATGATCTGCCAGGGAGGAGGGGAAGCTGGGAGGAAGCAGAGACAGGACACCTGACCCAAACTGACCGAAGAGGTATTCCATACCACAGCACGTCATGCCCAGGATGTAACGGGGAGTTACCCGGAAGGGCTAGTGGACTGCAGGGTTGGAGAAGGTATCGGTCGGTGCTCTGCTGGGGGGAGTGGGTGAGTTATTGGTTGGTTGGCGCTGAGGTGTTGTATTCTTTCCTCTTGTTATTTCCTTTAGCACTATTATTATTGGTGGTAGCAGCAGTGATTTGTGTTATACCTTAGTTACTAAACTGTTCTCATCTCAACCTGTGGGAGTTGCATTCTTTTCGATTCTCCTCTCCGTCCCTCCAGTAGCAGGGGGAGGGCAAGAAGGGGGGGGAGTGAGTGAACGAGGTTTGTGGTTGGGTTTAAACCACTACAATAGAGAACGTCTTCCATTTTGGGTGGTGATTTGGGGGAAAAGGGACAATCGGCAGTAACACTGAACACCACTGTTTCTGCATAACCCTATCTGTTCAGAGTTGAGTAGTGTGAGTGATCTGTGACAGAATAGCTGATTCCTCAGATCATTCATTCTGCTGCTTAAGCCAATGCAACTACACAGCCCTCAGTCCATGCATTACTGGAGTAAGCAGAGGAAAAGTGTAATTCTCCCTGAGAAAATGTTAGATTCATATTTGATGTCTCCAGGATACACTTGAACAGAAATCTTGTTCCCACTCAACCAACTGAACATGAATAGTTAATTTACAGAATATTTTGCTTTTGACTTCTCAGGTTGAGGTTATCAGTTACTAAGCTTGTATATTTTGTGGAATGTACATAAAACCTCATATCTGCAGTAAACCATGTGTGTAAATGAGTAGCAGTAAGTGATCCGGACTTTATCCTGCAACTTGTACGTAGCAGCTAGAAGGCTTTCTTCTTTTGGGGTTTGTTTGTTTTGTTTTGTTTTGTTTTGTTTTGTTTTTAACTCCCTAATAATGCTGGGCTAGAGTTGTTTACGACTTACAGCTGGCAATAGGGTTAGTGTAGTTCTTTATCTAAAAACACATAAGGAAGAGCCTAAAAATCCCCCACCAGCACACACAGAGGGGAGGAGGACCAATAATGCAGAAGAATGCAAACTTGCAATGGTAAGGTCCAGCAGAAGGAAGAGACTTTCCCCAAAGCCTGAGGTGCCCTTGCAAAACTGCTTTACCAGTCTGCAGACAGAAGATGAAAGATCCATCATATCAGGAGACATGCTGAAGCTGAGTCTGATCTGCTCCCGTATAGAATCATAGAATGGTTAGGGTTGGAAAAGGTCTTAAGATCATATAGTTCCACCCCCTCTGCCATGGGCAGGGACACCTCCACACTAGAGCATGTCACCCAAGGCCTTGTCCAAGCTGGCCTTGAACACTGCCAGGGACCACTGCAACTGAAAAAAGGTGACAGATGATAGTAGTAGGCAACTCTTTTCTGGGAAGGGCACAGAGGCACCCATTTTCCAGCCTGATGCGCTGTCTTGAGAAGTGTGCTGCTTATAGGGTGCTTGTATCAGGGATGCTATTCAGAGACTACCAAGCCTCATTAAATCCACTTACTGCTGTCTGCATCTGTTATTTCATATGGGCACCAGTGATACGGCCAGGAGCAGTCTCAGGAGTATCAAGAAGGATTACAGAGCTCTGGGATCTATTTTCCACTTCCTACTACCAAATCTGTGTGTAAATCTGGTCTTCTGATTTGATACTTTGAGTACTGCTGCCTCACCTCTGTGAGTGCAGGTGGCAGCCCAGTACTGAGTGGCTTTGCAAAACCCAGGTTTTCTGTAGGCTTCGTTCTGAATTTAGAGTACTAGTGGAAAGAACAGAGACTGGGGTTATTTGAGACACAAGTACTTGAGAGATGTCCCACTCCTTCCCCCTCCCCAACTCATTACCCTGCTTTGTTTGTGTTTGAGGCTCTTGCTGTTGGAACTTGAACTCTCCAAATTTAGCGATGGAATTTTCTGCCTGGAATTTCTTCCATTTGGAAGTCTGCCAGTGCTTTTGTCTACTGACTAGGCTTCAGGGCATGACGCATATACATTTGTTTTGCTTAGCTGTCGTTTGTTTTCCATTTGAATTTGGTTTTTGGTTTTGGTTTGGTGGTGTTTTGTTTTGTTGGGTTTTTTTTTTTTTTGTGTGCGTGTGTGTGTTTTGGGATTTTTTTCCCTTTTCATTTTCATTATTTCATTCTTGACAAAGCCACAATCCATTTGCTCATGTTTCTGTAGGCAATGGCAGTACTTTTCTAATGCAGCTGTCTCGGTAAGTATTTTGTGTGATACTTTTTTTTTGTGGAGTGAAAAACCCAAAACATCCTGGCTTCTGTGACAGCAGACTTTATAAATCACAAAGTAACTAAACCAGTTCAAGTGCTTTTGTAAAGCAGAAATAAACAATAAAGACTGAATTTAAAGAGCTTGGCTCTCCATAGCTGAATCCTGTACAATTTAGTTGCATCAAAATAGAAGCCACCACATCGACTTCTTTTTACAGTGGTGTTTCTGTAGCGTGGTGAAGAATCAGACCTGTAGCCTAAGAAAACATAGTATTTCATGTAAATTAGCCGAGGAACTTCTGGTTATTTTCCTGTTTGTTACCTCAAAGAAAATTTAGCAATTCCTATATAAGAGTTTTATTTTCACAATTTTGCTAGCATCTATTGGTTTTGGAAGTATACTTTAGTATTTTTCTCAGGAGAATGGGTTTATTGGGGTGATTACTGCAGCAGGTGACTGTTTACTAAAGGTTTTTCAAAGGATCTGGAGTTGCATGTATTGTATCAAAACTTAGTTGTTTTCAATTAGATTCTGGTAATAATGGTTTTCAGATTTCTCTGTTGGTGTTGTTTTCTATCAGTTATCAGCTTCTGCAAAACCCAAATGACAAGTTTATTAAAAATCCAAAATCTCTAGATGTAAAACGGAAACCAGTAAGAATATTTGCAAAGAAAGATTATTGGTGTGAGGAAGTTGCAGGATTGGGTTGAATAGTGCTTGAATAAAGGGCAGAACAAGCAAACACACCTTGCTGTTGCAGACAACTCTATCCTTACAAGCATATGTTACACACATAACAGCCGGCTTTTAGAATATGTAAGACATGTTTGCTCTAGCCTCATCTGAGATCAGTGTAAAATTCCCCCCCCCCACCCTACCACTTTATGCAGTAATGCATTTATTCTATACACGTTTCATGAAATCTGGGCTCCTACTGTGTGCCCAAACCTATTCTGCTGTTCAGAAAAATCTAAATATACTCATATAAATTCTCTCTTCTTTATCAGTACATGTGCAGATTCATTGCTCCTCCAAGGGACTGCTGAGACCCACAACAGAAATCTAAAAAATCCTCTTCTATGCCATGAGCTCCAGTAATCTCTGTCAGCAGACAGTAGTTCTTTGTGATAGTAGAATGTAATATTATAGCAATATTTTATAAGCTGCATACAGATTAAGGCTGCTAATAATTAATAGTCAACACTTTATATTAATCTTTATATTTCTTTTCCTGTGGTGACATGTTTTATTCAAAAATAAACATTGGGTGTATCCAAATCAGGTAAATTATTACAGTAGCATTATACTGCTTTTCATTTCCTCAGTGACATCCATGGAAATGAATGTGACTTTTTCAATAAATATGTATGTCTGTGTGTTTGTGTACACATGTGTATATAGGTATAGCTTGAAAAAACATAACTATGTATGTGTGTAAATATAATTTTGTGTGTAAATGTAATTTGAGAAAGCATAGATATATGCTTGTGTATGTATATATATACAGGTGCAGTAAATGTGGTAATGGCATACGGAAATACTGATTGGTATTTTAAATGTAAAGCTTGTGACAGAGTGCTATAGAATGGAAGACTGAGAAGCTACAGGGTTTTATGCATATTGTTGACTATGGTCCCAGTCATTGTAGCTGATGATATCTCTCTCTCTCTCTCTCTCCCCCCAAGGTTTAGGGGTTTGTGTGAATCAGGCACTCCTTCTCTAATAAGAAGCCTGCACGATATATGCAGGAAATTAATTAATTCATGTCATTCTTGTTCAGGAGATGTGATTTGTGCTTGTTGCTTGAAGGTTGTTCCCTGAAGAAAGTTTACTATTTCACTCACGGGTTGTTTGCTAGTCATTTTACTGGAAAGAGGATTTCACTTTTTTTTAAATCAGAACATCTTTTCTAAACTCATGGTTAAGGAGGTTAACAGGTGAATTTGTGCCGGCCCAAACTTTCTCAGGGGCAGCTGGAAAGTTTGTCATATTTATTTCAGTTAACTTTCTGTGGAAGCATGTTACAGACCAGCTATGCTCACCATGATTTCCAGACTAGCAAAACTATTGAAAAGAATAATCATGCCTATTGCTATAAGATCCTTGTTAGATTTGGGGAACTGCTTGACCCCGTGGTTCAATTCGTCCTTCATGCTGGAAGGATTTCCAGCATGAAAACCTGAGCCAGCAGACATTTTCCATTTTGCTTGTTGTTATGTCATGACTGACTTCAGGTTTTTACTGTTTCTATGACAACCATATTTTTTGATTGCTAAAGAATAAAGTGCTAAAAGATTAATTTTTTTTTTTTGACTGTACAGTATTTTTTCATCAAAGGAGTGAAGACATCACGATGCTTTTTGCTAATCAGTGTTATAATTGAATTGCTGCCTAAATGTGCATACCTGTTTGTGGCAGACTCCACGTATAGTAATTTTTCAGATAGAACAGATAAGAAAATATCCCTATTACAGTTGCCAAATAACCTTCTGAAAAATTAACGATAATTTGTACTTCCAATTTAGGACATCCTTATTTGTCAAATCAGGTAGATATTTAAATTCCAGTGTTAACTGATAAAGAAATGTACTTATCAGGACATGGCTCAAAGCAACATACGGGGTTGTTCTCTGAGATTCTTTGACAGTTTTTGCAAGTCAGCACAAAATGGTACTTGGGAACTGATGATGGAATTTCATCAGGTGGAAGTAAAAAAAAGGGGGGGAGAATAACAAGAACATGACTTGCTGGGTTATAAGAGGACAGAGAGAGGGGTCAGAATGCACAGGTGAACAATTAGCGGTTACTTGGGAAATAGAGCAAGGAGCTAATAAAGGGCTGGTCAGAGTGGGAAGATGGCTTATTGACTGTGTCTTTATGAAGGAAAAGAGAGGATGAGGTTTCCTGAGACAAGAGGAGCTTGATAAGCAACAGGGTGTTTTTCAGTAAGAACAAGAAAGCAGTGGTAACAGATTTTACTTGGTAAATATGTCAGTTTGCAGAAAGGGCTACAGATTGGCTGGCTCATAACTGGGAAAAAAGGGAGGGCTAATGAACAGCATGAGAATGAGCCATCTTATCAAGATCAAAGGAATTTAATGCTCCAGCAGTTTGCATATTCTTAGTCAGTGAAAGTGACTCATACTCTCACTACATTGATGTGTATGGAACATATTTCAAAAGCACATTTAGAAAATCACTGGGAAATGTTGATTGGGATTCTATAGCGCTTCTGGATCTGTTCTGCTTGTATAAGAGGAAAGCTCCTTGCACTAAGAATGTATGTATAAATCCTGGTCCATATTCGGGAGTATGTACCATCAGCAGGTCTAGAACCGTCTTTTGCAGGCAAATCTGTGATCACTAGTTCAGAATGATGCTAGTGTGATGTACGAAATTGTATTTGCTGACTGGCTCTTGCCTCTGAGGCTAGCTAAAAATTAAAAATAATGGTTGGATTTTTGTCCTTGATTTGTGATGCAGAATAAAAATTAGATTCACAATTGGAGTACTCTAGCACGTCAAGTCTTAGCAACTAGTTTTGTGCTTTTTATAGCAGTTGATGTCTCTAGATGCTATTACAATATGAAAAATTTAATAACTTTACAATCTAATTCATAGACACTATATGTGAAGTTTCTTTTTTCACCTGTGATGTGCATGAAGTTTTAGTAACGCAAAATCATGATAACAGTTGCTTTTTTGACAAAGAGTAATGTACTTATGCTCAAAGTCTTTAAAATTCTCTCAGAAGTTCTTTTCAACTAACTTCTAGCTTGGATTTGTAAGTCTTACCCAACATCCTTTTCTGGAGAATCCATAAGGTTGAGATACAGATTTTAGTGAAGACTTGCTTCATGGTCTTTGCAAGTAGTACCAGTATTTTCAAATGTGTTTCTAAGGGTAAAAACCTTAAGATGTCTTGGATGCTAAAAGTAGCTGTCCTGCTCCTCAGACATAAAGCAGCATTATGACAATATTTGGATACTAGTGAAAGCTGTGGGTGGCCTTATACCATTACATTAGCTTTTGCAGGGAAATCATTAATGAATCAAATCTTATTCCTAGTGAGTCCCAGTGGCCTCTTAGCAGCTTTCTTTGAATTTGCAAATTAAGCTTCAGGAAGACTATTACAGTATCTTCTCATCTAGTGCCATGTTTTGTTTCGTATATTTGGTACGCATTCTGTGTTTTATACTGGTCTGCAGCTTTTACTAACAGTCTTTAAAGATGGCTTTAAGGATGTTTTGAAATTTAAAGGCAAGTTAGAATTAGTGCTTTTGATAAATTATATTGTCTTATTCCCCATTACTGTATATTTTATAACTAATGTCAGTATATACCACCCCTCAATACATGAGCCATTGGGTAGTGTCTTCTCCTCGTTGAACCCTGTTCTGCTCTTCTTTACCCACACTAGCAACTGATTCAGCAGAAGGCCTGACTGAGGGGAGTTAACACCAGAAGGACAGCGTCATAAAAACCCAGTTTCTATTGGTGGTGGATCTTCTTCTAGAGGTTCCTTCCATTCTGTGGTTTGCTCCTGCTCAAAGGTTTTTTTCCCTATCAGTTAATACAGCTTCCAAATATGTTATTCGTGTGACCATTCTGTAAGAGGTCTTAGGTCTCCAACAGTGAGTTGAGAGTAGCCTCCTGTGCCATTTTTGTTTGCTTTGGTTTTGTTGGTTTGGGGATTTTGGATGCTTGCGGGGTTTCTTGTTTGCTTTTTTTTTTTTTTTTTTTTTAATAGACTAGCAGTTGTTCTTGTAAAGCAGAATAAACAAACATGAATTCAGGAGGTTTATCTTTTCTTGGTGCTTCATGATGCAACTGTTCTAATGGTTACAAGAACGATGCAACTGTATCTTGTCTCTGGTTTTCAGTATTATCAGCCTTCAGTGATCAAGTATTTTCTGTTCTGTTTTTTGTCATCTATATTGTGCTTGGGCTTCTTGGCCCTGTTGGGCCTAGACTGAACTTGCTTAAGATAAAGGCCTGTGTCTGGGTACAGAAAATATAGACTTCCTTCCTCCCTCAGATAATTTAGTATTGTAAGACATCAAGCATATGGAAATTACTGACCTGTGAGCAAAATATTAAAGAACTTTGAAATATTAGGGAAAAGGAGAGTATTCTGCCTGCCGGAAACTGTATTGTCTTCATGCTTTCTTTTTCCGCTGTAGACCAGCCTCATCTCCCACGTCTTGCTGTTTGCTGAGCTGTCCTGGTGCCCATGGCAATCCACTGGTGTGCACTAAACACAAAGTGTATTTAAAGAAACTGAGTATCAACCCCCTGCCTCCAAAATACAATGGTGACATTTTGAGCAGCTCCAGTTAGGAGAAATACGTGCGAACTATTGTTTCTTTGGAATTTGCCAATTCAATGAAGTAAAAACAGTTACATGCAGCATGGAGTTTGTTTGGGGTTTGTGTTTGTTTTCTTTTGTTTGTTTGTTTTTTTCTTAAAGCTGTAATGGAAACCAAATGGCTTTCTCAAACTTCTTTTGTTCCATGACAGTTTGTCTGCTTGGCCTCCCAGCAACAATGCTGTGGTGTCTTGTGTTCATCGACCAGTGGTTTTGAGCTTGCAAGAGTTTAGAGCAAGTGAGAGGACATGATTATTCATTGGTGCTGTTCAACAGCATTGGTTATTATTCTTCTGTTCAATAAATATGAAGCATTTTTGTTGCTTTGATTGTGTATGTGAATACTGATATTACCCTACTGCTATGTGTTTGTAGCACTGATATCATGAACGCATGTGGATAGCTCCAGGTTAAGGACTGGTTTACTCTGGACTGACATAATAGTGAAATAACTCTGTTCTAAAGGGAAAACCAGTTAGCAGTTACTGAGGATATTGACTTGTCCTGTTTCTTCCCAGTTCACTATCAAAGCCAATTAGAGTCTTTTTGTTACATGGAGTCTTTTGTATAGAATCATAGAATCATAGAATAGTTAGGGTTGGAAAGGACCTCAAGATCATCCAGTTCCAACCCCCCTGCCATGGGCAGGGACACCTCACACTAAAACATGCCACCCAAGGCTCTCTCCAGCCTAGCCTTGAACACTGCCAGGGATGGAGCATTCACAACTTCCCTGGGTAACCCATTCCAGTGCCTCACCACCCTAACAGGAAATAACTTCCTCCTTATATCCAATCTAAACTTCCCCTGTTTAAGTTTGAACCCGTTACCCCTTGTCCTGTCACTACAGTCCGTAATGAAGAGTCCCTCCCCAGCATCTCTATAGGCCCCCTTCAGATACTGGAAGGCTGCTATGAGGTCCCCACGCAGCCTTCTCTTCTCCAGGATGAGCAGCCCCAACTTTCTCAGCCTGTCTTCATACGGGAGGTGCTCCAGTGCCCTGATCATCCTCGTGGCCCTCCTCTGGACTTGTTCCAGCAGTTCCATGTCCTTTCTATGTTGAGGACACCAGAACTGCACACAATGCTCCAGGTGAGGTCTCACAAGAGCAGAGTACAGGAGCAGGATCACTTCCTTCGACCTGTTGGTCACGCTCCTTTTGATGCAGCCCGGGATACGGTTGGCTTTCTGGGCTGCGAGCACACACTGAAGCCAGCTCATGTTTATTTTCCCATCGACCAACACCCCCAAGTCCTTCTCTGCAGGGCTGCTCTGAATCTCTTCTTTGCCCAACCTGTAGCTGTGCCTGGGATTGCTCTGACCCAGGTGTAGGACCTTGCACTTGTCGTGGTTGAACTTCATAATGTTGGCATCAGCCCACCTCACAAGCGTGTTGAGGTCTCTCTGGATGGCATCCCTTCCCTCCAGCGTATCAACCGGACCACACAGCTTGGTGTCATCAGCAAACTTGCTGAGGGCGCACTCAATTTATTTTAATGAATTCATCATCTACTATGTATTCCCCAGGCTAACAGTGGTGAGAAAGTGATTTTCACAATCAGATTGGCTGAAGACTGTACCACTTCCTCCCAAGTGAGGCTTTAACTGTTAGTATCTGTGGCTTCAGCCTTGTTACATGACTGGGTTTCACTTTGCGCTTGTGTGCAAAATAATAATATGTGAAGCCATTATCTCCAATTTGCAACAAATACACTGTACACACTGTCACAGAACTTACTGTGTGCTTATCAAAGGTAGCTTAACCTGAGTGCTTTCTGAACTTCTGTATTACTGATGTTTAGTGGGTTGCTCTGTATAAATGTTCTTCCTGTTTGCATCTTCTTGTAAAGTTAGTTGTCTCCGTCTCGGAGACTTGAGGCTTGAGGTGCAAAGAGTAAATTTTTTAGTACCGAAAATCAGTTTTTGTGTGCTTCCAACTCGCTAGTCAAGTAGTTCATGTGCACAAGTATATTAGGGGATGCTTTTGAAAATGTTGAAGGAGGAATTATGTTTAGAAGTAAACTAATGGCAATTCCAAGCACTTCTTTAGCTCTCTTTCTTACGTTAACTGAGGCATGTCGGTATTTGTACATCACCTGCTAGCAACAAAAGTGGCTATAGGCAGTGGTCATCTTTAGAGCTACAGTACAGCATTGGTTACTATGGAAACCGTACGTGACCTACATTTTGCTAAAAATGATAAAGTTTCTGTGATTTTTTTTTTTCTTTAATGAAGGACACCTGTTGATTTTTACTACTGTTTTCCATCTTTTACATGTTGTTTTAGTCAAGTAGTATTCTTAGGTTTTAGTGATTAGTTTGGAATGGACACAAAAATCTGGAGCAAAGATGCCAGTTCATTGTTAAACCACTATTTAAAATTAGTAGAAACCATTACCTTTGCTGTCATGTCTAATTGTAGGTTCTTAGGAAGAAGGTAACACAATTTCATTAATCGCAATGTGCGTTATAATAAAATATAGCTACCAGTCTATGGTTTATAATGGCTTGCAGTGGACTCATTCTTTTGAATGCGTCTATTTGAATAACACTACAAGTCAGTTGGTTCCTGTATGAAGAAAGTTACTCAAACTATTGGACTTTGAGCAAGCTTCAAAAATGCTTTTGGGTTTAGTAAATTCAGCTTGTGTTGCCTTTAAAGGAGTGAGAATTTCTTCCAAAAATAAGAATATACTGCAGACAGTGTTAGAGAAAAGAGCATCCAAAAGAGAGGACAATGTGTGACATTTGAAATAAAGCTTGAGTTGGCATTTTAAATATACATTTCTTGCAATGAGATTAACACAGGAGGGTAAACGTTGGCTTAGAGCATGTGTCTAATTGAAGTCATTAAATGTTTTTGTTTGTCTAGAGCTTTGGCTTGTGGATGAGCCAGGCCTGTTCTACTCTGAATTGTTTATTGTACTTTGTAGTGTAAAGTTAGCTTCACAGAAATTAAGGACAGAGAAAAGCTAAAGTATAGACTTATTTGGGACCAAACATATTTTCTGTGATTACTTTAAGAACCACCTGCAAATTACTGAAACCCTCTCTCACAGCCATTGGTCTTATTATGACATTAGGTGGGACTACTAGGGGCTGAGATGGGATTATATAGATCCATAACTGCCCATATGTCATGGTTTAAGCCCAGCCGCTAACTCACCATATTTTGCAGTCTTTCCTCACTGTTCACATCTACAAGATCGTAGGCATCCTGCTGCAGCTGATAATGGAACCACCTCCTGATTTCTCCTGTATTTCCCACTTCTCTGCCTATGCTTCTTTTGTAGCCTTTTTTATTGCACTGAAGTTTATACAGCCTGCTCAGTTTGATCCATCCTGCATGGCACACTATGCTTCATCGCATCAGTTGTGTTATTAGGTTAGCAACCAACTCATTTGTTTCCATACCTCAAAATAGAAGACATTTTGTTCGTTACCTTCTTTCTTGCGGCAGAAAGCTCAAGTTGGTTGCATTGTATCCATCTGCCTACACTGTGATACTTGCAAACAGCAGCAGTATTACTGGCAAAAAATATTACTTGCGTAAAACAGCCAGTACTAAATGTTTTGGCGAGTTGATCAAGTTTGCCTGTATAATGCAGTTTTTAATTATCACCTAAACTTCCTGTAACATGATCAGAACCTTTGTATTCTCTAGATTATTTTGATCCTAAAAAATCTTAAGCATGCCTTAAATAGATAATGGCTCAATAGAAAGCAGTGTACCACTGAGGCTCAAGATGATAGCAAAGACAGTGTGTAGGAGTTGTATGCCCAGAAAGCCATGGTCTGTGCCATGGTCTGGAGGTATGAAAGTCACCAGAGGTCTAACTGGAATGTGTACCAACGTTTTTTCATAATCATGTCATTCTGAACTAGCTGTAAGGACAAAGTACCTTCCAGGCATATCTGAAGTGTGTCTCTACTACTTCTGGCCATAAGCCTGTCTCCAGATGTGCTCAATTTTCAGTGCCACAGAAGAAGGTGAAAAATGATCAAACTGCAGAAACCAGATTCCACGTTCAGAAATCTTGAAATGAATATTCTTTTCTGATCCTCTGCAAGCTGAGCAGAAATACTGAACTGAGATAAGAATCTGACTTTATGTTAAAGCAGGATCGGAAGTGTTAGGGGCCAGAACAGAAAGTGACATAAACAGGCATCTGTAACAGCAAAGACAGAACTGCTGCTGGCTTGTGCTGCCAGTTGCCTTCCCCTTTATCACAGCCATGTCCACAAGTGTGCAATGTGGATCAAATGTTTTTTTGCTTTGGTTTGGTTTTGTTGTTGGGTTTTCTTGTTTTTGTGGGGTTTTTTTTCTTTGGTTGTTGGTTTTGTTGTGGTTTTTTTTTTGGTGGGTTTTTGTTTGTTTGTTTTGTTTTGTTTTGTTTTTTCAAAAACTATATCCAAAAATCTTTTTTAGAAGGATATCAAACCTTGCTTTAAGGACTTCAACAGATGGCAAGTCTGTCACCTCTTGGTAAGCAGGATTAATGTTTAATTATCCTTGAAGTTACTGAATTTTGTTCTGTTCACTGAAATACAGGAAGGTTTTCAGAATCCCTGTAGTGCCAGAGCTGAAGTAGCTCGTGTGTACCAGAAACCAAATGTGCATACTGGCTATGTGCTTAAAGGTTGTATGATCATTTGGACTAAAGTGTCAGGTCTGCTCTTCTCAAATATAAAGTATTTCATCAGTTAGTCAATAATTGTTTGAAATAATTAAATATTTTGGTAAAATAACTTCTGTGGCTTGCTCACACATGTGACTCACATGCTGTTATGACTCTTTTTTTCCCCCTCAACATGGTCATTGGTTTAATTTCAAACACACCGATTTCTCTGTTTATTCTGTGAGTGTGCATAAGGCATCGCTAATACCTTCATAGAAATTCTGAGTTTGTTGGTATCATTTTAACAGTAATGAGACATGAATTTCATTTTTTTAAGGACAGATTAAGGAAATGTCTACAGACTGAAAACATGATTTCAGAGGTCTAAAAATCTCCTGAGAGAAACTGCCGTTCTTTGAGATCACAAGGTCAGTAGTACAGTAGCAGTTATTCATGTGCATATATCTATAAAATTATACAGGTCCAATTTCAGTTTTGTGCCATTTGATGGTACAAAACAAGGCGTTACGTTTTACATCTCAGCAGATTTTATTAGCAATTTTAGTACTTCAGTAAAAAAATCCAGCTTCCAGCTGCAACTTTGTTTAAAAAATGCTTAAATTTAATGCTAAAAGCTATTGGATTAGTATACATCAGCAGCTTCCAATGTAACTAGAATTAGACAGGAAGAATGTTCCTAACTTGTTGCTTGTGTTTGTAAATGCATTAATTATTGCATATTCGCATCTTCCTTCACTTGCTTGCAGAAGTATAAGCTGTTTAATATTTTGGAAAAGGAAACACAAAGTTATCTGAAGAGGTACTTTCAAAGCTTCTATTTTAATTTGTCACATTATGGTGTGATTTATTTTTTTCCAAAGACTGGAAATAATGGATATGATTTATTCAGCCACAAAGAGCTAGCCAACACATCTCAAATAGTAAATGTGTTCAGAGAACTGTGTAATCAGTATAATATTTTAATAACATCACAAAGTAATTTAAAATGCTTGATAAATGGCAAGAAATGATGATAGAATCTTCTCTTGGATAATGTGTTCATAATTTGTGGCAAGCTTTACTCAGATACTGGAAAACGTGTCTAATTGCTGTCTTTAGGTGTTTGTTATTTGAATGTTATTTTTAAATGCTACATATACTGATGAACGAAAAATGAGAAAGCATGACTGTAGTTAACCCTTATGCTGAAGGGTCTGTTTGGATTATAGATTAACTGTGATATGAGTGCAGACATTAAACTGGCTTTTAATGAATGACCATGGATCTAAATGTATTAGTATGCTGCTTATGTACAGCATCATGTGGACATGCACATCTAGGGCAATAGTTCATGACCAAAGAATTACTGATCTCCTTTTTCTGTTTACCTTGTTGAATGTTTGAACTTCCTATATTACTTCTTTTGTCCTTATCACGTTACTGAAGGCAGTTGGCAGTTGATTCTATTTCTGTAGCTTACGCCATATATTATGAGTATTTGATGACCCTCTACAGTAGAGAGGAAGATGCATGCTGTTTAATGAAGGCTCACTTGGCCCAACTTTCCTCATCTTAAATGCATAAGGGAAAAGGAATTCATTAGAATTTTCAGATAATATTTATTCAAGAAAGAAGTCACTGGATTTTTTTTTCTTTTGCTATACTCAAGTTCTGTGAAGTGTGTTTCTCTTCTTGTGTGCTTAGTATGCAGTAAGGTGGAAACATAATGGAAAAAAACCCTGCAGAAACCAGTACGGCTGACTTAAGAGGTGCTCCATTAAGTTAGATTGGTAAATGCTGCAGGAAAACTTCCCTAAGGGTCCTTGGTGTTACTACTGTTCCACTACTGGGTGCAATTAAAAATGTGGTTTAGAAAGGTAATAGACCAATACTCCTTTGGTGGCTGCATCGCAAAAGGGGGGTTGTGGGGAATTTTCAAGTACCAAGTAATTTACATTAAGGCAAGCCAGATAGTTTACTTTTATTTTCTGCTGTACTCTAGACAGGTGGAATGTATATGGAAAATTTTGGGCGTGTTGTGTTTGTGTTGTAGTATAACAACTTCAACTGGTTTTGAACTATGGTATGTAAATAAATCTTGCAACGTAAGGCTTAATCATACAGTCATTACTGAAGTAAAATTTTTGAAAATAAGGCTTAGTATCTACATGATTTTTAAACTGTTTTAT
Source organism: Lathamus discolor (assembly GCF_037157495.1). Lineage (NCBI taxonomy): Eukaryota > Metazoa > Chordata > Aves > Psittaciformes > Psittacidae > Lathamus > Lathamus discolor. Next base: position 90,573,116 of record NC_088886.1, on the reverse strand, counting down.
TTTTTTTAACCCCTCCTTGTCTTCATTAATTCTCACTGGGTTGTTGAGACCAGAGGAGGCTTGGCAAGGACTCACTGCATCAGTCCTTCAGAGCATAATGCTCTGAGGTGATCCCCCCAAACAGTTCATTAAGTTCTGTTCTGTCTATAAACTGTAACATTTTATATTAAAAATAATTTTAGTTAAAAAATAATATTTACATAAAAGGGAAAACGTATTAGGATTTCTTAAAAGTATACTATTTAGGAATCTAAGCCCAGTTTTTGATAGCGTGAATGTCTGTCATTCAGTTGTGTACTTATATCAAATTTCTGTAAAATAGTGTTGTATCACATTGTTCAGTCTTTTCTTGGTAAGAGTAGTATTTTAGAGCTCAAAGGTACTGTAGAGGAGCCAGTGTCTAACATAACCTGTTTACTAGGTAATACTTGCCCATCATATTTTAGCATTTATTGTTCTGTTGAAAATGGAAATAAGAATCCTGAAAAGCAGCCTAAATCAAATGCAAGCAGTGCAATTGTTTGTGAAATACAGTTGCACAGGACAGGCTGGCACCAATTTACACAGAAAATCTGTGTTGCAGTCTCAGAAAGTTGAACTTCTGGAGTCACTTACAAAACATTCACATGTAAGAAAGACTGTTGCCTGCTTTTGTACAGGTAATATCCAGGAGAGCATTTCACTCATTGCCAAATTAATGGATAAAGGAAAGGACCTTAGGCAGCCCTCATAGAGAAGTCCCTGATTCTTGTAGGAGTCTGGACTCCTAGTCCTCCTACCTGCTAGTAACACATAGCCATTGGGTATAGCAGATTTTGTTCTCATTCATTTCTATGAATAAACATTTAGATAAGAAGATCATAGAATCATAGAATAGTTGGGGTTGGAAAGGACCTTAAGATCATCTAGTTCCAGCCGCCCTGCCATGGGCAGGGACACCTCACACTAAACCATGCCACCCAAGGCTCTGTCCAACCTGGCCTTAAAGAAGACGTCTTTCTCCTTCCTGATTTTATAATTCACAATAATGCATAGCAGGGAAGAGCATGTGATTCTTGACTGACCATGTGATTTGATAAGAATATTAGGCTTGTTTAAAAATTGCATTTTTAATAAACAAAATGCTTTGTTTATTTTGGTAAGCATGAAAATGTGTCATTTCTGGAATTAACTTCTTAGATTACTAAATGTTACTGAACTTGCAAAACTTGTTGATATAATTGCACCTAAATTTCTCAGTCACTATTAGACACTAGAAGACACTTACTGCCTACTGCTAATTCCTGGTTATATCTGGTATCGTAAGCCTGCAGTGTGAAGCCAACTTTTTGTCATATTGTTCTGATTTAAGAGATGGAGAAAAGATAAGAGTTACCACCCCCTCCCTGCTTTTCCCTCTGGTACTTGGAATTAAGTTTCTGGACTATGTAAGGAAGCAATTGCAAGGGGGTTCCTTTTTAGGCTTCATCTAGTAAGTAGCATAAGTAACCTACCTAATACCTGAGATAATAAAAATAAATAACAATTCTGTTACTTCTGTTATGGATGTTTTTCTCCTTGCCCATCCTTTTGTGAAGGAGAATTTCATCCTACGTGCTTTTTAAACAGCAGGTTAGCTGCTGTAGCAAATTCACAGGAATGAACAAATTCCAAAACAATGGCAAGCTGGGAAAATTAATAATTTAACCTCAGCTAGGTGGGACCTGCACAGAATTACAATTGAAATTTTTTGCTAAGGCTTCTGTGCTAACCCCTGGTTAAGTGTTAAAGGAGCTTTAGAAATGTTTATTCTGTAGCTCTTTTGTGAAAAAACAGTCTGCCAGTTCAAGCGTCTTGTCACCTCAGTGACAAGTAACTTCCTCAGGCAGTAACCTATCTTTCCACGCTTTGTGGACGCTTGTTCTACACTTCCCTTCCCATACAGTGTCACAACAGCTCCCATTTAATTTCTCCCTGTGGATCAACCTTCCTCAGACTTGTCAACTGTCATCACAGCCTCAAAAGTGCAAGTGTACCAAGGTATACGCTTTGATGCATCAAGCAGAGCCATTTTTCCGTTTCTGAAGTGGTTTCCTCTCTCTGTATCTTACTGGATTTGAATTTCTCTTTCAGTTACAGGACGGACAAATGATAGAAATTTCTTCATACCTGTAAGATGACAAATGTAATTTTGGCGCAACAGGTTTTGTCTCTACCGTACATAGCAGGGAGGAATTGCTAGCTGATAACAATTCGGCTTTTGATTTTTTTTTTTTTTTAATTCATATCCATACGTAAAATTGCTGTCCACATGCCCATCTCTGGCTAACAACAAAGGGACACTCCCCCCTCCCCAACCCCGAAAGAAACCCAACCAATCAAAAACCCAGCCAAACCAACCAACAAAAAAATCCGCAACAAAACAAACCCCAAAACAAAAGCCAAAGTAAAAACCAACTACAGCTCTTGAAATGGCTGCATTCACAAGGTTTGATGGTAGTGAGGATGGGGATGAAAAATGTACACGTTCAAATCTCCATCCACTGTCTGAAATGGGGGGAGCAGAGAGATCACATAAATCACTAATCTAATTGTGCTAGAACAGCTGCCCAGATACCACAACTGTGAAATCTGTAGTAGAAATCTGATAAAGTTGTTTTTTAACCACTATACCATCTAACTTAGCTCTACATGCTATATCGCAGTATCTAGATCCACTGGCTGATTTAAGACATTTAGCTGGTGGGGACATACCCTATGAGAGTTACTGCACAAATGCAGTATATAAATCCTCTTCAATGGTGCTGGCATGGTGCTAGCATGTGGACTCACTTAGCGCAGGAGAGGTGCGAGACATGCAGAGATTACCAAAGGCTATACCTTTCTGAAGGGCATGTTTCCCGCTATCACAAATGCAACAGTTTTCCCATGCCAGGATCTGTAAAACTGCAGAACAATTGAACAGAGGATATTTCAGGAACAAATGGCATAGTCTTATTTTTGAAAGGAACATAATTTAATTTTATGTGACAGTGCCTGCCTTTTAATGCATAGCATAATAAAGCCTGAACCCTTTGCCTGAGGTCAGCCTATCTACCAATGTCTTCTTCAGGCATAGAAAGAAAAATTCTTCTTTTCCCTTAAACATTTTCCAGTGTTTCAGTACAAGAGTTTTTATTCAGAAATCACAATATGGGAACTTAGAAGGTTTATGTGACTATAAATTCCCTCATAGCACTTTTCTCCCTAGAAGTTAGAAATACGAAATAAAAAGATAAAAGGCATGTGTCCCATGTTCTGATTTGGAGAGCAACTGCTGCAGAATTTCTCTCATAGTACTAGGGCTTGTATTTTAGGTTGTGTGGCTGTGGTTTCATTTTTGAGAGTTTTGCTCAGATACTGTTACTGGGTATGGCAAAACCCAGTATTTAGAGAGCCAAATAACTTTCTACATTTTGTACCTCTTATTATGTAAAATGCGTAAGTTGTCCATTTCAGAGCTGGCAGCCAGTTTAAAAATCCTAGGTAATTCCACTGGAGAAGGTGTGTGTTACGTAAAGAATAAGCACCTTCATAGTATCTCTACCCTTTTGTCTGTGAAGATACGGATTTTGTTGATAATACGATGTAGTGTTTGAAATGTGAACCAGGGACTTCAGAGACTTGTATTCTAGGCTGTAGAGTTTCCTTCCTCTGGAAATTTGAGTAATTCATTAAAAAAATCTGGCAGCAAGGTGCTTAAGTTATATTCATGCTTAATGAGAAGTATTCTGGGACCATTGTTTTTTTAATATCTGTTCTTACTCAAATGGGGCCTTAAAAGCCCAACCATCTAAAATTAAAGCAGAATAAATAGTTAAGGATGCTGAAGAACAACTTAAACCCCGTATTACTAACTTAACTATTTTAACAGTATGTTTCTTCATCATCCCTATTATAATTTTGATTGTTTGAAAAGCATTATAATTCAGTGGTCCAGGTTAGTACTAAAGTCCTAGACACACTGCTGTTGTTTCTGCTCCATCAAGACTACAGCTCCTTTATTTTCTTTATAGCAGTCTAATGAGGTCAGAAAGGTCAGAAGAAACTAGCAAGAAAGGTCAGAATGGCTTATGTATGGGTCCTTTTCTATAGGCTGATACTCAGCATGCTGGGAATGGGTTGGGTTATACTGTTTGGATTGTGCAGTGAAATAATGACATGAGCAATTTGACAAGTAGTCTTCATTATCCTTTCCCACAAGATGCATTTCCACGACTAGAGCAATTAGTAGGGATTATCTTTGAGAAGGTAAGTTTATGGCTTTTAACTGCTTTGTGTGCTCTAAAATAATGCTAGATGGTTAACATTTTTGCTATCCAAAGAATATTTTCTTTTGTGAATTCAGGTGACAGGATATCACCCTGTACCAGAAGAAACAGATTTCCCCATCCACTTACTGCTGGCTTAAATTTTCAAACTTGCCACTGTAATTCCTCTCTCCCTGCCCTTTCTTTCTTTTCTACTTTGTTATTGACGAAAGTGCAAAATAACTCCTGATTGATTTTTCTTCCTGTAATTATTTTTACAATGAGACAGACTCTCTCTAGCTGGTGATATTGAAGCAAAGGTTTTATTTTTCATCACTAAGAGTTTAATTGTGGGATAAGTAACAATAAGATGTTTGATTTTTCTTTTTTTTTTTCTTTTTTTTTTTTGTTTTTCCATATGGGGAAGCTAGACACGGAATAGTAAAACCACTCAAAGTCCCCCAAAATTGTCCATTAAAAACGGCTTTCAGGGTTTAACTCTTCATGCAAACTTACTTCAGGTCTCTGCTGCCAGTCTGATCTTAGCAGTTAGGCTCTCCATTTCACAATCCAGAGGAAAGTTCTGAAATATTGCTATTAGTTCAAGTATTAACAACACCTCTATAGCAAAAGTAATGGTTGTGTAGCTGTTAAGTGCCTGGCAGTTTCTTTGTAATATTTCTCTAATAAGAATGCTTGCTATTTGTTGCTGGCTTTTATTTCTACTGCTGAATTGCACACGATCAAGCTTGGGAGTCCTCATTGCTTACTCAGTGTCTAGTAAAAATTCCCCCACATTGTATTTGATGTTTAATGTATACGTGGGCCTCTGAATTTTTGGCTTTGTTTCTTGAAAATTAGGCTTTGGCTGATGCCTGGGTTATGGGTAGAGGGCTCCAGTGCGCCTATGACTTAACAGAGTCACCTTGTTTATATGCTTAGATTGAATAAAACCATGGATGTGTGGACAGGCAGGAGTTTTCACTCCAGTTCCGTTTCAGGCTAGATTTCACTCAGCTGTCAGCCTGTCTAGTATTCTGGAGTTTGGCTTTCCCCACCCCCACACATACTAGTCTGGGGTTATTGATGTATTTTCACCAAATTCTCTGATTTTGTGTAGCAAAGTGATACCTTTCATATCTTCAATTTTTTTTTTTTTTTTGCTCTGCACACTTTACAGTCTGTGAATATTGCCTCCTGAGTTTGCTGCAGGCTTTGGATGCAAGGGAATTGTTTTTTATGACTTTTTTTAATGGGCAGACTTATGTTCCTACCATAAGTTGTGTGTTACAGGATGAGATTTCTGCTGTTCTCATTCATTTACTTTACTTTCTCATTCAGTTACTTTAGGACCCATGTGCCTTGCTTTCTGCATATATACATTAGATACAAATGTTATTTCCTAGTTCTCAAACATTTCAGCCTCATTTTCCAGAACCCATCTTCAAGAGTGTACCATATTTCAGCTTCTGAAATGTTGGCTTGCCTGTGCTTTTTTCCACTCCTGGTTCTCTGCTCCTAAATTGCCACTCAGTGTATTTTTGAAAAGGCACTTTGTTTTTTCCTTCCCTATGCTACAACTTTCTATACAGTTACATTTTTAGTGGCCTTTTCATTTCCATCTGTGCTTTTTCTGGCTTATCTAAAAAAAAAAAAAGGTTACTCTATGATGCCTATGCTAACAATAGATGTATCCCTCTCAGACCTTTACTGTAAGGTCATTTTCCAGTAAGCAGTTTGTCTCTCCTCTAATATAGCTAACTGAACTCATCTGTGAAGCAAAAAATCTTGCGCAGACTTTTTAGCATCTTCCATCTCAAGAATCACAAAACCCTCGCTTCAAAAAATATTTTCTTTCTTTGTTCTCATGCGTATCTAATACTGCTTCAAAAGTGTTACTGCATCTCTTCATGTCCCCTTTAGCATCACACTTTTTTTACTGTCATAAATGTATATTCCTTGCCTCTGCCTCTTGAAATAGAGACAAGTTCTTCCTGATCTTTTCCTTTCTGCTTACCTGTGGGTTCATTAATATTGGTGACTATTAGAATTTTCACCTCCCATGCTGTTTCTAATGCTTCAGAGCAGTTCCTGAAAAACTATTCAAGTGTTTTTAAAATTCTTTTGTAAAACTCACCTTTATTATTACGTATATAGAATTTCCAGTTGGCATGTAAGCATAACTGTTAGGGGATAACAAGTGATCTCTGTTTTCTCTGCAGTCCTGGGGCTTTGAATTCACCTTTGTATTCTGCTTGACGTTTAAGATACTTGCCTTCTGAAGCTATACATTAAAGAGCCTTTTGAGGCTGTATATGAGGTTGTATGTGGCTTTTAAGGCTGTTAATGCTGTTAGTGTGGTATGATAATCTAAGGATAACCATCAGACAAGATTTGTGGGGGAATCAGTATTTTTTTAAATTAGATTAACTTATACAGTTAAAAAAATAGGTAGGTGTTCATGTGTATGATCCCTTTCTGATATCCTCAAATGGTTGTTTCCCTAGTCATCCCAGCTTGTCTACTTAGATACTGCTTTTCTCTGCAAACTGCCTGTGTCATGGCTTGACACACTGAATGTCATGACAAGGCTAGCAATTGTTAATCTGGGGTCTGTTCCAGTATGATTATGAATGTAATATATTAAAGAGTTGTTTGTTCAGTATTCAATACTGTGAACAAAAAAATCTAACCAGAACATTAAGTCCTGCAGCTGGTGTAGGTATCAAGCAGTTTTATGAAAAAATAAAACACATTCATGAATCTTTCTGAAATGATGCAATCTTGAAAGACATTTGGGCTATAAAAATGCTCTAATAAAAGCCTTTAGTTCTGATGCATTTTAGGAAGATCTCTTACTTAAACAGTCACTTCATAGTCTCTTCTACAAACAAACTTCAGTATGTTGCAGAAATGTTGATTCTCGCACAGTTTCAGTGCATGAGACTACCACAGTTATCCTGTGTATTTAGACCAAACCCACGGTATGTCTTTGAACACCGGTTGAAAGCTGTCATCAGATTGTACATCAGCAGTCCATTTTTGTCATTGAAGTCAGATTTATACCAGTGCATCCTAGAACTGTCCACTGGTTTGCTAATAGGAATGTGGTTATTTAAGTATTGCTAATTGATCTTCTACCTATATGAAAGACATGGCAGTCAGTGTTCCTTGGAAGGCATATTTCTGGATTGGAGGGGCTTGCTTTCTGAGGCTTCAGAACCTTAGAATGACAGAGTAGGGAGCTGGCTGTCAACAGTATAGTGGTTCAGGTTTTAACTTTATATATACATCAAGTTAAATATCTTGTATTTATATGATGAAGTATATTTGGGATGCTAAAAATATATGATAGGATCTTTCATTTAATTCCTTTAATACTGATGTCAGGGGAAGTGAAATCATCACACTGTTTTTAGGGTGCAAAATACTTTTACTTTCTTAATGTAGTCTGCTGTCATGGAACATACAAGGGAAAAATGTGCTGTGCTCTGCTGGTAGAGAATACTCAGCATAGGCAGTAAAATTCCCAGTGCTGTGCTGACATTACCAGTAATGCTGGTACATGAAGAAAGAAGTAAGTAATAATTATTTTCAAGCTCTGCTGGACACACGTAAGAAGAAGAAATTGGATACATGTAAGGAGAAGAAATCAGTGCTGGCCAAGTGGAAATGGGCAGAATTATTAAAAGAGAATAATTTTCTATGCTTTAAAGGTTATTTGAAACAGTAAAAAGTTACCATGGAACCTAGAATTCAGTGTCCTTTTAAGCTTTAAATGACAGATCTAAGGTAGGATGTACAAAGGTGGGAAGAAGTGTTGCAGCTGATTTGCTTCCTGCAGAATGAAATTCCTGACTGATGTTTAGCAGTTCAAGGCAGAAACTTTATTTTAGATTTTAGGTATCTTCTTGTCTGTAAGATTAGAAGTCTGCTATGTATTTTAGCGGTGCAATGAAAATGTCTTGTGTTGCAAGTTGGCGTGCTTCATAAACTAACTGCTCTAAAATGTAAAAAATCATGTACGTTGCTGTCTAGATCTATTATGTTTGTATTTCTGCCTGCTCAAATTAAAATACCTGTGTTTACAGTAGACACAAACAAATGCAGAGGTTGTAACAATGGAAGAATTATCTTCCACCATGGAAATTGTGAAAGTGTTGCTGGTTTAGCCAACAGTGGTACTTTAGAAAGTTCTGCTGATGACAAGTCCAGTAAGGAAAGAAGATCTACTTTCTCCTTACTGGATTTTATTCCTGCTTTAACTTTGGTGACTCAGTAACCTTTTTGGTTTACTGTGGTGTAAGGGGGACTGAAAGAACCAAACAGTTGGAGAGGAAGAAAAAGAGAAAATACTAGCTATCATGCTTGCTTCAAGTAGCTCTTACTGGTAAAAGGCGAAGTGAAATTTGCAAGCTGAGAAATGATATTGAGGAAGGTGTGCTTAGTAACCAAGCAAGAGAAATGAGATGAAGTAAGGAGTATTATAGTTAATTAAAAATGAAACCGGACCCCAGTTTCTTCTGGTTATATCTTGCAATTTCTAATTGTACCAAGCACAGCTCTGTGTAGATCTGAATTGCTCCCTGGCATGGATCATGTTGCTGTGTCTGAGCTGTCATGGAAACTGGCTGGAGCAAACCTGGCTTAGGAGGTACATACAAGACAGCACAGGCGATCTCTCGAAGTGTCTGCTACCTTCTAAGTTTGTGGAGGTTTTGGTGTGGGGTTTTTTGGGGGTTCTTTTGTTTGTCTGTTAGGTTTTTTGGGGGGGTTTGTTTGTTTGGGGTTGGAGGGGGGTTGTTTGGTTTTGGTTTTTTTAAGATGGGATTCTTTAAAATAGAACTTGCTTTGTTTTATTTTTGAGCCTCCATGCTCTGCTGGCATTTTGGCCGATGGCTGTATCAAGCATTACAGCAACGCAAAATTAATTGCTTTGATTATTCACATCATCTAATACAACGGTAGTGAAGAGATTCTTTTGCCAGTTGCGTATACACCTTTCAGTACACCTCTTTTAATTTGCCTGCCAAAGTCAGTATGTTTTTTGGTTTTGCTGGTTAACCAACAGTTTTAAGAAAGGTTGTGAAAGGAGGAAGAAACCCTGTATGTTTACTACAGAGAAGTATTTTTGTTTGCGTACAGTAGTTCCTTCTAATGCATAGTACCATTCAGTGGTCATTTCCAAAAGGAAGCGCGTTTTCCTCTGAGGTATCACCCTGGTGAGAGGGTTTGTTTTCTCTTAGAAAAAATGCAAGTATTGTAGGATGACAAGAATGTACCATTAAACACAAAGTTGTTTTCAAGAGCTGTTGTGTTAAAAATCACAAGGCAGTGGCATGCTACTGTATAGCTCCCAGCATAGGTACTGCGAATTCACTTTGCTCTGTGCCTGCTTTGCACCACATGATGTAGGAAGTTGCTCTGGGTCAAGGAGATAAATTTTAAGAGTCAGAAAGGAACTGTACCTGGTGCCCTTCCAGTTGATGGGGTAAGATAAAGGTGCCAGAGGTAGTAGTGAAAGGTGGCAGTGTCAGACTTACATTGACATGCTAGCAGTCACCGTGTAAAGTTTGGAGATGAGATTGCTAAGGGGCCAGAAATCAGAACAGCTTCTCACAAGGCTGTCAGTCAGTTATAAGCTGCTTTCTTCATCCATCTGTTAAGCTGAGGCTGTCTTCTTACCTTTCAAATAGATTTTGCCTGTTTTCCTGCATTTTACCGACTAGACTCTTATTTCAAAATATGGTTGTACTTCTTTGTTGAAAATGTCATTTAGAAATGAGTGAGTTTTTCCTATTTGTGTAATTCAGGAACCCACGGTGTGTTGTTCTTTCTGGCAGGCTACTGAAACCCATCAACCCCCAGTATTTGGAACGGAGTAGTTAATGTGGCAGTACTTGAAGATAGTTTAGCTATGACTGTGATGTATCCGGAAAAAGCAAGATATTTGGGGCCAGGGTGAGGAACCTTGATTAAATTATATCTGGTCTGGAAAGAAATACGTAGAATTTAGACTTTAAATTATCCTACCCCAGTGTTACTGACAGTAACTTCAGATGGAGAGCTTTAATTAATATTACACCATTTTCTCTCATTTCTGTGCATTCTGTAATTCTGTAGAACTTCTGTAATGGCAGACTTCCATGGGAAGTTTGCAGCCATTCCTCATCCTGAGCTCAAATGAGAGGAGTTTGCGTGGGCAAGGTTTATAGATCTTACCAGAGCAGCGATCACAAATTATCTACTTCCAAACGGGAAAGCCAGTGCTGAGGCATTTGGGATTGCTGCTGCAGCAGCTCATAAAATGCAAACCATGGTATGTGAACCATGCTGTTTGCAAGGGCTGGAGTTGAGCATGTATGTTCAACTGGACGCACTTCATAAATCCTTGACTTCAGATCTTTTTTTTTTTTGGTACTAGACTGCAAAAGAGACTTTCGGTAAGCCCCTGTTTTTCTCAGCTGGTGTGGAAGTTGTTGTGTTTCTGGTGTTTTTCTAAAGAAACAGGAGCTCTTGCATTTAATGACAAGGTACTGGATTCAGCCCTTTAGAATAACAAGGCATTGAATGCAAGTTGCCCCTTTTTGTTTCATGAAATTGAAACAATTATTGTACAGATAATTGTTTTGATTCATATATGATTCATCCAACTATGATACAGGATACTGAACTGCAGATTAAGCTCAATAACCTGGCAAATAATTTAGTTGTATAAGGTGGGAATGATCTGAAGTTCAGTCATGTGGGTGTTAGCCTGTTCTGTGATATATGGCTGATTTTGGGTGGCAGCTGTCGTTTGGATGAGGGTGGGGTGGGGGCTGGTGTTTGGTTTGGAGTTTTGTTGTTTGTTTTTTAAATCTGTGCAAATCTGTATTTCAGTGAATATAACCCGTCTAAAAGTACTTAAGTTTAAATGCATGTAAGGTACAATAAACCAGACTTTATTCCTTACTAATGATAGAGATGATTCAGAGTCTGAATTTCCTTAGCAGTTCCCTTTAGCTATAGCTTCTCTGGAATGGGAAAACGTAATAATGTTCCTGTGAACTGCTTTTCCTGCTAAGCAGATGTGGGATCTGACAGTTTGTCCTTACTTATAGTTTTTCAGCAAGTTGTTTATTCTGTTTTCATTTGGATTCACAAGGAACCTTTTATTTGAGGAGAGCCTTTGCTCACCTCAACTCCCATGGGAGACCTTGGGCAGATGGGACTGCTAAGCATTTGCATATCCTTCTCCCACTGTTGTTTTAGAGAGGTGAATTTGGATTCTCATGAAGAAGAGTACTGTCTGTTACAGGAGAGATACCAGAAAGTAGTGTCTCTTTTGGAGTTCTTTCTACTATGGAGCCACAAGAGAGGCCTGGGTTCTGGCCACTGTGAAACTCTTAGATGATTTTTAACTCGGCAGGAATTCAACAAAATGTCTCTGACAAACATTTCTTTCTATTTAGTAAACCTGTAAGAACAGAGTATGGCATGGAATATAACTTAGCTACCTTAAAATGTCAAGTTAGGAAATCCCTAATTCCACTATGGAAGGTTGAAGATTCCCTCCTGCCCCCTTGTCGCCCCCACAACCCTGAAGAACTGATTAACTGAGGCTGCCTTTCATACACCATTAAGACTGCTTGCTGCTATTGTCTCCTGCAGAAACAACACTTTCCTGCTGATTTAACTGTATCATGTCCTTGAATGCGTTTTCCTCTAATGTCCTTTCAGGATTTCAGAAGTGCTCCATAGCATGTACAACACCCCCCAGCCCCCCTGAAACGTGGCAATAGTATTCTTTCCCTGATCAGTTTTTGTTCTTTCCATTTGTCAAATGTTTGGGTTTTCTTCCCCCCCCCCCCCCCCTAGTGCTACTGCAGCAAAAATGCCTGCCTTTTGTTTATGTCTTCCTACACTGGCATCATGACATCATCAGTGATATCGCCAGGGGAAAAAAATATGCATAGCTGTAGCTAAACCAGCTGTTCATTAGCAACTCATCTAGTCTGCTTTCGTTTCTTCTCATTAGTGTATACGCAGCAGTGTTTCCTGCTTAAGAGATATAGGAGGTTCTCAGCCATGAACCATCTGCTCGGTCTGTGTCTTTGGGTAGATAAAAATGGTGGCACTTTAAAATGCACTCATTCTTGGTAATAGAATTTTTTATTAAACACAATGAATGTGAAAGCCTATAAGATATTCATTGCGGGATTTAGTTCTGGGTAATTCTGAATCCTTTACTACCCATCATTTATAATTTGGTGTAATCATAGAGACTGCATATCAACTGTTAGAAAACCTTAATAATACACAATGAGCAAGATGCAGAGAACAATAAAGAAACAGGGAATTTTGTAACTGATTTGCATGACGACACAGTAAAGCGTATGAATCTGTGTTTGTCACGCTTGTCCCTTCTTCCATGCAAATCAGCTGCAAAACTTCCACTGACTTCCATAGGTCTAGAATAATGACAACAATAAGCAACAAGCTGTCATTTATTCTTAGGAGGGAGATCACAGAGTAAGTAGGTATTTCACTTGCGGAATGTTAATGATAGCAGAGTTTCTCTTTGCCATCTTATATTTTCAAAATGCTTATGAATTATTCCAGAGGTAATTGACTATTTCATAGAATAGCTGCATCTTTGCAATGTTAATATTATGGTTAATTATGTGTTCAGTACCAGTTTTCAGCATGGAGAAGAGCTGTTCATTTATCATCACTAGCAGTATGTTAAAGAGTTTTAAATTAGGATATTCTGGGAATTCACTCTACAATTGGTGTTAAGCTGTCTCCAAATATTAAAAAAACCCAATTCCTTATACTAGTAAAAATATCAGTAAAAAAAAAATCATTACATATTTAACTTTTTATGCAAGTGCTTTTGTAGTTTTGAATATAGATATTCACTTATTCCAGTGTAAAATGCTTATGTAACTATTACATTATTAAACAATATAAAATGTTATTTAAATGTATAATTTTATGTTCTAAAAAACCCCCAAAACCAAACCTCCTTCCCCCCCCCCAAGACCCCACTGAGTATCACCAATTATTATCAAGAAGACTTTAGATTTCATCGCACTGAATAATTCGTCATTGGGATTTGAGACTAATCCTTGATCAAAGGGCCAATTCTTATTCACCTGAGTAGTCTCCCTGAAACCAACAAAACTAATTTTATGACCAAAGATTACTGGATAGTGCTCTTGACTGATGAGAGAAATTTAAATCAAGGGGCTTCTTTTTAGGAACAGTTTTTCGTTGAGAAGCTCGTCCTCTACGTAAAGGATGAACACTGGCAGATGAAGTGTTGGCAAAATATTACCTCTTCAGAATATTAATTTCAGCGTGTGCTATGTGTGGAGTGATGCAGAGAATGCACGGGTTTAGCCACTCCCCACAAGAAAAAATTACTTTTAGCAACTCTCTTAATTCCTACTTGAACCCGTGTTACGACAGGAGTAATAATATAAGTTGAGGGGATTTCCATAATAACTGTTGTCTTAATGAGGTAAAGAAGCCTTAGAATTTGTTGTTCTTTCCCGATAGTAGACCTCAGCTGATAAAAATATTCCCAGCCGGTGAAATCAGTGGCATGCCTGGCTTTCTCAGACAAAACTCCCATGTGATCATGCAGGCAGCCTCAGTGAGCCTGAAGCTGCTCAGCAAGCAGTAGGTAATGAGTCTTTGTGCAGAGCGAAGCTCTTGTGGCTGAACAATAAAGCATATGGTACCAGCAATAAAACACAGGGCTGGGAAATTTAAGAAGATTCTGCTGGAACTAGGAAGACAGTGAATATGTCAAACGTTATAAAATGATGATCAATCTGGTTTGGTTCCTAATTAATAAAAACACTGCATGGACTGGAAAAACAGCAGTTTGAACAGGTCAGTTGTTTTACAGATTCTTCGCACACTTCCGTTTTTTAAATATAAGTGGGGGTTTTGCTATTTCCTTATTTCTACTAAATCCAGGGGTGTTTTTTCATTTTGTAAGGTGGGATCGGAAGGGTGCACATCAGTGTGATACCAAGCTTAAATAAATTGTGTAAGTTCTGGGATCAGATTCATTGTAAAAATGTTTTTATTATTGTTCTTATGCAGCTCAGTTGTGCATGAAAAAAGGATAGTAATACTAAATTTATGCTAGATGGATCATTTACCAATATCATAAAATATTTAGTAACAACAATCTTTTATTCTGCTATGTATTTGAAGCTATTTTTTTCTCACTAGGAAATCTGTACTCTGTGCGTTTGGTTAAAAATAATGTAACACTGGAGCATATCTAACTGAGTGCTTACATTTGTTTCTTTGCTCCACGTTTTTCTTGGGTAATTTTGAAAGTGGTGTTTTGTGTTGTTTGTAATGCCATTGTATCCACACGGGAATGACACATTATAACCCTTTGCATTTATTTTGCTCTAATATTGATGCAAAAGATGTTATTTTTCAAGCAGGTATTTATGTCTATTTATGTCTCATGGTAGTTCCTAGTTAATTATACATGATATTTCATTTTTGAAAACTGCCCCCCCGAGATTTTAGTGGCCTGTGTTTGCCTTCCAGAGGGAAGACATGTCATTTCTCCGTTATATCACAATGCACAGGAATTGACTGTGTAAAAGTTTTTATCCCCAAATCTCTGTAGTAGTGTTTGTCTGGTTTTGCCAGCACTCAGAAATCATAAACTTGATACGCTGGCACTGCCTTAAAGAAATAGATCTGCTGATTTGAGGATAGTATTTCGGCAGGAGGGAGACTGAGCCCTTGAAATGGGAAAATCAAGAAGCAAAAAAAAAACCCCAAATCTAAAGAGCAGGATGTGATTTTCTTGTGAGAGTGTGATTTGAGGCGAGAAGTGTTCCTAATGAGCACCCCTCTGCCTGGTTCAGAGGAGCGTTGTGTAAATACCCGGGGCCGCGGCTCGGAATGCTGCTGCGCGGGCACCCCACGCCGGCTGCGCAGCCGCGCTCGCCTTGCGTCCGTGCCGGGTTTACTATTGTGTCTGTGCGTGATGCTAATTCACGTGGGTGCCTTGAAACGAGCCGTGCGCGCCCGTCGCTGACCCGCGTTCCCTTCCCGCTCCCGTTGGAAAAGGGGGAAAGGGGAAAGAAGCCGCGCTGCGGCTGCGGAGCGGGGGAAGGGGCAGGGAGCGGGGCCCCGCGCAAGCCGCCGGGCGTGCGGACGGGCTGTCGCCTGTTGCCGGTCGGGAGCGCAGGTGTGGCACTCGTGGCCGCTGCCAGCGGAGACCCGCAGCTCCGGCCGCTGCCTGCGGTTTGTGTGTGTGTGCCCGGCGTGCCCTGCGGCGGGGCGGGGCCATGCAAATCATGGGGCGGGCGAGTTGTTCGGTGGCGGGGGGCCCGCGGTGTGTGCGGGGTGCAGCGGCTCGGAGCTCGCTTGTTCCCCTCGGGCTCCCCGCAGGTCGGCACCACAGTGTCCTGTGCAAATACCTGCCTATGACCCCGGCTTGGGAGGGGGCCCTGCAGCCCACGGCTTCGTAGGTCATAGAGATTTGGGGTGTCTTCTGAGTGCAGAATTTTCCAGCTATAAATATTGCTAAAGCGTCAGTGAAGGTGCTTTGCAATCTTTGTATTAAAACATTTATCCTATAAAATGTAATTCTAGATAAAAAAGGCAGCATCTCTGAAAACAGGCTCGTCCAGGGCTAGATCTGAAAGGCTGTGATAAAGAATTTGTTTCATTGTATTTGTATGCAGCTGGCAATGGAGAACATGGTAGAACTGTAGTAACACCTGCGCTATTTACCATTGGATTGGATGAAATACACTGAACTTGTCGCTTCTTACTGATTTCGGTGGAGAAAATAAAGCAGCACATAGTCATGCACTTTGTGTAATTGCCATATTTGTCTAAAATGAGTACTTACGTTTAAGAAGCATTTAGGTACTTACAATAAATACGTATGTAGGTAAGATTAACAGTGAGTGCTAAAATAACAATAGGAACTTCCCTGTGGAACTGCATTCCCACTGTTATAATGGAATCACACTTTGAAATGCACCTGCCTTTTCCGTACATGCACGCAGGAAACAAAAAAGCCAAAGGTTTTCCCTGTGAATCGGGCACTATGTGTTCTAAAGTGCTCCCAGTATTAAGTTATTTAAAGAACTTTAAATATAAAAGATTCAGAGGATCCCTGAGCAAACAGGTGTTCTGTGTTGCTGCCAAATTATGGTAATTCTGAAATAAACTTACTGCTCCTATCTAAACTCTATTGAAGCATTGGTTTATATAAACAATTCATGCTGCAATTTGAATGCTGGATGCTGAGCTTCTAGAAGCGTCATAAATAGA
Source organism: Lathamus discolor (assembly GCF_037157495.1). Lineage (NCBI taxonomy): Eukaryota > Metazoa > Chordata > Aves > Psittaciformes > Psittacidae > Lathamus > Lathamus discolor. The sequence continues at coordinate 90,556,533 of NC_088886.1, read as the reverse complement.
ACCAAATCTTTCTGCATGCATCAGATGGTTTGGCGATAGAGACACAATTCTTTTCTGTATTACTGAAATTCAGCGTTAATTCTACTGATCTTAATTTACTTTACATCTAAGAAGCCAGAGTCTGGCGCATAATATTTTGATTAGAGCATGCACAATGCTTACTGTGTATCTTCGAATTTGGGTCTCATTTGTTTATTGGAAAAAGGAATTTGTTTTTCTTGTAAAACAATTGGTTTGGATTGATGCAATAGTTGAATATATTATAAAGTTGAAAATATTAATTGGAGACACAGAAGTCATCGTTTAGGGTATATAATAGCAAATATTTAGAAATTAATTCCAAAGCTTAAGTATTTTTCCTGAAATACGAACAGATGATTCTGCCATCTAAAACTCTTACTTGCTCTTAAAATGTACTCCTAGTAAGTGAGCCTTGAAGTTTAGGGTTTTTTTTCCCCCTGAACAACCAGATGGAAGGTCAGGCTATATGTAGCAGGGCAGGTATAATCTATTGCAAGATTGAAAAGCTGTCTGAAAGATAAATTTACATGTAGCCTGTCAGTGTCTGTCTTTGCCCTTGATCTGAGCCAGTTATGGTGCTGAGGAAAAACTGGATTATAAATGTGTCATTCCCTTAGCAAAACATCACCAAACACCCTCACGTCTTTAAAATGTTGGTGCCATTTGAAGTTCTATCAGTGAGTTTTGATCACTTTTGCTTTGTTGCTCTTTTGTAGGGTTTTTTGACCCTGAAGAAGGGATTGAATGTAGATAAAAGACATGACTTGTTTACAAATGCACACAAGCTGCAAATATTTACTAGGTTAAAATAACTCTAGGATAAATAGCATGGCTTTTATTTCCCCATCTCTACAAATACAGATACAGTATTTAGTGTAACCTGTGATAAATGGGAGTTGTGAATAATTGCTAGCATAAAATAAAATCTGAAAAATTGTAGGCTTTTTGCTCTTTCCAGTTTACGCATATGTCTTGCCAACAGCTCCAGTTCCTCTAGTCTTGTCTTCCACCCTCCAAAAAAGTTTGCATTTCTAGGACCTCTGCTTCAGTTCTCCATCAATTCCTGTCTTGTTTTTACCACATGAAATAGGGAACATGGGAAAAGGAGCATAAATGTGTATCACAATAAATACTTGATGGAAAATCCAGTTAATATATAAGTTGTCTAAAAGTGAAATAAGGGATAAAAGGAAGAGGAGCTGATGAAATTTTTCTCGGTTTTTTTGGGGGGGGTTTTTTGGTTGGTTTTTTTTTTTTGGGGGGGGGGGTGTATGTTTAAATGCAAGAATTTAAGCAAGGATATTTCCTAAAACTTAACATCAGAATGCATTGGACCACTTGTAGTTAGGCTTTCTGATGAAAAGATAGATGGCTTTTGGTTACTACTTCATCAGTCATTTAATGAAATATTTAACTTGATGTCCTGATTCAGTTTGGAGCTGGTTAGCATCCTGCTCTTTCATAAGCAATAGGGATTTGCATATTTATTTTATTGTCTAGTGTGAAATAGGAAATACGGGCTGCATGGTATGGAGCTTGACCCTCATCAGTCTTTATGAAGGATGTGGGCAGGAACTAGAACATCATTTACTGACTGTAGCTTCACCATCTCATGTAGTCCTTGGATTTTGATGAGGAAATGCAATCAAGTGATACTGTTATGAAGTGTAAGGCTACAGAGTAAATAAGCCTCCGTGGTAATTGTTGCTTTCATTAGCATGCCGCCCCTTTGAGGGTAGTGTGAGGAATTTGGGGTCATGTTACATTTATTTATTTTGTACTGGTAAATCATTTCTGTGCTTGCCTATAAATAAGTCATGTTTTTCATCTGCTGCAAATCAGGATAAATTGGTCAGTGTTGAGCTCTGTGCTGCTGCAGCTATTCTGTTACAAGTACCTCAGCTAGCTGGTCCAGAGCTGGCCTGGGGATCTGTAGCCCCTGCAGTAAAAGCGCTATCTGCCTAAAGCAGCAGGAACTGCTGTTGGGCAACCATGAGAGCTGTGGGAGGAAAGGCTGGTAGACCAGCACCAGGACTTACATTTCCCTGCTGAGGGTCTCAGCTGGTGGAAGAGGGCTGCTTTTCAAACCCATCTCCATGGGCTGCCTGTGAGAGGGCTCCCCCAGTGCCCGTTTGCATCTCCCACCTGAGGAGCAGCTGTCTGGCGTATCGGGGAGGATGACATAGGCTGACGTTGTGGTGGCTTCAGGAGGAGGTTGGGTTTTTTGAATAAGGTTCTGAATTTATTATTACTGAGCAAAGTCTCCTTTTAATGTAGCATAAATATGTTAAAAAAAGTGAGCTGGATTGCTGTTGTTTTCAGTTGTACTTCCTAGGTGACAGCAATCTCTAGTAAATGCCATTTGTCTGGGGGTGAAAGGGTAAACAAAGAAAAAGGTTGAAAGCCACAAAATGTATTTATTCATTGTTTTTAGTGTGCACAACATGAACTGTGAGAGCTGAGCAGGCTATTCTCAAGCAAACATTTTTGCCTTCAAGTATTTTATTATGGGGGTGGAGGGAAACCCCCTGACTCTGGGGGGAGTCAGAGTGCTTGCAGAGCTGCCATTGTTTTGCTCTCTTGTAGTACCAGAGTCTTTATTGAACCATTAACTTTCAGAGTAGCTCAAGGTTTAACTTGGTAGCTTTCAATTAAGTCACTCTGTTGTTTACCATTATGGCCTCCTCACTGGGGTGGTTTAAACCCAGTCAGCCACACAGTTTCTATACTCCCCACCCTCTTTCTTTCCTTTCCCCCGCCCTCCCCGCTCCCAGAGGGATGGGGAGGAGAATTGAAAGAATGTAACTCCCATGCCTTGAGATAACAGCCCAGTAACTACAATATAACACAAACCACTGCTGCTACCACAAATGGTAATAATGGTAAGGGAAATAACAAGGGAAGAGAATACGATACCACCCGCCGAAACAGGCCCGACCGAGGAGAGTGCCCTTCTGGGTAGCTCCAGTTACCTTCCCGGGCATGACGTGCTGTGGTATGGAATACCTCTTTGGCTAGTTTGGGTCAGGTGTCCTGTCTCTGCTTCCTCCCGGCTTCCCCTCCTCACCGGCAGAGCTTGAGGCTCACAAAGTCCTTGGTCAGACTAAACAGTACTGAGCAGTAACTAAAAACATCGGCGTTATCAGCTCTGTTCCCAGGCCAAAAGTCAAAACACAGCGCTGCACCAGCTACTAAGGAGAAAAACTGACTGCTACTGCTGAACCCAGGACACTCACTCACTCTTATTTCTAAACAAACATCTTTTAACAGTAAAATGGAAAAGTGATAATTGCAAGAAATTAACCTTCTCGTCTCAGCTCCCCTGGAAAAGACAGAATAATCAGGGATTTGATAAAGAAAAATATCAAAAATATCTCAGAATATAAAACCCCTCAACTCTCATGTTGAAAGTGTAAGCCATATAACTTCACAGCAGTGCTTTTCAGGGGAGCCTAAGGCAGATAATTAATTTTGTCCCAGCAGAGTCCTCTGGCTGAGGTGTCTTTGAATGGCCACAAGGTGCTTACAAGTCAGGCAGTGCTATGGGAATAGGCTAGCTGCTTAGTTCCTATTCATCAGTGTCTCAGTGGCAAGAGTGCCTTGGGAATTGGATGGGTACATACTTCTTATTAGACCTGCAGCTCTTCTGTCAGCCTTGTGGAAGAGTTTTCGGCTTTGAATTATAAAGTGAACTGAAAGGGATTTTTAGACATGTTTATTATTATGTCAAGTTGCTACAGCCATGACCTCCAGTTTTTCTGTAGTACTACAAAAAAGTGAAGAGAGTCAGTGTTCAATTCTAACACAATCAGGATCTAATTTTAGGTCAGCTACAATGTGGTCTGTAGCTTTGCACATTCTTCTTATGATAACATCATATACCCTTCCTTCATGTGCCTTTATGTTAAGGATATAAAGGTATACACAAGCGTAAGGACACTTCTGTAATGTTTGCTGAACAAAAGTATGAGGCTACTAATGGAAGGATTAGCTGTGATTGAATGAATATGCATTTTAGAAATCCAGCCCTTTTGAGGTGGTCAGTGAAATTACTGGGAAGACTACTGGCTTACAGAGAAACGTTTTTGTTTGTTGATTGCGTTTGTTTTGCCTCTCTTCACAAAAGTCAGCCATCTCATTCCGTGATGCTCTGATCACTAAATTTGTGAATTTGAAATCTTAGTGTACCTGATCTTTTTGACTGATTTCTTAAGGACATTAGACTTACACGGTTATGCTTTCTCTATCCCTGTCATATCGTTTGATGTGTCTGTCATGTTTTCCTTACAAGTTTGTGGGGTTTTTTTAACCTATTACCTCATTTTAGCCGAGTTTGAAAGGGAAGTAGTAGATCTCCAAGTATTGTGCAGACAGGTGGTGAGATGGATAACGGAGAGAGACTGTTTGCTCACATCAGTGAAAAAGTATTTGCACTATGACTAAATAAATCCCTGAGTATCAAAGTAACCACACAGAGGAATACTTAAACACCATGACCCTGGGGAAGAGCATCAGTGAACCAACCCCCCCCTACTGTGCCTCAGGTGGCAAATCCATAAAGGATCAAATTCCATTGGTTTCTCAGAATATATTTAATTTTTTCCTCATAAACTTGAAATTAAATTTTGCTTGTATTTCTAGCTGATAGCTGAGTAGCTTATTTTTACCATTATCAACACTTTATATATGTGTCAGTGGCAGGAGGAAGCTTAGCAGTTGTATGAATTCCCTATTTGTTGCGCATGTTATGGGGCTTTTGGGGTGAATTTCCCCAGCAATAAACATTTCAACAATAAACAATGTCTATTGTTGAAATAATATCATTGCTAAAAACATACTAGTTTTTCTGGCTGAATAGATACACCATGTGTGGTGAAAAGTCAACAAGCAAATAATAGGAACAAATCTTAATTTTACATCTTATTTTTAAGTGTCATATTTTGTGGGCTTTGGAATGTCTTGGGTGTGTGTTAAACCTCCAGATTGTAACAGTAAATGTTGGATGTGTGTTGTCCTTGATTTAGATAGAGAGCTTGAATTATTATAGCCATAAAGCTATTTTTGAAGATAGTAGTTTCAAAGCATCACAGCCTTTCAGTTGATATTAATAATTTATATTTTCCAGTACACATAGTTTTATTGACTCCATTCTCCACGGAGAAACATGCACTTAAACATCTTTTTACTAATTTTGGCTGCACTTGAGGCCAAGCCTGGAATGAAGTCATGATTTTACTTTCATGCCGTGGAGCTGTATTCATTTCATGGGTGGCAATTGAATGTTAGCTCCTGCTGACCAAAATTGTTTGTGTTTATAGGGGCCTGTTTCATACACTGTTCCGTAAGTGTTTCTGCTAAAGAAAGCAATAGGTTGTCTGGTATTTTTGAGCAGCTGGTTTTACTATTTTATTTCAGCTTCCCATTAGAAAAAAGATACAGAGTAACCTCTTCAAGAAGTGTTTTGTGCTATCAGAGATGCCAATCTGTCACTTAAGTTGCTGCTAATAGCTGTGACAAATATTTATTTGGTGCCTTAAAAATGCACACAGCCCTATGAGGGTAGTAGAGAATTGGGTTGATGTTCTTTCTAATTCTAACATTTATTACAAAAATAAAGTAAGATGTTATGGGAACTTTTTATGGGTTTGGTCTTTAAAAAAGAAAAAAAGGAAAAAGGAAAAAAACAGAAAGCACATACAACCCAAACCTTTTGATTTGTTGTTCATAAATTGTCAGATGCAAAGAGCAAACCTCATACCGTAAGTTTTAAATTACTTGTTATTGAAGTTGGAAGACCATGATCTGACTATTGTAGTATCAGGGGCTCCACACCAGCTTCCGTGTTCTCCCTCACTGAAAATGTGGAGGCTCCTGGAGCTCCCATATCTGTGTCAGTGCTTGCATAAGCATAAGAGAAAGTATTCTTGCAGCTGTGCCTTTTCTTGGGTGGATGTGACAAGACAAAGGCATTGGGTTGGATAAAATCATCTGCCAAGCTGGAATTTGAACGCTGAATTAAGGAGAGGGAAGTTGAAACAGTCTCCATTAGGGAACGTGCTGAGCATGCCTATTGTACAACACTGCAGCAATACTAAACCGCAAATGGCTGCTGGCTGTGCACAGGCAGTTCTTTAATATCTCAGGATTTGGTGCATAATAGGCTAAGACCATTTTTCATGCTACCTATGCAATGAATTCTTGTTAACAGTATTTGTTAAGGCATATTAAACATCCACATTAAATGTGTATACATAATTAAATTCTGCCAGTGTATGAGAAAATAAGACCTGTGTTAGAAGAGCAGCAAAATTTGCAGAGCTAAGCAATGAATAGCAAATTGGCAAATAGCATAATTTTTGCCATCATATGACCCTACAGTGTATTTATGTTTATATCCAAAGCAATGTATATTTACACTTCAGAGATGCCTGTTGAAGCTAAGAATATATTGCACAAGGGTACTGTAAATGGTCTAGCTGCATTAGGGCAACATTCTGTTTCACACAGTATTTCTGCCGAGAAGCTGCATGTATCAGTACAACTGATCTGCCTCTGCTGATTGTGCTGGCTTGTTCAAAGTAGCTGAGCTAATAATGCAAGTCCTTAGCTATATGTTCAGATACATTGTATAGATTAGTACCTGCTGCATCATAATGCTCTGCTTCGAGGGCACCCTTTTTGGTATCTGCTCTGTTTACATTCTCAATAACTGGCCTCCAGTGATCATGACAGCACATGGTTTCGTATTTAATGTATATTTCTATGAAACAGTGAATGAAACTTGAAACTTTTGGCTCAGAGGCCGCCTTCTATAGGCAAAGGGGTTTTTTTTAATAACCTTTTACATCAATTCCTTCTCATCTCTTTCACTCCAGTTTTACCTCTTCCATTGTGCTTCTATTCAGTCTGTATTGTCAATCTCAAAAATCGACTCATTTAGGCAAATTTTTATGTGTTTAGGCACATCTTTGACACTGAGAGATGTCCGCACTAAAACTTTCAAGTGTTTTCCTTAAAGTTCCTGTGAGTGAGAGCTCTTTTCAACCGCTGGAGTTACAGGGGGGTTTTATTATTATTTTTTAAGACAGGTAAAACAGTTTATCACTTTTCACTTTGTAAATACTTTTGACAAGTTCAACTTGCAAAGAAGATGAGAGGAAATGGGCAAAAAGCGAGAGGATAAGAGCAAGCTCTTCATGTTCCCCTTTCCAGAAGAATGTATTTAGAGGTCAGAGTAGGCAGCATAATTGATTCCTGCCAGAGGCAGTATGAATTTGTATCTTTACCCTTGACTTGACTTTTAGCCTATATTTATTTAGCCATGTAAATTGTTGTAGCCATTGCTTTTGACCATTCCCTTGGCAGTCGCATTGTTGACACTTTCACTTCATTTCCTCCGCATTTGAAGTCATAATGGCAGGAAATATTTTTGAAAGACTATGTATAGGCTAAAGCTAAACACTGTGCCACTCTAATTCCAAGTGCTGATGCTTTCTCAGTTAAAGCAAACATCGAGTAGTAGAAAGTCTATTTCTTCATAGGAAAGTTTGGACTAAATATTTAAATTGTAATCTCGAGGTTACATCAGCTGTGATATACAAACTTAATGTTTTAAAGATGTAATTAAGGGTGTTAGGAGAGTTGATTTTAAGGTGGCCGTAACATAAAAGAATCCAGTGGCCTTTTATTGAACAGGAGAGGGATTAATGTTCAGAAAAAGAATTTGGAAAATGAACCGGCCAAACTATCACTCCCCTGGAGATGCTATTATTTAATACATCTGCTTTGTTTTTCAAACATTTCCTTCTAGTGGCTTAGAATCGATCAGAATCCCATTGTGTTTCAAGACAAAGCAAAATTACAGAGCTCATTTACTGATGCAGAGGTCCAGTAGTGTGCTGTAGGGAGGAGGGAGGCTTTCCTAGCAGAGTTGAGGTGGCTGAAAAATACACTGTCCTTCCAATGACTGATTTGCTTTGAGCAGAAATACATTGTTTCTTGTGGTAAGTATAGGCTGTGGTCATTGAGGACCACAGACTTTTTGCTCCTGAGTACAAGGTTCAGGATTAGTCCCTAACTTACGTTCTCTTAATAAAATATGAAGCAAAGCAATTAGAGGTTAGATGCTTGAGAGTTAAATGTTGTAATTATCAATGTCTGGGTGGTTACCCTTCAGCATGGAACCACAGCTCAGCTGTTGGCTATTGAAGCTCCCTAACTCCAGGGTCACAGTCCAGTGCCTGCTACTGAAGGCAGGCACATAAACTTTTCCCTTCAAGAACAGAGCATAGGTCACTCTTCTTCTTAAAACATATTTCTTGTAAAGATCTGCTGCTAAATGAGTTTCATATTAATTTGCATGGTAGCTCAACAGCTAAGAGATTCACCATGATGCTGGAGAGCTGAATCTGTTGTTCAGTAATTGCTGCCTCTTAAATTATAGCTTAGGAGAGAGCACTCGAATTCCTTTACTTAGGTGGACACCATCTCACTGTATAGAAAATAATGCCAAAGAGGGTGTGCACAGGTAGTTTGCAAATTCCTGTACTGTATTTACCAGCCTTCAGGTACATAAATAATCACTTGTGGGTTTGGGCCTGGCCCAGCCTTTCTATCCCTTCTTCTCAACATGCTCTGCACTTGTACTATGTTTCTGTTTTGTTCTTAGACACCTTTCTTGGAAGAACACCAAGTTTCTGTTTCCTGGGGAAGCCTGGGCATGTTATGCAGGCGTCTCAAATCCCTGTAACTTCTGGGTACGTGCAGGAGCAGCATTTATGCTAGGGGAACTTGAAAGTGATATCTTGAAAAAGCTGATGTGCCTTTAAAGAAGGCAGTTTGGTGGCAGATGGGCAGAGCCTTCTAGGAAAAGGAGGTTTGGTCTGAGGACTGGTCAAAGACAAGGACTCTGGCATCATGTAAAAATTCTTGGTTTCTCAGCTGAAAGCAGCTATTTCTCAGTCAACAGGCAGTAAGCTACCATTTGTATGCCCCTGTGCACTTGCAGGAGGTGGACTGAGCAGGTGTAACTGCAATGTGCAATTTGTACCTGTTGGGATTGTGCATCACTCCCCCTGCTTTTGTTTTTTGGCCATAGGAAATGTGGCACCAGTTCACAGACTCAAGACGGCTGCATCAGGGACCAGTGCTCCCTGTACATTCCTCTCAAGAGTTGAATTCTTTCTGATGGGAATCCATGTACTGTTCTGGGAATCGTTAACTCAGAATTGGGAAGAATCTGTTTGATCAGTAACCGAGTACTACACAAGTGTTTTCAGACCTGCACAGTTTTTTGATCACTTTTTCCTACTTGTTCTGGCTGATGAACACCTTAGTTACTACATTTGAAGTCAGGAACAGTGTCAGCAAGAGGCTGTATTGCTTTGGGGAGTTCCCCAGAAGCAGGCTGGTATGGGTTGCACAGCTGTGAGGTTGAGAGTGTAGGCAGTAGCATGCTGGGTGCTTTGTGACAACTGAGCAGTCAGACAGACTCCTCAGCTTTAGGATGAGTAACTTGATGCTGCAATTCCATTTGTGGCTCCATTGCCATTCCCTCCCTGCACACCCCTCCAAGTATAAAGGCATTTCCTAATTCCTTACAGGATCAGCAGATGCACTGCACCTCCCTCGTAATGTAATCACTGTTGGTGATAGAAATTAAAATACCACTATAAAGCAGCAAGAAGACCTCAGGAGCTTCTCTTCAGCTATTTCCACTTTGTGGGGATTATCTGTACACGTGGAGCTCTGTCTAGTACAGCATGCTGCTAGACACTTGGCATGGTTTTGCTGCTGTTTATTGTCCAGAATATCATAAAGACTGAAACGGCTGTGATTTTGAAGGGTCTGTGGCTGTAGTTTTGGGAAATGTGTTTTGTTGTAGATTTCTTCCCCAGTAAACTAATATGAAACTTGTTGCCTCAGGAGAGCAAGTCAAATGAATTTATAAGAGGCTGTGCACTGTAGTATAGCAACGTTTCAGCCTTATGCTTAAAGGAAATTGACTGCAAGGATGAGGAAGCAGATCCATGTATCTGCAGTGGTTGCGGCTGGATTTCTCATCCCGTTGCGTTCCACTGACGTGTTAAATAGTGACTATTGCTGGAGACAGGATATTAAAGTTGGTCCAGTCATGTATGTGCTTCTCAGAGTTTTTGCTTCCTAAGAGATGAATGAACTCCCTTATTATAAAACTTCTAGTACTTGTAATTAAATAATATAAAAATCTTGTAGAATGTATCCATATTCTAGTGTTGACGTACAAAAGCAAGTTTAAACCTGCTTATAACTTCCTCCTGCTGTGGTTAGGTGCTGGCAGACAATGTAAAATGCTTTGTCAGCAAAGCAAAAGAGGTAATTAGAACTAACTTTTGTTGCTCTGGGGTGAAACTGATATTCTTGCCACCTCAGTCCCAGGAGAGATCTCCCACTACAGACTGCAGTGTTGGCTGAATTACAATTTTCAGTTACCATTCTGTAATATGGTAACCCATTGATTTTTAATTTATTTTTTATTTATTTATTTATTATTCATATACTGACCCTTACCCTGTTTGAGCTTAACATCAGGCCAAAAGCTGGTTGCAAACCTCTTCACACTGTTGCTTTGCTTTTTTCCATTGTGTTGGGGCTTGAAGGGAGCTACAGGATGCATAGGAGATGCTGAAACTACTTGGTACCAAAGATACCAGAGGATCTGCTGAAGTGCTGTGGTCACAGGGTCAGAATATGGCACCTCCATCACTGGGACTACCTCTGTATTGATTAAAAAGACAAAAAAGATCCAGGCTAAGGACAGTGTTCTCTAGCTTCTGGTGCCAGGTGGCAGGGTACAGTTCTTGTCCACCGTGGCTAAGCTGTCAACCCTCTGCCAAGAGCTGGGTGTCCTCATCCAGCCTGCCTGCTGGGAACAGTTCTGGCACCTGCTTCACCCTGCGTTATCCAAGAGAGCGTGAGGTGGCCTGAGCCAAAACTCTGAAATGTGTTAATTGTTAAACAGTATGGGCAGTGCTGGAGTCTCTGCCTTAACCTTGTCTTCTTTACTTGTAGTCATTTAGCCAGCATGTGTTTGCTCCCTGACAGGTTTACTGTTTTTTTTTAAATGTATAACCGGAGAAATGTTTGTTGGAAAGGGGCTTTGGAAGCTATCTAGTCCAGCTTCCTGGATGGAGCAGAATGCAGCTGGCTGGGAGTTAGTGAGTCCTGAAGATGGCTGCAGGGATTAAAAAAGTTCTGTTTCAGTTAGGAATGCAAACTTTATTCTTTTTTTTTCCCTTGCTTTCAGTAAGATTTGGCAGACTCCTGTGGTAAGTCTATAGCATGAGGCTGTGTGTCCTCCTCAGCAAGTCTAGCGTGTCCTCAGTCCTAGACAGACTTTTTGCCTGGGTAAAGGTCAGCACTGGTTGCCTCTGCAGCGCTGTGGGTGCTGTGGTGGCAACTGCGTGTCCTCAGAGCAGGCTCCAGCTGTTCTTGATCTCTCCTCAGTTAGTTAACGGTACACTTTCTCCTTAGTTACATGCAGTGCGTGTTTTATTTCTAACTCTGCTGCTAAATTTCTGCTTGAATGCTTTATAGTCTTCTGCTCAACCTCAGGAATATATTAGGCATCTCATTTCTCAATGTGGGAAGGAGAGAATTTGGGAGGCAATTGGTATGTCTAACTGGAGTGGGGAATTTCTGAATTACGGGCATTTATTGAGGACTACATTGGTATGTGGTCATTGTGACTTCATTGTCTTTTATCTGTCTGTAAATTGGAATTATCAAATGGATTTCTTACAAGGGTGATGTGAATACTGATTGGATGAAATATATTGACAATAGCAACTGTAGCGTACCGGATAATTTCTTCTTATTTAATTTCACCCCTGTTTGTGAACATTCCTTCCTCCTCTGGCGTCCAAGACAGGGACCAAGTGAGGATATTTGAAGAGAAGCTTCCATTTTTATCTTGTTTGAAATTGTGCAACATAACTGTTGACATCAAAATGGGGTGTCCTGGGTTCACCAGTAGCAGTTTTTCTCCTTCTCAGTAGCTGGTGCAGCACTGTGTCTTGACTTCCAGCCTGGGCAGAGAGCTGATAATACCGATTGTTTTTTAATTGTCGCTAAGTAATGTTTATTCTGGCTAAGGACTTTGTGAGTCTCCTGCTCTGCCAGGGACAAGGGAAAGCTGGGAGGAAGCAGAGACAGGACACCGGACCCAAACTGACCAAAGAGGTATTCCATACCACAGCACGTCATGCCCAGGATGTAACCGAGAGTTACCCGGAAGGGCTGGGGACTGCAGGGTTGGACGAGGTATCGGTCGGTGCTCAGCTGGGTGGGGTTGGACGAGTTATCAGTCGGCTGGTGTTGAGGTGTTGTATTCTCTTCCCGTGTTATTTCCTTTATCATTATTACTATTGGTGGTAGCAGCAGTGATTTGTGTTATACCTTAGTTACTAAACTGTTCTTATCTCAACCCATGGGAGTTGCATTCTTTTCAGTTCTCCCCTCCATCCCTCCAGGAGTAGAGGGAGGGAAAGAAGGGGGGCAGGGAGTGAGTGAACGAGCTGTGTGACTTTGTTTAAACCACGACATGGGGAAAATACTCCCTGAAAGCAATCTGTTACACATCATTCTAGCAAAATAACCATTTCCACACGTCAGGTTAGAGTATGACTCATGATGTTGTTTTTTTTATTTCCTATGGCTTCACTGTCTCCTAATAAATGATATCTAATTTCATACTAAATGGTTATTCAAGACTACAAGCGGCAACTTACTGATACTTCTAAGTAAAAATGACTTTGGAGGTTATGACTGCATGTTCTGCAGTTGGACATTTCAGTGCCTCATTCCTTCTGTTCCTGTTACAGGTGCATGTGACAGCATTGCAGCAATGAGTGGAATTTTAAAGAGGAAGTTTGAAGAAGTTGATGGCTCCTCACCCTGTTCCTCTGTGCGGGAATCAGATGATGACATTTCTAGCAGTGAAAGCGCTGACAGTGGTGATAGTGTCAATCCATCCACTTCTAGTCATTTTACCCGTAAGTACTAATGTTGTGTATCTAAAGAATTCTCCCGGTTCCTCAAAATAAAATCAATTTTATTGTTAGATAAACAGTGATTTTAAATTGAACAGATGATAAAATGGACTCTGTTCAGTTTGTGACTTGCTCAGAATGACTTAGCAAACTTCACCCATTTGCCTGCTTGTTAACTATATAAAACTATTTGTCATGGTAAAAATTTGAAGTCACTTGGAAGCCCCTGCCTATTTGTTATTTCATTTATGTAGCTGTTTGTAGTTAACACTGGGAGTTGGGGTTAAGGTACTTCAAACGTGTACTGTAAGGAAGGTGTTTTAGGTAAGTTCGTTTATTTTGCTTAGATAGGTATAGGATTGTATTGGTGAGAGTTCTTCTCCAAAGAAAATAATAGGCTTTGTTTCATTTGGAATTGAGGAATATTGTGCATGGGACGCATTATTGTGATAGTTTATATTCTTCATGCAGGGGAGAGTATCTCTGTACTAGGTAACGGTATTGTCTACAGATCAGAATTTGGTTTTAAGCTGGCAAAGCTATGTGAGCAGCGTATTTATCTAGAAAGAATTAATTTACAGTTTATATTTGTAGTTTCCAACCTTTTTTTAGGTGTTTATACTGTTTTAATAGTGAACTGCACGTTTTAAAAAGCAGTAGTTTACCTTCTTCAACTCTGTTGCATATAGATCTCCCTGCTGAAGCCAGTGATTATAAAGCTGTTTTCTTAAGACTATGGGCCAGGGAATAGGTGAAGCTCCTCATCAGTGCAGTGTGATCCTTCTAACTACGTGTTAGATATCATGTCTAGCGTGTGTTATGAATATTCTTGTAACTGATTTGTCTACTGAATGCTGCTGTGCAGTTTGAGGTAGGCTCTGGATGCGAGGCTCTGAATCCTCTTTGCTCCAGTATGGAACACTTCTGTGCAAAGAGTTGCACAGACACAACTTTTCAGATGTAAGTCTTGATGTGGTGTATTATATTTAAGACACAGTGCTAGTAGGGGACCTATTTTATTGAAGTGCCCCAAAGGGGTGAGTGACCCAGTAAATCTCATTGATTTTTCATCCTAATTTTCATTTAGGAAATAGCTTAGTGAGAATATTGTCTGCGTGCTAATATTTTAACTTTTGCATCTGTTTAAGGACTTAGATGATTATTCGTCATAGGGTGAAAGCAGTCCTTTTACATCAGTCATTGCCACCCACATAGAAGACAGCAGTTTTATTGTGAATACACAGATATTAAAAAGAAGGCTTGCAGTTCAGGGGAGAAACTTGGAAGTTGCAATACACCTGTGTAACAATAAGCTTTAATTGTAGTTGACGCAATAAATAATTCAGTTTATGAATTTCAGTAATGGTAACTACAGCATTTCAGTGTTACAATTAATGATCTCTAAACTGAGTTATTTGTGAGCAGAGTAATAAACATCTGTGCACACACGCACATAGAAATTGTACTTATTAATTTTTTTTAAATACATATACATCAGTTGGTGATACAGAAATAGAGTAAATTGCATGCGCTTTGAAGCTACTTTATGGACAGTATTGTTTAATATAGATGCAGCACACTAAATTCCAAGGAGTCAATACAGAATAATCCCAGTATTATACAAGGCTGGTTTGGCAAGAAAAGAATTGAAGGGCTGGCCTTGGTCCTATATTTGAATAGGCAAATCTCAAGGTCCTCAAGGAAAAGGAGACTAATTTCAGTACAACTGAATGTGGCATCTTTCAGTGTCTAACATTCTGTTGTGCTCTTCCTGTAATGCAGCATACTTGCAGGAGCTTGACTGTAGCGACAGGACAAAAGGTAATGGGTTCAAACTTAAACAGGCGAAGTTCAGGTTAGATATAAGGAAGAAGTTCTTTACTGTGAGGGTGGTGAGGCACTGGAACAGGTTCCCGAAAAAGTGGTAAATGCTTCATCCCTGGCAGTGTGGACAGAGCTGGACAGAGCCTTAGGCAACATGGTCTAGCGTGGAGGTGTCCCTGTCCATGGCAGGGGGGTTGGAACTAAATGATCTTAAGGTCCTTTCCAACACTAACAATTCTATAATTCTATGATAAAGGTGATAGATTTTCATTTTATAGAGGATGTTGATGCTCAGATGAAGTATAGGATGGAAAACTTGTTTTATCCCTACCTAATTACTTGCATCTTACATCTGAACTCTTTCTGTATGCATCAGTATTTTGTAACTTTACCACGGACATTCCATGTTGCATCTGATGGGGAAGTCAGGCTTTGTTAATTTATTGTTGAAATGCTGCAAGTGAGATTTTGCACCTTCTTCTTTCTTAATACTAAACCATATCAGTTACTTACATGTTTACACAATCAACATTACCAGCTGAGCAGTCTTAGAAAAATCCCTTAGCTAACGTAGGCACGATTGCTGTGTATAACAGCTGCACTAAAACAGTGAATCCTAGTGATGATATATGATAGTTAAAGTTAATATATGTTTGCTATAAAAATTAATCTTGTTTATATTTAAAGTAAAAGGAGTAAAGACACTTGGGGGATGCTGAAAGATACTTTTCACTTGATAACTGACTACCTCTAGAAAAAACAGGTTTCTGTTGAGGTTGGATTTCATTTTTTATTCTCACATTTTCTTGAGTTTTCAAGAGTTTTTTTTTTTGTGCTTTGATTTGGGAAAGAATGTTTTAATTGGACAATTGGTGACATTTTTATAGGCACAGGATTTGTTTTCATTTTGGTTTGTGTCAGTTGACATCAGTTGTGTGCGTGATGTTGGATGCTCCTCAGGGAGCTTTTCTTTGTGTACAGTTAGATTTTCTCTTTCTGAATTCTAGATTTTAATACCAGTATTATTTGAAAAATAATATTTTGAGTTCTAGGAACTGCTATAGAATGAATTGACCCTGCTGAAGTACTTGGCTCTGTGTTGTCAAAGCAGAATATGTGGAAATTTTAGGAGAGGATCTGGTTTGCGACCATCTTAAGAACCTGAACATGCACAAGTCCCTGGGACCTGATGAAATCCATCCGTGGGTCCTGTAGGAGCTGGTGAATGAAGTTGCTAAGCCACTGGCCATCATATTTGAAAAATCATGGCAGGCAGGTGGAGTTCCTGACGACTGGAAAAAGGGAAATATAACCCCCATTTTCAAGAAGGGGAAAATGGATGACCCGGGGAATTACAGACCAGTCAGTCTCACCTCTGTGCCTGGCAAAATCTTGGAGCAGATTCTCCTGGTCAACATGCTAAGGCACATGAAAAACAAGGTGCTTGGTGACAGCCAGCATGGCTTCACAAAGGGGAAATCCTGCCTGACCAATTTGGTGGCCTTCTGTGGTGGGGCTACAGAACTGATGGACAGGGGTAGAGCAGTTGATGTCGTCTACCTAGACTTGTGCAAAGTGTTTGACACTGTCCCACACAACATCCTTCTCTCTAAATTGGAGAGACATCAATTTGATGGATGGACCACTCGGTGGATAAAGAACTGGCTGGATGGCCGCACACAAAGAGTTTTGGTCAATGGCTCAATGTCCAGCTGGAGACCGGTAACGAGTGGTGTCCCTCAGGGATCGGTGTTGGGACCGGTCTTGTTTAACATCACTGTTGGTGACATGGACAGTGGGATTCAGTGAGCCCTCAGCAGTGTTGCCGATGACACCAAGCTGTGTGGTCCGTTGATACACTGGAGGGAAGGGATGCCATCCAGAGGGACCTTGACACGTTTGTGAGGTGGGCTGATGCCAACCTTATGAAGTTCAGCCATGCCAAGTGCAAGGTCCTACACCTGGGTCAGAGCAATCCCAGGCACAGCTACAGGTTGGGCAAAGAAGAGATTCAGAGCAGCCCTGCAGAAAAGGACTTGGGGGGTGCTGGTCGATGGGAAAATGAACATGAGACAGCTTCAGTGTGCGCTCGCAGCCCAGAAAGCCAACCGTATCCTGGGCTGCATCAAAAGGAGCGTGACCAGCAGGTCAAAGGAAGTGATCCTGCCCCTCTACTCTACTCTTGTGAGACCTCACCTGGAGTATTGTGTGCAGTTCTGGTGTCCTCAACATAAAAAGGACATGGAACTGTTGGAACAAGTCCAGAGGAGGGCCACGAGGATGATCAGGGGACTGGAGCACCTCCTGTATGAAGACAGGCTGAGAAAGTTGGGACTGTTCAGCCTGGGGAAGAGAAGGCTGCGTGGAGACCTCATAGCAGCCTTCCAGTGTCTGAAGGAGGGCTATAGGGATGCTGGGGAGGGACTCTTCATTAGGAACTGTAGTGATAGCACAAGGGGTAACGGGTTAAAACTTAAACAGGGGAAGTTTAGATTGGATATAAGGAAGAAGTTCTTTACTGTGAGGGTGGTGAGGCACTGGAATGGGTTTCCCAGGGAAGCTGTGAATGCTCCATCCCTGGCGGTGTTCAAGGCCAGGATGGACAGAGCCTTGGGTGAGATGGTTTAGTGTGAGGTGTCCCTGCCCATGGCAGGGGGTTTGGAACTGGATGATCTTGAGGTCCTTTCCAACCCTGACTATTCTGTGATTCTGTGAAATTGTCAGTGTTCATATCTCATGAATGCAGGTGTCTTACAGAGCTACTGAGTGACACTCACTTGAAAACCACATGCAGATGTGTTGTACAGTAATGAAACTGTTAACAGTGTACACTGAAAGGTGTTTTGTTAATTCTTTAAACACATTCATGACCCCAGATAAGAGTGCTTTCCTAGGTGGACCATTTGAATCTGTACTTTTAAGGGCATGTGGAAACAAAGAGTTCTGTGAGACTTTTTCAGTAAACACGCCAGAAAAAAGCCTGTGCAGAAGAAAGGCTGACCAGATTCCTTACCTCTGTAATGTGCCACAGTACGTCTTTGATAGAAGTTATCTAAGCCATTTCCTGACACTTTTTCCATTCACTCTTCTCTTTTGTGAGATGCTGTCAGATCCTGTGTTCTGTCTGCCTTCCAGTCTGTTTTCATATAAGTAAATCTTGAAGTTCAGTGTCAACTCTTCTACTTACTGGAAATGTGGTGGTTGCAGGTGACCTGTAGTCAACACAGAGATCTGTATGTGAATTCTTTAACTTAGCTTTTTTAAAAAGGACCTAATGTGGCCATCTGAGCCTCGCTTTTCCTCTTCAATTCACCTGACATTACTTTTTAATCACTTGCAGCTATATAGCTTTCAGTGCTTCAGCAAACAGGCAGTTTGTGTATAAATCTATCTAGAGTAGCTGATGCATCTTCAGTATTTACGTAACCTTTGAAACAATACGTACTGGGTCAGATAAACAAGAACCTTTCAGCTACCCTGCTCCATTAGCCGTAAGATCAGTTTAACCTGTCAGCTAAATGAGGCATGCAGCTGCTATGGGTCACTCAGGTGGAGCAGAACCACCAGAAGATAGCTTTGATCTCAGCAATTAACCCTGTAGTGTGATGACAGAAAACACATGACTGATGGTATCTAAGTGCTATCTGTTGTGACTACTATACAGGGGTGAGTACAGTTTCTTTAACAATATATGCATTTAAATCAAGACAGCAACAAAACAAATATATATATATATCTCTAGCCTAGGTTACAGGTGTCTTTTTCTGAGTCAGGAAATGAAATGACAGTCCATAAAGCATAGACAACTGTTACCAGGTTCATAACCAACAAATGAATAAATGTAATATTTTCCTGGTCACATATGTGTGCATATACATCTGTATATTTTTCATTCTCTTACCCCAAATGGTGATAGAGTGCCTTCATTACCACTGTCAGATATAATCCCTGCTATCTTTATTACTTACTTTTCTCAGTCTATTGAGGTCATTTGAGTTTGATTCAGAAGGCTATTAGTCACAGGCTGATTTACCTTAATGGATGCCAAAGTATATTACTAATCAGTCCATGTACCTGTCCCGTTTCACAGCTTTTCCTCCATATTAGAAAAAGGATGTTCATCCTCAAGTAGTAGTCCAATAATACATATATAGTATTAGTCAGGACTAAGAGTATTTGTTCCTTTTTCCATCACAAGTACATGGAATACAGGGCATGAGCACACCCAATGCCATTTCAGTTCCTTTAAATTGCCATGATGAGCTAGGGCGTCCCACCACTGTGTTTCATCAGCTCCACAGCAAGTTGTCTTTTGAATACTAAATGCTTAATCTACTTTTCTGATAAAGAACCAAATTTAAGTTGCAGAATTTCAGTCAATTGAATGACCCAGCAAGACCTTAAGTTCTTTTTTTAAGCCCTTTTTGCTGGTAAAAATTCCCCATACAAGATTAATCACAGATGCATCTCTAGAGAAACATACGTTGAGGAGCTGCTGCTTTCCTCTGGCATTTCAGCTAGGCATTTCTAATCTGGCAGAAACTTTCACAGTAACGCCTTTATTGCAGGGGCTTCTCTTCTTCACCTGCAGAGGCAGGTGAAATCTCCAGTGACAACTCATCTCATAACATGATCTTCACCAACAGGAGGTAAAACCTATGCACAGTTTAGTTCCTGTCCTCCATCAGTTATCTGTATCTTGCCGTTATCACTGTCATTAGCAAGGTTATCTTGCAGGCAGCCATAATCATAGGTCCTGTCATTCTGCTAATTAGGGTACTATCTTTTAAGAGTGTTGGATGTCTGAAGTTCATTATAGAATCACAGAATGGTTTGAGTTGGAAGGGGACCTTGAAGATCATCTAGTTCCAATCCTCTGCCATGGGCATGGACACCTTCCACTAGACCAGTGCTCAAAGCGCCATCCAGCCTGGCCTCGAACTCTTCCAGGCATCCACAGTTTCTCTGGGCAACCCGTTCCAGTGCCTCACCACCCTCACAGTAAAGACTTTCTTCCTTATATCTAATCTATATCTGCCCCCTTTCAGGTTAATGTCATTACCACTTGTCCTATCCCTAGATGCTACAGTAGCTAACATATTGAGATTGCCTCATCTATGTGGCTGTGCAGAGCTTGTAAAGTACCCAATCTTTTGAAATCTTTAGGAAAGTCTAGATTCTCTTAAATTTTCTCTACATGAAGGGCAAAGTTTTATTTGCTGTGAGATCAATAGCACAAAGCATTACTTGAGCCTTGAGCTTCAGGTGTGTGAATAATTGCTGGTTAATGATAGAAATCTAAATGAGTTAGAAGTAGTCATGCTGACATTATGGAAAACCACTTAGAAGGTGTAGCTAAATGCAGGCATTCTTTTGTCATGGCATCTTGCAACTATTTATATTGCTTGTAACCAGGCTTGGGATTTCCTTGTTAATGGGAGATATGTTCTTACTGTTATTTGTTGACTCATGTTATGAAATCCAGACAGCTTGAGAGATTCTCGGGTTTGATTTTAAAATAAGTCAGCTGGGCAGTAAAAAACAAGAAATGCAAAGAAATACAGTGAAATGTAGTGCAGTATCTTTGCTCAAATACTCATATAGCATGACAGGGCAGGGTATGCCATGACAGGATCTTTCCTATTATCTGGAATAACAGTTACTGTAGAAGCAGTGTTTTAAAGAACCAAAAGGGTTGGAAGGCAGGCTCCCATGGCTTTTACAAGGACTTGTGCAACTGATTCTATTTCTACAGTTTTGAAAAGTTCTTTCCTATAAATTAGTGCGCTTCACATGCTGGACAGACAGGAATGGTTTGTGCCTTATATGGTGCATTTGTTACTTAGATAACATAAAGTCCTTTTTTGTTGTTGTTGAAGATGATCATGGCAGATACGCAAAATACGTTTGCAAATGCAAAGTCACAAGCAGCTGATGGGCAGTTGTATTTCTATCAAATGACTGTTCACAAGAGTCACCCATAACGTGGGACAAAAGATTGCCTGTAGTGTCTTAGGAGAGTTCAGCAAATACAGTTGCTATGCATGGGTGGTCCTGCAAGGATCCTTGGTAGCAGTTTTCCTCGTCACACTGTTCAGAGCTGGGGCCAAGGTCACCAATAATCATCTGCGAAACAGCAGCTGGCATTTAGAGTAAATGGTGAAGCTGAGCACATTTAAGTGTCTCCGATTCTCCCCACAGGCTGATTATATTTGCAAAATGGAGAAGCTGGACCAGTATGATGAATGTCACAGAAAAGAATTCTAGAGATAGAGGATGTTGAGGAAATAAAGCAGTAAAATTCCAGCTCTTAGCATGCATTCTGAGAATTTAACATTTCTGTGAGATTTTAGACAAAACTCTGACATTGATGTAAAATGTTCAACTAAATTACAAATTAAAATCTCTCCTATTCATGTCAGACTTGTCTGTGAGCTGGTGCTTTTCAAAAACCTTTTCAAATGTGACATAAATGAATCTGGCATTTGGGAAAAATTCCCATTGAGTCCCTCCTGTGAGGTAAACTTAACTCTGGCTTTACCTAGGAGGAAGGTACGAGAAGGATGGAGCAGTGAAAGGTGATGCAAACACCTCAAGCTCAAAACTCAAGTAATGCTCTGTGGTATTGACCTTACTCTAAAGGTCAAAACTTTACCCTTAACATAAAGAAAATTGAAGGGAAGCTTAGACCTTGCTAAGGATTTCAAAGGATTTGATACCTTCCAAATTCTACACTCCAAAAATAAAACTTTGTCCCTGTCCTGTCCAATTTTCATGGCTCAATTCCTGCCTTCCTGAGCATGCATTTCCTTTCAAGACTGCCAGATTCAAATTTATTTTAGAAAATACCTCGCTGCCCCCAAGCCCACATTTGTTTTGGAGCATATATTGTGTGTCGCAGCATTCCCTTCGAATGTGGATTTCCAGCATGTAGGGAAAGCCTTTCATCATTAAGCATTTAAAAGTTGTAAATTTAGTGTATGGAAACTCTTAGAAAGATGCCTTGGGAGGCAGTTGGGTAGAAGGAGAGGTAGGAGATAGACGTAGAAGCAGTTTCTGGAATATGACCTTTTTCTGTGTTTTTGTTTTCTGTGAAACTTGCATGATGGCTTTGTTAAGTGATGTTCTGACCTGGATTACCATGATGGGTTAGGCTTTGCAGTTCTGTGGTGTTAGACTTGATGAAACACGGCGTGGGAAAGTCAATGGAGCAGATGGAGGATAGCGTTAATCCTTCTTGCCATAGCGGTTTATATGGCATAAGAGTGTAAAAAGCAGACAAAAAGAAAAGCAGCATTTCGTCTGGTCTAAAATAGGGCTTTAATCCAAAAGGCTGCTTCATGCATGGGTTTTCCAGCCTTTTGAAATTTTCCTGTATGTAAGATATTTCTGCACTGGTGACAATGAATTGCTTTGCCCTCATTGATGCAAGAGTGCTAGTAATCTGCCAGCTAGCCATATGGTTCACTTTTATTTTAATATGCCTTTGACATCAGGAGAATAGCTGAGACAGCAGAAGAAAGTGCTTATGTCTTGGAGTTCAGCCAGAACTGAAATCATTTATGTTTCATAATCAAAGAACTACCAGTTTTCTCAGTGAAAAATGTTTGAAAAACACGATGGGCTTAAAATGTCATTCCTATCAGGATTTTGTCGAATTAGGAAGCAGGCTTTCATAGACAAATACAGCTGCAGTGGGATCTCTTCTGGAGTGGGAGATTTTGGGTTCTGTTTCGGCTTCTAAACACACAGAAGGGACCACTGTGTCTTTCACAGGTTTCCCAGTGCTGTACCTCCACTGCCCAGAGAGGAAAATGAGGATGTTCAAAGGCAAACAAAAAGTGGGGCTGTGTAGTGCATTATATGCATGTGGGAGCAATTCAGGAAAACTTTGTTTCAGTCTACCAGTGCGTTATTACTGTTGCTTACCTATTTCATTGGTTATAATTTATTCATATACAAATGAGACTTGGATGAATCTCATAAAGATACCCTGGACTGCTAGCGTAAATATTGACTTTCCCCTTTGTAAAAGTGCTTTTATTGGGAGTTGGGAGTTGGATGGGCCTGTGATGACATCTCTTAGCAAAACACAAGAAACATATTACAGATACAGCTCACCCCTAGGTGCAGAGGTCAGTAGTAATCTCCTCTGCTTCTAGCATCCCCCTCCGTGCTTTGAAAATACCTTGGTGGGTGATAGGGAGAGGAAAGAAGGGCAGTTTCAGAAGTTAGAGAGCTGCTTTGAATAAGCTGTAGAAAATGAGCTACAAATAAAATTCTTCAGTCTCCCAATAATACAGAGAAAAATTGTTTGTAATAGAGAAAGTAAGAACAAAAGAATCTTGTAAGTGTGAACATGTTGGTAGAAATAACTTGATGGCAACGATTGTTTGAAACTAACTCAGCAGCAGGACTTGGTGATTTCTTCCATATACCTGCAACACTGAGGAGGCAGTCTCTAACCACAGTGTTCTAGTCACATTAAAATATATTACAAAAATACTGAGAGTGATTTGTTACGAATCTGTGCCTTGCTGCATCCTTCTTCACCCTTGTCTATTCACACATTCCTCTAGATGTACGTTTACACTTTTTTGCCATATATATTACTTTATTCTCTTATTAGCTGTTGGTGAACATTCTCTAACCTCATGTGACTTGAATGGCTCTCATTTTTCTTGCCACCTTCTCTGAGGAGTCTTTTCCCAACCCCAGGAAGTATTTCCTCACTTGCTGTTTGTTTGGTGACAGATCAGTGCTTTGTACACCACACTTTAACCAGGATCAATCTGACAGGGAAGTTTTATTGTCAAACAGCTATGTGTAATATTTGCCTTTCTCCCATTAATTGTCATTGTGACAGAGATGTATAAGAGACAGCAGCCTCAGCGAGAAAGAACAGCAGCCATGGAAGCTATTTTACAGGACAGTTTTACTGTTTAAGGCTATTGTTATTTTCATGATAGCTGTGTATATATATATATATATATATATTTACATTGATACTTTCTTCAGTTTTGAATTTTAAGTTTTATTTTTAGAGTATCTCTGAAAAATGAGTTAGTGTGGCCACACACACGCAGTGTGTCTGTGTTTCATGCACACATATGGGCCACACTGTCTGG
The DNA here is from genome assembly GCF_037157495.1 of Lathamus discolor. Classification (NCBI taxonomy): domain Eukaryota; kingdom Metazoa; phylum Chordata; class Aves; order Psittaciformes; family Psittacidae; genus Lathamus; species Lathamus discolor. The sequence goes on along the minus strand of NC_088886.1, from coordinate 90,532,532 downwards.
AAAAATGCATGTAATGCACTTGATCAAGTACCTTTAATCTTAGAAAGAATAATCTGAGGAACACTGTCTTTCTGGTAAACTATCTTGTATGCATTACTTTTAGCAGCTGGGTGATAGAAATTGTACTTTTAGATAAGCAAAATGCTACCATTTTAAATTGCAACCACTTAAATAAGAATGTTGGTAATAGCAGTTATGACTTAGTGTCCCAGTGTAGGAGATGGTGCATAATTTATCACCTATGGGCACAACCATAATGCTGTTTGTGTGTTTATTCTGCTTTTAATCTTTCGATAGTTGGCATTCCGTGTCTAATCAACCACAGGCTGGGTAAGACAGCCTTAGAGTCAAGCCTTAGTCTGTGCGGTCTGGATGAGTGGTGGTGTGGGAGAGTGGTAATATGTGGAAAAAGGTTGTCTTGAATTAGACAAAGCTTGTTCCATGGCAGTGTGCAGCCTTATGAATAAATCACCGAAATGACTGCTGAACAGTTATCTCTACTGTGTACTACAGTCACTGACCAAAAAAGGACCTTACTGAAATACTGAAAGCTGAAGGGCTATAATAAAAAAACTTGGTATGTAGTGCTTAGGCATTCTGCAGGTCTCTTAAATTCTGGAAACCTTAGAGATTCCCTGTATGTTCAATATCCAAAGAAGTACATATGCCAGGAATTTTGCATAAAGAGAAATGGCAGAAATACTGTATGTAGTCATGAAATAAATTATAAATGCTGCGCATAAAGAGAATTGTTATGAGGGAGAGATGTCAATAATTGAGGAAAGGATGAATAAATGCATTCTGCTGTGTATCTGTGCAGGCACATCATGAACAAATATAGCAAAAGGGTAAGCACGAAGAGCAAGGTGAGTTTCCAGGATGGGTTAGCCATGCTTGGGTTAAACAACTGTTTGCTGTTCATAGTTTTCCTTTGATTCTTTTGGCCCCACCTGTAGGAATTTTGTTTAGAGATAATTGCAGTTTTGCCATAAATGGTGCGTGGTGCTGATGATCTGTGTAGGGGCTGTTAGCTCAGGTTGAGTGCTGCACTGATGAGGATGTGCTGCATCTGCAGCAGCTGGTTTTGCATGGCAGCTGATCAGCTTACAGGACCTGACATGGCCCCATGAGGAGGCAGTCCAGTTGCCAGCAGGTCATTAACTTGAGCTCTGCTCTGCTAAACCCAGAAGCTGAGACACTTGAATGTCAAAAGCCAAAAATCAAAATTTTGTCAGTTGATGTTATTTCAATGAGGAATTTTGACAGTTTGTTTGCAGATATCTATGTCTGAAGACCTTGTTCAGACATACTGACCTTTTCTGAGAGAGTTCTGCAGTGGTAATTGTTATCAGTATCATCCTTCCCTCTTAAGTGATAAATTTTATGCATTACAGTACTTACGTACCTGTCAAAAATACTTAATTCCATATAATCTTGAAACATAGAACTAAAAATTATATTAATGGTTTAAATATACTGGAATGGTGCATTTTCCCCCCAATGGAATTTATCAGTCTTGTAGTATATAAATCTGTTAAAGATCACGTGTGATCCATAGGACAGTTTTTGGTGATGATGAATATTCCTGTTCCCTCTGGCATCCTCAATTGCCTTGAACTGCTAGAAGGAGATGGTGGCATCTAGTTCCTGTTGACAGCATGTGTCCAGCAGCTGCTAAAACATCTCATCGCTGCAGTCCTAGCACGCTCTGCCTGTCACCCTCTTTGTGCAGAACAGCTGATAGTGGCATCCCCTGATACCACTTGTTACACAGGCAGATGGCATGTAAATACTTTCTTGAGACTGGCCAAGCAGGGAAGCTGTTACTAAATCTCTTCTAGAAAAGTGTGGTGTTTACATTCTTTATGGATAAATTCTTAGGTTTCAGGCTTTTGCTTCCCGGCAAAACCTTTGCAACTGACTCCCAAGAGGCATGCAACCTTGCATGGTCTGCATCCCTCATTCTGAAGGGAGCTTAGTAACTGATTAATGTCAGTAAATTTTGTCTGGTCATATGTTCATGCTTTCCAGTATATCAGAAAATATGTATTTTGTATATCCTTCTGCTCTCTCTTGAGCTAAGCAATGTCCTTAGCAGTACTTACAACGGATTTGAATATAGTATGTAAGGTATAGTGCACGCAAAATAGCATATGCCCCGGCTCTTGATAAGATGAGCTGAGAATCTCAGTTCTGGTTGGCTTGAAGCAATAGGAATGAATAAGTTATAGCTTTGTCCCTGATGTTGGAAAAATGTTCAATAGTTGCATTCAATATCTAATAGTAATTTTTTTGAGGTCACTTTAAGGCATCTCTCTCCTCAGAGAGTTTAGGAAGAGTAGTAGAGCAAGAATGTAGCACCTCTGTGGTGCTTCCTTTTGTGTCCTTGGTTACTGAGGTAGTCACAACTGTCCAGTCCTTTCGCTGACATCTCTAACCTATGCTTTTGCATAATCAAATAAAATCCTGTAATCTTGTGCAGTTCCTGCCTGATCTGTTCTTGTAAACACATTCTCATAAATATGAATATATTCTGACTGCTTCCTAGCAGTAACACAGAAGAGATGACTCTAGCCTTAGCTCTTCCCTTTAATGAGCTCCTGGGTGAGACAGAAACAAACCCGAAAGATAGGATGTGTTTGAGAAAAAAATAATCATGTGCAGCCTGAGGGCTCTGAATGTTTACATGCTTGTTTGCTTACACAGATTATCATAGAATTTGTCTGACTCAGAACTATCATATTAATAAATAAAGCCATGAACTTTGATGTAATTTATAACAAATGCATGTCAGCTATTATGCTGTCGTCATTGCAATTGTATAGTGCTGGATTTATAGCACTGATGGTGTTGCAGTTACAGTACGACAGCATTTTCTTCAAGTTCAGCTTAATTCTATCTTAACATTTTTGTCAGTGATCTATTAAAAAAACCCCAAACGAGCAACTGTGATGGTGGGGCACTGATATTGTAATTACTGAAAATGATAAGAACTATAAAAAAGGTTGGAGACGTGCATTAATGGGTTTTTGAAAGACAGCTCGTGACAGTCCTACTGAGAGAGACTGCTGACCAAACTTTTTGGCGTGAATGTACAGTGATGTCTGAAATTCACATTCTAAATTTTGACAGCATGCACCCCCGCCCCACCCAAAAATCCATGTAGTGGAAAAGCTCATTCCTGTAATCTACCTTTTATCATAGATGATGTTCTTTTGGGTTTTTTTTCAGCTGGAAGTAATTAGAGCACAGTCTTCTGCCCAGCTTCAATTAACTATTAATAGTAGTGTGTAGCCTGTGAATAAAACTGAAGGTTGATTTCCTTATGTATAGAAAGCAGTATGAAAGTAGTATCTCTTCCATAAAGAGATTGGCAGACTCAAATGGCAGCACTTTTATTGCATCATTTGGTATTCCTGCCAGTAAGCAGCCATGTCAGGAGTTCCATAGCTAAGGTCTAAAAACAAATTACTATAAATGTAGACCTTATGTGGTAGATACTGAAGTTTACAGATGAGGAGTCAAAGGCATTCACAACTTGTGCAATTTTATAGGCACAATTACCTTCTATCTCCTCATGAAGCATATATATATATGTATGTATATATATATATGTATAAAATTAACCTTCTGTCTTTCCTTTACTATTTTAGTTTAACTCTCATTCCATTTGTGGCTGGTTCTTTTTTCTTAGTAAAACAGCTGCTTGCCCTGCAGTAGCTGTCAATATTTCCTCTGAAATAAGGGCAAGATCCAGTTGAGAGCCAGATAACATCAATACTGTTGTATCAGAAATTGGATACCTCCCAGCAGATGTATCTGCTTCTTCAGCAGAAGCAGGATTTTTGAATAAGCATGTTCCTATGCGTGAGAGCATATAGGCAGTGAAGGTTCTGACTCAGAGTATTTACTTTCATGCTAAATTGAAAGAGAATGACACAATACCAAAATTACGCTGTCCTCTAAACTCTAAAAAATTGACTTTGTTAAAGTAGATTTGTTTTGAAACTGTGGCATATATGTAAGATCAGTGGGTTAAAACAATATCTAACTTAGGACAAACTTGGCACACCCCTATGAACTAGACCACTATGAACTAGCCTCTTCTAACAAAATAAACCTTTTCCCCCACTAAAAGCTTCCTGTAAATATTTTTGTCAGGCTCTGTTGATACGAGATTTGCTAAAACTTGGTTGTAAGTTTTGACATTCCTAATGTGACAGAGTTTATCCTTTGATTCCTCTCTGTACATCCTATGCCTTTTTTGGAACACCCTTCGCTCAGAGCATGTAAGTGGATATAGGACCTGAGCTTATTTATGTGTTCCATATTTTTCATCTGACATACCTGCAGCATATCTGAAGAAGTGCATGTTATTTATACAATAAGCCATACTTTCAGCTGCTTTTCAGTATTTAGGAAAAATAACACTATTTTAGTGTTTTTTCTGGGCCCAAAATCATTTTATGATTATGTCATCAGGGTATACTGCCTGAAATTTGGTTTTAGGACTGTATTTTATAATATACTATTGTATTATTATATAGATGAAATTTGGTTTTCATATAGGTAGGTTATGCTGTTAGACTGAATTCATTCATTTAGAAGTTTGGAGTATTCACATTCGTGGTGATTTAACATTTCACTGTATAATAATATTGGAGAATTAAGTCTGTTTTAACTGTGACAATAAACCAGACCTGTTATGAAACCAAGGCTGAAGGCCAAGTGCTCTCAGTCTCTAGATTGAAGTTTTAGATTTGGAGTGTACATCTTGTTGCTTTTACTGCTCTTACAGAATAGTTCCAAGTCTTTCTAGAGTGGTCAGGCACCTTTTAAATCATTTTACTGCCTGAATCCTGGCAGGTAGCTCACATCTGCTAAAGGTGTAAAAGGATAATTCACACCTGCTCAGTTGTTGCTTGTAAACTGCAAAGTAATGACTTACCTATCTACATTCTCAACATCCTGTTGCTATTTTGCAATAAATCAAATAAATCAGGCTGGTCATCTTAAAAATCAAGTGGTGTCTCTTATCTAACAGTTGTGTCTCTTTCGTTTTCCTTCTCTAAAGGCTCGTCGCTGTTACTAGTGAGAAACCATAGATCAGCGTTGTTGGAAGGAGTTACTAAATGTCTGGAGAAAAAAGACAACATTTAACAGTTAAAATTTGGAATTTCTTTGTAAACAAATCTTTTTTTCTATATTCATGAGAAACTGTGCATGATTGTGAGGGGAATCAGAAAAGAATTAGATTTAATTTTTTGTCAAAATTCTACACATAAAATATATACACACACAACGTGTATTGAGCGGATGGCAGCAGAAAGAGGATGAAAGTAAAGAAAAAGTGGATCTTATTGTTAATCAGGATTGTTCCTGTATTATTCTGTGGTGATGATGGTACTAATTTCTCAGTCTGAAGCACTAAACATACCACCTTGATAGTTTTTCTAACACTAATTTCTAACATTTTGGATTGTAAGAGATAGAAATCTTTTCTGCCAATGTGATCCAATGCTTTAAAGATGTAGTTGCAGATGTCTGCAGCTAATCTTTGCCGACAGAATAGTAACGGTGTATGTAGACATGTGAGAGATTGGGTCTGTTGTTCTCCTCACTGCTGTCACATATAACATTGCTTTGTTTGCAGGGGTTTGAAAAGCAGCAAGTCACTGGATCTTTGAGGTGACACTGTGAAAGAAGTTAATTTTCCTGGGATTTGTTTTCTTCTTTGGTAAAAGGAAAAAACATGTTTATAATGCTGTGGAACAGCAGTCTCGGCCAAGAATTTCTGATCTAAAGTAGATAATAGTGGATAGTAGATAATAGTGGATAATAGTGTTTGTGATTGTAGCAGTTGGTAAGAGCTTCTAGGTTTGTAGATATTGTATTTCTAATGTTATCTCCTTATTTCAACTGCACGTGTCAGAACTTCATTGTGTACAGTCAGGTATTGCTAAGGTAGGTGGAGCTACACAAGTGATGAATTTGCTATAAGACTGCAAGTTATCACTCATACTGTGATCTCCATCTGTTCTAGCTTCTTCAATCCTGAAGAGAGAGAAGCGGAAGAGAGCAAAAAATGTCCATTTTAACTGTGTTACTGTGTATTACTTCACGAGAAGGCAAGGATTCACCAGCGTTCCCAGCCAAGGGGGAAGCACACTGGGAATGTCTACTCGCCACAACAGTGTGCGCCAATACACACTTGGAGAGTTTGCGATGGAACAGGAGAGGCTTCACCGAGAGATGTTAAGAGAGCACCTAAGGGAGGAAAAACTCAATTCTCTAAAATTAAAGGTAAAAATTGTTCAAGACTTTGATCCCTGCCTTATTTGTTTAAATGAACAGTGACAGAGCTATATGGCCCCAGTACATGTGTGTTAAACAAAACCATTTCCTTTCTGTCACCTCCATTTTCAGTTGAAACAATGGCATTTTTCTTTATTTAAATTTTGTTTTATTTTTACTGAACACATTATTTTTGTTCAGTTATTACAAAGTGCTGTTGTAGCTCTTATTGATGTGTGTCTCAGAGTGCCTTACAGCGAGATTGTTATTTACTTCCTGTTTCCTACAGAGGAGAACAGAGGCAGAGAGTGGTGGAAGTTAGCCTTGAATAGGGTGTCCAGCAGAAGTCTGGAAGAGGCAGGGAGAGACTGAGTCTTCTGAGCCTTTGCACAGTGCCCTGTTAGACAAGGGAATGGCAACATTCTAAGTATAGAAAGAGCTTATTTTCTTGGCCAACTTGAGTGAATTTGGCTAACAGTAACAAACAGTAATACTAAAAATGCTTATTTTTCCTGTGTACTGATTTGTATGGTCATATTTGTAATGCTTCACCAGATGTCTGTGTTGAAGAAGGAACATGTCAGACAAATTAACTGGCTATATCGGTTTAGCCAGAACAAATCTTGGCTACAGTTTTGAAGCTCTTTATTTATGTAGCATAGGAGAGGAAAGAAACTGTATTTGAGTAGAGGAGACTAGAGAAGAGGATTGTGTTCTTGGAAGTGTCCCTTATGGGCCTTTAAAACTGGTAGCAGAACTTCTGGGTTTGTTACGGTTTTGCAGTGGATGAAACACTTGCTGTGTAATCACAGAATCACAGAATCCCAAGGGTTGGAAGGGACCTAAAAAGATCATCTAGTCCAACCCCCCTGCAAGAGCAGGGTAACCTACAGTACATCACACAGGAACTTGTCCAGGCGGGCCTTGAATATCTCCAGTGTAGGAGACTCCACAACCCCCCTGGACAACCTGTAATGACTTGTGTTACATGTATTTCAGGCTCTTTTTCAGATGAATCCTGTAATTAAGTGAACAATATTTAGAGTTGTAACCAAACTGCTGTGCTCCATAACCCCTTTTGTGATTCTAAATCTGTTTCAGATACTACTGCAGTTGCCCAGGTACCCTGCAAGTTTAAGAAATGCCTTTCAGTATTTTCCCCATAGAAGGAACCATGTTCATGAGTTCTGTGTGTGAACTCCTGAAGAAGTGTATATGGCTCTTACTATTGTAATTACTTTCTTTTCTCAGTCTCCTAATTGGTGTGGGGTTTTGTGAGGTTTTTTGTGGGTTTTTTTTTTTTTTTTGTTTGGTTGTTGGGTTTTTGGGTTTTGTTTGGTTGGTTTTGGGGTTTTGTTTGTTTTTTTATTATTTGAATAGCTAAATAGATTCTTGAATACTTCATAAAATGTAAACTGTCATAATGAAAACAAACAAACATAAAACCACTCAGGATAAAGGCAAATTAAAGATGGATATTTGGACAGGTTGGAAGCCAAAGGCTGGAGTGTGATTTATTACTAGAAGAGATTATGCCTCTAAACATCTCATATCACAGCATCTTCAGAGCACCAAGTGTAAATTGAGCTCTGTCAGTGTAACCAATAACTCTGTGTAGTTCCCTTGGATGGCTTCCAGGAGTCCCAGTGGAGTGGGTAAAGAACGGTAAGGCACGCAAATCTTTAGCTTTTCCTTTATAGCTAGAAAGTAAATTAAGAAAAATCACAGATCCTATTTACTTCTAAAGATTGGATGAAGCCTTTTAGCCTTCATGGAGCAGCGCTCGGCTCTGTGTGCTTTTGTAAGTCTCCCCCTGGGTGGGATGAATCTCTTTTCTTCATTAACTTCACACCAGCCCACTCCCTTTTCTGGGACATGGACTCTACTTCCTGCTCCTCTTCCAAATACAGTGTGTTCTTCCATCTCCCCAGTCACTTGTTTAAGTGGATGATAATCTTTATTGTGACTGTTAAGTTCTTGCTAAATTTCTTCATCAGTATTCAGTAAGTAAGGAAAGCCTGATTTGCTTTCCTCTCTCTGTCCTAATTTTAATTGCTTCCTTTTACCAAATATAAAAGTCCTTTTCCCTACACATAATTCAGGAGTGGTGGGGTTCTTTCTTCATTGATCTCGGCAGTTGATGTGACAATACTAGCACATACTGAGACTGGTACACTGACTTCAAAGTTTAAATTCAAATACTGAGAAATTGTGTTTAGGTTTTCAGAATCCTGAGGCTGGCTTAAAACTGTTGACGTCTTACTAGTGTTAAATCTTGTACGAGTGTAAAATATTTCTCTTCACTCTCCAGCATGTATGAAAAAATAGGGAACAGAAAGCTTCCTTTCTGAAGTAGTCCATTAAACTCAGCTCAGTTACATCTCTAGTTTTACACTTGGGGTAAAAAATCAAATAACAACTACTTTCCCTCCCCAGACTGAATCCAGGACTCACTGAACTAGTGAAGAGTCATTGTAAAGCACTTAGTTTGTTTTATTTGCTTAAGACATCTTGGTCTTGCTGATTTCCCATTGTAGAGATGGAAGAGCCACACGGTCATTCACATGGTTTCTGGATTAACAGGAAAACAAAGCACTGTAGCATTCTAAAATGACAATGTCAGCAATTACGATCCTTAATGAAAATGCAGTAATCAGGATTTGCATCAGAATGACTGTACATCTCACAAAAAGAAAGTGAGAAAATGAAGTAGGGCAAAGTTTGCTTGAAAAGGTTTTTCTTTGTGGTTTTAAATTTCAGTTCCCTGTTGTTCAGGTTTTTGTTTTGCTTCAGTTTGGGGGTTGGGGTTTTTTGGTTTGGTTTTTTTTTTTTTTTTTTTTTGGGGGGTGTGTAAGTTTTTTGCACTGTATTATAATAATCAAGTGTACTTAAAAAAACATTTAAAATTTGTCAAGACAAAATAGAAATACAGGAATATATTGAAATTGTGTCTTCATAATAGGTGCAGTTTATTGTTTTACATGCTAAAAGTGAAGAGAGAACTAAGAAACTTCTCTTAATTAAAAGCAGATAAAGACTTTAAAATCGTTATCAAGTCACTTTAGCCATTTAGCACCAGCACTTTGGTGTAAACATTGCTGACAGTGGCATAAACAAACACTTGTCAGCAGTAGAGTGTGAAGTATCTAACGGCATTCTGGACAGTAAAAAGACTTCTTGTCTAGAAGAGCTACAAGGTAGGCTTTGCTTTAATACATTGTCGTTTGAGAAAACATAATGAGTTTATGGTGGAATAGTCCTTATTGCTTATTTATAATGTCTCCTCAAATTAAGATCTATGAAAATTATTAGTGTGATGCTAGTGATGTTAAGGCTCCTGGGTCTATGGACAGAGTTGATTTCCTTTGTGGGAAGTTGTAAGGAATAATTTCCAGCTAGGGCAGGCAAAGGTGCTAACCTGAATTTTTCACATTTTACAGTTGAAGTGAATTTCACCCAAAGGCTTCACATATTCATTGGCCCTTTTCCTGTTCTGTTGTTATGACATTAACCTTGAGCCTTATGAGAGAAATTTAACCCATCTACGTATCAAGTTTAATTCAGATGAGCAATATTATGAGAATCAAGAGAACTTAATGTTCCCCTAAAGTTCTGTATTGGAAAATGTATTTGATGGGTCTTGGTAATCTTCCTCCCTCTGTAGTTACACAATAACTTGTTCAAGAACTCTTCAGATCTTCCATTTCGTTAATTCGTTTGTTATGTGTGTGACAAAGCAGTTAAGATTTGCAGGAGAAGGAGGAGAAATGCATGAGAGGTTTGTTATGGTTCTGTAGGTGCCTTTGTAAGCTGAGCAGTTAGAGCACTCACCTCATGGGTAAGAGCCCTGAAACTGAATTTTTATTAAATACTAATTGAATAAAATACTAAAATAATTACAGAAACAGGGATTAAAATTCTTCCCCATTTTCCAACTTAAATTCTGATAGGCATTTAAATAACAGCGATCCGCTTAAGGAGTGGTATGAGCCTTGTGTATTTAAAACTAGAGAATTCAGAATTCTTAGGCAGGTCATTCTCCTATTACATATTACCTAGCTAACAAAAAAAAAAAAAAAGAAAAACATATAAAAATAACCCAAGGATGATGCCATTCTGGATTTGAACATTCAGGCTGAGTTGCATGTACAGCGGAATATTCCCTCCCACTGGCTAAAGGCAGCTAATTCAAGGTGCGTTAATGGCTCTGTGGATTTACCTGTCTCTCACAGTAGATGATACAGAAAAAGGATGACTTCTAACGTTGTCTTTCCTACCTTACCGAACTAATAACATTGAAATACCTGCTGTAAATAACCTCTCCATTGTGCCAGGGCCGGGCAGGCCAATTAGGTAACAGCTTTGGTGAGGGAGCTCTTGCCCCCTCCTTTCCAGCCACTGTGAAGGGAAATGAATAATAGAAAATAGAGTAAAAAACCAATCTGAGGGAAGTTTGAGAGGACATTTTGCAAATGGCTGCATTGAAGATGAAGAAAGAGGCAGAAGTGTACACACATAAAGAGGTTTGTATGTCATAGGGGTAACAAACATGGTAAAGAAACTGAAACATGAAATAAAATGACGGCAGCACTTAGAGGCAGCAGTCATGGAGAAAGACTGAGAATACATTGAAAAGCAAAGGAAACAGTAATGCCTATAAAGCAGGGTTGTGGAAGTGGCAGAACACCTCTGCATGAACTAAATATGGTGCTGAATTCCTAAGAAGGGATGATTACTGCTCTCAGGAGAATTTTCTTTGTGCAGCGCGATGCATACATGTACACCATATGTAAGGACCACCAGTCGTGACACTGATGCCCTTCTCCTCCAGAGGGAAGAGTATCGCTTTTAACCTGACTTTATAAGTCAGGAATAATTGGTTGGGAGTTTTTGCTGTGATTGGCTTGCACAGTTGTTATAAACATAAAACTGCAATTACTAAGAGTAAGCAGTCAGCAGGAGTTCACTGTCAAGTAACTCAGTAATGCCATAAATGACAGTTACAATCCAAAAGATTGTGGAAAGGACAAACTGTTAATGGGAAAATCAAACAGCTGGGAATATAATCAAAACAGAAATACTGAAATGGGTAAGATTCAGGACTGCTTGCTTACACACAAAAGCATAGTTAGATGGAGATGACAGGATTTAGGAGCAGAAAAAGTGGGCGGTGCCTTTACAGTGACAATTGTTAAATGTCTAAGCATTGAAATACACAAGAGACAGGCAATATTAGATATGACTTCCTTATTTTATCTGTATTTAAGACTGGTGCCTAAAAAATTATTTGGGATAACATGGCAAGCCGAAACTTTCTGCAAGTAATTAAGGCAAAACAGAGAAAGAATTAGAAGGCTATTTTTCTATAGGTAAGAAACATTCAAATTACATTCACTGGGACTATTTTTCTGAGGTCATGGTGGTGCCCCTGATGAAACTGTTTAGGTAGATGAGACTTCACCAGTGTATAATTATCCCACAGTTGCACCATGTTTTCTCCACAAAAGTAGGAGATCAGGTGCTTGGCTAGTGTAAATCAGCAGCCTTATCAACATAGAGCAAGGAGAACATTGGGAATCTGGGAGGTCTTGTTTGTTTTTCCATTTTAAGGAGAATTATTTCATAGAACAATAATAAAAAGGATTTGTTATATGACAGAATAAATAATATCTGCACTTGTTTCACATTTGCTGTGTAGTACCATGCTTAATCTGAATAACCTGAGACTGAGAAAATATATTTTTTGTAGTGAATGTCATCTGTCTGCCCTTTAACATTTGATATTCTCTTGATTCTCAAGCAATTTTCTCTGCAGAAGAACTTTTATGAACCCTGTAGTTGTTTTACATACGGTTGTGCACATTCATAATGCATTACATGTATTTGCATCTATTTGCATCTATGGCACATGTGTGAGAGTATAGTTAAAGGACTTTGTTAAATTGTTCTATGCAACAGATGACAAAGAATGGTACAGTGGAATCTGAGGAAGCTAATACGCTGACGCTGGATGACATTTCTGATGATGACATTGATTTAGACAACACTGAAGTAGATGAGTACTTCTTTCTACAACCTCTGCCAACAAAAAAGCGAAGGGCATTGCTGAGAGCTTCTGGAGTGAAGAAGATTGATGTAGAAGAAAAACACGAGCTGCGGGCCATCCGACTGTCCAGAGAGGATTGTGGCTGTGACTGCCGTGTGTTCTGTGATCCAGAAACTTGCACTTGCAGTCTTGCAGGCATAAAATGTCAGGTAAATGTCTCTATCTTATTTAACTGTCAAGGGGCTGGGTAGGTGTGCATGTTAATTATTAGACAATAACACTTGTGGATGTTAAACCAGCTATTTTAGACCTAGCTTTATAAGTATATAATGTGCAATACCAACAATCTCCTTAAACTTCTTTATTTTATGATTGATTTAGGCACATACATTGTTCAGGGTTTGGGTTTGTTTTTTTTTTTTTTTGTTCTTATACAAATATCCTGCTCCTCATATTGCTCTTTGGCCTTTATCTAAATAGGCAACTGCAGGCAACAGAAGAATCGATAGCCTGCAGGCTTAAGAAGGGATATTACCTTTCATTTTAGAGACAATTCACATACTTCCCAAATGTGAATTATAGTCCAAACTCAATGAGAAACAATAAATGACACTTTATTTAACATGCATGATGCTTAAAATGGCTGCATGATAAATTTGCATGTAGGCAATGAAAAATACATCTGCTAATATAGCAGGTAGTTTTTCCTCTGCGGGCTGAAAAAGCATGTTGTACTGTACATAGTATCCTATGTACAGCTGTGAATGTCCTTAAAGGAATGTCCCCGAATGCATTTTTCATCTTCTCTTAAATCCAAGCTAAACTTTCTCTGCCATTTTAAATAATACGCTCTCTTTGCTGTTCCTGTTCCTCACACATGTGAGGAAGATTTACTAGATTGCGTTATATGGCTTTCCTCTGCATTCATATTTGATGTTTGGGTATTACAATGTAAATGAAAATCATAGACCTCAAACTATGTAACCAAACCATCCAGAATGTGGATTCGGACACATTTTTAGGAATTTAAGCTGGATATTAAGAGATATAGAAGTTCTGCCCACAGTCTGTTGAACTTGCAATATTACCTCTGCAATTGACTGGAATATCTTGTAAAATATACTTCAGCTTTTATTCCTACTTGCTGTGGTCAGGTGTCCCTATTGCCAATTTCATAAAGTTTTTTATATATAATTCATTTTCTTTCAATAGGTTTCTATTTTCCATGATTTTTACCATATTTTAAGATGCTTTCTGGCAATGCTTTTGCCAGGATTTGAAGACAACGTGAAGTAAAGGGGTAGCAGATCCATAAATAGAAAAGCTACCTATTTTTTTTGTTCCACAGTATAATGCTTTCACCTGTGGAACAGAAACATATTTTTCTTATTCTGCAACACTGCTGCATGTATGTGTCAGTTGCTGTTCCTATGGGTACTGCTGAATTCCAGGGCTAACTCCTCTGAATTATTGTTAGCTTCAACTGTGCTTACAAGCATGTCTTGAGGTGAATCCCACTTCACGATTATAGAATCATAGAATAGTTAGGGTTGGAAAGGGCCTCAAGATCATCCAGTTCCAACCCCCCTGCCATGGGCAGGGACACCTCACACTAAACCATCCCACACAAGGCTTCATCCAACCTGGCCTTGAACACTGACAGGGATGGAGCACTCACAACCTCCCTGGGCAACCCATTCCAGTGCCTCACCACCCTAAAAGGAAAGAATTTCTTCCTTATATCCAATCTAAACTTCCCCTGTTTAAGTTTTAACCCGTTACCCCTTGTCCTGTCACTACAGTCCCTAATGAATAGTCTATCCCCAGCATCCCTATAGGCCCCCTTCAGATACTGGAAGGCTGCTATGAGGTCTCCACGCAGCCTTCTCTTCTCCAGGCTGAACAGCCCCAACTTTCTCAGCCTGTCTTCGTTTGGGAGGTGCTCCAGTCCCCTGATCATCCTCGTGGCCCTCCTCTGGATTTGTTCAACAGTTCCATGTCCTTTTTATGTTGAGGACACTATTTTGTACCATATTGTACTTCTGTAGGCTGTCTAGGTTCTGTCACATCACCAGGCTTATGCTGCATATTGTTAATGTGTATTCTTTTTTTCACAAGGTGGATCGTATGTCTTTTCCATGCGGTTGCACTAAAGAAGGCTGTAGCAATACAGCAGGTAGAATTGAATTTAACCCTATCCGTGTACGGACTCACTTTTTGCACACAATAATGAAACTTGAATTGGAGAAAAATAGAGAGCAGCAAGTTCCGACACTAAATGGCTGCCACAGTGAGATAAGTGCACACACTAGCTCTATGAGTCCAGGACCCCATCCAGTTGAATATTCAATTGCAGAAAATTTTGAGATTGAAACTGAACCTCCGGCTGTGGTTATGCATTCTCAGTCAGCCGAGGACTTGGACTGCCCAGGGGAAGAGGAGGAAGAGGAAGATGGGAGTAGCTTTTGTAGTGGAGTTACAGATTCTAGCACACAGAGTTTAGCCCCTAGTGAATCAGATGATGATGAAGAGGAAGAGGAAGATGAGGAGGAAGATGAGGAGGAAGAAAAAGCAGATGATTTTGTAGAAAGTATGGGCTCCCATGCTGATATGGTGCCTCTTCCTTCTGTCCTTTGCTACTCTGATGGAACTGCTGTGCATGAAAACCACTCTAAAAATGCCTCATACTATACTAACTCTTCAAATCTGTATTACCAAATAGAGAACCACGTTGCTGGCACTGCTAACCAGATCAGTGAGACTTACTCAGAAAGGGATGCTGTCAAGAACGGTAGTCTTTCTCTGGTGCCTTACAACATGACTTCAGAACAGTTTGTTGACTACACACGGCAATCAGAGGAAACTTTTAGCAGCCCTCACTACCCTTCTGCAAACCCCTCAGTGATTGTTTGCTGCTCATCTTCTGAAGGTGATAGCAGTGCTCCCTGTAACAGTTTATACACTGAGCATAGGCCAAGTCACCCTCAAGTGGAATTTCACTCATACTTGAAAGGTCCGTCTCAAGATGGGTTTGTTTCAGCTCTGAATGGCGACAGTCGTGTACAGGAGCACCCTGCTGAGAATTCATTAAACCTCCCAGAAAAGAGCAGACTGCACGAAGAGTGCATCAAATCACCAGTGGTAGAAACGTTACCTGTTTAATATTAAATTTATTCTAGGACTGACTTCCTGTATCAAAGTGCACTCACGCTGGATTTCCTGGAATCTTACTTTTTTAAGAGGTAGACAACACTTGGACTACAGTCAATGCTCCAGACACATTTTGTTTTCTCAAGCTACACTGGCAGTGATATTGCACAAAACCAGTTCATGTAAAGATTTAAATAAGAATAATCAAACTGTCTTTTGATAAAAATAAAACACGTAAGTAAAAACACACCCAACATATCTCAAAGTAGCCTACCTATCAAAGTATGTGAAACCTGCCAAGCTATCTGAATCAAAGCTTCATGTTTTTGATTGTCGGGCCTGTGCAAGATTGTTAAAAATGATAGTTTGAAGAAATCATGTTTAGAGTCCTAATTTTCAACATATCTGAAAAGATGGTAAGTTTAATGTAAAAGTAACTACTGTACAAAAAAGTTTTAATTGTTCTGTACTGTATGTATTTTATTTATGGTAGTTTAGTACTCATGTTTTGAGAAAAATGAACAGCATGTTCATTTGAGCAGAAGATCCATAGCTAGTTACAAAGAGCATGTCCACTCTTCATCTGGAGTACCTTGTATTCTTCCATTTTGTTTTTTTAATTTTCTCAAATACCATTTCTGGTGAATTATTTTGAAGCGCATTTTTAGAGTGTACCATTTTCTTATTTGCTATACTTGCAAAACAGAAGAGTCAGAAAAGGGGGTGTTTTATATCTTCTAGAAAGATGAAAGGTAGACAATCCTCCATTTAAATTAAAATCAGTGGCATTCCAGAACTAAGACCCCCTCCCCAAAGAAAAATGATCTTTTATGTAAAGGCAAAGCAGTAGCTTCAGCTTGCACAGCACCTTTTAGCTCAACAAACATTCAGCTATTTATGCACTTTAGTGCCATTTTGCAGTACTGTATTAACTGCGGGAACTGTGAACTATTCTGGAGAAATGCCGTAGCTCCAGACTCTGAGGTGTATGTAAGATCTTAAAATTCATTGTGACAAAATCCATACTTTTTTCCCAAGCCAGTTTATGAATGTGTCAGTAGGCAATTTGTAAAAGCAGGTTCTTGCTGGTCAGAATTTAAATGAAGCATGGAAAAAAAAAGTGTGAAGTGTCTAGATTTCATAAATGTTTATTAGCAGTTTTTATGAAACGAGACTGGCTTTTGTGGACTTCTAATTGTATCTCAGATTTACAGAATCATTTGGTCTAATTAAGAACCAGTCGATTCAGTGAAGAAAAATAGCTTCAAAAATTTTATATTTGCTAAAGTTTGCAAGCAGAATAGCATGTGCGTCATGGTGGGATATCCCTTACCCTGTACTCCATTTGTTTTTAAATTGAATGCGAATTAAAATACCTACAGTATCTCAGCCTTTAATCTATTAAGCAACTTTGCTTTCCTCTAGAAAAAAGAGGTATAGAAACATACTTTTCTCTACACAATAATTCTGCACTGCCTTATTTTGGTTTCAAAATCTATTTATTTTAAATTTTTTGTTCTTCTAATACTGAAAATTTATTTATTACACATCAAGTGGGTTGCAATGTAGACCTGTCTAGTTTGTCAAAATAAGGATCAGCGTCTTAGTTTTTATCTGTGTCAATTCTATATGGTTAACAGTATGCATGTAAGCACAGTGTAAATTTTAGCTCTGTAACAGTGACTCTTCTGGTTAAAAGCTCTTTAAAACACCATGTACAGTACTCCAGTAGAAAACTGCCAGACTTAAAATATGCGTTTTAAAAAAATAAGCTGACTTAATTGTTTTTATATGAAATCTGGGCAAAATGATTTCTCATTTTTATGCTAAATTAGCAAAATATTTTTACTCCATGTAGTAGCTGGGACAGTTTCTTTATGTACTTGTTTCCGCAAGAAGTCCTACATGTTTTATATGAACTGCATTGAAGAGTCCTAGTTCTCTAGGGATTGGATTTCACACTTGCAATGTATTCCATCTCCTAGGAAAGTGCAGGCGTGTTGGTTATTTGGCTCAGCAATTCCTTAGCCTCAGTTCCCCTTTAAGGAAACTATGGTCTCTTTCTGTAACGGTTGAGTAGCCAGGTAAGCACATGTATTCTCCAGTTCCACACAGCAAATACCCATCTTCATTTTTAAAGAAAAGCTTGTTAGTTCTACATCTAATAATAATATTATTCTGCTCAAGATAGTCTATGGGCAAATGCAGCAAGTCTCTGTGTATCTAGGCATCTCGCATTAATAGTACGCTTAAATCTGGCACTCTCACTCAACACCAGCACCAAAAGCACAAGTCCATTTTTTCTTGAGCTGGGACAGTAGCTGTGAATAAGTAGCAGCTTTTTAACCTCAGAGTGTGTTGGAGGATCATGCACACTTTTACCAGGGTATTTCTCTCAGGGGAAAGTTACATGAAATATTTTGTTTTGTTATTCACCCCCTTACTGAGCAATAAGAAATTATTTTCTTTCCCCTGCTCTTTCACATGAAAAATATCTTTAATAATATTAGCGAGCACAGTCAGTGATTAACTTAATAAAATACATCTCAGCAAGCTTTAAAATACTGAGATGATAGTTATTTAATATTTCCATTGGCACCTGCTTCAGAGCCCAGGCCTCCTTAAATTTGCATCTGTATACACTTCAAAGCACTCAGCAGTTTGTTCTGTGCCATCCAGGCAGCAGGGGTGACTACAGCTAAATTCTCTAAAGCTTGCCCCATTGGATAACAAGCAGTAGCTTGTAATAGATAGGGTAGAGAAGGCAGTGAGTATGTAAAGAACTTGTGCTACACTATTTTCCCTCGTTTAAAGCAGCTCATTCCTGGGACTCACAAAGTAAAATGTGCAGAATAAAGATTTATGTTGAAAAAAGAGTCTTAACTACCTGGTGATAATGTAATACCTTCTTTTTGATCTGACCTGATGTTTTTTGATCTCGAGATACAAAGCAACCAAACCTTGTTTAGTTTTTGCAACAAGTTACAAAGTCAAATCTGTTTATAATTAATGGAGATTTTGTGGTAGCTATACTAATAATATCAACAAGCCTTCTAATGGAGTAAACTCATGCTGAGGTGAAAACAAACCCAGAACAAAAACAACCAAATCCAAAACCAGTAGAAACCTCTTGTTTTCATACAGGCATAGCCTGTTCCCCAGCCAATTCTGTATCAGCAAATAACAAAGCTAAGGCCTTTTCTAGCATGTATAATTTGACTAGAGTGAAAAAACAAGAGTCACAGCCTTGACCAGAACAGGCTAATTTGTGAAATCTAGAGTAGGCTGTAGAAATAAGTGAGAGTGTAATCAGCCCTTGATTAGGCTTTGATGTTTTATTTAGAAGAAGATAAGGAAGTACCCTTCAGATAAGAAAAAATAAATCATGAGATGGGAAATGTTGTAATGTTATTTTCTGAGCTAGTGTATAGTAATATATGATGTGTTCCATTTCCCAGTTGGTTAATATTCATATTGATGAGGCCTTTCATTTTGGGTAAGCTTATTTCTGTGTGATAAAAGTATTGTTAGAAATGACAAACAGCAGTATCTGCTTCTGTATTCACACAGTATATAATTTGTGGAAATGTTTACTGGTAGTTGTATCAGCTGTATTTCCAACACATCTGGCTACTGCTAATCACTCCTGAGAAGCAAGGTAGTAAATCAGTAGATAGTTTACGATTACAGTACCTAGTTCAGAAAAATGATCCCTATAAAAGCACTTTCCTCTGTTAAATTACAACAGAATTTTCACACAGGATATCTCTGAACAGCACCTAAAACTGGATGGCTTTTTTGCATATAATGTGAAATTTACCTCTCTTGGAAAAAATGCATTGCTAAAATTTATATATAAAACTTTAACTAAGGTTAGATGTGAAATTAGAATTTCTCCGACAAAACTGCAACAATTGTAATTGTTTCCTAAGAGTTGTAACTCATGCCCTGGAACATCCTTTAATAAATTAAAAGCTGGTCAGTAGAAGTTTCTAATATTTCTTCACCAACCCTTTAAAAAAAAAAAAATAATTCTAATAATCCTTTGATGAGCTGTATGCCATTTAGATCAGAAGGTTCCAGATTTGTAGTTTTACTGTTATTCATTTACATAAGTTCCTGCTAGTGAAACATAATTTCAGTTGACATTTATTTAAGACCATTGATTACACTATGATAACAACCACCGCTTGCTATAGATAGAGTTCAGCCTCCTCACTGATAGTTAATTGAGTCAGTCAACAACGCAATCCTGCCTTTTGTGTAAATTCTGCAGAAATGGATGTAGTATTCACGGTAGCGTTACTCACTAGATGATTGCTAACTGATCCAGATCCAGTTTCTAATCTTATCTGGGTGTTGCATTTCAGTAAACGCGCTATCAAACTGATCATGTAAGCATTCCCTGCCTCACCGTCAGGAAGATATCTTCACAAAACACAGCTGGTTTGTTACAGACTATACATACATTTGTATGCAAAATAGGATGTGATGTTTTTTCTTATTTCAGATGTTCCTGACTCTGATAGAAATGTGATATACTGGATAGAGAGTGTTAGGCTCAGAGAGAGGAGACCTGGGTTCTGCTGGTTTTGCCTTTGTCCTGCTGTGTCACTTCCATTCCCTTTGTTCTGGTTTATAAGGTACTTGGCGATACTGTGATTGATGAAATATTAATTCTACACAACTGGCAAAATACATTTTTCCTCCTTTTTGGCATAACTAAATTTTTGTACTGCAGACTGAGTCACTTGCCCAATAAAGCCCAACCCAGCTCAGAAGTGACTAGAAATTTTATTACTAATGTGAAGCAGCAAAAGCAAGCTCCCTTTTCCATGGACAGGGTGAACAAGCAAAAATTCAACGATAAATTTCATAGTGAAAATTAGAGCAGAAGCTGTGTTGAATATACATTTACCTGTTGAATGCTTAACATCTGAGCAGCAAGATTGTAGTTTACCTGCAACACCACAGTTGGCAGCAACTCAGTCTTATTGCCCTGCATGGTGCTGTCTTTTGCTGGCTGACCTCTCTCAGTGAAACTCCTTGTGTAGGCTGCTGGTTCTGTAGCAAAGCACGTGCCCTTATTCAGAGCAAAAGCAAGAGAGACACAAGTTATTGTTTCAAAAAGCATTTGATAAATAAGCAGCTCCCATGAGTTGTATAAGCTCATGTTCACTGTGCCAGTTGCTTAATTTTCTGAAGCAGTTAGGAACAGGGACAAGAGAGGACAATATGGTAAGTCAAGTCCCTAAGTGTTTTGGGGTGTTGCGCCTTCCCACTGAGGCTAAAGAGTAATTCTGTCATCTACTTTTATTATAGTTGCAGAACATTTGTAAAATACTTCAAAAAACTAGAATTAACTCAGAGAATATATTCTATAGAATTTATTTCTAAAGTACAAAATCTGATTACTATTTTTTTAAAATGGTAGAAAGCTACTGTTATTTTCAAAACAGAGTCTAGTTCATTAACATGTTCTTTGGTATAAAAAAAAAATATCTCAGTATTTGCTTTTTCAATGTTCCCAATTTTTTTAATCTTTAGTTTTGCTGTTCTCTGTAATTACTGTCCATATGCAAAGTATTAATTGTCCATTTTCTCCAGAAGTGTGAAATCCAAAGCACAAGCGTTGAAGTGATGAACAAGTGCAATTTAGTTGTAAAGAGATCTGAGTGAGCACAGGCTCAAGTTCTTTGTAAGTGCTTCTTGTTTACTGTCTCTTTCCACTCATCAGAGGCAGCTTTTAATTTTGTTGCTAATAAACATGCCAGAGTATTGTTTTCATATAAGGAGGAAAGTTATCCTTGAGAACTTTCTGCTACCCCTAATAGCTGATACCAAGAATTTTACTTTTATAAGAACATCCAATTCATGAAATATCTGTTTTGCAGCTTTAGTCTTTTCTTTTGAATTCCTTCCTCCCTTAATCTTAGTGTTTGGCAAAAGTCTGTTGAACAGTAAGGCTTTTTATTAAAATGGAACATGAAGCAACTCTCATGTCCTCTGTGCTATGTATGGTTTATGTTACATTAGTATGTAGATAGATTGAAACTGTGGTGAAAAATAGTCCCCCATTGGCTGAATATGAGAGGCATGATGGGGCAATTCCACTGGAGGGGGGGCGGGGGTGTGTGTGTGTCAGTAGACTCTCCCTTTCCATATACACAAACAAACAGGAAGGAAACCCCCCCGCCTGGCTGCAAACATGTGCTAGGAGATCCTTGTCTCCTGGGGCCTGTAGATCCAGGGGAAGAATGTCATTCATGATACAGCACAACCCAGTACAGGATGAAAATCCAGGATTATTAGAAGCAGAAAAACATCATTTAGGAGAACAAAAAGTTTCCTTCAAACTACTGTTACAATTTTTCTTTTTCCAATTTAAGATATAATAAATTAAACCCACCCTTTTATAAAACAGAAGTGAGTTAAATCTTAAAAAGTTAAAATGTGTATTGTTCTACTGCTGTATAGTCCTTAAAAGTTAGGATGATACCTGCTACACAGAAGGTCCCAAGTGACTGGAGAGCCATGTTCATGATGCTCTGTACTGCTGCTTCTCAGTTGAAAAGATCATAGTCCTTCATCCAAAGCTGGGGCAAGGGCATTAAAAAAAGAGAAGGCAAACATCATGTATTTACTCAATTATCTTAATTTGAATCTTAGCGGTGACACTTTACTAAGGTATTTTATGAATTAATGTCAAATAGAACCAAGTCAAAAAAAGTTGGCCTCGTATGTATGTTTGCCTGCAAATGTGCACTTTTCTAACAGGCTATGAAGACTGGATTAGCTTTTCTCAATGGACAGGAAAAATGGTGGAAGATAAAGGAACACCATTGTACTAAGATGAGGATCAACATAATCCTTTGTCTTGAGGCATGGGTGGATACACCCTGGAGTGAGTAAGGGAAGGATGAGAAAGGGCAATTTAGAGGAAAAGAAGGCTGAAAGCAAGAGGTAGATTGGTGAGGACAATTTTATTCTTCTAGAGGACAAAAGAAAACATTATATATGGGGGAAAAAAGAAGGAAAAAGGAAATTAAGATATCTGCAGAGCAAGGATGGAAAAGTATGTGCATGTCCCCTACAAGCTTGGCCATAGATTGTAATAGTAATTTTGTTATTTAATGTGTTTTAAAACAAAAACGAACTCAGTGCAAACACAAAGTGTCATCTTTCCATACCAGCTTTATACAGGCAAAATTAAAGACTTTATTATCCAAAAGCATGGGGTAAAAACCATAAAGCAAAGCAACACCCTAGAAGCATTGCTACCATGTCTTTTATTTGCCTGTGTCAACTGAGAAGTCACATTCAATATCATTTTATTTTATATATATCTACTCCCAGGCACATACTTCTAATATAACCCCTTTCTCAGATAAAAAAAGACACTAAAAAGCAAAAAAGAAGTAGATGTTCTTCTTAGAGTTTTAGCTTGGGATTTTCAAATGAGACTTAGTACATTATAGCATCTAATACCTTGCTAGGGTACTGGGAAATCACTGTAAAGAACCAGCCATCCATTTGTGAGTCTCTGATACACAGATTGAGCAGGAGTTTTCAGCTTATTGAAAGGATTGCATCATTGTGTGCACTGGCAGCTGGTTCTCTTAAAACAAAACCAGAAGCAAGCATGCTGGTTTTTTCAAACCATTTCACACAAATACCACCACTTCGGTTCTCACATAACAACACCCGTGTAAACAATGCTTAGCAACTGGGCCCTTCTTTTAATTGACTGACTGTAGGCACTTCTATGGAAATGCGTCTGAAGTGTAGTTTGTGAAACATGTTAAAAAAGTGTTTGATGTAAAATAAACCTTAGACATTTAACAGTGCAAAAATAGTTAAAATCTGTAGATTACAAATCTGTTCCTAAGAGCCTCAGCCTGTAATACTGTCTTAGTAAAGCTGATCTTTTAAGTTAAATTACGTTCTGATGTAATAACCTTTTACACATAAAATTATTAATACAAATGTACTGATTAATACCTGTTAACATAAGACATGGCAATTGGTTATTTTGAGTTGTTTCCATCTACAGTTAAGACATACAGCAATTGTGGTAAAAACACAAACAAAACCAACATTTCTTCCTTTTTTTTTTTTTTTTTTAATGTTTAAAGTATTTTCATTGTTTTAACAAAGTACATAACATTTGCACTGTCTAGTCCAGCCGTGTCTTTTAGGAGGTTCATCGCTCTCTGTCTATATATTTTTTCCCATAAGAATATAAAATTGTTTTTGAAATTTTTGTTGACAAGTGGTAAATAATACACCACATGATGGATTCAGAAGCATGTTGGATTCAAAAGTTGACAGTCTTTCAGACGTGTAATCCATTCAGATGAGACCAGTAAAACTGTGGTGTAATTGCAGTGATTTGTTTGAAATTTGTACATTACTTCTAACTTCACTAATTTTTTAAGAAAAGTAATTATGTTGAAAGTACTTAACATTTGCCATTACAGATGATCTTGCATACTAAAATTATGGAGATCTAACAGTAAAGCAACATATTTAATTGGACTGCTGCTTATAAACTGTTAAGAAGCAAAGGGAAAGAAAGTTCATCTTAAAATGTACATGGAAATAATTTTAAGCTTCATGAACTACACATTTCCTTAAGTTCCTTTTCATTTTTTTTTAACAAGTTGTAACATCAAAGATGCCAAAGGGTAATATAAGCTACAATAATATTCAACAGAACTTAACCTAGACCTTATGTTGTAATAATTTATTCAAATTAACTGTATTACTATTCTGTATTTATATTTTCAGTATTTATTATGAATGATATGGAATTTGATGTATTTATTGTGGCTTATTACTGCAGTGTATATATTACAAAAATGAGCATTTTTAAGTCTTAAACATTAGTTTCTTTGTTAATTAGTGGCACTTGTATCGGCTGTATTTTTATTATATATTGTACAATATATATTGTCCATTTGTTTGCAATGAAGTAAAACAGGTTTCTACGTTACATCATGGCTGCCAGTGCATTGTGCATCTTATTTCTACTACACAGTCATGAGACATTCCTTTCATCTAACAGAGCCGGAATCAATACTGCACCTCCTCACCCAGGCCTGTAGAGCCTCTGAAGACACTCGGAAAGCGCAAGCGTTTCTCCCGTTCCTCATAGTCTGACAGCATGAGGAGAAACAGTTTTGGTTTGGTTTTGGTTTGTTTTCTTACTATTTTTTATTATTTAATCAGCATAAACATATTCAAGAAATTAACAGAAATGCTTTGTTAGGTGTATCTGTTGCCCTTTAGTGATGCTACTGCCTACACTTTTCTGTGGCCAATGGAATAAACTACATGATTGAGCTGCACCTATCACGGTGTATTTAATAATTTTGGTTATAAGTTGATGACAATCGTTTTCAACAGCTGTTGGAATAAATTTTGCAACAGCTCTCTCTGGTGGACAATTTGCAGTAATTTTATACAACAAATCATTTCAGTAGCTGTAACGGCATATAGAGTACTGATACATTTCAGGACAACTGTGTAATTATTTTGAAAACTGCTGATCAACACTGATTTGTTATGAAAATACCTAACAATCACAGGTCTCATCTTTTTATTCTGATATTTAGTAAAGGTAAGCTGTACATTTGTAAAAGGTAAGTTGTCCCTAAGTATGCATTACTGAGAAATTACATATGGCTAAAATATATGTATTTACAAAGCCTGATAAAGATCAGACCTTGTTCTCTAGAGTGTAAAAAAAGTGGTCACAGGACTCAAGGTAGCATTTGTTTTTCATTTGTTAGGAGGTACAAAGAATGGAATAGGTTAACAGCTGCTATCAAGACTGCTTTTTCCTTGCTGTGAACTATGGTTAGCAACGCTGCTCCAGGGCTTGCTAAGCCATGCTGAAGGCAAAAACTTTGTACAACAACTTTCAACATTAGTGTTCTATAATTCAAGACGTCAGGATGCCAATTCAGAAGTAAGAAGACTTAATACTAAGGTTCAGTTATAAGTTGATCTGTTAATAAGTACTCCTGTAATCCTATACTCACACTAGTGTAAATCAGCAATTTCTCTGAAGGTACCAAAACAAAATCCTCAGGTACGGTGAGCTGGCAAAGTACCACTGCAGTTAATGGGGCCATAACCAGGTAGAGCCACGAACAAGCAGGGCCTCTTGTTCATGGGCAGGAGCTGCCGCAGAGGCCCTGAAGCCACAGAACATTTAGGACCTGCTTTGTCCTGTTGGGAGTAAGGCTGAGCTGTCCTTGCCTGAAAGCAAGCCTTCTTCAGCACTTGTCATTACTCTCCTGGATGTATAAGAGAGCATGATGAGATGGAGGTTAACAGTTAACGCTGGCTTTACTGGTAACCCTCAGTAGTTTACATAGCTGATTGATGTACAATTCTTTACATGCTGTATATGTAATAGTACTTCTTTTTTCCCCTCCATGGGGAAAGAGCATAATAACATTGCTGAAAGTGCAGCAGATTAAAAAAGGCAGTAAGAAAAGCAGCTTAAAAAGAGAGCCAGAGAGCCTCCTGCAACAAACTGATTTTCAGCATGCTACTTGGGTGAACGTTAACATCATGCAGAAGAGCTCTAGATAATGTGATGCACTTGAAGAGGTTTTAGTTGGTTCTTAGATATGTAATCCAGCATAAAAAAAACCACACCAAAAAACAAGAAAACCCCACAACCACAAAACACACACACACAAAACAAACAAAAAAAAAAAAAACACCACCACCAAAAAACCAAACAAACCCAAAAAATCCAACCTCTTAAATTTGATTTGTTAGCTTAGAGCAGAGCTTATGATTTACATGTTTCAATGTGAACTGTGACCATGATGTCTGGAGGACAAATGAAGATATTTGCTGAAGAAACAAAGTTAATGTTTTCAATAGCCATTTTAGCAGAAATTCCCTACTGCCAAGACAGAAAGGAGTCTTAGAAGGAGGTTGACATGCTACAAGGTGGAATCTAGCCCAAGGGAAAATTCAACTGCTTTTTAAGCTGGCTGAGGTATGGTGATATAGCACCCTGGACTTTAACAATAAATGAATTTTTCTCTATTACATAATTACTAAAGTGCATTTTGGATTATACAACAAATATCTATTGGTTTCTGACACTAAAAGGAGATTTATCTTGCATGAGCTCTTGTTTGTATGGCTTAGTTTTATATGCACATCACAAAATGCACTATGTTGACAGAGTGCAGAACCCACTTTGGTTTCCACCAGTCTTTGCAAAAGAGATCTTCCACTTATACTGGAAATCACTATGCAAAAAGCATTTTTTGCTCTATTTTTTGTTCTGTTTTTTCTAGCATTTCCCTTGGGCCTTTGACTCCAGTCTCAAGCAAGTATTTGGAATGTACACTGGAGCTGCTGTACATTACTCTTTTGGCTACACCTCTGCATTTTCCTTCCCTTTCATATTAAAGACACAGGCTGCCCCTCATCTCTCTTGGCCATTGCATGGCTCCATTTTTCCCCAAACCTCATCTTCCTTGCTCCTAGTTGCTGCCAGCAATTAGGCTTTGCTCCTGGCAGAGCTAAAGCAGAAGTCCAGCTTTTAGGCAGGCCAAGCCAACCCACAGAAACCAGTTTTTGTCCCACAGCCAGCAAAAACACTGCAAGTCTGCACTTTAACCACAGGCCTTGAATAAGTCAATAGGTGGCCTTCAGCTCTTAATTTCCAGTTACCTAGACAGGGAGGTAGCAGCCTTGATTTGCCCTGAGCTTGCTAGCTTGCTTTCCCTTATTCCTTTTTCCTCCCTCATTACATATTCCAGTCCCTTTTGAAAATATACAGGAGCTCTAGGATTAACAGTCAGGCAAGTATGTTCAGTGAATGTTTCCTGGCCCTGGAATAGTAGCTCAATTCAACTTTTTAGGTAAGTATGCTGTGCCATTATGAACTGCTATCCCCTGTTAAATTACAAATCTTACTATCTATCTCATAGAAATTACATAACATCAAATTTAGGGTTAATACTAAAGTAAAGATTTTTTATTTAGATGGAAGCTAATATATGTGGACAAATGTTATTTTACTGGGCAGCTTTCAGAAGCAATTATACCAACAAGTGACAAAAAAAATCTACAATTGTCTTCCTTGGCAACAGACACAGTAGCTAGCAGCCTGTCAATTGAGGAGTTATCAGTCACAAGGCATGTGATGATTTCTCTGATTGTATGCCCATTGTCAACCAGTCATCTTTTTTCTGACAGCAGTGCAAGTCTGAAGTACAGAAGGTTCAGCCAAGTGGAAAAGAAAGCATACACACTTTCCAGACCTATACCATCTAGGCAGCACTGAGGCACTGGAAAAGAATCAGTTCAGTGAACGTTGGTGAAAGTCATCATTAAGAAACATAAACAACACTATGATTCTAACACTGGAGTTCTTCTAAGTGTCCACATACATTTCCTGTGTGGGCGCTGTTCCTGACAATATTCTTCCCACCACACTTTAGTAACATAAACATTATTAATTAAACAATTCTTATTCCTTCCCCACAAGCTTTTTTTATTCCTGACACTCCTCTAGCCTATGTAACAGATACAGTTCTTGTCAGAAAATGCGCCATTTCTATTTTTTATTTTGCACAAAGAGGTGAATTGTTACTTCCTAGCTTTTCAGTGTGAATATAATGTTGATCTGATTCTAAACCACTTCTAAATGCAATTTCCCACACAAAAGAGATCAACCAGAATCTCTATCATGTAAAATTATTTCATGGGAAAGAAGGTTGGGCAGAAGTATGACGTTTGCTTTTTAAGGGATTTTCTTTTTGTTTGCTGAACCCAGGAACACAAGTAGTGTAGTCACTGTATAGAATGCTGAAGAGTTTTAAATCAGTGTACCCATTCCCCCCAGAAAAACGAAGGGGCAGTCTAGACAGAACACAGTCTAGTCAGTGGTATTTGCAATACAGCTCTTCCCCCATCCACCTACCTCCTTCCTATTCTGTTCTTCTTTTTGTCTTCTTGTTTCCAGCCCTACTTTTGAAAGGTTTTTTCTTCCTTAAAAAAAAAATAGTAAACTTGTATTAATGTGTCCCTCAGACTGGGAGAAACTGAGCAAAACATGCTAAAGTTGTTACTTACAAAGTCAAGCTAACATTTACATTATAAAAGACAGAATCAGATGTTGTAGATTTACCTTTATAAATAGACTTTGCTTTTCTAAAACTTTTAAAGGGGGCAACCTAAAGTGAAGGGTTAATGTTTAGAATGCAGAAAAGCTTTTAAATAAAAATCGGGGTTTTTTAAATATCATCATATTAAACTACTACTTGGAATATTATTGCCCTATTGACACAAGTGCAGTTTTGGAGAGAATGTTTTAGCAATTAAATCCCTACTTGAAAAATTAAGGAGATATATTAAAACACACAAAAAAACACTACATGTCCCTTCCTTGAAATATATGGTAGAAAGTACAATCTCAAAGGAGATCCATGCACAAGAAGTTCAAACAACTGGCTATACTTCTGACAACTCAGTCACTGAAATCAAGCCCCCAACATCTCAATCTGATATTATAATCTTGATCAGATACATAAAATCAGAAAAGATTATTGTTCTTCTAAAATTGTATTATATCTACCTATACAATGAACATGAGCCGGCAGTGTGCGCTCGCAGCCCAGAAAGCCAACTGTATCCTGGGCTGTATCAAAAGGAGCGTGACCAGCAGGTCGAAGGAGGTGATCCTGCCCCTCTACTCTGCTCTCGTGAGACCTCACCTGGAGTATTGTGTGCAGTTCTGGTGTCCTCAACATAAAAAGGACATGGAACTGCTGGAACAAGTCCAGAGGAGGGCCATGAGGATGATCAGGGGACTGGAGCACCTCCCGTATGAAGACAGGCTGAGAAAGTTGGGGCTGTTCAGCCTAGAGAAGAGAAGGCTGCGTGGGGACCTCATAGCAGCCTTCCAGTACCTGAAGGGGGCCTATAGGGATGCTGGGGATAGACTATTCATTAGGGACTGTAGTGACAGGACAAGGGGTAACGGGTTAAAACTTAAACAGGGGAAGTTTAGATTGGATATAAGGAAGAAATTCTTTCCTTTTAGGGTGGTGAGGCACTGGAATGGGTTGCCCAGGGAGGTTGTGAGTGCTCCATCCCTGTCAGTGTTCAAGGCCAGGTTGGATGAAGCCTTGTGTGGGATGGTTTAGTGTGAGGTGTCCCTGCCCATGGCAGGGGAGTTGGAACTAGATGATCTTGAGGTCCTTTCCAACCCTAACTATTCCATGATTCTATATATATGTATAGGTGCATATTTGAAAGCACAGTCCTTAATGTAGACACAGAAGTTTCAGGTCTCCGGACAGAATAGAACAAAAAAAGTCAATACTTTACTCTGCTTACCTCTTTTCTGGTAGGTATAAGGGAGTCCAGGTAAGACTAAGTTGCTGTTGTACCAAGTACTGCAAAAATACAGACCAAAATGTCACTCATAAAGAACAGATAGTAAACATGTATCAAAAAAGTGCTTGCAAAAATAGCAAAACTCTAGTAAAATTAGTAAAAACCCCACCATGTTCGTGTATTATGAATTTTGGACTATTGACCTATGTTAGGCCAGAAAAGTCAAGAAATTAAAGTCCTAAAGACAATTTTAAGTCACAGAATGTTTTTTCCTTTCCATAGCTAGAAGTGAACACAAAATACAATAAGTAGGTGACCTAGTTATTGTGTGTGTATATATATATATATAGTTATTGTGTGTATATATATACAATATAGATACACTGCTATATCTAATTTTTTCAGAAAACAGTCACAAGTATATATAGAATCATAGAATAGTTAGGGTTGGAAGGGACCTCAAGATCATCTAGTTCCAACTCCCCTGCCATGGGCAGGGACACCTCACACTAAACGATCCCACACAAGGCTTCATCCAACCTGGCCTTGAACACCGCCGGGGTGGAGCACTCACAACCTCCCTGGGCAACCCATTCCAGTGTCTCACCACCCTAACAGGAAATAACTTCCTCCTTACATCCAATTTAAATACTTATATACTGCTGCCTGCTATAATACAGTCTTAAATTACCAAAAAGAAAAAAAACCCAACAAAAAGTTAAAGTGGAGCTCGTGTATCACTGCTCATAAAAAAATTCCTACCGCCATGTGCAACAGGACATTTGTTTCCTTACAGTTTAAATTCTATCCTGGTTTGGAATGGTACCTCTAGAGAAAAAAAAAAACCAAACCAAACAAAAACAAAACAAAAAAACCCAGACAACCTGGTAGTGAGCAGACAAATGATATTTCATGTATGCAAATTCCAACCTGACAAGTTTGTAAAAAAACCCTGACAAGTTTGTCAGAAGAAATGATACTTAAAGATGACAAACTAGGAATTAAAAGAACTCAAGCCATTCTAAATAGTTGTGCTAAATACCTTGTTTTCTAGAACAGTTCCTTAAACACTCTGTTTCCATTTCATACCTGGGGGTCAACACAGCACAGCTGCTACCTCTGTAATCTCCCATCCTCTTTCTATATTTGAACAATATTTTCATTGACCTGCATCTTATTTTTCCTCAACTCCTCCAGTTTGTCAAGAGCATTTGTTGCCTTTTCTATATTGGTATGATCTGCAAAAGTAGCAAGAATACTTTGTATTCCAATACTGAATTACGTAAATATTTATCAGCAGACAGAGGCAGATCTTGGTGCAAGGCCATTTGATACAGTCTTCCAGTTTCACAGTGGCATGAATAACCTTTCTTAGTACAGCCTTTTTAGCAACTTATGTTCACAACATACATAGCAAGTTACTTTAAGTCATGTATCCTCATAGGATATTCTCACAGGTGTCACCAAAAGCCTTTCAGAAGCCAAGATGTGGCTCAAAGGCATGATTATCAAGCCAAGAAAAGAGAAACCTTAAAGTTAATACTTCTGACAAATTCTTGCTGGTTCTTGTTTATTCACTTGCCTTTCAGACGACTTGAAACTACTGAAAGGATTTCTTCTTGCTTTTCTTCAGAAACTCAATCAGATGATGTTAAATTGATCAAAGACAGTCTTCCTCCCCACATTAGAAATAAAAAAAAAAACAAAAAAAAAAACCCAAAACAATATCTGTCCATTCACTTACCCAACTCTACAGATATATTAGTGTTTGTATGTATTGATATTATTTATTTACCAGGAGAAAAGGACAAACTAAAAATTGGAATTTTCTTTCTTTTTGGCAGCCATGGCTTCTTCCTTAATCTCCCTCCTCTTACGAGTATAGCACTTAAAGAAAATACTAAGCATCTCCTTAAATACTGTTAATAGCTGCATCTAACTAGGCTTGATCTCATTGCTCAACTTTCCACTGTTATGTGCACTTTTCTTGAGACTGAGATTATCAAAGAGTTCATTATTAAGCTGATTGCTATTATGCAACTCCTGTTTTATTCTGTTTGAAGATTCTGCAGATGTTCAACACAATTCATTCAACACAATTCTTTCAACAAGCTGCAAAGATTAAATACCTTCCTACCATTGATGTTTCCCATCCCTACTTAAAATTGGCACTCCTAGACAATAGTAAGTCTTTTCCTTGTCTTTCTTCTGCTTTCTTCCCTTCCTAGAAGTTCATTATTTTTATGTCATAGCCACTTTCTTCCCATATCATAATACATGCAACTTTAAAGTTATTTTAAACCCCCACAATTTGCATAAACCAATTAGATCCTCTCCAAATCAGAATATAAAATTTTATTCTGAAATAGATCTTACCATACTAAAGTGTAATCTTATGTGACCTTAGATGCTTTAAGGGTGGGATGCTCAATAATCTCACCTTGCTACCCTGGAGTAGATATTTTAAAGTGTACATCTCTATTCCTAAAAATTTCTTGTGCAGAAAAGTTGCCTCTTTCTGGCCTCAGATAACCACAGTCAGAAAATAGGCATGATTGGCGATTGCAAT
Source organism: Lathamus discolor (assembly GCF_037157495.1). NCBI lineage: Eukaryota > Metazoa > Chordata > Aves > Psittaciformes > Psittacidae > Lathamus > Lathamus discolor. The sequence goes on along the minus strand of NC_088886.1, from coordinate 90,500,091 downwards.
GGAAGACTAACTGGAGGGTGTTTAACACTTACGCATCCAGTAGGACAAACAAATATAAATAAAATACTTAATCAAAGGAAGGCTATTTATGAAGTCATAGCTCTACATGACTACATGATCTAGGGAAGTCTGGTTGTGGATGTTTACGAGAATACAGTATTTCATATGAAAGGCCAAGGTCTCACTTGGACTGATAAAACTGAGGTCAATCCTTTGTAAAAGAGGAAACAGCAACAAGAAAAAAACTCAACGTACAAGTTTTTACACAAGAAATTATGTACAGATAATATTAGAAACTTCTTAGGTAAACATTGTATAAATGAAAAAAGTGGGGTTACTAGATAACGTGATTTAAAATCAATAGTAAACAAAATACTGAGAAAACGTGTTTTATGTTAAGCAGCTCAGAAATCTATTACAATATAATTTTGTCATAAATCTCAAGGTTTATGAAATACAAAAGGACCTATACAAAACGTTTTGGCTAAACAGAAGGAGATTAATACCAGAATAAGCGAATTCCCCATGAAGAAAATCATACATATTTCATTGAGAATTATTATTATCTTCTACAAATGAAGAACTGACTTGCTAGAAGCTGAGCACAGTGTGGTAACCTATTTGGCTTTAACCTGAAAGTGAAATATTTAATTTTCAAGTGACAGAAAAACACTGAGAAGAGTTCACTGAGTAGATGATTAAAAAATAAATGATGTTAATTGAGCGTAAAGATATACATAAAGTGTCTTGTTTTTTAAGCAGTATTTCATATCTCAGAACTCTACAGAGAGAACTAGTCTTCCTCAGAAGTAGTCACAATATGTGGAAAGACGATATACCTATGGTCCCAAGGGTGAAAAAGGACTAATAGAATCCATAAATCAGTGGTCAATATAGAAAGTCTTATACTAGAAATATTGTAAACATTTTTCTTAATTGGGATCTCATCATCTTTGGTATAACAGACTCCTAGGGAATCTGTGATGACACATTTTTTAACCAACTTAAATAAGAGGAAAAAAAAACCTGTTTAAACATTTTGCATCACTTAAAAATGCAGTATACATATATGAATCACAGTTTAGAATGGATCTTTAAATAAATCCTCCTGTCTATAAATATCAAGTCTTAATTGTTCTGGCCAAAGATCCACTTCTGGAAGGGGTCTGATGGATTACAGGATGCCAAACTTGGATGCTCTCCATTCCCTGTAAGGCACATATGTAGTGCTGCATTGTACAGAGATTGATCCTAAAGTGAGTAAAACAGGAAGAAAGAAAAAATAAATAAAGTGAACAAACATCAAGCATGCTATTTTCCCCACACACTTCATTTCCCCCCCCCAAGTTCATTGTTGTTAAAGAGTAAGACATACAGATGGGGGATATTCATCTCTGCAGATATACAGAGGGGGGCTAGCAAGCAAATTTAAGTAGTGTGCAAGTGACAGGTTATTTTGTTAGGAAAATTTTTAAAAAATTATTTTAAAAGACACTATAGGGTATCAACTGGTTTTCAAAGTACTTTACATTTAAAATAGTGATATCATCAAGTTTTGATCTGGTAACTGAAAGACTAGAAGTACCTACACCTTTTCCTCCCAGAAATTAAATTTTTCCTTTTCTTCTTCAGAGTTTTGTATTGTTGGGATTCTCTTTTGGAAATCAGAAATTAACTCATATAAAAAGATCACTGATAAAAAAGGAGATTCTAAATACCTTTTGGTGCAGCCATTGCTCTTCTCCAACAGCAACGGTTTTCTGGCCTTTGTAGTTACATTCACGAAGCTGCACAGGCCCTTTAGAAGCATACAGGCAAAGCTCCTTCTGAATGTTATGTCGAATTTCATGGTGTGCAGAATATTCAAAGTACTATTTAGATAATAAAAAAAAATAAGTAAATAAACACTAACAAGAATATTAAACTAAATTAATCCTTTGAATTTAAATTAACAAAAAAATGCATTATTTTGTTAATCAACAATTTGAGACTACAGAATACTTGCTCTCATTTCTAGCATATGCACTTTAAAAGTGTTTACAAAGATACTAATGCAATAGAACGTATCTATAAGTACTTAAGTGTATAAATTGCAAATAAGCATTACGATGCTAGATCTTGTTGCTTGCTCTTTCAGGAAGCATACATAATTCAAGGAGGTAAACTGAAGAATAGAGATAGTTGCATGGATAACTTCAATATTGGCATTTCTTAGCTTTAAAAAACTTTATTCTATTTTTGTTGCTGGATTTTGTTTTTTTCTTTGAGCAAACAAAAAAGAAAATTGTCACACAGAACAACACTGATTGCTCCACGTCAAATTTTGCTGCTTGATCTAAACCATAAATGCTAATAATAGGATGCTGTTCTGTTCTCTTGTGAGCTAGCCATTAGAAAATCATAGAAAGTGAGGTTTAAAACCTCATTAATTTTTGATACAGAGATGAACGTGTTCCCAGCCCCAGAATACCCTAACAAGGAGGAATTATAAACAATTCATGTACAACTCTGAAAACGAGGTTCTCTAGATTCTAATCCATTCTCCTGGAATGGAAAATTTCAGCCTATTCTGCTGAAATTTGGTAAAGCACATAAACCAACTAGAAACAGAGTACTGTAATGAGAAAGGTTAAGTAAGCAAATATGCACATCTCTTGAACATTGTCAGCAAAACCTACATTAAAATGCTCTGAAGGTTGGCATTTAAAGGGATTTAGACTCATTTTATGGCAGAAGGAAAAAAACCCCATAATTTTAGTACATTCGCAACATAACTTAGGGAGAGCTGACAAGAGAAGCATATAGCAGACCTCTTAGTATAATGTCTTTGCTCCTGCATTATGACTGTGACAATGTGAAAAGGCTAATATTGTACTAATTCACATCAGGATTAAGGGGAAAAAAAAAATTCAGTATTGTAAGAAGCTAATCTAACAAGTTATGCTGGAATACTGTGTAGTTAACCTAAACAGCATTCCATCTCCCACAAAATTGGTGTAAGAAAGTATCAACCAGGTGTCTGAGTTTTCACAGTGCCATCAATGGAGGGCATTAAAATTGAAGATTTTATTAAGAAAAAAAATTACAACTATGTTCTAATAAAACCTTTTAAATATTTTTGACCTTTAGTTATTAAGGATGTACAGTTAATAGATTTTATTCACCAAATAACTCTTTAAGGCAACACAGAATTGTTCATTTCTGGGCAGGAAGGAAGATGAGATGTTACTTTTACTACTATTACAGTAGTGACTGAAAGATTCAGTATCTGACATGTATTGCAAGCCATACTGTAGAAGAAACATAGCACCATTGCTGCCTCCAAGAGCTATGCATCAAGGAGAGCTCTTCTTGGACAAATTCAATGTTATTCACTTGCATTAGCCAGTACAGGATAGGCCACTTTGACCTCCCACTATGAGGCTGCAAGCGTGACAGGGAAGATGGCTCAGGCCTGGCCACTTGATCTCCCATTGGCCGGATTCCCATCAACATCTTCCTTGACAGCACGAGTCCTGGTGGCAGAGAAAGAAGCAATAGGAGGAAGCATAAGGAAAGGAAGAATTAAGAAGACAACACTTAAAGTAGTAAGGGTAGGAGGAAAGGTTTTGCACTGAAAGGAGATATCAAGTGAAGCAGTGAAACTGTGTTAAAAATTTGAATTGATATGCTGAACACAGAACATTAGAACCAGAACACAACATGAAGAGCAGAATGGAATTTTTCTTAAACAATAGGAATTAAAGAAAAAAAAAAAAGAAAAAGAGGGAGAGAGAAATTGCATATTAAAAATTAGTCCATTGCTCTAAAATAAATTAAAAGCTTTAATATGGGAAAGTTACAGCTAAACAGACCATAAAAATCAGGTATCAAGTATTTTACCTGATTTCCTCCAAGTCCATGACAAGAATACATAATCAATGGTTTGCCACCATGGTTGTTTTCACCAACATCCAGACACATGCGGTTACCTAGATTTTTTAACTAAAGAAAGGGTGTAAACAGAAAAATAAAAAGAAAGAAATTCACTCGGGGGAATGACAAAAAATTAAACTGGCTCATGGATACAAAATTAACCTTTGGGTTAACAACAGTTACAGCTGTTCATTTTTACTTTCTGCTGTGCTGAAGTCTAAAAATCCTGGTCTCTTCATTAATCTTTTCTAACTAAAAGCCTAATAACTCCATTATGGTTGTCTACAACCACACACTGGGAATTACTGGGCTACTGGTGTACAAAGTTATTGTTACTCAAATCACAATTTGAATGCATATACAGAAAATACACAAAATTGGAGGAAGGGGAAGTTTATTTGCAAATGTAAGCTAAACGTTTGCATTCACCTCAAACTAAGAATTATTAGTTGTTTAACAATTTTTGGTTTTAGGAATGCAATATCTAAAGTTATTTGGCAGAGGAAACACAATGGACTTAAAAAAAAACCCCATACACATAATGTATAAACATACATTTTCCTCAGCATAAGTTTAACTCTGATAAGCAAACAGCTGTCCAATTTTATTTATTAACATGAAGTAAAAAATTCTCTCAGCCTTTCTACTATGTAAAGTTAAATTTACCTTGATAACTCAGGAAACCTCTCATCACTGGCTTACTACTTTTGTGTCATTTTAACTGTTAGTGATAAGCAGAATGTTGTTTATCTTAGCAGGCTGTAAGATACTGTTAAGCAAGGATACTGTTAGCTATTAAGAAGCTTTGCTTACATTAACAAAGCTATAAAATATACAAATAGCAAGGTATGGAGGAGAGATTCTTGTGCAGAGTAGTGACAGAAGATCCTAGAGCAACTAATGACAGATAAAATGCAAGAGCTATGGCTAAGGTAACACAAAAGATTAGCAAACTTCCTGAATTATAGAATACTATAGAAAATAATTAATATTCAACTTACATATCCAGAAAATAAAGGGTTCAGGTCTGGCACATATGCTTCTGGATAAATATTACTGAGATACCAGGTAAAATTTTTACACTGCAGACGTTGCCTTAACTCGAGTCTTTTTGAGATGTCTCCAAATGTTTTCTGTTAGAGGAAGAGAAGTAAGGATGGAAGAGAAACAAACCAATGTCACTAATACCAGTTTGTACATATGAATCCATGATAGTCTGTATTGTAACTTTAAACTAGCTTTAAGCTCCATTTGCTGATTTTTAATTTTTCTTTAATACAGTACTACTATGGTTACTGCTGTTTATTTTTCAGCATCATAACACCACTGACATCCTGCCTGCAGCATTTCAAAGCATGTGCAAGAAAAGTACATTTCAACATGGAAACAACAGAAGTACCCTTAGTCCCAAGAGAGTTTTAACACAGTGCCATGAAATGGGAAAGTATGAACAAGACCATACTGATGACAGTTATAAAGCTATCTGATCTCACTAAAAAGAGTGATCTGAAATAATGAATTGGAGTAAGTAAATAATTAGCCTAATAGTGCATGCGAAGTTTCCCAGACAGAACTCAGCTGTCTAGCTGCTAAACATGCTTAGGAAATCTGATTCTATTAGTGATACAATAGTCAAAAAATTTATCATACAAAGGGATAACAGATATCTCCTTGAAGGAAACTCTAGATTCCAGCAGGTGAAAGACCAAAGTTCCAGAAAACTTACAAAAATAAACCAAACCCAAATCCCCTTTATTGAACATTTTTTTTAAGCAGATAGAAAAAGGATGGATAGCTATCGTTGAATAATCTTTATTCTGCGGCTAAAGAGCAACAAAACTCAAAAAAAAAAAAAAGTTTGGACTTTGTATGCTCAGTAGCTTTTCTCATGCTCATTCCAGTAATGCTCAGTTCAAACAGCCCAGGATTTTAGAGCATGTATGAGAAAATGTATGAGAAAAACCCTACCAATCAAAAAAACCCACCATGCAAAACAGAACTGTTACCACCCAAACAGTGAAGTCTTTTGATGTTTGTTGGGACAACACATTAAGCAAACTGAACTGTCTTTTCATTAAAATATCTAGAATCCTTACATACTTCATCAATAAATAACTTTTGCTCACCAAAACTTTCAACGCAGCAAGTGTGATTTCTAATACCACCACCACCACCTACTTGTTTCACAATTTTTGCTGCCTCTGTGTTTCTTCGATAAAATATTTCTTTATATTCATCCATCCACACTTCTGCAAGGCGGACTTGATTACGTGTGATCACTTGGGTACCTTTTGGGAAAGTATGGGGACTCTTGCTGCGAAAGACATGGCCAACAACAGAGCAAGGCATGATCTCCAACTGTCCACCACATTGCCATACCTAATAATAACATTTTTTGTGTAAGTGCACTGCAATTAGAGTTAAGGGAGTGGAAAAAAAAATAAATCAGCAATGTTATCATTTGCCAGAAAAAAATCCCAAACCACTAGCAAAAGTGCATATATCAGGCATACCATAAGCAATTTTCCTGTTCAGGTAAACCCTGGAAAAGTACATTTCAGTTACCAAACCTAAACACATTAAAAAAAAAAAAAACAAACAAAAAAACCAACACCAAAACCAGTCCAGTGATCATGTTTGTATTCTGTATCAGGTCATTAGTAATTCATTTCCCTTGTCCTAGTTGGCCAATTCAGCAGAGAAATCAAGATCTAAGAATAACTTGTCCTCAAAAATCCTGCCAGTGTAGAGGTCACTGCTAATTAAGTAGCTAAACTTACTCTGAAAGACATTTCTATATTTTCACCTCCCCATATTTCCATTTCTTCATCATAGCTTCCAATGTGCTTGAAGTAGGCTTTTGATATTGAAAAGAGACCTCCAGCAAAAGTAGGTGTTCTGCAAAAACAGAAATTTACTGAGGAAGACAAGATTTAAATAGATAGCCCACATTAGGTCTCATTTGACAGTTTTATTGTCATTTATTAAAAGCTGATTTAGTGTAACTTTGCTATAAAAGACAGCATCGGGAAAAAAATATTTTCCCTGTATGGACAATATCAAGCAAAGTTATTACTCCTCCAGACCAGTAATCTGTCTGTGGCCAAAGCACATACAATTATCATCAAATACACTGCTGTAACAGTCTAGTATTTTGGTGTTCTGAAACTCTGTTGTCATCCTTTCAAATATGATGAATGAGAAGCCAGAATCTGTGGTATAAACAACCATGAAAACTGAAGTATTTAAAATATTATTCAAATTATGTTTACCTAATTGGATAGGTTTCATCTTTTCTTCTTTTATTTTCATGTTTAGGAAGAGATTCCCATCCAAATGACAAACTCCAATCAAAATTTCCTCTGTTGTGGCTATGCCCATAAGGAGATGGTTTACTGAATTCAAAAGTGTTGAGATCTATAGAAGCAATATCAGGGCTTACAACAGCTACAGGGTTCTCAGCTATTCTTGCCAGTAAAGGCTCCAACCAGCCATAAAAGCATTCGCCTATGGAGAAAATGGTGACAAGCACTGAATTTTTACTTGACTATAAAATAGCACACAGAGAATATTTTAACATGCCCACAGCAAGCCAATATGCACTGCTTTTAAATAGCATTACTAAGTATACTTTCAATAATATAAAATAGCAATAGGAAAGATTATACATTGTTAATGTTAATAGTCTATAAAAAATCTGTAATATTAAATCAAAGACAACAGCATTATAAACCAGACCTGGCATAGTTACAGATTTACTCACAATGAGCATCCAGAAAGGTAAGGGTCTCTCCTGTTGCTACTGAAGCTCCCAACAACCGTGCAGTGATTAGACCTTTTCTTTCCTTTTGACGGACTACTTTAACTATTTGAAATGGTTTCACATATTCATCTAGCTTATCATGCAAGTATTCTAGAAAGAGAAATTGGTTTAAGGATATTCAGTGTGCATACATGACACTGCCTAAAATTCTACATTACTAAACTATCAGGATAAACAATTCACACTAATCCTAGGAGTGACCTCACATTAGAGCAGTAAAAAAAATTTCCTGACTGTTGAATGTTATTTTTAGGGACTGAGTTTTGTTGGGGGTGATTGCACAGGAAGACATGACTGGCCAAGAGCAGAACACGGAACGCTAAAAATATTCTAAATGAGAAAGGGCACGTGCTAGTATATCTCTTCTGTAGTATCAACAGTTTGAAAATCAATTCAATATCAATTTTCAGAGGCAATAGATTGCGCACTCAGTTACTCAAATTATCTCCAGAACAGACGACTTTTTTTCCTGAATGACAGCATATGTTAGAGTTTTCAAAGGCTACAATATTTACATCAGCAACTATATAAAACACTCTTTGGACATGCTAAATTTGAGAAACAACCCCACATCCCTCATCACACATCCCATATCATCTTAATTCTTCTGCCCATCCTTAGTATTAATCTGTATTACTGAACATATTTCACATCTAAGCGTGTCAGTATACTAAATACAGACTTGTAAACGTAAATGCATTAATACAGCCATGTGTGTATAGAAATGTTCATCTAAGGCTGAGCATATGCAGTTCTTTGGACTTGTATTTGTGACTATAGTCAGCATACATTCAAATTTTTTTGGCAGCCAGCGTAAGTATTAAAGATTAATTTTAATAATTTTAAAATTTGTTAAATTTTAGTTTCTACATAAGACACTGCCTTTCATACTAATAAGATTAATTTGCATAAAGAAAATCGCTATGATAAAATGCAAATTGCTACAAGCATTGGCCAATTTATCCTTGGACACTTCATTCTATGAACTGTAAATGGTCTGAAGCACAGATTACAGAGCTACTTGTCATGCAACCAGTTATGCAGTTTAAGAAGCACTAGAATTGGAATAATCAGAAATGAGGTTTAAAAACCCTTAGAGAACAAGAATTTCATATTTAATTACCTTAATGAAAAAAAGATGGGGAGAACTATTTTCTATTTTATAGAACAAGAAAGCAAGACAACCACTTAAAATACTATTATATATGTCAATGGTGGTAGAGAGATAAGCTCTTTCAACCAATTTCTCTGCAATCCCAACATGTTACATTAAAAAAAAAAAATAGAAATTACTTCTTACCATCTACACTGGCATCATCCACCAAAATAATCTCCTTTAGCAGTACTGCAGGAGACGTATACATCACACTGTGAACAGTTCTGAGCAGAGTGGACCATGCTTCATTATGAAAAACTATTACAATACTTGTGGTTGGCAACGGCGGGCAACGCTTAAACTTTTGTTCAATACATCTACAGATCAGAAAGCATCAAATGTTACAAAATGGACAAAAAGTTTGGACTCAAACTCTGAGTTTTGGTGCACAAAAGCAGGTGCTCCAACTGGAGAAGCTGTACAAATATTTCTCAAAAACATGATAAACAACAATGCCACTTAACAACTGACTCACAACAACTGACTCAGTTCTGCTTCCGTCTTAAAAACATTTGAGAACTTTTCATATAGCACCCAGATGTTCTTCAAAAAATAATACTATTTTATTGAGACCAAGAGGTACTGAGCTGCAAAAATCAGACTTTAAGACACGTTTACCGTTAAAAACCTAAAGTACAAAGATGACTGTTTGCTAGGAGAATGCAGAGCTTGCAAGAAAAAAATAGAGCAGATCTAATTCAGAACTCCAAAATCTTGTAGAAATACCAAGAAATCCTTAGGGCAGCATATCCCATTCAAGAAAAGCAATTTTTAATGGACAGTTTTTCCCATGACTGACATATTCTGAACCTACTTAAATCCAGTTGCAAGTCAAAATGACAGCACTTCTGTCTGTATTCATAGGCTGTACACTTACTGTTTATTGCCTGTCAGCTTTAGAGACTGCAAGACTCCCCAAGGTAATTATCACAACCACTGCCTCAGAAAATACACAGACAGAAACCCACCAGTTATGCTCTAGCAAAGGTTATTGTGAGCTGCATCACATGTAAGAAGATATTCATACTACCAGCATGTAGTATTGTAAGATTATTCACTTGTGACACAGCTGAGAACATATATAATATGACACTAACAAAGACACCTCATAACCAAAACCCACTCTACCAAGTCCTAGAGACTTCATTAATACAGTATTGCTGAAATGTTTCATAGCCTTGTTCAACAACTTACATTTCCTAATTTGTTAAATTATGCTAGTGGTTTTACTAAAACACTGAATGCTTAAAAAAGTAGGGCAGGAAATAGCATTTAACTTGGGGAAAAAAGCTTAAAATACATTTTTAGTTTTCTTCTAAGTAAAATCTATCTGGCTTCCAGAAAGTCATTAAGAAATTGTAGCTGAAAACTTTATTTAAATATGGTTACTTCGAATTCAAAACCATGAGAGAAGTGAGCCTTTCTAAACATTCTTGGCTTTGGCACTGTGGACCATTATGTACAGCCAATCATTATGCATAGCTAGGAAACTTTCCTAAACTATCACCTAATGCTGAACTCAAATCACTTTGCACTTTGCAATCTGTATTTCTAAGAAGTTTTTTCAACTAACAGAACATATACATTTCAACATACTCAGGAGGTCGAGTGTCTGGTCCAAGATCTCGGTGTAAAGAAATCCTATCACTTGCAAATGCATTAAAACAGTGCTTTTCTTCTCCACGCTGTTTTTCTTTCTGTTCTTCTGAATTTAAGTTGATGGTTTTAAATGCTTTACCAGAAGCTCCAGGTGCATTAGGATCTTGAAGGGGTCGATCTAGAAAGGGTTTTAGTTCCACTGCAGTATAGTATCCTGGCAAACAGTGTCTCTCTCCAGGAGTCTTAGTTTGCCTAACAGGTGCTTTTATTTGCATTTTTGGCTTTGCACCTTTGATATTGTTCATAGCATTTAACACAAGACCTAACACATGACTTTTCTTTCCAACAACTGGCTCAATCCCTGCTTCATCTTTAAAATCTTGAACACCCACTTCTTTTTGTAATAAAAATAAAAATACCAGAAAGACAAACACAATGATGCTAAACTTCCAAAGTTTCCAGTGGAAAAAAAACTTCTTGAATAGTTTAGGTGTTTTTTTCAAAGCCATTCTAGTTTAAAAATATAATTCACAGGAACTTTTGTCTTGTGATAATGTTCTTCAAGTAGGTCACAGCATTTCTTGAAATAACAACACCTGTAAATTAAAACAAAAAGTAGCAATTTAGACAGCTAGTATATCCAACAGTGTAAAACAACAAGAAATTAATGGGCAGGAGCTAATTCACAACTCCCAGCTGTCAATCATTATGCATCCATCACTTAAAGATACTTCAAACCTATCTCTAAGATACCCCAAATGCACTTTCCATGGCTTTTATTCTGTTTTAGTTTTCTAAATACAAGAACCAGAAAGCAGGAATACCACTGAGAATAAACCACTATTTCTACACAATGCCATTACATGTTCATTTTCTGCCAAATCTTGAAAATTTAGTTGCTAAAATTTGAGAAAAGTGTTAAGTCTCCTAAAAGCAGGGAAATTAAGTTCCATGATAGTATAGAAGGAAAACAGATGGAATTAATAAAATAAAGTTGCATGTAAGAAAGATCCATATAAAAAGTGAAATATAAAGACAGGAAGGACTTCTCAATCAACTTACTTCAACATTAGGAAACTTCCAATATTAAAAAAAAACAAAACAAACAAACAAACAAAAACATTTTAATATCAGACTTAAGTAATTGGACTTCAAGCGGTAAATGTTTAGATTAATTTACTTATGTAGTATACATACTCAATGCAGACTTCATACGTGTAATTTGAAGTACATTTATCTAGCCTGAGGATCCAGTAATTATTCTGTGGGGTTTTTTTTTCATTCACTTATACCCATTTTCTGGCATGTGCTGCTGCAACTCATCAAGAGAACATGTCAAAGAGCTCCTCTTTCAGGAACTCTGCCCCTATTTTTTTCCACAGACAAGCAATTATTCAGCAGCTTTCAAAGATGGGGAAGTATGGAAAACATTTGAGGACTACCAAAATCCAAGTGATTTGAATGAATTTCTCAATGCAAAATTGGCAATTTACAAGGAGAAAAATAGCAACCAGCCTTAATTCAAAGCACAGCTTTATTTTTCTGTAAATTCCATGTATGTAAACTAAGAAATAAGCAGCATCTAGATAAAAACCACAGTTGGTTCCCACTTGCTTATTACTGACCACAGAATTGCAAAAACTACTTTTCTATTTCAACCTTTGAAATACAAATAGGTTCTGTACTTCTTCATTGGAATACCATATACTCAGGAAGAGATAAACCTTATAGAAAAAAAAAAGCTCACCTGTTTTCCTTCAAGAATTTCCAGGATAAGTTGAGCATCCAGACTTGAGTACATTATAGATTATATCAAAGCTTATGTCAGTTTTTTTAATAAACCCATACATTCAAACAACAGTGGATTTATCATAGAGCTATTCTTATAAGAATGCAGAGGTGAAGGTCATTACATCACTGCCATATAGATTCTACAATGTACAAAAACATGCTTTACTAAGTTTCCAAGAAAACACGTAACAAATCCCACTTCTGTCTCACACCTTATTTTCCCATTTTTCTTCAGTGCTGAAAATCTGTACTACAGTTCTGATACCTATACACTGCAAGACTAAGAATAAAATCTTTCCTTCCTGGTGAAAGGACTGTGATCCATTTACCAAACTGACAGGTTAAAAAATGCCTTGTTTTCTCACAGTGTCTGGGGAGTTGATCTTGGCTGGCTGCCAGACACTCACCCAGCCATTCTCTCATTCCACCTCCTCAACAGGACAGTGGGGAGAAAATAAGATGGAAAAGCACACGGGTTGAGGTCAGGACAGTGTGATCGTTTACCAGTTACTGTCATGGGGAAGACAGACCCAAGGATGACAAACTTAATTTATTGCCAATTTAAAATAGAGTTGGATGATGAAAAACAAAGACAAAAATAATATCGCCTTCCCAAGCTCAACTTCACTCCTTCATTCCCAAATCTTCTGTCTCCTTTCTCTCAAATGTTGTAGAGGGTATGGAAAATGAGGGCTGTGGTCAGCTCGTAACACTTCATCTGTACCGCTCCTTCCTCTTCACACTTTTTCCCTGCTACAACACAGGTCCTCTTCATGAAGTGCAGTACTTCAGCAAAAACTACTCCAATATGGGACATCCACAGGTTCCTGCCAGGATCTTGCTCCTGCATGGGCTCCCATGGACTGCAGATTACTTCAGGACATACCTACCTGCTCCATCATGGGGCCCTGCATAGGCTGCAGAGAAATACCTTCTACACTGTGGTCTTCTCTATGGGCTGCAGCAGGACAGCCTGCCTCCTCACAGTCTTCTCCATGGGCCACAGGGGAGTATCTGCCCCAGTGCCTGGAATACCTCCTCCCCTCCTTCTTCGCTGATGCTACTGTCTCTGCAGGGCTCTTTCTCTCACGTTTTTCTCCTTCATCTCCCACAGCTGCTGTGCAGCATTTTTTACTCTTTCTTAAATACCTTATCACAAAGGCACCACTTGCCACACTGGGTGGCTCAGCTTTGGCCAGCAGCAGGTCCATTTTAGAGCTGACTGGAACCAGCTGCGTCCAGCACAATGGCAGCCCTGGTCTTTTCTCACAGAGGCCACCCCTGCAGTCACCCCATACCTCCCAACCTTGCCATGTAAATGCAATACACAATGTAAACCACCTAGCATATATACAGATCAACACGCAACAAGAAGACTGTAACTTGTAAAACTACACTGCTAACTCTGCAAGGGCTCTGCCTGAGCCTACAACCTCTGCAACCAGTTAACTATTAATGTTTTCATAACATCTGAGAAAAATAAAATCATGTTACCGTTTCTCAGAGCACCACATATGATACAGTGCTTGTGAACCTAAAAGCTTAGGAATCAATAATGAATGTAAGTTCATAAAACTGGGGGGGGGGGGGGGGGCACAGAAAAAAAACCCATGCTTTTCATATTTGAACTACTTAATGTTACAAGAGACATCTGTCAACTTCTTCTCTCAAGTAGCTATTCTGCATAGTCAACCAGGCTAACACCTGTGGGGGCAGGGTGGGGTGTGCGTGCACTAGCATTGGTTGGCTGGTTGGTTTGTTTCCGAACGTTGTTGCCCTCAAATTTCTTTTGTACCACTAAATATGCAACAATGTTCTCCAACTTCCTCTAGGCCTCCTCCTCTGGTGAGAGACTTAAGTTACTCAGTACCAACAGAAAGGTCAGTCTTTAATGAACATACTGGTTTAAGATCTGTCAAGAGAAGAGAGGTTAAAGATAATTCTATGTAGCAACATGGATTGTTTTACGCTGAAGTTATACTTGAATCAGTATTTGAGTTAAATACTTATGACTGTCTCATTCTGTTTTAATGAGAATAATCAAAGGGTAGAAAAATTAAATGGTATGGCTAACATACCTGTTACCTGCCTTATTACCAGAGAAATCTTTTAAGTAATTAAACAATTATTTTGTAGATTTAAAGTTGCAGTTGTCAGATTTCCACTGTACATTTTCCACATTTCAATTAATGTGGCCACATTTACTTACGCTACTCTCACCATGTCATTCTAGTTTCATGTTTACTACAAGAAATCTGGCTTAATTGTCTCCAGTGACAAAAATTAAAAATGGACTAGAAAATACCAAAGATTTCTTCCATAGATTTTAGCACATACTTTGGATTTCTGCTGCTGCTGGCTTTCATACTAACACACGTAGAATCATAGAATAGTTAGGGTTGGAAAGGACCTTAAGATCATCAAGTTCCAACCCCCCTGCCATGGGCAGGGACACCTCACACTAAACCATCTCACCTAAGGCTCTCTGCAAACTGGCCTTGAACACTGCCAGGGATGGAGCATTCACAACCTCCCTGGGCAACCCATTCCAGTGCCTCACCACCCTAACAGGAAATAACTTCCTCCTTATATCCAATCTAAACTTCCCCTGTTTAAGTTTTAACCCATTACCCCTTCTCCTATCACTACAGTCCCTAATGAAGAGTCCCTCCCCAGCATCTCTATAGGCCCCCTTTGGATACTGGAAGGCTGCTATGGGGTCTCCACGCAGCCTTCTCTTCTCCAGGCTGAACAGCCCCAACTTTCTCAGCCTGTCTTCATATGGTAGGTACTCCAGTGCCCTGATCATCCTCATGGCCCTCCTCTGGACTTGTTCCAACAGTTCCATGTCCTTTTTATGTTGAGGACACCAGAACTGCACACAATACTCCAGGTGAGGTCTCACAAGAGCAGAATAGAGGGGCAGGATCACCTCCTTTGACCCGCTGCTCATGCTCCTTTTGATACAGCCCAGGATACAGTTGGCTTTCTGGGCTGCAAGTGCACACTGGAGCTGTCTCATGTTCAGTTTCTCATTGACCAACACCCCGAAGTCCTTCTCCACAGGGCTGCTCTGAATCTCTTCTTTGCCCAACCTGTAGCTGTGCCTGGGATTGCTCCGACCCAGGTGTAGGACCTTGCACTTGGCATGCTTAAACTTCATCAGGTTGGCATCAGCCCACCTCACAAGCATGTCAAGGTCCCTCTGGATGGCATCCCTTCCCTCCAGCATATCAACTGAACCACACAGCTTGGTGTCATCAGCAAACTTGCTGAGGGTGCACTGAATCCCACTGTCCATGTCACCGACAAAGATGTTGAACAAGATTGATCCCAACACCAATCCCTAAGGGACACTACTTATTACTGGTCTCCAACTGGACATTGAGCCACTGACCACAACTCGTTGCGTGCGGCCATCCAGCTAGTTCTTTATCCGCTATTCTTTGCAAAGCGCCAAAAGCACATATATACATTTTTACAAAAAAATGAAAGGGAATTACTGTTTTTTGTATTTGGGATTATTTCCTGCACAAATTGAGCATGTATAATGTCTTAGGATACTCCTGATAAACACAATTGCCAAGATAAGTGCAAATCAAAGTAACCAAAATAAAAAAAAAAAAAAAGTCCAAATTATTTCTTGCACTATCTTGTGTTTTGTGCACACGTCTGTGTCTTCAGAAAAGATAGTCACTAAAGACTATGAGCAGACCTAATTAGCAATCAAGAATACAGAGCAACTTTTTTGGCATTTGTTTTCCTATGCAACTATATTCACTTTAATCTGCATATATTTTGACTTCTTTTTGACAATGTATTTCCTTCTATTAGATAAATCTGTCTCAGCTGCTCAGGTCTGACTACATACAGCAGGCTGCCATAACACTCCGGCGAAATGTGTCTGTCCCTAGAAATGAAGACAACTCACCTGAGCAAGGTGGTTGTGCAAGACAGCATCACATCTTAACCATTTCAGTGTGGACTAGTACACTCCAGTAGCATATGTGGCAGCACATTCACAGAAACAAGTGAAAGTTATGTTTCTTTTTTAAAGATCAAACACAGGCCCGTTTGCCATAAACATACAGCAAGATCTTTGATGCACACAGAGTGCACCGAGTGTGGTTTTATTCACAAAATATCTGATAGGGATATTGCTTACAATAAGAGCTATTCCCTGCACAAAGTAGTAGCAGTTTCCAGAACACATGTTATGCTGTCCAAAGAACTTTTGCCATGAAAGCTGTATCTTCCTAAGGATTTTTTACCAGGATAATTTTGTAGTGAGAAATACAATCTTCATTCTCCATAAATGCCTCATGCATTTTTATGGCATAGCTATGTCAGCAAGCACAGACCAAGCTACTGTTACATCCTCCAGGACATGCTGAAGAAATATGTGGCATGATTAAACTCCCTGAGGTGACTGTTCAGCAAAGTGTTTAATCTTTTATTCATTAGTGTTATTTTCACTAATAGTAGTCTGTATTCTTACAGCACTTGGAAATACTTAGCCCTAAACATCAGAAGTTGGATTTTAAGGATTTTTTTTTTTTTAAGAAGAAAATAACCAGAAAACTAGTATGCACTACAGAAATCTTCCAAAAGTGCCAAAAAGCAGCTGCCACACTTCTTCAAACCACATCACATGGGGAGTGTGTGGATTCAATACACTCTATGTTACACTACGCCACCCACTAACTCTGATGTCAGCCTGTCTGCAAAAACTCTGGCTTACAAGAAAGCCTTACTGCAGTGGCCAGCACGTAACAATTCTGACTTTTTGTTTGCTTGGTCTGAACAAGACCGTAGACAGTCATTATTTCTTTTTTAAATTGTCAGTATGACCCAAAAGAGCAGACATTCTTTCAGACCATGCCAGTGAGGAGAAATTTACTGGAGTTAGCATCAATATACTTGACCTAATTTTTTTAATTTTTTTTTTTTTAGTAAAACTGTTTTAAAATCTACTTTTATCTGAATGTTACAAAGGGTTCTAATGTTTCTAGAGAATGTTGCTTATGGAACATTAAAGGTAAATAAAGAAAACCAAACCAAACCAAACAAAAAAAACCCCCACTTTAAAAAATAACCAAAAGAGAGAGAAAAATAACGGGGGGTGGGTGGGGGAAACCTCAGAATTACACTAATCACAACTATTTAACTACACAACTTTTGCTTCACCCTTAATCTAATTCTGATGCAACTCCAGAAGCAGAGGCTCATTAAAAAGCTTCTCTATTTTTTAGAAGTATACAACCACCTCATCAAGATCTTCATGCCCCCTTAATCAGAAAGGGCATGTGTGAGTAGAAACACTAACCAAATTCTCACAACCAGCTGTTCTCACCAAATTAGCAGAAGTCTGCTAGAGAAATATATTATGGATGTCAGGATGCTTTACCTGTATATAGCACTACTTTTGCCATTATTATTTCTGAATCTGAAATTCTAGACAGTGCTTTTTAGGGTTTTTTTGCATGAAATCAGATATAGATGCTACTAAACATTACTGAAACACTCAGTTTGGTAAGCAATATTCTCACCTTCTACCACCATTGAAATTGAGCTTTTTCTTCCAGCAAAATAAATAAATAACGGAATAAAAATGTTTCCACTTCCTAGAAGTGCATACCAGAAGAACATCCACTCACATTACCACCTCTTATGACACAGACTAAGAAGCATCCAATTTGAAGTGAGCTTCCTATACAAGTTTAGCTGCATATGGAATATGAAGGCATTCCGTTCAATCAAAAACATTCAAAAGTACTTCAGCATTTGGGTAAAATGAAAACAGTTGCTTAAGTTTACCAAACTATGCTACTGTTTACAAGAATATTAGCTCTCAGCTTAAATACAGAAATAAACTGTAAAGGAAATGCACAGAAATTAAAGGCTCCACATAAAAAGGAGAAACAGAACCAACTTTCAAGCTTCTATCTCTACACTTGCAACAAGAGACACTTGGCTATGTTGTTCTACTAAGAATTCCTATTGGATATACTCCTAGACAGGGCACACATATCTAAAAGAATTAGAGATTCACAAACTCCAGATACCGTTCCTCTGGTACATACTCTGAAGCTCAAACAGTGGGAACGTGGTTCTACTCCTGAAAAAAGCAAGTTCTAAGAGGAATACTGAACATATTCAGTTCCCGAGTCTTAGTTTTAGAAACACTGAAGGCATAGATTATTCTAGCAAAGATGAGACACAATCAACCTAGTGATTATTAGAGAAAAATCTGAAGCTGTAACTGGATGATAACACAACAGGCTAAAGAAATTCAGAGCAGCAGCTGCCCAAAACACCTAGCTGGAATTAATTTGTTAATTATTTTCTTCAGCAGTTTCTTTGAAATTAAGAGAATACAAAAACCTCCAAACCCTCCTATGTATTCTAGAGGAAGTGCTTCCAAAACCACTTTCAAAATGAGCACTACTACTATTTTTCTACAGCTAAGCACTGTACATGATAGGCAGAGATAGTTCCCTGTGACAACAGATAGTATGTTAAAAATATACAGCAATCATTTATTACAAACAATATCTACAGCTTATTTTTATAGTTCTGGGACTGTAAACATGAACTGAACTCAATTTAGATTTCACTCAACTTTATTTTTTAATTTTTTTATTTTTTTAATTTTTTTTTTTTTTAGGCCAGATTGGTTTGGGCTTCTGTTAAAACCATTTTAGGCTGTCCCTAAAAATGCCATGATGAGAAGTGAGTACCATAGCAGCTGTAAGCAGCATTTTAACTCAGAAGGATTAGTGTCTGATTTTCACTTAAGTACCAGAAAATTATCTCTGGATCATAGCCAAGGGATTTTTTTTATTTTTTACTTTTCCCCTAATTGTAGTAATGCTTCTAAGATGGCAAATGCATCTGAGTATTAAGTGCAGAGCTTGAAATGACATTTTTACACCCCAATTTCTCTTAAACTTTTTTGCTGTTTAAATAAGTGTAAAGCAAAGCAAGTCTCTGAATGGATTTTTTGAGATTTATTGAGTTTTATGGAGTCAGTGACTGTTAAACTAATCTTCATCAGAATCTCCCAAAGGTGTCTGTGCTTTCCGCCTCACACCACTCAGCTGGTTCTTTTCCAGTTATGCTTCACTGCTGAATAATTACACCTAACAACAAATAGCCATTTGACCACAGAATCTGATTAGTAAGTCACCATCAGTAGTTTGGTGACACAATTTCTCTGTAGGCAGAAATGTTTCCTATGGCACATGACACCAGCAACTCTTAGGTAAAATCAGGCAACGGTAAGACAGACTGCAAGTGAATACAACCACACTTTACACAAGCGAACAAAATCTAGCACTTTATGGTCTAGCAACTTGAGGCACTTTCAAATCTTCTAGAAGATAAGCACAGAAATGAGCAGATTAGGAGGAGAAACTCATCAGCTCTGACAGATACCCGATCAGTGATTCACATTATGAACATGATTCTCTACACTGAGTACGAAGAAAAGGGAAGCCCTGCACTCAAATATCAGCTCTCAGAACAGACCAAAGCAACAAATTTATGCAAAGCAAAAAGGAATATCTCAAAGCAGTGCAGTTTGTCACCTACAACCACAGACTTTCAGGAAACATCAGAGAGGGCAGCTGTATCTTGTTTCTGTTTTAACACAAGTCAAGATATCCAGGCTGCCGATGTTATTACCCAACCCAATAAGAGAGGTGAAGTTAAAAAGCAATAGCAGCTACACGAGGAAAACTGGTCTTCTGCTCCTTCCCACAGTGCAACTAAAATAGTAATCTGGGCTCTCTGTAACTAGCTTCATTTTTACTCTACTATGTTATTGAGAAGCCTTGAGATGATAGTATGGGATGCCAAACTGACCAGGCTACTGAGCAAGCCTAGCTAAAAAAAGAAGCCAAAAGCCATAAGTTGGCTGTTCTGACTCAGTCTTTAACTCTGTCACTCAGCTCCGCAGCAGGACACCAGCTTTAGTCAAGACTGAATAAATCAATGTAACTTTTTAAACAAAAGGTGCAGTTTTGTAGCAGAAGACTAAAGTGTAAAACACGACAGAGATGCATCTGTAAAATTTATATTTCCAATAAGATATTTTTATCTAACCAATAAGAATGTTTATAAATACTTTTCTGTCAGCATATTCCATGAGAAGTTAAATAAAAACCCGTGACACTAAGGTTATCCACATTACAATTCACTTTTCTTGTCGGTCCTCCAGAGCCAAGAAAACATTCATAAGTACTGTCATCTACTGTGTAGAAGGGAAACTAACGAACTGCCTGACAAAAAAGACCATCTAGTAGCTTCAAAGCACTCGGACGGGATGAAATACACCAGAGGAAGCTGTCAGCGTACACAGTGAAACTACCACCCTGCTGTTATCAGACCAGTGCGGAGCTGCGGGCAAATACTTGGGCGGGATCAGAACGCGGTAAAGAGACACCTCCCTCAGTCAATACTTTTGGTTTGGACAGTGCATCCGGCTGGTGGCCAGCGCTTCCCGGAGACCTGTTTGCCCAGCTGCCGGGCAGCAGCCCCCCTTCCCGCAGACCGAGCTCTGCTCCCCGTGTCACGCTTGCCCGCAGCGGGGCGCGGTCCCCGGCAGGCCCCCAGCGCTGGATGCCTCGGTGGGACGTGAGGGGGCTGCTCGCGGGCCGTGTGAGAGCGAGCGTGGTTGGGGGGGGGGGGGGGGGGGCGCGATGGTGGTGGAATCCGCCGGGCAGGCCCAGTCCCGCGTCTGCCCCAGGACCTCTCTCCCTCATGCCACAACTCCCCCCGCCCGTAGTGTCCCGTGCCGCGCACACCCGGACCGCTGGCGGCGAACGGGCACCGGCTGCTGGCCCGCCGCCACGGCCGAGGAGGACCAGAACCGCGCGGAGCGGGGCTCCGCGGCCGGAGTTCCCTCCTCCCCCCGCCCCGCGGGTGTTCCGTGGCCGGGGTCTCCCCCCGCGCCGCGGTTCCCCCCAGCTCAGCTCAGCTCAGCTCACCTCGTCCGAAGGGAAGAAGACGCCGGCGCTGCGCGGCTGCCCGTGAGGGGAGCACGCGGCGCCCCGCTCCGCGCCGCTCTCCGCCCCGACGGGAGGCCGCCCACGGCGCGAGAAGGCTGCACCGGCGGCTGAGGCTGCGGCGCCTTCCGCTCGGCGGCCGCCAGGTGCGCGCGGGCGGACGGGCGGCCCTGCGCCTGCGCGAGGCCCCACCCTCACCTGGCGCCCAGGTGCGCGAGGCGAGGCAGCCGCCGCCGCCGGCGGTAGGAGCGGGCTGGGAGGAGGAGTGAGGGGGACGCGGTCGCGGGGGGCCCCGCGCAGGGGAGCGAGGCCTGGCCGGGAGGGGGTGAAGCGGGGAAGAGGGGCGAGGGCAGCCCCTCAGCGGCGAGGGTCGCCGGGCCTGCGGGCGGCGGCGGAGGGGAGCCGAGAGCTCGGCCCGCCCGCTGCTGGAGCGGAACGCGCAGCGCTGCCCCGGTCGGCTCCTGCGCCCGCAGGACAGTGTGATTTTCAGACAATTACATAATGCGCACCGCAGCAGGGCACGGCCCTCGGTGCGTGCTTCAGCGTCCGAACTGCGGCGTGGCTGTTTAAGCATCGCGGCGGGGTGCTGCGGTTTCTGCTCCAGTCACCTAAGTGCTATGTCGTGCAAGACGTGGTTCACCAAGCGCTCCCGGTGCACGTTGCTGGGAAACAGAACGCAAAATCCCTTAGAGGTGAGATCACAGTGTGAGAGAAAGGCTATCGCACCGAGCACCGAGGAATAACCTCACAAAGTTTGTTAATAACTTCCCTTAGCAGAGCACAGTCTCCCTTTCTTCCTGCTTTCAAGTAAGTGTTACAACTGCAGCCTCCAAAGCTGATTTCCTTCAGCTTGCCGAGCTGCAAGTAGCTAAAGCTGCTCAGCAAACACAAGGTGAGTTGGCAGTAGTTATACTGATTCCACAGAAATGTTAATACCAGTACTTTTTGACTGAATTAATCTTCCCCAGGAGCACCTAATGAAGAGTTAGACAGGAATTAATCAGACTTAGTGTGTTCTGGTATTTTTAACATGTTAAAATCCTTCCCTATGCATTTGAAAGTCGAGGCCTGAACTGTGGGAAGTACTACATCACCTCAGACGTGCACAGCCAACATTCAGCCTTTCGAAGCACAAAATTCAAGGCAAGTTTCTAGTGTGCAAACTTAAAAAGCTGCTGTTCTCCAGAATAAAGCCTGCAATAACAGGCACAGGCCTGAAACAAAGGTTCTTCGGCACAAGACTTAGACCAGTCACTTAGCTCCTCTTTTAGCAAGCACCATAATTACCAAATCTATTTTAGCACAGATAAAGCATGTGATTTTTGCAGTGATGGCCCATTTTAAGGCAGGTCAATGTTTTTGTTTTGTTTTGTTTTAAAGGTTCTGATTTAATTGCAAGATGAAGCAAGAAGTAAAACCAGAGAGTAAACAAAACCAGATATCTAAAATCACAGTTTTAAGGAGTCTAAACGGACAAAACAGTGATGATCTTCCTTTAACAAGTGGCATAATCACAAGCTAATGGAGAAGTACTTGCTGGTGACATTTTTTCCTTAATTTTTTTTCCTATTTTTCCTGTTGTTCAGCACTGCATAGAGAATACACTGGTGAGTTCTTTATGATCAACTTCCAAAGAGACAGACTCCACCTCTACTATTGAGACTTTTCTGCAATGTCTCCTGGACCACTTTCAAAGCTAATTTGTTCAGAAGATTTTCCACAAATTCTCTAACAGTATAAACTCTGTTTAAACTATCATGTTTATAAAGCCACCCACTCATCTAATTGGGAACAAGATTAAGGTTTAGGTTACTAAAGCAGAGTTGCCTGATTTATGAGCCTTTCTGAAAACTGCTGCAGTCACATTTGAGAAATGACTTGCTGTTAGTCAGACCTAGTTCAAAAACAGGGAGGAAGAAAATGCAAATTACTTCTATTTTTTGGTAAGAGTCTTGCTAGCTTAGTTATTTTTAGCTAATGATACTAATTACTTTAGCTAATGATACTTTCTAGACCATCTTTCTAGCATTGGTACAAATCTGAAAAAAGTTTTAGGGAATTAAACCAGAATCATTATTTAGTACACTGTTACCAAAACTGCTTACACATCCTCTAGAAAATGTTCTAGGAATTCTGCACCTGCAGGGGAAAGGGAGAGGAGAAGAGACACCTATGGCTTATGTTGCTATAGCTACCAGATGCTTAGATTTCCAGTTTCAGTGAATGAAGCAATAGAAACCGCAGCTTCACTCTGCTCTTTTATTCACCGAAGGAAAAACTGGAAGATGGGTTGCTAAGCAACACCACACTAAAGACTGCAGCTCTTTGAAATCAGCATTACTGACTCCCCTCCATCCCAGGAGCCTCCTCCACTCAAAACCATTTATAAAGAAAGGAGCTAAGAAAACCCCGAGCTACTAGGACATGCATTTTTAAAATAAGAAATTGTAAAAGCAGGAGGAAAGCTGAAATTAACACTTTCAATTAGTTGGAGTAAAGAGAAAAGAAACAAAGTCATTCCTTGAGTCCAGAAATTAAAAAAGAAGAAAAAGAAAAGATTCAGTAAGGACAGGAAATCTGAAATCAGCTTATATAAGCCAAAAGGGAAAGGTGATTTATTCCTTCTGGGAATACTGTATTAAAGCAAGATTTTCTCTAAAGGACTACTTATAGCCACCATTTTTTAAAAAATTAAATCCAATGATGTGCCTCATTTGCACTCTTAATGACCTCATCTACAAAAAGACACAAGTGGCTAGATAAGCTCAAGATGGCTAACGGGAATTCAGAAATCTCTTACCTGCATGGTGCATGTATAAAACCTTTCACCAAAAGTCAGCCATGAAAGCTCAAAGTCTCAGCTCAATTTCTATCAACTAACTTCTGTAACTTACCCTTGTCATGACCTAATCTTTTACCCATCTTATGAAAGGATACTATCTCATCTCATCTCATGCTCATAATAAAACCAAAATAAAGTAGATGTCGATGCTGATTAGTCTTGTCTTTTTTGAAAATATTCTTGCATATATTGATATAAACCCACCTATTTTTATTCTAAATTTCAGCTAAATGTTATTCCAGTGCTCCTGAGGAAGCAAAACCACATTGATCCTGTATGACTAGGGCTGTGCACAAAGAGATGCTGTGTTTTTTCTAGAAACTGTCTTGATAAGGCCTACATATTTACTCTTTTAGCAGTGGTGAAAAAAATCACTAAAACAGCATAGTTTAATAATTCATAGTGTACTCACTACCACAGTCCAGCTCCCTTACAGCTCCCTCCAGCTTCAGTATTTTCCAGATCCTTCCACGTTCCTCATTCCACTCCCATGCTCCAGCCTCTTAAACTTCTCCTTCAGAGCTCTAACATGTTGCACAACTTGAAGGCAAAAAAAACAGGGAGCCTGTACTGTGTTTGGTACAGTTATGTACACACTCATTGCCAGTGCTTAAACAGAAGGGATAAGGCTACAGCCTGAGTTTCAAGGTTCCCTAGGTAAAGCGAGGCCAGTTATTTGGGTCTTTTCTCAATTCTAACATTCACACAAATCTCCTGTGTTATAGCCCTTGTACGCATCTATTAATTTTAGTTTAGCTGACGAACAGCTCAAAAAGCACTGTAATGCAGAGCCTGGAAACCACCAGTAGGTAGCATAGTTGCGTAAGTGAGGCATATCAATCTATTTAGGAAACAAGGCTATAAAATTACCCAAGATACAGCACCTTGTTACTGATAAGCAAGATAAGATACAATTGTAATTAGGCTCCCTCTTGTAACTTTAACATTGACTTGTCAGAAAAAACAAACCCCGAAATCAAGTGCAAATTACACAATGTCAACGTGAAAAGCTGAAATTACCTAAGGAGGAAATTGAAATTGATTAACTTAATCATTAGCATTAAGTATTCTCTTTTTACACCAAAGCATGATTTTTCTAGTCAAATACATACAAGATCAAGAGCTATTTGAAAACCAAATACAGCAGCATGAGCAGAAGATTTTGTCAGATATCTGAATTTTTCAGAAATTCTGTGCCACTGAAAATAACCAGACTATTCTTCTCATTCATTCATGACATGCTACTGCTCCCTTAACGATCCACACGTATATTCTGTATGTGAAACAAGAGCATAATGACCTGTAATGAATGAAGACCTAGGCCCACTGTAGGGCAGGATCTGGTTTGAGACCATCTCAAGAACCTGAATGTGCACAAGTCCATGGGACCTGATGAAATCCATCCGCGGGTCCTGAAGGAGCTGGCGAATGAAGTTGCTAAGCCACTGGCCATCAAATTTGAAAAATCATGGCAGTCAGGTGAAGTTCCTGACGACTGGAAAAGGAGAAAAATAACCCCCATTTTCAAGAAGAGGAAAATGGATGATCCAGGGAACTACAGACCAGTCAGTCTCACCTCTGTGCCTGGCAAAATTTTGGAGCAGTTTCCCCGGAAGGCATGCTCAGGCACATGAAAAACAACAAGGTGCTTGGTGACAGCCAGTATGGCTTCACTAAGGGGAAATCCTGCCTGACCAATTTGGTGGCCTTCCATCATGGGGCTACAGAAATGATGGACAGGGGTAGAGCAGTTGATGTCATCTACCTGGACTTGTACAAAGCATTCGACAATCTCCCACACAACAGCCTTCTCTCTAAATTGGACAGACATCGATTTGATGGATGGACCACTCGGTGGATAAAGAACTGGCTGGACGGCCGCACGCAAAGAGTTGCGCTCAGTGGTTCAATGTCCAGCTGGAGACCAGTAACGAGTGGTGTCCCTCAGGGATCGGTGCCAAGACCAGTCTTGTTCAACATCTTTTGTCGGTGACATGGACAGTGGGATTGAGTGGGTCCCCAGCAAGTTTGCCGATGACACCAAGCTGTGTGGTTCGGTTGATACGCTGGATGGAAGGGATGCCATCCAGAGGGACCTTGACACGCTTGTGAGGTGGGCTGATGCCAACTTTATGAAGTTCAACCATGACAAGTGCAGGGTCCTACACCTGGGTCGGAGCAATCCCAGGCACAGCTACAGGTTGGGCAGAGAAGAGATTCAGAGCAGCCCTGCGGAGAAGGACTTGGGGATGTTGGTCGATGAGAAAATGAACATGAGCCAGCTTCAGTGTGCGCTCGCAGCCCAGAAAGCCAACCGTATCCTAGGCTGCATCAAAAGGAGTGTGACCAGCAGGTCAAAAGAGGTGATCCTGCCCCTCCACTCTGCTCTTGTGAGACCTCACTTGGGAGTATTGTGTGCAGTTCTGGTGTCCTCAACATAAAAAGGACATAGAACTGCTGGAACAAGTGCAGAGGAGGGCCACGAGGATGATCAGGGGACTGGAGCACCTCCTGTATGAAGACAGGCTGATAAAGATGGGGCTGTTCAGCCTGGAGAAGAGAAGGCTGCGTGGAGACCTCATAGCAGCCTTTCAGCATCAGAAGGGGGCTATAGGGAGGCTGGGGAGGGAACTCTTCATTAGGGACTGTAGTGACAGAACAAGGGGTAACGGGTTAAAACTTAAACAGGGGAAGTTTAGATTGGATATAAGGAGGAAGCTCTTTATTTTAAGGGTGGTGAGGCATTGGAATGGGTTGCTCAGGGAAGTTGTGAATGCTCCATTCCTGGCGGTGTTCAAGGCCAGGCTGGAGAGAGCCTTGGGTGTCATGGTTTAGTGTGAGGTGTGCCTGCCCATGACAGGGGGGTTGGAACTGGATGATCTTAAGGTCCTTTCCAACCCTAACCATTCTATGATCCTATGTAATCAAAATGATTTCTCCAGAGAGGTGTTTCATATGGATTAAACAAAATGAGTGCTAACTTCTTCACATATAACTGTACTGTCTACACATACAATGTTGAAAGACTAAACACTCCAAATTAAAGTTTCGAACATTTCTCTTTATGGAATAGATAGCCTCATTAGAAAATAAATTCTGTGTAAGACTTGCATGATCTATGAAAGCCCTTACTCAATATTTACGTAAGGTCTTTATTTTAAATATGAGATGTTCATTAAAAATGTAAGTTTTATTGAGAACTATGGATATAGCTGTTTTTTTCAAGATTAAAAAATAAAATGTGCTTATAATACATGAAATATAAACCCTTATACTTTAGAAATACACTTGCAGTAATAAAGATTACACTATAATTATTAAGAAATTGTTTACATAAACTGATATCCAGCATCTTAACAATGGACCTGCATTAGACAGAACTCAGAACAATAACTTATCCTATTTCAAACAGACAAAAAGCAGTTATATGCTTTAAAACATTTTCACAATGCCTGATGACACTTTACATAGCACACATGTAAGCAGTGTTCCTTCCTGAATGAAAATAAATACAGTTTCTGTCAGGGCTACAGATTTTTCCTGGAAATCATCCAGATCTCTAGTGTAATTAAGTTAATCATATTCACAATGCTTTTGTGCAGATACAGTCTCTGTCACTGCAGTATTTCATTCATAGTTCCTGAAGTCAGATTAAACAAGTCCATAAACCATAATAAAAAAAAAGAAATAACTCATGTTCTTAGTGATGCGCGGGCCTTGTCAAGAATTTCCTTTCTGATCTTTGGATAGTTTGGATGTGCTTCAAGGACCTGTCAAAAGACAAAACAACCCAAAAGTTCTGTGTCTAAAAGGAAAGAATACTCCTTGGTTATCCCACTCATAACTGAGTTTACACATTTTAAAACTAAAATAACAGCGTAACATGTTTCTCTTAAGAATCCATAAATACTTAACTGTAGCTAGAGACTCCCATGTATGAAGGTCAAGAACAGCTTTATCAAAGATGCCTTGCTTTCCTTTCACACTGCCCTGTCACTTCGGTGTGAAAGACATGAGCCAAAGGAATAAAGCCTCTGGGTGGCTTGAAATGCATGCATTCAGAACAGTGACCTCTGGAGACATTTCCAAGGTTTAAAGTATACTTTCTCTGCAAAAAACTGCTCTCATGTTTTCACTCCCTCAGGTTCTTTCACTATATTCTATCCACTTCATCTTCTTGCCCTTCAATTCCCTCCTCTCCCTTATTCTTCCATCCAATTTGTCCTTTCTAGTTATCTTCATTCCCCCACCCCCCGCAAAGAGCAACCATAATTTATTTTGTTACTAATAATTATTAATCCAGAATGTAATAGTAACCCTACCTTTTAGTATGCATTTGCTGTATTTATGTTTGTACCATACAAAGATAATACTGGAAGACACTTTCTAAAAGTGTCTTCTGATGTTAACATTTGATTAACACCTTCAGCTATAATTCTGTATGGATTAACAAAGGGCCAAAAGAAGGTGCTACCATTTGAATATGCTTTCGCATATGATAGCCAGACGTTTTATCTTTTATTTACCTGGTGGTCAGGGAGCTCAGGGTCAAGCAGATTACATAGAGGATATTTAATTTAACCCAACTTAACGAATTAGGTGTTTTTCTGACATTGTCATATACTTCGGAAATTTAAACTCAACAAAATAAGGACCAATATGTAAAAGAATGTTACAGTAGATAGAGTATCAAGTACATGCACAAATTCTACCTTATGACAAATATCGATTGCATCGACATATCTCTTTCCTTTCAGGTAATTGAAAGCCAGCTTGTATCCTGTAAGTACAAAGAGGGAAATAAAAGGGGTGACAATTCTGTGCTGAATAATGAAAAGATTACAATCAAATTATTTTTGGTCACTGTGTGTTTCTCAAGTTAGTATGTTTGTTTTCTACTGTTCTCTCTCCTAAACTTGTAAAGATCAAAATTTCTACTGAAAGTCACTTCAAGTAGTAAGTAAGAGTTCTTTACACACTGATAGTTCTGTCTGAATCAAAAGGAGACATTATTCTGGAGAGCATGTGTTACCACAGACAATACATAATGGCTGCCCTCTCTCAATTACTATGGTACCCCACAGAGTTTCTCACTGTGACCCATAATACACTGTCTCTCTGCAAAGGCAATTCCATTATTAAAGGACAAAAGAAAAAAAATAATCAGGATAGCAATAACAAACTAGGGAATTAAAATGCTATTCAGTTCCACTGCCAGCAGACAACTGGAAAAAAGTCATACAGCTAAATTGCATAGCAACATGTCAGGCTGATACTTCCAACATAAAAGATACAGCTCAAGTATAACAGCCTGGACAGAGATCAGGAAAAAATGCAATTTCAAAAACTTGAATTTTTAAGTATTTCATTTATGAACTTATCCTCACTAGCAAGTGATTATGGGGCCATCTGATACCAGTTTATACAGTTTTAATTGCCAGATGCAGTTTGTGGTGCTTTAACCATTTTAGTTTTTAATGCATGGCAATTCTCACAATGTTGTATGTAAACTAGAAAACAATGTGTATGTAGTACCTTCAATATCACACTCTTATCTTTCTGTATGCAAGACTGTTCTGCAGTTTAACTTCACTAAGGCATTCTCCTGTCTAGACACCAAATGATTTTGTAATTTATTCAATTCCTACTTTCTAGGGGGTTTCAAAGCCTTTATATATGCTCTTTATAAACTAAAAAAATAACCAAAACACACCTTTTTACCGTTAAAACTTCCTCGTTCTCATACATTTAATTTGATCAACAACTGTAATATCTAAAACAAGGCATCCATGTGTCAGTCTACAGGAGCAGGAACAACTAGTAAAATCACTGCATCCAAACTCATACTTCAGATATCTGTTTTCCTATATAACCTCAATCAGATTTCTATCAGTCATTTTTATTACCGAGATCTAAGTCTTTATTCTGCTTTGACCCTCCTGATTTTTTGACTCACACTACATAAGGTAACAGATTTTGGCAACTCATCCTTGCATACGCATTTTTATATCTTTAACCGTGTTATAAAAGCAGGAGCTAAACCACAAAACATTTAGTTACATTAATAAAACACTACTTTCTATATATTATGATGTATAGATTAATTATGAACCAAACCGCTGCAGCATCCAGGAGTTACAGTTAAAGAAACAAAACGTATGGCATTTCATATACGCAACACTTAACAAGCTTATTAAAAAAACACTGGTTTTCCAGTTCATGCTGAAGGCTATCTCATCCTAACGCTAAAAAAAATTACTGGCACAAAAAAAGGCCACAGATTAAAGACTACAAGAAACATGCATTTCTGAGGGGCCACAAACATAGCCAAAAATCTGGAACAGAATTTTTATAAACCACCAGCACTTGGACCTACAGACAGACTATAGGTATTGAATAAGAAAGGGCATTTCATCCTATGAGTCCATTTCTTAAAGGGTTTCCTACATTAAAATAATTCTAAAAACGTGACAGTTTAGTGTAGACTTGAATTAACCATCCAAATTGGAACTGTAATAGTATGGCAAGTTCTCAGTTAACCATCTTTTTTAAAACAGATATATTTAAAAACATTTCAATATTTTGTTTTTAAAATCCTTACTCATGCATATAAAACCCATATAAATAATTTGTCTGATTATCAAAATGAAGTAAATAAATTGATGATCTGCCACTATCAGATATATACTGGGTTATATATAAAAGGTTCTCTAGTACAGCAGACAGTTCATACTGCATTACTATAAATACATTATTAAAATTTAATGCTGTATTTATAAAGATGTTCACAAAAAGCAAACTAAAACTCTTTCAGACCAAACCTTGTACAAAACCAGAAACTTCTGAAGTATCATAAAGCTGCTACCTCTTGCCATGGGGACCTTCCCAAGGACTGTTAACCACACTTTTAAACAGCTGTGGGGTTTATGTGAGGAAAACCAGTGATACTATGTGGAAAATAAAAAGCAGTCTCTCAGTAAAAGCCAGCTGTTTCATTCTTACTGTAATGCCTGAAATCACAGAATCACAGAATCCCAAGGGTTGGAAGGGACCTAAAAAGATCATCTAGTCCAACCCCCCTGCAAGAGCAGGGTAACCTACAGTACATCACACAGGAACTTGTCCAGGCGGGCCTTGAATATCTCCAGTGTAGGAGACTCCACAACCCCCCTGGGCAACCTGTTCCAGTGCTCTGTCACTCTTACAGTAAAGAAGTTCTTCCTGATGTTAACGTGGAACTTCCTATGCTCTAGTTTACACCCATTGCCCCTTGTCCTATCACTGGATATCACTGAAAAAAGCCTAGCTCCATCATCCTGACACCTACCCTTTACATATTTGTAAACATTGATGAGGTCACCCCTCAGTCTCCTCTTTTGCAAGCTAAAGAGACCCAGCTCCCTCAGCCTCTCCTCATAAGGGAGATGTTCCACTCCCTTAATCATCTTTGTGGCTCTGCGCTGGACTCCTTCAAGCAATTCCCTGTCCTTCTTGAACAGAGGGGCCCAGAACTGGACGCAATAAATCATGCTTATAGGTTATGTATACATACCTATTGTTGGATTCATTTGATTTCCATATTTCCAGGCCATCTCGTAATTCATTGCTGCATCCTTATATGCTTGTTCCTTCTCCATTATGTATCCCATGTATTCGTAAGCCTTGCAGCATGACTGCAAAATACAAATATTCATTCCAAATTTTATCTAGGTAAGATTACCTATAACAACACTGATTGCTTAAAAACTTCAAATCTGCACAACTGGAAGCATAAGTGATACACGTACTAACTTTGATGACAACAGTCTTGATTTAAGACATTTGTAATACATATCAGTTATATGGAATTATGCACAGTGACTTCTTACGTTACACCAAATCAAATGCAGAGTTCATTACAGAAGACACTGCAACTATTCCTTCAAAGTTGGTTAGAGCCTCCAGGAACCCTGTAGTTAATCTCTCTCAGTTAATAATAACCCTACAGTAGCCACATTTCAAATCCAAATTGTATCTTCCACATATATTGCTTGTTTCATGTTTTCTTAAAAGGGTAATTTCATAGCCTTATTTTTTGAAAACTGTTTCATATTATAATTCTCCACTTAAAGAAAAGGGAATGCCTGGAAGATAAGGATAAAAAATACTCCCCCTTTCATTTGTGACAAACAAAAGTACAAAATCAAGAAGAAACGAAACCCCAGTTTCACAGAAACAGTTTGCTCATTGGGATCTCGCTAACCAAATTTAAGTCTTTTAAAATAAAACCAAACTCATATTATCGGATACTAGACTTCGATAAAGAGTTTTTACTCCACCTATTTGCTTAAATTGTGTGTGTATATACATCTCCATATCATTCAATTCTGACTGCTAAAAACAATCCTAAAAACTAATTAATCACAATAATGTGTTTTCTCAATCAAATAATATTGTCCACATTGGAGAATAAAATGCAAAATATTGTTTTGTGAATTAACAAGATATTTTAAGATATAAAACATTAAACATATATTCATATAGTACAATTCCTGCTTAGCTGCTTTGCATGCAAGTTGGAGAAAAGTAAGTATTTTCACTGTGCTGTTTTGTTAAGGAACTGGAGTTGCTGACTTCTATTTTGCCATCCTCCTTCCTATCAAACACAGCTTGTTTATCTAGGTTTCTCCTGGGACTCAAACTTCTTAGAGGAAAACAAATTCCTTGGTAGGATGTGTTTTTAGAGCTGCCTGGAAATTTCTGCAACAAAGTGTCATTTGTGGTATATACCGGCTCAGACCATCAAAGGTGTCTTAGTTGGGAGATGATTCATGTTTATCCTTCGGTAGTATGGATTTTGCAACTCCCCCTGGCAATCGGGATGAGCATGTAACAGACCTTAGGGTAGATTTTTTTCTTAATTAAAACTCAAAATCATTTTCTGTACAAATGAAATGGAGTACATCCTATTTTAAGGGGCATCTCTGCAGAAGTACCTGACACCATTATATCAAGAACTGTTGTAGCTGTCTCTTAATTTCATATTTAGAAATAAAAAGAACAAAGATTCAAAAGTCTAGCTCTCAAGGAGGCTGTGAAAATGAGACAGAGTAACAAACCTTATCTTCTATCCTAATGAATTCAAACAAGAAATATACAGAATCAGGTCCTTTTCCAAACCAAATCTGTGCACTATAAGTACCATCCTGAACCTCCAGCATAGCATCTATAGAACTACTGGATGTGCCTCATGTGAGGGAAAGTGAAGTGTATAGATGAAAAAATGCGATTATGAGAAATCATCACAAGAGCCAGTATCTGTCTCTGCTCCTATAATCTCCAAAATTTATACGGCTATATCTTTCTTTATCAGCTTTGCGAGGCTTAGTAAAGTGCATCTCTGACATTCCATACACACCTTAAGCTTCTAGTGTCCCCACAGCTAAAACCTGCAGAAGTTATTAAAGAATATGAATAAAAATGACTAAGCAGCATTCATGGGTTTGTTTACTATCCTCCAGTGTGAAGTTGGTGTTTCCTGGCTTGTTATGGTCTACTTCTAAGTGAAATACCAGGCAATGGGAAAAAGAAATGTATTTTGGAATCATATTTCAGGGGAAAAATAGCTGAATTAAAATAGGAGGTTACTAAGGTTACTTTATATGTGCACTTACCCTGTTATGACGAAGGCATCGCTTTAGTAATTCACCTGCCATATCGTATTTTGCAGATTGAATATATATATCTGCAAGCAGAAGCCAACTCTTTTCAAACTCCTCTGCATCAATGGGATTCCAGCTCATTTTTGAAATTCGTTTTAACTGATTTCTGGCTCGCGGAGTCTGTTTCAAGATCATGTAGGCTGTGGCCATTCCCAAAAGTGCTGGTATATGATCCTTCTGCAATAAAAAGCAGTGACTGCTTGGTACTTTTACTTTGCTTATAAAATGTATTTTTTTTTTTAGTACGACTTTCAACCGGGTATCTGAAAAGTAAAGTAAAAGCTAAATCTCAGGAAATAAAGACAGAGCATCCAACCTTACAAACATGTTTTCCATCTAGTTCTATTATTATTTCTGTAAGACTAACCATGATAACCACCATGTTAAATATTTAAGATGCTGAAAATAATTTGGGCTCAAAATTATCTTCTTCAGACTCAGGAAATGTTGAAAGCATCCACAGGTGCTTCATCTCAACAAGAAACATTCTGATATCACCAAGACCTACCCTTTTGATACACAATAAATACTTCAGATAGAAACTCACTTGAACTTACTATACAAGTGGTATTTTCTACTTTTAGAAGTGCCTGTCAAATGTCAGTAACAGGGACACTGTTTCCTATTATTAGGTCTACAGCTCCAAAAAATGTAAGTCTAAACTGCCTGTATGCAAAAGCTATGTATAACGAACAGGATTTTTATAAGCCACCATTCCATGCAAGAGCCACAGGTAAGTAGTAAGAAGTACAGGAGCAAGCGTGATTTTTAAAATCCTGCCCTTATGAGCATGGGGTATAGATGAGAATGGGGCTTGCATTCCAAAACTACATCCTAAATATGGAGAGTAGTTCTACCAGCAGCTAACTTAAAAGCTTATTTCTTTTTCTCTGCCTTCCTGGCTCACTGTTGGATTCTGCATCTATACTTCTTTGTAGGATTGTGCTGTAAAATAGGCTTGCCATAATGGGTTATATAAAATAAAATTATAAAAAAGACCCCACCAAAAGGCCCTCTTCCACACAATGATCAGCTCATCTCCCCTCTCCCTCAGTAGTCACACCTGGCATGGATCAATAACCTCTGAAATCTGGAAAGATTAAAACTGTGTTTTATGTGACCCTGGAGAGAAAACTAAATAGACTAGAGCATTCTTCTTGCTGGAACTGTGTCACCATGTGAAAAGCATTCAATATCCAAGGAACCTCAGATCAATACTGAGCAGGACTCAGAAGCCAGTACTGGAGGCAGAGGGACACCTTGTGATTCTCAGAACTGCCTTACACACAAGATAAGCATCAGCATGCTCACCTCAGACAAGGAGCAGTTTAGCACCCAGTCAATGGGTGGTAGTAACTTAAGTATTTTTTGGCATTTCTACAGACTAAATGTGTCTAAAAGTGCTTAAATAAAATCTGTTGAAAGGTGCTGGTAACAAGAGCATCAATTATTAATCCTAAAGTTAATGACTACAGCAAACTATAAAATAATGAAGATTTCCATTGTAAGGATGGATTTTAAGCAGATGGATAATTTTGTACTGGAATCTAAATTATGCCAAGTTGTCCTGAAGTATATGAAGGCATCTTATATTTGTTTCTGGTTACAGAATGAAAGTACTGTATCGATTTATATCATCAGACACAGTGCTGGCAAGACTGGGAATTAAAAAGCAAACCCAGCAACTCAAACTAAGCAGCCTATTCACATTTTAGTAACTGGCAATATTAGCATTGAGTTATAAATTTGCAATCCAATGGAAAACTTCTAAAAGACATTGTTATTTCAGCATGGCTTTTTTTTTTTTTCGAAATTTTATATTAAATATTCTTTAATAAGGAAAAAAAATAACTAGAATGAACTGCACTAACACTCCACTACTCCTGAATGTAAACCGCAAGACTAGTTAAAAAAAACCCTGTATTGTGAAAGAGAAGACTGAGGAAATTATACATGTTACTAACCTCAGCCACTACTATTTCAGTGAAAGTGTTCAGTGCTCGTTCAACATTTGATTTCTGTTTGGTTGCCATGAGACAGTAATTTTCCATGATTCGCAGTTGAATGTGACCCTGAACAGTCTGAGGCTTGAGTTCCTTCAGAAGATTTTCTGCTGTTCTTACAGCCAACTGCACAGACTCCTGCTTCTCTGTTGAATTACTGTTATTGGAAAGAAAATGTCTGTAAAGGCTTATTTTTTTAATATACACTAAATTAATTACAAGTTAGTATTGATTCCATGGTAAAGGCATGCCATTTTGTACAAGAAGGTTTTGTTACATAGGCATTCTACATTGATTCTCTTCTGTAACCACAGCAGTTCCAACCTAACAAGCTGGTTTCCACACTGCAAGTGACCAGGGTTCCAGGTAAAAATCACTATTTTCTGCTTGAGACTGACTTATTACAGTCTAGAATGGGCTCTCACAATACAGTAAGTAGAATATTTGATATTAGATAAGCTCAAACTTCTAGCAATTTAATTTAAGGCACATTATTAAGGAGAAGCAGAGAAAATGGATGACGGAAGAACCCAAGCAATATTTATTGCATTCACTTACCCTATGTCAGCATCCAGATTTTCAAAGACTTCACCACCCACAGTTTCATTATCTGGGTTCAAACAAATTTCAATCATGTTGTAGACTGCATTCTGTCCCCAGTCACTGTCCTTTCGAGCTTTATTAAAATGCCGGAGTGCATCATTTGGTTCACCCGTATACCTACACAATTAATGAAAATAATTAAAGACAGTCAAGTAAAATTTCCTGCCTCAAATCCCACCCAAATCCCACAAAGAATCCCAAGTATTTATAAAACAGTTTACACACTTGCACACACTGATAACGCACGGCTCAAAAAGCACACATACTATTGCAAGGAGCTTGGTTTTGCAGGCAAAAACCAGTCTGATAAATTCTAAAATTTGAAAATAAGTAATATATTATTGACCCAGCAAGAATATCCCTCCTTTTTAACAAATGGGAAATATTAAAGATGCATGTGAGACAGATAAGACAGCTTCATTTTAAAGAGGAGCTAACTGGAAAGTATTTCAGAAGAGAAGAGGTTTTCCTGAAGTCCTAGCATCTTAAGTAATTAGAAAAGTAGTGCTATACTACCTACCATTTGCTTATCACACACTATATATATAATCTATCTCTGAATGATAATGGGTAAATAAACCTTATCATGGGTAAATAAACCTTATATTAATTATAATTGCAAGTACCAAAGATACAGCCCTTTGCAGTAGTGAAATCCTGGTTCAAGCTTTGTTCTGGAAGAATGTTTTTCAGCCATTAACAGAAATCTTGGGACTTCTTCTAGTTTCCCAGCTCTTCTTAAGAGATCAATTAATCGGGAGAGGGTTGCATAGTTATCTAAATATACAAATAATTAGGACATTGTGATTCTAGTTATTTGCTATATGAATAGCTTAAAAAATAAAGAGCCTGCCTTTTCTTCACATACAAAACTTATATATGATGTAATACATAAGCATATTGCATAGCAACCACAGATACAAGAATGAAGATATCAAGTGATACTTGAGATATTTCTATACAAACCTTTATAAAGATAAGTATAATTGCACTTCACTTTCAAAAGCACTCAAAAACATTTGCTGTGCTCTCACAACTTCTTTCACAAAGTCCTCTAGAAAGGTTTACATTCATTATAGTACTGTTTTAATACATTTTAGTAGCTTTCTCTCTGGTCATAATCTGCAAATTGCTAAGAGCAACTTTATTGTAGGAATTCCAAATTCATATAGAAAAACTTCCTTTATTAATTTGAAATAAAAGGCTAGCTTTGCACTCATTCACTTGTTATCTTAAACACAAGAGCAAGTGCTTTACAGTTACGAATACATAACACCCTAGCTATATTTGGCTTGAGGCAAACAATGCACATTATATTGCAGCAAAGTAAATTACTGTATATACAATAAATAATTTTCTCAGCTTCCCCTAAAATAGCTTTATGTTTCTACACACAGTAATGGTCTTTGTTTATAGGATCTATTGCATTATAAACAGCACATTTCTTTTTAATCAGACAAAGTATTTTTTAGATATTTATTCTTCTATCTCATTAGAACTATGTATCAGAAAGAATTAAAAATATCACTGCTAAATATTCACCTGGCTTGCGTTCTAGGAGCTGCTGGAAATGAAAGACAGCTTGTTCATAGTCTTGCTTCCTGAACATGAGATCAGCCATCATCTACAATATGGACCAGTTTAGAGAAAACAAACCAAAATATTATCAATTGTCATTTATAATGAGCTTCAGTTCTGCAAAAGTGGGGAGCTGAAAATGCAGCTTTAAGTGCTGCAGGAATTATGCAAGAAGTAAAACGAGTTGGATTTTTTATTACTCTCTGGAAAATAAACACTCTCTCTAGATAGAGAGGATAACAATGAGCAGGTACAGGCTCATATTTCAAATTTTCACTTAAGGTAGAAATCAAAAGAGAATTAAACATTTTGGTGTAGCTTCCAAATATGTTTCTTTTTACTTGTACAGCTTTTCTCTTACTTTCTTATAATAATAATAATTTCCTTATTATTATGTGCAGATTAAGCACATAGAAAAGCAAAATTAGATTAAAGTTTGGGAAAAAGAAACATGATAACTACTTCAGCATTGGAAGTAAAACAATTATTTAGGTTTTTTTCTCCACTGAGAGGTAGTTAATAAAGAGTAGATTTAATAACAAATATTGAGTGCTATTACCCCTGTTCTTGCACCCTACTGGGATAAATTCCAGATGTTAGACTGCTGTAAGAAAATAAATTATTCCCATCTTAAAATCATTTTGCTCCTAATGTATTAAAGCAAAAGTTGCTCAGTCTATTGAGCAGTCTCTTAAGCAGACAAGTATGCAAATCCTGTACAGAGAATCTGCAGCTGTGATTAAAAATGCTTATACAATCTATGATTGTATAAGAATGTAAAACCACCTTAAGTACACAGTTCTTGTCTTCTGGAAGGTTTTTTTAGACATTTGCTTTAATATTACTATGCTATCAAGATAGAATAACGGCTGTGATTGCTAGAAACACACTGAATGATTACCCAGCATAAACAGAAAAACATTTTGTTGCAATGGATTTTTCATGTTTCTCAAAATTAGAAGCTGCAGGCTTTCTTAAAAGTAGCATTTCATGGATCCATCACATTGCAGACACACAAACTTTAAAATTAAACTCCTGATACAGGATTAGTATAATAGCACATACCATTGTTGCCGCTTCATTATCTTGGTCGTTCTTCAGTAATAAGGAACACTGATGTTGACAGGCATCAGTATCATCTTGTGCAAGATATAAACGTGCAAGTTCCAACATTGCCTGTACATTAAAATATTCAAATATAAGTAATTCAAAAATGAAGAAAGCTGGTTCAGTTCTGTGAGTATTAACTGAGGCTTCAGAGCCTCAGGGAAAACTTATTTCTCTTCTAAAGTGAGAGCTTTCTCTGTTGTTCCCTGTGGGCTCTTGGTCAAATAAATTAATTTCTAGTCCCTCACCTTTAAAACAGATAAAACTTTTCTTCTTCAGATGGAAATTCTGGAGGTACATTGAATACAGAGCTGCTCAGATAGAATTGCTCTGAAAACTTATTTTGGTAAGAATAATTTTCTTGGAAAAATATGTATGCAAGTAGTTTTCAATTCCCTGACAGAAGCAAATACCTCATCAACATTCACCAATTAGTTTTGGAGTATAAGCAAATTCCAGCAGAAACAGCTTTCTTATTTGCATTTAATTTTGTCATTTGCATTAAGACTGTGTGTGGATCCATTTCTGAAGCAACCTCAGAATAAATATTAACAAACTGAAATGTACATAAGCATGCATCTTTAAGGTTAAAGTTCCATTGTAGACTATTCTGAACAAATTGCCATGGAAAAGTTCATGAACACAAGAGTTGCCACAGATTTAATCAAGTTCCTATCGAAGCAAACGGGAGTTAAACCGATCACAAAACAAAATTAGCATTAGACAAACAGTAAGCAATGTCTCTCCTGGTTAACTTTACATGGTGTTTGATTTTGTTTTAAAAAATGAGGCACTTAGAATTGCATTGTAATTCCTTCTCTGGTCATACTTGTGAATAGCAATTCTGAAACAAAACAGTATTTTGAACATCCTATTCAGGATATGAAGGCTACTTTCCTAATATTTAACAACTGTTTTCTTCCTACTTCCCGTTCTTCACATATTCAAACATGTACTATGTAACTCAGAAAGGCAGGTGGGTAAGCACTGAAGTGATACGGAGCTGCTGAGGAAAATTCAAATGAAAAAAGAGGCTTATAAAAAGTGGAAGCAAGGACAGGCGGCCTGGGTAGAGTACAGGGATGTTGTCTGGGAAGCTAGGGACCAGGTTAGGAAGGCTAAGGCCCAGTTAGAAATAAACTTGGCCAGGGATGTTAAGGATAACAGGAAGGGATTCTACAGGTACGTAGCAAATAAGAAAGAGGGTAGGGACAACGTAGGTCCCCTGAGGAAGCTCTCGGGAGAACTGGCTACCCTGGATTTGGAAAAGGCTGAGGTTCTCAATGACTTCTTTGCCTTGGTCTTCACTGGCAAAAGCTCCGACCACACCACCCAAGTCTTGGAAGGCAGACGCAGGGACTGTGAGAATGAAGACGCTAGGCCTGCTGTAGGAGAGGATCTGGTTCAGGACCATCTTAAAAATCTGAACATGCACAACTCCATGGGACCTGATGAAATCCATCCGTGGGTCCTGAAGGAGCTGGCAAATGAAGTTGCTAAGCCACTGGCCATCATATTTGAAAAATCATGGCAGTCAGGTGAAGTTCCTGACAACTGGAAAAAGGGAAATATAACCCCCATTTTCAAGAAGGGGAAAATGGATGACCCAGGGAATTACAGACCAGTCAGTCTCACCTCTGTGCCTGGCAAAATCTTGGAGCAGATTCTCCTGGAAGGTATCCTAAGGCACATGAAAAACAACAAGGTGCTTGGTGACAGCCAGCATGGCTTCACTAAGGGGAAATCCTGCCTGACTAATTTGGTGGCCTTCCATCATGGGGCTACAGAACTGATGGACAGGGGTAGAGCAGCTGACGTCATCTACCTGGACTTGGGCAAAGCATTTGACACTGTCCTACACGACATCCTTGCCTCTAAATTGGAGAGATATCAATTTGATGGATGGACCACTTGGTGGATAAAGAACTGGCTGGATGGCCGCACACAAAGAGTTGCAGTCAATGGCTCAATGTCCAGCTGGAGACCAGTAACAAGTGGTGTCCTTCAGTGATCGGTGTTGGGACCAGTCTTGTTCAACATCTTTGTCGGTGACATGGACAGTGGGATTGAGTGGGTCCCCAGCAAGTTTGCCGATGACACCAAGCTGTGTGGTTCGGTTGATACACTGGATGGAAGGGATGCCATCCAGAGGGACCTCAACATGCTTGTGAGGTGGGCTGATGCCAACCTGATGAAGCTCAATCATGAGAAGTGTAAGGTCCTACACCTGGGTCAGAGCAATCCCAGGCACAGCTACAGGTTGGGCAAAGAAGAGATTCAGAGCAGCCCTGCGGAGAAGGAATTGGGGGTGCTGGTTGACGAGAAACTGAACATGAGACAGCAGTGTGCGCTTGCAGCCCAGAAAGCCAACCATATCCTGGGCTGCATCAAAAGGAGTGTGACCAGCAGGTTGAAGGTGATCCTGCCCCTCTACTCTGCTCTTGTGAGACCTCACCTGGAGTATTGTGTGCAGTTCTGGTGTCCTCAACATAAAAAGGACATGGAACTGCTGGAACAAGTCCAGAGGAAGGCCATGAGGATGATCAGGGGACTGGAGCACCTCCCGTATGAAGACAGGCTGAGAAAGTTGGGGCAGTTCAGCCTGGAGAAGAGAAGGCTGCATGGAGACCTCATAGCAGCCTTCCAGTATCTGAAGGGGGCCTATAGGGATGCTGGGGAGGGACTCTTCGTCAGGGACTGTAGTGACAGGATAAGGGGTAATGGGTTAAAACTTAAACAGGGGAAGTTTAGATCGGATATAAGCAAGAAGTTCCCTACTCTATGGGTGGCGAGGTACTGGAATGGTTACCCAGGGAGGCTGTGAATGCTCCATCCCTGGCAGTGTTCAATGCCAGGTTGGACATAGCCTTGGGTGAGATGGTTTAGTGTGACGTGTCCCTGCCCATCGCAGGGGGGTTGGAACTTGATGATCTTAAGGTCCTTTCCAACCCCAACTATTCTATGGTTGTATGATTCTATGTGATATGGAGACAGCATGCTGTAAGAATTTTAATTACGAATATTTTCTTCAAGCCACTCTTCTTTTGTGCACAACAGTGGAAGACTGAAAAGCAGTGTGCTGGTCAAGGGATACTTCCTGCCATAGGCAAGAGAAGAATACCAGTTGCACTGGTCTTCTATACTAGATTCTAGTGACTGGGAGCGGTCTCTAAATTTTCAACTCCAACCCAAACAATAATGATACTATGAAGTGATGTCTGTGATCCACTTCAAATCTGCATCTGGCAACTGCATTGCCTCTTATCTAGTCAGAGAAATGAGGTAAGGTATTACCTACGAAATTTAACTATGTAAACCAAAACAACACAATACAACCCAAAACCCTTATGACATGGACTACAATCTCCTCACATTTAGCTGAGCAATTTTTTTTCAAATCTCGTTTGAGTTACTTTGGCTAGAACACAGAAGAATTTGTTCTGATGAAACACAGTACAGACAGCTTCATAGGGATTCCCAATACTTCCATATATAATTATAAATAAACTCTGTGAAGACATCAAGCAATCGTTGGGTGTTTAACAGCCCAAATTTATATTTAGTAATCTAAAAGAGTTCAATTAAATCCTGTACCAGCACTGTTTTCAAAAATGAAAGAAAGAAAACAAGTTAAACTGTACTGAAACTATAGAAATACAATGAGATGACAGAGCCTTGGGTGACATGGTCTAGTGTGGAGGTGTCCCTGCGCATAGCAGGGGGTTGGAACTGGATGATCTTGAGGTCCTTTCCAACCCAAACCATTCTCTGATTCTGTAATTTAAACTGGTTGTGGGCAACTAAAAGCATTTTGCTTCTAATACTCTAAGCAGGGAACAAGTTCTTAATCAGAAATTCAGTCCTAGATTTACTGAGATGTCATTGTATTCTGTATTGCTAGCAAAGCAGAATTGAAGCCAAAATCGCCACTAAGTGCATCTAGCAGATATTCAGTACAAATGTCAGTGCACGGCATATCTTGTAACAATAGGAATCTCTCAATAGTATGATTTTAGCAAGAATAAAAAGGAAGTGCTATACTGGTATTTCAGTACTGAAGTGAAAGAAAAAAGTAGATTATGGCTTTGTTACTGAATTAGTGGGATGGCATAATGCAGAAGCCATAGCTGTACCTGTACTATGACAGGCAGTTTCCTCACTTCTAAATGGTAGAAAGGGAAGTCACCTTTCTTTGAAGACTTTAAGGATATTTTTATTCCTGTTCCTATTTATTTTTCTATTTCTTCCTCATTCTCACAAGTTGCCTTGAGGAAAGCCTGTCTCAAAGATGCTGAAGTTGTGATTTCAAGAATCTAAGTCCTTCCCAAAGCTAGAACACATGAGTCCAAGTATTAAAACCAGCAGATATGCTGATAATTTAGCAGCTGGTGAATCTGACAGCTATGCAGTAAGAAGCAGCAAAATAAGAAGTTCTCACGTACACCTAAATATACAGACTTAGGAAATCATGGAAATTTGACAAAAAATATATTAATATATCTATTTTCATCTAAAAGAACCTCCAGTAAACATTTTGTGACTAAAAAGGGAATCCTATCAAATCCATGTAAAAGTCTAAAGCTTCTAAAACAGATAAAGAAGAGACAGAAATTGTCTCAATTGACCATAATCACTAATACCTCATTCCAGAGGACAGGCAACAAGCAACACTGAAACAGTCTCCATTAACACTG
The DNA here is from genome assembly GCF_037157495.1 of Lathamus discolor. Taxonomy (NCBI): domain Eukaryota; kingdom Metazoa; phylum Chordata; class Aves; order Psittaciformes; family Psittacidae; genus Lathamus; species Lathamus discolor. Next base: position 90,456,271 of record NC_088886.1, on the reverse strand, counting down.
GGTGTACATTACATGTCCTCAACTGGTACATGAAGACAGGCCCAATATACATTCTAACAGACAACTCAGAGTGCATGCAGACTACCACTTGAATCAGGAGTTTGTGAAAGAGACAGAAATTAGCAGAACATACAATTATCATGATAAGCAATGCAGGGGAGAAAGTTAAAGGCTAAAATACACACACTGTGGATAATTAGAAAAACGTATTGCTAGATAACATAACTGAATGGGAAAACTGCAAAATAGTCAGAGGGAGAATTGACCTTGTTATCGGTTTCACAGTGAACAAGAGCTTCTTTGTAAAATTTAATTGCTTTTTCATAGTTTCGCTGGGCTGTGGAATGTTTTGCAATCTCAGCACAAATTTCAGCCGCTAACTGTTTCTGTGCAGGAACTGCATCCAGCTGTTCTATCTGAGCCCGTTTAAGCACTCTGGCTTGTAATTCCCGAGCCTGGTGTGGGGAAAAGAGTGAACAGTTAAAATTTTTCAAAGGAATTAATTTTATATTACCTAATTTAAAGTGATTTTATTAAATTTTTAAAAGGTTCTACAAGCACACTATGTATTCTATAGATGAACACCCCCCCTCAAATAATAAAGTGGGTAAAATCATCTCTGCTGTAAGAGATATCAATGAAAACAAAGTACACACCACCCCAATCTCTCCCTCAATAACCTGTCTCAAACTGCCCTGCTTCTCCAAAACCCACATTAAAAACACACTGAAAAGCAGCACACTCTTCAACACTTCCAAGATAGAATCCCAGTACACTTTTTAGAAAATATTCTTTATGACAACTGTATGCTGATCCAGTAAAGTACATTCTAAAAGGTAGATTTAGAGAACATAATTTTGAGACAATCATAGATACAGTATTTGTGAAATGTAATGAACAGGACATTAAAGCAAAAAGCTGGGAAGGGATCCAGTTTACCCCTTGTGTACCTGAATCAAAGAGGTATGAACAAGCTTATTTAATATTCCATATAAGGAATATTTAGGTCAAATACATTTAATTGAATAAAATGACACATTTTTATTGGTCTAAATTCTCTCCATATTTCTGTTCCTTGCATTATTTATAACTAACCTTTTCCTCAATCCAAATTGCTATGTTCCAATTCATAACTTCTAGCAGAGTTGTAATCACAAAAAATGCTAGGACATCACTGAACAAATCCTCTGCAGTTCTGCTTAGAGAAATTTTATCATCTCCATGGGTTCCTGTTAAGAACTTCTTTTAAGTCTCCAAGCTACATTTCTACATCAAAAATATTCAACTGAAGTGTCACATGTCTTTTTCCTTTTTCTTTTTCTTCTCTTAGCATTAAGCTTTTGATAAGGTATATATAAAAGATCTCAAACTTAAAAGCCACATCCCAGAAGGTGTATGTGCTTAACTGCTTTAAGTACAGAAAACTCAGACAAAAAGGAAAAAAAAAAAAACAAAAAACCAACCCTTCAAATTTCATTTTGAGATCCTTCATCTAGGGAGTGATTAAGAAAAGTCCAGCAGAAGCATGGTTCTGATTATGCCTGACCAGTTTTCTTTGATTTCAATTGCAATTCTAACCAATTAACACACAAGGGATTTCCTCTTTCTGCTCAAGCAGTTTTGCAGCTATCTTAACATTGAAATAAAATCTCCAGAGGCTTGTTTGGCTCATTTAAAAAGTTCACAAGTTGAAGAGAAGGAAGCACTAATATTACTCTGCTGCTTCTCATCCCCCTACCTTTTTGCCTAGCAGTGAAGGAGAATTAAAACACAAAGTAAAATATGGGAGGAACTTCTAACATCACTCTGAAAACTAAGGGGAAAAACTCCCTAAGAGGCAGCAATAACATGACCGAGCAGTTAAGTCTTGCTGAAATAATAAAAATATAGATGGTTTTGTGTAAATGGATGTGGCAAGAAAAGACTTCAAAAATAGACTTCAAAAATGACTGGTATAAGGAAGGATAGTTTTGAGGAAACTAACCAAAAACAACAAAAGAAAAGAGGGGAGAAAGTTTTTGAAGTGTGATACAGTGAGAAACCTGACAGAACTAAAGAAGTAAAGAGCAAGAGAAATAGACTGCTTTGGGGGAGATTTACTGTAGGAGAATATGGGGAAAAACGTTAACTTCGAAAGTACATTATGAAGAAAAGCACAGAAAGATTTTAACGATAAAGATTAAATAGCAATTCCAGTAGGATTTTAACTCCTATGTACAATTATCATTCTAACCAATCTACATAATTTAATTTTGTGGATGGTCAGAAGATGCTACCAAGGCTTACTACTTCTGTAAGACTGGAGATAAAACGAAAAAGCATGTGCTCAACCTTTGTGTTGAGAAAGCGTCTTCTAGATGGATTATCTCTAGCTTCTAACTTAATTCTTTCAAGCCTCAGTCTCAGTGGTAATATTCAACTCCAGAATATTACCAAAATAACAAGAACAGGTCTTATTATTGCTTTTTAAAATAAAGAGCAGTACAACAAGATGACAGGTAGCCATTGAAAGCTATTCTAGATTGTTCTGTGAGTATTCAATGCAGAGCTAAAGATACATAACCTAGCTGTCCCCATAGAGATGCTCCACACACAAACAAAGGCATAGTAAAAAAATGCAGTAAAAGCCTGCATTCTGAGATCAAACTCAGATAGCACTGGTCACAAAAAGCTTAAGACTTTCTAACAACTTATGTTCTTTGCATTTCACAGCAGTCACTGATGCTTTATTCCCAACATATATGCATTTTCCTCATTCACAAAAACATGGTTAGAATTTGGGATAAAAGTAGGGACATTGCAAGCTTTCACAGGTTTTTTTGTTTACACCTTTACCTGTTGTAATGAAACAATGGCTTCATCAATCTTCTCCATTTTGCTGTAAATCTTTGCCAGAAGCACGTGGTAACGTACATCTTCCACCAGAGAAGACAATTCATTAACTGTAACAATTACATTAAACAAACATTCTTATAAGAACTGATGATCCTAATAAAGAAAGATGAAGCTCTCCACATACTCTAGGCAACAGCCTGTAAAAAATTCACATCTCAATCTTATGTATATAGGATTGTGATTTGACTTGGTGTGTTATTACTGGCCAGAGTAAACATTACAACCTACAGAGCGAGATTTAAGGCCAAAGACACTGAAATGTTCAAAAGGAATGAAAAAAAAATGACTGTATAGTTTACTTGCATTCTCAGAAATATGAGAGAAAAGCCTTTGATTTAAATGGACAGGAAATAAATCCTCCTTAAAAATCAATGAATAATGTACACATTGATTCAATGAGTGCTACTGTACACCCAAAAAGCGTAACATCGATGAAATTTCTTTCAGACTTTAAGCTACCTTTCTTTTGCTAGAGAACTGCAACAGATATGAACAGAAACTAAATTTTTAACTAAATATTTCAGCATCTCCTGAAAAAGCAGCTATCTACTTTTGAATAATGGTTAAAATATATTCACATAAAGTACTACTTAAAGAATACATGCTCTCCTGGGCTTGTATTCATTTTAATATATTGACAAAGTGAAATCTTAAGCACAGGTCTGCATGAAAACATAAAAGCCACGAAAATACATGTTTTATTTTTCTTAAAACTAATAAATAAATAAAAGCATACTGAGCTATATTCTATTAGCAAACTGTCTTCAAAGTGCTGTAATTGTGACGTGCTCTTCTAAATCAGATTAGGCCACATAGCCAACCATGTAAGATAATTCCCTCCAGTACTTTTCCTATACTTTATTTTTCTTTCAGAAATGAAAGATATTTCAACATTTCTTAAAAATAAAAATGCCACAAAAAAAAACTAAAATATTAAACTTTAATAATTTTCCCAATCAGCCAATGAAATATACTTTTTTTTCATATAGAGAATGTGTGTGTATCAAAGACACAAAAAGGATATTGGCTTACATACTTTTTTGCTTCCTTGTAAGATGGAAGAGAAGATTTTAAAGTACACAGGACAAATGTATTTAGTGCCAATTTATCTTTCCACACCAGAAGATCAAGCTGCCTTGAACATGATTATTAAATTAGCCAGATCCTCAAAGGCTTAACTAAGGCAGGAATATAACATTAAATCAGAAGATTTTTTCAGTAAGTAGTAAACAAGACAGAAAACCAACTCTCCCCTGCACAGTATGAAAGACCAGTAAAATAGAGATGTAAGAAAAATTTACAGAAGGGTCTAAGAATAAGATTTAATCATACTAACTATTTCTGTATTCAGATAGCCACAAAAGTTAACAAGTGTAATTCAACCATTGCAAAAAGATTTCCTTAACTAAGGGTATAGCTCAACAGCTCACATTAACCACCTTAAAACTTCTTAATTGCCTTTTAACAAAAACAAGGAAAAAAACCCTCCAAGTTTTAGCTTTGTAAGTGCATATTCCTAATATAAAATTAGTGTAAAAGAGGTTCCTAAAAGGTATCTTCAACCATTTTACTCTCTCTTCTCTGAAACACACTGGGTAGTATTTATCACCTAAACAACCACTTCTTAAGAGTAGGAATGACTCATCTACACTCAATCAATTCAGAATCACAACATTTATCAGCACAGAAGAGAAAGAACTTTGCACATGTGCAGCTCTGCTATTGTATTTACTTACTCCATCTACCAGAGATGTTGCATCTTTGAAAGTCCTGGCACAAGCACCTTTAAAGGTAAGTGAAGTTTATTTTAGAGTGCATTTCTCATTTTTCACTTAATACTTTTCTGAACTTGTTTACTCCTTGGAATCATGCAGAAAACACAAACAACAGAAATTGTATATTTTGTTGCAAATTAATAACATTCCTACCAGGCTCATGATCTAAAGCTTGTTGAAGTACTCTTTCTGCCTTTTCATACTGCTTCAGTTTCATTAAAAGCTCAGCCAAATCATAGCGAAGGAAATTCTGTTGACCACTTCTCAATGCAGCCTCATAGTAACTTATTGCCTGAAGGGAAGAAATAAAAATCTGTTATTTAAAGATAAATTTTAAAGGCAACAACATTTAAACTTAGGTATGTAGTGACATGCTGCTTAAGAGTCTTTCTTTTCTTTCTTCACTGCTCTTGCAACCAAGTCATTTTTAATAAATACTATATTAAAAAAAAAAAAACAAATATTATTTAATTGCAAGTTCAGGCTTCCAAAAAAGGTAATGCCAAATTAAAGATAAATAGAATAACTAGAGCCCACATATTGATAACAGGCATGCATTTACATGGCCTAACCACGTTATCACATTCTATCTTTGACAGGATCACTGCCAATTAAACTTCATTCTTAGTAGCTGCTGAAGTTGTATAATTCCAGGCAAACTGGAGTTACAAAGTTCTGTTTTACTGCATACAAAGGACAAATATTTTCCCAAAGTCCACCTGAAACACATGATGATACAAGAAGTAATGAAAAGTTTAAAAATACCAATGAATCATAATCTAATAGAAAGTAGTTTTCGCTCTTCATTTCTAAACATAAGAACTGGCAATCATACCAGTTAAAAAAAATCAAATATTTACTCAAGAAAAAACAAAAGCAATGTTCTGGATTAATAAACTATTATTCCATAGGTTTTAAAAAAATCCACTTCAATATAACCACTCAGATAGTCTTGGAATAGGATGTCACTTCTCTTAAGTGAAAAAAAGAATAAAATGAGAACTGCTACATGTTGAAAAGGTACATTTCCAAAACGAATTTGAAGTAGTTATTAATTTTTGTTGTTTTAAAAGAGAACACATTTAAACATGCATAATAATGCACACGTCGGGCAGGTTATTTATTTAGACTTAAGCATCCTAAGGATGACATAACTGAGCCCTCAGAATAAAAACAAATAAAATCCATGAAATACCCATCACCATATAGACTGTAAGTTTTTCTATAGCAGCTCTAGGAATCGTCATAGTGCATTACGTTATTACATACACAAAAAAGGTCTGAAGTATCATGGAGCAAGACAGGAATCATATACTGAGCTGCTTGTAGTACTGACCTGAAGAGAAGCAAGGGAAAATTCTAACATTGCAAATACAAAACACAATTTGGACACACCCTCCAGCAGTTTGAAGCTGCCCAAATAAAATTATTTGTTCCTGCAAGTTTCCCCCAAACATTTTCTTCTGGTTTTCCTACAATAAGTAGTTAAATCCTTTGTTAGTACTGTCCTAGCCCACATTAAGGCTAGGAGATGTAATAAGTCTGGGTCAATGAAGAAATAATTAAACATGGATTTGAGTGCACATAATCACAAACTGTAAGTTACCAGACTTATAATTCACCAGATTTGTATCCACTAATGTAGCTGTGCACTTTGCTGTATACTTTGAAGAGGACCTACAAACTTACTCTCAGAACAAAAAAAGACTCTTTAGTGCTTCAGAGTTAAAGGCTTCCTTCTATTTGACCTGACAACAGCATAATTGTAGTTAAATAATTACATTGTGCATACACAACAGCCAGCTTATACATCACAAATACAAAACCTATATATTCCCTGGAATAACACTCTGAAAATTTCACATTCAGTATGATCAGAAAGAAATCTGTAGTAGGATTTCTATGCAACAGACCTCCCCAGTCACTCCTTGGTAACTTGCTTGGCTGTTCATTGGCCTTACGGAAAAAAGTAATCAAATAGACATTCCCAGAAGATGGACAACCTTTGGGTTTACTCCATGGAGCTAAAACCATGTTTCTCCTTCAACACTATCCTCACACAACGGTAATAAACATGCAACTTTAAACAAGTCAGATGATGGCGTATTAGTACAGTGCTTGAAAGACTCTCTGCAGTATCACTTACCTAAACTGGTGATACACAGATTCAAATCAGTATTAAGCCTGACAAGAAGTGATGATGGGTGCTAGCAGTCCTGTCCTGAATCCAAGGTAGAAAATAGTTTTCAAAGAATCATATAATGGTTTGGGGTGGAAAGGACATTAAAGATGATCTTGTTCCAACCCCCACAGGCAGGGTCACCTTCCACTAGATCAGGTTGCTCAAATCACCATCCAGCCTGGCCTTGAACATTTCTAAGGATGAGGCATCCACTTCTCGGGGCAACCTGTTCCAGTATCTCATCACCACCTAATACCTAATCTAAATCTTCTCTCTTTCAGTTTAAAACCATCATCTCTTGCCTCATCACTGCACTCCCTGGTAAAGAGACCCTAATACTCTTTCCTGTAGGTCCAGTTTTAGTACTGGAAGGCTGCTGTCAGGTCTCACCAGAGCCTTCTCTTCTCCATGCTGAACAATCCCGACTCTCACCCTTTCTTCACAGACGAGGTGCTGCAGCCCCCGTTATCATCTTCATGTTCCTCCTCCTAACTTATTCCAGGTTCAATAAACATAGAGACACCATTATCTGAAATAAGTTCAACAAGTAGAGTGGAAGACTGCACTAAGAAACTATCATAGTGATGCTGCTGAAACAAAACACAGAGCCATTTCTTGTACTTGGTCTCCCAGGCACTTTCTATACCCATTTACTGTTTCCTTTTTCAATAAAAGTGACTAGAAAAAAAAAGCAGACATTGAAAGTTAGGAACTTGGAACTGATTTCTCTGCAACTATCAATCCATGTCAAAGCCACTTGTACAGAACGTACATGCCAGCTTGGGATGATAGTGGCTTCCTCCAAAAAAGAAATAAGAAACTCTCAGCTTCTTTCACAGCATGTACGCAGAAGAATACTGCAAGCAAAAAACAGTTTGTCTTTTGCAACATGAAGACTATTCAAGAACATTGTATTAAAAGACTCAGTGAGATATAAACAAAACCTAAGAGACCTAAGTTCAAGATTCCTGTATGTAAGCATTAAGGTACAATCACACCATTTCCCCAGCATTACAGCCCTGCTTGCTTCCTTCCCAGGCTGTCCCAAAATGGTTTCTTCCTTTCCCTGTACTGTGAAGGGTCACAGAGGGCTGAACAGGTATTTCAAAGGGGATCTACAAATGTATGTTCAGTATAAAAAGTCTGTTAGGCACGTAAAGGTGAAATGCTGCTACTACCCAAACTGAAAACAAAATCAGGCAAAGCCCACATGTTCACAATAATGGACACAGTATTTAACTAGCCTACTACAGTAATTCTAGAATACCTTAGAATAGTTATGCGTTTTGATTAGTGCTTTTCCAATTTTACTTGCTAAAGCTGGATCTTTTGGATTTTTCTTCAAGGCCTGCTCGTAGACTTCTATGGCTTCATCAGGCTTCAGACAGTGAAAAACAGAAACACAGAAGTCAAAGATTAACATAAAAAGTGTGTGAAGAAAACAAAATCTGGTAACACTTCCAGGAATGACCGCCAAGTACTACTGATTCATAAAGCTACATACTTCTGAGAGAAAAACTGTCACTATAAAATTGCTGGAAGTGTAAAGCCCATGTAAATTTACATTTCCATGCCAAAACAGAATGCGGAGAGAACTTTGCAAACAAACAAGTCTGATTTAACCCGATCCTTTTTCCACTGAAATTTCTCTACTACTGTTTTCACTAGTTAACAAACTTACGCAAACTTATTACTGTGTTGGACAACCATCCACTTCTCTCCTCTAGCCATGTTACAGCAAATCTAAATGGTTTCCCTTTTGCTTCTTAATTCTTCGTTAAGGAGACAAATGTGCACAAACATTAATAAGTGAGTAACCATGAATGATCTACAGATCACCAAACTAGTAATCTGAACTATCAGATGTGTGTTCTAACCCAGTATATTCTTTCAACATCTGAATTTAAATGTGTATCCTTCCAAATCCTATGTCCACTTGACTATACTGTCTTCTAAAAATACCGAGTCATATTTCAAATTCATCAAGAAAGCAAACGATATAATAAATGCACAGGAATTCAGTAATTTAAAATTTCAAAATAGAACTTTCAAAATAGAACTAATTTACCTAGAATTATTCTAAACTTCAAAACTCTTTTAAACATCTTCAACTTCTTTCTTAATTTAATTTAGCTCTTGCTTTTAATTTTTGTTAGTCTTACGGGTCAGTATTCTTATAGATAAAATTCCCACCTTGGCTTTCACCCAGTCAGTTATTAGAAGAAATGCATCTTCAACTGCTTTTTCTTTGAACTCAACAGTTAAATTTGTAGCCAGTAATTATGGGGGGGTTTTACATCCTAAAGCAGTTTCTGTTTGCCAGCTACCAATCAATAAGTCAACATGCTACATTGCCTCAACTTGCCAAAGTCAACAAATGACTCAATCATTCTATTCATCTCTAGCAGGCACTTACCTCTTGAATATTCATGTATGCATCACCAAGAAGAAGCAAAGTATGAGCACTTGGCAGTTTTTCTACTAGGTCTCTGGAAACAGAAGACAGAACTTTGCTCAGAATTTAACATGTCAATGCTGGTATCTAAACAACAATAAATAGAGCACAACAATTTTCTACTCTGCAGATTTTAGTTTTTAGTTCTGAAAATAAAAAACATCTGAGGCATCTTTCCAGACCAGGACTCCCAGATACTGTTTTAAATGCTACAACAGTAACTCAAATGAATTCATTATGTCACTACATATTTCTGACTTATTACAATAGGAAGAGAAAAAAATGAGCTCACCATGCTACCATAAAACATCTTGGAAAATATATACACACACCACAAACTTTTACCTGTAGCAACCAGCATATAATCTCTTATCTTTCCTATGGTGAAGATAAATATCTGCCATTTTTTCTTTAGCTTGTACAAAGTAAGGCTGCTCAGGTGTAATATTTCGGAGCATAGTCAAGGCTTGTTCAACATCTCCTTGAGCAATTGCCAGATCTGCATTTGCAATCACAACTCTTAGTTCCTCAGAAGTTCCAGAAAATTCATTAATGGCTTCTTGCAGTACAATAACAGCTTCATGCTGCAAATAATAAAACCAATAGAATTGATGTATTTCCTGTTGTTGGACAGCCAAAAGTAAAGACATCATAAGCAAATAAATGTCTGGGGGCATTATAGAGACCAACAGAAAAAAAAAACCCACAAAAATCCCTAAGCCATAGTATCCATTTGTTTTGCTGAAACATTTAATTCTCTTTCCTCTTGATTTTTTTTTAAATAAAACATATGTGGTATGAACCACCAGAGAAAGTTTTAGTAAAGAAAATAACATCTGCATTGCATATATACAAGGAGATGCTCAAAATTAATCTGGACAATGCCTTTAGCACCTTGTTCCTGCTTGAGCAGGATGACCTCCAGAGGTCGCTTACAACTACATGATTGTGTATAGCTTCTCTTATATTCTTATACATATGTAGTGTTTTACTGTTTATTAAGAGAGTAAGGATGCTGCCACAGGAAGACCATGATCCAAAAATATTTCTAACACCAGTCAGACAAAACAGAAATCTACACGCCAGCAGATGACCATCAACAGCATCTCCTTCTCAAAACTAAAAGAGGTCTTGTAGACTTAAAATTGAGCACCTCCAAGTAGGGCTATTTTTTTTCTCTGTACAATTTAAGGTACAAGCTGTCAAGTCAGATACTGATATATTTGGATTTCACCAAGCAAATCTTCTGATTTAAAAAAAAAAGTGTTGGTCTTCTATTCTGAACTAATATGAAGATACACACTTCTGTTAACGGGAAGAAGAAATTGTTTTCAGGTATGTATGACATCTTAACAAGTTTGCTATCTTACCGGTTCTCCATTTAAACGATGAACTTCTACTAACTCCAGGAAGATGGACACACGATCACTTGTGTCAATTTCAATTCTCTTCCCTTTAGTTTTTGAGGAAGCTGTAGATTTTCTCATTGCAGGCAAATTCTTTGCCATCTGTAAGGTCTTAATAGCCTCTGATAATTCTCCCATCTTCTTCTGGGTTTGGGCCTTAATTAAGTGATAAACAGGATGCTCTCTCACCTAAAATACATAATGAGATAAGGGGTTGCACAGTATTCAAACCCTCTGAAAGAAGATTTTTTTTTTTTTTACAGTGACCTTAGTTCCTTCTTTCCCCCAAATATATCTGATTTCAACTTCAGTAATTTCCTTATGAAAACACCAGAATTTTCAAAGAGTATGCAAACTAGTAATTAAGTAAGTTAATTCCTACACCCCCAAGTCATCCTTCTCAGGGCTGTTTAGTTCAGTTTAAAAATTATTATATACAAAAACATACAACTTCAGATGACTGAATAAAATTGTTTCATTCTTTTGTCGAACTCACCTCAAAATTGTAGCTCAGACAAAGTTCCAAGGATTGAGAACATAGCTTAGCATTGTTTTGAGCCAAGTACACCTGGGCCATCAGTAAGTGTGCATCTGCATAGGAAGGATTCCTTTCAAGACAGTAACGTAGATTACTATGGGCTGCTTCAATATCCCCTAGGAAGTTAAAAAAGGGAAAGTGAAAAAACAGTTTATATGAAATGCAGAGGTTAAATAGAGAGCATTTATTTAATGGGCACATTTTGTGAAGAAGCTCATATGCCAAGTATTATGTGGTTATGAAATGAAACCAAAAGCAGATCAAATGTAAGATGCTTTCCCATTGTTCCATCTCAATAAGTGATATTTTTGGAAGCAATACATTCAAAAATACCATATTTATGTGTTTGTACAATTCAGATGCACTCCTACAAATCACCAAAAAAAGGCAGTACAAATGTTTTTCACTGAGCTGTAATGCAGTGCTCTGCAGTGACAGAAAAAATTCATTATGATTTAAAAGTGTGAAATTAATTGTTTGTATTAAAGAAACTAAAGGGGTGGATAGTTATCCGTTCACAAAACTATTACCTGACAAGTATTTAACTTTTGCAATTAAAAAGACAGCTTGTTGAAGACCAGGCACAGTTTTTACCACAGTTTCAAGAACAGAAGCATAGTGCTTGAGAAGTGGTGAAGGAGACTGCCCAGGACTTGCAGGCTAAGAGTAAAAAAAAAAAAAAAACAACCAAACAAAATCAACCACACAACAACAAAACAAACAAAAAAACCCAAACCAACACAACAACAAAAAAACCCAACAAACCCCAAACCAAAAAACAACACTTCAGTGACTGGTTTTGGACTTGTTTTTCATTTCGAGTCTGAGCTTCATTTTAAACTCAAATGAGTCATACCAAAGCACTTTGATTTTATTCAGCCCTAAAACCTAAAAGCTGTCATTGTGAAGGAATATAAAAATAAGTTTTAAATTTAAGGGAGCAACTTCTTGGTATAAGCAGGAACACAAGAGATCCTCATGAACTTCAAGGACGATAAAACACTTCAGACCTGACACAAACTGAAGATTAAGCTCATAAACATTTGGCGACATACTCTGAATACCCTGCCAACTCATCCAACGCAATGGTAACATGAACTAAATTTCAAGAGAAACTGGAATGAATGACCAGAATGATGAGAAGAAAAGGTTCTGGTCCTGTCCCTCCTACCCTCATTCCACACCACAGAACATATCCCTACTGCTAGCAACTGAAAACAGCAGCCCAAGAAATAGCTACTTTCCTGTAAACTGCTAGTACAACGTACCACATTTTAGCTGCCCATTATCAGAAACATTGTTCATTTCCCTCCGTTACTTTAGCTAGTTGCTAACTGTTACATATAAAAAGGAAAAGGCAACCTAAAGATCCTTCTGTTCACAGCTTACATTTCCACAGGACTGATGCCCCAGAGAAGCAGCAATCGTCCACTATCAAACTGAGAGCTTCCACCACTTGGCTCCTTGCTGAACACCTGACTTTCTAATACCACAAACCCCTTTTTCCAATGAAGAGATAAGAAAACTTCAGCAAAAGCCTATCTTTTCTTTTACAGGTTTTTTGTTTCTATGAAAAACAGTTCAGAAAATAATGTTTTCATTCCAAATTAAACACCATCATTGCCACTAAGTACTTCTGGAATACACCCCAGGCAAATCTTCAGACAAGACACTACCTCACTGAATGACACTTCTTATTTATGTCCATCTGTGACATGAAATTGCCTTTGCTACTGATGTTTTAGACTTTCAAATATTACCATTACATTATAGAGGGTGGTATAACAATGGAAAACTATTTGTCTGCCTGTTAGATCTTAAAACTGTACATGAATAAATATTTACAGGAAGGTTCTATAGTTAGACCAGAAATCTGCTAATGACAGGATAACAAAAGTCAGTTCCCACCTATTTCAGAATAATAATCTATTTCAGGAAGACGCTGTTTTAGAGAAACTGTTTCTTCTGCTTTAGCGGTATGCATTTGCTGCGAAAACTAGTCCAAGCAAATCCAGGCACAAAAAATTAGCCATCTAAGTAATATCTTTCTTTGGAATTACTAATAACAATGATGATACAACAAGTAGTATTTCACTGAATTTTACCAACACAAAAAAGAAGCTGAAATGAAGAAGGAACATAGGTATACTAAAAAAATACCCTGAGCTGACAAAAATATTTCAAGAATAGGATCGCCTGTGTGAACATCCTATGTTCATATTGAGATAGCTCTGTTCACTGTACTGTTAGTTTCCTGATCAAGAGATACTAAAAAAAATATAAATGCACATACTGTGCATTAAACAAATATTCCAGGTTTCCACAGGCGTCATTATTCCAACTTGCTCACTTCACAGAAGGTATGTTTTCATAGATAGTTTGATTAAACACGTGTATTTAAAAAAAATGCATTCAGAATTTAACAGTGAAAATTTTCTAAATTTTTGCTTCATGATCTCAAAACAAAATCCAAGAATAATTTCCTTTTTCAGACAGATGTCATCTACAGCTGCTTACCTGTGCTGGGCAAAAATTAAGATATTCCCTAATGATTTCTAGCAAGAAATCAGGGTTTAGTTTTTCAAAATATTCCACACCAAGAGGAAAACCACACAGAGATGAAAAGTGAGTGTCCAGAACATCATTCAGTAAGGCAATAACTTCTTCTTGTCTCTTCTGTTTTTTCATTGCTAGGACTGCACGCAAGAAAGATAATTCCTACAGGTAAAAAAAGGAATAAAACATTCTCCATATTCCAGATACATGCATCTGTTACTCATACATAGTATACGATTACTAATGTTAGCCATATCTTCTTTACATTTAGGGACACTGTAAGACATTTAGTAAGTTCAGTGTAAATTACACTAATGATTATTGTATCAATGCATTCCTTTAATTTCTGCTGGAAGCTCTAAATGCTTCCAAGCCCAAAATCCTGATGATAATTAATATCCCTCACTTCATGGCATTTCAAACTTCAGATAGGTTTGCACTGCAGGAAGGCAATAATGTTTTTGCTCTATAAGCAAACATCCTTGTGTTGCAAAGTTAGACAACACATTAACTTAGATAGATAGTGATAAAAACTGAAACTTGGATTTAATGGCATTCCATTAAGAATGCTCTGCTCAAGTGACTGAAATACAGAAGTAGCTAGTAGACCAGAATACAGATTGTAATCAAAGTATTTTAATGAAGGAAAATGTCTCCTACCCCAGATTTCCCAATGGACTGTTGAATTTCATTAAGAAACTCCAATTGCTGCTCTGCATCTTCTAATTGTCCTTGTATTAGCTGACAACGGATAATTCCTGTAATATATTCAAACATTTTATTGCAGATTTGCCTCCTAGTCAAGCACATGCTTTGTTTTCCAGAATTAACAGAATTCATTTCCACAAACCACTCCTACCCTCTAAATTTTTTATATTGTTTAAGGCAATGCCATAGTCAGGGAGAAAACTGCAGGGGGGTGGTGGGGAAGAAGACGGAAATCTGTGAAGCAACTCTGTCATATTTACTCTCCATTGTCTTGACAGCAATCGAACTGTCTCAAAAGTAATTTATTTTTTTTTCCAAAGAATGCAATACGCACACAAACAGTACCAGATGTTTTTATTATATTTTTCAATCTAATTTGGACACCTATGTAGCTATGGAGAGCTTGTTTTATCAACTGCCCTTGATTTGTTTTGTTTTTGTAGTGCCTAAGAATTCTCTCATTCTCAGGCTCTACAGAATTAAGATAATTAAAAAAAAAATAAAATAGAGCCACATCTCTGTCCTTAGCATTACTTTGAGATTTCTAATTTAAAAGCTTCACTTTCTAAAAGGAAGACAAAGACACATATCCAGTGAGGAGAAACTGCTGCTACAAGGAAGACTGCATAACACGAATCAGGAAGTAGCTGCCCAATGATCCTGCTCTAATAGTTCTAGATTTTCCTAGCAGCAGTAGTAGGAAAACTTGATCAGAAAAAAAAAAAAATAAAAAAAATGTATTTCCTGTGCCTTAAGACCAGTAAAAAACAAAAGTGTTAAGACCTTACCAGTTAGCGCAGGAACGCTTGTTTCATCAAGTCTCATAGCAGTCTTGTACCATTTTAAAGCTTCTTTCACTTTTCCTTGTAAAATCATTTGGTAGCCAAGTTCAGTAGCAAATTCTGCATTGTCAGATGCCAAATCAAATGCTCTTTCAACTAAGGTTTGCGTATGTTGAAGGATGAGCTGGTCCCGGCCACACTAACGGTAAGAATAATCTTTAAACCTTTAGTTTTCCTCATTTTTCAGATTTACTTAGATAAATACACTGAATACTGCTGTAGCAGTTAACAACATCTCGTATAAAACTAATATAATCTTTAGTAGCTATAAAAATCATGACATTGAAGTGTGTTAGATTCCAACATAAATCTACAGTACTACACAGTAAGGAATAGTTGACAGTTACTTTGAATGCCTTCTTAAAACAGTTCTGATAAATAGAAAGATTAAAGAAACCTTCCATTTAAAGGCTATGTTATTAACCTTGTCACTTTCCTATGCTAAGAATATGGTTGGTAGACATCTGAGTGTATTTTCATTGGAATCTTGTTTCTTATTTAAAAGCAAGCAGTAAAAACTTTTTTTTTGAATGAGATGGCTTAAGTGCGGTAATTCATACTGAATGGAAAACTTAAAAAATGTAGTTAGCAAAGGCTACATAAGGATATCTATTTAAACTGTCTGCAGTATTCTACTTTTTGATAGACATTTAACATCTGCCTACCAGAAAATAAAACAAAAAACAGAATATATGGATAGCTGTATGATGCTTAAGAAAAAGGCATACTCACTGTTCTACTGAAAGCTAAAGCCATTTTACAGAAGAGCTGTGAATTATGTGGTTCTAATCTGTCCAGGGCTTTAATTAGGTCTCTCAGTCTTGCTGAAGCCTTAGAGAAAAAGAAGTAACATGACAAGTAGTAGAACGAACCAACAGATTAGGACAATTGAACAGTTTTCACTAAAAAGTAGGCACATACTTTACTATTCAGTAACATCTTGAAATATAAACTTGGAATTTTTCAGGGGTAGCAGTTAGGTTTCTTTTGGAATTCTTATAAAAATACTGAATCATGTTAAAATCTCAGTTTTTTTAATGTTTTCCTAGACACAGGTCTTAATCACATGTGATATCTTACCCCAGAATCTTTTGTTTACACACTACCATGTCCAGCACTTTTCATTCCAAGGAGGCTTTAATGAATTGAAGTCTGCAATTGTTAAGTTTCTCCATATTTCCCACGACTGTGCACAGGTAATACTTAAATTTGATTTTAAATACACTAGAGAGGTCTTTGCAATAACTGAAAATACGTTATACAACCTAAAACACCTTTTCTTCCATAACTTGAAAGTAAACCTACAAAACGTTACAAGTGCTTTACTTTTTTGCTAAATCTCCACTTAAATTATACCAGCATTTTTGTATAATGGAAAAGATATATTTTAAAAATATTAAAAAATATATTTTAAACCAATGGTTTTTCACAACAACGCATTTTAACATTTCCTGAAAAATAGCACAAGCACCATCTGTACAAAACACATGCATATATTCACTGTGCAGAAAAGAGATATTGGGAGTAGAACAAAAAGTTAGAGAATTCTTAGAGCTAGAAAACCCCACAGTAATTGTCAAAAAAGGGCAAACAAAGCACAGGCTATGCAACCTATCAGAGATAGATGTAAAGTGACTGTGATCCCCTTCCAAAAATTTATAGCTACAAAACTCATCACTTCCTTATTTCAATTAATAAAATACTTAAAATTAATGGAAAGCTTATAATAAACAAATAATTTCTCAAATGAGCATTTAAACAGTAAAAGTTTGCTTTGATGACCGAAATTAAGGTGATTCAATTAACTGCCCAGAGAATACTTCTCTTCGGTTTGACTCCTGTTGTCTACAAAGATGGAGGTAAAAAACTGTTTCCCTTGGCTTCCACAACTGCCCCCAGGAATAAGCTAGAGCAACCATTTGAGTCAAAATAGGTGAATATACCTCTTCTGCAGATAAGCAGTAGCACAGGAATGAAGTATGTGAGAAGACAAAGAAAATAGTGTTATGTGGCATCTAGTCCCTACAAAGGCTCAGTTATGCTCAGTCTGCTGATTAAAAGACTCACCTCAGATATATTTCCTTCCCTGCACAGATAATGCAGGGCCTCCATTCTTATGGCTTCTAAATTGAGGGCATCTTTCTGCAATAGTCTAAAGCCAAACAAAAGGTGAATTGTAAAGAGATCAAAACAAAACCTTTACTCAATCTTCTGTTTTGCCCTGAAAGGGGAATAAAATAACTTGTATTGCAG
Organism: Lathamus discolor; assembly: GCF_037157495.1. NCBI lineage: Eukaryota > Metazoa > Chordata > Aves > Psittaciformes > Psittacidae > Lathamus > Lathamus discolor. The sequence goes on along the minus strand of NC_088886.1, from coordinate 90,438,661 downwards.
TCACTTTAAGTAATAGCTCTCAACTGAAAGCAAAGCTTTGTTACTTCATGTCCATCCCTCAGACAACATCCTCTTCCATTCAGAATGGTTTCACACACTGATGCAGTATCCTCACAGAATCACAAGGCTGAGTTCTAGCAAACTTAACTCAGTTTACGTTTTTTTTTCCTTGATTACCTAGCTCAAATTAATTAAAATCAATGGAAACCTACCCACTTTTGTTGCAAAGTGTTCTTACAGTGTAAACATGGCAAGAACACAGATAACAGTGTACTACTTCATACTCAACCTATGTGCTGTTTCAACTGTCTGCTCCCAGTCCTGCAAGGCTAGTTGTAGCTTCATTTTCTTTATGAAAGCAGGAATGAAGTTTGGAAAGTTTGCAATTATCTGGTTCACAGTTTCCAGAGCTCCTGAAAAATTCTGACGGACCTCAAAATACTGTGCCTAAAGGAAGGAAGAGAAGTCACATCTAAAACCTGTATACTCACATAGGTGAGGAGACTTAGAAGTTCTTTGATACAGAAACCATGAAAAAGAGCTAGTGAGAGAAAAATCTTTAAACAATAGTTTTACTTCAGCATCAACCACAGCTAGAGATGCTTCAACAATCAAATACCAAGAAATGACATGTAAAACCTAGTGTGTGGTAAGCATTCTATAACATAAGCTAATGACAGCATTTATAAGTAACTATTCATTTCCAAACAAGACAAAGAAACGTAGCTGAAGAGTGTCTTACTAGATTTTTTTTTTATTTTTAAAGCAATTTACATGGTATTCCAAATAAAAAAACACTTCAGAAGTATCAAGCATCATTTTTAAATAAAAATCAACTTAGAGTTAAATCCTCTGTTTTGCTTTAATGCTGTGTGCATGCCATTTTATTTCATTCTTTTGATACAGAAATAGTGCAAATGTAGTAGTTTGAGAGTTAATTTCTTAAGCCATACCAAGCTAGCTGTCTGTTTAAAATCTAATTTCAGTAACTAAATTTGAGATACACTGGTAGTTGAATTCAACAGTCTGCATATAGCCAAGCACACATGGTTAACCAAATACCATTGCGCATGCATTCCTGAAATTTAGTCTTCTTATTTTCATTGATCTATTTTTTCTGCATTAAACTTTAGAATATTAAATTTTATATTAATAAGTAACAATGTATGTGATATGAACAATTAGTATACTCCGAACCCGACATGTAAAACCTAGTGCATGGTAAGCATCCTATAACAACCCCCCCCCCCAAAAAAAAAAAAACAACAACCCAGGAAAATGTGTAAAGAAAATGATTCATGCCACTCTCCTAATGAACTACAACCAAAACAAGCAGTTGAAATGGTCCAATGCTGATTAAAAAGAACCAGTGTTCATAGATGATCACACTACAGTGTTTAAATACTACTTTTTTTGTCATGGCACACAGCAATTCTGCAATGTGAATAAGTGTCCCATGCAAAAAAGGAAGAGACTACACATACTTTTATATTTTCAGGTGATTTGAAACCTCATTTGTTACACATAAATACATGAATAAAAAGTTTTTCTTGTGTACATAGTAAAATCATAATCTCTATACATTTAGACAGACTGTATTTAATATATAACTTTCACATTGGTATCTAATGAACCCTCAAGTATCACCTAATAGGTAATTTTATTCCAAGGAAAAAAAAAACCCAAAAAAAACCCTTAAACAAACAAAACCAAAACACTCAGAAACCAAACCAACAGGTGGAAATTGTATTTAGTGCAGCAGTATCTCACTGCAGCAATGTTTTATACTACAGAAATGTAATAATACAAGAACACTCCAGAAATTCATAATCGTGTATATGGTAACAGACATAGTGTACCATTACCATGTACCAGTACCATTACCCAGGCATGACCCTTTGCCTTAACCTACAAAGTAAGTGAGAAGTCATACGAACTACAAGCTACTTGAAATGGGCTATCTAATGCAGGAAACAGAAGCATCAGTACATTTTCATTGTGCTAGTGATCAATTTGTGTGACAACTGTTCTATACTCCTTAATCTTATAGATCGATTAAAACTTCATTTCTAAGACCTAGTCTTTTTCTCTAAACCAGTGTGCATTTCTGCTCCTTGGACAAGCTCATTTGTGGACAACTTTTCTCAGCACTTCCCTAATCACTCTATGAGACTAACATGACATTTAGTGAGTGTTAAAATCATGATGCACACTTACTTTACCAAGCAGAGCAAAAACATCATTGCCTTCCTGCAGTGCTTCATCAAAATATTTCACAGTTTTTTTAATGTGAGTTTCTTTTCCACAGGTGAGATCAAGCCATCCTTTCAAAATCAACCCCTATAAATACAATATAAATTAGAATTCATCACTAACTAGGTGGTAAAAAAGTATACTTGATATATTAATAAGAAGTAATAACCTAAAAATAAAAATAGGACTTAAATTATCTATTTTAAACTCTTGAAATATACATTTGAATTATAACCTGTCTACAGCATAACCTAAAATATTAGTAATTCACTACAGCATTAAATCGTATATTTACTTACAGGATTAAAAACAAAAAACAAGAGCACTGAAATAAGAGTAACATACTCAGCAAACAGAACAAAACATCTCAGAAATGACTGCATAAGACACAATATTTTCTGCAAACACTGCTGCAGAATATTTTCTTAAGATATATGAGACATCGAGAAACAAATGGGATGCTGAAAGAGGAGAGGCACCTGTTTTTTTTCTGTTACTGTCTGATTAAAAAGAAAAACTTGTGTGCAAAGGGCAAAGATCTGACACTTCCCAAATCCCCAACAGCATTATAAATTAGTAAAACAGTATTACAAAAAAAATTACAGTAGTTAGAAATTTTAGAAATTGAAATGTCTCTTTTCATTGAAAAAATTATTGCCTATAACTGTTGAATTTTATTTCTCCTATGCGTTCCACACATTTAGCTTAGGTAAATCTACTATAAAATGCTGGATTATTTAACCAAAATATAATTGCCATAAAATATTAACCTATAAAGTATCACTAGCTCTGTTATAACATAAAATTAAAGAAGAGAGTCATTTATTTAAAATGTAAAGGTTAGCAGAAAAGCCATATTCTGTAACTGCTAACAATCGGGGACATGACTTTGTTATGCGACAGGAACTGGCTGAAATTGATATATTCAAGTTTTGGTGTTTTTTTTAAAGGAGTTATTTTACTTCTCTATAAGGAGTACATAAAGTATGTTATCAAAGTAAATTGCATATACTAAGCAAATCATAGTCCACAAAGTTTAAGTACCCTTAACCTCCTCCCAAAAACCGTGAAGTATACATTACTTCATATTGTCAAACTAGGAACAGGGATAAGCACCATAAGTAAACTTGGAAAAATATTTTTTCATACATATTTAAATGCCAATGTATATTTTTACATGTGTGCATGTCCCTCTGTACAAAAAAAAAAAAAAAACACAACATTTCAAATTCATTAAACACCTCTGCTGAAAGTATTTCCTACTAAGCAACATTCCCAAATAATCTTTTGAAAACAAAAACAAGCAAACAAAACCCAACTACTACAGCTTTAATAAACGAAGTCATAAATACTGCTGTTTTACAGAAACGGCATACCATTAGTCTTTTTAGAAATAAACATATTAATGCTTCGTGATGTCCTTAATTATTTCTTCATGAGTAAAATTTAAGCAGTAATTAAAAATAAACTACCAATTTTAATTAAAAACAGTGATAATTCAAAAGCTATTACTCAAATTCATAACATAATTCAGAAATTAACATTTAGAATAGTTGCAGATTTTTAACTCACATAATATCACATAAACCATAAAACCGCAGATTATAAATTGAGCAATGCACTGAACCACACAGAGGAACAATTCAGAAACATTTGTGTTTAATACGAGCGTCATAAGAGAACAATTATGCATTCAATCTTAACAGCTCTGCCTCAAAGATGTCTGACAAAACAAATTTTTCTCTCCTTGAAGCTGATACATGCTTTATAACACCCCAAACATTAAGTTTTCACAAACCTCTTCAAAGATTCTAGTGAATTTTGATGCCTGTATACAAATGCACAAGACATTGCCATATACAACACATTGATTTTAAAATTAATTACATTCAGTAAAACCCTAAGCAAATTTTGCCTTTAGCAACTGCTGAAAATTTAAGTGCCCCATCTTTTGGATATTTTTGGACTTCAGATTCAAAACAGACGCGTGATCAGAACAGATCTAGTGAGGCTATGACACTTGGTTTTTTTCTAGAAATTATGATGCTCAGTATCAAGTAGCAAAATTGGCATAACTACGTATTATTTCCATTGGTCAATGCAGACCTGTCATTTCTTAAGGGAAAATGAATATTTAGCAGACGAGAATAATTATGGGAAGTCTACTTGGCCCTGTCAAATGAATTTATGACATTAAGAATTAGAACACAAAACAGTTAAAGGAAACTTCCAAATAGCATTGGTGCAGTAAGTCTAACTTCACAGTATACATGAGCCTCTATTTTACATAGGAAAAAAAAAAAACAAGTTACCTCTTTACCACCACCAGAAACTTTTATCATTCTATCAACATATTCACGGGCTTTGTCCTCACGACCAAGATGCCACAAAAATATGCCAGCAAAGTACAGAGCCTGCTGTCCTGCTGTTCTACGTTGCTCCTTCAGTTTTGCATCCAATTCTAGAATAGCATCACGATCTGAAAAGGTTTTGTTCACAGCTTGTGTTGATAGCATCTCAAAATATTACAAGAGAGAAGCATATAAGTCAAGAGTTTCCAAATCAGACCTTGTTTTCTGTATTGTGTATTGATAAACACAGATCCTTGCAATCCAAAATATTAATCAGGTACAGAGGTAAAAGACAGAAGAGGATTCCCATCAACATGGTAAACTGTGCAAGAATACTGCTACTTGTTAAACCTAAAATCTGCAGCTGAGACTTCTGCCAGATAAATGGAAACTTGACAATTAGGCTCACATTTATACCAGTGTCCGCCAAGTAAGTAAGCAGTTAAATGCAGAGCTGCCCTAAAATGCTGAACATGAGATGATTTAGGTCCAGAATCCCTGGAAAACACATGGGGTGTTTCTTAAAACTAAAACTCATTTTCTCACAACTTCATTGTTACTGTCAGTTGCTCCCATCAGGTTAATCCCACACAGAAATTTCATTTGGTATGGGAGGCTTACTCTCAAATGTTTTCTTTTACCCACATTAATTTCTGATCCATTTTTAGAAGCCATTAAAATCAAATGTCTGACTCTTGAAATGCATGATAATTTTGCTGCCTTAGAGTATTAATCCTCAGGGACTCAAATAAGACTGATGTCATTAGTCAGAGCTATTTCACATCCATACTGCTTAACAAAATTGTCAGTAACAGTTATAAATCTGCACAGCCAGGGCAATAGTTTAATGACAACTTGGTTTACCTGATAAACAGACTGTGGTTTTGAGAATATAACTTAGCAAAATAACCTCTGTTTTTTAGACTGGGGAAAGGAATACCAGTGTTCACAAAATTATTTTCTCCATTTGTAAGGTCAGGGTAATTTGAAAGATAGAACTGGCCTGGCTTTAACAACTTCTTAAATTGCAAATCTGGGTTCAGCCGTAGCAGTTTTTTTTCTCCTTCCTAGTAGCTGGTGCAGTGCTGTGGTTTCGACTTTAGTCTGAGAAGAGTGCTGATACTACACCAAGGTTTTTAGTTGTTGCTAAGTAATGCTTACTTCGATCAAGGACTTTTCAGTCTCATGCTCTGCCAGGGACGAGGGGCACAAGAATCTGGGAGGAAGTAGACACAGGACAGCTGAACCAAACTATCCAAAGAGGTATTCCATACCACAGCATGTCATGCCCAGTATATAAACTGGGAGGAGTCACCTAGAAGGCCCAGATCACTGCTCAGGTCAGGCTGGGTATCGGCTGGCAGGTGGTGAGCAACTGTACTAAGCATCACTTGAGTTCATTGTTTTATTTTCCTTTTCCCTTTTTAGTTTTATATTCTCTTCCCTTGTTATTTCCCTTATCATTATTATTACTGGTGGTAGCAGCAGTGATTTGTGTTATACCTTACTTACCAGGCTGTTCTCATCTCAACCCATGGGAGTTACATTCTTTCGATTCTCTTCCCCATCCCTCTGGGAGCAGGAGTAAAGAAGGGTGGGAGTGAGCAAGTGGCTGCGTGGTTCATAGTTACCAGCTGGGCTTAACCACGACACTGCTCAAAAGCACCAGTATCAGACAAGAGTGAACAACAGTCACAAGAAGCTGGATTAATTATTTTTTTCCCATGAAAGATTTTTCATCATGGTATATAAGTCAGAGATTTTTCAATTTTTTTTTTTTTAGTATTTCATTTTAACATTGACTCTTATCCTTTGGAGTTTTGTTATTTTTGTTTGCAATCTTGGTAAGTGTCAATTTCGTACTATATAGTATGTCAAATGCAAAGCCAGAGTGCACCTTTTTGAATTAGGCAGAATTAGTCTACAACCCCTAGATCTTCGCACAGAGCTGTTTAAAACAGCTGTCTTAATGAGCATACCTGGCTTAGGGCTCTTTTTATGGGCATAAATCAGAGCCATCATTGTACAAAGTGACACCTCCTGTTTGTTTTTAATAGACTCCAGCTGTCGAATCCCCTCTTGGATGTCACCTGGTGAAACAAGCACAGAATAAGCTATAATATTTTTCAAGATAGAGAATATCAACATCAAACATCAATCTCACTTAAATTTTCCCCTCTATATTTTTCTTCTGTATTTCTGATAACAGCTTCTTCATCACTCCCTTCATTATTCACACATCCACTTTCACTTCCTGTGCAAGTCTTTCAGACACAAGAAAGAAAAAAGCATCACTGTGCAGAGAACTTGAAAGGAGTTACACACTAGTTCTGCCAACTGCCATAAAGATGAAAATCATCTCTATTGTTTGCTTTGTAACAGCATTGAGCGGCTCTTCTTGCTCCTGTTTCTTTAGATGGCCTGATCTTTTGCCTAGCTCGTGTGAAAGTTTTGAACACCAGTAGATAAGACACTATCAGAAAAAAACAGAAACGTGTGATTGCAAAGCAAACAAAACAGTCAGGGAGTTTGGAAACAGATACCTCACCTCAAAATCTTCTGAATCCCTCCTTGCCCTCTGCCACAGCCTTCCCCTACCCAGGTCACCTTTAGTATTTTGTGACATCCTTGAAATACGGATTTAGCAAAATAAACCTTCTCGAAACAGTTTAATGCACACAGAGACCCTCCCAACAGGCATCAGCTGTCAGCCCCTCTAGGCAGATGCATACAACAAAGTCAGATACAGCTGCATTGAAGTGAAAAGCTCAAACCGGGGTGTGTATGGGATGTGATCGTTGCGATCATGAAACACTGGCAATCTTCTCAGCACAGAAAACATTCAAACTCCACGACATTAGTTTCTTTCTGTGTCAGAGACTGAATTTTGCCATGTAAGGAAACCCAGAGTTTGGGAGGGAAGGGACCCAACAACCAGCTCCCCAACCCCACATTACCTTCCCTCAGAGCGCCGTAGGCTCGGTAGAAAAGCAACACCGGATCGCTGCCTAGCCGCCCCAGCGCCTCCTCCGCCGCAGCCCGGACGTGGTGGAAGTAGCCTTCTCGGCAGTAATAATTGAGCAGGGCCTGCAGGAAGGGCGGCCGCGGTTCACTCGTGCAAACGCTTCAGCCCGGGACGGCAGCACACCGCGCCGCCGGCGCCAGGCTCCACCGCCCTCCCCTCCCTCCCGCCCGCCAGCCCGGAGCTGCGCAGCCCCACACCCGCGGAGGGTGCCGGGGCAGGACGGCGCCCGCCGGCAGCGCCCACCTGCTGCACCTCCGCGTCCATCGTTGCTACCCAGCGCCGCGGGGCCCCGGCAGGGTGAGGGAGGGCCTGGCAACACGCTGCCATTGGCTGGTTTAGCAGGAGCGCTCACTGCCATTGGCTTGGAGAGACACGGGAAGAAAAACTGGCGGAAGCGGGCGGCACGTGCCCGGCGGCCTATTGGGCTCTCGGGAGCACGCGGAAGGGAGGCCCCGAGCCATTGGCTGCCAGGCGGAGAGGGCGGGGTTTGGGCACACCTTGGTGGGCGGTGCTGGTTGCGAGGCGCGGCGTCCCCTGCCGACTCTTCGCCGTGTTGCTTACAGCGGTGAGGGCAGTCAGTCAGTCAGTCAGTCAGTCAGTCAGTCAGTCAGTCAGTCAGTCAGTCAGTCAGTCAGTCAGTCAGTCAGTCAGTCAGTCAGTCAGTCAGTCAGTCAGTCAGTCAGTCAGTCAGTCAGTCAGTCAGTCAGTCAGTCAGTCAGTCACAGTCAGTCAGTCAGTCAGTCAGTCGCTGACTGAACGCCGCGGGGGAAGCCTAGGTAATCGGCCTGTTTTCTTGCTTTGTTTGGCTAGACATACGACCAAGTGGCGCACACTCCCTGTGTTTTATAACGTATCTTAGTACCGAACACTTCAAACTGTGTGAAAACACTTCAAACTCTGTAGAAATGAAATAGCAATGGGGTAAAATCCAATACAAAAAGCTCTCTTCCCACCCACCCCACCCCCCCCCACCCCCCCTTTTTTTTAAATTCTAGGGAATTACAGAGTGGGAAAGCCTAGGAGAACTCAGGTTCTCCCCTTGAGGTGAAAGCATGCCCAGAAACAACCCACCGTTGCTAAACAGTGCTCTCTTAGAGTATCTGTGCTGTCTGTCCCACATGAAAACCACCCATGTTGCTATATAGTACAAGGAGGCAAACCCATCTGGCACTAAATTAGCAGATGAAGCTGTTTATTCCAGCGGAGAGCACTCAGAGTAAGCTTTCCTAACAAGTCCATCACACACAGGACTACTCCGTTGCACGCTTCTCATTCCCAGTGTCAGGAAGGTGCCAAGGAAGTAATACATAAGAATATTTGTTTTTTTCTTGTTGGCCCAGATGATTGTCAAAATTTCCTGTTGTAAGGGATGCTCTACTTGTTTTGAAGTGATATTTCAGCGTCTGTAACATTGCAAAACTAACACAGGTATGAGAAAAAGACCATTTTTGCATGGCCACAACCTGTGATCAGCAGTGAGAGTGGCACAGTCCTCATTTACCTTAAAACTATTTCCTTGAGAAAAGCTAAGGTTAAAAAGCTGTTCATGGAATGTTAAAAACTATTATTCAGTTTACGACATTATTTTTGAAGCAGTCTATTCATTTTGGCAGTTTTTTGATAATTATACTTTTTAAGGTAACCTTTTAAGACACATTTTTGTCTGCATATTAATCTGAAAATACTTATATTTTTATTTTGATACTTATGCATTCCATCAAAGTTTTAGACTTCTTTTTTTTTATATTGCATTTCAGAACAATTTGAAGGAGAAACATTTTCCTGCCCCAAAAGATTTGTGATGATTTTCAGAGACAATGCTATGAAATTCTATTACTGCATTAGCAACTGAGCAAGCATATGGAATACAATTGCTCATAAACTGACTTTAGTTCAGTATTAGTTCAGTATTCACCTCTGAGTGTTTTCATTGTAAGTTGTAAGGGAATGCAATATAAAAGCATGTAAGCATATAAAATGAGCATTTAATAAATTCACTGAAGCAATTAGTAAAGAATAACCAACATGCCCACTTTCTAGCTGCATTTGCATCTTTCCATATAAGTATCCACACATGCTAGCTTTTAGAAATGTGGTACTTCCAGAGAGATTCTTAAACATTCCTGAGGAAAAGAACAGTGGTTGTTCATTCTGACTCTGATTCATCTTTTTCAGAAATGCATATGAGAAGAGCTGTAGCCTATTTGTGAATAGTAACTAGGAAGAATAAACTGGTTCTCATAATCCAAGCGGTGGAATGCCATGTATCTAGTACTATGTTCAATCCTCATTTCCTTTTCGTAAACTCATGGATGCTCTCTTGTCATTCCTGTAAATGCTCAGAGCCTCGTGGGACACACTCAGGACAGCTCTGCTGTTTGATGGTTGAGTACCCCACTGGACGGAGCTGTGGCATGAACTCAGGGCAGTACTATGGATACATGTGGAATCATCATGCTCAGTGTCTAATATATATTGCATTAGAAATTCCTAGTTGAACTAACAAGGAAGCCCCAAAGATTTGGCCACATGGAAGAACAGTGTAGCTGCCTGTAAAGTTTTCAGTATCCTCTTATTCTGTGGTTTTAGAAGTATACCTTTTTTATATTAATGTCAGATAGTAAAGAAAAAAGGAACATACAATAAAAAAATGTAATCTTTATTATTTTGGCTCATTAATAATGTTCTTTAGCATCAGTTAGGGTAATAGTAGCATCTTTCTGCATGCAGTTCACTAATACAGTATTAGTCAATAATTTTAATAAAAGTAATCTATATTTAATTTTCCTGTGTAAGAAACATAAAATGTCCTGATGTGTTCGATTATACAATTTCGCTACTTTCTCTGTGTGAAAAAATATTGTGGACCCAAGGTAACATTTAGAACTGTTCTAGTGCAACATGAATCAAAAAAATATGTGAGTAAACATGAGAAAAGATTAAGGATTCTGTGAAAGAAAGGTTGTATCTGAAAACTTATGACGCAGGCACTGCTTAGACATTCAATTTGAACTATACCATTTCCCAACTGCAAAAAACGGATTTTAAAAAGGAAATTATGAGCTTATTTCACAGAAAGTATTGACATTTGCAAATATGGCAAAAAAAAAAAAAAAAAAAGAACCTACAGCTATCCATTCTTTCATTTATACCTTGTTCTCTGCAGTTCCTCTGTGAAAAAGTGCTATGGACAGAAAGTAACAAAAATGGTGTGACATCAACCTGAAGATAAAATTCTGTTCTCATTTTATGTACATAATGCTGAAAAAGAAAATAAAATGATTTTTACAGTATTTATATTTGCTTATAAAATCCTAACATTATTTTCAACAGGTTTAGTAGTTTTCAATGTCTGTACAGTTTGGATATACACTATATGCTTCGAAAATGTAAACCAAATAAGCTCATGATTAGCTGCAAAATATTGCTTAATGGTATGAAGGAATGAGGTCTTGTAGAGTAGTTTATTTCATTTAGCTCTGATGTATGCCTTCCCATATTTAGGAATTCTGGACAGTCAAAGGAACACCAGCATAGGCAATATAAACATGCACTGATAGCATCCAAACTATCTATAATGGCAGATAATACCTAATTTTACCTGTTGAATGCTTGTACGCTACACTTATTGTGGTACATATTTGATGCAATAAATGTGCTAAGGTCATTATCTGTTTGCTCAAACATGCACCACAGGTTAAAAATTACTATTTACACAGCAGAGGGCTTTTCATTAATGTGTACAACAACATCAATCTTACCGAGAGCTGAAGATGGCTAAACAATACTGCAGGATAAAGCAGGACAACTTTATAAAGAGCTCTTTTAAATCAATTTGGAGGGCTGAGGCAGATTCATTTATTATTTGTATGCAGAAAGACATTTGGCAAAGACAAAATCTGTGACTTCACACCCAGAAAGAAGTTTGCGCTTTCTGCAGCTAAATGGTTTATGCAAAAACTGATCTGTTTCTACTGTTATAGGGGATGTTTGAGTTATAGGGGATTTTACAGGCGAACCAAGACTTGTTTGGATATGATACAACATGAATACATTAATTAAGCACCTCAAAATCTATTATTCCTTCCCAGAAACACTGTGCTAAAAAAATCTGTTGTTCTGTGTGACTTAATGTTATTTTCATGCATGATCTACAAGTGCAGCATGCCTTCATGCAAATCATTTCTGTGTCTGTGCTAGTCGTACAATAGAACACCTGGCCCTTGTACCTGTAACAGTGTACTTAATCCCCTTTCCCAACAGAAGCCCCATTTACAAAAATAGTCACATATCATAAAGAATACATGAATAAAAATAAGATGAATCCACCAACACAGATTTTGTAAAAATACGACATATGTGGCAGTTGAAATGCAAACAGTGGATACAGTTACCATATTGTTTTATGCTAAACACACAAATACTTGGTTTGCACCCCCTTAACTGGTCCCTACAGTCTGCATAGCCATTTTTTCTCTCCTCTTCAGCAGTGTCAGCTGGTAGTGAGAACAGTAACCTCCTGTCAAGGTTGTTTCCCTATATCACAGTCACAGCCACTGTCTTTTAATAGGCACTGACCTTTAATGTACAGTATATTTGTAAAAATTGTCAGTTTGGCATAGACCTCCAGCAGGAGTCCTGTTGACACGAACACATGATCCTTACAGGGTATGAACTATTTTGCACACAGATGATTTTGCTTGCTACTTACTTTTATTTCTGACCAGCTTTATCTTCCTTTTCATGCTTTTCTTTGACTTGCCTTGTTACACGGTCATAAGAAGGTGGACAAACTGCTGTTGATGCGGTTACAGTTTTCTCTGTAAATGAGTTTTCATTTAACTTGTCAATGAGGATTTCATCTTTTATGCCCTGACCAGCCCCTCCTTCAGTTTTGTTTTTGTTATAGATAAAGGAAGCTTGTTTTACTGTTCGTTTTAAAAGGTGACGTCTATAAGCCCGCTGGATAATGACAGCAGATACTTCCTCCTGTTTCCTCTTTAATGTGGTTGTAATTGGTTCATAGGAAGCTTTTGAAGGATTGGATGCCATAAATCGATCTTCCATCTGTATTCTGAGGGCGTCCATCTCCCCACTTTCCCCCAAAACACGCTTTGTGAAAGCAAACAAGATGTCAAGGCAGTGAATTCTGTCACCACTTACCATGGGCAGATCCATTGCAATAAGCTGGACTTTGTTTGGTTTGGGTAGATGAAGAGGAGGCTCAAGTGCTGCTGCAAAATCAGATAATTTCTCAAATTCCATGAATTGTGTTGCATCGGGATCAAACTTCTCCCAGACTTCATAGAACATCTCAAAGTCATCCTCGCTCAAGGGTTCAGCGCTTTCTTCAGTAGCAACACCGAAGTTCTCCAAAATCACAGCAATGTACATGTTCACCACTACCAGAAATGATATGATAATGTAGCTGACAAAGAAGAAAATCCCAACAGAAGGGTTGCCGCAGTCACCTTTCACTGAGCTCCCTGGATGAGCTTTGTTAGGGTCACAGTCTGGCTCCCCACTGTTGAGAATTGGGGCTAGCAAACCATCCCAGCCTGCAGATGTGGTAATTTGAAACAGGCAGATCATGCTGTTGCCAAACGTCTCAAAGTTGAACATATCATCTATACCAGCTTCCCTCTTAACGTAAGCAAAGTTGGACATGCCAAATATAGCATAGATAAACATGACCAGGAACAGCAGCAGACCAATGTTGAACAAAGCAGGAAGAGACATCATCAAAGCAAACAGCAGAGTGCGGATTCCCTTAGCGCCTTTAATGAGACGCAGGATTCGGCCAATTCTGGCAAGTCGGATGACTCTGAATAGCGTTGGGGACACAAAATACTTTTCAATCATCTCGGCTAAAAACATACCTAAAACAGAAAGAAATAAACCCAAGATACATTACTCCATATCAGAGTAGAAATTTAGAAAAATAGATTTAAGACTGGTTGTTCTATGTGGCAGTTAAATATATTCTGTAGATTCCACTTGCATGATTACTGTTATGCCAGTTATACTTAGGATTTGCAGGATAAATAAATGTGGAAAGATTATAAGTTTCAATGGTCGGAATAAGTAAATTATTAAATACAACTAAAAGTTGCATGACTAAATATTCTATGAATCTATGATCTAGTTGTAAACTTTGCAATGGCAAAAGCCAACCATACAGCTGCATTCAAGTGGAAATTCACCTTATATTCATTTTACCTTCTTTTTAGCTTAATAGAAACTTACCTACTATTGAGAGAATGACGACTACAAAATCAAAAATGTTCCAGCCTATAGTGAAATAGTAATGACGAAGTGAAATTAATTTCAGGACACATTCTCCAGTGAAAAGGACAATGAACACCAGGTTTATCCAGTATAAAATATTTTCCATTTCTTTACTCTGGTCATCAGTTTCTACCATCATGGTAACCATGTTAAGACAAATAAGAATCATGATGCTGATGTCAAATACTTGTTGCGTCACAAAATCAAAGACCATGCCTTGGAATTTGTTCTGAGGAGAAAATGAAAAAACAAAACAAATGTCCAACACAAATTGCAATTGTTTTTCTTTTCATATTAGAAGAAAGCAGAAAAATACATGCAGTAAGGCCTACAAGACCTCAATAAAAGCAAAACTAGTGATCTTAAGTAGACAGTCAAATTAAAGTGAGTACAACAGCTTAGTTCACCCTCTGTGTTTTGTATATTCTCACATAAACTGGTTGCAAGGGAAAAATACATTTTCTTTTTACTGTGCTTTCATTTTTGCTGACTGATTGACTAATACTAATTTTCACATGGGCATATTTCTGTTCTCTTTATATCAATAAAACTCAAGCTGTTCATAAATAGCTATTGGTCTGATTTGTATAAATAGTTTTACCCCTGGTCTTGGGATAGGTTTTTGTGGTTTTTTGGATCCCAGCTTTTTCATTGCATTGTAGTATTTCTTCTGCTCTTCTGTCATAAATATGTCTTGACCTCCAAAGTAAAAACATGAAATCAAAACTGGTTATAATCACATTTATATGCAGTGTTGAAAAAACTCTTTAAGACAAATATGAATTACTTACTTCATGAAAATCAAGAAGACTGAATTGGGAAAAGCTCTTAGCTATCAAATGCAGCTGTCTGCAATTTAAGCATTTAGTCCAGAGCTTGTCTGGACATCCAGTATTGCATTTCACAAAACCCAGTAATGCAACATTTTTCTACAGTTATTTTTCTTGAAATTCAAGAAGTCCTTTTGAGTACCTCTTTTATAGGGAGAGATATGGTAAGCAGCATCTGAGATAAGCTTGAATAGCCTGGGGCTGCTCAATGTTATCACTTCTGAACTGCAATTTTAGTGAAACAAAGGAACCAAAGACAGGTTTTCAGCACATGAATGTGTTAGCGCTTTAGGTATCTCTAGTTCAGCAATCACAACATGAAGAAAGGGTCTTCAAGGTGTGTGAGAAGATGGGCTATCAGACTTTGGAGAAACCAAAGATTGAAGGCTTCTGTGTACAATGAACTTCTGATTAGCAAAAGCCATTACTGGCCTTTGGAGTCTGAGAGTGAAGATGGAGAGAACATTATTTGTGGTTCTTTTGTGGCAACCTAACCAAAATCCACTGCCCATAGTAACTTTCCTGTAGAAGCAGCTTGAATGAAAACCCATCAAACTCCACATACATCTAGAAGTAAATTTTTCATGGATAAAGGGTACTTGCAGACATCTAGTTCCAGGAATGTTTATGAACATGTAGGACTGGATGCAGCCGCTTTGTGGGTGAGTGCTTGGGAAGCCTGAAGATGTGGGATTTCATGCACTGTACAGTAGACAGGCTCCCTAACTATATACCCCTGGGGCTTTAGCACGTACAGTTTTCCAAAAATCTTACTTAGCATCTCTCATTAGCATCACAAACAAGAGAGTGATGAAGACCAGTAAGGTAAAATTAAACTAGCAGTTCATAGCTGCTTCTTTCTTTCAGTTTTCATTACCTTGTCTGTTTACAGAAAATAACGTTAAAGATGAGCATCTGATACTTAGACCATCTGTACTAGCGAGATTATCTACATGTGTACTATGAAACAATAAAAAAAGTCCCTGAGATAGTTCTAAACCACTACTGTTCTGTATCTTTTCAGATCATTCAGAACTTGATTACTTGAGATCAATAAAACAGTAGTCTGTACCAGTGTGATGAAATAATGCTTTATTTTCACAACCAAGTAGCTATTATTTTTGTGCTGATAGAATACCTACAAATAAAGAGAGAAAAAAAAAAAAAAGGAAAATCAAGAAATTATGAGTACTTTAATGTAGAGGCCTAAATCAAGGGTTTGATCATGTAAGGAAATTTCATTAAGTTTAGGCATTGAAAAGGAGATGACTTGAGAAAGACTAAGCTGGACATTGAAACCGGAAGGGTCTGCCCCATTTACTAGAATGTTAAATCTTGCTACATTGATGTATACTACATCTTGGTAAGATTTTATATCCTAATATAATTCAGCTTTTTCAATTCTGAACAAACCTTGTGTGTGAATTCCATATATCATGCACTTGCAAAAATGTAGTATTTTAGATTATCTTCAGAAAAGAAATAAAACAATACTTATCTTCTTTTTCTGCTGATTGAAGTTATCAATAATGACACCAATGAACAGGTTCAGGGTGAAAAAAGACCCAAAAATGATAAAGATGACAAAATACAAATACATATACAGATTGTCTTCATACTTGGGTTGCTGTAATACCTAAGAAAAAAAAAATGAAATATCATTCCCAAGATTTCATATGAAAATTTTAGCTGAACAATAGGCAAAATGCCCTTAATATTTTGTGTTTGGACAACACTCTTGTCACTTATGTCAATGCATTTTGTCCGTTCCATAGATTACTGACAGCATCTGGCAGTTTGTGTTCAGTTTTCTACAATTTGTTACAGGAGGATCTCATATTAGTTAATTTAATTTTGTTTCATTCTATCATATGGATATTAATTCATTTCAGAAGATATATAAAGACACAATTGTTGATAGACCTCAAGAAAAAAAAGTAAATTTAAAATATTTGCAGTACTTACATCTCTTGAGTCAATAGCTGCATACATAATATCCATCCAGCCTTTAAATGTAGCCTGTAAATAGTACACACCTGTTTAAGCATAGAGCTTGAAGACAATTCATATAACTATTTCCAGCAACTGAGTACATCACCAGGAATAATTAGCATAACATGAGATTTCTAGATAATTTTGTCTCTTTATCTCTTAGCCTTCTTCACAGCACTGCTGCATATCCCCCTATTTTGTCTCCATATTAACATTTCAAGCAGTAAGCATAATTGACTTAATTCTATTTAATCATCACAAATGATAGAATGCAGTGCCATTTTAGTGGAGTAAATGTTCATCAGATCTTGTCAACTGCAAAGGCTATGTACATCCGAGAAATAGCCTTATGTAACTGAGTTGCCACCAATGAAGACTGATGTGTAGTTCTTCATTCTCAAATCAGTCATTAAGGTGGCAACCAAAGGGAACCAAAAATTTGATCAGCTCAGAAAAGCTATTTTCCTATCAATCAGAATGCTGATTTTTCTCTACTTCGAAAGACTTTGCATGGTACAGTAACTCCATTTTTACTTTAAATGTACTGTGGTTTACAGAGGCTAGATCTCTCCGATGTGTTCTGAGATGCACCAGTAGGAAGATGTGTTTTATGTGCATCAAAGACTGAATATGCCTCACAGGTAGCAGCATTTAATGACCTTTTATAGCTATTTCATCTGCCCAAAATCTGTAACTTTTTATATTTGACAGTGAGGTGTAGATTGTTTCATCTGAGTGTTCAAAACAGAAAGTAATTTTCTCTGCTGTAGAAATCAGTTCGCTTTTGACAAGGCAACAACCCCAAGCAGAAATCACTCAGCCTGTAATCCAGTTGTGCCCTAAATAAAACAATGTAAGATGGTTCTCTGTTATTTAATTCCCTATTATATTTTTTTGCTAAACAAAGCTGCAAATCATTGGTTCCTTCATATTCCTTGCCATGGAGACCAGTCGCAGAAACAAGTTGGAAATGGAACACTCTTCATCCATAGTTATTGCTCCATCATCTTGAGGTTTCATTTCCAGTGCAGGTTTCAAGAAAGCTTGGCTTATGCCGCATACAAAGCAGCTGGTGAACTTAAAAGGAATTATTTTCTTAAAAGGAAAAAATGTCCCTTACATTTCTGAAACAGTGGAATACTAGAAGATCGTGATCACATCTTGGGGCCAACCCAGAAAATATGTTCAGGCAACTTACAGTTAATACAATGAAATCAAAGTGTAGTATCAGAGGACCAATAAATCAGTAATAAATCTGAAACAAGTAGAAGTCTCAGCTGAAGAATGTTAAGTCCTTGTGGAGTATTTGGACTGCAATGGATTAGGAGAGGTAAGATCAGCTTTATATATGTAATTCCCATTAGACTTTCAATGATGGACACTCCGCAGCCTCATAAAACATATTTATTCCAGCACTAGTCTTGTTTCCTAATATTAAAATCCTTCTGTTGACACATAAGACTGTCACTTGTCATAATCATTACATATCTGGAGAACAGAGTACTAATCACCCTCTGTGCAGCACCTTTTACTCATTTGCAAACTGATTGTTGCTGCCTTTCTTCTTTAGGATGTGATTGCTGTTCCTTCAATCTTTTCATGTAGATCTTGTTTTCCAGAATTCTGATAATTCTCATTATTTTCCTGTGAGCTCTCCCCACTAGTTCATCTCTTGAAATGTAAGCAAAACTGGACTCGGTATTTCAGCTGAGGTCTTACAGGGGCTAAATAGGGCAGAATTATTACTTCATGTCTTACAGGCACTACTTTTGTTTCTCTCTTGGTACATTATTTGCATTCTTTAGAATTTTGTACCTTAGGATGAAATCGGCACTTCTACCTGAAACAATAAATGCAAATAACCTGCCTACTTTTACATCAGAAAGATGATGCAGATGACAGGGTGGCTCTTCTGCAAAGTGTGTGCTGTTCCCTCCGATTCAGACACATTATGATCTTTGTATATCATCCTCCAGGCAAAGTAGAATTATTGTTTTTTGTAAATTTGTTGGTGTAGACTAGACTAACTAGAGTGACTGGAAAAAACGAAACTAATTTTAAAATGCTAAGTTTCACAATCATCAGTAAAGTACTCCATTACAACGAAATTACCTTTCAGTTAGCTAGGAAAAAGAGCTGAAGAACTGAGCTGTTGTATGATGATTACTACCATTATTAAAATGGCAACTTAAAGAGAGTGTGGGGGTGGAAATATATAACATTACTATCTTGAAGTTCAAAATATCTAAAGTAAAGTGTGCATTTTCCACAATGAGTTTCACAAAACCATATTACTGTTACTGAAAAAATTTAGAAAAAAAAACCAGAACTTGTCAAAATTAAGAGATTTTAATAATAAAACATGCTGCTTCATCATGTCTAAACCCCTCCTGAAAATCAGTAGGAATCAGTGAATATATTTGTCATTACGCAAAAACATTTATACTAGTCGAGAACTTAGCTGTGAGAAAATGGATTCTTAATTGCAAAAGCAGAAGTGTCAGTTTAGCGAGAGAATTTGTAATTTTTAAATATGTTGCTGAACAACAGCAAATAATAGATCTGGAGTTTCAGTCAAGGCATCTGCATAGTGAAAGAATATTATTTCTACTGCATTCAGTAGAAGCTTATGCTAGCTTATGTTAGGCTCAAATTTATTTGCAACACATTTTCTTTAAAAGAAATAAGGTATTATTTGGGCATATGTGCACACTGAATGGAATATAACAGAAATATGACTAAGAGATCAAATTCTTAGTTTCTTTTTGTATTTTCAAAAAGAAAAGTATATTGTATATGTTTGGTGACACTAAATAAGGAGTAATTCATTGATCTCAAAGATTACAGCAGTGTAACTGAAATCAGCATCTGTTCCAAATGTTGGGGCTTTTTTTCCCCTCAAGGAGTTTTGAAAAACATATATTCAAATCCAGATTCAAATGTAGTTAGAAGAATGATCAAAACAAAAACCTCCAATCTACTTTACTATTGTTAGAAGTATGTAGGCTTTTTTACCTGATGAAGAATTTTGATGAAGTTATAAGTAATTCTGAAGCTTCACCACTCAATTTCTTTACCAGAAATAATGACCAGGAAGATTCACATTACCTTTTGGACATACAACAGCATTTTGCTTTTAAAAAACTAACCTGCTGGAATTTTGAAGCTCTCCCAGCCTTATAGCCCTAATTCAGATTCTGATTTTACCTTACAATTCACGAGACATGTTTTTTAGTTTATATTACTAACAGCCAAATATTGTAATGTTGTGCTTTGAGACCCACTGGTTTGCCACATTTTATCCTTGTAAGCAGGATATAAGCTTACCAGCAGGATAAAAGCAGGCCTTCAGGAGATTTACTTACCAAAGAATCCAAACACTAGGTTCAAGTTAAATAAGCATAAGGCCATAGAATTATCAGGGCAGATGCCACATCTCTTTGTGTACACCGACCTCTTCCTCTTCCTCATTGATGCATGAAAATTGTGAAAGGAGTTTCTCCAGCAGATCTGTCTCTGCTTTGACGCTTTTCTTTAGGGACAGAGAAATACTCAAGCAAGTTCAGACCAAGAAATGAAAAAGTCTACAGATCCACACTGACCAACATAAGCTCCGCTGCATCGTAGAAGCAAAAAATCCTTACAGAGAGAATGTGTACTTCTGACTGATGGCAGGAATATTTACACTCCAACTTCATATTAGGTAAGAACTTTGGAAAATAGTCTCTGATTAACAGAGCCTGTGATTAATGAAGTCAAACTTGATTGTATTAGTCGCACATATTGATAGCCTATATCTTGGGGCAGAAAGAATTACAGCATTGTTATCAATACTGAAGATTTTCTTCACACACTCCTGCCCCAAAAGAAAAAAATACAATATGCAAACCAAAAATTAGTTTGTTCTTTTTTTGTAAGTCCCTCATTCCAGAAATTCATTGACTATCACTGCCAAGTAAACTCAAGAAACAGCTTGTTATAGAGTTCTTTTTGATTAAAAAGCCACTGCCACACATTTCCAATCTTTTTTTTTTTTTTTTTGAGCTTAAAATATTTCTTTTTGAAATTACCCCACTTCTATTGAGTATTTCTATGTGAAATGTCTGTTTCTTTTCTATATTACTCTTAAAAAAGAGTCTTTGGGGTGTTTTTTTCTGCAATGAACAGACTTATATACTACCATAAAAGGCTTTTCATGATCCATAACAAAAATTTTTCACAAGAATAATTGTTATCTTTCCCAGAATAATACAATTCTCAATGCCAGGGTTCTTTTGGCTTATTTTCATCTGTAATATTTTTAGTCATGAAAATAGCACTACTTCCAGCAGTATTCGTACCAGATAGAAAACCTCAGTGGTGCAGCTAATAAAGATTTGTGTTGTATTACCTATAACCCAGAAAAGTTGACAGGATTTACAGTATTCTTTGACAGACTGAAAGGGCATGAGTTAGAAGATAGAATGGAAATAATGCAAGATTGCAAGAGGCAGTTTTTGGTAGTTTGTTTCCAGCTTCCTGAAAAAGGGACCTTGTATCAGTAATTCATGCATTGATACTTATCGCTGAGTTTGTCATTAGAAAAATGACATTGACCTCTGTTGTTGCGTTATTTTCACAGGTCCATTGCAACCTAAACAAAAGTCTGTGCTCTAGGTTGTTAAGTTAGAGAACCAAATTACTTCAGTAGACTTTTAAACTAATCATTAAGATATCAAAAAAAGGCTCAACGTTCACATTGGGTGCACAGAAAGCGCATTCACTGGCTGCCATGATTTTTCAATCAGATTTTTCAGGCTTAATACCTTATTTGGGCCAAATACTCAAGTCCCAATAGCTTTATTTTTCTCTCTGACATCGTAATGGATACTCATAATTGAGCAATACCTTAGTATTTACTCTTCTTTACTGGGAAGGAAGGGTAGGGAAATATAGGGTTCTGACATGCCTATTCACTTCACATATTTCTTCTGAACATGATGGCTTTCTGGATTCTCATCCAAATTACTTTATATATCAAATAGAATCACCTTATAAATATCTTCTTTGATTGAGAAGATAATGTTAAGAATCTCAAACATTTATGAATTGTAGCCTTTCTTGTGTTCATGAAGGTGAAAAAACCCCCCATTGATTCTGTGCATTTTAAAGCATTAACTGAAAACCAAGCTGGTATTTTCCTTCCTCTTCCCTAGAGCTTTTATCATTCCATAACTGCAAAATCACTACTAGTGTCTTTCTTACCAAACCCTATAAAGATGTAGAGACAAGTGTCTGGTTTGTGCAATGACAGAAGTGCCCCCTTTTCTTTTTTCCTGGTATGTTGTACAGAAAATCTCCTCATGCTTTTACAAGCATTTTAATAATACAGAAAAAATAAGTAGTGTTGTCACTGATATTCTACTCACACACACAGAGAAAAATCCATCCATTAGGCAAGCCTTTGATATTGGTGCAAACTCTGTATTGTAGATACTACAAAAACAGCTGGCCTACCCTCCCATGAGAGACAGGCCTCCCCTGTAGTGGTCTAGATCAATTTCTCCTTTGGAAATGGAAACAATTGGCAAATTTCTCCCAATTTGCCTGCCAGAACAATCCAGTAATTTAAGAATCTAAGTCTTCATGTAAGAAATCTTTGCTGCTTTTCAATGAAGAGCAGATGGAATAAGCTGTGCGCAGGTGGGACACTGAAACATATATGACTGCAATTAGCTAAGGGCTGGTGACTGTGGCCACAAAGGCAGGTAAAAATGTACCTGGTATTATCCCTGTCCCACTACTGAAGGAATAGTTGCAAACCACTTGCAAAGGGTTTCGTTGATGGCTTGTTTCTGCTGAACATGTGTAATAAAGCATTCTTTCCCCCTGACTCCCAAAGGGGATTCTAGGCCAGTGGATATAAAAAAATAAGACAGAGAAAAATAAATATTTAAAGTCTTCCTATTATAATCCATTTTTTTTACCAAAATCAAAATGTATTTAAGTAGTTTATTTCTTTAGTGCTGGTAGTCCCTCTCTGCTATTTCTTGGTGTGACAGTAAAGTATATAATAAATCACAGTGAAATTTAAATTATCAGGGTTACCAGTCACACAGTTGAGATGCTGTATGAGCTGCGAGAGACAGATCACAGAGCTCAGAGCTTGTTTTAGACCCTGTGCAGAACAATGTTGATACCACTGCATCATGTTGCTTATTTGTATTATTGAGATTCCTTATGCCAATGTAAAAGCTAGAAACTTATTTATAACCTATAAAAATAACAACTAAGCTTCTGCAGAATTAGACAGTAACCTCAAAAAACCATAGAGGTTGCCGAAGGCACACAACAAAAGTTAAAGTCCAGCATTTTCTTAATTAAAGCTGGGTTAGATTATTAGCTACTCCAAAATACAAAGATAGATAGTTGTGAGGATACACTTTTTGATAGTGAAGGCATAACGCTATAGTATTTTACAGCATATATTTTTTTTCCTTCTTTTCTTCCCTCAGTTTTTGCTAAACTCCACTAGGTGCTTATGCACAGAAATAGCAGGGAAAATATTTCACAGATTAGAGTACCTAATGATATTTTTATTTTCTTATTTCTCTTCTGAATGAGAAATTACCTAGATCACATAAGTCAGCACTGGTGGCAGCCACATCACCGAGATGTGATTTCCTACCTGGAATTCTTCTCTGTGACTTAATCACACCAATGCCAATTTTGGTTTTCAGCAACAGTAAAACTTACAATATTCAGATAGCTGACTGCCATTCCTAGGTACTTCTAGAAATTTAAAGTTAGATGGGGCTGGAGGATAAAGGGAGCTATAAATAGGAAAAATAACCCTTGTTCTGTCAGGAATCCTAAAAATTCCTTATTCATCTTAGTAGGCTCTACTTGCTGCTTACTATGAAAGGAGTAATCAGTTATCAGGGCAGTGGCATCACTAAGTCACAGATATAAATCATCAAGCAAATGTTTTCTGTCTTTGTTGCTAGAATTGCTTTTCACTATTACATATAAACAGAAAGAGGTATATAAAGAGTGATCACTTACTACTTGAAGTAAAGAAAGATACCCAAATCCTACATTATCAAAGTTTACTTTCACGTTTTTCCATCGGGCACTTTGATTGTTTTTTATGAGTTCCTCGCACTGACTAAAATTGTTGATTTGGTCGACTTCAAACCTTTCATCAGTTGTGGTGTTAACACAGTAGTAGAACTTCCCAGCAAACAGATTTACTCCCATGATGCTGAAAATTAGCCAGAATATAAGACAAACGAGAAGCACGTTCATGATGGATGGAATTGCTCCTAAAAGGGCATTCACAACCACCTAATACACAAATACAGGGGGAAAAAGAAAAGAGTGTAAGAAAGAATATTTACAGCAACAGTTTTGTATACTGTTTTACCAATGCTTAATAAATTCTTATTCAGAGACTAATGCTATAAATATTAAAGCAGTACATTAATACCTTAATACATTAGTATCACACTGTTCTTTTAAATACATAACATTAGTACATGTAATGAAAGGAAAACAAGTGAAAAAAAATAAAATAATTAAAAGAAAAACAAAAGAGAAGACCTGGTGGTAGTAAGATGAAGCCTGACACTGATTTGTTCTATGTAAAACACCCCAAACATGTTAAATATAAATACAGACATAATAAAATTTGAAAATGCATCAAATTATAGTTCAAAAATGCTTAAAGAAAAATGGCAACCTGTAGATTTGATCAACATAGCTTTGAAATTTAAGCTGAAAACTTAAATGCCATGAATCTAGAAACTAAGCTCTACATTAAAAGGATTATGCAGGAATTAAATACATATCTTTATTGCCTTATCATTCCATGCAAGAGTATAACAAAGATTAATTTCTTTGTATAGAAAAGCAAGACAGTTTTGCAGTATGTGTCTATTTGAATCAACATAATTATTTCAAGCTCCAGTCTTATTGTTCCATGTATTCAGTTTTAATCAGTAATACCCTTCATTTATCTAAAGAAGGACATATATCAAGGATGTAGTTAGGGTGTTTGAGATTGCATTTTACATTACTTTTGACCACTTGCCTTCTAAGCCCCCAGTGATTACTTATGTAGATAAAACCTGTATTTTTTTCTGATATATACAGTAATTAATCACATGTGTCTGTCAGAGCTATCAAAGTTTGTGTGATTTTTTTTTTTTTTGGCTAATATTTGAGCAATCATTTTTCCTTAAGTATCCAGTACCAGATCTCATTTTACAAGTTACATTTTATTTTAAATGTTACTTTTTTTCCCTTTAAAACTTTTAGGACCTTGTAGGAAGGTAAACCAAATATTCTGATTCTTAGTAATCCAATTCCTGCAGTAAGACAGGCAAGGATTGGCATGGATACTTGGGGTGTATGAAGGCATTTTAGTTCATTTTTGTCCCCTGATTTCTGCAACATAGAGGGATCTTCCCACTACTAACATAATTCTGAGCAATCTCAGAGCTGCTCAATCTTACTACCTGTATTTCATAGCCTCCTGAAGGCCTTTGGAAGCAGAGTATTGTGGTTGTGTTATGCATCACTCAGCAACCTCCTCCTCCCAAATGTTATGGCCACGAATTGGGACCTGTTTAGAGATCTTGGGTAGAAATGTTATTTTCAGGGAACATTTTCTTCTCATTTTAAGGGCCTCCTTCCTTGCCAGAGAGTAGAAATGGGACCTTTCTGTAACTGAGAATAACCGTTAATTTTTATAAAACTATGATTTTTTTAGAATCTAGCCTTTCTTGGCAGTTTCTGGTTCTGATGATAACTTTATAGGAAGCATGCTTGCTTCTTGAGATTTCTGTTATAAAAAATTTGAAGTATTTGGGTGATGTATGCATAAGCTAGCCATTTTAAGAAGTATTTAAAAAGACTAACAAGGTCCCGGTAATATTTTGAACATAAGAAACCATTTTCAAAGGAGTGAGGGAAATGTGTTTTTTTTTAATATCCTGTTGGGAGAAGAAATCTGTTGCTACTTAGCTTGATGGAACTGAGAACAACATAAAATTAGGAATGCAATGATTTTGGAATTTATTCCAAGTCTGACCTGATCTATGACACTGTATTATGCTATTGCGGCTTTGAAATTCTAGGCCAGCTAGAGCTTGTCTTATGTTTTCCTATTTTTTTTTCTTTTTTTCTTCACCTATAAGCATGTTCTGGATGTGTTACACTGATGGAATTCCTTTTTTAAATCTTGGTGAGAAACCTGAAAATAGAGATGTCAAGAAAGAAAGATAGGGATTTAGTCCTGCAACGTAAATACATTAAAGTTACCTGTGCTCACAGGAAGAATGGCTTTGTATGAATTAAGCGCCTGTAGCAGTTACCTTTTTAACAACCCTGAGATCCACTGGGCTGCAGCACAGATCCAGAACAGGCAGCAGAATACTAACAGCTACAGTAATTGTTACAACAATTATGAATTGATAATAGTCTTAGAAAGAAAGATATCTACAAAATGCCATCAGTGTATCTCGCATCTTTAGATGATCAGGTAATGCAGCCTCCCTACTGAGACTGCCAAAAGGTCAGCCACATTTTATTGAATAAAAAGTGAACAGCTTCCAGCAACTGTTCCAACAGTGGTTCCAACAACTTATTTCATATAGGTCACTGAAAATCCATCAAATGGTAACAATTTTTGGTCACTACTGACCTGGCCTGGATGCGAACTGGTGACCTAGAGATGAAAGGCTCTGTATCCTATTACCAACCCCTTGAGCTATCCAGTCCCCCTGGAAGGTTTTTTAAGAAAAGAAGAAAAGAAAATTAAAACTTTTAGAAGTCGTTTTTGTTTCTGTTTTGTTTCTGTTTTTTTGGGTTTTGTTGGTTTTGTTTTTTTTTTTCTCTACCAGCGCTGAGTCTTTGCCCTATCATGTTTAAAACATAAAACCGCATTTTCACATGCTGGTCAGATGTTCAGCTGACTGTAAAGTCCACCTTAGGAAGAAGTATTTTAATTTCTTCAGTACATACAGTTGGAGGTAATTGCTTAATCAGTGTTGTTTTCCCACTTAGTTTTTTGTTGTTTGATTTGGGAATAGCTGAGGTATATCAGGTATAACCAGGACAGGACATTAGCTTGCATAATATATATCCAAGATAGCACCCATACATACACACACGACATCTACACACATAAGTTCACACACATAAGTTACAGGAAATGGGCAGAAAAAAGTGAGAACCAGTTGAAAAGTGAACTGAATGCAGAAAAGAGATCTATTAGCATTTCTTAATTAAAATTTAGTTAAAAATTTAGCAAATAAAATTTGTCAATCTCATCTTGTAGTAAAGAGTCTGTAGTGGGTAAAACAATGATGGCAGCTACAGCTCTTCTTGTTCTTCAAATCTAAATCAGATGTGTGTGATTCTAAACATATTTTTTTATTTTAAAAGGGGCTGTTCTGTTAGTCCTATTTCCTGTTATTCCTTGATACAGAATATAGTGCCAATAACTGGAAAAAGATGTTTGCAGAGTTGCTTGCT
This sequence comes from Lathamus discolor, assembly GCF_037157495.1. Taxonomy (NCBI): domain Eukaryota; kingdom Metazoa; phylum Chordata; class Aves; order Psittaciformes; family Psittacidae; genus Lathamus; species Lathamus discolor. Next base: position 90,411,404 of record NC_088886.1, on the reverse strand, counting down.
TCTTTGTTTAAATTACCTATGCATTTCCTCAAAGCTGGGATGCTGTTGGTCAGGCTGACTCTGGTGATCAAGCTGCAAAAGCCCAAGCTGATTCTGCATGTTCACCTTCTTATACCTTCAGGTAGGTGGAACTGCATTAAGTGCAAGTGAAAAGCAACACCTGACACCTACAAAGACAAATGTGCCCTAGACTATTATACATCTCAGTTGATATCTACTGGAAAAAAAAAATCATTGTGTGAAATCATGTCTCTTCTAGAAGAAAGCAGTATTTCATATACACAGAAGTGTAAACAATCTGTAATAAAAGAGGCCTAATTCTCACAAGCAGAGGTTTTTTAACTGTGTAGGAGATAGGTTTGAACTTGTGCAACACAGAATTATAGCTGTTAAAATCAAGTCAAGATTTCTGCTGATATTTTACTCCAAGCATGATGGTTTATACGTAAGTATACACCTGCATGAACAAACCGCCATATTTTTCCCTTTTAAAACCCAGCATCTACCATCTGAAAATCAAACATTCGATAATGCCTTTTCATCCTAAAATATTTTTAACAAGTTATAAAGTTGACTGGCACCTGAATGGCAAAATGGAGATTTCATCTGAATTTATACTGTTTTATAATGTCCCAAGGTGGCAGGGACTCAGTGTGACAAAAGTGGTTGAGACAGTCCCTTTGTTGTGACTAAATAATAACAAAAATGCTGTAATAATGGCTTCCTGTTCTCCTGGGCACTACAAAACTACAAAAAAAATGCCTTTCTCTGAAGTTAGAGATGCCAGTTCTACAAATTTAACGCAGCAAAAAGTCAGTGGGATCAGATGAAATGGGTATGGAGCTTAAATTAGCAGTTGGAAATGACCCGTGGGCCAGCAAACAGAATTCAAACGCTGCTCAGTGCAGAGGATTAAGACATATCCTCAGTGGAGGCTTTGTGATCTTTGCCACAGTCACTTTATGTGAGGTTTGGAGGTGCCCAGGATGATGCAGTACAGGAAAAATATTCCCACACAAGATACCCTGTCTCATCTGAGTGTCTCCATGGAGTTTGGTGGAAGAGGGATGACACGGATACATAAGGATTGAAAGCTCTTTATCTTTGAAGGGATAAAGTATATGTACATTACCACAGCAGTAATGTAGATGGGAACTTTTATTCGAAGGTAATAAAGAAAATTTATCACATGATGAGGACAGAGTTGGGAAGGGAGAAAGGAAGAGGAAGAAGAAAGAGAGATTGCGATGATTTTCTTACTTGCTAACAAGACACCTCAAAACTACATATTTTCTCATTCTGTAGCTTGGAATGGGTACACTGGGAAGCAGCATGCTGCATATGCTTAATGATGAGCTATGAACTGGCTCTAGAGACAAGAGAGGATGAGAATTATATATTTCCATGAGAGAAAGTACAACCTACTTGACATGATCCAAATAGTGGTTCTAGGGAGGAACTATGGTGAATCTCAAAATGTACAATCGCTCAAGGTATTCAAACCTTTTAATTTTAAATGATTTACTTCTATTTTATCTTAATGGGCTTCCTATGAAAAACTCTCAGAACTTTGTCCCACAAAAGGTTGTACACCATATTTTGATGAATGTTGTGAGCTGTAATCTACTAATTATGTTCTACTATTCCAGTATTTACCTCACTGTAAAAAAACCCACAACCCAACAAAACCAAAAAAACCAAACCTCAAATCAGAATCAAATAACCCCCCCAAAAAAAAACCTTCAAAAAGAAACAACACAAACTTCCCTAAACCCTCTTATAACAAATAAGAATTTCCCATAACCCAACTTGTGTCCAATGCCTCTCATTATAACTTTGCACATCTGAGAAGATGCCTGGCTTTGTTTTCTATACTCCAACCAAAATTAGTGGCATCTTGTGGAATTTGTCTTTAGGAAGTCCATAGTGAAAGAACACCTTTGCTACACAGTCTGCCTTAATGCCATATACTTTTAACTACATGACCTACAATTATGTAAGCCCAGAATTCAGTAAAATTTAGAAAAATATTTAGAAATTATAGAAGCAAGGGAAAAAATACAACTGTAGTCTTTTCCTAGCAAACTAATGCTTACTCTTAATTCAGGATCACTGCATAACAGTAAAAGTATGTAAAAGTAGATTATGATAGTGAGACAAGAATATTATTTAAATCAAGAAAAAAAGCACAAAAATTTGTCTCATAAAAGAAATGAGTGCATTTTGTCAGTGTTAGAACTGGCATGAGAAGCACCTCGTGTGAAACAATCGAAAAAATGTGCCTATTTCTGACAAGATTTTTTACAACATTTTTGATTTTTGAGTAAAATGAAGACTGCATTGGAAATTCGGGGTGAAGATTATTACAAAACTATCATTTAAAGTGGTAAGTGTAAGGAAAAAATTGGATTTACGTGAGTGTATACAAAGAAAAGACAGGCGGAAAGAATCAGAGACATCTGAGAAGGATGTGCAACTAAATCTTAATCTTAACAGTAATGAAGAAATAAAGTTGAAGCAAGAGATGAAAGATCTCAGAGGAAAAGAAAATCACTCCCTTAACAAGCCAATTGCAGCCTTTCCTACTTTTCCTTAATTGTTACTGTGTAAGTGCAGCTGACTGAAGAACGCTTTTGTTAGTGAATTTTAACTCCAAAGAAGGCAAACTCCTTTCTCACTTAACACACAAACTATTTGTATAACACTTTGTGCTGGAAAAAATTCATGTCATTGGGTAGGATTTTGCATCTTGGAAGGATAGAACTGTTAGGGAGGTTCAACCAGATGGTCTCAGGAGGTCCCTTGAAACCTCAATGATTCTGCACTTCTGTCCTACCTTTTAAAAAAATTAACTTTGTCGAAGTAGGAACAGAAGCATTTCTTATTCACATAACAGCCTATTAAAAGTAAGCTACACTGTTGAATTAACAAAACACTGGAGTTCCCAGGGCTACTTTCATTCTGTTTCTCATCAGAAATCAAGTATATTACAAAATATTTTTGAAGACAACATAGAAAAAAAGACATTATTTAACATACTTTATGATGAAATACAGTAAGTATCTGCCAGGCAATAGATCACATGGCTGCATTTGTTTGAGAAGACCTGATAAATATAGTAAATGCAAACAAGCATGAAAATAGAATAATTGGTTAATGTGGAACAATATCTTTGAATTTCACCAGATGCAGTGAAAAAAAATTTTTTGTTGTCCTTCCTGTTGCACAAATGAGATGTTATTGACCTTTATGTATTCTTTAACAACTTTTAATTACAATGTAAAATACAGTATGTATCTCGTTCAAACTTAATTAAATTTTGATCCTAAAAGTAAGGATTTTCTTCAAGAAAACAAACAAATCAGAACAAAAATCATCCGTTTCAATTATGTAAGAAATTCCTTCAAAAATTCTCTTCTAATTATAGGATTACAGTCTAAGAAAAATCTCAAAATACTAAAATATTTCCTGTAGTATTTATGAACATCTTCTTACATTTACAAAAGTTTGTAATTTTTTAGCTGCTTTTCAGGAGACGTAACAACTAGCTTCCAACACAGGCCAAAGAAGACTGAATTCAGATTCCAAGAAAAGATTATATTACTTACACAATACCTTGTGCTATCTATATACACTTGGAGTGATTTATTTAATGTAATATATAGGGGTATAAAAATTATGCAAAAGTTGATATTGGAATTATATAAATATCTGTAGTTGTGACTATTCAGATCATAGCACTCTGGTGTGTGCTTAACGTATTACAAGCAATGTTCAAAACTTTCTATGGGATATTTCTGAATGTATGTAGCTACAAACTGAGTAACAGAGTAAAGTACAGCTCTTTCCAAAACAATGTAAAAGGCAGATTCAAATTTTAAAAGAAAGCCATTTTTTTATCCCAGTTAAAAAAACATCTAAAAATAGCTGAGCGATGTTTTCATGTTATTTCTGTAACATCAAAGGATAACTTCGAAATATTTAAAGCAATTAAGAAGTGAGTACAGGGTGAATATATATAAACTAGTTTTGCTGCTTCTGGGATTCTCAGGTGAGATTGTCTCTCCTTCTGACACTAAATAGACAATGTAGTGATTAGTATGTAGTGATTAGTCACACTGCAATCGTTAAGGGTAGAAAAGGGGGAAATACTGTACCCATAATACAGATAAGGGGAGGAACTAGTGGTCCACCCCATCCAAGCTGAAGATAGGTTATCCTATATGAAATAGAAATATATAGCCTGTTATTAGTTGTGAATCTGTAATGACAGACACTTGATGTCATGTTTTATAAATCAATCACATGAATATTTCCTACTAATGAAGTTTGGAATACTCATTATTGCTTTCCTGGTAAAGGAATCTGAGGAATAGCCTTTGAATTTTAGAGGACATCAAATACTCTAATTTAGTTTTGCAAGTCATGAAATTGGACTGGAAATTTGAAATACAGTAGATGTTTAAAGCCATCAGCCAGAAATATGCATAAGGCATGCAAAACTGAAAGTGCAAGTGTATATTTCAGATTGTTTGCTGCCTTCTACTATTTCTCTAATAAATAAATCAAGCACGGCATGACATGCTTTATTTGTGAAATTAGACACAAATGCATGCTTTATTGTCACTTAATTCTCTAACTCAGCAAAGCAATGTATACTTAGTATTCTACATTTACAGGTAGCATACCAATTCAGAACTAGCGCAAAAGCATTATATTGCAAGTACTAAAAAGCTAAACAAAAAGCAATGGGTATATTCAAATCTCAGATTGCAGATACCTCTGCTTAGAATGTACACTAGTTGAGATGAGAATATAAACCCTAAGACAGAAATTTAAATCAAATTAAAGCAATTCTTTACTTTCCTTCCAGTATCTGAGTGGAGTTGTTTTTGAGGTTCACTATAGAAAGTATTAAAATTTCTCAGAATTCAGTTTATTAGCAGGTATTTTAAATACCTTTAATATGTCAAAATTAACTTCTGTGCTCAAAGAATGCACAAACTATAGACCATTTGTACCCTGTGTTGGTGCAAGTGATTTATATATCTTATATTCACTTTGGAAAGAGAATTTATCCCATTTATGAAACAGTTGTAACTACAGAGTAAAACAGTAGACTTGTAGGAATATAACTTAAGAAGTGAAGTATTCATATTTAGGGATAATAGAATAGTTATCAGTATTTACTATGTAATATGCTGTACTCTTTCAATTCACCAGAATGATAAACTTATTTAAGAAAAAGGTTGATTTAAAGTAGCTGAGAATTTAGCAGATTGTTTTACAAAATGCATATGATCGCTTATATTTTCAAGGCAAAATTTTAACGTGGAAGTAAACATTAAAATTATAAATACATGGTGAATAAAAACTCAGCTTGTTTTATCACAGCTCAGTGTAGGTATAGGCAATATAAGAAAGAAAAGAGGGTTGATTTATTATTACTTTTTAATGGCAGGTAAAAGAATCTGGTTTTATGGATTTTTATGAAATGAGCTCAGTTTCTGAGAAGACTGTAATTTGACTATAACCTTATCATGAGCTGGTCAATTATTTATAATTTGAATCTTTTTACTGTTTGTGAGTCATTCATAAAGTAATGTTACTATCTGGCAATGAGCTGTTGTGAATACTTGCCAAGTGCTTTGGAACAACACTTTTTCATAAGTGCATGTAACTAATAGTAAAGATAAGGCCTATACAGTTGGCCAGTCAAATTTTCTAAGTGACTGGAATCAAGCACTTTATCGATTAACATTAATATTGGAGAACAGAGCTGAAATTGGTTTTTCTTTTCCAGGCTTGTCTGTGATTCCTACACAGTAAGTTGCTTATGAATTATTCATGTTGTATATCTGAATTTCTACCATATGATTGGGCTTCTGGCATAATTTCGTAGTTATTTAGTATGAAATAAAGGAAAGCAGTAAATAGATTTTGAACTACAGGTACTTTTCTTTGAGCATAAATATTCTAAATCTTTTAAGTAAGTAAGTGGAAAATTTACTAAGGCAATCATGTAAGGATACAGAAAAATGGAATAAAACAATTGGCAGTCAATTTTGACATTATCTTTCTGTAAATTATATATATATATATATATATATATGTATATTCTCAGTGTCATCTAAAAAGCATTTCTTGTCCCTGTGTCTGGGGCTCCAGTCTGGTCTGAGAGCCCTCCTGCAACTGAGCAGAACATTATTAAAAAAGGAAAGCCAACAGCAATTTCCTGACATTCTTTTTCAGAGAACCACATTTACCTGAATGTTCATGAACAGTAAGTATAAAGTGGCTAAATCAAGTAGTCATACCAAAATTAAATGAAAGTTTGTACATACTGTAGTACTTGACCAGCTCTTACCCTGCTGAATATCAATTAATGAATTTCAAATTATGAGAAAGCTATTAAAAGTCAATTTGCATATGAAATTGAAATTATTATCTAGCAATAATTTTATTAATATCTAGTAATAATTAGCAATATTTTTCCGGATGCATTCTGAAGTAGAGATATACAGCTTGATGAATACTATTTAAGGCCTCAATTTCACTTGATTAAGCTCAGATTTGTATCTAAATATTGTTGAGATGATATATTCCAGGCTATTCCACTGGTATACAATTGATCTGAAATTCATCAGTGCATTGTTTCCTCTTATATTTCCATGAAGTAGCAAAAAAGCATTCTCTTGAAACATATTTCAATAACATGCATATAGAGTTAGTTTGTATTCAGTGGCTTTAAGGAACAGAAGGTATAAACAAATGAAAAAATAAGTTAAAATGCTTTCTTGAGTGAAATGAATAATAAGCAGGGCCGCTAAATTACTCAGAATAAGTAAGAATAACCTTATATACATTGTATTGAATGTTAAATGGAGATCTGTTGAAATAAGAAAAGCGTTTACCTTACAAAATGAAGAATTTAATAGAGAAATCAAGTAACTTAATCTGTTTTTAAAGTCAGCCAAACTCAGAAATAGATTTAAACCACTAAGAAGTATAAATGTATCTCTGGTATCATCTGGTAAAACTCAGCTGGGTTTGACCCAGGGCGGTTCTCAAATGCAAAGAAAAATGAAGGATTTCCACTGGTAACAGAAAATATCTTTATTAACTAATGCTAAATTAGATTCCTATATCAATATTGTGATATGTTTATCAGTAAAATATTACTAAAATCTTGTTACATTTTATTCATTAGTAAGAGTCTGTTAAGAGAGTTCATAGTTGGTAATTTCAATGCCTGAGATTGGCTAGAACACTCCTGAGATTGGCTAGAAAGTAAAGTAACCTTAATGAATATAACTTCTATGTGATACTGCATATGGATTTAGGTGAATTGATGAAGCTTTTTGCTTATCTGTTAGTAAAAGATATGCAATAGATAAAAAGTGCAGCCTTTCTGCATGGACTTGTCATTCCTTATTCTGCATGCATGTATTCTTTCTATGCATGCATAGTTTCAGATTCTTTCATGTTGTCTTACCCTCATGCCTTCAAATCGTGACAAAGCTCTTAGAGGTCTCAAAGCTCTTAGTGTCCTAAGGGACTTAATGGCACCAAGTTCAGAGTAACCCAATGCATTTGCTGTTAAGCTAACCAAAGAGACCTATATGAAAACAGGAAAGTAAAAATTATTATACTGTACATACTACTTTACATACCATAGATGTGAGATATAAACTTCTTTAGAAGAATCTAATTTTGGACCACTTTCTTCAGGAATAGGAAGTCTTTTAAATAAAAAAAAAAAAAAAAAAGTAATATGAAAGAAGAGCAGAAAGGTAAACAAGCAAACAAAAGTGTCATAAGGCAACAATTTCTGTAAAAATTAATACTTCTGATTTTTTTATTTTGCTGGTGATTTGAGGGCATTTAAAAACACAGAAAGCAAATTACATTAATCTCTCCTTTTTACTAATTTAGGTATTGCTCTCACTTTTTGTTTTACAATGATGTTGGGATCACTAATTATATAGCTGGTAATGAGCATTGGATTGCCCACAACTGAAATGGAAAAGATTGAGGCCTGTTCTGAATTAACAGATGGGTCACAGAGCAACATTGCTCCTTCAGAAATTGGTAGAAAGGACTAATTTATCTATATTAAGTTACCCTAATACTTTTGCCTGACTGTTGAGTTTATATGCTCTACAGGCTGACATTAACCTTGGTTATGCTGTTTCTTAAAGACTTTACAAGAACACAGTTACACAGGTGGCAGAACTCCACAGGTCTTTATATATTTTATGGCCCCACATTACCTTAGTGCAAATACCATATTCTCTACATTTGCATAGACACTATGGTTATACAGCAAGTAATTAAAAAAAAAAATCAGCTAAAAAAAATACAAAAGTCACATCTAGGAAGCATACTACATACATCGACAATCAGGAAGTCCAGCCAGCACCAGGCATTAGTAAAGTATGTTTGATAGCCATAGGCCACCCACTTCAGCAGCATCTCCAGAATGAAGATATAAGTAAACACCTTGTCAGCATATTCCAGCATGGTCTTGATAGTTTTACGCTGTTCAATATATATGTCTTCAAAAGCCTGTAAATGAAAACATTCAAAGATATTTATTATTCCCTTTTTCTACTGCACATATTTCAGGTTGCAACAAAAAAAACCAACCAAACAAAAAAACAAACAAACAAAAATAAATCAGTCTTTCTTCAAGAAAAAGCATGAGTGTCACTTTTATCTGATGTGGGTTTTTTCTGTTAACTCAGTATATACCTGTTTTTCCCTGACAGAACTATGTTTTCCAGCTTGCAGGAAGAAGAAGTGGATATTGCAGAGCAACCACTACCCTGATCAGAGATTTTTATTTATGTAATTGTTGCTGATTATGAATTATTTTTCTCAAGATCATTTTCAGTACTTACAAACAGCACTGATTCTGCAGAGTGGTATGCCTAAACTCAATTCTACAGAGATCATTTGGTTTGTATATAGGTAAATCTCATTTAAAGATCCAGGGTCATAGCTTTAAAATTTTCAGGACAATGTAAATGTAAATACAATTGACCATTCATTTTTTTAAGTCCTGCTGCTTTTTGGGATTTTTAAGATATAAATCATAAAAGAGTACTTTATTTCTTTAAAAAAATATTTATTTATCTAACTCAAATACTTGCTTCACTGTATTATCCACAATTAATGAGATACATAAAATTTCTGAGCCCTTTGCAATGTTATTTACCCTTTTTGTGTGATTTCAATTTTGTACATTTGAAAAAACATATAGCTTCTGTGTTTCAGAGATTCTTCCTGTCCTCCAAGAAATTTTTCCTTTAATTTCTTGTAAATTTTAATTATGCTATTATTTCTTATGGAGAATGATAGAACTGGAATGGTCTGCTTTCTTGCAAAGATTTGTATATATGTTGTTCCTAACATTTGTTTTCACCCAGCCTGGTTTTGAATCACTTTACATCTGTCAGTTCAAATAATTAGTGCTTGTCTACCAGTCATCAAATCAACATTTGTGTGTCAGTAATTTTGGATACTTCGTTCAGTCACTATAGTATTTGACGCTCCTCCTAATCACCAACAACTTTAGCTCACAAAACTGGGAAGAGCCCACACAGAGGCTAAGCTAGCAGTACTCCTGGCAGCTATGCGTGTGTCTGCCAACTCCCTGAAGGCCCTAGGGCAAGGGTTTGCAAGCAGCCTGCAATGCCCTTGTGTCTGCCAGATTTCCTGGCTGTAAGGACAGTGAGAATTGCCTGGACTGTGGCCTTGGGGTAAACACTGGGATACAATACTTGCAGGTCCAAACAGACCTTTTCACTACCACAAAGAAGAATGAAGTCAAAACAGGGTCTCACATCTCCAGAGGCTTGGAGTAATTAATCTCTGGTCTCTGCAACATTTTCACAAAATAAATATTCTGTGGATGACATACATCTTAGGTTCATACGCTTGAGATGTGAACGCTGTGGGATCTCATCTCAACATTCTTTTAAATACAATGATGGAAATTCACCTATATCAGATCTCTTGCCAGTACTTTTCTCTCATTTAAATTCTTGTCACTAAAGGTTTTCTCCACTCGGTAGCATCAATCAAAATTCAATAGTGTAGATATGAGTCTTTTGTTATTTCAAGGGCTTTAGATCACACTGAAGGTGTCACACGGCTTTGAGTAAAAGTTGCTTATTTGATGATTGTGTTGATATTAGACCAAACAAAAGCAGAATGATTCTTAAAGATTTAACCGAAACTAATGATATATAAAATCATGAACTGCTAACCACTACAGTATTTTAAAGGGTTGGAAATGGTCTAAAGAGTTTGGAATAGAATTTTGCAACACAATTTTTTTTTTATGATGCAGGAACTTGAGTAATTTACCAAAGGGTTATTGCTAGATGCTAGATATACTCTACACTATCTCAGGGCAAGTAGTTTGCTTAAGAAACTTCAGCTTGGTATGTATCCAGGCTCACACTTTTTTACAGTTCAATTTCCTTACTCTTTATTTGCATTTGTGAAATAACAAATTGTTGATAGATTTTTTTTTCTTAGAATCATAGAATTATAGAATAGTTAGGGTTGGAAAGGACCTCAAGATCATCTAGTTCCACCCCCCCTGCCATTGGCAGGGATACCTCACTCTAAACCATCCCACACAAGGCTTCATCCAACCTGGACTTGAACACCACCAGGGATGGAGCACTCACAACCTCCCTGGGCAACCGATTCCAGTGTCTCACCACCCTAACAGGAAAGAATTTCCACCTTATATTCTTTTATGATTACAGATTTATACTATGGTTGGATTTTTATTTTTTTTTTATTCTGCCCTCACATACTTGTTAGAGCAAATTAATGTTTTTACAGATATACCTTTAGTCTACATGAATATGAATCAGTAGAAGCTGAATTGGAAGCATAAATAATAAACTCCTATTCTTAGAACAGAATAATTCTAAACACACAGTCTTAATCTTAGTGTTCTAGCACATAATATTTATAAGCCAGCTCTGGCTCTTGCAAGGTATTGTGAGCTGTTTATACCATTACAGTTACTTCCAAACCCTTCTTTTTTCATTAGTGACAGTACTTTCCCTTGAGTTGAACCAGTAACAGGGGAGCAAACTAAAAAAACAAAGTTAAATATATTCTCTTCTTCACATGTTGTCCCTCACCCTGCTTCAGATATATCACCATCACTTTCAGCAACAGAGTTAAGCTCTCTGTAACCTATTTTGTCTATACTTTTTTCAACATGTTGTTGAGAAGATACTTTTTTTCTACCGTTCTTTCAAAAGCCTGACTAAAATTCAGCTCTGTCACTTGAAGACATGGAATTGTGTGTTCTTTCTGGTGGAGAAAAAAAAGTTCAATGTTTGATGAGCCAACTTTTAAGAACTTTACTGACATCATTATGACTGTTCATGTTTTACTTACCAGAGCTCCACTACTGAGGAGAATCATAAACACAATGAAGGTCTCAAACCAGTTGTGTTCAACAATCCTGAAGCAGGTTTTTCTAAGGTTCCACCACTGCTTTCCTCTCCCTTCTTCTATACTTACTTGACAGCACTTGAACCTTCGTACACAGCCTTTACAACAGTGTATATATATTGAGGGAGGAAAAAAAGATTTTGTTTGATTGCATTAAATTTGGTCATGCATTCTGTTAATGATACAATGCTACCTTTCCAGAAGCTGTGCTATTTAGTAAAAACCCAATAGATTTTCACATAGATGACTTTTTCTCCAAAGAAAAAATATACCCACCCCCAAAAAAAGAACCAATAAAAAAACCCCCAAACCAAACCAAAACCCTCCAAATCTCAAAACACTAAGAAAATTGGAGTTTACAGTTCTATGAGAAAGTGAGAAGAAAGTTTTTATTTTATCAAGACCTAAGTGCCCAGTACAGAACACACAAAAACGGTAAAAATCCATGGAACATAAAGTTAAATCACAAAATACTAAGTATCAGTAAAAGTATACAAACTCATCCAAATGTGTACTAGGTTTATATTGTAAGATATGGGCAAGTGTTACTAAATTGTACTTTCTTTTGGGGGGGGTACTAAATTCAGACAATGTTTTATTATACAAAAAAAAATCTAACCCTCCAAGTCCTGAGCTTTTCAGTACCAGCAAATTCTCTAATTTGTGCCCTTAATTTATTTATGCTTTTATGATTTAGCTCCTGACTTGATTTTTGACAGTAACATTTATTTTCCAAATGTTAAATCTAACTTCTGCTTACAGATACCAAAAATAGCATTTGTATCCTTACACCATTTTTTAATACCCATTCCTTTCCCCACCTCCTTCATGTGCACACATCCATAAAGTTTCTCACAAGAAAATGCCTTTGTAAATTAAGTTTATGACCAGATTGATGTTTTATTTATTTTTGTAAAAGGGCCAATAGAAGGCATCATTAAAGATGAATGAGTCCACCAGTTGAGACTGCTCCTGCTCCAGGTGGCACACAAAGTCTTTGCCTTCTCTTTTTGCCAATTTGTAGGTGGTTCATTTAGCATTTTGGCACAAGACCATCCAGGTGCAGTTTTTATTTGCCACCCAGCAGCTTTTTCAGTACTGTATGCTTTATAAAGCACTTTGACAGATAACTATGAAGAATGGTATATAGAGAGACTGTAACTAAACTCAGAAAGTATAGTAGCTCATACTAAAATAAATCTTTCACTAATATATTTATCTTATTTAAAAATAATGATAAATTTCTGATAAAACCTTTTCTTGATAGTTTACCTGATATATAGTATAATTGTGGTACCATTATGTAGTAAATTATGGTCTAAAAGTACTACTGCTGCTAAGTTAAAAGTAATACTGCTGCATAGTTTAAAAAGTAATGAAAGAATAACTCAGTACATAAATATTGATACTTAAATAGATAATTATTCCATATTTCATTAATAAGTATTATTAGCATTTTTGTTCCAAACACCTTCTGTGAAGCAGGCCTCTGGCTCCTGGGCTTCTTCAGGTTCAGCTTCTGGTTGCTCTTCTGCAGGAAGTCCAATATCCACTGTGCTGCCTTCAGAAGAACTAGATGAATTTAACTTCTGTTAAAAAAAACCCAGAAGATAGAGAAGAAAAAAAAAGGCATGACAATTGCACCATAAATATTTTTAAGGCAAATATTTGTTGTTTTCAGAATAAGTAAATAAATCTGCCAGATTTTTTAATTGTCTAGTATTCAACATAAGTAATTTGCTGATAATCCTATATGAAATTTGTACAGTCTTTGGTTTTGCTCAATTGTATGGATCCATTAAATAAAAGGTGTCTCAATGATAGGTAAGGCTTTAAAATATATTCTTAAACCAAAAAATATTAATGATAATGCTAAGCCTGCAAAGATCTAAGATCACAACTAGCCATATTAATATATTTTGGCTAACATTTATCAGGGAAAGAAATACTAATGCTTCAGATATTATTTGGGAAATGGGAACACCACCATCTCTGAAATAGGTTGCCATGGGGAGAGGCTGTTTTGTATAGGTTTACTTTCTCGAGTAGATCTAAAGATTGCACTTTGGGGTTTTGTCAAGAACACTAGAGGGCTTATGCACACTGAACTGACAGCAATACAGAATTCAGCTAGCCTAAAATCTTATGTACTGCTAACAGTATAACAGAGGCAGTTGAAGATGAGCTATCCCACAAAGAAACTGACTTGCTACCAGAATGGAAGTTAACTAGTTTAAGGCTGAGGTTCCTGAAGTCAGAAAACTAATTTTGGTAAGTGAAAGAAAGGTAATTTTCTGATTTGAATAAAATGTCAACAAACTAAATCACTAAGGGTATAGTTGGCTTGCAAATTATGTTATCAAATAAAGTTAAATTATTTTGTCAAAAGAGCCACAGACTAAAGTTCATATAAGGGAAGATTTATAGCCTTAATATATTTTTTCTAAACAATGCACAGCTCTCAGCAAGGCTATCTATAGCCTGCTTTGGCTACAGAGTTTCACAACTAAGTGAATTTGAATGATATGGAAGAGTCCATGGATCAAACTTCTTTTTATGAGAATCTAGGTCTACAAGAGCTGACAGTTTTAAAATCTAAAAGAATTCCAGTGCCTAAAGGAGTGGCAGAGAGATGAATGACACTCTTAATGGGACCCATGTTACAGGAGGCAAACAAAAGTTTCTGGAATAAGACTGTAGCTAAGGCACTGTCCTGCTCTATCAGTTGTTACAACTACCATATGGACCACAAAGCAGCCCTTGTGGGTTAGTTGTGTTTCCCATTGCCTGGCCTCTCCTCTTGGAGACTAATTTTAAATGCTTACGCTTTTGCTCATCAAGAATTAAACCCTCCTTTTTACACTCATTTATGTACAAAAGAAGTGTTAAAATAACAAATGATCAAGAATTGCATGCACTGGGAGATGTAAAAAAATAAAAATAAAAATACTCAAAGATCAGAGAGAAATGCACAAAATATCTCAATACCTCTTTACTTTCTTCCAGGTCTGATTCACTACTAAATTCCTCTGTGTTTAGATTTTCAAAGTCAGATTCCCCAACAGCAATGGGCACTGTCACAGTGAGACTTGGGTTGTTTATGAATGACATGTAATCACTTTCGTCAATTATGTATTTTTCCACACTGCTACCTGTGCCTATGCCACTAGTTGTTCCATTCACATCTTTAATATAGTCATGGTCCTTGCTTAGTTCCACAGTTGTGTGGTTAGAAATACAGCTATTTTTGTTGTTCAAATCTTCAAGTGGTTTGATTTCATCTAAAGCTTTTTGTTTTTTAACAAAAGCTTTTTGGATGAATTCACGTGCTTTTCTTTTCACATAATCTATACCCTTCTGCATTCTCGCTACAGCAATTTGGAGATTATTCATTTCATTGTCATCATCTGTCACAGCAAGGTTGTCTGCACTAAATGAGCTCAAGAGCAAGGCCAAAAATAGGTTCAGTACCTGCAGAAAGATAAAAAAAAAGGATGCTCTAGACTTTATCCCAACAAAGAACATTTTTTTATTAAAAATTGTGATATTCGTGACATCAAAGACTGAAATCCCAATAATTCACCATAACCAAAGAAAACTGTCCTAACAATTTTTATCCTTCTTCATAAAATATTGAGCTTCTAAAATTTTGCTTAGATCCTCTTCACTATTCAGAAATACTCCTACAACTGTCAAATATCTGTAAATGTGTCTTTAAATCAACACAGTATATAAATATTTTGGTGCCAAGTCTTATAATCTAAAAATGGAGATAACAGATTTACTATTCAGCATGATTAAAAAATATAATTTATCCTATTACACGGCAGAAATTAGATTCTTTAGGTGACTAATCATATGGGATAAATAATAAAAAATCCACAGCAAATGCTTTATAAAGAGCCCATAAACTAAAAGTATTTGAAGCACAAAATATTTACAAAAAGCCAAATGACAAATTAAGAATGTAACTAAGTGCTCACTCTTAACATTTTTAGGATTTTGATATTGCAGAATACTTTGTTCTCAATCCAAAATAGCTCTTAAGCTTAACTTTTAGCATCACTTGAAACCACCTGCTTAATTGCATTGTTGAAGTAAAGCCAGTGCGCTTAGTTCCCTTCAGGACTGACCCCACTCTACTGCCAAATAATTTTTTGCTAATGCTTTGATTACATACCACAAGGTTTCCAATCACCATGACCATCATGAAGACCGTAAGGCACATGGCTTGGCCTGCAACCTCCATGCAGTCCCACATCGTCTCTATCCATTCTCCACATAGCACCCGGAATACAATCAGGAAAGAGTGAAAAAAATCCTGCATGTGCCAGCGCGGAAGCACACAGTCACTTGCGATTTTGCAGACACATTCCTTGTAGTTTTTCCCAAACAGCTGCATCCCAACCACAGCGAAAATGAACACAATGATGGCCAGCACCAGGGTCAGATTCCCGAGAGCCCCCACTGAGTTGCCAATAATCTTAATCAGCATATTTAGAGTTGGCCAAGATTTTGCCAATTTGAAAACTCGCAACTGGAAGAAAACAAAATTATTGTTAGGACAATGAGCAAGAAAGACACAAAGATGTTTTGAAGCTAATTGGTGGAAGGATATTCCTGCAAAATATGCCCTATGACTGTTCAGAGGGTATCCTCTTGTCTAAAACCATTACGGTTCAGTCAAGAAAATTCTTTGAAGTTAGAGCTTGATATCACCAAAGCATAGTTTTTACTGAAGGCCAAAGAAGCTACCAAATATATTAGACAGAATTTAAAATCTAGGGTTTATCTGTTAAAATCACCTGTGCCACTTTTCTATGGGTATCTATAGAGCAGATACATTCCTGTAATGCCAATCAGAGCACAATACACCTAGTGAGCCTGTTTCTGCACAGCAGGGTGTTTAAAGCATGTATATACAATACACTGGAAATAGGCCCAGCACACCTATTGCTATCTATTTGTCTGGATCTCTATCAATTCTCATTGAAGACAGCAAAATACCACAAGTAATAAGAACTTGTACTAATGAAAGAGATATCAGGATCAGTATCATGGCAAACATCAATCAAATATGTAAGGGAAAAAAAATAAAATTAATTGAAAAATCAGTGCAATTGATGTATATTTACCAATCTGAATGATCGAAGAACTGAAAGTCCTTCCACATCTGCAAGACCAAGCTCAACCAAGCTAAGGGTTACAATAAAACCATCAAAAATATTCCACCCTTC
The DNA here is from genome assembly GCF_037157495.1 of Lathamus discolor. Taxonomy (NCBI): domain Eukaryota; kingdom Metazoa; phylum Chordata; class Aves; order Psittaciformes; family Psittacidae; genus Lathamus; species Lathamus discolor. The sequence continues at coordinate 90,394,677 of NC_088886.1, read as the reverse complement.
CTGGAAATAATAGTAAGGATCCATTGCAATTATCTTGAGAAACATTTCTGCTGTGAAGATTCCAGTGAAGACCTGAATTCAAAATGAAGTTTGTTATTTAGCTGGGCTTGTTTTGAATTCAAGTTACATATCTGCAAGATCTTTTCCAAAACTGATATTTTAAAATAGTTCAGTGTACTGTAGTGATTTATTATGCCCACCTTCCCTTAAGAAGTGCTATACAAGCCAAGTATTTTTTCAATTAATTATATTTGATACTAAACAAATTACATAAATTTCTGTTTCATAACATTATAATCCAATTTCAACTCTATTAGGATATGAACTTTCTTGTGTACTGTACAAACAATATCCCAAATTTGATTTTCACAACATAAACCAGAATGCTTTCCAAGAAATTATATGGTACAGCATCTTTCTTGATACCCTAATTACAATATACGGCATCACGAATGAGGCCAAATCTAAGAAGACTACAGAGGGGCAGCTCCTTTGCTGGCATAACCTGCCATGATCTCATTCGGTTCAGAGATATAATTATTTATACCAGCTGGAAATCAACTGAGATACAACAATGTATGGAAGGAAAACTGAGGAACTTCCACCTGGGTGTTACCAGCAAGCTCAGTGAAGTTGACTGGCTCAATCATTTTGATTTCAGGATGGAAAGAGCATTTAAGAATGCATTTTAAACATAATATTGCTGGTAATGATTTCCCATCATGGGATGCTATGCTGAATAAAATAGGAACCATATTTAGGAGCCACCAAGGTAGTGATTCTGAGTAGCTTTGAGAGAAGTCTTAGGAGAATTTCTAGTAGGATAGGAATGTACTAAAGCCATTGCTGAAAGCCTGTTAGAGCCCTAGTCTGACAGAAATGCTTTCTTTTTTGGTTTTGATAACCCATTTTCAGGCAAGCTGAACAGAAAATGGGACAGCAAAATAGAATAATCTAACTGGGGTAATCAGGAGTTGGACAAGAAGAGTCTGACTTCCTCTACCTAGGTACACCAATGCTATGTAACCAATGTAATAATAAAACCGTCTTTAAATATATTTCAGATATAAACACTGGAGAGGAAAAGGTTACTATTTTTTAAGCTACAGGATTGGAATCACAGAGAAAGAGGTAGGAATGAATAAATAGTTTGAAACACTGACTTAGCTTGCTAATGATCAGGGCAGTGAGGCTCTCAAGGAGCTTTAAAATGGAACCACTAGAGTAAACAAACCCTGAATACCTCTATATTGCAGAAGGGGTTTATGTCTTAGGCTATGCTCCAGCTTAAGACTGGAAGAGTATGATGCTTATAGCCAGGTTCTCTTGCACTGCCTCTATAGTCAGATGTACATCAAAATTTATATGGCGTTTTCTTGGTTGGAAAACAAATCTATAAAATTCTACAATATAAGTTTTTACATTTTACTATGAAATTCAGATTTGGAGCTATTTCAAGTATTTGAAAACCAGCTATACATTTATCTATTATTGCTCCCTTTAAATCCTGTAGTTATTTGCATGATCTGAGAGATGCTTTTCCTTATTAGAAAACAAGGATTATAAAAAAATCCTATTATAAGAAATCAATTCTTAAAATAAGAGACAAAGTAGGACTGCAGCTGTAGATACTTCCATGAGATCAAAGCTGTCAGTTCAAAAGCATCAGAGCTACAAAAAATTAACTCTTGAATTTTTTAGTAATTCACCTTTTTGAATTAGAAGGAAGAAAATATAGGTGACAACATGGGGAAAAGTTATCTTACTAATTATCTGATGACAAAAAATATAAAAAATAGAAGAGAAAAAAGCACTGCAGGATATTCTTCATACTTTTACATTGAGTATATAAAGAAAACAATCCACATAGAAGTCTTTTACAGAAGAAAGTTCTAGAAAGTCTCTTAAATGGCTCTTTTAACTATTAAACCTGTACTTAGGAAATAGTGCAATAAAACCCACATTAATAACTTAAAGATTTGTATTGTATTAATTAAAAACTAACACGACATTTATTTGCATAGTGTCTTTTTCACGGAAGTAATGCAGTTCCAGGTCTACTAGTTAGACAAATTAACGTCTGTTTAAGATGGCATTTACTTAATGTAGCATTGGTGTAGGTTTTTAAATTTTTGATTTGGCTTTGTATAACACTGCAATATATTGCTTTTACAGTATCCTAAGTTACATGAGCCAGGGTTGACAGTGAAATTTCCAAAAATGTTCTGATAGGTTTAGATTGGATAATAACTATTTTTTTTTCACCAAAAGGGTGATCAGATATTGGAAGAGGCTTCCCAGGGAACTCGTGGAATCACTGTCCCTGGAAGTGTTAAGAAAGCATGTAGATGAGGCCCTTAGTGACATGGTTTAGCGGCAAACTTGGCAATCCTGGGTTAATGGTTGGACTTGATGATCTTAAAGGACTTTTCCAACCTAGCTGATTCTATGATTCTATGGTTCCTATCCTGAGGGCAATAAATGTCCAATAAATCTACTTTCTAAAGAGTGGGGAAAAAAAAAAAAAAAGCTGTTAAAACACCTTCTTTCAGTTCTTTTAAAAATATTATCTTCCAAATCGTGAACATAAAACCCCAACAGACTTACCAAATTTCCAACTGAAAGTACGTTATTGAATTCATCGGTCATTGGATAATGTTCCATAGCCATAAAGAGCGTATTTAAAACAATGCAAATTGTGATAGCCAGGTCAACAAATGGGTCCATTACAACTAAGTTGACGATATGTTTTACTTTCAACCAATGTGGACTGCAGTCCCAGATCAAGAAAATATTTGCAAATTTATACCAACATGGTGGGCATTTCTGTCTTGATTCTTCAAGTTCTGTGGGAAAAGAAAGTTCACACAGGTAACTATGTGATTGCTCTGCCACTCCTCAATCCTACATGAATTGTACCAGTCAAATTGTCAGTCTTTACTGGTACTAGTTAACTTCCTTTTTACGGGTTTTTTGAAGAGAGTCTTTAAAAATTGTTATCAAATGTGTTTATTTTGTTCAAAGCTTATCTATCAAGCAAAACTTCTTTGTATTCCAATCGCTATGCTGATCAGTATCAATTTATGCATCAATTTGTATTACGTATTTAGTTGTTCCTTGATTACACTTCAGCATGTTCCTCTCACTGTTCTAGCATGTCAGCATTTTTATTTTGAAATTTGTGGTGTTTAGGTAAAAATTTTCAATATAATTGTCATTCCTTGTTCAAGAGAAAAAACCCCATGTTTAGCAACAAGAATAGCACTTCTTTAAAGAGTAACTGAACCGCTGAAAATACGTATTTTAACAATGGTTGCATACCTTTGAAAAATGTCCAGTGGTCTTATTGTGTCCAATAATACAATTTTAATTACATAGGCATCTACTCAGTTATGACCATCAAACATATCTCTGTAGTCCTAATGACCACATGAGATAGATGGTTGCAAAACAATGATATAGAAATGCTTACTTATGTAATAACCTTAATGAATAAAAAGCTTTGAGTTTGCTAATAAATATGTGTCAGAGATGGTATCTGTCAAATAAGACATTTCATGTCAGTTTTAAAGTTTCAACTCAAATTTACAAAAATCCATTGGAAAAAACAGGTATTAAATATTAATCTGTGCATAGCACACACCTTCCACAGTGTTTGTGAGGATGCTAGCAATACTCATGGCTCTTTCCCTTAAAGCTGGATCTTCCAGATAATCCATAGAAACACGAAGAGAGCCTGATATTCTCTTCCTCATTTCTGTTTCTGTAGTGGTGCCCTAAACAGAGAACAATAATATATGAGACCATGTTGGAGAAATGAGAGAAGCAAATACTGTATATAACCCTGTTATTAATGTCTTAGCTTGGATACGTGCTTCATGCACTTCAACTATTATCATGTCAGACTTTTATTACTTTTTAGTACCTTTTAAGTAATTTTAAAGAGATATGAGGCAATAGTTACCCACTGTTCAAGAGTGAACAGATGTTTATGTATTTAATTTTTGTATTTCTTTCCTTAAGCTATGACAAATAATTTAAAAAAAATCTGTCAAAATGTTGTATAATTTTTTTTTTTGCAAAGTATTTTTTTTATTTTTGTGCTCCTGCTGACAGAATATTCTGTTTTGTAACATAACAGTCTTTTCCCCTAGGCAAACTATAGCAAGTAAGAAAAGTCTGACTTCTTCATGCTTCCTCATGCTAGCAATTTTTTAGTAATGTGTGTAGACAACTTTGAACTGAGCAAGAATTCTTTTTGAGACATCTTTTATTAACTTGTATATGGTAAGAGAATGGCAGCAATATGTGCTGCACATATGTTCACACAGACATTTGTGTTTTTGGAAGTATGTATTAATATGTGATCTTCCAATGAACTGTTTGTTATCTACACTACAGAACTTCACCAGCAATGGATGGAAAATATATACGAAGGAGAAATATACGATAATAAAGAACGGACAACTTCCTTACATTTTTAACTGGGATGATAATGAAGAATGATATCAAAATTAACTGATAATGCTAATTTTGATAAAATGGTAATAGCAGCATCATAATGTTTGCAGTTATCTATAAAATTTTTTGTATACTCTTTTTAATTTTATGGTAGCTATGATTTTGCAGACCACAGCCAGATGCACCTTTAGATCAGCAAAAGTAAAGTATAGCACAGTAATATAGTAAAACATACCGGTATTGTGGATGTGTAAGTTAATATTTTATTACTTATAAACTGCAAATTGCATTTATTTGAGAATATTTGTAAGTAAGTAAATGCTTAGGTTGCCAACCTATCTTAGCTGTTTTATTTATTAAAGGTTTTACACGATGCAGGAGCATTCACAGCTTGACCAACCAGGAAGCATTGCCAAGGGTTCCATTCTGTAGAAAACACTGGCTGGTGCAGTAAGAAAAGGCCACGATGCCTAAGCTATTTAAAACTTTCTTACATTGTCATCAGTAGCTGGTTTATCTATTATCACCTCTGGCAGAAGCTGTCCAACAGGCGATGTAGGAACAGATGGTCCACCAACCAGGGAAACCACACCATTGCAATCCACAGTGCTGTGCATCTTCCCGTTCACTGGAAACACTGCCAGCATCCTGGATGACCTACTCGCCTGACTAATGTTACTGTTGCGCCGTTCACCATGTCTGCGTGGCACAAAGAGAGAATCTCTTCTGCTATCATTGTCTTCAAAAGTGCTGTGCTCATCATCAGCAAAGTCATTTTCAGATCCTATATCCTTTGCTCTACCTCTGAAGCTGAAAAGACTTGTTCTGCTGTTGCGCCTTGGAGAAAAGAGGGAGCCTCGAATGCTCAGCAATGACTGCAAGCAAGCAAAATTTGTGATTATTATGTGAAACCTCCATATTTAGCATTGTTGTTAGTATAGCATAGGGGTTTGTCGTTTTATTTTAGAAAAGTTAAATGCTGCTGTGAAATTGCTGTACTTCATTATGTAATGTATATTGCAGATAGAAATAACACTATTAGTGGATTCTGAAGAAAAAAACAATTTTGAACACTCCTTTCTCCTAACATCAGTTAGAATTGCTAAGTAAAGTAGTTGCACAATACCCATGATGAAAAAGAGGGAGTTTATACATGAACATTCTTTTATCTATGAGGCTTCCTGGACATGTTACACCAACCTTCAAGCATCACTGAAACCAGGAGGAGAATAGGAGGCTATCATAATGGAAATATACCGTTAACATTTTAATAAGTCTAGATAAGATGTAATCATTCTTAAAAAACCCCACAGAAGCAATCAGAGAATATTTTAATATGTTTTTTAAACAATCTTGGGGGTTGGAACTAGATGATCTTAAGGTCCTTCCCAACCCTAACTATTCTATGATTCTAAGAATAGAGATATGAGGTACATCTAACTCTCTGTGGTTGTTCACAAGACAATCTAGCAGCTACAACACTTTCTCTCAAGCATTAGCAACAATAATGAAGTTTAATGAAAATCTTAGGGTTTCCTTTCTTTAAGCACTAGGGTCATATTACAGTACCAAGAAGACTAAAGTCATTTTGTAACAGTCTATGATGCTTTAAATGTATGATTCAATTAAAAATAACTAGATGCAATACCTGATGTGGAGAAGAATACTTCTTTTCATATGTCAGTCTATTGCCTTCAATAGATAATCGGAAACCTTTCCTTCTGATGCTGTCTTCTGATTCAGATTTGTGAAATTCTTCTTCATCTTTTTCCTCTCCTCCTGACTGTTCTTTCTGTTTTCGTTTTTTCCTTCTATTTCTCCGCTCTTTTGCACTCTTTGAGCTCAATTTTGATGCCACTGAGGAGCTTTCTGACAGCCCTCCTGCTTCTCCCCCAGCACTGGGCTCCCTGGACTCGGCAGATGCTGTAACTGCTGCTGCCGCCACTGCTGCTGCCTGCCATGGTGTAGAATGAATTTGTGTCACTGAGCAAACCATGACATCATGTATTCTTTTTAATTTGTTTACACAGATTTTCTGGATCTCAACATTCCATAGGATACCTCTCCCTATTTTTTTCTAATTTTTATCACTCAGTTGACTCAAGGCATGTATTGATCACAGCCTTCTTCCATCTTTCATGAGCAGTTTTGAAATGCTGAAGTCTAACAGACTCAATGACACTAGACTAAGAAAAACATAATGAATAATGTATACCTAGTTTTGAATGTTCCTTCTTGATTATGGTCAGACAGCTCACAGTAAAACATCTTTAGTGCAGAATAGAATATCTATGATTTAGGTCTGTTATTGAAAGCCTGTCAAGGTGTTTTATAACTTCAAATTCAATGAGAAGAGGGTGAATACCTCTAGCAAAGTTACCTCCATATACTTCTGCATTACTACACCATGAATTATACCTGAGCTGCTTCTTGTTGCTTTTTCAATTGTTCTAGCATCTGTTGAAATTCTGCTTCTTTCTGCTCTGCTTCTTCCATGGTTGCTTGATTCTGTTCTTCATAGGCCATGGCGACCACAGCCAGGATCAAGTTGATCAGGTAGAAAGAACCCAGAAAAATCACCAGAACAAAAAATATCATATACGTTTTCCCAGCAGCACGCAGTGTCTGGAAATAAGAATACATTTATAAGCAAGAATAGGTTAACAAAATTTTTGGTTTTCCTACTGTTAAAATTAAGATAACATAAGAAAATTGATGTTAGGCCTCTTGCATTATTGGTACAAACATATCTAGTTTATATTGCATTAAAAAAATCTCACCAATTGATAAAGGTTTTCCCAGAAGTCTTGAGTCATCAAGCGAAATAATGACAAGAATGCCCAGCTGAATGTGTCAAAACTTGTGTAGCCATAATTGGGGTTTCTACCAGCTTTCACACATGTATATCCTTCTGGGCACTGCCTATAAAGACAAGCTTGTTTTTAACATACATAGTTACTTTAATATTATCACCTGGAATGTCCAGGAGAAGATTAGAATTAAAACCAGGATTTTTCTGTAGAAATAATAGCAGTTATGATTTTCATAAGAAATTATTTTGAATGACACTAGATAAATTAAGCAGGAATGGCACATAAAAAATATTCTAAAAAGTTTAGTCTAAGCTTCTAAAACATAATGTTCCAAAAATTTTTAAAATCATTTATACTGTAACATTAATGTCAATGTCAGTGTTTTCTACTGTCTGCACCCGTTAGTACACATATGTGCAGCTGGAACTGCAAAATAACAGGTGTTTTCCAGCTGCTGTGTCTGTTACTTCTCACCCAGGCAGGAGGTACACTAATACCAAATTACTGGTTCATTCATGCAAGCACTAAGCTCATCTAACTGATCCACTGAGCTCTGACCAGGAACCCAAATCCTCAATGTGGCCTAAAATCCTAGCATTTCTTATGTGAAAGAAAGTGATCACTCAAAATATAGCCGCCTCCTCCTCCAACTGTACATCTAAGGGACCTAATTTGTACACAGTGCAATAATTTGAGGAAATTTGGTCTTACCCAGCATCAGAACTATTTCCACAAAGCAGAGCATCATTTTGCCCTTCCAGAAAATAAAAATGACCTGTTTAGGAAAGAATTAAAAAAATATATATAAAATTCTGAATATGAAAGTTTTCTTACATCTTTATGAGACAAATAGTCCTGCACCAAAAGTGTAAGGTGGATATGGATACAATTTTATCAAGCAGGATCAGTTTTTTAGAAGGACTATATCTTTAAATGGCAGTATGAATTGCAGTAAGTACTATTGCTCACAGCACTTACTGTTAAAATGCCAAAATGTACTGGAAATCCTGTCAAATGCTTCTAGATGTAGATGAAATGTACAAGTCTCCCTTCAGTCTGATCACTGAACTGAATCACACTTTGGGAAATTGTATTGTACAGGTATTTATTATAATAATCAAACTGTATATGAAAGTAACCATACTGATAATGTATTTCAAACTTTCTGACCACTATTGCCAAGGGTTCCAGTTTGTCACCTAAAAACACTAGTACCCTGGCCAGCTGCATCTCTCCATCCCCTGAGGAAAATTCACCAGTTGGAAAAAATAGTTTTTAAGCTGTATGTAGACCTTATTTTGACACTCTGTGAAAGGCTCAATTTCAGTGTCTAACAATACATCTGTTTCTTGCTGGGCAGAGTCTTCTGCACTGTGCAACTTACACAACCCTATGTGTGGCCACTGTCGTTTCAGGCTGGTATGCATTGCAGAACTGCACTGTGCTGAAACACAAGCTGAAAGTAGTAAAGTTAACTGACATGATGCTGACTACAGCTGACCTTTATGAAGCAAATCATATTCTGCATTATGTCAGCTAATCATGATTAAAACATACTGGAACATAACAGCTGGTTAGGAAGAATGCAAACCTAACTTGATATAGTTTACACTGAGCAGTCAGTTGTGATCAGTAATGCATCAACTGAGCTGTACCACTGAAATAGGGTCTGTATTCAAGTTCTATGGTTCAGAGATGTCCCTTGCAAGCATTCTGTACTTGCCAGCTCCGTAGGAAAGAATGGCCACCCAGGCTTCCTCTGAGTGTACTGACATAACCATGACAAATGCCCAAAACATCATGACAAAAATTTTTATTACACCAAAAACTGAGCAGTGTGAGCATGTGTCCCTAACTAGTTGCAAAACTCTGAATTGTATGTTACCAAAGTAATGTTGAAAGTCTCCCACTACATCAAATTTATATGCTTATTCCCCATTATATGATTGGGAAATGGGAAAAAGTCCCTGGTAGGTGAATTACCACAAGGGAATTTACAGTTGCTTGGATAAACGTAGGGTAATGACTGAGAAGAACTGCTACAAAATAGGTTGTGAGATATTATTTCCCAGAAAAAATAAAAATGCTTATGGCAAGCTTGCCAAGATGAACTTGGCTAGCATCGAGTTTGTCAGATTCGCTATCTTGGAAAAAGAAGGAAAGAAAAAATTTGCTGGCTGACTGATGCCAGGAGTGTTTATATAAAGTCTCTCTAAATAGTATTTCCGAAAATGAGCTCAGTGGCAAAATTAGGCCTTACATGCCTTTGTTGCATAGTATACACAACTACTGGCATAAACCCTCATAATTTCTACAAAACAGTGCCATCATATTGCTCTGAACTCTATGTAAGTCCTTTGTTATTGCCCAATGACACAACTGGTTTAAGATCCATTTCTGTATTCTGTCTGCCCACCTGCAAAAAAGAGAGCAGGAAGCTGTGAGAAGAGAATTTTTCTCTTTGAAACTGATGGTAAGCAAGGAAAACCTTACTAACTTCATAACAAGACTCATAATTTCATTATAAATTTCATAATACATATGCAATCCTGTGTAAATATACCAAAGATTCAAGTAGCCATTCAATAAAGTACTTTCTGTAACTAATTAAATCCTGCTTTTTTTTTAGGGGACTTCAGGTTGTCTTTAAATTAAATAAAATCAGAGCTTGAGTTTATAGATTCTTGGTTAATAAGACAGGAAATTAAGTAATTAAGTTTGACCTTGAAGTCTAAGTTTTCATTAGGAGACTTTGCTTAGACTTTGTAATACCCTGTGGCATGAGATTTCCATGAATTCACATGTTCAAGTAAAATGATTGCATGTTGATTTAAGAAATTCAGATGGAAATTCCTCATAGTCATTGATCAGCTGTGTGATCACACTCAGAAGCTGTCTTGTTCTATTCAAAATTTGCCTGCCTTTAACTTGCAGCTATTGGACCTGTTATATCTTTGCCTGCTAGATCAAAGATATGTCTATGATGAAATTTCTGTTCCCCATGAGGTCTTTCTCAACTGTGATCAAGTCGCCCTTTAAACCTTCCCTTTGATATGCTAAGTAGGTTGAGCTCCAGGTCTATCTTGGTATAAAGCATGTTTTCCAATCCTTTAATCATTCTGTTCTGTTCTGAACATTCTCTATTTTTTTCAACGGTCTATCTTAATTGAATTTTATATACTATTCCAGTAGCAACTGCAGTAGTGCTAAATACAGAAGTAATAATGCCTTCCTGGTCAATAATTTATTTATGAGAACAGGATACTATTTAGCTTTTTGGCTGCAGGATTTTACTCTTAATTTGTCAGAGTCCTGGCTGCTCCACAGTGCCTTAGGTGCCTTAGCTGCTCTATTGCTGAGGGCTTTCTGATGCATTTCTACATCCCGCTTCTCAGTTGCAGCTCTGCAACCTTTCACGTAAGCTGCTGTGGCAATGTTTCCCAGAGCCTCTATGGCGCTATTTTTCTTTCGCTCTCATGCTTTTTTTCATGATGCTTTTATTCTCATGACATTGCAATCACAAACACATCATTGTTGCAGCAGGTACTCATAGGAAGCAATTGTCTCTAGTGTGAGACTCACTCCTCTTTCTCCCCTTTTTTCTTACTTCTTTCTTGTAGCTTTTGGCTTATATTAGACGACCTAATAACATGCATGTATGAGCTTAAAAACCAACCAGCTGTGCCGCACCCATCCTGATCAAAGTGCATTCCAATTAGTGCTAATAGCACTGTAAGAAGGAGCAACCTGTAGGGAGTTTGAGAAGATGCTAATGAAAAACACATGGTTGCTATGGGGAAAAGTATTACAGAGTGATCACTGCTGCACTGGAAAGGATGCTCAGGGGACAAGATGCACCTGGTGACGCCACCACTTCTCTTCACAGTTAGACACTGTGGTCAGTTTTCTCTTTCCCCTTCTATTTTCTTTCTCTCTTTCCTCTTTAGCTCCCATTTTTCCCCAAAAGTAACTTTTGTTGTTAGAGAGGATATATGCCATCAGCTACACCCTTTATGCATGTGAACCTGTCTCAGCATGAATTGTACAGCACTGAGCTTTAGGGTAAGGAGCTTAGGCTTGTAACCTCACACTTAACTGCACTGAAATAGATCTGTTCTTGGTTTGCCAGACAATGTCAAGCCCCAGCCTAGGATATATAAAACAGAAGTATAAGTTACTATGCTACCACATAATCTTTCTTCTCTGCTTATATGCCTCATGTGAAGGAGAAATGTTTAGATGTGGGTACAGCATTTAAAAGAAAGTATTTATAAACAAGGAAGGATCTAGATAAGAGATCAAGATCTAGAAAATAAATTGTAGGACACAAAGGTTAATGACGTGGGCTGCTTAGCATGCAAAAAGAAGACAAAGAGGAGAGAACAGGGCATGTCAACATGAGAATAATAGCTAAATACCTCAGAGAGAGGGATTCATAATGGGGAATATTTTTTTCTTTATGCCTGTGGTGAAGTTAATAAGAACAATGAGCTTGAATTGCAGCAAGAAAAATTTTTAGACCTTGAAAAAACCCTTTATAATAATGATAATGAAGCATAAGAATGGATAGATTGTGAAAAAACTATGGACTCCACCACTGGACTCTTCACTGAATGTCAGAAATCTCTGACATCTGTCAGAAGTGGCATAGCATTCTGTTTCTGATCCTGCTTTGGAGTACGAGAATGGAAAACCTGTAAGACTTCAGTAATTGTAAGAACTCCTTTGGATCTCTTTCTGTCTCAGGGGAGATGTGGGTTTTTCAGAGGCAAAAAGCTGTGTCAAGTAGAGACACCATGTTCCTTGTTCCCTCTTCAGTGCTGGCCTTTGAGAGAGAGAAAACACTTCTGCTCTGTCTTAACTAAATGCATTATCCCTTCCCCTCCCAATTTCTAAGAACTGGGTCAGCCACAGGTCACTTCTATAAGAATAATGCTGGCAATACTTACTTTCATCTTCAATGTACCCCTTCCAGTCGAACGGAGTCACTGTTGAATTAACCAAGGTACCATTTTCACCTAGAGTGCTGTTTAGCTGGGAGGTAATATTTGTTTCCAAAGTAAAATTTTCTGGAGGCCACTGCAGGCATTTATTCCTCAAGTTGCCCATGAACAGCTGCAGCCCTATTAGTGCAAATACACTCAGACAAAATACAGTCAGGATCATAACGTCGGAGAGCTTCTTCACAGACTGAATTAGGGCTCCCACAATAGTCTTCAAGCCTGCAAATGCAAAGGAATTTTTATTCCGATGTTCAAAACTGGTTTTAAAGCACAAAAATGACAGTGTCTCCAGGTAAAGTTATATATATCATGCAGAAGCCCAAATAAATGATTGCAATGTCTGTGAAATAACATTTCTGTGAAGAGCTTTTTCACTTGTGAAAATGAATATATAGCTGAAATTTATGTTCATTTGAAACTGTGAATGGAATGAGTTGCATATATTTCAAAACACTTGTTTTGATGTTAAAACAAGTGACTTTTTTATTCATGTTGTACATGAATCTCACATAAAAGTCTCCTTTTTATTTGTCAATACCTCTTGCCCCAAACCTTTGCTGCTATCAGTTTTATAACATACTAGATTTAGAAGACAGTAGTAAAAAGCCTGTTCAACAATAAATACAATTAAAATTTAATGCTATAAAACTGGAGATGGTTTGGAAAATCATAGACTTTTAAGATAATAAATCCCCCATGCAATGCCCATGCTATTCTTTATTATCTTATCCTTCACCTTCTTACTAAGTCAACAGTTCTTTTTTTTAGACAAGAATATTCACAACAAATACCACATAACATCATGTAGGTAAGATACAAGTGGGTAAGAAAACTTCAGGGTTACTGATAATCATTGAATGTGGAGAAGAAAGCTTGACATCATACGATGCGAACCACACACACTGTGTACTGCAATGTCTCATGCAAGAATCTGTTAAACTCAAAGGCTGATTTTAAAAGGCAAGAGCTCATGTTAAAAAGCAATGAATCAGAGATTTCAGTGAATTCTAATATCTTCCGATTCCTGCTTTTTTTGTGGAAAGAAATAAGACTCATGTTTAAAAAAATGAATTTCATTTTAGTGAATTAAAGTCAGCCTCTGTGTTTAACCTAGCTCTCACCTGGAATGACTGATATTGTTTTCAAAGCTCGGAGAACTCTGAATGTTCTCAACGCTGAGACATTGCCCAGGTCCACAAACTCTGTCACATATCTGTAATAGGGGAGTTCACACACAAACACAATGACAGGATAAAAAGGAACAGTTGGGAGGTACAAGGGGCCTAACACCTTACACCAACTACTTCTTACCTGGAATTACAGAAATAGTTTTCAAAGCTCTCAATACTCTGAAAGTTCGAAGAGCTGAAACATTGCCTAGGTTTACAAATTCTGTTACATACCTGTAGGATTAAATCACAGTTATTCAGAATTTAGGCAAAGTTTATGCTACTTACTTGGGTCTTTCATCAAGACCACTTTGGCGTTTTTAGCAAAAAATTAAATAGCAATAGTCAGAGGTTTACCTTTCACTGCAGTGTGCCTTGCATTAATATGCTTTCAGAGCCTTCAGTTAAATTAAGTGTCTCTGAAGTGAATCACAGTGATTTAATTTTGAAAGCCTAAAATTTATCTAGACTATATTGGTAAGTTTGGAGAATGAAGTAAAGGGATGCTCCTTTTCTGCTCAGAGAAAAAAAATGCAGGACATGAAATTAGCCCCTCTAGTACTAGCTGCACTACTGGCTTCTGCAGTGTTTATATCAAAATATACATATTAGAATATGAAAATTGTTTTAGACCAAAGTAAATCCACATTTCCATTTAACAAAATTCATATGTATGGATACTAATTTCATGCCCTTTTTGCCCTTCACTTTCAAAGAAAAAGCAAAAAACAAAAACTTACGCAAATGTAATGACAGTGAAATCTAGCCAGTTCCATGGATCTCGAAGAAAGGTAAAATCTTCTAAGCAAAAGCCCCTTGCAATGATTTTTATGAGTGACTCAAATGTGTAAATTCCAGTGAACGTATACCTGGAAAATTAATATATATGAAAGTTTAATCAAAATAAGTAGTAATGTTTTACAATGGCATTCTGATAGAAAACTCATGATGAAATGAAATTTTTTTTTTTAATTTAAAAACTGCAAAAGAAATACAGTAAACAAGCAATTTCTTCTAAAATGCATTATATTCATGACATATTCTTGGGTATATACATGCATTAGCTGTGACATACTGCTGAAGTACAGCTCTCCTGATCATACACATAACTAAAAGTAAATAAACCCATCAAATAAATTTATCTGTGACACTCAGTTTCAACAACATTAGACCTGTTATGAATAAAGTTTTGAGCGTGACTGGATACTGTCTGAATCGCGGACATCTAAAATATTTGGTATTAAATCTAAAGAAGGAAGAATGCAAGCATGCGCTGAATTCTCACTTTAGTAATACTTTTGCTTATATGCCTTCCTTAACTGAGGTGTACAAATAGATGCTATTGATGTAATGGCATAAAGGAGGCATAGAAAAATTGGGTAGATGCTACATCATGAATATGAGAGAAAACTAGTGGAATCTCGGTAGAATACTATCTGTAAACAACTTTCATTTTTTCGACCCATTCATTCTACTAAAAGGAGATTTAAATAATTATTCAACATTTCTACATCATTTAGACAGGAAATAGCAGTAGTGTCTCACGACAGTTCCCGCCAGCACACAACCACTGCTACTGGCATGCTGGCTTCCAGAACAGTCGAAGATCGCTTTAAATAACAAATGCAACTTACTCTACATTCTTCGTCCAGTCTGGAGGGTTACTCATGGTCATAAATACACAGTTGGTCAAAATAGTGCACATGATAAGCATGCTGAATAATGTAGATATAGTTAAGGAAAACACAGCAGTAATTCATACAAGATCACATCAGCCATACATCTTAAGCACAGTAAAATACTGCCACTTACACAAATCTTCAAAACTTTGCTAAACATTTCACATATATTTTGTTTAACCTGGTAGTTTTCACTTTAGCACACTAACATTTTACTATTATTCTTCATTTGTTGATGTTCTGAGGCTGATCTGTTGATGTGCTGATGTTTGTTTTCAGTTTGTACAGAAAGGTGAAGGAGATGGCTCTCACAGACATGGGAGGTAATGTGAGCTTATAACAGCCAAAACAGCCAAAACCAAAAGAGCTTGCAGAAGAATACTGTTTTACTTTAAGCACTTCACATGATCAAATAAGCAGTCTTTCACTTTGTCCTGGGTTCAGCAGTAGCAGTCAGTTTTTCTCCTTCTTAGTAGCTGGTGCAGTGCTATGTTTTCACTTTCAGCCTGGGAACAGCACTGGTATCACCGATGTTTTCAGTTGTTGCTCAGTAATGTTTACGCTGACCAAGGACTTTGTGAGCCTCATGCTCTGCCAGGGACAAGGGGAGGCCAGGAAGAAGCAGAGACAGGACACCTGACCCAAACTAGCCAAAGAGGTATTCCATACCACAGCACGTCATGCCCAGGGAGGTAACTGGGAGTTACCAGAAGGGCATGGGCTCTCTTCAGAGGGGTCGAACTTGTTCGGCGGTGGTATTGTATTCTTTTCTCTTGTTATTTTCTTTTATCATTATTGTCATTGGTGGTAGCAGCAGTGATTTGTGTTATACCGTAGTTACTGGGCTGTTCTTATCTCAACCCGTGGGAGTTACATTCTTCCGATTCTCCTCCACATCCCTCCGGGGGGTGTGGGGGGGGGAGGCGGGGGGAGGAAAGAAAGAGGGAGAAAAGGTGTGGGGGGGAGTGAGTGAACGAGCTGTATGGCTCGGTTTGAACCATGACAGTTCTTTTTTGGCGCCCAACGTGGGGCAGGAGCCCACGACCCTGGGATTAAGAGTCCCATGCTCTCCGCCACTCCGGATTCGGGGATCTGAACCCAACTCCTTTTCGATTGGCTGAGGGCAACAGAAGGCATCGCCCACCCCAAAGAAGAGAGAACTCTCCCCGGGGCTCCCGTCAGCTTCTCCGGGATTGGCTGTGTCACCGCACTGGGCTCCTCACGGCGCCAGCCTCTGCCACTCCAGATTCAGGGATCTGAACCATAAAAGAGAACTGTCCTTGTTTAAACTGAACCACACAGCTCGTTCACTCACTCCCACCCCCTTTTCTCCCTCTTTCTTCCCTCCCCCCCCCCCCCCCACCGCTCCCGGAGGGATGTGGAGGAGAATTGAGAGAATGTAACTCCCACAGGTTGAGATAAGAACAGCCCAGTAACTAAGGTATAACACAAACCACTGCTGCTACCACCAATGATAATAATGAGAAGAGAAAATAACAAGGGAAGAGAATACAATACCACTGCCGAACAAGTTCGACCCCCCTGAAGAGAGCCCGTGCCCTTCTGGTAACTCCCAGTTACCTCCCTGGGCATGACATGCTGTGGTATGGAATACCTCTTTGGCTAGCTTGGGTCAGGTGTCCTGTCTCTGCTTCCTCCTGGCCTCCCCTCATCCCTAGCAGAGCATGAGGCTCACAAAGTCCTTGGTCAGAGTAAACATTACTGAGCAACAACTGAAAACATCGGTGATATCAGTGCTGTTCCCAGGCTGAAAGTCAAAACATAGCACTGCGCCAGCTACTAAGAAGGAGAAAAACTGACTGCTACTGCTGAACCCAGGACACACTTCTACAGTTTATAGTACTAAATTCAACCGCTGGCATATGCAAGGTAATCTTAGAGGTTTATCTTGTTTACAATGAGTCAGAGCTGTAGAGAAAGCACCCACCACCCCAGCACCCACCACAGCCAGTCTGTCAAAGACATGGCTCAGTTAATGAAACAGAAATCCATGGAGAGTTCACAGATTAAGGTGAGTAATTTTACAATATTATTTTGAGGCTGTCTCAAAACACGTTAGCAGCATCAGAAGTATCTCTTGTTCTACCAGTGCTACAATTTGTAGTCAGTTGCTTGAAAAACATGGAAAACTGATGAAGATTAGAATTAAAATTAATTTTCATTTAATGTTCCAGCTAGGAACAATTACTTATTCTGAGACTATGAAATCCAGACTAACAGCTCAGGCGAGTTTGAGGTAGGGATGTGGGACAGTCCACTGTGGCTTTGCTACATCTGCTGTAATATTCTTGGTTTACAAGGTCAGTGGTTCTACAAACAGTGTGGTCCTTCTCTTTTCGTGGCAATAAAGTAAACTCGACTATTCAAACAATTGAATATGCATATGTGCTGATAGTCTAGACTGAAACCTGACTTAAAACGGCCACATGATGGCAGCAAAAAGTAAGAGCCACTATGCCTTTATGTCGAATGTTTAACTCAACTCTGATTTTCCCTCTATTCATCTGCCTAACTGAAGTGTTCCTTAAAAATAGTTGCACAAACATAACTGGCAAAGAAGCTAGCTTAAAATCAAGAAAGCCATTTACGCATACAGTTGTATATGTTGCCATGCAATCTCTGTACAATTATTGTTCAGCAGCTCAGAATAAATTATTAGAATGTCTTACAATGCTTGTCCTCACAGTCCACAGCCAGCTCTAAAGGGTCTGTCTTGATGTAATTGGGAAATTCCTTTAAATAAAGATAATGCCTTTTGGTAGCTGAAAAACTTGGAGATACCTGGCTGCAGCTTCAGTAGTCTCATAAGACAGTTAAAGAAGTGGACTGTCAGAGGAGAGCTGAGGGTTACACTATGAAGTGTATTACGTGTCCACAGCTATATATCATTCATAACAAAGGCCACAGGTAGGTCTTCACACATCACGCACTCCATACGTAACTCATGACTTCTGTGAGCTGCATGGCCCAAGGGAGCAGATGCTCAAAAGGTGCTAACTCACTTTGAAATATAAACTCTTGCCATGCTTTCCCAATGGGAATTTCAGTCATAACTGAAACATTCAATATCTGTGCCTCTCCTCTTCTCCCATGTTTGAAGTATTTGATTTACAACCTCAACATCCCCTTAATTCACTATTTATGTTCCACAATTATTCAACTGTACACATAGGTACACATAGATTCTTTTATGTGGCAACTTCTTCATGGAAACATAGTGCCCTTTTCATGCTCTCCCATATAGGCAATCAGAAGGTTTAGGCACGATACAGCCGCACACTAATCAATTATTCAATCAGCTGAAGTCTTTAATTGCCTGTGTGGACTTGGTGGAAGATGAAGACTGTAAAAAGCAAAGGTTGACAACTGGTCTTACAGACACCTGCTTGCAGTCAGGCCACACTGAGTACCACTATAATTTCTGCTTCAAAGGCTAGCACATATTTTCTCTAGAGCACCGCTCTGTTAATTTCTAACACTCCTTGTGTTCTGCATCTCCAGCCACTGCCACCTCCCTTTTTTCTGTCTGCTCAACCCAGTACCTATTCTTACTATTTCACCTTTCCTATTACTAGCCAAAGTCTGGCCATCTCCCATGACTCTTGTGTTACCCCTCAGTTCCACACTCTCCTTTAACTTGAGCCAGGCAGGAGAAAAAACCCAACAACCCCAAACCAGAATACCAGGAGGTGACTCAGGAGAGCATGAAAAGCATAAGAGAAAAAATGTATTCCGTTACCAGTCCTTGTAGCTGGTATTACAATAGGAACCAGCAGTGAGAAAAAATAATTGCAGAGAAAGTCTCTGAGCACTCTGAAGAGACATGGTCTATTTCTTTATAGGGGGAGCAACATCTGAGCATGTGTCTGAACAGATGCGAGCAGAGCATCCTATAGAGAGGTTTAGAGAATTTTGAGGATGTACAGATGAAGGTTTATCAACCAGTGTGCCAATATCATTGTGCTTAACATGCATCTTTCACACTGAAAGTAGGAAAGGCACAGGTTCGTTACACAGGCCAAGATGCCAAAGACTCACCTCAAAACATGAGGGCAGCAGAGTTTTTTCACTAAAAGTCAGAAGAGTATAAAAAATAATAACCAACATTACTCCCTAATCTTTTTCTTATATGTGGCTAACCTTGTATAGGCAGCTGAAATCTAAACTGCATTATGGGACATATTATGTGATTCTTAGTTAAACACATTCATATTTGCAGTGTTTGTACTATACTGAATTAAAAAGTAAATAAATAAATAAAAAGAACCTGTGCATCTATTCTTATTTAAAGATTAAATAAAGAAATAAATAACCCCCCTACATCTAAATCTAAGATAAAAATAGCCCATTCCATAGCTGAATGGTTGGAAAACAGATCAGTCTACCTAGTGAAAGGAAACCTTCTCCTACAATAGAGCAAAATTACATGATCACACACACTAACCAGTTGATAGCAGGAAAAAATATTGGAATTGCAGATCGTTTATTAGAATTGCTTTTGTTCTGACTGCCACCAAGACCAGCTGGTTAATCTTTGAATACAAATAGGAGGAACTTAAAACCAAAACCCCACTCAGCAATCAGTACACAGGTAAAAAATGTTACCCACAACTAGCACAGATGCAGGGTTGGAAGCTATTGTAAATCAAAGTCTGTAACTTGAATGCATGAGTGTTCATTGGAGGCTTCAATCTGGCAGTCTTTGGCTGCATTTTGTCACCATCACCAGCACAGTTTCTGCAGGTCTCTGTCAGGTCCCTTAGCTACTGTCCCCAGTGTTCCCTTAGCTACTGTCCCCAGTGTTCCCTTACTTCACCCCAGACACCTTTCTCCCCTTCTCTCACTGCTTTTATCTGCTAGGAAGCTCAGAGGAAAAGGTCTTCCTGAGTCAGCATCAATCAGCCCTGATTCTTCTTTCTTCTAAAGACCTAGAAGATTTTGCCAGCAGTCTGTAACAAAAGGCTTCTGACTTTGACTAACTGTTCAATGCTTAAAGTCTTACCATTACACTGAAGTTTTCATTTGGTGACTACTTTTCCCAGTCCTGAGGTTTTGCAGAAAAAGTGCACCAAACCCTCAGCTGCCAGAAATTCCTATCAACCTGTTATGAACATCAGGAACCAATCCAACATGCCAGCCTAAAATTTTACCTTGTTCACTATTCTATCAGTTATGGTCCCCCAGTCTGTCTTGCAGGGCTGCTGCCTATGCTTTCTGGGAATGTATTACATTTGGTGGAATTTTATGGTGCAGTTGGACAGGTTTGGGAATATGAGATTCAGCATGCATGAACCAGGCTTCCTGGCATGCTGCTGCAATAGACTATAAAGCTGGTCTTAAGGTTGACCTCAGAAGGACCCCTAAAAGACAATATAACCACACCCCTGGGCTAGCTGTTCATGAGCAATGGCATACATGCCTGAATGCTTGCAAAACTCAAAAAAGAATCTGGAACATAAAAAGAAAAATCAATGTTAAAATAAATCTGAAGAAACTTTTCTGAAAAATTAATCAAGATTCTTAAATCCATCTGCAATTCTGTATTGCATAAATACTGAAATTCAACAGAATAGCTAAAATGCATCTATATGATATACACATATTTTCTAGTATTTATAAAACCTTTGCATGTCTTCCACTGTAAAATAAAAGTGAAATTAACAGCCTAATAAAACCTTTATTTACAATGAAATAGAAAGAGAGATGAGTTTTCTTAGTTTCAGTGTGCAACATTGTGAACAACCATTGAAAAAGGATATGAATGTACCAAAATTTTAATAGCTATTTTTCTAAGAGGATTGAAGGGAGTTAAAATGTACAGGGCAGAGGTGGCACTGAATCGGAAGATTGCCTTCCCTTTATTCAATACTATAAAGGTCTGGAAAAAAAGAAGAGAAAAGACATTTTATAAGTGTGTATTCATTGCAGATGCTGATTTTAAAACTGTTTCTAGTGAGCAATCACCAAAATTGATACTTTTTCAATACTTAAAACACAAAACCCATGACTAATTTTTTAAATAAAGTTTATTTCCAGTACTTACCTGATGTACCTGACATGAAACTATAACTTTAAATATAGAACTTTCAATTAATTTATGTTTTTATACTACTTCTTCATTTAAGAATCCCAGTATAGTCTTCCTATTTGAAATACCATAAGCAGGGAAACCTTACCTATTGATGTTAAAGATGTTAGTAAAAGAAATCCTTCTAGAAACTGATTTAATAGACTACTTAATTTTTTTTTTTGTTGTTTTTTTTTTAATTTTAGTCTGTTTCTTGGTCTTTGTGCTAAGGAGAGAGAAAACAGCATTAACACACATAGTCATTAGTTAGATCTCTAAGGACTGTAGACATCTGAATACACCTTACCAGAGGACAGAAAGATACATCCCGGATGACCTCCCTGTACAACTGTGGTTTGAAGGTGTGACACTTGCCCAGAACATACATACTTGTTAAATTTAAATTTTAGCAGCTGAAGAGCCTATCAAATTTAGAGAAACTTAAAGGTATGCAAGCCTTCAGCAAACTGTAGAAAACTCAAAATGCCGAAAACTTGTCTGTTTTTCTCAAACACATCTCTGAACCCGACAGACATGGCTTTGCTTCCACTGTAGGCCATCATGGCTGCAACAGCATTAACACTACAGCATGGGAAATGTGGACTGTCAAGTTCAAGCAGAGAGAAATGAAAAACACTGCAGAAGGAAGGCTGAGTACCTCAGAAGAAAACTGCATGCAGTGGAAGGGGTGATGCAAGGTTTATAGCCCAAATTAAAATAAGTTATAGGTGTTGCAGACTCTGCCCAACAGAAATGTCAAAACCTGCTTTTCTTGTTTTGTCAGAATTGTATATTTCATAAATAAGTTTGATGAAGCCTCCTTGGTTTTCATTACATTGCTGAGAAAGTGAGCTATAAACTAGAATGCCAGTGGAAGTGAAGTTATGTTGACCTCCTCTGGTGTCCATGATATAAAGTACCACTTGAAGAGTGTAAGCAAGCAGGTATTCCTGGCAAGCCTGATAGAGAGAAAATATGGCAAGGAGGTTGAAGAAGGATGATTCTTCAGTCTGCTTAGATTTCGGAAGCTTAGTATTTATGGACCATGAAAGGAGGACTGGAATTAGATATCTTTAAGGTCCCTTTCGACCCAAACCATTTTATGATTCTGTGTAGTAATGGTATAAAATATATATTTGATTTCCTTGCCTCTGCACAGAAATAGAGAAACTAAGTATGAAACTGAAGACAAAAGGATGAATCCTGAGCTAATTTTTCCAAATTACACTTCCAGTTACAGATCACAGACAATAACAACCTTCAAAGTGTAACTGCAGATGACCTGACTAAGGCTTTCATTTTAAATACTGAAGGAACCAAGCAGGTGAATTACCTATTTTGGCACAATGTTTTAAAACCTCACCCCCCAAGGGGAAGGTGACTTTACCCTCCAAGGTCTGTCCCCAGTCCCAGGACTTACAGCTAAGAAGCCTCCAGCTCCCTCTCTTGGCTTTTGTAGCTATGAGGTAGTTGACAAAATACATTAAAACCCACACTCCCTACTAACTTCATATCCAAGACTACACCAACTACATTTAGTCAACCTACATTTTAAAAAAATCTTTAGACACAAGCATATTAAACATACATCTCTCTCTAACGTGCCTTCTGGAAAATAACAGCATGCTGGCACAGCTCCAGTTTCACTTGGAAGCTGCTGCTATTTTAGGTGCTCTACTTTCTGCTGCCCTGCATAAGCAGAACCAACAAGACATAAATTAACTACCTCAGTTTTAATTTTTCACTCAAAGCATCTCTGTGATTGGAGCCCTCAGAATTACTTGGTTGATCCTCTGACCTCCAGACTTAAACATGAGCTAAAATTGTGTCTTATGTCTGAAGAAGAATTTTCGTAAAAAATACAGATAACAGCTGACATCCAACCCCTGTGTAAGCTCCCTTCCCTGGTAAGTGTGCTATATCTCACTCCAGTCTCAACCCAGATGCAAGCCAATGTGTAGGCAGTGTGGATGAACATGAAATATTGTACCCAAAGCTGTCAGGACAAATTAGACATACACTGAGAAAAGCTAAATAAATTCTAAACAATTTGTAAGATTAATATTTTTATATGAAGGATTATGTATACTTCTCAAGGCTTAGGTTTTATAAAGTGCTTTAGTTATTGTATAAAGGCAGGAAACCTGCTCACACTTGAAGTATTCGACTGTGAATATAAATTGAAAGAAAACCCTAATGAGAAGTCCCTGATTTGCTGTTTTTGCATCTGTAACCTAACAGAATCCAGTTCTGCAGCTTCTGCCATATTACATATAAACCCAGAAACTGTGCTCTTAGCAGGGCAAAGGAGGAGGAGTAAAGAAGAATCTATGTTGAACATACCTCTCCGAGAACCTCTTGGGACAAAGAGTTCCCAAAACCTTATTTCTGATCTCCTCCCTCCCAGTTAGCTTTAACTGTAGTTTCTGGGAGGCTACCTTTAGCAGGCTAACTGCTCCTCTCTTGCATTTCCACTTCCTACAGTTAAATAAACAACTAAAACCTCAAAGGACCTTCTGAAAGGTAACAGGTGACACATTTAGTTTCCTGGGAAAAGCCCTGGGGGCAAATAGAACAAGAGACTCCTGGCATATTGGAAGTTGGCATTTCTTGGTTTTGCAGTTGTCTTTAGAAACCAACTTGTTTTTCCAGCAAGACCTTAATTTCCTTGTTGGCTAAAACTTTTCACTTAAAAATTCTTTCACTTAAAAATTCTTTCACTTACAACGATACAAAATATCTAAAATATCTAAAATCACTAGTGCATTCACCTGTTCTGATGCAATAAAGTTAAGCAATTTTAAAGAATCTTTTTGTTTCTGCAATCCAAAAATCTAGGAATCCCAGGAGCTAGCGGTTTGATCAGATTAGAGACACAGACTAAAGGATGCACCTTTTTTGACAGACATCATTCAACATCATTGTGGCAAGGGGCAGGGCATGGAATGGCAAACAACAATGCTATATATATATTGTAGCGGGAGGAATGTGAAGTAAGACCCATTTAGTTCCTCCTATTCTTTCTCTCCTCTTTAATGTAGCAGTCTAGGTTCAACAGAAAATAGCCCTCAAAGTATGAAACCAACTGGACCAGATTTTGTATGCACACCTGCAGGTTAGGATCTTAAGGGGGTCCAGCTGATCATTTCTCTATAATCATGTAAACCTCCTTGATCCTTTGTAACAGCAGCTTGAGCACAAACCGGCAGTCACTTTTATACTGGGAACACATTGATTTGCACTTAAACAGAAGTGGTATGTGAAAAATTTGTTAAGGTCCAAGTTCATTTTTTACTCAATTCTGGATTTTAAAGGAGCATTGCAACCATTTAGGATGCTAAGCTTTGCAGTTCTGAAGACCAGCATTATTGACAACTACAGACAGCATTTCATTATAATAAAATCATAAGAATATAAGGTCAGCTATTGTATTTTGTTGTACTGTATTATATTGTAATAAAATAATTATGTTCCAAGGGTACCGTTGCTGGCATTAAGGCTATCTGTGGTACAGAGTAAATCATTAATACTATCACATGTGTAAATTTACTACAATGGGTTGCTCCATTGTCAAACAGCAGTTGTCCTTTTCCTTTCATCTTCAGATAAATATTGGGCTTGAATGTGTCCTTTTTAGTTGTAGGTTTTGCATAGAAGCACAGTTACAAAACCATAAAACTAGCACATATGTTTCCATTTTTCTTAAGAGGTTTTCCCATTTTTAGCTTTTCATCTCTGGGCTACTTTATCCACAAATTAAGGCTCTCACTAGCTCAACACATTTATTTATTCCTGTCTTATTCTGTATTAAACTGCGTTAGATCATGGCATACACATGCATAATTGCTTAGAGAAAGAGGCCCAAAGAGGAAATGTAAACCACTCTAGATGATGTTTCAACAGTGAATGCAAAAATACAGTGAATTTTTTCAACATTGCTATAAAAATAGGAAAAAACCCCAACAAACCAACAAAAAACATCAATAGGCTGCAATACGTGCATATGAGGTAAATGATGGATGATTTCACTTATGACCCAAATTTGGAATAGAAAAGATATTCCTAAAATGCTTGCACAGGTTTCCTGAATATATCATGTGACCATGTTCCTTAGTATAATGTGATCAGTGCTGTGAGTAACTGTTTCTATTTCTATTTGAAAGATTGTAAGCCAAACTGATACAATTCTGTTCATAAATTAGTTAATGCAGATATCTAAACAGAGTTCTGAAGTAACAGTAGCACCTACTACTCCATACAGTTACCCTAACCCTTTCTTGAAAATAAGTATTTTCCTTCATTCTAGCATTTCTGTTAGATCCATACCATTTCAGATAGATGCTTCCCCAGGCAAAAATTTGACATCTCTAACCATCATGCAGCAGTTGTCAGACCACTGCCTTGTAAGAGGGTGTGCTGATTGCCTCGGCTTTACAAGGTAGAACTGAGAGAGAGATAAAGAGAAAGCTAAATGGTACAGAGGTAAATGCATTGTGCATTAAGAGTACTTCACTTCTTCCAGAGATGTTCACTTTTTCTTCAGGCTTTTCTCAAAGTATTTCTCCTTCTGAGACTTGCAGAAGCATCGGCTACTACCAGTACTCTCAAAAGACAAGTAAAACAAGAAGAAAGCCTTTCCAGAGTTCACATACAGCTAGATAAAAAAATCTAGGAATCAGGTATCTGAAAGTCATTTTGACTGTAAACTTGAAATAGCTATTGAATTTCTGTTAGGAAAGTCTATTTTCCTTAAACTGAAGGAAGAAAAAACTGGAGAGAATTGTAGTGTTTGAGAAATTTTTTCTTGCATTTGACTGGCAGAGCTGTTTCTATTTCTGTCCTGTATAACATTAAAGTACATGGATAGCGAAGATTTGCAGACTTCAGCACAAAGAAGAGAATACCAGCGAGTATGTGACATACTCATGAAAGTTATTTAGTGTGCAAATGAAAAGATTCTTCCTTTCAAATAGTGCAGGAGCTTGGCTGAATATGTTCAGCGGGTTTTACTCTGTTTCTTTCTATCATCCTACCTAGCTGATGTAGTGTTTTCAGCTCCATCTGTGAAGAGGCTGGAAAAGTCCTCCATTTCTAAGGGCTCTAGAAACTTGCCTGTAATCATACTTATCATATAACTGGTTTCACTGTAAGACACACAAGACAGACTGATTTGACTATAAAGATCCAGGATGAGCTGAGGGCAGGTAGGGATATAATTATAGGTGATCTTCTATCACAGACACAATCAGCACAGAACTATACAAGGCCTGCTTCTACAGAAACACATCTTTTATCTTTGTAAAAGTAGAACTAGGATTTAAAGATAAATCTTCATACCCCATGAATGGCAGATAAAGGTTCTCCCAGAGTCATCAAATAATAAAGATAAAAATATTGTTGTTTTACATAGCATTTTCTCTCTTGTCAAAAGAAGATTCATAAATCACATAAAATTTAGCAAAGTAAGACGCTTAGAACACAGCACTTCACGATAATCAAAAGAACTCCTGTCTTGATATTGATAAAGTTTTCATAATCACAGTATCTAATAATTAAAGTATCACCCAAGTTAGTTATCACTATAAACCATGAGCTTTTTCTGCTGTATATGGGCTGTGTGACAGAATCACCCTGAAAGGATTCCAGGGCTTTTCATGACCAGTTCCACCAGAAATTTTTAAATCAGTTTTACACTCTCTTTATGACATTTTTCTGCTTATCTGTGTGTTTCTCTATTGATTCCATAGATTTCTTAGGAATTTTCTATCAAAGCAGGTTTCCGGGAAGAAAATGTGTTTTGATAAATAAAAGCAAAAATATAAACAATAAAATAACCCATTTATTTTTAAGTGCTTTCATTTATGTTATGTTGGAATGTTCATGTAGACAGTGTTGATAAAAATTCAATTATATCAAAGAAATAAATTTTTATGTAGATGAAAAGGATGCTTTCTGGAAAGCAGGATGTGTATGCAATGCTGGCATCAAACATTTTCTGCTCTTGTTATACATCTAGTCTGTTAGCAATACTCAACTATTTCCACATTATTAGAATGACATTTTCCTACATGATTGCAAGTTAACAGACTGAAGTAACAAGTTATATGACCCACTCCACAAAAATGAAATGAACATGATAAAGCACTCTAAACACTGGCATGTGAACAGGATCAATATCAGACTCACTTTTTTATTGATGTAATATGGGTCCATGTCTTCCAAGGGCTCAGACACCATTCCTGGAGGTATGTCACCATATATAAATGGAAGTGTTTTTCCTGCCTCCAAATCACTATTTGGCTTCGGCCCATTTTCGTCATCGTCTTTACGATCTTGTTTAGGATTCTTAGCTTTTTCTGCAGCAATGCGTTGTTCAATAGCTGCAAGAGACTCTCTAGTGAAGTATTGGAAGCTGTCTGGTCCTGGTGGTACAAGCACTGACTGCTCCATCTTTTCATCCTGCACATTTTAATTACCATTTATTCTTCTGCATAGGAAAACACTAAAAGAAAGCAGACCAAAAAAAAAAAAAAAAAAAATAGGAAAATCAAACAAACATGTTAAAATCACCAAGTAAGAAAGATAAAACATTTTTTTAAGTGCTTTCATTTATGCTATATTGGAATGCTCATATACGCAGTGTTGAAAATTATGCAAAGAAGAAAGAACAAGCAGTTTTGTTGGATGATTTGACCTTTGTTATAGGCATTTGTATAGCTCTTATGCTAGTTATAGAAACTGTAAGAATTTCTCAACTCTAGGACTAAAACGTTTTTTTTACTCCAAATAAACAAAAGCATGATACTTCAGAGCACTCAGATACATTCTTTCCTCAGAACTCTAATTATTTTAAAATCACCTCACACTCCTCAGGAATCAATCAGGATTATACCGATAATTATAAACAGCACAATTCATCAGGGCTAATGCAGAAATGTCCACTGAGTCCATCAGGTCAGAAAACAAGCAGAATCAGAATTTTTTAAAAGCAAATAAACATAAACTTTGAGTATTATGAAGTAGTAAAGTAGTGGGTCCAAGTAAATCTGCAAGGTGGTTATTCTAGATAATAGGAAGAACAATTGCCTATTTTAATTTCAATTTAACTGTTACTATATGTTTAGTTCTTTATTCAATAGCTGTAGCTGGATAAATCTGAAAGCACTCTAATATACGTATTTATTCATATATTGAACTGAGAAAATAAACTCAACAAGTTTATGCTACTGAATAATTTTCTGATTACATGAAACATACAGATGAAATGCATATTTGGGTACACAATGGCGCATATATCCTTCATGCCCGAATGTAGAGAGATATTTTCAGTCCCCAACCGTTGCAGAATGATCAGTCAGCCCTTCAGGAGGCTTAAGGGTTAATGCAGGTCAGTACTCATTTAAATTAGCTAGAGATATGGAATGACAGAGGAGTAAGAATGCAAGAGATGGTTGGGGGAAAACATTAAATAAAGCAAAAGGTGACAAACAAAACCAGGTCTTAAGGAAAGAAGCTGAAAAAGATGAGGAAAATAGAGCAAAAAATGGAAACAGACTATAAATGAATGTAGAAAGAATATGAGGAGAAAGTGAAGAATGAGAGAAGGAAAAAATAGGAAGACTGGAAGATTAGCTGCATAAAAATACAGAGATGAAAATAAGAATAAAAAGTACATGGAAGAATGGAATACTGGGAAAGGAGCAGGAAGGGAAGCAAATATAGATAGGGTTAAAATTTCTTCTAAGGAAAAGTCAATAAGGAGAATAAGAAATTAGACGAGAAATAAGAGGAGAAGAAAGGAAAACATAGCTGGGAAATGAAAAAGAAGGTCACTAAAATATATTAAGTGATAAACCCCCAATCCTCTAGATCATTAATTCCAGGGTAAGCACACATATATATTCAGTAGTGGAATATAGTGTACAAAAAAAAAAAAAAAAAAAGAGAGTTCAAAGTGCTTACAGGCACTATAATCCAAATTTCCTGTAGTTCTCAGAAAAATTAAAAAACCATATTTCACTCAGGTGTATAAAATCATCACTCACAATCAGAGGAATGACTTCTGAAGAGTCAAGGTGGCAGATTTCTCACTGTGAAAAAAATGATGAAAGGAGATAATCTCCTACAAACCCACAGTTTTCGCCCATGCAGAGTGTAGACTTATGCCAGAAACAGTTATCTAAAATCTAAATCCTTCCCTTCCTTGTAATTCTAAAGGAAATGGAATCATCCTGTTCTCTCTCCATTAGGGGAAAAAAAAGGATATAATAAAGTGTAATTCAACCAACAAGGATATAAAAAATAGTCTTCCTCCACACAGAAAGCATCCTGCAGACATCCCCCAACTTCCCGTTTCATGGTTCTGCCTACTTCTGGGAATGGACTTTTCAGCCTCTGAACTACTGAACAGTTATGAACTCAGTTTGTACACTCTGACATTATTTCTTAATGTTCAATCCCACATTGTGGATTTTTGGAAAGGAGAAAAAACTACTAGCCATACCATTGACCTTGCTGATCCCCAAACTGATCCCT
This sequence comes from Lathamus discolor, assembly GCF_037157495.1. Taxonomy (NCBI): domain Eukaryota; kingdom Metazoa; phylum Chordata; class Aves; order Psittaciformes; family Psittacidae; genus Lathamus; species Lathamus discolor. Next base: position 90,364,929 of record NC_088886.1, on the reverse strand, counting down.
GTAAGTGACACTGTAGTTTGGGAAACAGATCTCATACTAAGCCACGATTCAAACATTATGGCAGCCACAGCTGTAGGTGGATACTGCTTGCTCTGTGGCCTTCAGAGACATACAGAGACTCAAGAAAGACAGTCAGGCTCTCCTCTCTGCTCATCTTATTTGGCAAAGGAAGGGACAAAGCCTCTTTTTCTTTCTCTCTCTCTCCTCTCTTCTCCCCATGGGCTGCAGCAGCACATAAGGCTAAGCAGCTATGCCTGCCTTTCTTTCTCCTTGTAAGACCCAGGAGGTTGATTTTGCCTTTTGCCACTTTTTTCTGTGAAAATTCCCTTAGCTGCCTAAACCCCTGTGGTATACAGTACTTGATGTTCCATGCCACAGTAGCCAGTGAGGGCACAGTAAGCCAAACGAGTTCTTGCACAGTAGGAGAGAGTTGCTGGACAGTAGCAAGGGCAGTCTCATGTTTTGAAGAGGATGAAAACGGGTAACTAGCAAGCTGTCAACAAAGATGAGCTCTGAAACCCTATTTTGCTCTGTCAGGATTACCTTTTAGCTCATCTGAGTGTCCCGAATTGGCATGTAGAACAAGGAGGTAAGCCTGTAGGATTTGCCTGCAGAAGAAAGCCACTTCATAGCCATTAATTACACTGCAAAAACATTTGATTCAGCTACCGTGTTTACATACTGAGTTTAAAACCAAAAAATGCTGTGGGCTTTTCTAATAAAACCCATATTTTGAACTCTAGAAAGGACCTTCACTTTTTTTTTTTTTTCTCCTATTGTTAATCCTAGAATGTTCTCAGGTCTGTCAAACGTACATAGAGCTAAGCCAGATATATGCTTGTAGATGTATCTAAATCTAAGTAGGCTGTACTTAGCAAAATGTTTCAGGAAAATTTATGAAGGTTAAATACTTTTTATCCTCTCCTTAGCAGATTAAAGGATGATATTCCAGATACTTTTTCCTTTTCTTCACACATTTCCATAATTATAAGTCTTCAGAATTGCAAATAGAAGTCTTCTAAATATTTAAAAGTCAATTTGAAATACATACTGTATTCACTACAGTCTTAACCCCAAATCACTTTCATCTCCCATACAACAGTGGTTAACAGAAAGGTTTGTATATCCTTTATTATGGTTGATGAATTTATTCTCACTTATCTGCATAGGGTATGGATAAAAATTGATACCAGGCCAGTGAATCAACTGATATCCTTCTTTTCTATCAAGTGATTTATTAAATATTAATTGAATAACTACAAATTGCTTAACACAATCCAAATTGACTTCTTTTTATTACTTTAGCATAGCACTGGTAATTCAACAGAAGAAAGAATATAAGAATACAGAAAATATAAATTTCTTAATAAGTTCTTTCCTACTCACCTCTGGAGTGAACAACATTTTTCTTTCCTTTATTTCCTGTTGTGTTTGAATGACTTTCTTATGAGCACTGTATCAGAAGGCAAAACATTTCAAATTCTGGAAAATGAGGTACTCAGAATATTTGAGAATAGAATCATTATGTTCCTTCTGAAATGTCTCAGGCAAAATACATTCATATATACCTTGTAGTATATGTTGTTGTAAGCCAGGTAATTCCTGAGCACACTCAGTACACCTTGTGTGCATGGCCAATCTGTAAACCATATGCAGAGTAAGCCTGAATAATTTTTGCAGGTGAAATAAAGGGACATGTCAGCAAATGATGGAGAGAGAGTGCCCTATCTAACAATGATTCCAAACCAGTTGCCCAGTAGCCTTTGAAGAAGTCAGTTAGACAGTTCATAACTCTGAAAAAGCAACAGGTTTGAACAAGAATATAATTTCCTAACCTGATAGGCATTTGATTTACTGTTACCTTTCATGTTCTTCATCCCTTCATAACAAATAGTGACAAGAGTTTCTGGAGAGTTTGGTCAGGAAAACCTTTGCATACAGATAGAGCTACAGGACTGCAAATACCTAAACTTCAGCAAGCTAAATTTTATATTATCCATACACTTAAACCTAAAACTGTAACATGCTTTGATGTTTGATCTTCTGTGATAACACCCACAAATTAAAATTTAGCTTACATTTGCCACAGAATATTCTGAATGTTGTACCCTGTGTTCTAGAAATGTAGGAATTTGGTTGTAACAGAGCAGTTCCAACTTTGTAGTACAAGCCTGGTTCAGCTTTATACTTTCATCTATATAAACACTTACATAAAGCCTTCCATGATCATCTTTATATCCACATGCTGAAATCAAACCTGATCTCTAAAAAATTATCTTTTCCTGCCTCTCCCTCCATGCTTCTGGCACCAAGATTCTCAGCAATGTAATTTTTAATATCAGCTAACATTTAATCTTACTCAATTGCCATAGCAATATGATTAACTTAACAAAGCTATAGCTTCCCAGATTTACCATATAGCAATGTGGCATGTACTCCAAGTGAGGTCTCACAAGAGCAGAGTAGAGGGGCAGGATCACCTCCTTCCACCTGCTGGTCACACTCCTTTTGATGCAGCCCAGGATACGGTTGGCTTTCTGGGCTGCCAGTGCACACTGAAGCCGGCTCACGTTCAGTTTCTCATAGACCAACATCCCCAAGTCCTTTTCTGCAGGGCTGCTCTGAATCTCTTCTCTGCCCAACCTGTGGCTGTGCCTGGGATTGCTCCGACCCAGGTGTAGGACCTTGCACTTGGCATGGTTGAACTTCGTAAGGCTGGCATCAGCACACCTTACAAGCGTGTCAAGGTCCCTCTGGATGGCATCCCTTCCCTCCAGCATATCAACTGAACCACACAGCTTGGTGTCATCGGCAAACTTGCTGAGGGCACACTCAATCCCACTGTCCATGTCACTGACAAAGACGCTGAACATCGGTCCCAACACCTGCTCCTAAAGGACACCACTCATTACTGGTCTCCAGCTGAACATTGAGCCATTGACCACAATGCTCTGTGTGCAGCCATCCAACCAATTCTTTATCCACCAAGTGGTCCATCTACCAAATTGATGTCTCCAATTTAGAGACAAGGATGTCACGCGGGACAGTGTAGAATGCTTTGCACAAGTCCAGGTAGATGACACCAACTGTTTTGCTCCCAGTTCTGTAGCCCCATCATAGGCCACCAAATTGGTTAGACAGGATTTACCCTTGTTGAAGCCATGTTGGTTGTCTCCAGCCACCCCGTTTTTCATGTGCCCTAACATGCTTTCCAGGAGAGTCTGCTCCATGATCCTGCCAGGCACAGAGGTGAGACTGACTGGTCTGTAGTTTCCCAGGTCTTCCATTTTCCCCTTCTTGAAAATGGGAGCTATATTTCCCTTTTTACAGTCATCGGGAACTTCAACTGACTGCTCTGACTTTTCTCATATGATTAACAGTGGCTTAGCAACTTCATTTGCCAGCTCCTTCAGGACCTGCAGATGGATTTCATCAGGTCCCATGGACTTGTGCACATTCAGGTTCCTAAGATGATCTCAAACCAGATCCTCTCCTACAGTGGGCCCAAAGGTTTTCAGTCCCTGCATCTGCCTTCCAAGTCTTGGGTGGTGTGGTCAGAGCATTTGACAGTGAAGACTGAGGCAAAGAAGTCTTTGAGAACCTTGTCCTTCTCCAAATCCAGGGTAGCCAGTTCTCCTATTTTAATCTGGAGACGACCAACATTATCCCTAGTTTGTCTTTCGTTTGCAACATACCTATAGAAACCCTTCCTGTTATCTTTCACATCCCTTGCCAGACTCAATTCTAACTGAGCATTAAGCTTTCCTGATGTGATCCCTAGCTTTCCAGACAACATCCTCCTTATATTCTTTCCAGGCTACCTGTCCTTGTCGCTTCCACATTCTATAAGCTCCCTTTTTCCTTCTGAGTTTTCTCAGCAGCTCCTTATCCATCCATGGAGGACTCCTCGCACTCTTGCCCCATTCCTTCTTATTGGGGTGCAATGCTCCTGAGCTTGGAGCAGGTGATCCTTGAATATCAGCCAGCATTCTGGCTCTCTATGGCTGTATTCCATGGAAATTTACTGAGCAGGTTCCTGAAGAGGCCAAAGTCTGCGTCCTTGAAGTCCAGGGCAGTGAGCTTGCTGTGGGCCCTTCTCACTGTCCAAGGATCTTGAACTTCACCATCTCATGATCACTGCAGTCAAGGGTGCCCTGGAGCACCACATTCACCACCAGCTGCTCCCTGCTGTTGGTGAGCACGAGGTCCAGCATGGTACCTCTCCTTGTTGGCTCCTCTATTAATTTCAAGAGGAAGATGTCTTCCATACAATTGAGGAACCTCCTGGATTGCTTGTGTCGGACTGTACCATCCCTTCAATTGATATCGGGGTGGTTGAAGGTTGAAGACTCCCATGAGGACAAGGGCCAAAATTTTGCATGCATTGGAAGTAGTGGTGAATTAATACTAATGCTTCCCCTGCTCCACTGGGGTTTTTTGGGGGTTTTTTATTCTCCAATTTCACAATTTGATTAAGGACTATTGAGACTAGATTTGTGTACTGCCACGTGATGGAATCTGAGATGCAATGCTAGTGCAGATCTGGTTTGCTGGGTGTGAATGCGTGTCCAAGATGAAGAGGAAAGATGACTGCAGAAGTGAACGCACATGAATCTTTCAACAAATACGATGCACATTCTTCTTTCTGCTACCTGCAGAATTAATGTCTCACAGGACTCTTCATTATATACATAAAAAATGTGATATGTCACGCTTGGAGATGTAAGAAATAAGTCATCTCTCACAGTGAATAGAACGTAAAAATGACAGTAAATAGAATCAGGTATTAGCAAATGAAACTGGACTGGTTTTGCTGCCTTGTTAATCTCCCTTTGAATTTCAGGGTGGCAACCTTAAATGTCTGTACAAGCTGCTGTTTCCTTGTACTTTCCAGCATCGTGAAACTGATTGCTAAGGGAAAACTCAGGCAAGAGAATTCTGCTAGAGTTTGCAGAATTTAATCTTTGCCCTTCACTTTGCCCTTGCCCTGTGACACATATTATGTTTTTGCTTTTGGCATAAACTAACAAATCAGTTCTATTAAAAATCATGCATCTTACTATTTTGAGAAGGATGATCAGAGTAGTAAACAGTAGCATTAATATTTTGAAGTGCTCTAGATGCAATGATGCAACATTGGTAACTGCAATTTTTATAAAGAGACTAACCAGGTATTAGTGAGGTTATCAAGCATAAGCCCAGGAGAAGTCATATGGCTCATTTAAGGCACAACTAATAGATCACAACTACTACAAAGATAAATCAGTGAATGTACATGTAAACTCATAGAACCCAAATCTCTGTGTTATATTACTTTTGTTTATTGGCACAGTTTATAATAATTTTTGATTTATCAGCTACTCATTATGATTCTTATCTTCAGAATATGAAATAGTTATTACCTTCATCAGAGTGTGGTTGGTGGGAGGAAAGGAAGGAAGGTATGGCAAACTACTACAGCTTTTAATGAGGCCTTAGCTAAGGAGAAACCCCTGTTCCTTTCTTCACAGAATTGATCCTGTATCTGGCCTGTTTACTTCTATTGTAGGGCTACTACAAGTAGAAAAGGTAGGTAGGGTATCCAAAGCAACATACTTCGCAGAAGGACAGAAATCAGATTAGAATATTTGAACTATACAGCTTTTTATGTCTCCATGTAGCTGACACATAAAATTAAATCTAATTCTCATGGACAGCTTTATAAGAAAACGTGCATATTACCAGACTGATATTAGGATTCTCCCATATATTTCATCACCATCATCTTGATGTTCTCTCTCGGCATGGATAATGCAGATCTCGGCACAAGGACTCGCTTGCGTTAGATTACTTGGACTTGGCTAACTATATTTAATGCATATTAATTTTAAATAAAGGGTAGGTAAATTAATACTGCAAACTTCAGAATAGGGTGCATACCTATGCACTGAGCTATAAATGAATTGTCTGAAATGTTGGAAGCAATCAAATAGTATATACTAACCCAAGTGAAAGCCTGTGCTTTACAGCTAGGTATTTCCATTGCGTAACCTGATACACAGCAAGGTTATTGGCACAGGCCAAGAGTTACAGAAGGGGTCAGATGAGGGAAGAGGATGACTATTTAGTTGCAAAGAGCCACGGGTAGCCATGTGGATTAGGAAGGCACTTTAATGCCCCAGTCTAGGCTGCCCAACAGCCAGAAAGCAAAATGGTGACAGATAGGAAATATAGCTAATATCTATGATATCCACGCTGTTGTGTAATTGCTTAGCTTACATCTTGTTACATGAGTATCTATGCCCAACTCCCTGTCAACTCCAGTGAATTCGAAACCACATTTGCCACCAATCGGCAAAACTCGTACAGTACCATGGGCAACAGATCCTCTGATCTCTCTTTGCAGTGCTCTGCCATTCACTGTACAGGAATGAAATCAAGATTAATGGGATAGATAGAAAGAAAGACCATAAAAAAACATGAGCTTGACATCTTAATGGTAAGCTTTCATTTGGGCAGGCAATCATGGCTTCTAATCCCTTCTTCTAGAGCTATTTCTCTATTATATCTAATAAATTCACTTGAGAAGAGTCAGTTGAAATTTGCCAGAGGTGTATTCATAGTTGAGAAGAAAAAAAATAGGAGTACCTATGGGAAAAGAGGGTTTAGTTCCAGTTTTTACTCCCAATTAATTTCCTTGATTCAGGACGAAAATACAAGACTCAGTTTTGAAAAACAAAGCAAACAAAGAAACAGAAAAACCTCAAGTCAGCCTTCCCCAAACAAAATAACTAACTAAGCAAAATCCCCATTGTGGAAAAACAAGAATGCACCCTGTGAGCTACCTGTGCTAGGAACTCTTGTCCACTTCAGTCAAAGCAGTCTTCTGTGCAGCTGCAGCCCCTTTTTCCCCCTCTAAACCTATATTCTCTGTCCTATCCTTGTTTCCTGATTAAAGGAAATAAAAACCCCACATGATCCAGACACAGCATATTATTCATCACAGTTATATATATGCATGCATTGTTGAGATTGCTATCCTCCTTACATTTTTAAATTTAACTAATGTATTTATAAACCAAAGTATAATTACTTGACTTTGCTTTAAATTAAAAACAAATAGCTTGCTTCTGCTTACTGCTTTGCTAGTTTAATTCCATTAACTGCAACCAAGTCATTTCTATTTTAGAAAGCTGAAAAAACCCGAAATTAGTTATGCAGTTCTTTAGAAAGAAAAAAAAATATTTTAATGGGACAAGTCACAATGCATCTGCATTACTACTCCATCTGAGCAGATACATTTTATAGGCTAGAACTACTGGACTGCTACCAAGTTGAACGAATTCCATGCTTGCTACATTTCTGCAGTGTAACTTGTGCAGCAAATGACTGCAGTACAGAGTAGCATCCTTTCTGCTTTTTTTCATTTGACCAGAACAGGGGCTCATTCTATTTTCAATTACTAATTCAAGATTAACTTTCTTAAGCAATGTCTGAAACACCTGTTTCCATTTACCTTAGCAAACATAATAGCACCTTTCTTAGCTTTAAAAAATAAACAAAACAATGCAGGATATGCATTATGCTATATATTATATAAAGCTACTAATTAGAATCATAGAATAGTTAGGGTTGGAAAGGACCTTAAGATCATCTAGTTCCAGCACCCCTGTCATGGGAAGGGACACCTCACACAAAAACATGTCGCTCAAGGCTCTGTCCAGCCTGGCCTTGAACACTGCCAGGGATGGAGCGTTCACGACTTCCCTGGGTAACCCATTCCAGTGCCTCACCACCCCAAGCGGAAAGAATTTCTTCCTTATATCCAGTCTAAACTTCCCTGTTTAAGTTTTAACCCATTACCCCTTGTCCTGTCACTATAATCCCTAATGAATAGTCCATCCCCAGCATCCCTATATCCCCACTTCAGATACTGGAAGGCTGCTATGAGGTCTCCACGCACCCTTCTCTTCTCCAGGTTGAACAGCCCCAGCTTCCTCAGCCTGTCTTCATACGGGAGGTGCTCCAGTCCCCTGATCATCCTCGTGGCCCTCCTCTGGACTTGTTCCAGCAGTTCCATGTCCTTTTTATGTTGAGGACACCAGAACTGCACACAATACTCCAGGTGAGGTCTCACAAGAGCAGAGTAGAGGGGCAGGATCACCTCCTTCGACCTGCTGGTCACACTCCTTTTGATGCAGCCCAGGATACGGTTGGCTTTCTGGGCTGCGAGCGCACACTGAAGCCGGCTCATGTTCAGTTTCTCATAGACCAACATCCCCAAGTCCTTTTCTGCAGGGCTGCTCTGAATCTCTTCTCTGCCCAACCTGTAGCTGTGCCTGGGATTGCTCTGACCCAGGTGTAGGACCTTACACTTGTCATGGTTGAACTTCATGAGGCTGGCATCAGCACACCTCACAAGCGCGTCAAGGTCCCTCTGGATGGCATCCCTTCCCTCCAGCGTATCAACCAAACCACACAGCTTGGTGTCATCGGCAAACTTGCTAAGGGTGTGCTCAATCCCACTGTCCATGTCACCAACAAAGATGTTGAACAAGACGGGTATCAACACCGATCCCTGAGGGACACCACTCATTACTGGTCTCCAGCTGGACATTGACCAAAACTCTTTGTGTGCGGCCATCCAGCCAGTTCTTTATCCACCGAGTGGTCCATCCATCAAATTGATATCTCTCCAATTTAGAGAGAAGGATGTCGTGTGGGACAGCATTGAATGCTTTGCACAAGTCCAGGTAGATGACGTCAACTGCTCTACCCCTGTCCACCAGTTCTGTAGCCCCATCATAGAAGGCCACCAAATTGGTCAGGCAGGATTTGCCCTTAGTGAAGCCATGCTGGCTGTCACCAAGCCCCTTGTTGTTTTTCATGTGCCTTAGCATGCCTTCCAGGAGAATGTGCTCCATGATCCTGTCAGGCACAGAGGTGAGACTGACTGGTCTGTAGTTCCCGGGGTCATCCATTTTCCCCTTCTTGAAAATGGGGGTTATATTTCCCTTTTTCCAGTCATCGGGAACTTCACCTGACTGCCATGATTTTTCAAATATGATGGCCAGTGGCTTAGCAACTTCATTCGCCAGCTCCTTCAGGACCCGCGGATGGACTTCATCAGGTCCCATGGAGTTGTGTATGTTCAGGTTCTTAAGATGGTTTTGAACCAGATCCTCTCCTACAGTGGGCCCAAGGCCTTCATTCTCACAGTCCCTGTGTCTGCCTTCCCAGACTTGGGTGGTGTGGTCAGTGCATTTGCCAGTGAAGATCGAGGCAAAGAAGTCGTTCAGAACCTCAGCCTTCTCCAAATCCTGTGTAGCCAGTTCTCCTGATAGCTTCCGGAGAGGGCCTGTGTTGTCCCTAGTCTGTCTTTTATTTGCAATGTACCTCAAGAATCCCTTCCTGTTATCTTTCACATCCCTAGCCAAGTTTAATTCTAACTGGGCCTTAGCCTTCCTAGCCTGGTCCCTAGCTTCCCGGCCAACATCCCTGTATTCTTCCCAGGCCGCCTGTCCTTGCTTCCACCTTTTACAATATTTTTTTTTTCCTTTGAAGTTTCCTCAGCAGCTCCTTATCCATCCAAGGAGGTCTCCTGGCCCTCCTGCTGCACTTCCTTCTAGTTGGGACACAGCACTCCTGAGCTTGTAGAATTGATTTTACATTAAGGTAAAATTGAATTTAAGACAAGATTTAAGTTCTGCTTTTTGGTATATTACCACCCTTGGGAAACACGAAATAAAAGCTGATGGAGAACAGGCTGCTCCATACCCTGGAATGATGTCAGATTTGTAGAACTATCAAACCCAAAGACATCTTCATACTCAAAAAGTTACTAAATCACAACTTTTGTGTCTTGCTTAACCCCATGGACAGCATTCTGGTATTTGCTTTCTTATATGGTCAGTAGAAGGGCCAGAAGCCTTAAAGATGTAATGACAAAAGTCTCTCTGGCATGTGTCCTAGGAAAAGACTACCTTTCCAAAAAATGGCACCTATGGTTCAGCAGCCTTCCTAAAATCTCAGCACCAATGCATATTCCCACACTCATCATATATTAACAGATTTATCCCAAAGGTTCTGACACTGATGTGCAGCTCACCACTTAGAAAAGCAGCAGTTGAAGCATGTCGTTCAGAAAAGGATCATTTGAAGCAAGAGACATAGAGACTTTGCAGAAGTCCTCGATACAGTTATGCATTACTCTGAACAGGGTAAAAGAGAGAAAACCAAAAGCAAAAAATACTAAAATATTCTCCATTACTACTTTCTGAATTTCTTAGTAACTCTTAGCTCAATCTTTGGGTTTTGGTCTGAGTCATTTAAGCTGTCTCCCACACTGAGATTTTTCTCAATACAGCCAAAGAGAAGCTCTTGCTTTTACTACTTCCAGAAAGGAGTACCTCCTGATCATCCCCAGCAACTCATCAAAATCCATCCACTAATTTGCTGTTTAGTTATCATCCCACTTACCAGAACAAGTTTTCTTGGTCAGCTCCCATTTACAAGCATGCCAATTGTAATCCAGTGATTATATCTCAACTGTTTCATTGAAGCAATATTAAGACTACGGCTGAAGGTCAGATTTGCTTTCTGCTTGCCCTGTGACCCTGTAGAGCAGCCTGGAAGCTGACTGTGCAGTGACCCAGCTGAGAAGTCCACAGAAAGAACTGCTAAATATGAGTTAAATCTAGATGACATTAAAAGGCGCATTGGCTTCCTCTATGGGTGGGTTACAGGCATATTCACCTGCCCCATCCTTGTGATAAACCACACAGCTGATGCCAGGCAGATGTAAGGTCCTATGCTCACTGTCAGAAGATATTTAGGGATTTGCAAGAAGCCTGAATTCAGATCAATAGTCTTGGTGAGCAGTAGCGTCCACCTAGAGTTTCACATACATACTTCATAACTTGTAAGAGTGTTTTGTGTAGGCATGGAACATCTTAGCCCAGAAAGCATGAATTCAAACATGATATGGGCAATTATAAGGGTTTAGGCATAGAAAGAAGGAAGTATCTCAGAATAATAAACTGTAATGCACTTGTTTCCTCCGATGTTTAGCTCGTTTTGAAGGGCAAAAAGGTCCTACATGATACTCATGATATTTTCAGCTGCATAAAGGGGAAAACAAACCCCTTGACACTTCCTAGAAACAATGAAATAGTTTCTGCTATTAAGTGGTTAACTACAAAGAGCAGCAACAGCATCTGCTGCCTCTGCACCCTTTGAGCGATGCCTTATTTTAAAAAGCTTCAGATCTGAAAAAGAAGGTAAAGCCTGGGAATTAGTATTTCTGCAGAAGCAGTGGCTTGAAAGCCGCTGACTGAAGACTGTTGGCCACACTTATTTAAAAGCAAAGATTTCACTTTTATTTTTTGGGGGGGGTGGGGGGTGGGGGTGGGTGTTAGTGAGTTTCCAGTAATTTCATATTTTACATTCTAACCCTACAATAAACACTCAACATGTTAATTTTATTTTTGAAAATACAGAAATGTAAGAATACAATAAATAATCCAGTGAAAATCTAGAAGCGACAAAATTATAGACTATTAAATGTAGTGCTTTGGGACTTTTCAGTTTGTTTGTTTTTTGTTTTTTTTATCTTATGGTTGGACAAGAATTAAAATCAGAGAAATGTGCTTCATTAAAATAAAAAAAAACATATTATGCACAGAGACTTGAACTGTTTAGCAGCTCAGAGCATTTAAAAATTAGTGAACTTAATGTTATTAAGTGTATTAAGAAAACAGACAGTATGTATACCACATAGCAGTATAGAGTTAATAATAGTGATATTTAAAAATGGAAAACCATTAATCAGATATCTCTGAAATATAGCTGTATACTTAAAATACAGTAAATTAGAACACATTTTACAGGAACACAGTCATTCATTTTGAACCAGTTCTGGTACTTTCCTGAATAACAGATCCTCTATTAAACCTTTACTTTATGAAATACAGTTCTGAACTATGTGGTTAAAAATATAATTGTAGTGCACGTGTAGTGACTATTTTGCAAAGAAACCATTCTCAACTACAGGTACAGAAATCTTAAAAGGAAAGAGGCTTGAGATCTTCAGTTTCACCTATAAGTTTAGAACTCAAACTGAAGAAGCAACAGGTAAGGGGAAGACCACAGCAAATAACGGCAGATCTTACTAAACCACATTTCTTTCAACCTTGGCTTTTCTGATGGGGAAACAACAGTTTACCCATTTTAAAGGATTTGTAATTAGTGATTAAAATACTTTCAGCTATCCTCACGCCCACATATTTGTCTTTTTAATGGCTAAAAGTACTCTTGCATTTGTGATTAGAACTGCTTATCACTGTCCTAAATTGATGTTTTAAACGTTGTAATAGAGGAAGTGTTTTGGAATGCTTTTTCTATATAGTAGTTTTCAGTTTATAGCAGGGAGTTATAATGTTTTCTGGTATTTAGGCATTGGATGTGCAGGGAATATCTTAACTAGTTTAAAAATAAATGATAAGATTAATTGTTATTGTCCCATAACTCTTTACTCTGCTAATAGTAGACCCAGTGTGAAAGCTAATTCTTGCCCTAGAGACATGAGAGAAAGCTTCAGCCACTCAAACTCCTGGAGTCAGTTATTGATTTACAATACACTCAGCTGAGAAACAACGCATAGAGGCATTCCACAGCACATCACTTTTCTTGTCTGATCAACTTATCTGAAGTCAGAGCGCCATTTCCCACCAGATGGAGAGCTGAAAATTATTTCTGCAGGCATCATATATACACCCTAGATGTCTTTGTATAAACAAGCTTGAAGAGAAAACACGAAGTAGAAAACCACACTTTCTAAAACTGTACAATCGACACACTGAGAGAGGGCATAATAATGGATGTTAAGTGCACTACATAGGGAAAAGAATATCCAGTTATGAAAAGCAAGTCTTTAGTATGTGAACAATGAACATTGTCAGAGAAGAGATCAATGCAGTGTGTAGGTCATAGGTCTAAGGAATTGAAGGACATTTAAGATTGAGGGAACCATGCACAATTAAGGAGCTAAGAAATGATTGACTTACATTGACTATGAGGTAAGGATAATCTGGGACTTCATATTTGTAAGTAAAAATGACATCAAACAAATCTTAATTTGGTTTTGAGGAAAAGCCTATGAAAAGTATAGATACAGAAGAATTTTCAGGACTTAGCAATTTCAAGTAGGAGTTGGTTATGCCTGTTTATCCAGTTTTCCATACATACTACTCTTACAATTCTTGATTTTGTCTATGATTTAAAATTGCACCATGGTGTATGGTTGTAATATAAGAGATGAACTCTTGATCCTGTTGAAGCTGTTCTCAAAACATGCTATTGACTTCATTCATGCAGGTGAGTTTTATTACCTAATTGATATATTTGATTTATATCTTGAAGAAGAATTCTGATTTGTGCTAGGTATAAAAGTAAATTACACTTTTGTCTTACTGTAAAGTAGAGGCACATGAACCTGAAGGAATACTTCCCTTTTTATTTTTCTTTTACATACTGAAATTTTGCCAGCTGACTTTCATATACGCTACAAAGATGCAGTTTCTTTTCCTGAACATATTTTGATATTTCAGTGCTGTAGGACTAATACATAAAAAAGAAATGAGTGAGATACTTGCGTTAATAAATTAATAGAAGTACTATTGCAAATTATGTAAATATACATGTAACATCCATAATTCAATAATTAATTAAAAATTTTGTAGTGTTTATAAAATCATTATGATGGAGGTCTTCTTTTGTCATGTATAGTGCAAATTATTTCTCCCCACTTTAAGTTCTGGGATGGTAAAATGGTTTTTACATTGTGACATTTAATGTCATACAACATATACTCTCATTGTAAATAATTGCTATAAAACAGCGACTCTCAAACTGGGAAAGGTTGAGGAGAGAAGCAGGGATTTAGCCTGAAGAAAGTAATAAAAATAAGTTATAAAAATGCAATAAAAATTTTTGCTCTTCCTTCCTGTCTTCTTACTTCTCTTGCTGAAAATTTTTTCCCTTCATGAAATCTTTTCACCTTTCTGGCAAACCCAGTGGGGACTTGAACTTAACATTGTCCTAAAGTAAATGGGTCCTAGGGAGCGGGATGCAAGTGTGCTCCCTCCTTCCATGACTGCTCCAGCCTTCCCAGGCAGCTGGGATTGCTGGAAGCTGAGTGCTACATAGGGTGTTTTCAGCTCAGTAGGACCGGGCTAGGTTTTCAGGTATGTGGTTGTGAAGTTAGGCTGTTTGCTGGCTTGGTAATGAGGGAGTTCTTGGATGAACTACAAGTTGACCCCAGAAGCTTGGAGCAAGCCAGCAAGCCAGGAGAGGTGAATGTATCCAAAAAATTACAAAACAGAAAGGTCAAGATCAAAGCTGTTACCACTGTAAAAGATAGTTAAAGGCAGAAGAGAGTGTAGACCAAGAAGCATGTTTTCAGTGAGAATATGATGATACAGAACAGATGATCAAAGCCTAAGACTGTGACTCGGTACCTTATACAGCCTGCAGCATCAGCAGATATCTGATCTTTTCTAGAAAGATATCTCTCTTGAGCTACTTTTGGTTTTGTACCCTGAACAGTAGACAGCCAAGTTATGTTCACATTGCAGGTAAATGGATTTACACACCTGTGAAGATTACCTTTTCAGAATAGCATCAGGACTGTGCAAACCACCTGGGCCCTGCTGAAAGTAGGCAGAATGCTATTTTGGTCTCCATGCTCCCTTCAGAAACATCCTATTTATACTATATTCAGTTCAACTGACCCAAGTTTTAATTATTCCAGACTTCCTTCTGCTGGCATTGCTGGTGTGTTTTCAGTTTCTAGGTGAAGTGATTAATCTCAGTCTATGAGTGTTTAACACAGCAGCTTGACATACGAAAAGCTAACAACCAAGCCTAAAGGCTCCTGAGGTTAGTGGTGCCTGTGCTACTAGCAGTCATGATAAATCTGACTCTTGTGTTAAATATTCCCATCTAAGTTTTAGAGCCAGACTGTGGTTAAATCTTATTGTACCTCCCTCTCCTTCCCCCACCCATACATGCCTAAGATACAGCCCTTCTTAGCTATGCATAACATTATTACTGTCAGTCTGCTTTCTATTACGCTTACAAAGAAACAAGAAAGTTTCTTTGGCCTTATCGAACAAAACCTGCCCATATCCAGGGTGAGTTTCTAAATAGTCGCTTAGGCTATGTTATCTTGCTGCATAAATGCTCAGAAAATAGATGATTAGTTTCCTCTCAGAGCATCTTTGCAGCTTTTCTTCATCATCTCAAATTGCATTTTGTAGATGTTAACTTTGTTGTTCAGATTTTCAATTTACATCAACATTCTGCTACCAAAGAAGATTCCCAGTCACATTTAGGTGACACAAATATTGGTAAATCTCCCTCATTACCCCCTTTTTTAACTTCTTGGTTTTCAAGACACTTTCCAAAAGACTTCAATGCTTACGCTCCTCAGTTACTAAAACTACACTTTCACCATAAAGGTCATCTTTCTCTCTGTGCTATCTGAGCAGTTTTCCTTATACTCTGACTGAGTGCTGTGTGGAACAGTGATTCCATTTCTCTCTGTATTTGAATAGTGCATAGAGATTGGGGTCATAGATTCCATACATGAAT
This sequence comes from Lathamus discolor, assembly GCF_037157495.1. Classification (NCBI taxonomy): domain Eukaryota; kingdom Metazoa; phylum Chordata; class Aves; order Psittaciformes; family Psittacidae; genus Lathamus; species Lathamus discolor. The sequence continues at coordinate 90,349,299 of NC_088886.1, read as the reverse complement.
GCCTGCCTATTATAGGCATACAAAAATATCCATATGTATACATGGTAACAGGTAATGTTGAACACAAACTGGCACAGAACACTTTGTGGGTAAGAATCTGGATTTTAAGAGGTGTTAAAGCTCAAGATTGTATACTTTAGAGGAGTATTATGAAGGAATGCATTCAGAAGCAGAGCATGACAGAGACAGAAAGCAAGTTTTTAAGAACAAAGTTCCTGAATCTTTCAGAAGTAAAAATACACCCTACAACACTGCAATACAGTATTTTAACTCAGCTAACACATCAGTGTCTCAAAAGAATCTAAACCTGTCTTATTTTAATTCCCCAGAGCAGTTAGCAATTGTTGCTTCAGGAAAGACACCTGAATTAGAAGCATTACACATAAAAAAGAGACCTGGAGACCTCTAAAGAGAAGGGAAAATTGCTTACTGTGTGTACTTCAGAAAAATGCTAATCAGAATTACACTACCCACAGCCATTATTTAGAGAAAATAGCTCATATTTCATATCTGGAATTTATCTGAACAGACAGCTAAAGGCAAAAAGGCGTCCTTTTCCAAAGTGCTAAGCAAACAAGAATCCACACAAAAGTCAATATAAAATTCTTGTCAGTCTGTCTTGAGAAATTGTATTCTTTGCCTAAGCACCTAAATATAGACTTAAACTCAAAAGCTTAGACCTATCTTATGAAACTTCAGCCTTATATCATAGTCAAACTAACTTCAATCAATGCAAAAATAAAAAAAATTGCCAAACCCCACCAGTTTCCTGCATTTCAGAATCCTGAAGCACATAACCCTGAGAAATAAATGTCACTGCTGAGACACTATAGAAATATGCACGAAGAAGTCAAAGAAAAAGGAAGAGAAATTTTTGAATAAAAGTGTTATTACTGTTAGACAGTTAAACAGTATTTAACGTGCTGAAGACAGACCTGCTTTGGAACAGAGAAATAGCTTTAAAAATAAAATTGAATGCTTACTACTTCCCCACATTTTTTAAAATTAATTAATTCATATATCTTCAGCTTTTTTTATCTCAATTACTTTTTTTTCTTTTTCCCCAAAAAACTCAGTGCTAGCTATCGTCAAGGAGTTAGGCATGCAGACATAAGACAGGGGGCACCGTATCAGATACTTTGCTTTCTTTTCACAGCATTCTTGTAATTTATTACTGCTCTTGAGCAGTTCATTTTTTTGTTTCTCTCAGCAGAGTTATTAAATATTATTTAGTGCTGGTTCAGGATTAGTCTGAATTTAGACTTCACAGATGTATAAAAAGCTACCTTGAGGGAAAAGTAGAGGGCAAGTCTGAGTTCAGTGCCCATAAGTGACAGAGTCACAGCCAGCCTGTGCAGCAGCAGCATGTAACCTGAGGTCAAAACTACCAGATGTACTGTCTAAAAGATATGAGAATTTCTAAAAGATACGAGAGCCCTTCAACTCTCATAAATTGTAATAGTCCTTAGGATTGGTATTACAAAGAACAATTACTGATTAAAACAACCTAAACCAAACCAAGCCAAAAAACAACAACAAAAAACCCCAAATGTGTATGACCTTCTAAGCTGTTGCTCATTTTCAACACATTGTAAAAATAACCTAAGCAAATGTGGCTGTTAGCAAACCAAAGGAGGCAATGCTTCCTTCTAGGTTGGATTGAAGTTCGTGTGTGAAACAAAATGGTAGCACCACTGCTGCAAGTGTTGCAAAAAAACAAAAACAAAAACAAAAAAAACCAAAACCCCACAAACCTGACAAAAACCCCATTAAACCTCCCTCCCCAAAAATATTATTTGAATAAAATCAGTCATCAATTGGAATTCTATTTGAAAGGTACACAAAATAATGAAGATTTTTTTTTTTTCTAACCTCATTGAACATGTGTATAAATAAAGCTGTAAACTTTAAGTCTGTTATACATGCCACTCATAAAATTTGACAAATTTTAACTGCAGAGCTCATACCTGGTGATGCAAGACTATGTCTACATTAGCATTTCCAAATGTTCTATTTATATTTCTATTAATAGAAATATTTTGTAATTTTATATATTTAATATATGTTAGATAGGTTCTATAATTTATATTTCTATCTATGTTTCTCATTTTTCATATTTTGGTGCACAATTTCTCCTTATTACAATTGCTAGTGACATCTTTACCCTGCACTCCTAAGATGTGGTTTTGAATTACAGACTCACAGACAGGCTGAAATGGAAAGGCACCTCTGGAGATCAGTTTTTGTTTTAGATTAAAGATATTTTTCAAAATCTTCTCACACATTTCTAGCACAGGTGGATGTAAATCCTGCTTCTATAAAATGTTACAGGCAGTTTTATATTTGCCCATCAAAAAGCAGACAGCAAAACAGATAGAAATGTCTTGAAATAACATTTGGCAAGCCTTCCTGATCTAGGTGTGTATGGAAATACAGTTTTACAAGGCTCCCTGGTACCAGAAACGGTACTATGGAGTAAACTGTACTATTTTTCATCAGATTTTAAGTATATGTGAGGTATCTTCCTTTTCTCAGACTCTACGTATGTCTTACTCATCATTCATTAAGCAAAATAAATTTAGTCTGCCATTAAATTGGAATGCATTTTAATGATTCATCATATTCAGAATTATTAAAAAGAAATAAAACAAGTTTTGGTTTGAATCAAGTCCAGTTTGGCAACTGATTTAGCAAGATACTTTCTAAATTGGTTTTGCATTTCTTGTAAGTATTGATTAGTAATGTTCTACATGAAGATTTAAAAATTTTAATTGGTGTTAAATTTAAACAATTTAGCCGAAGATGTGTCCCTCCATAACATTGACTTTCATGGAAGAAAAAGAAGCTATACATTTCAAATTTATTTCTTTCCAACTCTAAATTTTTCCTATAAGACACTAAAGACAGTACTGTGCTTTTTCCTTTGCAATTGTTAATGCAGAAGGTAAAACAATTTGTATTTACTTGATTAAACTGTTATTCCAGCTTGTGAATTTATTAGCTTATTCTAAAGCCATACTCTAAAAAAAACCCCCATACACAATAAAATGTTACTACCTCTTTCTAGGTAAATACATATATGTTTCAGGAAATAAATTTATATGAACAACATTTATTTTATTCTGTAGCTTAGAAGCCAATGCATTAATCAATCTCCTGCACCTGGGGACACAATCACCTCTCTTGTTAGAAAGAGCTGACCCTGGTACAATTTTCACTCATTTTGATTTATAGTTTCCCAAGGATTTTGGAAACATGGCTCAAGAGAGCTCTTTGCAGGTACAGAGTATCTCCAAGTCAGTTACTTTTGGCCTAGACGGAGACAAAATGAACAACAAAAAAATTATTATAATATATAGATGATTTTTTAGTGATTTTTTCGTTTGCTTGTTTCAGATATAAATTTTTATTAATTCACAAGGGTAGATCTGTAATAAATTGAAACATAGTAAAATAATAAATGAATAAATGAAAACATAGTAAAAGGTCATATTTTCTGTTCCATCTCCCAAAGTGTATGTGTAAGTGTGAAGAGAAAAATGAAGGAAAAAACACTTGGACTGACATCTCTAGGTAACATTTGGAACACAGTCAATGTTTAAGGAAAAAAACCTCCAACATTGTTGGATAATTTCTTTTTCAATTAATTTTCAATGTATTTTTTTTCAATGTATTTTCCATAGCCAGTATGGAAATCTGGAAAGTTCTTTGCCTTTATTCACCACTGCACAGTCCAGGTGATTATTTGTTATTATTTAGGCTTTTGTTTCAGAAAACAAATGTATCAGATTGGCTTTCTCAGCTGTGAAAAACACTAAACAGTAACATAAAATATAAAATGCTGAAATGGCTCTGGTACACTGACTTAATTTAATCAGCTTTTGAAGTGTCCTAGTTCTCTCTCCTAGAGATAAACTATAAATTTAAATATATTTTTAATTAAATGTACAGTATTCTTCTGGCAATAAGCAAAATGTGTTCAGATTTGCCAAATATCCTTTTTCTACCCTTTTATTTACATATTGGTTATGGTTATACATTAGAAGAAACACTAAAGAAACTAAAAGAAACACTAAGATATTAAATAATGTTTTAGAAAACATTTTTGTTCTTTCTAGATCTATCTGAAGTGTTGCAGAGTGTATATTCCACAGAATAAATGTTTTGAGGGGGTGCTTATATGCTTTAAGAAAAGTCTGAGCAGACAGCTTTTATGAGGCCTATTTTGAATCCTGTATGATTTATGACACACTTTTCTTTAAGTCTGTTGTACCTCAGATATCCACTTTTTTTTTTTGTAGGCTTACAGAAAAACATGGGTTGGAAATGATCAGAGGCCACCTAGTTCATCTCTCTGTCCAACAAGAAAGCTATACCTATTTACCAACAGACATTTCATCTAACCTCTTCTACAAACCTTTATGACAAATTGCACAGATTCCTCTGATACTCTATTGTAGCTCTTCACTATCCACTCTATAAGAAAGCTCCTTCCCACATCTCATCTGAAAGAGCCCATTTCTTCAGTCTTCACATCTTGTTGCACCCACTACAAAGAACAGAATTCATCTTCACCATTTAGCTTCTAATGATCCACCACCCTCTTCCCTTCTGTTTTCACCTGTGGACTTACTCCAGGAATCTTGCAAAGCTACTGAAAGAGCCCTTTCTGAGACATTTCTAAGAGAAGCACCCATCACCTGCTTCAGAAATATTCCAGCACGATTCTCTCTTGGCAGATAAAGCCAACAATAATTTGAAACAAAACAACTAGACACTTTAAATCATGAAAGAAAATGAAAGATCTCACTCTGAAGGGAACACCATTAAAGAGTAAGTAGAAAATGGAGGCCAGGGCAGGACGAGAGTATGGAAGCGTTGCAGGCAAATACATCTGGAACACAGTCAAGTCATTGGCTTCAAGTGCATTAAATAACCAAGCATTTGAAATTTTTCTTCCGATACATTACTTCAGTTAAAAAGTAGTGTAGTTGCTGCTTAATTTTGTCATCTTTGAACAATACCACTATTAAATAAAGATTATTTGAGTCACACGAGCCTCTATCTTAATTCCTAAATTTTTCTTTCTGACCTTGACAGGATTTAGAGTTTTATTTGTTTGTGATTTATCAGAAGGATGATCTTCAGCATTCTGAATTGCATGATAAAATAATTTAAAAAAGCCAATTCTGGAAGCTTTTAAGAAGTAGGAGAAAGATGAAAAAGATTGATCTGCATGTTTATAAGGTACTGAAACAAATTACAGAGATAGAGGGCATAAGATGGGATAAAGCTTGAAAGCACAAACTGAGCTGGTTGTTTCTGAGACCAAAAATAGAGAGGTTATATCCTTTTATTTCCCTCAGACACTTGTGAAAAAATAAGAAATTAATAAAAAGAAGGATGGTAACACTTTAAAATAGAGCACTGGAAAGATGGTCAGAGATGCACTCAGTACTGCTGAGACAGTGAACTATGGAACTTGTGTTCAGAAAAAGCAACATAATGAGAATTTCCTAGGACAAAGAGGAAGGAGAGAGAGTTTCTGGGGCTGATAAATGGAAACAGTGAATAGCATGATGGCTGATTCAGAAAGGTACTTTATCAAATGATATTTAAAAAGGCAGGAAAGTGTGCTACCCAGAATTTTGGTATTAAGGGCAGAATAAAAACAATTCTTTTCATCCAAACTAAATATCACGTTAGAAAAGCATGAACAGGGGCTGGAACCATATATGCTGGTGGAAATGGAAGACAGAAATTATGTTTTCATGGATAGGAATCCACAAAGAATATGCCTACAACCAGAAAATGAGCCTACAACCAGAAAATGGAAGCAACATACCAGAACTACTGAGTTTTGGGAATAATATTTGGAGAACTTGCATGATACTCTCCATTTCCTTACAATAACAGCTTCAGTCAGAAACATCAGTTGTAGCTTTTAATGGTTAAAATTTTCTCAAAGGTTCCTATTTTCCATTTTAGAATATTTCAGCTTTATGATTTTTTTCTCTGAGAAATTTGATCCCTTAAGTGCTCTAAAACATTATGCTAAAAAAAGCCTAATGGTATTCCTCATCCAGTATGTCTTACCGATGGCATGACATTATTTTTCTCAGTTTACAAGTGTGAATATATATTGTTCAATTTTTAATTTAGTTTGTCTTCTGCTGTATTCATTTTGACATCCATAGAAAGTCTACAGGTCAAATAAAGGAGTCCCACTGCCTCCTAAATATATCAGATGTCTTCAAAGGAGAAAAATGAATTAGAATATGTTCCTGTTACTAAGAGAATCAACAAATTTCTTCATGACGTTTAGCCCAAAAGATTTCATATGTTTTCCCACAGGTAAGGTGGTACTGGAGTTCATAAAACTAATAAAATTAAAGACAAGGCATTGATCCAGGAAAGCATCACAGTTCTAAGTACACACATATTATAGCAAGCTTTCCACCCCTTTTCAAAACAAATTAGCAAAGAAGTACCCACTTCTGATTACTGCCCAACTGTCTCAGTTGTTGACATGTACAACTTCTGAAACTTCAAAGCAAGTTTAGGTTAGAATATGACAATTTCAAAGTAGATTTCAGTGATCAATAATAAACTACCCTTGCCCCTTATATAAAGTACTGCTTCAAACAGTTGATACGATATATGATTCCATCATACACATTCATCTATATAATTTTCCTGTAAGATGTTAGCAGTCAGTCTTATTTATATCTGGTACAAGATACTACGCAAACTGCTATTGTTTTCTTAAAATTTCCCTAGAAATGCCTTTCCCAATCAAAGCATAGCATAATCAATAACTCCTCCCTCCCCCCATTGATGCTTTCTTTAAAATAATGAAAACTTTCTGGTTTTTACCTGGCAAACTGAGGACAATCAGTTTGTCAATCAACTGCCTGTCTCTAACTTGCTTTCCTGTGTCTAAATACTTCATCAAATATTCAAGAGCACACAAACCAGGCTCAACAGAATAAACTAACAGGGTGTCAGTCTTGACAGTAATCATCTTGTTATTGTTTCACATTAGATTCTCAGAGTAATTTTTAGCACACTCTTTTTTCCTTTGTTCTTTATATTAATACATCGGTCAAGCCTGAAAAATGCAAAAGAAAAGTAGGCTCACTTCAAGAATGCAACACTAACATCAGCCAGTATAGCTCAGGAATTTGATGCCACAAAATAAGCATTTTGGGAATAAGTAAAATTGATCAGGGTTTCAACAACAATAGAAAGTACCTATCAATTTTCAAATATAGCAGAATGAGCAACAACTTTTTCAAAGTGGGGATGAAGGGGGGGTGGGTTGAGCAGAGAGCCCAATCCCAGAGAAATTGGTTCAGTGGTAGCCTTTCATGCACGTACCTCAGACAAGCTGTGGAGAAGAAATCCATTTTAGAAAAGATGCCGAAAGAGCTTGATATCCACCTGGCACATTTCTAGTGCTGTTTGAAAAAGCAAGACGGTTCAGAATATGAACCGAATTATACCTACAGCATTACAACTAGTCCTGATCAGTATGTAAATGAAAGTAAGAGCTTCTAGCAGTGTACCTCATCAGAAAGACTAGGGGCAGATGGAGATGAAGAGAGAGAAAAAAGAGGAGGGAGCCCCTTTTTCTTTCGGTAAACCTCAAACATGTGTGTGAAGCAATTAGTGTTAAAGCAGAGCATCTCTATATGGGAAGAAAAACTGTACAGTCCTGCAGTGCTAGGATTTTGACTACATCACTGATTGCTTTAGCCCTTAATATGTTTTCTATGACCTCTGTTAACTTCTAAACAGTTCAGAGGGAAAATCTTGTATAATAATTTAAACACTCCAACCCCCAACAAACTGGCAAACCCCCCAAATATAAGGCCAGTGAAATTGTAACAAAATGCTGTGCTGCCAAAAAGACCTCGTTGCAGCTCTTTCATTTTTAAAACACCGAAATCGGATTTTTCTCCTTAATTATATGCTTAACAGTAACTACAAAGCAAGCATTCAGAAATGATAAAAAAAAAAAAAAAAAAGGAAGGGAGAGGGGGAACCCCATGCATACAGCTCGTATAAATGCACTGAGGTTAAGGATTCAACATTCTGCTGTCTTACCTGATAAGACATGAATTCCAAATGTATTACGAGGAAAAACAAAAATAACCCCCCTAAGAGACATTGATAATGAAACACCTGAAATTGCTCTCTAATAAACTTGTTCAGATTCCCAGTTCCAAAAGATTACCAAGTATTTATAAATTGCTGCATTCTCATTGGGAAGGGGAAAAAAAAAAAAACCAACACCAAAAAACCAAAGCCAAAAATCAAAACCTCTGCAGTATCCTCTCTGCTTTATTCTTGGCTTCCTGTTCTGAGGCTTCACTCTATGATACCAAACACAAACCAGCAAATAGCAGGAAATAAAATGACAAAAAAGGAAAAAGAAGAAGCGGGGGGGGGGTGGGGGGGTGGGGGTTAGGAGGGGATGAGATGGGAAGAGGATGAAGAGAGACAGAGAATAGGGTGAAGAAAGAAATAAAAAAGGGGGGGGGGGGGGGGGGGGGGGAAGGAGGGAAGCTCCCAGGCCATCTCCTTAAAGGACAGCCCCATCTACCGGCAAAAGAAATAAACCAGCTGTAAAAGATTGCTTTTAAATATACTTTGTGACTTAAAAGAGTCTGATAATCTGCAACCCCAGTAGCACCAAGAAGCAGAATTCTTTATCCAGTGTTGAACAAGTAAAAGATCCCATTAATTTTAATTTCTTTTCTGTTAATTTTTTGTCTCTGAAATGTGAGAAGAAAACAGTTTGGGTAAGGGTGCTCTGTTACGAAAGCACCAGAAACCTTTCCAGGTCAGCCGTGGCATGCTGCAACTAAAGGCTACCAGTCCTCTGTATCATTTTGCACCTCCCCCCAAACATAGTGTAGGTTCAAAATCTTCAATCATGGGTTCAATCCCCCTCCAAAAATAAACCAAGGTTCCTGTGCCAAAGTGATATGACATGTCCATCTATTCCAGACCGCATTGCCAATCATGTAGCCTGCTACTTGACTGCCACATCAGATCTATACATTCCCATGTATTCAGACGACAGCTGCGCAGCCAAATCTGGAACTTAGACAAAAAACTGCTCCTTTTTCAAATTCAGACTGCTAAGTAAGAGTAACTGTTAATACAACAAACTCCAGCTGCATTGGATCAGCCTCAGTTTGAGCTAAATCAGGCAGCATTATATATCTCTCATTTTGCTTTCTTGACAAAAAGAGTGGAACAGAGATGGCCATCAGCCAACACTTTTGAAAACCCTAGTTTCAGCCATGCTGGAGGGGGGTGGGTGCATTCCAATAAAAAAGGAAGGGGCAGTGACTAGAAGGGTTACAAGTGCACAAAAGGAGGGCCAAAAACAATACTGTGTTTCTTTCATTGTGTAATACAGTTTTGGCATGTAAAAATACAAGATAACAAACCTAATTCATACTCTATGCAATAAGGCTGTCACCTATCATAAAACACATACTGAACATGCTAATCTGTAACTCAGGGACCCCAGGCAGCTATAATGAATTTGATCCCCTACAGTCAATTCCAGTACTGTTCTAATATGTTCTTTTTCAGTATTTTTACATTGTGAGGTTTTAACTGCTTGAATTTTGCTTGAATCCAAGCTATATGAAGCTGAATTTTTCCATCTCCCAGTGGTGGCCTGACATGCTTGGTCCTTCACAACAAGCACTTGGAATCTCTCAATATAACACCTAATTTTCAGGCATTTATCAACACGTAAGATTATGAACAACTGTTCTAAAAATTAAATCTAATCTCCCAAATCTTAAAATATTTTCTCTGCAAATATTACCATGTTTATATGAACACAGCATGCAACTTAACGCTTAGTTAAAACACACCATAATATACCCAAATACTAATGCTCAAATCATAGAATCATAGAATAGTTAGGGTTGGAAAGGACCTTAAGATCATCTCGTTCCAACCCCCCTGCCATCGGCAGGGACACCTCACACTAAACCATGTCACCCAAGGCTTCGTCCAACTTGGCCTTGAACACTGCCAGGGATGGAGCACCTACAACCTCCCTGGGCAGCCTATTCCAAAGGGCAAGACCAAGCTGGATACAGCTGTGCAACCTGTCTCTATTGAATGTGCCTTAGCACTGATTTAGAAAGACTTTAGATGCTTTCACATTTCACTGCTGTCATGATCACCAGTTTTGAATATAGCTTTTCTGCCACCACTAGTGGTAGTTTGCTAAATAGTTCAGGCAGGTCCCCACTACCCAAATGCAGTTAATTTTATGACCTTCATGTAGAAAAATCTATAACCATGATCACATTATTATCAGTTGGTAACACTTTTCTACTATCTGATTTTTATTTAGGTATAATTGTAAAATTAAACTATTGCTGATGCCAATCTATCATTCCCAGAAATCTATCTGTTAATGGAAGATGTTTCTGGAAATGAATTGCCTAGTGTTTATAAATGCAAATTTATCGTTGGGTTAAAAGGCAGAATATTTACTCCCCAGTTTGAATTTTAATATGAGTTCCTCCAGTCTTTGCTACAGTCTGGGCATGTTTGACATTTTACAGGCATAGCTCCTTCGAAATGTTGCATTTAAAATGAAATACATACCAAAAAGAAAACAATAAAACAGGAAACTGCATAGGTTAAACAATAAATGCCTTGTGGTAAAAAAAATTAAATATATCTTTGAGATACCTCAGGTGCTTACAGTTTTGGTCCTGAACATAACACTGAACACACAAAGTTTCCCCCCAGATTAAATGTAATTTCGATGTATTATGAAAATATACAGTTTTCGTTCGTCTAAAAACATCCCACTTTAAGGATCAGCAAAGGTTCTATATAGGATGCTTAATATGACCACTGACTTCTCCAAGCACAATTAATACTGAAAGGTCATTGGGGTTTTTTTTAAGCAGCATTTCCCATGGCTCGTATTTCACTGGTCATAATGGTATAACCAGGTGCTCAAGTGCAGCTCCACCAGCTTACAGTGTCAGGAAAATTGATAAGGTTTGCGGTTATCTTAACAGGCTCATTTGGAAGCTCCTTGAACCAGACTGCCATCTGACACAGGGTTTGAGACAGAAGACTTTATCAACACAACAGCAACTTCTTTCAAAATGCTAAAGAGCTAAATCCCTCGAATTTGCATATTTTTACTATTTTAAACGTATACATTGCACCACAACTGCAGAATACAAAAAAGTTACTCTAATTTTAAAATAAATGGCAAGTTAGGTAATCAACCATGGTCTCTCTCCCCTCTACCCCCTCAAAATACAACTTGCCTTTTTTACTCTCTAAACAAAAAGAACACAGCTAATAGCTAATAAATTAACTTTCAAAACCAAGCAAGTCTAGGATACTCGTTGGTTTTAATCTGGAAATTTTTACCACTTCTTCCTGCAGGTATGGTCACAAATACTCAGATCCTGAGTGCCTAAGGAGCAACCACCATAGTGGGCATTGGCTGAAGCAACCATCCAACAGGCCGAGTGGGGAGTACCTCCACACCCTGCACAGCACGGACACAGTTGCCAGGCAAATTTCCATTGCAGCCTTGAGCTTGCAGTCTTGCAGACTTCAGATTCTGCAGAGCTGGTAACTTTGCATTAATGGAGATACGTGGTTCACTTGCCTTTATAAAAATTTTGACCAGTCCTATTTTTGGCCCTGCTTCAGCAGTACTGTGCAAATATTTAAAAGCACTGGTGAAGAATAGCCCAGTAAGTTATTGACTCAAGTGCCACAAAGTGCCCAGCCTTAGTGATCGCCAGGCACTGGGAGATTCTGGTTTTCTTCAGCACATGAAAGGATTCATTTGGAAGTCCTTCTCTGGTGATCTTCTGCATTGTTGCTTTCTGAAAGGGACCTGTAATGAACTTTGGCTGAAGAAGAAGAGAATTTAGTTCTTTTTGTCACTATAACACTTCAGCATTTGTGCTGCAGACATTATAGTTCTGTATAATCTAGAGAAACCTATAAAATTAGCTTAGATGTTTAGCCATGGCAGTAAATAAAGCAGAAGAGTGTGTTCTACATACACAAGTGTTAAGATATATATACATATTTAACGATACTATCTGAGGTACATTTTATTTATCAAAACATTAAGAAATCACACTTGATTGTTTACAGTATCTCTTTCTAGGATTCTATGAATGAACTATCTGAATTGTAGTGGGAATTGAAAACAGATGATGAAGTAATTAATCTAGTATATGAGCAATGTGCCATACAAGATCCTGCATGGACAGGCAGGTGAACATGACAATCCAAGGCTTTTTTCTGTTTCTAATTTGTGAACCAATTGTACTGCAGACACAGAAGAGCTATAGAGGTAATAAGGATGGAACAACATCATCATGAAAATCAGGACCTGGAAAAATTACATGGACTGTAGTAGTACAGAAGAGAAGATCGCATCCAACCAGTTCCAATGAAAAGTGAGGAAAACCTCTAATAAAAAAAAAAAAAGTAACTTTTCACATATGAACAGAGCCCAGCTGTCAGCTTCTAAACAGGTATTTTTAGAACAGATATAGCCCATTTCTACAGCAATAGACTTTGTACTTAATGCAAATAAAATTTCGCCGTTCTGGGCAGTGAAAGAGCTGATTTTGTGAGTCCAAACTTACCTGGAAAGTTTGTGAATCATACTATTACAATCTTACCTTTAGATATTACATGAGATAAATCTGTGTTTTACACAGATGTTTGTAGTCTTAGCAATAAACTTGTCATCATAATGTATTTCTCAAATTTGGTAACATTATGGATTACAAAAACTGGTCTCACCACTGTTTCTGCTAAACACATTATTCTAAAATAATCTAATTCACATGCTTTGATACTGTTTCCATGCTCCTCAGTTTTAGTGACATTTCCATGCCTGTGAAGAGAGAATAGAAACTCCAGAAATCTCTAGTACTCTGAAGAAAAGTGAAGAGAAAGTTTGTCAAAACCTCAAGCAGCATATTGTGATGCAAAGGAATATACAGAATATTGAAAACAAGCTACTGATAGAGCCATGGACTGGACAATTCTGATAAACCACAGGAAAATACCAGGAGGAGGCAACAACCACTAACGGCCCATATCTTGCATTGTAGGGAGCTCAAAACATACCTTACAGCTCAGATTCAATTACTTAGACCAAAAATGATTATTCCAGAATATAGGATATATAAATACACAGAGGAAACAGCTTTTTCTAACACGGTGTATCCTACTGAAGCATCTGCAACTTGCTGTGGTGAGAAGTACTGTGTGTGCCCTGCTCTGAACCATGATGCAAAAGATGAAAATAACACTTCCAGAAAACCACCATACATTTAAAGACAATAAGGGTTTTCTTTTTCTTCTAACTGAATAGATAGGTTATTGATACTCCTTAAGCCTGTAAGAAAATACCTCAAGCACCCACACTTGAAATGGGATGGAACACAGTGTACTCATGTGTAATGGCATTATTATTTTAGAACTCTTCAGGCAGAAGAAAGAAAGAAGCTGAAGTACATCATTACAGTAACGTGTGGTACCTAGCAATTTTGTTCTACATTCCTTTAATAAGCTATTATTTTAAGAGCATGCCTGCTAGACACACTTCTATATTTTGAAGCATAAAACGATGTCTATAAAATATTCTACACTGTAATATACTGTATTGAAACAGAGGTGTTTTCAAGATACCAAAAATTGATTACATCTTCTTGAACCTAACTTCTTTCACAGTGTAATTGATGAAGGCATCAGCTTGGTATTTCTACTCAATCATGGCATAGATCTACATGACTGTCTTTAGTAATTTAGTAACTGGTAAAGTAAGACCATCCTGAAGAGACACCTGACTGCCTGGCAGCTCTTTTACAGAGGAAGATAGCTTTTAAAGATGATAATAAAATGATAAAACAATTCACCTCACTTACAAACAAGTGTTGAAATTAAATTCTATCAGTTATTTCTAGAATAGTGTGGAGAACCACTAATTTTGGGGGAGGGCAGGGGGGAATGGTGGGGAGCCCATTTAAAGGACTTCTTTTGCCATCAAAATTAGTTCAATCTGATATTAATACATAATCTTCTATCAATATTCAATCTAATTTTGATTTAAGAAAGGGACTTTGGTATTTGCTCTTAGAGTGAGCCTATCAGACATGAAAAAATCTATAAATGCCATACTGTCAGTAATTTTTAACTTTTAATTTTCTGGTTTGACACTCATTAGCATAACTTAATACAATAATAACTATTTTTAAGTCGATACATTAGATAAAATCTTGGTAATAAGCTATTAAATACAACTCCTTGACATAATGCCAACCAAAGGTTTTCTCAGGTATTTTTACTATAAATTCACCTGTATTTTGGAATTCATTTCTGTGTCTTAAATTTGTATTATTTAATTTTTGCATATTGCTGACTCCCAAGGAGCAGAGGCTGCAGTACTACCAAAGAAAAAAGTTACTGTCCAAGGTACTGTACAGAAACAAGAGTTTCCTAATGAATCTCTGAAATTCATAAAAATAGTTTCAATTTTTTTAGTGTAGTAATTGTCTCTAGCAAGCAAGCTAGCCTGCTTGAAATTCCCTACATGATGCTGCAGTATCAGTGATATGCTGTTACTTTCCAGTGCCACTTCTGCTGCATTCCAGTATAATCAGACGTTCCAGCACCTGACAATACTCAGTATGTGTAATCCTTTTAAGGACAAACCTGGTCTATGTCTTCTTACAAACTGACTTTCATCAGGGTGAAAGTATAAAAAAAAATAATCTTTGAATTCTACATGGTGCATGAAAAAAAGCTATCCTCTAAAATAAATCTAGCCAATAGGCACTGTTCAGGCATTCTGCAGAGCAACCACCAAATGTAATTTTACCTGCAGTATTCACTTTAAAAATTTCAGAAGCATACAGTGTCATGCATTTATGCAGTACATAGCAAATAACATACTGGATTTAGTCACCACTTCAAAACATAACAAAGAAGTGCAAAAGAATTACATACCTTTTTTTTCCCTTACTTTGTTTTGTTTAATAGAAGCAGCATATTTGTAATTTGCCAGGCTAAAACAATGCAACAGCCAGGAACTGCAGTAAACCTCTCAGAGCTAATAGCTATATTCAATAATGCTTTCCCACACCACCTCCAAGCAAATGGGTTTAATTCACTGCTTAATCAGCCAAATTAACAATAATCCCCATATGGTTAGAAAAGATGTTTGTTAAACGAGCCCAATGTATGATTTATTTATTTATAAAGTGTCTTAAAGCTGAGATGCCTAGAAGAACTACTACTCTGTTAATTCAATCATGCTGACAGAGCTGTTTTCACCTAGCAAATTCTCTCTGCAATTCACAGCATGGCTGACAGCTGTCTGCATAGAAAAAGAACACAGTAACCATTTAAATCATGCAAAAACATTTACCTGAGAAGATGTAGCAAAGATCAGGATCCAGCTTCCAGACCCCATGAAGCATGAAGCTGGGGGAGCAACCCACTAGCTTGCTCAGGCCAGCAGTCTCTCTCCTACACTTGACCTAGACTGCCTTACATAATGAGGAATCAGTGCTGTATCCTGTGTGGAGGAGCAAGCTGAATGTCATCACTGGCTGAAGTAGGGAGAACTGGCAGCAGGCAGGCTAGTAGTTAGCATGGAGATCACGAAGTCTGCTTTCCCCGAGTGTTCTGGGAGAAAACACAAGAACAGCTCAGAAATGCTGGTGTCATTCCTCCCCTGGAACAAATGACCGGAAGGAGTGAGGGTGTTACAAACGTGAGGCAGACCGCAAGTGCTAAAAGCTGCATCTGCATCTACTGTCAAGGTAACAGAGTTCCTGCCACACTGTGTCTAGAGGACTGCATAGCTACAGCTAATAGGAGAGCAACAGCAAGGCAAATGAGAATGAGAGACACAGACTGCTTCTGCATACATTTGTCTATACATTACTCATTGCGGTGAGTAGAAGAAAAGCAATGGTATAAGATAAAATACTATGATTGATATCCAAAGGGAAGTGCTATTCCCTTAAATAAATCTTACTGCATGCAAGTTAGTTTCTGAAAATATAATAATTTGTTACCTGTTTTACCTGCTGTTACAGAGGTTAAAGTGCTTGTATTGTAGAGATATTGATATTTTCATGAAAAGTATGGGTAAGAAATATTCCTGGTTGTGAATATGTTTACAGTCACTTTTTTCTTTTTTTTTTTTTTTTTTGGGGGGGGGGTGCCTTTTTTTTAAAGATATTTGGGCTCTTTCTTAGTTTGTCATTGTTTGGGTCATATCAGCACTTTCACTGTGGAGGGCACAAGAGGAGAAACAAGTATTCAGGCTTAGCCAGCAGTTAGAAACCCATACAATGTTATTGTTTACAAAAGGCAGCTTTATATTAATTAAAAGCACTGCATATTACTTGTATTCCATACTTTATTTCATGTGAATGTTTGAATACTAAGAGCCTTAAATACTGATAATGCATATACAAAGTATTCTTGAATTAGTATTTTGAGTTATATAGTTTCTGTTTACAAAAGGAGACGAAGATTTCACTAAGACGGGACATCTTAAGTTTTCCAGTTATATTTGAGACTGCTTGACCAGGCATGATCAAGACTAATTGCAACTTGACACAAATGTTCAATGTCACAGATAAATATCACTTGATAATGAATACAGTAACTGAAAGATAAAGAAACTATCATTTAATAATATTTAACATTCCATTTTATGAAAGTTTTGCAATATTTGATGGTCCTTCTTATTTAAATTAATGGGTTTGGGGAAATGAGTGAAATAATGGGAACAGTTTTCAACTCAGCTCTGAAACTTTCCAAGTTAAAACCCTGGGCTGCCTTAAATGCAAGAATAAAGAGGAACTCAGCAACAACATTGCAGCAACATCAAAAGACAGGTCACTAATGTTACCAAAAGTCTTAGTATCAATATGCAACATTGGCTGGGTTTTACAAAAGTCAGCTTAGGTACAAGGAGTATTACTCTTAGTTCTGCCTTTAGCGGTGGAAACATTTGGTCTCTGACCTCAAATAGAAAAAATCATGGTGAAGTTGAAAGGGATAAAATTAATCCAAATTTTATTTACAAAACCTATTTAAATTATTTCTCTTCAATAAACATACAATGGCTTTTCCAACAGATATAAAGGTTAAAAAATATTGTTTGAGTGTCACTGGGTTTTTTTAAATATATATTTTCCTAGTTCCTTGTTGAATTATCTTGTTTTTGCTTTCTTGAGAATAAAAAAAAAAAAAAAAAACCAAAAAAAAGGAAAAGAAAAAGATTATCAGGATATTCCAGCTGTAGATACAAAGTATAATGTGGAAAAAATCCCCCAAAATTCAAGGGAGATATCATTTGAAAATGATAAATTATTTTCTTAAACAATTATTGTTATATTTTAAATCAGTAACTTTTTATCCAAACAGCACAATTTATTTATACCATATCAGCATATAATATTACATCTATCTTGGTGAGTTTATTCTTTCACATATTGGTGATAACAATCAGTGGGGAGTCCCTTTTAAAACTTTATATAATTTATATGTACCAACCTCTACTTTTGGTGCTTCAAGTGTTAATTAAGTACTTGCTTACAGGAAAACTATGTAATACTGGTCCTTCATTAATCAAGAGTTAAAAATATCATAACCTGTGTTAAGCTGTGTATACAACAGTAGTATAGTTAAGGTGCAAAAGGTTGGGGATTCTGTTGTCACGGCAATGAAAAGAGCAAAGCAGCCAAACTACTCATTTAAAGCCAGCTCAGATGCCTTCATGGCAATGGCACATTAATACATTACTAGGACAATCTGTCTACAGATGACTGCATCAGGCAGAGAAACAAATAAAATTAACAAGTAAACTATTGGTGAACCAACCCAATTCACAGAAATAAAGTAGAAAATGCTACCTAAATGAACAGAATAACAGGCTTGACTATTAGCCTTGCAAAGGCAGCACAGGGTTTGCTTGATGTTACAGTTTAGACAAACAGGTTTGACAGAAATGATTCCATCTTTGGGCAAAATAATGAACTAAATATTCCTTCAAAGCTTTTCCAGCCTTCTTTTCTACGATATTCCATATAAACTGTTTTTTCCATGTGCAGAATAATGACTGTATCATTATATACTTTTGTGATGATGATAAGTAAATACAAAGTAGTAATTTGTAAACGTCATGTAACTGTCATTCAGAATATGCCTGCAAGCCATAGTTTTTGCCTGGAGTGTAAAAACTGTTTATTTCTCTCAGGAATCAGCCAACATATTCATCCATTGATTTAGAGTAGTTCTTACAAGCATTTTTGCTCTAGATGAACTTGGTCTGATCTGCTGGCAAGTCAAAACTATCTTAATACAAATTGATGTAGAAACTGCTGACATGTAGGACTCTTAGTCAAAGACTGTTTCAGAGCCAGCTGCACTGATAATGTGAGCAGTAGAGTCTGTGGTAAGAAAATAAGTCGAATCTGTATCATTCTCAACTACGAAATTAGTTAGTCTGATGCTCCTGTAGTAGTATTCACTCTGTCAAAGTAAATACAGTAAATGCAGTTTTTTAAAAAATCTTTTAAATCCTGTATTCTTTAGCAAATGACTGTAGAACGTAACTGCTGATTGGAAAAGAAGAATGGACTAAGTCTACCCCTCACATAAGGATGGAGATGAAAATATGAATGTTTGAGATTTCATATTTTGTGAGGAGTATAAAACAATTGAGTCTCTTTTGCTACACTAGTCTTATGAAGATAATGCATCCCTAGGATGTTTTACAGGAGACTAAGTCTGTGAAACATGTTCTGGAACATTCTTTTATGGAAAATTTGGCAGTAGAAGTTAACAAAGCTTATCACTAAATTGTCCTTACTGGCTGAATTTATGTCCACAAGGTTCTTTCTATTCCTTGCTGAAATGAAGGAAGCAGTATCTCATAGACAGTACTCCTGCCAACAACCTTGAGTAAACAGGACAATTTTTTTTAGACACCTTGCTCTTAAGAGGCCTTGCACATAAATAAATCATTACTTGAGGTTTGCTCATTCTAAGATAGATTCCATTTGGAATCTGGTAAAACATTTAAATGCTCCAGTATCACTGACTGCAGAGACATCTACAATATCTTGAGATCAAGGTTTTTGTTTCTTCTCATCCTTCTCTGACCTTGCTTTCTTTTCTCAAAATAATTTTTACCTTGTGTTCCTGAACAACTTTCACAAGTTATTCATGCTGAAATGTGTGAACAGTTGCTCAAAGTCTGCACAAACCAAAACCCAATACCAATCAGAACCCACTATTTAGACCTGATATCATATACTCTTATAACTGGGAGATTGCGACTGTCACATACAAGTCCTTTACCAAAGTTTCTCTGGAGACTTTGGCCATTTCCATGTACTGCTTCTGTTAGCAAAAACAATAAAGGCATACCTCGTATCTCCTGTTTTGAAATGCATAGCAATAGCTTTTGATTTGATTCTTCGAGTTTTATCTAACAGATTGAGACCTACATTTACTCTACATGTATTTTTTAGTATTTGACCCAGTCATAACACAATGAAGATCACTGGAGATAAGTCAAAGGTTTTTCTTCTTTAGTTGACTAGACTTCCTAGACTGTCTGACTGACACCAATATTCAAATAGCAGAAGTACAACTCTAAATGTTATTTTACCCTTAGATAATTTCCTTCCAAATGATCACCAGCAATGATAAGGTGAACACTGAAGTCTCAAATTCAGTCCAAACTCCTCAGATGGTATTACTAATTTTATAATTTTGTGCACATGAAATTTCTGTTATTTGTTATACATTATCCTAGAAAATAACTGAAAAATAAATATTTATTTATTTAATGATTATTAAAACAAAATAATCATATAAACTTTCTACAGTTAAACTATGAACATTGAGTAGGTCAAGGTCACAGTAATCTCAGTATTAAGGGACTGTTGTTCTTTGACTTCTCTTTGACATACTCTCCTCTTCAATGAAACTAGCTACAATAGCCTTTTTAATTCCTTTCATAGAATTTTGGTAAGATTTATAGGGCTGACATACCTCTGAGAGTGCCTATAAATTGATTTCCCAAGCCACTATTTTTGAACTTATCTCATAAAAAAACCCATCTGCTGTTTTGCATATTAATGCTGAAAGAGGATGGCAAAAATATGAGAAAAAAAGAAGTTAAAATTAAAAGGCAGATAATTAAACATTCAATAAGAGTCTATTTATTTTGAGTAAATGAATGATCTTTATCAACTGAAATAATCAGTACTGGCACGATTTTTTATAGAATTTTCTGGCGTTAATTATTGCAGGATGTTGAATTTAGATTTAAATTTTTTTTAGTATTTCCCTAAACTATTTCTTATGAGTTGAAAAGCAAGAAATAATACACAGTTTTGAAGACTAACTTGTTTAAATTGTAAAACATCCATGAAAACATTTCTAGAGCTTGTAGTAGTATGAGGTACTTACGCCTAAGAACAATGTCAGGCAAAACAGATTTATGGTTCACCATAAATGTACCATTAGCACTAAAAGCAATCAGGTGCCTTTATTTTTTTTCTATTTTTTCCCCCAAACCACTCCTAAATAGCCCACAGAATGCATCATTTGTGATACTGATTCAACGCAGACACAGTAATGCCTAACACAACATCCTGAAAGACCTACTGGAATTAGCAAGTTTACAAGCTTGGTCATCCCCTCTCTAGCAACACATGAAGATATAGTCAGTACTGACTGTTAGCTAAAAGGTGTAAATTCATCACTTCAATTTCATTCTGAATCCAGGTAGCTTATTTTGTCTGTCTTCAGTCGATATGGGACTTGAACCTGTCAGGCAAACTATATTTGGCTTTCATTAGGTTTTACTCTCTTTTCAATTTTTTGAAATGGCTATACTTATAGGAAAAAAAAAGTAAATAAGTTTTTTTGGGATTTGTTTGTTTGTTTGTTTAGAAAAGTGATACTTCCTGTATTTTGTTTTGCCAGAAATTTTGAAAATGTGCTTAATGACTACAGGGTATCAAAGGTGTAGATGACCTGTTAAATGCTTTCAAAAGATCTATTTGGTTCATACCAAAGAAAATTTTCCAGCTCCTGGATTTTGTTCCTCTTATTTCCATTATTTAAATGCTCCAGGAAATGACACAGCTTCTGTTTGGCCTCTTGCTTTTCTTCCCAAGAGGTTCCTACTCACTTGGGCATAACTTGTAATAGAAGACCTCACAATGGCCTAAAAAAGAAGCCAGTGTCTCTGGCAAATTTTCAAGTCTCTACCATTTCAGTAAGTCCTTCCACAGAGGACTTACTGAGCAGTAATCAAAGCTTTTCAGGCTATGTATTCCACATTGAAACTTTAGACAACCTAGCACACTGCAAGCAAAGGCAAAAGACTGTACCATCTTTTATATTGTCTGGAGAGTTAAATGAGGATGATGCACAGGTGTCTAGGTCAGAACATGTCAGTTCTCCTCCACCAACCCAAAGATAAAGACTTGTGAAAAGGACAAGTCTTTCAGGTCAGTACCTTTGACCTAAATATGGAACCTGCATTCAGTGCTGAGAGCAACAGTGGTACAACATGCCAAATCTTCCTAATCTTCATAAGCTGAGGATAGTTCCTTGCAAAGCAGGAATTCAGTTACATTCTGCAGCTCCAAGCTTCTGAGGTTTTCCAGTTCAGCCCTTGGCTGACTGGTATGCAGTGTATTATTCATTCATATAGAAAGATATATCCTTGACAACACTTGTTATATACTTAGGTTAGCATAAACATTTCTCTTACAGTTTAAGTGCTCCCATGTCTAATGTTGAGCTTAGAAGCAGTGCAGATTAACACTATCTAAAGAAAATTCATTAACTCGTAGAATGCCTTTTCAAAATAATGTTTGTTCACCTGTTAAAATAATTATTTGGCCACCATTAATTGATCTTTCATTTAAATAAACTCTAAATTGAAAACAATTATCACAATAATTGTATATTCAGCAATAGTATTTTGAAGCTTATAGGACAAAGAGACATAAAACTCTGATATTTTTTAAGAGATATACTTCTTTTTATATACTTTTTTCTTTCTTATTTTGCTCATTTGCAGCTGTCTTTTCCATTCCCTTATGTGAGAAAGTAAACTGAATGTCCTTGTAAGCTACTGTGGCTTGTTGTCAGGCAAAGTAAACAAAAATTAACCATAAGCCGACCAAAGCAGTGCATAAAATGCCTTTTCTTTTAAAGATACTAGCTCTTTATGTTAATCTCTTTTGGGCTGATTCCACAGTATAAAACAATGAGATCTCATAAAAATCTATTGCAGAAGTTCCCCTGTCCTCAACCACTCCTTGTGGGTCATTCTTCCAGATTCAGCTATAGCTATACTCAAATCATTAAGTTTTTAGAGGTCAATGAGGGGAAATACTTTTCTCTTCCTGCTTTTTAACAGGTCATCATAGATGAATCCAGCAAATTCTATTCTTTACGGCAATTTAATGAAACAAAATTCTTTACTTCAGCATAGTTACTTCTTCATAAGTTTTTCATTTTTATTAGAAGCTGTGGCAATGTGACCTTGAGAAAGACATCTCTCTGCTCTTCAGTCTTTAATCACTTACAGTGCATTATGTGGATAGCTATCACAGACCTGTTAGAGACCATCTTCCTCCCAGAACCAGTAGCTCAATTTATGGCAACTTTGAATAATTTCCTTGCAAAATGCAAATTTTGGTCTCCTTGTGTCTAAAGAAGGACTTCCAAAGGAAATTAAGCAATGCAAATCTATCTGTTCTCTCTCCTAAGAACAGCTGGCTGAAGCCACCTACAATCTCCAGGTCCAAATAAAAGCATCTGCAAAAGAGACTGAGCTCTATCTCACAAGACATACGAGGATTCCTGTGGTACCCAAATAGAAGCATATTTCTGCCTATAACCACAGCTCTATGGTCTCAAATCTTCCTCCAGGATTTGTATTTCGATTCAGTGGCTTCCTGGAAACTGGGTTTTCCACTAAACTTTCCATATGCCCTTCAACACTAAAAAGGCAGGATAAAGCAATTTTTTATTTTTCCCTTTTTAACACAAGACTTCTGTGAGGACACTAATTATCTAACTGCTGCACCTCTAACCTTAAGCCTTAACAGGGTTACTCTGATATTGGTTGTAGGGCTATGTTGATATTTTCCTTCTACAACTCTGAGTCTGCTGGAGTAGTCATGTCAGTCTAGAACTGGAACAGTGCATTACAATCTGCCATTGCTGGGAGCTAATATTCAGCATTTTCAACAGTAACATAGAAATGAATGCTAATCCCTGGTGACTTTAGTCAGTTGCAGCCACTTTCACATAGAAGTGATTTTAAGCAAAAAACAAGTAGGAAAATATAAACAACATTGCTTCATAGAACTTTGGGCCTTAGGGGCTAGAATGCTTAATCTGAGCTTCATTCCACTAGATTTCATTTAGTTACTTCTCTAATGAAATCACATGAACAGTTTAAATGTTATTTGCTCTGAATCTGAATTAAAGGCCAAGACTACTTCTATATCCACTGCCTTTTGTATTAGATGTTCCAACATGTATATACAATAACTATTTTACACGTATTTTACTCATATAGTTACTCAAGGTGAACTGATCTCCTATCAACTGCTGGATGTTAGGTTATGCTACTCCATTGTCAGGCATGCTAGGGACTCCCAGTGTAATATCTTCTCCAGCAATCCTGTGCTTCTTAATTTTCTCTTCAGCAAGTTCATAAGCTGAGTTCTTTGAGTTAGTTCAAATCTCAGAACACTTCTGTGGCTCTGCCACAGTCTGTTAGTAGAACTTCAAATTTTTCTTGACCAAAAGACAGTAAATCCCAGCTCACAGCATGCTCATGCCCCTGCTTCTACTCACTGCTCCCCATTCCAGTCATCAAAGAATCACATCACCCTTCTGAAGTCCTAATTGTACCTCACATTTGACATTATTCAAATATAGAGTTTTCAACTCAGATATTTAAACAAGATTTCCCAGCTTGCCCTGACCTATAACCTTGTTAACCTTGTTCTCTTTTTCATGTCATATGCAGACCTTACTACCAAATACCTTGCAGTATGTTTGCATAACTGACAAAAATACTAATTACACCAAATAGAGAACTTATTCATAGAGGGTCCTTCCTAGAAATAATACCACTCACTTATATCTCCTCATTAGGATTATCTTAAAATCTAGTACGCCAGGTTGTAGCCCACCTAATATAGTCTCTATTACTTCCAAATAAATTGTTTAATGAATACATGATACTTAGCACCTGAAAAAAACCCATCCAACTATCTTTCTACATTTGCCTTTTTAAATAGATCTATGATTTTTTTCTTTTTTTAAAGAAGAATAATTTTACACGATTTATCTTCGTGTTGATTACTGTAATAACTGCTTTAGTCTCTAATTTTTTTATTCCTCAAGTCCAAAAATCTTCACTGTATTACTTGGAAATAACATCCACGCAAATAATAAATAGTTCTTCAAAATGTCATTATTTCTAGTGTTTATAAATTTGGAATAAGATTGGCAGTCCACCAGTATTCTGAATGTCACATTTTCTGCAGTTAGTTGTGTTAACAATAAGGAATATGACTATTCATCAAGCCTTCACTGATTAATCTCACTTATTTCAATTTTTTATATACAGTGATAAAATGGAGTCCATGCCATATCAACAGACAGCATTCAGAATACCAAAGATAAAATTATGTACTGTTTCTCTTCTTTTCTTCTCATTCATGCTAATGATGCGTTGCTTGTCTTTCTTCTGCTACTCCAGTAATACGAAATCTACCTGCAACAGTCACAAAAAAGTACTGTTAGTGCTGTGAATACTGAGCAAGTATTCACATGTTTACCTTTGGATCATACTAAAAAGTCTCAGAAAATACTTCAAGATTCTCAAATTTTTTAAACATGATTTGAGCACATATTTTTATAGGGTGCTTTAGTGCTTTATAGAGATAGATAAGCTTTTGGGGGGTCACGTCACTGCCTGTGCTCATTACATTAGCATACCTCATTAGGAATGGTATGATATAACTTAAGTGAAATGTGGCAGATTCTTAAGATGACAATAGTACGAAAGTGTTTTCTATAATTTTAGCAATCTTTTAAACGAGATTTGAAGTGGAATGTAAGGAGAGGCAGCGGGCCTGTGCAAGAAGAGACATAAGTCTTAACAATCTGGAGTTGAAAGATTCTCTACTATCCCAGATGTATTTGTGTTGCTATTTTGTTTTAGTTTCAAATTTTTAAAATTTTCATGAGAAAAGTTTTGAACGGGAGAGTTTTTTTTCTGATCTAACTCTGGGAAAAAATACATGAAAGTATTGCTCTGGACTTCTTACAAATGCTTGAAAACTAAACGTTTGGGGCATTACCACCATAAGCAGCTGATGGTGAAGTTTGGTGTTTTGTGCATCCCAGGAGCTGCAGAAGAGCAGCAAGGTTTGTTGTTTGTTTTTCTTTTTTAATTTCCTCAAGTCAACACACAATCAGGGGTGCCACAAAAATGTCCCAAAATGTGTTGTACAACTACTTAGAGCAGTTTAAATGGTGGTCTTCCTTCCTAGATGGCATCACGCTACAAAGGACAGTTTGTCTAACAATCTAGATCACGTCAGTAACATTTACCTTGATTTTGCCTATCTGCCTTGCTCTGCATACTTTGTTCAACAGAAGCCTGAAGTCTTAGAATCACCACTTTCTTCTGTGAAGAATAGCCACTAGAATACATTAAACCTATGGAACATTTCTAAGATTCCTTCACCACACTCCCAGGAAGAGCTTCTATTTCCAAACAGGGAAATTCTTTGCAGTCTATCTGACATTAATACATAACTATTAGAGAAAGAGGATTCACACAACCCCTGAATGAATGGCAAATAATAGATAACTTGATGCAGGATTTTATGGCACTGAGAATTCATTGGTTATATAGGCTGGGATATCTTGCCTGCAGAGACAAGGAGCTCTGCATAGTTACTGTGTGCCAAGAGCTATTGATCTTCATTTTTTATTGAACAGAAACAGGAGGGAACTGAAATAATTATAGACATATAATATGATAATCTCCCAAAGGATCTTAAGCTTGTAATAATAATGAAAAAATAATTGCCAAAGATGGTTTAGCTAATTTTCAACCAAAATTGTGCAGAACAAATTACTGAATTTGTGAAAGAAAGGAAAAAAAAAAAACTTCATTAAGATAATAAAACCTTTAGTCTGGTTAAACTGGTTAAGTCTGGTTAAAAATACTAGGCCTATGGAAACACCAGTGGGGAAAAATTATTTTATTTCCCCAAATTTTATTTTTTTTTTACACAATAAATACTTGTGTAAAACAGAATATACAATATAGTAGAAAATTTTTAACTTTTAACCTTAGATTTGGATTGGTTTTGGTAAATTAACTGAGTTTATTATTAAAAAATGCCCTTGCATAAAACCATGTATGACTTTTTCTCTGTGGGTGTGGCTCAGTTTTCAACTGTGTTTTGTTACTGAAGCACTAACTGTTTCTTGAGGTATTCCTAGTGTGCACCTGTGTGAAGCTGCCTACTGTTACTGCTGCATTTCTAGACTATTTGCAGGCTGATGTCTGAGGCTATTACAAGCATGGGGGTTTTATTCCTATTTTTTTACTTTTTCCTACAATTTGGCAGAAAAGAACACAATGATTTTCAGTAATGAAAGTGATTGAAATGTGCTTACTTTCCTGCATTAACAATTCTTTTAAACAGTATAGCTGGGTACCTATTATGTTTGCAGCAGACATTCCAAACTGAGGAAATTAGCAAATTATTCCTCTTTTACAAGGCATTATCAAATAATAAGATTTTGCAAACCTTTTTTTTTTTTTTTTTTTTTTCTTTTTCCCCCATATGACCAGTACTCACACCTAGATAAGTATTTTTTTTTATCAGCCAATGCTTACACATCACAGTTCAGGATTAAAAAGCCTGATTTCCATGCAGATACTGAAGTATAGGAATATAAGAACTGAGGAAGCATTTCTACGACCTTACCTCTTGGTGTGTCCTTGCCTGTACACAAATGACTAAAACCTGTCTAAGCCATATCCAGATAACACGACGTAACAGATACACTGGGAATGGAAACTTTTGATCATGAGGATTAAGAATGGGTAAGAAACACAGAATTTTTTGCAGCTGCAATAAAGGAATATGTGTGTACTTCTGTATAAGAAGTCTCTAGAGGAAAGCATGCAGGCATGCTGTGTTATTTACCATAACAACCTCCTAAATTTTCAAATGTGCCTGGTATTTATATTTCTATTTTCAAGAAGATTGAAGCATTATATATTTCAGTAACATATACTCCAGAAAATCAAAGCAAAGGCTGTTTCAGAAACTCTTAGCCTATTGTTATGAAAAATCTCAGTCAGCAAATATAAAGTAATTTGGTTTACAGACCACAATGTCCAAAGTTGTTTTCTCTAACCATTTTGATGTATAAACACCAGTGGAATTAAAAAAAAAAAAACAAAACACACATATTTGTGTGTTGGAACGCGGCCGAGGCCTAATTTTACAAATTGCCAGCCTTTTGAAGAATTCAAAACTCTCTTTTTGGTTTTTCCCCCGTACTCTGTAGATGTCGATTGCCTTTCAGTGCTCTGTCTAAATGGTTATAACTAAAGTGAGATTCTTTCACCTCACTTTCCATTTATGGTGCTTAGATGGTATCCAGAATGCTTAATTTTACAATTGAATAAAAATTCAAGAGCTTCAAACATGAAGAATACTTTCAATTATCTATGTTTCCATCATTACATTGAAATTCTTTAGTATTCAGTATCTAAGATAATTTTGCTTGAATTTGCTGATAAGTGTCTGAAACATCGATCCTAGACCTCTTATTTGCTTCTGTGGCCTATTCTAATGCACTTTCAGAGTTCAATTGCTTTTTTTCCTTCAGCTGATCATCTCCCATTAGCCACATTTTGAAAGAAGCTATATCAGCTTGGTATTTCTCCTGTACTAATCTTGAAAACAAATACGAATTTGTCAAGATTCTTTTGGACCACACTTACTGCAAAGCATATGTTTATATTTGTGATGCTTTTAGATTATTTAGAGTAGTTTATTGATACAGAGACTTGAACATCTTCCTGCAAAAGGGTCTGAATATTACAGAAAGAGCTGTAATGTCATGAGGAGTATCTGGCACCCTGAACTGAAAAGTGAAATCATAGTGAGCTGAGTGGTCATGTTTTAATTTTTCTGAATTGTGCTCACCCAGTTCCAGCTGAGACTGGCATCTCTAAGTCTTCCATTTGGGAATTTGATGAGCGAATGGTGACTAACCAGCTCTGAAGAAATAAGGTACCAGCAGGGAGTGGCTTGTTGGCTAAAACTTATCATCTCAAGATGCTCTAAGCTCCTATATACTAAATAGGAGGAAGCTGAGTAGCTCCAAACACCTACCACCCCTCTTAGAAGACAGTCCCCTTTTCTTGCAGCCAACATTCACAGTCCTGACAAGCTCTAGGTAGGGGTTAACTGGGTCAACTTTAATGGGACCCTGTAGACAGCCAAGCCAGGAGTCTTCTGACTCATTTGTTCTGACCTCAACAGCCCTCCAATTAGGAGCCCCTAGACTGTCAACTTCCAATCCTCCCACCCCCTTTTTTTCTTATTATACTCTGATGTCCAATTAAAACAATTGACTCATTCATAGACCAGCCTACTACAATTAAAAACATATGGTATCCAGAAACTATTGCAGAGATGCTTTGTGTTTGTCATGATTGCAACACATTTATTTATTGTATCTCTACTTTTTCATCAATATTTATATTTCTGTCTTTTTCTACATGCTTCAGGTCATTCACTCCCTCTTGCCTGTTTTTCCTTCCATTTTATCCCTTTTTTTTTAGTTATAAAATTCCCCATCATCCACCCACATCTTTAACATTCAGCATTTTGTTACTAGTTATAAAGCCTTCGAAAAATTGGTGACTATGCTTGGGATTCTGGAACGAATGGGATGGAGCAAGTATAACTGTGGACATAAAATGTTCATGTACTAATTCTTACCTGAGAGGAAAACACATACAGATATAATTATAAACAGTAGGCAGGATAGTGTATATATTTTCTTTCTTCAAGAGAATGCCACCATTGCTTAACCTCTTAATTCCCTTTCCCCATATCCCCAGGAAAACCATAAAACTTTCTTCCTTATGGAGAAGAGAACCCAGAGTAGTCAGAGGCCTCTCCAAGTAATAATTATTATGCCTCTCCTGTTATTCAGTATGCATCAACTCTGGCCTGTTTTCCCATCCAGAGATTCTTTCTGCTCCTGAGGAGATTAACATGAAATTTGATAGCTTTCAAAAATGGCTTGAAACCTCAAATAGGAAATAAGAGCAGTTGGGACCAATTGTTCAGAACAGAAAAATCTGTCACGCTGCACATAGCCAAGTATGCTCTGACAGTTCTTTCACTCTGAACTGGGTAATGCGAAAGTCAGTAAAGAAATGTTATGTAACCTGCCTTAAAGCCCATATTATCTGGTTTCGGAGAAGTTGAACAGAACACAAAGAAAACTGTATTTGTTGTATAGGAAAAGAAAGAGTGGTTCTGACAGTCTTCTAAAGTAAGCTCCTCCAGGCAAGGACTGTATCTTTGTACCTTTTAAAATATCAAGTGTGCTGCAAGCACTTAACAATTAATAATGAATAGTAAGTAAATGCAAGCCTTCTGAAAGGTGCTAGACTGACATCTCTAGAGAATTCTCCTGTCTATTTATATACAGAACAGGCAAAGCAGCAATGCAGGCTTGTTTACACTGTCCCACAAATCACTAATGCATTTCACATAGGCTGCTGAATGACCATCAAATGGTAACTGCTCACAATCACTAAAATCTTACAAGATATTTAGACTGCTGGCTTCACATTCTAAATCTAGAACTAGGGGTTGTATCTCTTTATCAATCACCAGAATGAAGAAGCATTCTCATTTTTTAGTTGGAATGACAATACTCCAGTAAATAAAAGTTTTGTTGGGTACACAAGAAATATTACAAGTAGGATTAAAGAAACTGCTATTTGCCAGATGTCTGTTTATGTGCTATAGTGAGTTAAAAGTAACTTTTTTGCATTTTAGCCCTATAATTTTAATGTTATTTAGCATGTCTTGTTATTTTCTGAAATGCTGAGGAACGCAGGCATAATATAACTGGCAGCTGGTAAAACTCTTAGGTAATATCTAATCATCCTCTTTGCATTTCCCTGTCAAAATACCAGTATGAAAAGCTTTTTAAAGAAAACACGAACAAAGTAGAATACTTCATTCAGTGTTGTACTTACCAGTAATTCTTTAGACGGCAGAGTCAGAAAACAGCAGTAACTTCATCATGCTGTGCAGGATTCAGAAAAAAATTACAAAAAAATTGGAAATTGTTTCCCTGTCTCTGCATTCTTCCACAGAACAACAGATTCATCTTCACATCTGTTGCTTCACAGTTACCAAAGCAGCAGCAAATTAGGATTATCTCTGTTACTGCCATCAAAATCAAAACACTGACTTTCTCATTAACCAAATAAGAGAAAAAATAGGAGTAGCAGAGTAGCATTCTATAAGGGTAACCATCTGTTTTTAAATTGAACCTAGCACAGGACTGGTGTTGAGGCAGGGTAAATAATATCACTGTGAATGAAACAAACTCCTGCAGACCTACTCTGACATCTCTGTATTCCAAGTGTAATGGGTTCAGGCACAGAATGGCACAAGTACACTTATGTCTATCTATGCCGCCAAAGGTTGAAGGTACTTGACTTGTCCAGACAATGGCTTTTAGGAAAAGATCCTGCACTGCTTGCTACTCCCACACCCCATAGCTGTCATAGCTGTCACTTATAAAGAACAAACCCTTTTTTGTACCACAGAAATCTTTGACTCAGACTGTTTGAACCCTGTATTCCTCCCTCCCCATATAG
Organism: Lathamus discolor; assembly: GCF_037157495.1. NCBI lineage: Eukaryota > Metazoa > Chordata > Aves > Psittaciformes > Psittacidae > Lathamus > Lathamus discolor. Next base: position 90,318,224 of record NC_088886.1, on the reverse strand, counting down.
CAGGTAGAAATGAACTCCTCTGCAGTTGATTTGCTACATTGGTTTTTAATTGTCAATAAAATAAGGTTCAAAGTATTGTCTGTCTGCTTTGTTGCTGATAACTTCACACTTTGCTGAATAATCATGTAGCAACCACAGCAGTAAATGACTTTGCCACTACACCAGCCATTAGCCTGCAGATTTTTTTCCATTCTTGGCTATTCCTCAAGTTACCTTGCATTTAATTTGATGGTACATTTAAGCAGTCCTCTAATTTTGCCCTAAAAAAAGAGCCACCAAAAAAACTGAAAACAACAACAACCAAAAAAACCCCAAACCAAACCACCAAAACCAAACAAAAAACCAAAACCAACTAAAAATAAACAAAAAACCAAAACCAAAACAAACAAACAAAACAACAAACCCACATCAAAATGCAGCTAATAGGCATGTCTACCATTCACCTTGAAATAACAAATTCAAAGGCACTATTCTGTTTTTGTTGTGTTGCCCTTTACACTCAAAAAATATTGTGACAGTGAATATTAGCTTCTTTTTTTAATACTGAAGTTGATTATTTGATCAGTTTACACTCCGCACTTGGAACAAAACCCAGAAAACTGAAGAGTTGTTACCAACCTCTGTTTCTACACATGTAGTTAATACTACAACCAGGTATCTTTATTATTTGTTACAATAACATAGACACTTTCCTGAATCTGTATTAGTAAAGAAGACGTCATTTTAGCCAGTTCAAACCTCTGCATTTCATAGTGTTAATTTATGTTCATAAGCCCCTAAGGAACCAAGAGTTTATTGCATTCCTCAATTTTCTCTTAAAATGCATCAGCAAAATCAGTGGATTTCTGACAGCACAAACTGCAAAAGGGTGCTGTCCTAACAACACCTGCAAACTGCTGCAGAGCCTGCTGGCTGCCTGCTTCAGAAAATTAACCCCCTGCTCAGCAAGCATACTGCAGAATTAATCCAGTCTCTCTCCAGTTTAGCCCTCAAAATTTTGGATTATTTGCTGAGCCTGGCATCCAAGTGAGTTATTTTTCCACTTTCTTAGCACTTGTGCAGAGACAGGTAGGATCTTCAGTCTAATTTTTTGCCATACTCAGGAATTGTGTCAGAGAGCCCAAAGATGAGGGACAATTCTTCTAATCATTTGCAAGGGAGTACTGCTTTGACTAAATGCTTTAAAGCTAAGACAATATATTCTTTTATTAGTTTAAGTAGTACATGTAATTACTACATATAGGTGTGAATTAGGTTAATCAATCATTTTCCAATGCATGGCTGAAACATTAATATTGAAAACAATGGTTACTTAAAGAAGGTAATTAATGCATGCTCTTTACCAAAAGGTTCATTGTTGCCAAAAGCTGAATTTCTTAAGTTTAATGATTAATAAGGATTTCGAGGGAGGGAGGGAGAACCTTTCACTGTTGCTCACAAATATGAGATAACTCTATCAGGTTGACTTAAAAAAGAAAATAAAATAATCACCATCTGTGAATCCTTCATTCAGCTCTAGGTACAATCTGCTTCCTGATGGCATGACTCAGGTTGGTAGGCTGAGGCAGACAAAAGTTATAAAACACCATTAGAGGTGGAGTAGCAAGATGTTAAAAGAAAACCACCTCATGGGGCAGTACATCTTAATATTATTCTCTGTCCTGATAAGCAAACAGAAAACCCAAAACCAACACAAACCAAAAAATTCATTCAAACAAACAAACAAACAAACCCAACCAAAACCCAGCAAAATGATAAACATGTACACAGCCTATTTTATAAAAAAGTCATGGAGACATTTTGCTTCAGAAAATGTTCATTAGAATTCAAAGATTTATCTTTCATTGAATAAAAACTCCTTAAAAAAATCTCTACTGATCTCTGGAAAATAAGGCTATGGCAAAGATAGTTATGCATAATGCATTTCTGAGTCATGCAAATCCTAAAGAGGAAATAATATTAATCCCCAGATTCTAGGTATTCTTCACTAGTAATTTCTTATGCATGCTCAAAATCCAGACAGAAACCCAACCTACAAATTTTATTTTTACATGAGTCTAAAAACTTACAGATTTTCATGGAGTAAATAATACAGGAGAACACAAACAAAAGATGAAAGTCAACTGAAAGTAAATTCACTGAATGGATGATGTCTTATCCCCAACCCTAGATTTTATGCAACTGCCTCATGTCACAGCTGTCTATGGTAGTTGCTTCCAGACATTTTGTAGCTGAGCCATGATGATGGGTTCTCCTCCTACCTCATTATGTCACTGTCTCTGCCTTGACCCACCCACCCTGCTGCCATCTTACTGTCCCCCTGCCAAGGTACACTTTCATATCAGGCAAAAAGAGAGTTGTATATACTACCACTGAGTAACAGATGAAATTTCTCTGCTTGGAAATGGAGCAGTCCTCTTCCAAAATGGAAGAAACCTGTGTTTGCTTCCTCTACTCCTAAATCCATCTAAACATTCATTGTTAAAACTCATTGATTTCAGAAACTAGAAAAAACAGATTGAGCACATCTTAAAAAGTGACACTATTTATTGACTGCATTGTGGTCATATTTTTGCCAATTTTTTTGTGGCAAAATTGGGTTAGGAGAGGTGTCTCCCAAGAAGCTCTATAAAGGACCCAAGTTTAAATATCATCACTTTGAAGTTAGTAAAACTGATCAGCAACACATCTTTTATTTCTTTTAAGGACAGATGAAATGGGTGGATCAGTAGCTGCACATGCAGTAGCCTACTTTGGAGGCAACAGATACAGAGATTACTGTGAGTAAGATGCTGAAAGAACAAGAAAGCAGTTTTCTGGCTAGAAAGCACACTGAAGAAAATAATTCCTGTACTGAAACTAAAATGATTGAAAGACACAATTAAGAAATTTTGCATCCCACATTTGAGGCTATAAAAGTAGCTGCAATATAAGGCATGGAAAATCGAGATATGCAAGCAAAAGATACCCCTGCATTTTTTAACTATTGTGATTAAACTTAGAGAACCACATTAGAGTTATGAGGGAACATAATCTATACTGCTGACACAGGTGACAACACCGCAGTACCAGACAATGATGTTCTTTAAATAATTTAAAATTGAAATATTAGGTGACTACTGACAGTTTTCCATTTCTCAGCTTGAAAGATGTGTTGTCTGGGTTTTTTGGTTTCGGGTGGGTCTCTTTGGGTTTGTTTGTTTTGTTTTGAATGAGCTTTAGTTTATAACTTACAAATGATGGTAAAAACAGTTCAGAAAAATTATAACAATACACCACGTTATTTGATATTTAATCTACAAGCCATCAAGCATTTGCATAGAGGCAAAGATAGCACGGGTATGGATTTTGAGTAGTGTGCAGCAGTCATGCTCCTGGGAATCACAGGATCATGACAGGATGGTAAAGCGGGTTAACCAGTAATACCTATCTTCCAGCCTCTGCTGAAGCATTGGACTCAGTTGGAGCTGCTGCTTCACATCTTGGCAAAACCCTTCTTTAAGAGGCAGCACTTTCTGGAGCCCATTGAATTTCTCCTAGTGGATTTAACTGGCAACTGGCCACCATTTTAAATAGAAGAGACCAAAATAAATTAATTGTATAATACCATTTTCAAACCAAATAGCATTGAGAATTTTCAATAATATTATCTTGTTGATATGAAAAATTTCTACTTTGGCAAAATGAATTAATTTCACAAGGTGAAGTTAAATGAAGATCAAAATTGAATTTTCATCCATATAACAAAAATGAAGATAACAATTTTAGCTAACAAATTTATTCTTTTTAAGAACAGACCATACCAAGGGTATAAAGCATTGTAATGTGAACATTTGGGTTTGACCTATATTGCTATTTTGACATAGGATACCATGGAGTTTGAATTCTGATTTTTAATTCTCATAGAATCATAGAATAGTTAGGGTTGGAAAGGACCTTCAGATCACCCAGTTCCAACCCCCCTGCCATGGGCAGGGACACCTCACACTAAACCATCCCACCCAAGGCTTCATCCAACCTGGCCTTGAACACTGCCAGGGATGGAGCACACACAACCTCCCTGGGCAACCCATTCCAGTGCCTCACCACCCTAACAGGAAAGAATTTCCTCCTTATATCCAATCTAAACTTCCCTGTTTAAGTTTTAACCCGTTACCCCTTGTCCTGTCACTACAGTCCCTGATGAAGAGTCCCTCCCCAGCATCCCTATAGGCCCCCTTCAGGTACTGGAAGGCTGCTATGAGGTCTCCATGCAGCCTCCTCTTCTCCAGGATGAACAGCCCCAACTTTCTCAGCCTATCTTCATACGGGAGGTGCTCCAGTCCCCTGATCACCCTCGTGGCCCTCCTCTGCATTTGTTCCAGCAGTTCCATGTCCTTTTTATGTTGAGGACACCAGAACTGCACACAATACTCCAGGTGAGGTCTCACAAGAGCAGAGTAGAGGGGCAGGATCACCTCCTTCGACCTGCTGGTCACGCTCCTTTTGATGCAGCCCAGGATATGGTTGGCTTTCTGGGCTGCAAGTGCACACTGCTGGCCCATGTTCATTTTCTCATTGACCAGCACCCCCAAGTCCTTTTCTGCAGGGCTGCTCTGAATCTCTTCTTTGCCCAACCTGTAGCTGTGCCTGGGATTGCTCCGACCCAGGTGTAGGACCTTGCACTTAGCATGGTTGAACTTCATAAGGTTGGCATCAGCCCACCTCACAAGCCTGTCGGGGTCCCTCTGGATGGCATCCCTTCCCTCCAGCATATCAACCTGACCACACAGCTTGGTGTCATCGGCAAACTTGCTGAGGGCGCACTCAATCCCACTGTCCATGTCAGCGATGAAGATGTTAAACAAGACCGGTCCCAACACCAATCCCTGAGGGACACCACTCGTTACCAGCCTCCAGCTGGACATTGAGCCATTGACCAAAACTCTTTGTGGCCATCCAGCCAGTTCTTTATCCACCGAGTGGTCCATCCATCAAATTGATATCTCTCCAATTTAGAGAGAAGGATGTGGTGTGGGACAGTGTCAAACGCTTTGCACAAGTCCAGGTAGATGACATCAACTGCTTTACCCTTGTCCATCAGTTCTGTAGCCCCATCATAGAAGGCCACCAAATTGGTCAGGCAGGATTTGCCCTTAGTGAAGCCATGCTGGCTGCCACCAAGCACCTTGTTGTTTTTCATGTGCCTTAGCATGCCTTCCAGGAGAATGTGCTCCAAGATTTTACCAGGCACAGAGGTGAGACTGACTGGTCTGTAATTCCCCGGGTGTTCTATTTTCCCCTTCTTGAAAATGGGGGTTATATTTCCCTTTTTCCAGTTGTCGGGAACTTCACCTGACAGCCATGATTTTTCAAATATGATGGCCAGTGGCTTAGCAACTTCATTCGCCATAATATAGATGCTATATTTATATTGTAGTTTTAATTCTAGGAGGTAAGTAAACCATCAAGGCTTTGGCTTCAGGGACCACCAAGAGATATCTAAAGCCATAGTTTCACAAAAAACAGAATTAGCACAAAAGGGCATTGCTTGCTGCTGTCCATCTCCTTTCTGTCTACCACAAGCATTTTTACAGTCATGAATCAAATAGGAAATTTATCTAGGTTAAACTTTTTCTGTTCTCACTGAGTTTTTAGTTCTTCAATCTAGTCTGTTATAGGGCAACAAAAATGGTTGTGCTAACCTAGAGGAAAAGGAAGTGCAGAGCTTCCTTTTTCACTTACATTGGCACCTTATGGCAGTTAAATATGTTTGTGAAACTATGGCCTAATTTAGACCTTCTACTTGACAATTAGTAAGGATGGGACACTTTCAGAGATGTCAGCTGTCAGAAATGCTACTGAAACAAAAAAAAACCCAGTGAGTCATCAGCACCAGATCTTATTCACCAGAGTTCTTTTGAATTTTAAGGAGGGAAAGAGAAAGCCAAGGATACATAAAATATACCCACTTAAATGAGATGATGATTGTATGATTGCCAACTTTATAAAAATTATGGTTGTCAGTATTACTCATATTATTTTCATACTGAATCAAGAGATTCAATATTAATGCATTATATTTCAAGGAAGGAAATTGGAATACTGGAAAATCTTTTGATGTAAGTATGTAAAATAAGAGAAAAAAAATTGTGTTGATAATATGCAAAGAATGACATTTTTTTCCTAAATCACTCAAGTTCAGGAATTTGGTAAGATTTGCCCCTAACCTCTCTGTGTTCTATTCACTGTCTAGCAGCTCTGTTAGTAAGTGTCTTACATGAATCCTGGACATTAAATGTACCTAACAAATAATTTTCAAAAACACTTTGACAAAGCTTTCTCAAGTGCCTTTCACACTTGCATTGTGAAGGAACTGCTAAACTGGCAGTGTATCCTAGCAGATTTTTCAGCCACTTATAATATTCTTCAGTTATACTAAAATATAAGAGTCCCCTTAGTTTTAATCTTTTTAGAAAGGGAGCAATTCTGGAATTTCTAAAAGTCATAGGGCACAGCGCTGATAAAACCAATGAGCTGACCTAACTCCTTTCCTAACTGAGAACAACTAAGATTAGGAAATAGTAGTGATATGGAGTGCTAAGTGAAATACTCTGCACTACCTCTAATAGTATTAATGAATCATGATGTGTCAATGTAATTGACAGTAATAGATCTAGATTATTTTAGACAAATTTGCTGTAATGCCTTGATAAACTGATCAGATGCAGCCAAAAACTGAGCACACATTTTAAACACACAAAGAAAGCTGCGCAATTGCTCAATACCCCTTATCCTAAAGAAGAACTTCAGTGAAATCAAGCTGAAACACTTTCACATTTTCAGTGGACTCATGATTTTATTACATCATTTTTCTTAATGCTAAATTAGACAGTGCACTGCCTACACTAGTCATAAACCAGTTCAGCTATTTCAGTCTTTCGCAGTCTGGAACAGACGTTACTGCTGAGCTTCATTCTGTTCTTTTCCTTTGTGTTTATCCCTACTTTGCCCACCTCCTCTCACCCACAAGTGAGTTTGCCAACTCAAGACTTATAAACTGTTGTGCTTTCCCAAACAGACATATTGAAGGATTAAGATGGTGTGCTGTTGTTTCTGGTGTGCTGAAAGACAGATTTTTCAACCTGCTTGGTAACTGCCATGACTTACCTAGTATGTCTGCAATGTATAGGCTAGGAAGAATGAGATAGCAACAGATTGGTCAGCCTCTCACCCAGGGAATCAGCTAAATCTTAGATTAGTTTAGTAATCACTTGGTAGCATTTTGGCATTAAAGGTGCCTCAAGGTTTCTCACCACTGGAATGGCCAGCAGCTGCCATGTTCAAGGAAGGTTTTCCAGTCCAGTATCTCAGAGTAGATATTTAAATTAGGCTCTGCCAGATTTTACTTGTTTGTATGTTTGTTTGGAGGGGGTGTTGTTTGTTTTGGGTTTTTTTTAAATATATTTTGTGCTGTATAGATTAGCAAGATTTTTGTAACCATGAGAAAACTTTTGAAGTACTTGAGAGGTCTGCAGCTGAAATTGCCCTGACATTCAACCATACTCTTGAAACTGTTACAAAATGTAGCCAAACCTAAAGAAACTATCACAAGGTTATGAACAAACCAGATAGGTTGCAAAAGTCCCTATCACTTTCATCAGATGGGACATGTTATAAAAGGATGGAATCAACCTATCTATCTGAAAAAAACCCTCATATAAAAGCAGGAATTAAGTTGGTTATCAAAGTATGAACTATTATGTGTTTCTGCTTACAGTTAATGGGAAATTGTGAGGTAGTAGATTTGTCAGGTTTCAAAGATTTTTAGAATTGCTTCTAGAGTGCCTTCTACCCCCATGAGTGACGGCTGAGTTTTACATGGAATGCAACTACTTATAAAACCTAAAAATCTTCACTTGTCTCTAATTTATTTTTCTGAATAACAATGTCTTATTTCTTCTAACATTTATTCTAATTGCTGCTGAAGTCTTTTTGATAATGAGGTTACGTACCACCGTTTGCTGGTGCTGTCATATGTGAAATAACTGCTACAGCTGATCCAGTTACTCTTCAGCTCCACTGTTTGAACCATCTGCTGCAATAAATTGATTTCTAGTCTTCCTGCTTGAAAGGCATGCTTTTCTCTTCCACACTGGCAACAGAGCAGGAAGGAGAAGGAAAGGAGATGGTGTCGTGGTTTAAACCCAACCACAAAAGCTCGTTCACTCACTCCGCCCCCCCTTCTTGCCCTCCCCCTGCTCCTGGAAGGATGGAGAGGAGAATTGAAAGGAATGCAACTCCCATGGGTTGAGATAAGAACAGTTTAGTAACTAAGGTGTAACACAAATCACTACTGCTACCACCAATTATAATAACGATAAAGGAAATAACAAGAGGAAAGAATACAACACCTCACCACCAGCCAACCAATAACTCGCCCCACTCCCCCCAGCCGAGCACCGACCAATACCTCATCCAACCCTGCAGTTCCCAGCCCTTCCAGGTAACTCTCCATTACATCCTGGGCATGACGTGCTGTGGTATGGAATACCTCTTTGGTCAGTTTGGGTCAGGTGTCCTGTCTCTGCTTCCTCCCAGCCTCCCCTCCTCCCTGGCAGAGCAGGAGACTCAGAAAGTCCTTGGCCAGACCAAACATTTGAGCAGCAACTGAAAACATCAGCGTTATCAGCTCTGTTTCCAGGCCAAAAAAATCAAAACACAGCACTGCACTAGCTACTAAGAAGGAGAAAAATAACCACTACTGCTGAACCCAGCACAGATGGCAACTGCATTATACTCTACTAGAGGTGACTTAAAGTCAGAAGAAAAAAGAACCTATGTCTAGAGAAACATGAGCAGGCTCTTAGATGTGACATTTAAAGTAGAGGTGTTGACCCCTTCATACCAAATTAATTTTGAAACTGGTTTGCATTTCATTTTTGTTTGGTTTTGTTTGTTGTTTTTTTCCCCCAACTGTTACACATGCATTTCAAAAATTCAGTAATTCTTTACCTTTGGAGAGGAGTAGCATCAGAATTGAGAAAGATAAGAGAACTTACTTGAAGTAATTTAATCCATTTTTTGGTTCAGTTGCAGTTGGCCTTCTAATACATCTTTTAACTGATCTTGATATCCTAAACCCAAAACCTGGGGACTAAGAATTCGGGTATCTGAATGGGATTTGAGATAGAACATGCTATGGTACACCAACTCACACTTTCTCCAAAAGCAGACTACTCATTGAGTATTTGAGCAAAAAGTACTACACCTTGTTTGAATTCCAAAGGTACATGCATTTCAAATGCATTTCACCTACACAAACAGAAGCTTAGAGCAGAAGTCTATGATGAAATTCTTATTGACAATGACACATTTCAGATTAAATTCTTACACAAGACCCTGATGACTGCTTTGGATTTTGTTTGGGGATGTTAAAATACTTAAAAACATTTCTTTCACTAGTCTTGATCATTACACCACCTATGCACATCTGCTGCCCTTGCCTTTATAGATAAACAGTCCCAGAGAGTATGAATTTCTGATATCTTTCAAATTTTGCTATATGAGTAGACCTGAGCCTCATGAGAAGTTTCAATATTCACTGTGTTCAAGCATCTCCATTTTTCCTGGGCTTTCATCAAGTGGCTGTCCTCTGAAAAATTCCACTACTCTGAGATAAAGGAGAAAAATAAGAAGTCAACAGATTGTATTTTAACATTTTTCTAGTTTTTACCTTTTTTTTTCTTTTTAGCAAAAGAATAATTTTTTGTATATTTTTATAGATTTGTTATGAAATAAGGCCCTCAAAAATAGCTCAATATAGTTGCTATTTTTGAGCTCCCTCACTGATCAAAACTTACACCTGACTTCCCAGGCTTAGGGGAGTCTTTTTTAAACATTCTAACATTTACCGCTTATATGCAAACACTGTCAATAACAAAAGATAAAAGTCAGGAAACCAGGCAAGACAGTAGAACCAAACTTTTTGCATAATACAGTATGTAATTAATGTGATGACAACACACAAAGTGTCTTAGTCTTGATCATCACAGACAGCACAGTGTCAAAATCAACTGGTTTTGTAAGCTGACATGCTTTAACATTAAAGAAACATTATAAAACAAAATATTAGCAAAATTAGAATAACATCTAAAAGTAATAAGCACCTTTTTTCCAGTGTCGCATGTAATTCTATTCCCTGAAAAATTACAGGAACAGATTTTGGTAAGAGCCATTGATTAAAAAAAAAAAAAAAAAAATCAAATATCTAAAAAATATTACTTTTGAAAGAGTCCTAATCATTGGTTGCTAAAACAATAACAGTGACAACTGCAGATATTAGAAAAAGCACAGTACACATTCTGTACACCTCAACTGTACATTTTACTAAAAGGTAGTTTTAAAATACTGCCTTGGAAGGATGGGTCTAATGTACTTAAAGTAACTGCATTCATTTCACCTCTTACATTGTCAGAGAATTGACAATAAATCAAGAAAGTACACTGAAATCAAGCTGTTAGAGATGCTATATTTTACACAGCAAACCTATGCATTTTTATGATTTATAATCCTGCATAAATCCACATTTTATATACAAAACCAGAAAGTCTTAATACAAGAGAAGGATTAAAGTGAGGTTGTTTTTTTTTTGCTTTTACAGTAATATTGGTAAACTAAAACCAAAAAATTCTCTCAATATTTTGCTGCTGTCAGTGATTTAGGTTTTTTTTTAATTCCTATTAGTTAATCGGTGAATAGGCATAGTATTATTGCTAATTAATCTGGGTTATCATGTCAATGACATGGCAGTCTAACCTTGGTAGTCCAGGTGTATGCTAATTTATTCTTGATTAATTGCCAATGGACTTGATAATAGTTAGAAGCACTTATTTACTTTCTTTTCCTACAGAAAGATCCACTAAATATTATTAATGCTTCCCTATTTCACTAAACTTACACAATATCCAATAGCTGTCCTTTACGATATGTCAGTTATTGTCTTCCACCAATTCCAACTATTAATGGAAAAAGCAACATATTGGTATTCTATGAATATTAATCATCACCCATAATATTAAACAAATTATAGTGACTTAGGTTTAACCTTAGGTGTAGAAAAAAGTGCTGCAAAAAGGTTTCCAAGATTAACTTTTTGCCATTAATGAGATATATACTCAATATTCAACCCTGAAATCCCAAGTCCATTCCTCTGACTGCATGGCTTCCTTCCAGCACCTTGAACCCCAGGGGTTATACAATATGATATTATTATTGTTACATTTCTATATATAAATACCAAATATACTAGTATTTGCAGCAGCGCTGCATGAACTGTGAAGACAAGCAGGAAGTTATGGTGATTCACAATGCCTATTATCAGAGACAATATTTTAACTATTTGCCTGCCTGAGACCATTAACGTTGCTGTCATGTTCCAGTTCGCTTTATGTGGTGGATGCAGATGCAGTTTTTCCTTAACATTACATACAGATATTAAGGCAAGTATTGCTGTAGAATATGGGCATAAAGCTACTTTATAGTTTGGTAAAAGTACCACATGACAGGGGTTGCTATGGAATCTGCAAGCACAACATTTTTATAAAGCAATACTGCATATAGCAACACAGCATGTAATTCTAATTTCTGGACATGAATATTACAGCTATTTATTACTTTGAAAATTATAATGGCTTATTACATTCTGTTTCAAACATACATTTTCTGAAAAATGTATCATCGGGTTCTTTAACCAGCTGACAGATTCTACACAGATAATTATCAAGATTGCTGTTAAAGTAACATGCTTTAAGACAATAGAAAATGAGAGTGCAGAGCATGTCTGGCACTGCTGGTTTCAATTGTTATAAATTGTTTATGAAGCATCATTCCCTATTTTCATCAAAAGCTTTTCTTGCAGCAGAGATCATGTGTGCTCCAGCATGCAATTTCCCCTTTCTGGGGGAATGAGAATGTTCCGCAGTTTACTCTGCTTGGGTTACACTGCAGTATTTTTTTTCACAGCAAGCACTCAGATATGGCTGTTTCACTGAGCAACAGCTCTCACTGATCAACAAGGAATAATAAAATATGCTAAGTAACAGAGACTTCATGCTGTATTGCATAGACAAATACCTAGCTGTGCTCAGAGAATAAAAGCAATGGCTACCATCCCCCACTGGAAATGATGCTGCTAATGCAGAGGTTTGCGAGCTACTGACTATTACTACACTGCAGAGATTTCAGATTACTTCTGCTAATGCGTTATAAAGCTAGTTAAGCTTTCTTGAATATGTACTATAGAATATCATAAGAATTTTCTATGTTAAAAATTCATTTTTTAATACTACTTCATATCATTAATGACTGTTTGCCCTGAAAATGAGACAGATGCTTTCATCTGTGACTGTTAGAAGTCTGGGGCTGTTTCATAGGTGCGCCGTGGGATAAATTAATAATGCCTATTAACAAAAGTAAAGATAAATCTGTGGAATTCCCCAGGGCACCTAGACCCTTCAGCTATATTTTAGTAAGCTTGGAGAATATGGTAGTTCTTAACCAGTGTAGTGTCAGTTCTGGATATAGGGCCATATGCCCTATAGGGTACAGAACCTAAATACAAAACTGTTGTTCCAGTCACAAAAGTATTACGAACAAAGCTATCTTTACATAACAAGCCGAATGATCATGCTGTAGCTTCATCAGTTCACTAGAACAAAACCAGTAAAAAAATCCATAAATTATATGCAAAGCTATAAGCTATCTCCTGTGACTGCAATTTGTATTTCTTGACTCTTTCGGTGGCTGAAGGTACCACGCATAGAACCATGATTATCTGGCAGGGGTCTATGCCCTCTACTGGAGGAAGACTGACCTAGCGATTTATTATAAATGCTGTGCTGGAGGAGATGCTCTTAATCTGATGTATTTATGGTAGTCAGCAACATACATTTCTGCTTTAAAATAATACAAACAACCCCCAGATTATATCTGAATCCTTTTTACAAAAAAGGTGAATGAGCATTATCCCATTTCTTCCCCCTGCCATCTTTCCCTTTCATACTTTCACAATACAAGTAATTTTGCACAGAAATCTTGCCTTTAGAAGTGAAACAGAGGTTTTCTACAGAGTTGAGCAAGGCAAAGACTTTTAAAAAAACAGAACTTTTCCCCTTCTATGTCCTAATATAGTTAGGGCAGGTGGGCGTTGGGGGCGCCGGAGGACACCTTCATAAAATAAAATACTGGGTGGGTAAGAGACAGTAAAGAAAGCTTGTTTCTGAGAACATTTAAAGGGAGCCTTTCTTATTATTTTTTCATTCTCTGTGTACTAGGACAGTAAAAGTGCAGTGTCTTCCTGTTCTAGGAATTCTGCTTAATGCTTTTATACTGATACATGACTGGCCCATTTTGCCAAAACTACTGTCTTACATCTCCATTAAAACATTAATACATTTTATATCTGCAGGTTAAGAAGGAAGACTGCAAGTCAACTGTGTCTTCCATAAAGGCAAATAACTTCCAGGTATGCTGGAATAATTTCAAAGGTATATAAAAAGATACAAGTTTATTCAAATATATACACTTGAAATCTGCAGAGTAATATATCTGCAAATTAATGTATTATTTTCAAAGGAGCAAAAAGTTTAGAACTTGACTCAACAAAAATGGATAGTGACTTCAGTTGGATTATGACATAAATAAACATAACTAATAATAACAGACATTTATAGGGCAAAATAATTTTATAAATGACCTCATATACTTCTGCTCATTACCAAATTTGTAGAAATATCATTACATACACATTTCATGCTTATTCCACCTAGAGTTTTTAAGTTACATACCTGTTGAGCAATGACTTAAAAAAAAAATTGTTCTTTAAACAGCTATTCAAGAGTATAAAAAAAAAAAAAATCCTAAAGGGTTGTTTTAAGCATTCACATTATCAGACTTTGCAATTATTGTTAGCCACTGAGATAATAATAAGTATTCTGAATTTGGAAACTCAAAAGAGGAAGTTTTAATTCAAATCAGATACAGCTAATAAAACTGTACACATTGTCCTTCAAAGCACAGTATAGCTGAGTTTTTTTTCCTGTTAGCTGTACTGGCCCAAGTGTACAGCAGCTACTCTTCACAACAGAAATGAAACTGGAAAAGAATGCATTATATACTCCATGCACAGGCCCACCTGCGCACACCCTGCCCCAATATCCTACCACATGTATGTAGTAACCTCTTGCTGGTGAGTCTGCCTGTTAGGCCCTGTAAAGGCATCAGTTACTCAGTTGCCTGAAGACAGCTGCTGAGAAGAGCATCAACAGTTCTAACAGGTGTTTCTTCCTTCTCCTGGGAAGCATGGATTTCCTGAGGGTAAATGGGATTAAAGTGATTCTGTTATTGCCTTATAGGGTTATTTTAGTGGCAGATCCCAGGCCACCCTCCTCAGGGTTAGCAGTATCTGCTGGATCCACTGCTCAGCAAAAATGTGGAGATACCCTCCATTAGACTTGGCCACCAGAAGACAACACTAGAGCTCTTCCTAGGCAGCTCATGAAAATGTGACAAAACCCCACACAGTCAAATTGGAATTTCTCTGAATTTTAGAAAAATTTCTCTGGTAAGGGCAACATAAACATTTCATTTTATCCAGATCCTGACAAGTTGATATTGATCATAGTCATAAAGCAGCATATTATCTAGATGCCTAAAACACATTGCCTCATTGCTAAAATGGTTCTCCCTTAATTTTACCAATCATTACTTGTTAATCTATATAAACTTCATACAATAAATACACAAAGACTAGAACAAGTACATAAAAAGGTTACCTTTATTCTTTTGGGTTCTTAGCAATGTATTTATTTTTGGTAAAACAACTTCCTGCATGCAGTTCTCAGTACAGTATGAGCCAGTAGTTTCTATACAAGCAGGAGCCCATCTATATTCCAGTTGTTTTGTACGAAATACAAGGTATTCCACTGTCTATAGCACAAGCTCACTATTCATTCTCATGAAGAAAGATTTCGAATAACAAATTATATTATACTATTGCAGTATGAACCAACAAGAAAAGCAGACAGTGTGAGACTAACAGTGGGGAAAAGCAGTTTCTATGATTTAAGATTACCCTGAACATTGACAGACAGGATTATAATTTCAAAAGAAACTCTTCTATCTTGTTTCACATACAAAGACCTTCCTATTGATCAGAAAAAGAACTGCGATATTTTTTAAAATCATTCCTTATTAAAATATGTTCCATACAATTAGCAGGAACTTGCAGTTACCAATTCACATTGTATCTTAGGTTGTCCAACACTGAAGTGTCACAGATAGACAGCAATAAAAATTACTAACAATGTGAAGATATGTGTAGTTTCTTGTAAGTACAAAATGTTACAAAATAAAACTAACAAGAATAGATCAATAGATATATATTATGAAAGTTTTTTTCTAGCCCCACATTTTAAGCAATGTATTTCTCCTGTGTAGTCTGGTTATTTACTGCATACTTGCTGATCGAAAAATTCAAACAAAATAAAATCTATAATAGCAGCAAACTATTGCTTACTGGTATGAGGAATGATGGTCTCGTCAATCAGTTTTTTCCTTTTTACCACTCATTTCTTCCCACCTTAGACTTCAATAGCTGTAGGGTAATAGCAGCAAGCATGCATTGGTTAAAGTTTCCCAAATATCTGCAGTATTACAGAATACATCATATTATCTATTGCAATGTTAGAAGCTACACTTACTAGGGTACGTATGTGATGCAATAAATACAGTACTTGGGTCATTGTCTCTGTTCAAGTAGGTACCACTGCATAAAACAATTGATTAAACAACAAAAGACTTTTTACATACATATGTAGTGTCAGACTTGAGGATAAAAAGTCATATAAACCACAATGCAGGACAAAGCTGATTTCAGTACATCCTTTTGGTCATCTCAGTTTTCTATGGAAGATTGCATTACATACAGTGGAAACCTGACTGAAGTGCCATGGAGGGGGGCAGGGGGTTCAAAACCAACTCTGATATATATATTTTGTGTCTCTGGCATGACCCACACTTCCAATGTACGGAAATTTAAGTCTGAGATATACATTAAGGTAGAACTTGTCCCAAAAGGTAATCTGCTGTCAATTTATACATGCAGCTTTTATTATGTCTTAAGTGGGATATATTAATGTGAAATAAGAAGTATAGAAACATGACTTTGGAATAGCGTATGGAAGCTACTCATGAAATTATATGGTCTATGATTTAAAAAAAAAGATAAAAAAAGAGACTGCCACTTTTTATTTCAGTAATTCCCTGTAGGCACAATTTGGCATTCATAGCTTTTCTGTGAAAATGTTTAAAAATCTCAGAAATTATGAGATATCGTGGACGCTGAAATTAACTATGTTTTCTCCATAGTTACACATCTTTCAAAACAGCAGTTGTGTGTGTAGCATCCTTTCTTTAAATCACTGAATCTGAAATGGACTGTATAATAAATTAAGAATTACTAAGAAGTATCAAACATAAGTATAGTAGAACAAGAGACTAAACTACCAACCTCTTTTCTGTGAAATTTATCCCCTTTTTCTGTTTTCTGATATATTCTCTACCTATACTCAGTGCTTTTTCATATTTGCTGTTATTTGATTTAGATCCTGAGGTTCTATAATCTGGAATCTTGGTTTTCTGCTTTTAGAAGTGGCTTGAGGAGGGAGAACTATGTTCACATTTTGATGTCATAATTACATATTCTTGACAGTGTTTCTGTACAAGAGTATTTAGGGTTTTTTCCTCAGCACAGCAGAATGACAAATAGCAGTATATGAATTAAAGTAAATTAGATCATGAAAAAAACTGGCACACACAGAACATACATAGGAGACAAAATGTACACAGTGGATGTACTTATTCCAAAAAAATACAGGCTTCTTAGGACTGGTATGCACTCCATTTAGGGTTCCTACAGCCCAAGTAGAAACTTTGTTTCCTTTCAATTAGCCCAGATGATAATGAAAGCTTTTCTTCTGCAAAGTTGTTTCCCTGCTACAGACCAAGAGTTTGGAGTCAAGGGTCATTGTCTTTGTACAGGCACTGACTGTAGCAGTGAGTAAATATGTAAAAACATGTAATTTTGGCATAATCCTTCAATAAGAGGTCTATTGATAAAAACGTAATTTTATCAGGCTTGTGAACATTCATCATGCAAAACATCTTTGTCTTTCACTTTTTATTTCCTTTTCTGTCTTTCCCCTTGTCTTCTTTTTCCAATTTGTCATCTTCATATTTTTCTTTTTCTGGTTTTGTTACACTATCATAAGAAGGTGGAGATGTGGAAGATGCAGACATATCCATTTTCTCTGGAGGTGAGTTTTCACTCAGCTTACCAATAATCATACCTTCTTTGATAAGCAGATCACCCCCATCTTTCTGATACATAAACAAAAGTTTTTTTACTGAATGTCTTAATAAATAACGTCTGTAAGCACGCTGAATGATAGTAGCAGATACTTCCTCCTGTTTTCGCTTTAATGTAGTTGTAATTGGTTCATAAGAGACTTTAGAAGGATTGGCTGCCATAAATCGATCTTCCATCTGTATTCTGAGGGCATCCATCTCATCACTTTCCCCCAAAACACGCTTTGTGAAAGCAAACAAGATGTCAAGGCAGTGAATTCTGTCACCACTTACCATGGGCAGATCCATTGCAATAAGTTGAATTGTGTTTGGTTTTGGTATATTAAGAGGAGGATCCAGAGAAGCTGCAAAATCAGACAATTTCTCATATTCTATGAACTGCGTTGCATCTGGATCGTATTTTTCCCAGACTTCATAGAACATCTCAAAGTCATCCTCGCTCAAGGGTTCAGCGCTTTCTTCAGTAGCAACACTGAAGTTCTCCAAAATCACAGCAATGTACATGTTCACCACTACCAGAAATGATATGATAATGTAGCTGACAAAGAAGAAAATCCCAACAGCAGGGTTGCCGCAGTCACCTTTCACTGAGCTCCCTGGATGAGCTTTGTTAGGGTCACAGTCTGGCTCCCCACTGTTAAGAATTGGGGCTAGCAAACCATCCCAGCCTGCAGATGTGGTAATTTGAAACAGGCAGATCATGCTGTTGCCAAACGTCTCAAAGTTGAACATATCATCTATACCAGCTTCCTTCTTAACGTAGGCAAAGTTGGACATGCCAAATATAGCATAGATAAACATGACCAGGAACAGCAGCAGACCAATGTTGAACAAAGCAGGAAGAGACATCATCAAAGCAAACAGCAGAGTGCGGATTCCCTTAGCGCCTTTAATGAGACGCAGGATTCGGCCAATTCTGGCAAGTCGGACGACTCTGAACAAAGTGGGGGACACAAAGTACTTTTCAATCACCTTAGCTAGAAACATACCTGTGAAACATAAAAACAGAATTTTAAGGGTAACATTTTATCACAGATTACATCTTCCAGAACAAAGTATGAATAAAGAACAACACTACCTGTGGAATTGGTGGAAATTATAATTGGATATGAATTTTATCTGCTATGGGTAATTTCAGCTTACTTTCCAGCACTCATAGGAAAAAAAAATGAGTATTATATAGAATTATTAAGAAAGATATTACTCTAAAGTATGCTTTCAGTTTCTTAAATAATCAGGAGAAATTAAGTATTTAATCTGCAAAATTTGATTTGATTGAGATAAAGCATTAAATACATCTTACTATATTTCATTTGGAAAATAAGAATTTCTTACCTACTATTGAAAGAATAACAACCACAAAATCAAAAATATTCCAGCCAACAGTGAAGTAATAATAACGGAGCGAGAACAGTTTGAAGACACATTCTCCAGTGAATAGGACAACAAAGACCAAGTTAATCCAGTATAAAATATTTTGCATCAGTTCACCCTGGTCATCTGTTTCTATCATCATGGTGACCATGTTAAGACAGATGAGAACCATAATGCCGATGTCAAATGCTTGCTTTGTTACAATATCAAACACCAGACCTTGCAATTTGTTCTGAGGGGAGAAAAAAGAAAAGGTGCTAATGTCTTGTATGCAATGAGCATCCTTTTACTCCCTCCCATTTCCTTCTTCCTCCCCCAAAATATATAAACAGAAGGATGAAAAATCTAAGAAAAACACTATGCAGCAACTGGTTTATTTGCCAGCTCTAAGTTTTCCCCCCAAAACCCAGCAGGCTTTTATTTCTACATATTATTTGATTCTCTGCTTCCTGAGGCATTACAAGTATGTTGAGATTTTTTCTGCAGAACAGAAATATATACACGATTTAATTCAGGATGTAGAGCTAACTTGAGTTAGGCCTCAATAATTTTAGAGTTAAGGAAGAAATATTGTGACAATTAATGTACTGCTGCTATTGTAGATGATACAAGAATAGCACACATTCTTACCGCTGGTCTAGGTATAGGCTTCTGCGGTTTCTTGGATCCCAGCTTCTTCATTGCATTGTAGTATTTCTTTTGTTCTTCTGTCATGAAAATGTCTTGACCTCCAAGGTAAAATAATAAAACCACAAGTGATTACAGCCAAGCCTTTAAATCCATTAATTTGCAGCACTGTAAAACACGGTTTCTGTGAACCATGTATTCATTTTTATAGACTGTTGCCAAACAAAAAATATAGCGATTATATCAAAGACTGCTAAAATATCTGACAAGTCTTGATGAAAAAATAAAATTAAGGAACAGAGAAAAAACCCAGAATTTCTACCTATTTTCTAAAAAAAAAAAAAAAAAAACCCACAAAAAATCCCCAAACAACAAAAACCCCACAAAAAACGAATACCCCCCCAAAAAACCCTCTCTAAACCAAACCTGAATAATTCAATTAAGTATGCACAAAACTTCTTGTAAAAATATACATTCCACAGATGCTTACAAATCTATCATAATCAACTCCACACTGTAAATCAATAACCAGAAATAAAAAAGCTTCAAGGGTAGATTCACTTAGAGCTGATATGCCTTCAGGGAAATCATAAGAGGAAAAAAAAATTACTGATGTTACTTTTCAGGATGCACATTTTATGATTTGAGTACAGGTATCTCAGTTCAGATGGTTTCTTGCCACAGTAATACTTCCACAGAGCATAATGAGGCTTAATAAGCCCCCTACATTGTACAGAGGTCATCAGAGGCATGAACTTAACTCTGCGGTTTCTTGTCTGAATAAGAGGATAGCAGTCTGAGTAAAAAGTGTATCTAGATTGGTAGGGGTACTGTACATATGGAAACACTTGTCAGAAACACAGTTTATGTTGACAAGCAACATCTTTTTTTTTCTTTCATGCATTTGCTTGCAAGTACATTTTAGGTATGTATGATGTCAAAACAGTGCCATTTGGAAACAAATTTTAGTATCACAAATGATTCTGTGACTTCATGAACTGCAGGGTCATTCTTATTGAGAAAGTAATGGTGAAGCTGGATGAAGGTGTGTGTGTGTCTTTCAGCTGTGGCCACATACAGATATGAAGATTTAGAAGTCTAAAGAGACTTCATTTAGTGTGCTCTCCTCATAAGCCAAATATTCGAGTAGAATTAAGGTCTTAGAGAGAAAGGGTTTGGGAAGAAAACCAAGAAATTAATTTTCTGATTATGGTGTAAATATGATAACTGAAAGAAGATTATATAAAAAAAGCTGAAAAGCTAAAAAAGAACTGACATTGAACTGGGGATTGCTGCTGCTTCACTGATGTAATGGTTATCAAGAAGGAATAAGTTGTCATTCTCTCAGTGTGCTGTCCATAGGGAGAGTAGCAGTCTTAAGATAAGATAGATGCACCTTATATGTTTTTGAGGAATGTAATGGTAGGAATTTGACAGCTAGTGGAATTCCCCCCCCCCCCCCCGGGGGAAAAAATGCAATGAAAGCACAAAGGGACAAAGAAATGCACACAGTATGTAACTTCAGTTTTCTTCTCCAAGGGTAAGAAATTGAATAACCTTCATCTTAAGTACTGGAAGCCCCTGATGTTTATTCCAAGGGAGGTGCAAACATCTTGGAAGATGAAGACATCAGCAGGTTTAGAATCCCAAACTCATCCTTTCTTTTATGTGGGTCTGCAGATAAGAGAACTCAAAGAACCTGAAGCAGCAGCATATGAAGCTGCATACTCCATTCTCAAGTGGAAAGATTTACTGGAAGTTTCCCCTGCAGTAAGTCTAGCAGTATTTTTTTTTTTTCAGGACAATAAATCAAACTTGACAAACCATCTAGAACTGCAAATGAAGAAATTTTGTACTGCCTTGCTATTACTTAGCTCACTTATTTAAAAAAAAAAATAATCTATATTCCAAAATGATTCTGCTCCAAATGCATACAGAAATACAAGAATACTGTAGACCTTAAAGAGCATGTACAGTTTAAATAACAAGTAGATTTTAATTTGCCATCATAGTCTGCATTTTAATCTCTTTAAACGCTCTTGGAGTTCTTGACACAATCCTGTGTTCACACGAAAACAGAAACAATTTCAGCTGAAAAGAAAAACTACACACTTTCAAACGTCAACAATTTTCTTTCTCTTGCAAATTCACTAACTTGAGACAGGTTCACAACCTCCTCTAACCTTACAATACAGAGCAGTAATTCCAGCATTTAGCTTGTCTGTGTTAGTCTTTTTGTAACTGAGAAGGCCTTCACAGTATTTCTATACATTTACTGTTTGCCAGTTTTGATATTAATAGTTTTAGATATTCTCTTCTTCCCTATCATCTATTTGCTTGAATTAGATCATCTGCATTTTCACGTAACTTTGTTACAGCACTGTAAGGGTAAGCAAAAAACAGTATATAACTTTCTGATGCACAACAAATCATTGGGCTGTAGAGAGATGTGAAAAACACTCAGACACTCAGTGTAAGCTTTAATTACTTCAAATATCTTAAAAAGCACAGACTATTATTTCATTATTTTGAATAGAATAAAAGGAAATCTTAATAGCCTTTTTTTTTTCCTATTACTGTGAGAAATCTTAAGACACTTATTCATTCTTGCATACATTTGCTGAATGCTCAATAACAATGAAGTGTTTTGAAAATTAAACAAGTGATACTTATCTTCTTTTTCTGTTGGTTGAAGTTATCAATGATGACGCCAATGAATAGGTTTAGGGTGAAAAACGATCCAAAGATAATAAAGGCAACAAAGTAAATATACATATACAGGTTATCCTCATACTTGGGCTGCTTTTCTATCTGTGTAACATAGAAAAAAAGCAATATATAATAAATGATATTTGAGACAAATTATAGAATACCAAGCAGGAACAGAAACTGCATACAACAAGACAGCAACTTCTACACTTGTGTTATCTTTGAACTTGAAAAATCTATTTAATACAGGTGCTCGTAATTCCACATACAGATCTGCCATTCCTTCCTTTTCTGTCTGCCAGTTCCTCTCTAATGACATTTGATGTTTCATGTAATTCTTACTAAATATGACAGAAGTGTGCAAATCTGAAAGCAGTTCAGCCCCTAAGGAATCTACACAAATCAGGAGCTGGCTAGAGGAGAGATGCAAACAATAGCAGCACTGAAAGAAAAACATGCAAAATTCAGCCATTTTACTTTTTGAGATCTCCAGTCTGCAATTTTGGATTAGCTGTTGTAGGTGATGTCACTTGATGATTTGGGTTATTTTTGGAGACACAGGAAAAACTTGTTTCCCAATCTGTACGATCTCAGTGACATTAATTGGAAGACATATATGACTTATTAAATTAATAATACTTTGTGTAAATCTACTACTTTTTTTACCTTTTAAAGTATATGCATATTAACTATAGTGCATAGACTTACATAGAAAATTTATCAAGCTTTTAGATTTTTTCCTCTATATTTTACTTTATTTCTACTGCCATTCAGTTACATTCATTACACCAATCTTATATTTGTTTTCACTCTGTAAAGTTTATATTGCACTCACTTCTCTAGAATCAACCGCAGCATACATGATCTCCATCCATCCTTTAAACGTTGCCTAAAAACAAAGTTTGTTAATATTTTCTATTAAACCTCTAATTTTTAAACATTCTATAAAACTCTGTCTTCTGCAATGTATTTACATCCACATAAATAAAGAGGAGTATTAAAAATCTGTTAAGCCATGAGTGAAGTATTCACATTAAGCAATTCGCTGTGGACTATGTCTTCTTAATTCTTAAATACTGAATAAATCCTAGTCTTCATGCAAATTCATATAAACTTGGTGTGGATGAGTTGCAATCAATATCTGAGCACAACAGAGACTGCAACTTATAACAAGGCTCCCAGCTCTAACGTTCTGACTACCAAAAGAGGAGAGCTTAAAAAATCAGACACAATAGGTTGGCATTTTTCAGACAGAATATGCAAATAGTCCTGAAAGAAACTCCAGAAGATAAGTACTCCCAATAGATCTTAAGAAAATAATACAGTCATAGAATAGTTTGCCTTGGGAGGAACCTTTGCAGATTATCTGCCATGAGCAGGGACATTTTTCACTGCATCACACACTTCTAACGATGAGGCATTCAAAACTTCTCTGGGTAACTTGTTTCAGTGTCTCACCACCTTATCATTTAAAAAAATATTCTTCCTTAAATCAAATCAAATCTAAGTCTACCCCCTCTTTCAACATAAAACTGTTTTCCCTTTCCTAGCACTACAGGCCTTGGGAAAATTTTTCTTTCTTATAAGCCCTCTTAATATATTGAACGGCCACAATAATGTCCCCCTGAAACTTTCTCTTCCCCAAGCTGAACAAACCCAACTCTCTCAGGCTTTCTTCACAGCAGAGGCACTCCAGCCCCCTCATATTTTTCATGGCCCTTCTCCAGCCTGTCCACATATGTTTTGTATACTGGGGACCAAAAACTGAAGACAGGATTCCAGGTGTGGCCTGATGAGTGCGGAGTAAAGTGGGACAATGACATCTTTAGCTCTGCTGGTTATGCCTTTAATGTAACCCAGTATCCTGTCGGCTTTCTTTGCCATAGCAGCACACTCTTCACTCATATTGAGCTTGCTGTTCGCCAGGACCCCCAGGTCCCTTTCCACAGAGCTGGTCACCAGTCAAGTATGTTCCAGCCTGTGTTACACACTTGGATTGTATTTGAACACAAATATTTTCAAAGAAGAAGCTTGTCAAAAAAACCCAATTAGAAATACATGTTTCTGTCCTGTTGGTTCCAATTTACAGATGCTGTCTCTAAAGAAGACCTGTGCTTGGAAATCTATCGCTAGTAAATTCTGCAACTGCTCATCTAGAGTTTAAAAACAAGCTAGAAGCTATCTCCAATAAACCCACTTGACATCAGTACACAATGACTGGAGTGGGACTAGTAAGGATAACAAAAGGGGAAAGAAAAGAAAGGAAAAAATAAATTCAAAAACTTTTTCTAAATTATTAGTTGGTTCTCCTGTTGTCTGAAGATCAGATGAGACCTAGAATATACCTATTTGACTTCTGTAGTAAAAATCTAAGTCAACATGCCTTAACAGATCAAACAAAAGAAAATTAATCCTAGATTTTTTTTTTTTTTTTATTAGATACTGTATTTCTGTAGAACTTGCAAAGGTACTAGTGGTTAGGTGCCAAGGAACTTTATATCCACCTGGTACATATCAGATATTCTTCTTCCAGAATTGTCATGGTTTAAACAAAAGTCATCCATAAATCACACAGTCGCTCGCTCACTCCCCCCCTTCTTGCCCTCCGCCTACTCCCGGAGGGACGGAGAGGAGAATGGAAAAGAATGCAACTCCCATGGGTTGAGATAAGAACAGTTTAGTAACTAAGGTATAACACAAATCACTACTGCTACCACCAATAATAGTAATGATAAAGGAAATAACAAGAGGAAAGAATACAACACCTCACCACCAGCCAACCAATAACTCGCCCCACCCCACCCAACCGAACACCGACCGATACCTCGTCCAACCCTGCAGTCCCCAGCCCTTCCGAGTAACTCCCCGTTACATCCTGGGCATGACGTGCTGTGGTATGGAATACCTCTTTGGCTAGTTTGGGTCAGGTGTCCTGTCTCTGCTTCCTCCCAGCTTCCCCTCCTCCCTGGCAGAGCATGAGGCTCAGAAAGTCCTTGGCCAGACCAAACATTTGAGCAGCAACTAAAACCATTGGCGTTATCAGCACTGTTCCCAGGCCAAAAATCAAAAACACAGTGTTGCACCAGCCACCAAGGAGGGAAAAAAATGACTGCTACTGCTGAACCCAGGACAAGAATGCATCAGATTTTTACTCTAAGAAATCTTACTTTGGTTCACAGAACACAATTATAAAAGCAAATCCCATATTCATTCACACGTTTTAAGGTAACACTGAAAATTCTGGAATGAAATGCTGCTGCTACAAAACTCAAACCTGGAAATTTAATTTATAAAAATTTACACACTTACTACTTGAAGCAGAGAAAGATAACCAGCTCCAACATTATCAAAGTTTACTTTCACATTTTTCCACCGAACATCCTCAGCAGTGAGCATAAGATCTTCACACGCACTTTTATTACTGACTTGCTCTGGTGGGAACGTCACACCAGTTGTGGTGTTTACACAGTGATAGAACTTTCCAGCAAACAAATTTACTCCCATGATGCTGAAAATTAGCCAGAATGTAAGACAAACCAAAAGTACATTCATAATGGATGGGATTGCTCCAGTAAGAGCATTCACAACCACCTAGTAAATAAACAGAGAAAAATATTTAAAAAACAATAGTTAGACCAGTAAAAAGTTTTTTTCAAATACAGCAAAAGATTTAACGTAGAACATTAAAGTACATTGAAGTAATGCAAATAGAAGACCAACAGCACATGTAATACAACCAAACATGTTACCACTGGCCTTGAAAACAGACATGCAGTTCAGTGTTCCTCCAAGATTTTATAATTAGATATAGTTTTATGTTTTACACACTCTTTTTTCTTACCCTCATGCCTTCAAAGCGTGACAAAGCTCTTAGAGGTCTCAAAGCTCTCAATGTTCGGAGGGATTTAATAGCACTGAGATCTGACAAACCAAGAGCGTGAGCTACTAAGCTAACCAAGGAGACCTAGAAGAAACAAAACAAAATAAAAGATTATTTTCTTTTTTTTAATAGACTCACAACACAAAAGTAATGCCTTGAGGAAGAAACTTATGATCTGGGTATCAGGAAAAAAGTTCATAAGGACCCTGAGCTCCTAGCAAGAACAAAATAAAAAAAGAAGTTAATTTCAGTCCTGTTTAAACAAAGCAGGACCTTAATCTCTGGAATTTTTATCATAGACAGAGTGCTAGTTAGAAAAATGTTTATCATGCCTGTGCAAAATGAATGGTGATTTGAATAAAAAGCATCTTAGTAAAAGATCATGCTGTTCAACTCAGCCAAAGCCTGAAATGTACTGAAAACATAATCCCATTGTACAGGACATGTTACAGTGCTAAACAGTGCTCTACTGAAGATGCATTATGTTATAGTCATGATACAGTATGAGTCAGCAACATTTGCTTCTACTAATTTGCACTTCGAATAGTTCACATAAAACCAGAGATATGAATAACTAGTAATTTATGCTGCCTGCAGATGACAACATGCTTCACAGTGGTATATACTCAGTCAGACACGACTGACAGGTATGACTTCTAACTGTATGACAGACACGGACACAATGACTGGGACCCAAGGCAGTAAAACTCAGAACAGAGTCAATGATAGCATACATAAATACAAAGGCAGATTTAGCTGTTCACTGAATAATTGTGACACTGGAATCTTATTCACTGGTATGTGATTTTCTGTTCTTTTAAACCCTACTTATATTCTCTTGGTATATATATGTATCAGATCGGAGTTACATTAAAAGGACCTGCCTAAATGACAGAAATACACTACAAAGAAAGTATACTACCTACATCAACAATCAGGAAGTCCAACCAGCACCAAGCATTAGTGAAATAGGTTTGAAAACCATAGGCCACCCATTTTAGCACCATTTCAAGAATAAAGATGTAAGTGAAGATTTTATCAGCATATTCCAGCATGGTTTTTATAGTCTTGTGCTGTTCAATATATATATCTTCAAAAGCCTGCAAAGAATGGATTACATGTAAATTAGATATTCTTAGGGCTTTGCAAACTACAAATTAAGCCAAAAGAACTGAATTAAAATCAGCAAGGTAAAATCACTTTCAACTTTAGACATTTTACCTTAAAATGAGCAGAGATTACAATTGGATTCTTTCTGAATTTTAGATGTTATCATTGCCTGATAATGGAATTACAATATAATGACTGAAGTTACAAAAAATGTTTTTAGAAATTTCAGCAATAGTCAAAGCAGTATTACAATGTAGTACCTTGAAAACCCACTCAGGCTATTAAATAAACCGATATTAACTAACAAAAGAGAATCATGAACTACAGTGACCAAATATTATGTTGCTGCTGATCTTTACTGAATTCCAGTATTTGGTGTTGATGGCAAGGTTTTAGTAGCAGAAGGCTGTAAGAAGAGGCCACAGGCTGCCCTGCACCAGCTCCACAATGAATCCACCACAGGAAGTAGCCGGGCCCATCAGTGAAGCTGGTGGTGCCTCTGCTAAAACACCTAAAGACAGGGCAAAACACCTTATGGCAGTATGAGGACTGAAGAAAAAAAAAAAAAAGTGAGAGAAACTATCCTGCAAAATCCAAGGTCAAAGAAGAAAGGGACATGGTGCTTCAGGTGCCAGAGCAGAGATAATGACAGCATATTCCAAATCCTAGGTCAATCAACAACCAGAGCCCAATACTCAGGAGCTGTGTGAAGGACTAAATGTCACTAACAGTACCAAGGAATTCAAGGATTCCTATACACCCGCCCAGAAAAACTAAAGCAAAAAATTAACTGAACACATAATGAATTAACTATCTGTACTGCTTTTGAGACAACTTTAGAGTACTTGTTCTAGTTATTGCATAAAACACATTTTGTATGACTTTTGTAATTTCTTCAACAAGATTTTTAGTGTAACCATTTTCATAAGTAACCTCACACACAAGTATCACCTTGCATTAATCAAAAATTCACACAAAGAATGCTATTTGACAGCAGAATTGTAATGACTTATTTTATATGCACTACCAAG
Source organism: Lathamus discolor (assembly GCF_037157495.1). NCBI lineage: Eukaryota > Metazoa > Chordata > Aves > Psittaciformes > Psittacidae > Lathamus > Lathamus discolor. Next base: position 90,290,087 of record NC_088886.1, on the reverse strand, counting down.
AATACTCCGGGAATTTAGTCTGAAGATCTCTTTCAAGACTTTTTTTCCCCCATTAATAAACACAGATGTTTTATAACACTATCTTTGACAAAAAATATTTTATAGGTACTGTTTCTATGGGTGCAAGCTCCACTTACCAGAGCACCACTGCTGAGAAGAATCATGAAGACAATGAATGTTTCAAACCAGTTATGTTCTACTATCTTGTAGCAGGTTTTACGAAGGTTCCACCAGATTCTTCCTGTTGTGCTTTCCATACTGCCTTTGCAGCATTTAAATTTCCGTATACAGCCTAATAATACAATGACAAATTGTTATACGGTAGAATTCTCATTATCCTGTAAAAGCAAAATCACTCTTAACTAGCTCCTGTTTCATGCTGTTCAAATTACTTCGTTTTACACTTCAAATTACTGCATGCTAATTAAAGCATCCTTACCTGCTCAATTTGGTACTTTGGATGAAGGAAAATGTGCATGTACACTTGCATGTACACAACTTTTCTACTACCCTGACACTGCATCAAGCTTAGAAAAAACCCCCCTAAACAACCAAAACCAACCCAAACATCTAATTGTCTAATTGAGCTAATTTTCATTTATAGACATATTTTTTATTAATTATTTCTCATTTATATACAGAAAATCAAAGAATTCATGAGTATTGTCAGGGAGTAGAAACAAAAAGCATAAACACATAGCAACTTTCACATACACTTGTTCAAGAGTCCAGCTTCTTTTAAAGGTACTTCTGTCTCTCACTAATTTAAAATAAATCTCACAGACATAAACATCTTTAATTTTATTATAAAGGAATGACCTCTGCTTCAAGGACTGACTAAGGATACATCTTTCATGACATAAAGAACTGATTTAACTGTGAAATGGTGAGAGCTTTTCCATGTGGTACAGATTTGCAGCAACCATCCACAGAATTCTGCCTCACCTTGGAGAACTCTTACTTTATCATGGGGCCTTTGGGCACAGCTTTCAGTGAACCTCAGTATCTCCCTGGCTAATAGTAGTCTCCTTATTTCTTTAAAAAATACTAATCACATAGAAACATAATGAAGTGTAAATTATTTTAATGGGTCCCAAAGGCAATATTCTAGTTTCCTCTGAGTGTCATTAAATTCATATGTTACAAGTAAGTTATTCTGTATTTGATCAGCTCAGCTAAAACAGCTACCACTATGAAAAGCATGATTTACCCTACCTTCAACTACTCAAAATGTCTGTGTTATGGGAAAATTAATGTTATGCCCAAAGACTGATCATCACATAAGGAAGAACTGTAGTGTGAAATTACACAAGAAGTGATTAAATAAAAGTACAAGAGTCCACATTCCAAAACATTTTTTTTAAAGATGAGTGAAATAACATTCTAAATGACAAGAGTCAAACAGCCTAAGTCAAAGGTGTCTTTGTAACAGTAAATCTAAAAGCATGGATAGGATAAGAAATTTAGCCCTGAAACATTTTGTTCTGAATGATTTTAATCATAATTTAAAAGTAAAGTAAAACCCGCAAGATCACAAAAATGGGAAATACATTCCTATACAGTAAGTATCAGTAGTCCCCTAAAGAATATAGCCATATAGAACTAAATTAAATCAAAACTTATAAGAACATGCAAAAGCATGCTGTTAATACTTCTGTACTTGAATAAAAACACAGGATATCATTCTATGTTTTTACTTTACATTATACTCATGCACACCCTCCTCACATTAATGGTGTAATTTCAAGATAGTAACTCTTTTGTCTGAGTCAAACTTTCGAAGATCTGAATCATCCACTGGATTGCTTTCTAGCACTGTGAAGGGACCACAGGTAATCACATGATTCTGGCTTAAATTTCACAGTGTAGTGAACCTGGTGTAGGGTTTGGTCTTGCAAGCTTCACTACTGACAACATCACTTAAATCAACAGGATTACTAATTGCTGAGAATCCATTTACAGAATTGTGCTGAGTGTTTATTTTAAAATATTATAAATGATCACATACACATATATTTAACTTTTTATCACACAAAGGGTCCAATGGTCTTCAGTACAACTATCTACAACAGGCAAAACTAATCACACCATAACACTTGGCAAACCAGGATCCTGGACTGCTGTTGCAAACAGCTTCCTTGAACTGCCAATGCTTGTTACAAAAAACCAAAACGTAGTGGCAAACCCCAGATTTTATTTCCATACCTTCTGTAAAACATACCTTCTGTAAAGCATGCCTGCAGCTCTGATGCTTTTTCTGGTTCAGTTTCAGCTTTTTCTTCTCCAAAGAGAGCTAAATTAATTGTACTTCCTTCAGATGAGCTGGAAAAATTTAGCTTCTGAAAATTAAATTTGGTAACAATTATACTTTACTAATATTTACATTTTTAGAATTGTAATTAACTTAAAGCATGCAACACTGTGTGCACATAATAATCATCATATTTGTCACCAGAAATACACACAAACATCCACATGTAGCAGTCAATGCTGTTGAAATGTGCATAAATCATCCACTTTCTATCTAGAGATTGCAAGGCAATTCATGCAATCTTTCATGGAATTTCAGAATTTCTGGTTTAAAAATAGTACAGTCATTCAAAATTTACTACTACCAAGTAGACTTTCTGATACATATTCTACTCATTTTGTTTTCTACTATTATTGTCTTACTATAATTTCTCTTCCTACACTTTAAAACAATATCAGTTATACTGTATGCGTTAAGATAATGTGTGTTGGTAGCTATTTTCAGTGGTGCAGTCTCCTCAACCTCAAGACAGTAAATCCTGACATCAAAACACTTTAAATTGTGAATTGTCATGGTTAATTGTCCAATGAAGAAAATGTAGCAGATTTTTAAGGGCTGACTTTATTTTAGTGGCCAATATTCACAATACAATAGAAAGGAAATTAATTATCAGTTATTTTTCACTGGCATTTTCAACACCAATATGATGCAAGCTCATAATTTCTAGCATACTTGAGAATTTATGATAAGATTTGGTTTCCTCTGATGCACATAATTTACTTAGTTTTCATTTTAAGAACATTCTTATGACCTAGATTGGAAAATCCTGAAGTAAAATCAGGATTAATATGGAATCTTGTTTCAGATGTGAATTTGAACATCACCCTCAACTACCACACGGATACCTTTTTTTTTTTTTTCCATACATACTGATAAGTTTGGGTGGTTTTTTTTTAAGGAAAAAGTCTGATAAATACATTTCAACTAGCATTTGCATTCTTTTTTGCCAATGCACATTTGTGTGACATTGTGCATTCTGAAACTACTCTTTACTTTGGTACACATACCTGATAATAGCAAGAAGAAAGTATGAGTTCTGTCTTAATAATTAAAATTACACATAACAATAGTACAAAAAAAATTACTAATAAAAGAATAAGCCTTAATTTATTTTATATTTTGTAATCTGCATGTGTATTGCAAAAGTCCATAGTCTGGAGATTTTAAAGGAAAATACAGTGTCCTGTATATTTAATTTGAGTATGCGTACCAAACTAAATCAAAGTAGTTTTGGTCACAGCATTCTCTGACATTTTACAATGTTATTATCAAGTATATAACATCAGTAATGAACTCACACAACTAAATGTCTGTAAGGAATGATGTAAGCACACTTTCTGAAACAGCCTCAGTTTTGTAGAATTAACACCATTTTCATTAGTTTAGCTAGACTTGCATGATTAACAAACATGTTACAGACAAGTTACAGAATATCTAACCAAGCTATATTTACACCTCAACTCCAAAATGAGAAAGGACAAAATTATTTCAGAAAAAAAAAAAAAAAGTTTAATATCTATGTTTGTTAAAGAAGACAGAGACAATTTAATAAGGAAAAAGTAACCCAGTGCTCCACATTAACTTTTCTTAAAAGGGTTCAGTAATATTGCCTACTTAGCTGCTACTTTAGAAACTGATTATCTGGAATAGTTAGACATATTTAATATAAACAATTTCCATTTTAGTACCATTAAATTTTAAGTATCAGTACTTACAGGAAACAGTTTCCTATCACTAATTCTACTTAACCTGAGGATAGCACCATATACCTCCCCTATTTTATTAATATGCTGCTTTCATCAGAAGTTTTTTGTCATATTGCTAATAAACATTAAAACCAATATGAAGTACTTTGGGTCATTTAAACTGAACATAAGCTACTTAGTATACTGAGCAGATGACGTGATTTCAACTAAATGAATACAGATTTTTATGAATGAACAACATTAAAAGATGAACAATGATAAATGGAAAAGAAATGGAAAAGAATTAATGTGTTTAGAACATAAAGTTATATATCTCATTTAATACTTGACTTTTGCAAATCAGCAACTAAAACATTTTTGTTAAGAGAAAGTTCCCTGAATATAATGCTATTTTTCTTTCTCACTGTTGGCAGTGAAAAGCTATTTGAATTTTGAACACACTATTTTTATCAATACAAATCTCTACTGTGCTGTTACAAGCTCAGATTTGGAGCTCATGATCTTTCTTTTTTTTTTCCTGAAGGAGTCAAAGTATGCTGGCACAATTACTTGAAAGAATAAGGTCACTACCTCGAACCGTCCCACTGAAGCCACTAACAATTCCTTAAGGTAATTAGTAAAAAGGAAATTTTTAGTGAGCATCATCCTAAAAGTAATAAGTGAAACTTTACAGAAAATTGTAGATAAGGAATTTAAGAAAACCTCCACAATAAGAGCTAAAAATAAGTAGGCCTGAGTATTCACATGATGCAATCTACTGCAAATTTAACTTACAAGTCATTCAAATGTTGATATCCAAAGAGTAAAGAAAAACCTGGTATGTTTCCCAGCCTCCAAAGCAAAGAACAAAGGTACAAGCAATAGAGCTGTTAATACAAGGAATAAAAGCAAAACATTGTCTCATGTAATTTAAAAGAGAAACAAACAAACAAAAAACCCTAAATAATCTCAAAGACTGCTGCATATTCTCATCTTCTCATTTACTAAGGATATCTCTCTCTCTCTCACTCTCTGTAGACCAAGCCTTTTTTTTTTTTGAGGGAGAAGAAGGTAAAGAACTGTAGCAAACTGCGAAAGATGATTGTTGATAACAGAACTTTGGAGAGTATGTTCAGGAACCTCTTAGAAAAGAGGATCCAAAAGTATTTCTACTGAGAAACGTAACAGAAATCATTAGAAAACCTGTGTCAGAGTGCTTATAGTTCATAAATTAATATTTTCCTGCTTAATCAAATCCATTTTCAGCAAGGAATACTTCTTCAATAAAAAAATATTGTCCTTAGAAAATACTTAGGGTGTTTTTCACCAAACTAAACCCAAAACCTACCTTACCTACTCTATGTAACCTAGAAAAAAATGTCACACATATATATAAAAAAAAAAAAGCATCAACTTACTGTGCAAGGAAGGTTACAGTAGAGCAATGTAACATACAAATAAAAGAGGTTCAATTTTTTTTCAGTCAAATCATTACAAGCTCCTGGTTTACTAGCTTGCATGCTGTTCTGTAGTTGTCAGATTCATGACAGCAGAAGCTTGAAGCAGGAGCATAAACAATATCCATCAAATCGGAATCATTTCCCCGTACCTATCATACCTAGCCCTAGTAGAATGGCATACTACCACATTCTTTCTACTCTCCCCTACTTAAATGCCTTTTCTAAAATGGTTTGGAAAAATCCTCCAAAAGATATTTTTTCATTCCATCCTTCCAAATAGCTTACAGTCCCCATGAACACAAAAGTGAGACCTGAAATATTTCCAATATATAATGTGTGCAAAAGAAAAAATTGCAGGATTCCACAACAAAACCACACGACATAATATGTATATCGAAAAAGAATACCTCAATAACCCCCAACTGGCAAGGAGCAGAACTGCCCAACTATTCAGAAAAGATCATCAGGAATATAAAACACATAGCTTCACTCAGTTACGGTTTGTGTTACAGTTCTGGAGTTCCTGCATTTAGAGGTTTGGGAAGACACTATTTCTTACTGTACCTTTTTAACAATCGTTTTAATTTTAACCTTATTCTCTATTTTCCTTATTTTTATATTTCCTTCTTGCTTGAACTTCCTTATTTAGATTATTTAAAATCACCAAGGTTTACTTAGACACCTACATAGAATCCTACATACATATTTTACATCTGTCTTTCTAAAAATAAAACAAATGGATTGGGTTCACAAATAAACAATTATTGATGATGAAGAGCAAAACTGATACCAATGATTCCCTAACTTTCAATCTTACAGACATGAACAATAGTCACGAGTAGAATTCAACTAAATTATTATATCCATATTCAAAAGAACTATGTGTATGTACAAAAGAAGATATGTTTGATTTTTCCCAAGAATGTATCTTTCATCCTGAATTGTAGTTTCTCTTATATGAGAAAACTGGAATGCAAATTACAAAAGAAATTGTGAACAAACATTAAACAATTTATATCAAAAGATATAAACATTTTAGCACACAAGTAATTCTATATATGCAACATTACAAAGGCAGTGGTCAAATGAACATGATCAGAAAATGCTCATAATTACATGACAGCTGAAAATATGGTTCAACAGATGAACAGTAAAAGTAAAGCGAAGATTACCTTTCTGTTTTCATAAAATTATAGGCTGGTAACTTCTTTTAAATTTGGAACAGTCTTGAGGCTTAATATTTCAGTTAACATTAACAGAAACCTACAAAGCATGCAGGTTATGCCACGGAAGTAGCACAGAAAATACCAAAGATGTAACAAGGAAAGGAACATGTTGGTGTTGCCCTCAACCATGCTGTGATGCGAGTCATAGGACTCAGCTTACAGAGTGGTTGTGCATGTTTCCACTACATTGCAATGGATGAGGAAAAATATATTGTAGCTGAGTAGCATGCAGGCCAATCAATCTCAAAAGTGATCATATATGTATGATTTGTTTAGGTAACCTGTGTAAACATGCTGACACGTTGCTCTGCCTGGTTAAAAAGCACCAGATCTGCATTCTTGACTGATCCAGCTTGGTTTTACTCCTGTGAGAAGTAAGAATGGTACGCAACGAAGTTAAAACATAGTACCCTTTAGGATGTCTGAGTTCTGGAAACAGAAGTATGGATTCCTACTTACTTAAAAATGTGTTTTATAGACATGTCACACATTTGCAAAACATAACATTTATAGTTGCTGATTAGTGCTTTAGGCATATTCAAAGACATACTGAAAGAAGTAAAGTCAGCAGAATATCTGAAGGTCACAGATGAATATTGGACTTGCACCTGAATGTAAAAAAAAAAAAAAAAACAACAAAAAAACCCCCACACTAACAAAATCAAACCAAATACAAAACATAACTAAAAAAACCAAACCAAACAAAAAACCCAACACAATGCCAAAACCAAACCCACATTGTATATTAAAGCTTTAAGCATTCCCTAAGGAGTAGTAATTAGACCTTTAAATTAACTAGTTGCTAAATATGCAACTAGGATACACTTCCAGAAAGAAACTACATGCAAAACAAACCCCAAAAAATCAATCATACCATGTCAAGTATGAAAACTTCCAGGTAAGCAATTTTTCCCAGCTTTGTTGGCTTTTTTAAACTGCATGACTTCAAAAAAAGGTCAAGGCGCATTCTGGATTGTAACAGATGTAATGTAAAAGTGAAAACCCATGCCTAGCAATAAACCTGTCATTTCCACAAGTACCTCACATACATCTTTTATTAGTCTTCTGGTAGTCTTCTCAAAGGCTCATCAAATAATATAGCTATTTAACAACTCCTGTATTAGCTGCTCCAATTTAAAGGGAAAGTCTAGGAATAATCTACAAAATTACACACAATTCCCTTACTGACTATGAACTAGTATACATGAAATAGTTTCTTTGTTGTTCAATTACGTATCTCCTATGGTTGTCTTGAAATATGCCATTCCATAGCCTTTTTCAAATTGAGATGGCTTAAATTTAATACTAGATAACAGTATCTTTTAAAAGCAAATGGTTATGTTTAAACTTGAAAATCAGAGGTGAGAAAGCATAGATTTTGTTACCTAGTTCATAAATATAAAATACTCAGCAGACATTAGAGCTTCCTCTTTGCTTTGCTTTTAAAGGTTTCTTAGCACTCTAAGGTCTTCACAACACAAAGTTCAATATAATATATAGATTAACAGAAGCTCCAAAAAGTAGATGGAACAGATCAAATGTCAGGAAATCAGCTGCTGAAATAACAAATGAGTGTAATCGTACTGAATGCTGAACTCTACAATTAAAGAAACAGTGCAGAGTTCCTTATTACTCCTTTCAAACTGAAGTTTAACTACACTTTGTCAGAACAAACTTATTTTCTAAAATTTGGAAATAATATGGGCAAATTCATTGCCAGTTCAAAACAAAACAACCCAAGAAGTCCACAACTGATCAAATAATTATAAAGCACCAACACAAAACCAAAAACACCCAAACAAAAAGCAATCAAACAAAAAAACAAAACCAAGCCAACACACAAAGGAAAACAAAATAATCCCAACAAAGCAATCCAGGCTGGAGTATGACTGTTTGCACAAGCAGTGACACTCCATTAATGTCCTTGGGTCTTCAAGTGCCAGGGCAGTTGATACCAGACAGTCTGCACTGGAACCGCAGCACAGCAATCTGAATTTTCAAAGTGTCTCTCAGGATCCTGCTGAAATCCATGAATTTGCTTTCCACCTCAGTCTGCAGTTGCTGGCAAGTGGCTACTTTCCTAAAACTGGCTCAGTTTAAGGTCAGGCAGCTGACTTTGAAGTGATTGGTTCAAAACTCCCACAAACAAGCAAGAAATTAGTACTTTTTTTCATTCAGTAATTTTATATTTTCCTCATCATTTTTACGTCACATAGTCACCTGGCAATACTGACATTGCTCCTTTGGCTTTCCCCCATCAATTTGACTTCAGAATTCAAAAACTTTTGTTACTGCTCTCATTAAGCTTGAGTTAGCACCCTTGCTAGGTTATCCAGCACAAATGATGCTGATTTCTGCAGAATTCAGTGAGCTTTAAAAATCAGATGCAATGGGATTAATTTCATTTATTAATACTCCCTTATTGTTTTTAAATAGCAGTTTACTTTCATCCTTACTTCATGGAAATATAATGATATACCAAAAAAAACAAAAAGTCTTTTGTCTCTGTTTATTCTTTACCTATATACTAGTTAGTCTATCCAACTAAAAATCTGGAAAAGCTTGTTTTTCAAAACCCTCTTATAAATAGGTTCGGCCATGTTTATACAATTCTGCATGGATTTCCTACGCTCTTCAGCTCCACTTTCCCATTTCAGGTTATGTATTCTCAGTACAGTCCAACAATTTCACATAACAGTTGCTTTCTATTTCTAAGCAGAAAGAACCATATTAAGAAAGAACACAACTCATAGATTTCATTCAAGCCACATATAAAATATTTAAATTTTACCTCCTTGCTTTCCTCCAAATCTGAGTCACTGCTAAACTCTTCTGTATTTAGATGTTCAAAATCAGATTCTCCAGCAGCTATTGGTACTGTAACTGTAAGGCCTGGGTTGTTTATGAATGATGTATAATCACTGCCACCTATAACAGTGGCCATTCCATTCTCATTATTGCGATAATTCGTATCTATCCTTATTTCAGTGATGGTACAGTTGGAAATGCAATGGTCTTTCTCAGGTCTCTCATGCAATTGATCTGTTGCTGTTCTTTGATTTACAGCAGCTTGTTTCCCCCAACATGCCTTTCGGACACATTCACCTGCTTTTTTCTTCACATAATCTATTCCCTTCTGAATTCTTGCAACAGCGATCTGTAAGTTGTTCATTTCATTATCGTCCTCTGTAGGAGAAAGGCTGTCCGAACTAAATGAACTGAGCAGCAAGGCCAGAAAAAGGTTCAATACCTAAAAAAAACCCAAAACAAACAAAAAAAAAAGAATGACAAAATAAGACAACACAGCTGAATTTCATCCACATGCTGCTTCTATCACCCATTATTAACTCAGGTTTCATGTTTTCCTTTGCTGTATATGATTCTGGAAAATATGCAGTAAATAAAATGTAAATGCAGTTTAAGTACAACACCTGCCCTTCTATGTTTGTAGAAGGTCAGAAATAAATGATTCTTTTGTACTGACTGAACAGATCAAAAATGTTTACTTCTCTGGGACAGGAAAGCACTCTTCAACAGAAGACCTATTTCATATATGCAGAAAAGGGCTTTCTTAAACAAACTCACACAAATACTCTGCTGTAGATAACTTAAAAAAAATGTGAAGCACACCCTGCCTCCTAATCTGCAAGTCATCCTCTTCATTCAGCAAGACAAAACACAGAACAGGTATGAGTTATATAAGCCCAGAGTTTACCAGTAGCTCAAATGGTACTAGGATAGCCAAAGCAGCAGAATGCCAGCTCTTAAAAGCCTTCACATCAGCTCTTCTATGCAGCTTTGAAGGCAACAGAATAAAACTATGTGTAAGGAACATAGAAAGACAACTGGATAACAGAGCCCTGAATATACGGCAGAAATTGTCTGCTCATGAAAGAAATTCTCCTAGAGCTAAGGTATAAAATCACAACACAGTAAATACTGTGAAAAAAATTAAAAAAACACCCAAAACCAACCAAACAAATAAGAGATGGATACTTCATTCCACAAAGTTCTGTCTTCTGGTTTAGAAAACTATTCAAGGAGGATGTTTTATTTGGTCAGCCAAACAGCTCTAAGACAACAGATCTGCAGAAAATCCTGAAGCAAATGGCTGTTTTATTGGTAGTAGTACGTGACTGGTTGAAAGATAACTTATTCTTGCTAGAAATTTTATTCCTAAAGAATGCTGTCAGGATGGCTAATTCAAAATCTCTTTTGCTATTGAAAGTTGCCTAAAGAAAAGATGTAGACTAATAGTGGAAGACTCAGCAGGCAATGAGAAAAGCAGAGCAAGAGGCAGAGAAATTAAGGCCTCAGATACTGGTGAGTTAATGAACATAAAACTTTTAAGAAGACAGATTTATGCACAATAATGTACAAACTGTTAATGTACAGATCTGATGCTTTCCTCTGAAAGAGGAAAAGAAGACATAGTACAGACCGCTCTAAAAGTGTCTGTAAAAAGCATTTAAAACACAAGAAGCAAAAAGCTGAAGGAGTGAAAAAGTATGTGAATGTCCTTTTTCTGCAGAACTTCTGCTTTCCAGTTCAAGTTTCTTGACTCAAGTTGTATAAAAAGTTGACTCTGCAGTAAGCAAGGCTCAATATGGCTTACATTTCACAGCCTAAGAATGTTAAAGCAGTCATTTTGACAGGAAAGAACAGAAAAAGTGGAAAAAAAAAATCCTATATAGGATCAAAAACTTAACAAACAGAAAACTATTTCAGCACCTATACTCATAACAAAAATATTAAACCACGTATTTAAATAACACATTTAATGATGCTTTAAAACTTCATTACTGGTTCTGTTACCATTCTTTATCTAAATGAATTCTCAAATTATTTTGGCTACATACCACTAGGTTTCCAATCACCATGACCATCATGAAGACCGTAAGACACATGGCTTGGTCTGCAACCCGCATGCAGTCCCACATTGTTTCTATCCATTCTCCACATAGCACTCGGAATACAATCAAGAAAGAGTGGAAAAAATCATGCATGTGCCAGCGCGGAAGCACACAGTTCTCAGAGATCTTGCAGACACATTCGTTGTAGCTTTTCCCAAACAGCTGCATCCCAACCACAGCGAAAATGAACACAATGATGGCCAGCACCAGGGTCAGATTCCCCAGAGCCCCCACTGAGTTGCCAATAATCTTAATCAGCATATTTAGAGTTGGCCAAGATTTTGCCAATTTGAAAACTCGCAACTGAAAACCAAAAAGACAGAGATGTTATTTGCAGTAGTTACAAAAACGGTATAGAAATAACAGATTATGAACTAGTGACTCTCAGCAATGACAAGAAGAAACTTCAGCATGATGCCAACAGCCATAATTTACACAGAAACAGGAGTTTCACAAAATCCACACTTCTAAAGCCTTATGCATTTTAGGCTTTGCTCATTTTTGTATAGCATATCGCTATTTTCTACATGAAAGAAACAGCAAGCTGGTTGAATTTGTTCAGATAGTGAATTCTGAACATGACATATACATGAGCACTTATGTGCAGAAACAAATCACATAAAAAAAAACCCCAAACACAAAAGCAAAAACCACAAGAAAGCTCAACAGGATTCTACTGACAGAAAATAAAGGATTAAGAAATTCTCAAAAAATGGTGTTCTAAAAGAATACTGCTTCCACAGTCTGGAAAAGAAAAAAAAAAAAAAAAAGAAGCCAAACACAAGCTCTAGGTCAAACATTTAAAATTATGAGGGGGAAAAAAAATCATTGATAATCTTTATCACCCCTGAAATAAAAAAGGTATTAAATATTTTTTGTTTTCAGATAAAGCAAAATGGAAATGTAAAATGGAAAGACATCACAGGTTAAATATGTCTCATAGTTAATTTCTCATTTTTAACTTTTTTTGTAATAAAATAAAGCATACTTTTTTTTGCCACGGAGGAAGAAAAAAAATAAGACACCCCCCCCAATCTTTTTAAATTAAAAAATATTAATTTTGTAATTTCTACATTTTAAAAGAACATTTCTGGTCTTGCAATTTCCAGATATCAAAGCAGACAGAAGACTACAAATGTTTTGTTTATATCTCTCAATAGGCATTTAATAAATTGTACATTTCACAGTGTTTTACCCATCTGTGTCGAAACAATTACAAAAAAATTACAGCCCTTTCCCTTGAAAAATATTTAGTTGCTTCTGAACCATAAAACGGCACACACGACTCAGTGATAACACAATTTTTTAAAAGATGCTTGCAAAGATATCCTGTATCACTTAGCAAAAAATACTTATTACTAAAATGTCTTATTTACACTAATACAATTTAAATAAAAATATAATGAATTAATTAACACAGATATATTATAATCACTTATTTCTTTACCAATCTGAATGATCGCAGAACGGATAATCCATCCACATTTGACAGAAAAAGCTCCACCAAACTAAGGGTAACTATAAAACTATCAAAAATATTCCAGCCAACTTGGAAATAATAAAAAGGATGCATGGCAATTATCTTGAGAACCATTTCTGCTGCAAAAATTCCAGTAAAAACCTGAAGGAAGAATGTTTATTGTTACTTTATAGATGAGTATGAGTAAATTGAATCAGCACATACAGAACACTTAAGAAGTAACAATTCCTCTTACAGCAGAATGTCAGTAAAGAAAATAAACACAAGCAGAAACTCACAGAAAAGGTGACAACATTAAAATGAGCTATAGCATAACACGATTAACTGAAGTTAAACCTGAGACATGTTTAGTGACTAGTGAAGAATAAAATATTCCTAACTGGCCTCCTGTTTGCTCCTCATATTTGCTGCCCATCTAACTAAAGAACTTTTCTCTGCAAGATAATAAAAATCGCTTTTGCCACAATGGAAGTTGCTTTAAAATAAAGGTGTGTGAAAAAATATGAGATGATCATGAATTGGAGAGTGATGCACTATTAAGAGTTTTCTTGAGACCTTAGATACAGAAAGTGCATCTTCTCTCTCTAGCTGCAAAAAAACCCCACAAACCAACCCCAAAACCAAAAGGCCAATAATGCCAAGGATCATACTTAAACTAAAGCTCCTTTCTGCCTCTCAATGTCTCTCACACCACCTGAAGCAGAAAGCAAATGCCTCTTATATAATTTGTTGTGTTTACTGTAGATGTATGACCATCAGTATCTCCAGAACTGCATAAACTGTTATCTTTTACTGGGAAGATGAGAAAACTTAAAAAAAAAAAAAAAAAAAAAAAAAATCAAAACACAAACAAACAAAAAACCCAGGAGCATTTGACAGTTCTTAAAAGAGAGTGCTACACAGTTCAAAAAGCAAAAAATCAACTGCTGAAACTACACATGTAGTACAGTGATATTTTAGCTGCCTGGGAGTAAACACCAATTCTTATCCACACTGAGGACACTTACACTCACAGGGCTCAAAATTACATTAATATTAAATATGACAGGAAAAAAATGGTTGTACTTCCTGGATAAAACACATAGGCATGATCACAGGACAAACAAGATGTCTGCAACAGCCATTGTTCCTCACCTATTCATGTCCCCTGTCTTTTCTCCTCAAACACATCCTGAATTTATTTTAAACAGCAACATGATTACTTTCCATAGATAATGCTCTCTGCTCTCCTAGTTAAGGTGAAAACACTGAACTACGTTGATATTGGCTAAAAATATAAGCCTAAAATTTAAATGTTGACACATTAACTATTCTACGATTCTATGATTAACAACTCTAGACTTAAACCTGAATACAATCCCAACATGTACTAGAATTTCATATATTCTAATAACAGAATTGTTTTATTATTTTGTTACATCACAATCAACAGAATTATTTTTCACAACAAACATAGGTTAAAAACTATACCAGATAACATGATCTATATTATTGCTATTATAAAACAAATAAACCAACCACCTCAAACCCAGCCTAGAGGCTGTGTCCACTAGGGAACTTACCTGATTTCCTATTTTAAGCACAATACAGAAATTGTCAGTCATTGGGTAATGTTCCATGGCCATAAACAGCGTGTTTAAAATTATGCAAACAGTTATAACTAGGTCAACAAGTGGATCCATTACAATAAATTCAACTACATTCTTCACTTTTAACCAGGGCTCCCAACAATTCCAAATTAAGAAAGTGTGGGCAAACTTATACCAGCAAGGTGGACATTTTTGTCTGGATTCTTCAAGTTCTGTAGGAAAAAAAATAATAATAAAAATATAGTGAACAATGATTTGGAGAAAGTGAAGACAGAGGTTTGTTTATCGGCTTTTTCAGGGTTTAATCTTTATCCATGGGCCCATTAAGGATGTTTGGAGAAACTTCCTTGGATTTCAGAAGACTTAGAGAAAAACCTCAAGAACTTTGAGCTAATAATTGATAAGAGTTATCTATTTTTAATATCATACGATGTTGTTACAAAAAGCCCTAAAATATTTATGCTTACATTTAGGGACAGTTTTCTCTGTATGACTTCCAACTTCATAGTCCTTTCAAATGTTCAAATGCTTATTTTCAGGAAAAAATAAGGTTAATTTCACCACAACTAGGTCTTTGAAAGCTATTCAAACTTTATCAAGAATTTCACCAGTAATTCACTGTTCCAAATAATCTTCCTACAGATTTTATTCTCCTTATTACCTGGCTTTTAATTCACTGTCACATTTTTACAATATAGTAGAAAATTTATCACAAGGTATTTCGTCCAATATCTGTATTGCTAAACATGAATAACTAGTACAAAACACATACATGTTATCTATATTAATTAGAACATGTTTCTTATTCTATTATAAATATGTTCTTTAAATAGAACATGTTTAGCCTGCTTAATTTCTTTTTTTCACTACGTACATGCACTTCTGTTCATTTATTCAGCCTGTGTATTTATAACGGCTAATATATTTTTTGTCTTCCATATTTGCATTGTGATATAATACCTTCAAGCTATCCTGAGACTATGTCAATAACGTTCACACTTAGAATTATTAGAATGGTTTGGGTTGGAAGGGACCTTAAAGCTCACCCAGTTCCAACTCCCCTGCCATGGGCAGGTACACCTTCCACAAAACCAGGTTGCTCAAAGCCCCTTCCAGCTTGGCCTCTGCTTCCAGGGACAGGGCAGCCAGTTCCCTGGGCAATCTGTTCCAGTGCCTTACCACCGTCACAGTGAAGAATTTTTTCCTAACATCTAATCCACATCTCTGTCAGCTTAAAGTCATTCCCCCTTGTCCTGTTACTACATGCACTTGTAAAATGTCCCTCTGAGATTTCTTGTATTCCCCTTTCAGGTACTGGAAGACTGCTATAAGGTCTTCCCTCAGTCTTCTGTTTCTGCTGAAGGGTTTTTTTTTGTTTGTTTTTATCACCATTTAATGAATTTATATCCTGCAGAATATCAAATTCTCTACAAAAAGTAGTATCTTTCCTAAAAAGCAAACAAAAAGGTCAAGGTGTTTCAGCCTGCAAGCTAACACCTAAGACAAGGGAATAAGAACTACTGCTTCTAGGTTTCCTGATTGCCTTCATTTGTACAGTTACTGTTCTAAGGTAGCAAATCTGCAGTTATGACACACCTTCCATTGTATTTGTGATAATGCCAGCTATACTCATGGCTCTTTCCCTTAAATCGGGGTCCTCCAGCAACTCCACTGGTATCTGATATGAACTTGTAGACCTCTTTTTTATTTCTATTTCTGTAGTAGTGCTCTATAAAAAAAAAAAAAAGGGTGGGGGGATTAAAATCAGTATTAGAAATACTGCAAAACACTTGTCAAAGACTTTTGTTTCAATGAATTCATAGTATATAAAGCCTTTAAGTGCTGCTGTATCAGATTTTTCTTCTATTATACATATAAATCTAGTATTTTTTCTAAATTGCTGTTTTCATGTTATATTTCTGAATACTGTTAATACTTATAAAATACCATAAAAAGATTTTTATATTTAATTCCCAGATTATAATCACATTATAGTTAACTAGCATTAGTTCCCCATTAGACACAAAGAAATACTGAAGGAGACCAGAGTCGAGGAAACAAACCCAGACTGATGCAGCACTGGAATTAGAAAAATTCCCAGTTCTCAGTTCCATGCTTTTTCTACCAATATTTCACTGCTGAACTTGCTCAATTCACAAGATATTTATAATAAGTGATTTAGATTAGGAAGTTTTCTGCAGTAACAGTTACTCTCTAGAGTTCATTTAAAAAAAAAAAAAAACCAAAAAACAGTCTTAACGTCCATAAGTATTCAAAACTAATTTAAAAGTTACTATTAACATTTAATTATTATCATCTCTGATTTATGTTATGAATTTCTACTGAAGAAATGAAAGAAACCTGGCTTGACCCAAAAAATGAATACTTTTTTCAGGTATTTTATTTAAAAAATTTGAAAGCTGTGTTGTATCATTGAACACACCTCAGTTATAAAGAAGTTTTGAATTTATGAGCATAGGTAGGGTTTTTTTTTCAGTAAATTAAATAAATGCATGAAAATGAAAGCATAATGAACTGCAAGAGGATTATAATAAGTGCAAGGAATCTGGCTGATGTACTTTCAGATGCTGTGATCCAGGTAAAAATTTTTGTTTCAATAAAAGTTTCTAGGAAAAGGTATGCAACATATCCTTCTGCTCCATTCCTAAAGCAGACTGGGGGAAAGGGAAAAACTGACAGGAGAAATCAATTAATTTTTTTTAAAGCTACACCTTGATCCAAGGGAGTGGGAAACTCAGCTCATCTCTCAGACCCAGGAGAAAAAAGGGTTTCAGAGCTTCCAATATGTCAACATCATCTTTAAGACTATGCTCAATTTGCACAATACCAAATATACGGACAGAGGGGAAAAGTAGAGCTAGCAGATTATCAATAGACAGTTAGGAAATATATTTTTAAAAGAAGCTAAAACCATAAGGAAAGAAAAACTATGAAGACGACAAAACAATTTGCAGAATGTTTAGAAAGCTGAGCACCCCATTTTGGGTTCTAAACCAGATTTAGCAATTGAGCATTACCAATTTGATTCACTAAGCAGGTGTAAGCATATCCTTGCTCTGTGGGTATATAAAAATGTGCTATTTTGCCCTCTTTCGTTTTCATGCTTCAGCCTCTCACTTTTGACTGAATCACCCTAAACCCATTCCATTACAGTAAGATATGCAAAAGCATTCACAACTTCTCATTAATTTTCAAAGCATTTAAATCCACTAAAACATTGTCTGGTGCAATGAAGAAAGGCCATAAAACATGGAACAATTTTAAACTTTCTTACATTGTCATCGGTTGTCGGTTTATCTATTATCACCTCTGGCAGAAGCTGCCCAGTAGGAAATAACAGACTTGGTGGTCCATCCACTAAGGAAACCACCCCATTGCAATCCACAGTGCTGTGCATCTTCCCATTCACTGGAAACACTGCCAGCCTTTTTGAGGATCTACTGGCCTGACTAATGTCACTATTGCGCCGTTCACCATGTCTGCGTGGCAAAAAGAGAGAATCTCTTCTGCTCCCAGCATCCTCAAATGTGCTGTGCTCATCATCAGCAAAGTCATTTTCAGATCCTATATCTCTTCTGTATTCTCTAAAACTGAAGAGACTTGTTCTGCTACTACGTCTGGGAGAAAATAGGGAACCACGAACACTCAGTAAAGACTGCAAAGGAAACATAAACAAAATGTATATATACATTTACTGCATACCTATGTATAAAATAAAATAAAAAAAAAAAGATAAAATATGTTCCCCAATTATCTGACAGCGTTATTTTTAATACAGAGCCCTAGGTACATTTGAAATGTGCATTAGAGATGCAAGCCATACTCTAAATTTACCCATTCACATACCTAAACAATTACTGGAGAGAAAAGAATGAACATGCATAAGGTCATAGTAGTTTCCACCTGTGCATTAAAAAGAAATATCAGGACTTCTAGAACTTCTAAAGATCCACAGAGATAATGCATTATGTTAGAAAGTATCAATACCCTTGGTTTTCTACACTGATATATTACATTTAAAATTTCCTTTTATGAATTAATAAGGGATTCCTATTTCAAGTTAACTAGGGAAAATGCAATGCTGCTGTGCATCGTAAGACCCACCAGATCCTAAACCAAAAAACTGAGAGAAATCAAAAAACTTGTTTAGGTACTATCTAGAAAATAATAACATTAAGTCAAGATTTAGAACAATGCAACATTACTTTTTCTTGGTTCTATTACTTTGCAAAGGTGCAGTGAAGTTTGTGGATATTACGGTTACCTCACAAACCCCAAAATAATAACTGCACTATTCACAGTACCTGGTGGGGTGATGTGAATGGCTTCCCATAAGCAAGTCTGTTCCCATCCAAAGAAAAACGGAAACCTTTCTTTCTGATACTGCAATCTGATTCAGATTTTGGAACCTTTTCATCCTTCATGTCATCCTCTTCCCCAGAGAACTCCTTCTGCCTTCTTTTCTTCCTTCTATTTCTCCTCTCTTTGGCACTTTTTGAGCTAATCTTGGATGCTTCTGAAGAACTATCTGAGGGCCCACCAATCCCACTTTCACCGCTGTATTCAGTCATCTCTGCTGCAGCTGCTATTGCCTGACACAGAAATTATTTAACATGATGATTTACAAATCACACCATTTTTTAAAGAAAGCTGTAGTCGTTGTTCCTAAGCTTTATACCAAATTACTTCTAGGTGTGTGACAAAGGACTATGTGGATTTGTGAAAACCTTCTAATGAAATTCTGCAATATGAGTTAAAATAAAAGGGCAGTTATGAAAGCTGCCATTCAAATTAAGTTCTGTTTTACATCCACGTCATGAAGTGCATGAATGCACTGTATATACCCACAAAGTTAATGAGAGAAATAATTGAAAATTACTAAATTTATCAATTAGATTGAATTCCATTGCAAACAAAAGAGCAAAATAAAGTCATACTTCAATCTGTATCAATTTAGTAAACTAATTTTACTGTTACTCTAAGTAACAACTTCCTTAAGATGCTCTTCGGAAAAAAATTACGGGTACCACTTCCAGTCTTTAATTCACTGGTGGTAGTACAGATAGCAAAAATTATTCAGAAATTTAAGGATAAAAATCCTTTAAATTCTAATCCAGGCTTGACAAGTATTCCAAAAGTATTGCAATTACTTCTAAGCTGAGAATTTGGAAAAACATCATGACAGGCTACTAGATACTACCTCTACAGAATAAATATTTATTAAAAAAAAACTATTAAACTGATTTGTGGAGTACTTTTTGTTCTCAGGTCAGAAATTCATTAACATTTTAGACATTATACACTTAAAAAGCAATATAAAGATAGAGAGAAAGCAGACTAAAGCACTTGTGAGATATGTAAAAGAATGGCTGTTTTTTTTTTTTTGTACATTAATTGAATTATTGGTTTGGGTTTGAACAAACAACATGCAATGGCATATACTAAAATTCAAACTCTTGTTAGAAAATACCTGAGCTGCTTCTTGCTGCTGCTTCAGCTGTTCAAGCATCTGCTGCAAGTCTGCCTCCCTCTGTTCTGCTTCAACCAGAGTTGCTTGATTTTGTTCTTCATAGGCCATGGCAACCACAGCCAAAATTAAGTTAATCAGATAGAAAGAACCCAGAAAAATGACCAGAACAAAAAATATCATGTATGTTTTGCCAACAGCTCGTAGTGTCTATAGGGGAAGAAGAGAAATGATCCATCTGGTAAAGAAATGCATCAGTTCTGCAATTTAAAAGCATTTACTGAATTTGAAAAATGCAAAACTATTATTGAGCTGTTCTGTAATAAGCTGTAACAAGCTGTAACAATCTTCTGTAACAAGCTTTCCGAATTACAAAGTAATAAAAAAAAGGGAGCATTCATGTATGTTAAAAACATACATAAAGCTCTTTGAATGCCTAATAATCTTGAAAAGAATGTGGAATCAGAGTCTTTAATATGAATGACATATCACAGGTTAGATGCTTAGTACGCTTACCGTGTGTGAGAATGCTTTCCCCATGAAATAACCAAAAGAATTACAGGTGGCACAATTGATTAAATAATTAGAAGACAATATTTATTACCAGATTTTCACACACTATGTATGAAAATCTACGGTAAGAAAAGTCATCATGATCATCATCATGGCTTGACTTTGCAAACAAAGTAATTTATAGAAGACACATATTCTTAGTTATGAAAAATGCGATTCCCAGTACAAAAATTTAGATCCAGATTTTGCTGTCATGGAATTATTTTTACAATTTAAACTCAGTATTAAAGTTTTGAATATAAGATCCTATCATGAGGCACAAAATGAAAAATACATCACAAAAATAAAGGATCAAAAAACTTCATGGGCCTCTTCAGAAATCATGTAAGATTCTGTAGTAAGTGCCCATGTCTGCTTAATTCTGCAACTGAATTTGACTCCGTTCACAAATTGATTTTCAATTGCAAACAACAACAATGGTATGAAATATAAATATGAATGGCCTTTCCATGCTTAATTTGGGGCCAGTAAGACATTAACCACAATTTTTACTATACACTCACCAGCTGATAAAGATTTTCCCAGTAGTCCTGTGTCATAAGTCGAAACAGTGACAAGAATGCCCAACTGAATGTATCAAAACTTGTGTATCCATAGTTGGGGTTTCTACCAGCTTTCACACAGATAAACTTTTCTGGACATTTACTAAGAGATTAAAAAAAAAAAGTAAAACAATGCATATAAAAAAGAAAACAACATGTAACACTACATTTCTTTTTAAATTATTGTACCTTAGGCATCTATTTGCGGCTTACAATATTTTAAAATTTAGTGTGAAAACGAAAAGAGTGTTTTTAAAAAAGCCAGAAAAGAGGAAATAAGCAAATGGAAATCTTTATTCCTACCTTCTTTCACCATTAAATACAAAATAAAACTTATCCCCAAGAGTTTGGTATGACCTCTGCAGATACCTCTTCCATGGGAACAATGTATTTACTTAACAAAGAGACTCCATATGGTGAATAATTCCATGCAAAAAAACAGAAAGTCAGTATACATATTTTTATGCTGAATTCAATCTCCCAGCAGGGTTGGTCTACCAGATTTCTTGGTTTCTTCAAGTCTGTGAATTGCTCAAGTCAAATTAACAAATTCTACCAAATCAACAGCAAATATCACCATAGCAATACTTTTATCTCCTAAAATTGTACGTATCAGTTTATGTATTAGGTGATCCAATCTTGGTATCAACTGTAAGCACACTGTTTCAGTTATGATTCTAGTCCTAAACGGTAGAAGAGGTTCTTGCCTCCAAAACCACTATAGCAAGATACTATAAATATTTCTTTTCGTGTATGTGCATGTATACTTGATGCATATTTACATACACACATAAAGTTACCTGATAGTTACTTATACATATACATGAAATGTTTACTAAAAAAGACTTAAGTATATCTGTTTTGAAGACATAACAAACCAAAACAAAGGGATGGACTGGTATATCATTAGAATATAGAATTATGTGATTTATTTACAAAGAATTGTCACAGAGAGTGGGACAGTCCATGCATGTGGTCCAGAGACAGAAGAATACTGAGGATGTTCTCTCAAAAGCTGGTCAGTGCCAGTGTCCCATGCTCATTTTAGAGATGAGAAATGGCATGAAACCTATAGGAATGTTCTTAAGTCACAGACCATGCAATCTACCCCCTGAAATGGAATTTTCTATTTACATAAGAGGTTTTTAATGGAATTTACAGCAAAGTATTGTCTGATTTGACATTTTTATTCATTCAAGTTTTTACTTAACTACAAACCATGACCACACATTATTGTGAAGTCAGATAGCTAAATTAGCTTCTCAAGTTTAGAGTGATATATTTTGCACTTTGGTTAGTCAGGTAGTATGTAATTTTCAGTGTACCTTACCCTGCATCTGAGCTATTGCCACAAAGAAGATAATCCTTTTGTCCTTCTAAGCGATAGAAATTGCCTAAAGAAAAAACAGGAAGCAACAGGATTATAATCACTAGGAGGTTTTGGCAGGGTTTTTTTATGAGGATGAACCTATGTCCAAGTTACCATGGTTTGAATGCTCATAATCTCCCATTTGTGTTTTCCCAATAATGATTGAAAATATGAAGGTAGCATTTAACAGGAAGATGGATGTTCCAATGACAATGTTGTAACAGCTGCTGTACTGTAAAAAAATTTACAAAGTTTTTCTTTTAATTATAAGGTTGTAGGCTTCAGAAATAAAAGAATGACAAACTATGTTGTCCTTTAAAACAAAAAGAATACAGATAGAAAGATGGTAACTAATTAGGGAAGAAGTAGATTGAGGGCAGATCCCATTCAGAGGGATCTATGTAGGCTGGAGAAAAGGGCTGACAGGAGACAGAAAATTCAGCAAAGACAAATGCAGAGTTGTGTCCCTGGGAAGGAGGAGATCCTTGGAGTAATATAGGCTGGGGGCTTTACCGGCTGGGGAGCAGCTCTGCAGAAAAGACACTGGGGGGTCTTGTTAGACAGAGAACAAGGTGAAGGTAAGACAGCAGGCTGGCAAAGAGGCTGACAAAAGGCTTGGGGTTTAAAAGGGTAAAAAACTATGTAGTCAGAAACTATGATGAAGAATATATGAAGATAGGAGGACTGCAAACTGAACACTTACATCAAGTCTAGTAATGCCAAAATCCTACCATTCAATAAAAGTACTTACACAATGTTAGAAAAATTATAATCCTACTATTTCCACAGATTCTTTAGAGCTGGCCAAGACTCTGAGTGTTCAGCTACTGATCTAAATGCCAGGTGCCAATACTCTGATATGTGGATTGTTCATATATTTTCAAAAAGTAAATCTGGCTTTGTTCTTTACTAAATGAAAATGCACATATGTTAAGAAAAGTCACTAGATGGCATCACAGTCACTCACAGCTGACCAGCATATGATATGATAAAAAAATAATACTAGGAGGACAAACAACCGAGCTCATTGAAATTATAATGCAACTAACATACAAAAATGACTAAGCACAGGTTATTGTAAGAATGAAGGAATACAAACATAACTAGATGGAACTTCCTCGCCTGCATCAGCATTCTGTAGAGACTCCCAGCAAAGTCAATGGTTGTAGTATAGGAAGCAAACGATATTCTTGAAGATTTTAGTTCTGTGGTTTAGTTTTAGATTGATACTTAGTGGGAAATGGAAATAGAAAATCTCTATATTGTATCTGAAGAGAAAATTGACAAGTGTTCTACAGCATATAAGCTATCAGCCAAAATTATCCACAAAGCACTATCATCACTCCATTTTTGCAACACTTCTTAGGCAAATAAACCTGCTAAAATAATAGACTGCACAAAAAAATGTAAATGCAGTCACAGAATTTTGAGAGCATTAACAATTCAGAAGTATAGAAAGAAAATCTGAAAATACAGAAAAAAGAATTTTAATGTCCATTTTTAAGGAAGGAAGGAAACATGACTCATCAAAACTCAGCCTGTAACAACTGTATTTGCTTTTACTTTTGGATCAGCGAGGAGGGAAACTAGCATCCACTATTCTACCAATTTCTTTTTCTTTAAATGCACTATTGCAAATAATTACTGAGCAATACCCTGTAAATCCACTTCCAGCACACACTCACACATGAAAATGAATCAAATTTTTGGCAATTAGAAGATGATGTACTACGTCTCATGGTTACTGGTGCTACCACTTAATATGACACAAACACAAAAAATAAACAGCTGTTTCTGAACCTGCCTGAATGTTATCACTTCAGTCTACAGAGATTAAGACTACTGAAAAACATCTCAATTAAGATGTCTTTGTCAGTCCCCTTAGTAACAATAGGTACTACAAGATGAATACCATCTTCTTTCCTATCAGAATCACTACTTGCCTAGTGAGTTCTTTATTTAACAGAGACCAATTGATTTCTTACCTCGACCTAACAATAAAAGTACATCTTAACTAGGAAATCTCTGATATTTATCTAGTGCTTTTCTGCCTTATTTATAGCCTAAAGATACAAGGAGAGGCTAAAAGAATTAGGTTTGTTCAGCCTTGAGATCAGGGTCGGAGGATGTGGGGGGTGTGGGTGGATCTTCACACTGCCTACAAGTATAACATGAAAGGCTCAAGATGGAGCCTGACTCTTCCCAGAGGCGCACACTGGAAGTGTAAGAGGCAATTATGAAAAGTTTAAAGTTCAGATTTGACATTTAAAAAAGACACTGTGAGACAGGTCAAACACTGGGCAGGCTGCCCAGAGACACTGTGGTATCTCAGTTCTCAGAGATATTAAAAAATTGACTGGACATGGCACTGAGTAGTCTGCTCTAACTGGACCTGCAGGCAAGCAGCAACTGGTCTGGTTGACTGTGGAGATCTTGTCCAACCTGCGTGAATCTGTGATTCTAAAACCAACCTAACCCTATAAATATGTTTCTAAGTGAGAACAATCATGTCAGCATAGGTTTGGGATCCAAATACATGCAAATCCCTACTCTTTGTCATTGTATTTAATTGCTTTTTACCTTTAACCTACAGTATGAAACAGTAATCTTGTGTGTGAATGTGTTTAAACACAAAAATTTTTGTAAGTAAGTTGCAAGTTGTTTCTTACTTTCATTCTTAATGTATGCTGTCCAATCAAACTCCGTGCCATTAAAGTATGAAGCTAGGTAATTTTCAAAAGATGTTGAATTGTCTGATGGCCAGAACAAGCATTTATTCTTCAAATTGCCCATGAACAACTGCAGCCCTATTAGTGCAAATACACTCAGGCAAAACACAGTCAAAATCATTACATCTGAGAGCTTCTTCACAGACTGAATTAAGGCTCCAACAATAGTCTTCAAGCCTGCAGAGAGAAGCAGATTTTTGTTATAATATTTACCTACACTAAAATGTGATGTGAACTACTCTAACATACAAACATCATGCACAGCTTCATAAGAAGTCTTAAAATATTTTCCAAAGGAAAAAAAAAAAAAGTACCAATGAGTCTCATGGATCCTGACAAATTAATTTGAAAATATAAACGTGAATTAAGGTGACACATTCCAAAACACTTGCTCTTCAAATGAAGATGTAACTTTTTATTCATGCTTTCTATACATGTAAACTACATGTAAAGAAAATTGCTCATTTTATTTTCTTCTTGATGCCTCTTGCTCCAAACCTTTGCCAGTGCTCTATTCCAATACAGTGGTTCTACAACAGCAAACAAAAACAGAACACAATTGCACTGTGGTAGAAATCCTTATGACTGCATTCTTTTGCATCCTCTTCAACTGAAGCTGGGGTTTGGTGAAGACAGGCATCTTAAGGTAATAAATACACCATGCAGTTTCCATGCTACTCTTTATTATCTTGGTCTTTTGTCAGGAATTCAACTTCTACAACAGACTGTCTTTGATAAATAGTAACACTAAAATTAGTAAGAGAAAAACAAAAAGAATTCAAAATGAATCATCAAAATGATCCTTAATGTGGGAGAGAAAATGTGATATCATGAAATGGAAGTATGCACAGGCTATGTGATTCAGTTTCTCATGCAAGACTATATTAAACCCTGAGGCTGAGCATTTTAGAGAATTGGAAAAGGGAATCAAATTGCACTTAAGACTAAAATCTAGATGCTTCTGTTAAACATAGGAGTTCAGCTCCTCTCGAATTTCAGTCAGCCTCAGTGTTTAACCTCGCTCTCACCTGGGATGACAGATATTGTTTTCAAAGCTCGGAGAACTCTGAATGTTCTCAACGCTGAGACATTGCCCAGGTCCACAAACTCTGTCACATATCTGTAGTGAGGGATTCCACACACAAACACAATGACAGCACACACAAAATTAATAAACAGAGGTGGTGTAGAGTGCCTACTATTTTACACATTTACTTCTTACCTGGGATTACAGAAATAGTTTTCAAAGCTCTCAATACTCTGAAAGTTCGAAGAGCTGAAACATTGCCTAGGTTTACAAATTCTGTTATATACCTGTAGGATTAAATCACAGTTATTCAGAATTGAGGTAAAGCACACACTACTTACCCGGACCTGTAATCCAGACTGGAATTTTTGGAAGGGGAACTTTAAATGAAAGGCTTGCAATTCATATATTCCTGTTTCAACTAACTTTTCCCTAAGAAACACACACTTGAGTGAATCTCCATTGAATGTAAATTAAAAATTAAAATTATTTCCCTGCTTATACTGTTTAAATACTCTTTAAAATTAATTGTTCAGTGGTAACATCTCTTTTGTACTGTGGGACCATCCACTAATACAGCTGTGTGCTACATTAGTGGTAAATATTAAAATGGAAAAAGTTGAAACACAATTCAACTACAATTCATTTTACATGAGATAAAATAACCCAAACATATTATTAGAGGTTAAAAAAAAAAAAAAAAGGTGTATCTGATTTTACTTTAAAAAAACTATATACTTACGCAAACGAAATGACAACAAAATCAAGCCAGTTCCAGGGGTCACGAAGGCAAGTAAAATCATTTATACAGAAGCCTCTTGCAAGGATTTTTACCAGAAACTCAAAAGTATAAATTCCAGTGAAAGTGTATCTATGAGAAAACATCCAAGCAAAAGTGTAAGATTGTCCTTCAGTGATACAACACCACAGGCATAATGGAAAACCACTAGGACCCAGTGACTGTTACACATACGGTAACAGCAATTACAAACTCACATCAACTATGGCTGTTTTCCCACCACTGCTCTGCAAGATAATTGGATCGATTACTTATTTTATCTGATACATTTTTCCAGTTCCTGGCATATAAGATTTTGAAATTTCAGCACAAATAATAATAATAATCACGACTATCACAAAAATATTTTTGCCCAAATAAAAATTTCAGCATGGTTGCCATTTCACAAAAAAAAAAAAAAAAAAATCCATAGGTTAAAAAACCCTGGGGTTTTCTAGCACTTGATGGCTGGCCCTGTAGACTTGAGAATGTCAAATAATAATCCTTAGCAGAGGTATTTTCTTTAATAAGGGGGTGTGTGTCCCCTTTTTAGATTTTGTTATACAAAATGAAGATGCCTCAAAAGGCCTTAGAAAGCATCTTCCACAATGAAAAGAAGTAGTTTCAGGCAGAATGGCTTTTTTATTCTTTTTTTTTTTACACATATATATATATAAATTCTGAAGAAACAGCTCAAGAAAAGGAATGCATAAAAGCATTAGTTGTACAAACACTCTGAACAAGAGTATTAATCAGAATATTGTTCAGAGGAAAAGCTTAGTATCACAGATTGTTTTCTTCCTTGACCTTGAAGGTCTATGCTGCCTTGAGTGGCAGCTAGGATCAAACTCAGGCTAGAAAAAGGAAAATATTGGTATAACACACAAGGGTAAGTAAAACTATATGGTCTAGCTCTTAACTTTTTGTTTTTAAACCACTTAAAAAATTACAAGCTGATTTAAGTATACTTACTCTACATTCTTTGCCCACTCCGGAAAGTTACTCCATGTCATAAAAACACAGTTTGTCAAAATAGTGAGCATAATGAGCATGCTGAACAATGTTATCTATAGTTAAGGAACATACTCTTGTCACCAATAATGCAAATAATGGTGCAAATAATGATGCAAATAATGTCATCAACAATGCAAAGATGTTTCACAATAATGATGGCTATATCACTAACTCTGTAATCCAGGCACACATGCTGTGTATCTCCCTCTGAATTTAACCAGAAAGCTAGAGACAAATCTTAATTCTTTCTTTCAAAATGAATCAGAGCTAAGTGCAAGTACGCATTTAAACACTAAACAAAAACCCCCATTGTTATTAAAGATTAAAAAAGACCAGTAATAATTTTTAACAAACCACTTGAAAAGGATATGAATGAACCAAAATCTTAATAGCTATTCTTCTAACAATATTGAAAGGAGATAAAAGGTACAAGGCAGGCGTGGCACTGAACCTGAAGATTGTCTTCCCTTTGTTCAATACTATAAAAGTCTTATAAAAAAAACAACCAACAAACAAACAAAAACAAACAGAAAAAAGAGAGGAGACAGGAAATAGGAAAGTAAGGACACCTGTTAGCAACTTTGTTATAGAGGCTGCACTGACATGTCAGTAGAATTTTACAAGCAAATATCAGTCTAAATTTTCACATAAGAGATGAAAAATCAAAACCAGGCAACCTCTGTCTGTGCTTTTAAACAAAAGCTGCATTTCAGTTTTTTCCAGGATTATGCAATTACACTAAAAATTTGTCATTTTTAACATTTAAAATTAATCCAGCTATAATACCTGCACTTCAGATCAAAGTTGGCAAAGCAAAACAAAGCACCTAACCAACCATTTTTGGACACTTACAAGCAACTATTTCAGTCCTTTGAAACTGCTTCTGAGGTGAGACATCCTTGGGTTTCAAAAGCTTTACTGCCTTTACTGCATGTACAATTATCACTTGCACCATTTACGCAACCATTTTTTTTTAGTTTGACTATAAGACAAAATGAAAATGTCATCTAATTAAATCTTAATTCAATCTATTTCCTATGATTATTCTCCCAGAAAGCTAATATCCGGAAATACAAAGGTAGTAACATTGAATCTTTCTGTTTTCTAATGATATTCTATTGTAAAAGAAATAGGTAATTTGACAGTAGCATTCATGAAGTTGCAACTACAAAACCTAAACTAACTAAACTTACCTAAACTAACTAAAAAAAACTACACCTGATTATTAGTCTTCAGCATGCAAAAACCCCACTGCTTTAACTTCACTGCTTCTTACAGAGAGATAATATAGCTCTTTGGTCACTTGTATGCAAGTTGCTCATCTGTTGATTATCTAGCGCTTGATTTCAAGAACCTGTCCTGTTTTTAATTCAGCATTTTATTGATTTACACAATAAAATAACCACTCACTGTTATATTCCACTTCTGCCTACATAAAAACATATTTTCTTCATCTGTACTTGCCAAAGTCACCACCCTTGCTCTTTTCTCCTTTTGTTTTCATTTTACCTACAAAAGAAACTGAGTCGCATTGCAGTACATATATATAAGTTTAGATTTTGTCTTCAGGTCTTTATTGGGCATGTAACATAGACCAAATATTAAAACACAAAGTACACAGTTTTAATCCTTACACTCATTCCCATGTGAGAAATGAGTGTTCGGCTACTCGCATTAATGCTATTTTTATGCTGTTTTGCTGAACCGATACTGAGCCACAAATCCTGTTTTACATTAAAAAAACCCCACACCATTTATACGAAATTTCTGGGGAAACTTCTCATCCATGCAGATATAAAGTCATTCTAAGAAGAATGATGTAGCGACTTTGAAGAACCTCCTTGCTCTGTAACATATTATTATTGAGGTCATATGACCTCAAATTATCCTACTAGTGTACTGTCTTCATGTTGCTCATGGAGCAGTCCCGGGAGCAATTACTTGCTGGGGAACTGGTATTAAAAATCATCAGGAAAAACATAACTGGCCAGAAAAATCAAATCTTCCCCATGAGACTCAGAACAGTTGCAGTGGCCCTGAAGCAAATTCTAGGAAAACATATCTGTGACACAAACTCTTACCAATCCACTTAAATCACATCATATGAAGCTGGCATATATATGATGACAATATTTATTCTTTTTACTTATGTCCCTCGGCAGCCAAACAGTGTTTAACAGTTAACTTTTTATAAAACAAATATTTCTATGAGATTTCAAGGAAAGTTTGACAACTGACCATTTTGGCAGATGACTGAACGAGCACTTTTTCCAAAGATTACCTTACTGAAATAGATCTCAGGTACAGTCTATGTTTCCTAGAAAGCCCAGGAACAGAGTAGGCAGACAGAGAGGAAGTTTTCAAATGTATCTGCACTCAATCAGCTTTGAAGAGATTTAGGACATCTAAATCAAATCCACTAACTCAAACTATCATCATAGGGAAACCTTAGACATTAAAAGAAAAGCTTATTAAGAGGAAGAGTTACAGTTATATTTAGTGTATTCAAAGTAATGAAGATGATATCACACACTGCATAATACTTTCAACCAGGGCTTCTGACTACCTCCACACCAGAGCATTTATCACTTTACAGTTCAACAGGACTGTTCTAATTACACCCTTAATATAAAATACTTACTTTTTTATTGATATAATATGGATCCAGGTCCTCCAGGGGCACAGATACCATTCCTGGAGGAATATCACCATAAATAAATGGCAGTGTCTTTCCTGCCTCTAAGTCAGGACTTGGTTTTGGGTGATCTTCCTCATGACCACCATCATCTTTATGCTCGTCATTGTCACGAGTCTTTTCATCAGCAATACGTTTTTCAATAGCTGCAAGAGATTCTTTGGTGAAACAGAAGAAGCTGTCAGATCCTGGTGGTACCAGCATTGCCTGTGCCATCTTTTCATTCCGTAAACTTTAAATGCTCTTAGGCTCTTGAACAAGAAGATCCTAGGAGAACATGAGAAAAAAAAAAAGAAAAGAAATAGAGAATAGAGGGCAACAGAAATGAAAATACCCAAATAAAAGCTTCTGGCACAGTCATCATTTGCCTCTTTTCTAATCCTAAAGCCCCGTAGCAGGAAGTATGAGAATTAATTGTCAGATACTTCATAGAAAATCAGGTACCATTAATGACATGGAGAACAGATATGAATTAGGATGCAAAGAAAAAAAAACCAAAAGGGGCGTGGGGAGAAAGTTACAATTTGCACACAGTTTGTCAACTCATTTTAACAAAAACCTCACAACAAGACATAAGCAAAAACAAGTCCTGCTTTACCTAGCCTAAACATTAAGTTAAAACACACCTTACTGTGAAAAAGAAATGTGTCAACACAGTTACGCAGTGCTGTGTTTCAGGGAATGGGGTGGCTGGGGTCACACCACTGCAGTAGCTCTCTGCCACCCCTTCCTCCTCACGTTTTTCCCCTGCTCCAGCATGGGTCTTTTCCCACAGGCTGCAGGGCTTCAAGGTAAGTCTGCTCCAGTGTGAGCAATACGTATGCCACAGTTCCTTCAAGGAATATCCACCTGCTCTCGTGTGGTGTCCTCCACAGGCTGCCAAGCAGATATCCGCTCTGGTATACTCCTCCACGGGCTGCAGGGAAATACTTGCTGCACCATGGCCTGTCCCACAGGCTACTGAGGAATCTTTCCTCCAGTGCCTGGAGCCCCTCCTCTTCCTCCACTGACCTGGGTGTTCACAGGGCTGCTTCTCACACTTTTTTCCTCACGCTGACATGTAGCATTTTGCCCTTTCTGGGTGTGTTTTCCTACAGGTGCCACCATCCTGGCTGAGGGGCTCAGCCATGCTCTAGGGTGGGTCCACTAGAGCTGTGCTGAAATGGCTGTGTCCAGCACCAGGCGGCCCCTGCCTCTCCTCACAGAGGCTGCCCCTGCAGCCCCCATCAAAACAGGAGCCACAGACACCAAGTACAAAAACACTTTTAGGTCAACTTTATATCAGTTGAGGAAGATTTATTTTTTAACAACTTTCTAGCAGAAGCTAAATTCTCATGGACATGCAACCTGATGTTACACAAGCTGTCTCTTCCTCAAAATCAGCCAGTCAAGGGTATGCTCAGACTTACAAAACCCTGCTTTTTCAGCTGAGCTAAACCAGCTTCTGATTTCTTGGCAAATACTCTTTACCATGATAAAAGACATAAAAAAAGGCATCTTTGCACAGCCTAGTAAAGAGGTGAGATAGCGTATTGGGGGATGAGAAGTGGATTATGAGCCAGCAGTGTGCCCTTGAGGCCAGACGCGCCAATAGCATCCTGGGGTGCGTCAGGAAGAGTGTGACCAGCGGGTCAAGGGAGGTGATCCTCCCCCTCTACTCCGCCTTGCTGAGGCCACATCTGGAGAACTGTGTCCAGTTCTGGGCTCCTTGGTACAAGAAAGACAAGGAGCTACTGGAGAGAGTCCAGCAGAAGCCACAAGGATGTTCAGGGGTCTGGAGCATCTCTTATGAGAAGAGACTGCAGGAGCTGGGCCTGTTTAGTCTAGAGAAGAGCAGACTGAGAAGGGATCTCATTAATGCATTTAAATATCTCAAAGGGGGGCTTCAGGAGGATGGTGATAGACTCCTTAAGTGGTACCCATAAACTAAAGCTCAAGAAATTCACCTCAACATGAGGAAGAACTTCTTTCTGTTGAGGGTGGCAGAGCACTGGGACAGGCTGCCAAAGGGGTTGTGCAGTCTCCTTCTCTGCAGACATTCAAAACCAGCCTAGATGCATTCCTGTGCAACCTGCTCTAGGCGACCCTGCCTTGGCGGAGGGGGGGGTGGGAGGGGGGGGTTAGACTAGATCATCTCCAGAGGTCTCTTCCAACCCTCACAATCATGTGATTGTTATATCCTATTAAATGGCTATAAAAAAATCAGATGTTTTTCCTGTCAGACACAAAGCACTTAAGGAAAACACAGAAATGTTTTTTCTCCAGAACAGAAAGCCCAAGAATGCAAAGTCTCCCCTTATTTATTGAAGAAGTAATAACTTCATCTGTGGCATCTTAATGATTCACTATTCTCAAATGGTGACCCTGAAGATCTGCCTAGCCACGCCTGGACTGAGAAGCAGCTGTCTCTTAAAAGGTACTTTTCCTTCAGAAGCTGGATGACATCTCTTGCTCCCAATACACACCAAGGGAACATACACCAGCTGAATGGGTGAGCAATATCTCTTGAAAGGAAGGTCACCAAGATCCTTTTCCGTAAACTTCATTTGCACCTAAGAGCTAAAGTAAGTAATGCAAGTATTATTTGGTACCTTTAGCTTACAACTCTTTTTCAGAAATAAAATTGTGGAGGGCAGATGGGTATTACCTGCTTCTTTATCCTTAAGCTGAAAACTCACAGGGATTTCCTTAGCGCAAGCAGCCATGTCTGTTTAAATTTCTTCTAAGCCAAGGAAAGCTCTTATTAGCAGAGGGGCTTTTTCCTACGCCAAGGTGGTAGCAGTGTAAAGTTAAATTGTAGGTTTTCCCCCAGAAAACTCTCCTACATTGTGTATTAGCCAATACTGTATGTGGTGTAACAGATTCTGAGGACTGCACTTGTATAAAATTTGCCTTTTCTGTATCGAGTGATATAAACTACGGTTAATATGTGCAGCTATATGTAATCAGTCTACACACAGTTATTATCTAAAATGGTTAGATAGGTACATAAACTCTTTTTAGAGCGTGAAGAGAGCAAGATCTACAGCCATTAGAACAACTATCTTAAAACCAAATAAAAAAAGGGGCTGTCCTTTATAAGCTAAATATGATACTGATTTTTCAGCACGTCTACACACCACTGATCAGTCCACCATGCCTACCAAGCACGGGCCTATTTGGCAGTCTAAGAAATACTTAATGCAACTTTGTGTTTTGATGACTATCTTCAGAAACAAAATATGCAACACCAAACATGTCAACAAAAAGAAAGGGGAGACACTCTCAGAGAATAAGACAAATACATGCCATAACATTCAGCTAGCCTTTTGGAGGATGTTCCCATTGCTTCGAGAAAGAATTTACAAAACCTTAAAAATAGTTGTCTAGTTAACTTTATGAGCAGAGACTCAAGAGGGTGATTAATACCGTGTCTCCAGGAACAACTTATCAAAGATGTACTTGAAAAATGTCACTAACTGTTATGTCTGTCTCTGCATTTGGGCTAAATTTACTCTTCAGAAGCCTGTAATATGTCAAACTAAAAGTTCATGACTGTTCACTTTACCAAATACCAGTATGGCCTTATGGCAGTTTTTCTGAGTTGTTACAGATGTTTTCAGAATGAAAACCAGTCTTGCTGCTCGCATGTTCATATTCCACTGGTTTATTCAGGAAGGCTTAAGTGGTATCCTTAGGGCTGAAATGAACTCCAGCATTTCTCCCTAGAGACACCACAGACAATGGCTGCAGCACATTGCTCAGTGTTAACATAAAACAGAAAAAGTTTCTTTTCCAACATATAACATGACTCTCTTCTATTACTGATTTAGCCTAGCAGCCTAATAACAATCTATGCTTGGAAAAAACCCCACACCTATTAAACACATTTTGTGTTACAGTTCATTGACCATATTTTCCTGTTATGCCTTTTTTAAAGTACTGCAAATACATGCACTTTGTAGCATTGTGAAGTAAACTGATGATACTTGCAGTATTACTTCATCAAAATCAGTATATTCAAGTAAGAAAATGAGTGGAAAAAAAGAAAATATTTCCTCTCCTCATGAAAACCCCACAGAGGTCCTTCTGAAAGCTTCCACACCCCCCAAAAAACCCCAACGTTAAAAAAAACACCAATAGTAAAAAACCCTCCAAACCAAAAGAAACACATAAGACACCCCCCCCCCCATTTTCTCAGTTTACTATTAAGAAATAGGCTTCTAATCCAACATAGCTATATTGTGCGTGTATGCCTGAATGGAGACTCTCTCCATCAAGCAGGACACAAAAAGCAACTTTATTTATAAATGAAAGATTACAGGCAAACTGCTGGATACCACAGACTACCCAGTAGCACGGCACTAGAAAGAAAGTCCTGGATCCAGGAACAAGCCAATAACAACACCATACAAATGGAAACATTAACATACTTTTATGGAACATGGAAGAATGAGAATTATTATTTTCAAATTATCTTTTAAAATATAATTTTAATGTGTATACAAAGAAAAGCATCAGGGTCATATTTATGTCATTTTAGAAACAATGTATCTCTCATGACTCCATTTTCTATGCTTGACATGTAAATAGATTGTTGCTCCAAAACGTTCTCCACCAACTTGTATTAAATCTAGTCCTGTATTATTTTACAGGTATAAGTTTGAGGTTTTGAGCTTGAGTTCACTGGGCTAAAAAAACATGAACACATTGTTAGTATTTTCTATAGGAATCAACAAAATGTTAATTCTAGCATTTACAGAAATAATGGCCAAGCTTAGACCAAAACTTCAACACAGCAACAAACCCCCAGTACTGAGGAAATCTGTTTTCCATACAGACGCCACGTATGTATCTTCAAGTTTTTCAGAGTTAGAAATAACATATCTGCTCTTGCTTGCATATATTCCATAGCATGACAATGAATGTTTACAGCATTGTTTTCAATGTTCTCTGTAACATCGTATATTTCATAGTGCTATTTGAACAACTTGAATAAAGTTTTCAGCACCTTAAAGAAGCCAGGTGATTTTACTAAGCCCCAATAACCATGTCTTACATGTACAAATAGTAATTAAAAATATGAAGCTATTACCATGACAGTTGGGTGAAGATGTACAGTAAAATTCAATGAGGCAAAGTATCAAATCTGATGAGTCATAAGCAAGCCTACATATATTTTCTTGGCTATGCTCACTCTTTTGCACATCTGTATATAAAGAATATGGCTTTTTTTGCCAGGGATATTGAATTTTCCTAAATAAATTAAGATTCACATTATTAACTGCTATGTAGTCATTATTCAATGATGCAGCCTTCAGACTGTTAGAGTTCCTACAGAAAATAAGCTGATTTTATCCCTGCTACTTCAATATTACTATTCTGTGATTATCTGCAAAACAAGCAGCAGGCTATGATACAAATCCAGAAACTTCGTAGGTAAATGGGTCAATCTAGAAAGCATGTGCTCCAATCAACAATTAAAAATCTAGTATTCTTCCTTCTACTCTCAAATAATTTCCTGTGCAGATGCTAACAGTACATACACTCTTGGTCTACTTGTAATGATAAGCATCAATAAGAACTAAAACATTTCTGAATTATTAATTGCTCTGAGACTGAATAAATTAGACCTATGGTACATTTCACCCTTGATAATTCTTGGCAGGAGACAGGCAATACAACAGTACTAAGTGGGACAACTCATTTTAAACAAAAGTTTTTGCCACGCCCTTCATTTAGAAGTTGCTTCTTTCTCTATAGATTGTTCATGAAAATAACTACAAAGACCAAAGCAAAATGCCTATGGAAGACTGACAATTTCTGTTTGGTTCTAGGGATTCAACTTCTCATATGCAACTCACCTTACATGACCTATATCTCTTCTAAAGTTATCCCAAACTAGCTATTTTCAATTCAATAACCTCTGATTTCAAGGGATGAATTTACAGTGATACTCAAAAGATAGCTGAAATATATTAATATTGTAGGAAAGAAAAATGTTTAAAAGGTAGAGGATACTACAGCTGATCTTAAAAAAGGAAAATTTCTCTAACATAACCCCATTTTTAGAATATGCAACCACTTAGGCAAACTGATCTGCCTCCTTTATGTATTCATCAAGTGCAGATCCGGGAAATTCACTCTTCACAAACAAAGCAAATCCAATCCCTAATGTATCAAACAGAAAATCTGGAATAGAGCCAATTCAGAGGAAATACATGGAAGTTTTTATTGTTGACAATGCAATGAAAGCCAGTGAAGAACTTGATTTACACTATCAGAAAAGTGACGTGTATTTTTATTCTAGCAAGCGTGATATTTCCGTCATTCACGTCATAGAATGACTCCTATAACATTTTTCCAGACCACAGAAATACTTCACAAAATTTCACGACTTTGCTTCTAGTTAGGTGTGAATAAGTCATGCAGCCAAATCCCTGGATAATAATCCTAATTTAAACCTTTCCCAAACTGTTAATTCCTTTTAAAATCTAACGGCAAGTTTATATCAGATTTGCCCCTACATTGAGGCTATTTTTCGCTTCCATAGCCTGTCAGACACTGATGTTTCCTCCTTTCATGTACTTACAGTAAAAATTCTTATCTCGACTTTTCCTCTGGTGATATGAGTTCAGTGAACCTTTTCTTTGAGACAAATAAATTATACCTGTCTCTGAAACTTGTTTTTACCCTTTTAGTGTTTATGTTACTTTGTGCAACATATCTGCTTTTGTAAATCCTGGTGTTTGGTCTTGCACGGTTTCATTATCAACGTGTTGGCTTTCTTTTTTTTTCTGCTCAGTTCTCCAGATTCCTCCTCCAATTTGCTGCTTAAAGGAGAAACGGAAAAATTAGGTATCTCTATGGATACCACATAAAAACATACTATAGTTGCTTGGAGATGAAGCTATGAAACAATACTCTCTATATGTATTTTCAAGTAATCACGGTACTTGCACAGTGTTTAGTTTCCTTGTATTCATTAGCTAAACCAGAGGAAAGTCTACCCATCATACAGGATAAATTTATTTTCTTCATATAGAGTACTAAATACCCAATAATTGTGTTCAGTTACAAAACAGAATACACCACTTAAACTCACTTTAACTATATCAACTCTTTAAGATATAACACTAGATTCTCCAAATGATGATAAAATATGTGTTTTATCCAGGAATCCTATGGACGGAACCATGTAGCACATAAAGACTTTATAAAGCATATAAAGTTTTTGAACTAGAAGTAGTTAGTGAAAACAGTGAACAACAGGCAAAGAGCTCTCCAGAAGAGTGTCTATTTCCTGAAGCAGTCAAATTTAAAGGAAGAAATAAAAATATTTCTAAAAAATACAAAACCCCAATAAATAATTTTTAAATATCTTTCAGAACTGGCCTCACAGAGTAAGACTTCAAAGGTACAAGTAAAACAAGAATGGCCATGACAATACTGCAAGTTACTTTTCAGTTAAGATTCCTCTTACATTACAGATTTGCTGCAGTGATTCCAAGAAGTCAATAAATAATGCTTTCAGAAAAGAAGAAAGTACTACAGTACTTCTAGCTTAAATTTTCAGAAGCACTCTGGCTCAAATTTCACCTTCACTGAATGAATGCCAGCTGAAAAAGAAAAGCCAGCTTGAAATAAAATTGTGAAGAAAAGAATAGTCACAATAGGCGTAAGTATTGCTTTAGAATGTTCTGCCTACATGAAATCCAGACATTCACAAAATTCTTAATGACTGCAGTTACAGCATTACAACTAGCACATCTGCTTGCTTCCCACTTTCTTGGATAACGTAATTTTTAAAATGACTAAAAAACCAAACGTCATTCTTCTGTTCAGGACTAACCTCTGGTTTTTGTGAAGTGGAAAGAAGTAAGTAAGTCTGGGGTTTTTTTGTTTGGGTTGGTTTTTTTGGCTTGTTTTTTTTTTTTTTTTTTTGTTGGTTGGTTAGTTGGGGGTTTATTTTGTTTTGTTGGGAGGTTTTGGTGTTCTTGGTTTGTTTTTCCAAAAGGGATCCTGATAAAGCTGTGTGGTCTTTAGCAGGACTCAGGTGCACGGAGTAAGATCCCGATATTTACATACATATACAAAGAAATGCAGAAATTGCAATATTAGAAATCAGAAGAATGTTTCTTTCAAGTTCACAAGTTTATTGTCTGTCAACAGCTATGTTACAACAAAATTAAGATCAGGATTTTTTTAAGAATCCAAGTACTTAAAAATTATTGTTTGATGTATATGCAAGGATCAACCCTTTTTACATATCTTAAACTGATTATGCAGATCCTCCACGGGTAATGGACCATTTATTGGAAGGCTCTCAGCTGCTCTGCTTTCTCGCACAGCAGAAGAGTAAGCAGAACTATATACAGCATTATATTACATGAGTAATGTTAAATTAGTTTTATCCAAAAGCACTCTCAATTTCCATTAACGTATGATGGAGATTAAAAAAAAAAAAAACCAACAAACCCCCTATCACATTTAACGTGCTTAAGGTCTCCTAAACTGCCTTTGTTATTAAACAAACATTTACTAAGAAACTGATATTTGGAAATTATAAAACTTAGAATTACAGAATAGTTAGGGTTGGAAAGGACCTCAAGATCATCTAGTTCCAACCCCCCTGCCATGGGCAGGGACAACTCGCACTAAACCATCTCACCCAAGGCTCTGTCCAACCTTGCCTTGAACACTGCCAGAGATGGAGCACTCACAACCTCCCTGGGCAACCCATTCCAGTGCCTCACCGCCCTCACAGGAAAGAATTTCCTCCTTATATCCAATCTAAACTTCCCCTGTTTAAGTTTTAACCCGTTACCCCTTGTCCTGTCACTACAGTCCCTGACGAAAAGTCCCTCCCCAGCATCCCTATAGGCCCCCTTCAGATACTGGAAGGCTGCTATGAGGTCTCCACGCAGCCTTGTCTTCTCCAGGCTGAACAGCCCCAACTTCCTCAGCCTGTCTTCATACGGGAGGTGCTCCAGTCCCCTGATCATCCTCGTGGCCCTCCTCTGGACTTGTTCCAACAGTTCCATGTCCTTTTTATGTTGAGGACACCAGAACTGCACACAATACTCCAGGTGAGGTCTCACAAGAGCAGAGTAGAGGGGCAGGATCACCTCCTTCAACCTGCTGGTCACACTCCTTTTGATGCAGCCCAGGATACGGTTGGCTTTCTGGGCTACGAGCGCACACTGAAGCTGGCTCATGTTCATTTTCTCATCGACCAGCACCCCCAAGTCCTTCTCTGCAGGGCTGCTCTGAATCTCTTCTTTGCCCAGTCTGTAGCTGTGCCTGGGATTGCTCCGACCCAGGCGTAGGACCTTGCACTTGTCATGGTTAAACTTCATAAGACTGGCATCAGCCCACCTCACAAGCGAGTCAAGCTCCCTCTGGATGGCATCCCTTCCCTCCAGCGTATCAACTGCACCACACAGCTTGGTGTCATCGGCAAACTTGCTGAGGACGCACTCAATCCCACTGTCCATGTCACTGACAATGATGTTGAACAAGACCAGTCCCAACACCAATCCCTGAGGGACACCACTCATTACAGGTCTCCAGCCGGACATTGAGTCATTGACCACAACTCTTTGTGTGCGGCCATCCAGCCAGTTCTTTATCCACCGAGTGGTCCATCCATCAAATTGATGTCTCTCCAATTTAGAGAGAAGGATGTTGTGCGGGACAGTGTCGAACGCTTTGCACAAGTCCAGGTAGATGACAACAACTGCTCTACCCCTGTCCATCAGTTCCATAGCCCCATCATAGAAGGCCACCAAATTGTTTCAGGCAGGATTTGCCCTTAGTGAAGCCATGCTGTCTGTCACCAAGCACCTTGTTGTTTTTCATGTGCCTTAGCATGCCTTCCAGGAGAATGTGCTCCAAGATTTTGCCAGGCACAGAGGTGAGACTGACTGGTCTGTAGTTCCCTGGGTCATCCATTTTCCCCTTCTTGAAAATGGGGGTTATATTTCCCCTTTTCCAGGCATTGGGAACTTCACCTGACTGCCATGATTTTTCAAATATGATGGCCAGTGGCTTAGCAACTTCATTCGCCAGCTCCTTCAGGACCCGCGGATGGATTTCATCAGGTCCCATGGACTTGTGTACTTTCAGGTTCTTAAGATGGTTCTGAACCAGATCCTCTCCTACAGGGCCTAGGGTCTTCATTCTCACAGCCCCTGCGTCTGCCTTCTAAGACTTGGGTGGTGCGGTCAGAGCCTTTGACAGTGAAGACCGAGGCAAAGAAGTCACTGAAAACCTCAGCCTTCTCCAAATCCAGGGTAGCCAGTTCTCCCGATAACTTCTGGAGGGGGCCTACCTTGTCCCTAGTCTGTCTTTTATTCACTACATACCTATAGAATCCCTTCTTGTTATCCTCAACATCCCTAGCCAAGTTTAATTCCAACTGGGCCTTAGCTTTCCTAACCTGGTCCCTAGCTTCCCGGACAACATCCCTGTATTCTTCCCAGGCAGCTCCTTGTTTCCACCTCTTATAAGCCTCTTTTTTTCTTTCGAATTTTCCTCAGCAGCTCCTTATCCATGCAAGGAGGTCTCCTGGCCCTCCTGCTGCACTTCCTTCTAGTTGGGATGCAGCACTCCTGAGCTTGTACTTAGATAATAAGCAACATTTTTTTCTGAATTAATAGTAGAATTATAACTTTCTCAAGAAGTGAATTTGCTTTGTATTACATTTGCATATAAAACCAGGATAATACGTTTTAAGAGACATGCTTGGAGACGGACATCTTTAATGAAAAGCACAGGTATTTTTCCATGCATAAAACAGACATGGAGATAAGATAGGTAACGTCTGACCTCACATCTACATTCTGTTGTGAGAAGCCTCACCACAGACATGAAACTCCTCTATGTAGAATATATACACGTTGAGTTCAAAATCTACAACAGTTTCAAGTTCATGTGTAAACTGCAGTGTTGTCAGAGATCTTTTTCACTACTGTTTTGTAAAATGAAATCCAAAGGAAAATAAGAAAACCCACAGCCTCTCTATCAGTCCCATCTCCAGCACTGCATTATAGAAGAAAGCTTCAGTTACATCTCCCAGAAAAACCCCAGGGCTGTGAATAAAGGCAATGGACTGAAAACTCTGTGTTTAAGACTGAAACAGTAATGAATAAGACAGCTCTTC
Organism: Lathamus discolor; assembly: GCF_037157495.1. Taxonomy (NCBI): domain Eukaryota; kingdom Metazoa; phylum Chordata; class Aves; order Psittaciformes; family Psittacidae; genus Lathamus; species Lathamus discolor. Next base: position 90,248,065 of record NC_088886.1, on the reverse strand, counting down.
CCCAAAAGTGTCTGGAAAAAACATCATCAGAAATCTCTGTGGATCAATCAACCTTAGAGTAAATTACCACCTTTAAGAAAGTCACACAAGAAGGCCAGTGTCACACTGCAACCAAAGACAACCAGTCAATCAAACCAAAGAAATCCTGAAACATCACTTCACTGAGAGCTCTAACTCTGGGGAAGTGTACCTGTTAACAGCAGCAACTGGATTATTTTCAAGAGCTTAGACAAAAGGAACATGCATTTCTTCTTGCATATAGCAATTTCTATACATTTTTATGGGTAAGAATTTTCTGGCCTCATAAAAAAAAAACAGCAGTATCTGAAACAACAAATATAATAATCTCTGTATCCAAACAATAATTATTTCATAAGAGTTTTATGACTTCTCATTTAAGGATATTATTTGCCCTGAATTCTTACCAACCATTAGATAAACAAGACATTACAGAGGAAGGGCTGGAATGGAAGCAAAATTCCTCACATAAATTACTTATTCCCTTAAGGGTGTTATTTGAAAGAATTCTTGAAGGCATATGGCTGAGCCTCTACATCAGTGCCTGGGGGAACCCCCACATGCGACAGAACACGTGTCAGTAGTTACTAGGATACACCAAGATGAACCTCTGGTTTTTTGAAGACAACTCCCAGAATTTTGTGAAATTTATCGTTTTTTAGGAAGGAGGAAAATTCTTGGAATCAGTCATAGCTACAAAAGATACAAAACACTTACTAGAGAAATAACTTATGCTAAGCTTTTGCTAGAAAAACCATATGACCCAACAACAGTTTCAGATTCAGTTCTCTCATAAAAAGAAACAATCCTCCTTTTGAAGATATTTTCAGTGCAAGTTAAAGGATTCACAACTGGGAGGAAGGAAAGAAATTGAGAGTTTCTTTTGCCTTCTTATTGCCAGGTACTAGAATTTTCACAGTGATTCCCTGCTGATTCATTAAAATATATCCCCTCAAAGTTCATTTACTATCCAGAGAGACTGCTTCAGCAGCAAATCAGAACTGCTCCATGATTTGTTCAGACCTCATAATTTAGTAATAATTATTAATTCAGTAATAAATTACATGCACACAATATTTCAAAGTACACAAGCACTGTGCACAGCCAAGAAACTGCATGCATCCATGTACATAGGGTTTTTCATTAATTTGGCTCTTACAGGCATAGATCCAAAATGTCATGTATTTAGCTATGTGTATCAGAATGCTCCATGTAATTACTCAAAGTTTGTACACAATACTCAGACATTGTAGAAACATCTCCAAGTAATTTATTCAAACTCATGCAGGTGTAGCACGTGCTATAAATGTTTTAGACTTTAAGACTAATACATGGTTTAGTATTGTTATCATTCTGATATTATTATGATAAAATATTATTTTAAAATAAAATTATCTTGAATTCCTTACCTCCACCACTTGCAGATGAAACTCAATGTATTGGGATCCCTCTGACTGACTGTACCAACACCAACTTCACATCAATGAAACTCCCATTAATGTAGAAAGCATTATTGTGAATTATGACTGATTTCACGTAAGTTAAAAAAAAAGAATATTGGATGACATTTTTCCATGCAGGGAACACATATGTCGTGCCTAATAGAAAGATTCAGCTTATTTCCAGAGTGGATTAAAAAAAAAAAAGTCAATTTCTGATAAAAGTTTTTAGTATTGTATTTATAATCAATTACATGAAATAATATTACAGAAATCAGAGAAAAATATAGTTTGGGAGACACCTTTGGAAGTCAGGTAGTCCAAACACCAGTTTAAAATGAGGCTAAGGTTACCTACCTTATATCATCTACAGTAAGAACTCAGTAGGTTTAAGGGGTCTGTTCCAGGTTGCCTCCCCATGCCCTCCACTGGGTCTCTCCAGGATCTCCCAAGGTGCCTTAGTAAATCCTCAACTCATCAGATTCTAGCCTGCACCTCATCCAAGCCTGGGATTTTTTTACCAGCTCTCTATTAGCCCTCAGCACCACCTGCACCTCCGGCTGTCTAGCTTGTGTTCTAACAGGAGTATTTACTGCAGGCTTTCGCTGGTCTGTTACTAAATTCTCCTTTCTGGCTTTCTGATTAAGTTTTGAGCCATTGCTAATACATATCACCACTGCAAAGCAACATCAACAAATTATGTCAAATCAGCACAGATGCCCCAAAATGCAGCTGAAAGCTTCCCTTCTGAACAATGAAAATGAATTAGGAGCTGAAAGAAAATGTACTCTTTAAGCTATGGCAAATTGAGATTCAAAACAACAGAAGATTTTTTTAATATTAGAAATGTCCTCTTGAATAATAATAATTATTTTTATAAAACAAACAGAGAAAATGTAACAAAAAATAACAAGAAACAAGTTAATAACATACTGGAGAATCCAAACCGATGTTTATTTGGATTTGAAACAGTAAAAAATTTTGTTTTCAAAGCCTTAAAACATACAGGGACACTGTCAGTGACCATAACTGAACAGATATATCACTTGAAAGATTTTAGAAAGCAAATGTGCTTTGTCACGAGCTTTACAGCCTGCAAACATCAATTGCATCAGGTCTTCTCCCTCAAATGTTGCTAAAGATTTTTTTTTTCCTTTTGCAAATAAGGGAATACATCAGAGAAGGAGGGAGAGAAAAAAGCAACTAACTCCCTACCACCACCCCATAAGGAAACAGAAGGTGAAAACTGGCTACAGAAGCAAAAGCAAGGAGTACAGCCAGACCCCTTTCAGTTCCTCATTCTGGCCAGACAGACTCCCTATGCCTCATTTAATGGGCTCATTAGTGTAATCTGAGTCTACTTTTTGTGCCTGTCTAATTTCCTAGCGAGACTCAGCTGCTCTTCTGCAAATGGATACAGGCTGAGGGCTGTCAGTAAAACCTGGCTCAGGCTATAGTGATACGGGGGAAAAATTCCCACATCCATTCTATGCCTTTGTGCGAACACCCTGAAAACAGAAAATTACATCAGCATACAGCATCACAGGGATGTGTGGCAGGATGTTTTTCTTGAAGAGGTTCACCTCTCAGGTTCAAAGGGATTTAGTACCTCTAGTATATTATTGAACTTTCTTACATATCAGAAAAAAACCCTGTTTACCTATGACATCCATTAAAAAGCCACAGAAGCCGAATAAGCCTTTAAAACTCAGATGAGAGTTCAATACCAATTATTCCTTTCAGTTCAATAGCCTAAAATGAAGTGCTGTGCTGCTACAAGAGATTTTGAGGCTGTCAACCACATTGGCAAAGTTCACTATCTTCATCCCGCTGTAAATGAGAGCATGAGAAGGAAAAACAAAAAAAATGCTAGAATACTTGACACCATGATGGTGATGTCAGAGGAGATAACAACCAAAGCAGACATACAAGAGACACTTAATTTTCATGACAAAGCCTTGCTAATCTACTTCCAGCTAGAAGTTCACTCTTTACAATCTTTATTGTCAACATGGACTGCCCTTTCTTTCCCCTCACCCACTAAGGTAGTATAACATCTGTTTATATAAACTGCACCCTTGAATAAACACACGAGTAAATGTATTTATGACATAAGGAATTGAAACATTGTTAATTTCCTAAATTCGTAAAGCAATTCATATAAAACCTGCCAAATATATTAGACAAACACAAAAGTGCTTACTCATCTATTTGTAAAAAAGATCTTGTTTTGGCGACAGTTAAAATATTTGAATTCACATTTCTGCCTTATCATGACCTAGGCTTTGAAGCTTCCAGGATATTGGTAACACCTGAAAAGCACACTATCTGACATTTAGTCCTGCGTGATCTATTTAGATAGGTCATCCCAAGATAAACATGGTAGCGAGCTTTTTCTGCAGAAACTGCAATCCGGCCTCAGTTATAGCTTAGTAATTAATCAGTTACATAATTTTTATACAGAAGATTAAAGTGCTTTCACAGTTGAACAAGAAAACAGATATTTACAGATGTGTGGGAACACAAATTGACATACAAGAGGCAGGAATCTGCAATAGACGAAGCCTGGAAACTAATTACCAACTTGGAATTAGCATGTCTATACACCAAGTAACTTTTTTAAAAGCCTGCATCATAAGACAAAATGGAATACATGAAATAACTATTTGTGCTGATTGTAACATTTATTTTTTGTTTCAATTTAAAACAGTATTCTGAAGCAAAACCTATTGAACCCAGCATTTGACTTCACTAAAATTTTATATCAAGCGGGAACTATTGATCAAACTCAGTTTCCTCTTCTTTCAACAGTATTTTATTATTACTGATGATATACATTAAGAAAAAAAAATATACATTCAACTCCCAACTTTATTGACAAAAAGCGGTATGATCTACAAACAAAAATACAGTAAATACAAGGGAATGAATCCTGTCGTCTGCATATGCAATCCTGAACAATTCAATTAATACAGCATAGTGATACTAAACACATTTATGCACATTTCTGTGAATTTACAAAACCCACTACTTTTTATAAATACAAACATTAATGTAAGATGATTGTGCCTTCTCTTTGACACTGTAGCTATGGAATATCCATCAGAATGTCCATCAAGCAAGGTGCCAGCAGGGTACAGATAAATCAAAATGTGTTAAAGATTCAAAGAAACCTCTCTGGCTGAAGCAGAAAATATATACAAGAAATATATGGCACAGCTACAGACTGGGTGGCACAGCTACAGACTGGGTAAAGAAGAGATTCAGAGCAGCCCTGCAGAGAAGGACTTGGGGGTGCTGGTCGATGAGAAAATGAACATGAGCCGGCAGTGTGTGCTCACAGCCCAGAAAGCCAACCGTATCCTGGGCTGCATCAAAAGGAGCATGACCAACAGGTCGAAGGAGGTGATCCTGCCCCTCTACTCTGCTCTTGTGAGACCTCACCTGGAGTATTGTGTGCAATTCTGGTGTCCTCTACATAAAAAGGACATGGAACTGTTGGAACAAGTCCAGAGGAGGGCCACGAGGATGATCAGGGGACTGGAGCACCTCCCGTATGAAGACAGGCTGAGGAAGTTGGGGCTGTTCAGCCTGGAGAAGACAAGGCTGCGTGGAGACCTCATAGCAGCCTTCCAGTACCTGAAGGGGGCCTATAGGGATGCTGGGGAGGGACTCTTCAGGGACTGTAGTGACAGGACAAGGGGTAATGGGTTAAAACTTAAACAGGGGAAGTTTAGATTGGATATAAGGAGGAAATTCTTTCCTGTGAGGGCGGTGAGGCACTGGAATCGGTTGCCCAGGGAGGTTGTGAGCGGTCCATCCCTGGCGGTGTTCAAGGCCAGGCTGGATGAAGCCTTGTGTGGGATGGTTTAGTGAGAGGTGTCCCTGTCCATGGCAGGGGGGTTGGAACTAGATGATCTTGAGGTCCTTTCCAACCCTAACTATTCTATGATTCTAATATAGATATGCTAGCTGAACAGTGATGTAGGAACATGCAGAACATGGTAACAGATTACAAACAGCATAGCATCTAGAGTGGACATAATGGAATGAGGGGAAGCACTGATGGCCTTTTTCCTTAAGACAAATATATAAAAAAGAAAACCCAAAAAACAAACAAAACAAAACCAAACCCAAAACAAACCAGAAACCAAACAGAAAACACACACACACACAAAAAAAACCACCACAAATTCCCTCTATTATTATTTTTAACTCAAGTGTTAACCAAACTATTTCCACTATTATGCCAGTGGCTGAGGTAAAGAGATATAAAGCACTTCCTTTGGTTTTCCTACACTTCCTAATAGTCAGGCCTATTTCACTACCAATTTATTTCTATCGTAAGTAAAAGACAAAGGGAAAAAAAAGATTGTGAAAAAAATTTGAAAAAAAGGTTGCCCGAATATGAAGTAAATGTCATGATTAAACTAGATCACAGAACCATAGGATGAACTAAGTTGGTTGACCTTTAAGGTCATCAAGTCCAACCACTACTCCAGGAGACCATAGGTCTCCTTCACATATAAATAAGTCCTGCATTTCTTACACTCCACCTGTTTTGCTCAGTTTCGTTCTAGGATGTAATTCTTCTAAAAAGAGAATTTTTTTCCTATGACCAGAGTCTTTTCTGTAAACAGTGTTAATTCTGTTAGCCTTCATCAGGTATTTTCAGACATTCCAATGATCATAAACCAGAACAACAGAACTTCAAGGCAGCTTTGGCAGTAGTTTTCTTTGGGGCTTGAATCAAAAAGTCTTTATATTTTTCTGAAGTATTTGTTCTTTCTCATCCCTTCCTGACTTTCTATATTATTTGGGTCTATGTTGTAAGACAAGTCTGCATTACAATGTATCTGACAGTACAAGCAGTTGGCAGGAATACAACAGGAAACCTTCCTCAATGTGCACAAAACCATACAAAGCCCACAACACTGAAGACCCCAAAGGACAGGTGGAAACACATCTCATGTTTTTATTTACTTTTCTGATTTACTCACTTTGTAACAAAAACCTGGATTAGATGAAGTTACCAAAAACAAAACCCTAAAGTTAATGCTACCCTTGCATCCACAGGGGAAATGATGGACAAAAACCAGATACAACAGTATCCTGTAAAACAAAATAAAATCAGCAGAATGAAAAAGGAAACATAAGTCTGGAATAGTAATTTCCTTTCATAAACATTTTATTTCCACTGAAAATGTTATGCTTTCCATATTCAAATTTAGAGGTTCAAAATCAAGGCTGCACTGACTGATATTGATTGCCAGCTGATATATGAGTAAGAGACAACAGTAATGTTGACACATTGGTTGTTGAAAAATATTGAAATATTGATAGTTATTAATGAAACATTACTATTGAGAATATTAGAATCAAACCAGGGAAATACATTCTGCAACCAATTTACCTGATTCAGAGCCCAGTTTAAAGGATGTTACTGCTATGTGCAATGAGAAACAACTTTCAGCAATTAAGCATACAAGAGTCTTGAAGACCAGCAAGTAAAGGATCAACCTCTATGAGCTATTTCATGATAATCTGTAGACAAAGATAAATGTAGTATTCTGATGCAACCCACTCTTGTGGTCATTGACAACAGGTAATAAATTCAAAAGGAAATCATCTTTTTCCCCTTGTACTAGTATGATAGATATCCATATTTTCCCAAACATGATGAAGACTAAGAAGACAAAGTTGATAGTTCTATTGACCTAGTTTTTGATAAATTGTGAAATTTTCAAAATGTTTGCAATTATTGTATCAGCTGTGATTACATTTTAAAAAATCTCTGCCAAGTTCACACTGTATTATCAGGGCCTGATACTTGATAGAAATGAAAGCACATAGAAATGTGTCTGCCAGTAATACCTATTAGAAGTCACAGAATCATCTACAGGATTGTAAACACCAATTTCCCCTGCCTTAACCCCAGCGATTCACAACCTATCTGAACAAGCCCACCTGGGTACTGCTGTGGTTCAAGTGAGGTTGAACGGAGCTTTGAGCAACCTGATACAGTGAAAACTGCCCCCATCTGTCTACCATGACAGGCCTGTCTGCCTGTTCCTGCCTGAAAGATGTCCCTTTCTCCAATACAGAGAGGTAAATAACATTTTGATAATTACAGGCCCCACCTCACACACAGAAGCACTTCACAGTCCCACTTCCATTAACACAGCATGACCAGCACAGGAAATCCTCAAAATTGATTTCTCTGACAGTTATCAGTATTCTTTATCAAATCTAGAGCCATTAGGAACAGTTCCAGAAATTATACCTGTTATTCATTTACTTTGCAGCATAAAGCACCAGAGGAAGAGAGGCAACCTACAAGCAAATCATTGAAAACACACCTGCAGCATAAGCATATAGGGCACAGATATTCCCCCCACTCTTCCAATTCAGATTTGCAAATGAAATGAAGGCCGTATTACAAAGTGCCTTTAAAAAATTATTTAGAAGAACCTAAAATGATATTCCAGGTGAAGGATTACTGGTAAGGTAACAGGCTCAGCATGGAAAACTGTGCCTGTGTTAGTGCCGTGTCCCCCAGGGATGGCTTGAATATGCTATAACTAATATGGTACATGGACTAATCTACTGTTTGGTACATATGGACTAATCTATTGTTCCTTGATGAAGGCACACAGCGTTTTTTACTATGCATGCAGTAGTACATAGTTCCCTAGAAACAAGGAAGTCTTTGCTACCTGGTCACAGAAAGCAGAGATTATACTGCACAACAGCAATTCAAGTAAAAAGAAATTGCAAGACACTTACAGAAAATGCTTTTTCAATTAAAAAAGCACTACACACAGTACAGCAGCTGGTTAAAAAAAATAGATTTTTTTTTAATGTCATTTTCTTTTTCAGGAAAAAAGAAAGCAGCTGTTTCAGACCACAGCATAAGAGCCATTGTACTTTTATCAGCACTGTGGAATGACACAGAGCTTCAAAACCTTCCTTGTTCCTTCCTTCCCAGTCATACAGAGGGAATAAATAATTTAATCACGTATTCATCAGGCAAGAGGAATAGCCTATTAGTCTGTACCGGCATTCCTTCCCCCTTGCTCCATTGCTTCTCTTAGAACTCTAGAAGAGGTAGAAGTATACATGTGTCTCTTTGTGTATTTTTATAGCTTAGCCGAAAACCAGCTCTAGTAGCTTAAAAATCAATTAAACAAACAAACCAACCAAACCAAAACCCATACCTGTGAGTATCTTCAAATTCACACACAACTTTCTAACATTAAAAGTGAGTAAAGAACCAGTATAAATAGAATGTTACAATATTTGGAAAAGAACCATAAAATTCACCCTGCATAAGAAACTAGAAGAATGGCACTGAAACAATATCACTTTTAGAAAATCAGTTACCAGAGACTCCTTCAATCATCAAATACCCATCTCCCCCTAAAAGATACCTACGAGACACATCACCATAATGCAAGCCATGAAAAAGGGCTACAGGTTTTGCAAGTAGCTCATTTGCTGGTAAACAAATGTACATTTCTTAAATTACTTACAAAGTACCAAGCTACTGTCAGTGACACATTTCTCCAAAGATGCAAGGAACGCTGTCCTCAATCTGACTGACCAGGGGCAAATTATAAAGAGAAAAACTTAAAGAATCATTCTTTTTTATTATTTCCATTTGAACTGAACTAGAATCCTTGTAAACAACAAATACAAATGGAGCAGCAACTAGCATCCTTGTCAAGTACCCTTGTCCAGCTTCTAGAGTTTTAACAACGTAAAAGCCTGAGAAACAGAAAAATATATCAGTGCTCTTAAACACACAATACACCTGAGTTTGGCCCTAGAAATACTTGCATTTGCTTAAAAGAATGGGAGTTCCTGTTCTGATGCTTACATTTGAAGCTATTTGCCTTCTGTTTTATCTGCCTCTGTGATTCAGGTGCCACACTGTCAACCACTTCTCTAAAACCAAAAACCAAACAGTCATCATTCTCCCAGGAATTTGAAATCTTACTATATTTTTCTTACACTGAAAGCTGTGGCATGGAAGCTGTAGAAAATCAACCAACCAATCAGCAACACACACACACAGAAACCACCCCAAATCCTCACAAAAAAAAAAAAAAAACAAAAACCCTAAAAAATGCTTACAGTATAAGAACTCAAGATTCACTTCTAGGACAGAGGGACTTTGGCTTCAGTGCAGAACACCCTAATTCTGTATCTATGTCCCTCAGCAAAATGATGAGATAATTGTTCAGCATATCCATGCAGTACTATTTTAAAGTAATTCCTGTAATTTGTCATCTTAGAGTCATCAAACCCATTTTTTAGATTAATAGAAACATTCTCTCACCCTCTGCATGCCTTTACATTCTTAGGCAATTGTTTGAATCTTGTGGGACCATGGTCCATTTGGCCCTGTGTCCAACTCAAAGAAATCCACAAAAAGTAAAGCATTACACAACAGGAAATGCATCATTTACAGCAACATAGAAAAGCAGTATTTCTGAAAGGCTCTGGAAAATTTCCAGAATCCACAAAACAGAAAGATGGAAAAGCGCAAGGCTATGATAATTTCTGCACTCTTTTCACAACAAATAAAACTTCTTGGAAAATGAGTGTCTGAAGGTTTTGTCAAGAACTGAATCAATTTTCTAGAAACAAGAAAATAAACACACATACTTTCGCCCATAAGTGTTGATCATCACAAACCCAATCTCTGTTTACTTAGTGCAACAAAGCCTCTGGAAATCATTAATTTATTCCTTTCCATCATCCATGAAGTAGTACGTCATCACTACATGGAAGGAAAGAACTCTGCTTGAATTCAGTAAAAGGACAAAGATGCAGCAAGATGAAAATAAAATATGCCTCCAGGGATTGGGAGACGGAAGCAGAGTGAAGGAAAGAAAGACTAAGTAAGCGATCATGGCTATTTGGTGCTCCAAACAAATGGACTTTTCTTTCATTCAATTTATTAAATCTAATTAACAAAATAATCTTTTCTAAGCCACGGAAACTGCTACAAAATATCATTAAACATGAAACATCATTAAGTATTAACCACAAGTATCTACACCCTGAAAGCTTTAAATTGCATCTTCTCCATGACAATCTGCAAATTGATACATCACTTGAAGGACATACTTGAGTCTTTAACATTATAGAGGCAAAAAAAACATAACAATTATCACTGTTTTTTCTTACTTATATATTCTTCAAAAGTTTTCCAAGGTGTTGTTTTAATTTTGAAATATCTTTTCCTACATAAAACTGACGATCACATTATTAATAAAATTAATAACATCAGAGTAAGCAGAGATCTCTGTTTGCAAAAAGAGCTGTATACTCTTTAATATAGGAAAACATAGTAAATCCTTAAAGATACGTCAGCCTGGAAACAGAAAAATAAGCTACCTAGAATTAGGATCTATTATTGAATCTAAATGTAAATTAATTAACACATTTTTCTTAGGAAATGTAGTATAAAATATATAACTCAAAATTTTCTACACGATGGTCCACTATTAGCTATAGATATGCCCTTTGAAATCTCATGCACAGGCTACAGAAGAAACACAGGCTGTCTTGATCAAGAATTTTGAGCTGAACAGTGACAGGACTGACTGCAGACACAGGCCTCTAAGACACACCATGAATCAGCTGAAGCTCAACACAACCCATCACCACCAGTGCTCTGCATGAAACCTGGAGTCCAAGTCCCAAGCAGTGTAACATAAAAGGAATTTTTTACAGGGATAGAAGAGAAAAACAGATTACACCACGAAAATCTCTCTCCTACCCATCAAGGAGCTTTATTCCTGGACAAGCTCCCTCTGTGCTGAACCCCTGGTCTCTGTTTTAAATAAAGATCTTTCAGGTTTTGATGCATTGGTACGGCAGGAAGCACCTTCGTGGCACCCTTAACAAGAGATGACTCCAAATATCAAGTTCCTCCATCCCCACTGCTCCTCCTATCGATACGTTTACCTAAGCAGTGCCTCCATATACAATTTTCCTCAGTAAGCATCACCTCCCTGTGACTGTTTTTAAAGCCCCACTCTCTCCTTCCTCTTGTCTTAGTTGTGCTGTATGTATTCAAACACAACCAAGACTACAAGTACTCTTCCCAGTAGTTCAGTAATCTCAGCTCCTAAATAATGACCCCCCACCTTCCCCCAACTCCCCCCCCCCCCATCTTGGAGTGGGAATAAAAATATTAAACCAGCTGTGTGCCAGATAAATAAATCCAGCAGCACTTGCAGCAAATCAGAAGGTTGTTTTTAAAACACATTGCAGCTACACAGTGTGTAGCTACCTCTGTACCAATTAATCTGGCTATAGATGTTAAAAACTAAAGGTATCTTCAAATCACTAACTTTATTTCAATTCCTCTGAGGTTTTCTGCTTGAATATAAACCTTGCTGCATGAGAAGTATTTCCAGATGGAATCAGGATCAAGATACAAGGGCTAAACAGCACAGAAAAGCACACCACTTGCTAGCCAACCACAATGTCAATGCCAAGAAAACATGCAGCACCCAAGCACCAGGGACCAGAGAAGCCACTGATGGATTTAGGGCAAAGAAGCTTAATTCCCTACTAAGAGGCAGACCCCCAAAACAAACACTTGGACACTGGCTAATGAAGGAGGCATGTTTCTCACTATTACAAAGAATTTGAGTGCCCATCGATCAAGCCAGATGGCCAAGAAGTATACACACATTAACTAAGCATTTGCGTACCAGAAGCAAAAAGCTCCTTCCTGCCTGCTATCCCTTCAAGTATCAAACAGTTCCTCTACACATGCAGTTAAACTGCCAGCATGAAAGCTGCACAATTGCATCTAGCCCTGGAGTGCAATGGCCACAGTGGGTGGAAGCAGCAGGATAAAAGTCGTAAGGAAAGTGGGGAGACACAAGGGTGGCTATGGTTAAGAAGGATGAGGTGTGAAACAGTGAAGACTTACTAGCAGAATGAAAAGAAATGCAGCAAATGCAGTAGGAAGGGAAGCCTTCATGCAAATAGCCTATCCAGTGATTTAGAAATTATTTATACAGAGTAAAAATATTTGGGCAAAACACTTCTCAGGCATGTTGTAAATATTCTAAGACATGTATTATACATTCAGAAAACCTGGAGATACATTAATGAGCACAGTAGTATTTAAAATTGCATACTTAAGGCACAAGAAAAAAACAATCCTTTTCAGTAACACTGTAGCAAGGTAAATGGGTTATCTATAAAAGTTTTGTTAAGTTATATGCACTTTAACATAAGATCAATGTGAGTTTCAAGACTGTGTATGTTATTTGGTTATCTTTCTTCTATAGTATCTTTTCACTATATTTACTCATTTTCATATCAGGATGATTTGCATAGTAAATCATAGTAGTCCAGACACAAAGCCAGTGAGCCAGATGCAAAGGGCTTGCCCAGCTTTTTCCAGGAACTCAGGTAGCAAGACTGGGTGGTCTCTCACGAGTACTCACAGGACAGATAAAAACTAGAGACAGCCTGCCTGCTGCTGCTTTGGGTCAAGCACAAATGGCATCAGCACTCTACACCCTGGCAAGTACTGTGGGCATAGTACCAGTCCCTACGGTACCCCAGCACTGCTAGCCTACAGATGTAGGAACTAATACAGAATACATGCTCCAGCCCATCTGCAGAAGCAGGTTACACTGCAAGGGCACAGAGGGACACCTTATGTCTTTTGGCTACTAAGATATGACTTTTTTAAACAAGAATTTCACATCCAAAAGTTCAGGATAACACTGGATAATGATTCTGCAAATGCATCACTTGAGGAAAATACCATTTCAGTCTGAAAAAAAAATAAATCAGATCTATATGTTAATAATCTTGTCAACTGTATACTAACACAAGAGGATCAACTAAACATGTAGGTAGAGGTGGAACTCCCATCTAATATCTGTCATGAAAATGCACGCTCCCAGAGGCTCGCTGGAGCATTCTTGTTATTTTCCCTCACTTAACTTTGTTGAACTCAAGGCAAGAAAATCTCATAGCGTGACTTTCAAACACAGACTCCAAACTTGACACAGAACTTAACAAAACTTCTATGGAAATAACTCTGTTAAACTTCCTGCTCACATGTGAAAATACATTCAAATTACTTTGTGGGTTTTGATATTTTTCTCTTCCAGAACGCAGCAACTGCATGCAGGATAATTTATTTTTTCTTTTAAACTTCTGCTTTGCTACTGAATTTTTTCCAAGACTGTAAAAACAAATATTTATGCTGAACTCATGACACTGCATGGGAAAATGCAAACTGTATTTAGAAATGTGAGAAAGGGTTTATCTCCTATCTGGAAAACAACCAGTTAACAGTGACAAAAACCTTAACAAGAGGAACAAGACAATTAATGGGAAGACTTCCCTGGCAACAGATCAATGGCCTTTGGACACAAGTGTTTCAACCAGCACAACCACTCAATGCTGAGAATGACTCAACTCTCTCTAAGGAGCATGACATCTGTGATTATTATTGATAAATTGTAAACTCAGCCCAGGATGAGGATGTATTTATTTCAACAGGAGGGAAGAATCTTTCTGAAGATTAAATTATACCAGCTTTCTCTCCATGTGTTCTGGACTGCAAGCACACACGCAGTCCCGAAGGACGTGCTGCAGAAGGCATCCAACTTAGTGTCCTTATAAAAAAATTAAAGGAGGACATATGTGCCTACAGGATTCGATCCAAGGATAGTTTGTTTCTTGGACCTGAATAAGGTGGAATATCTTCTACGTGCTATCACTGCTTAACATGTACATATTAACAATAAATTAGAGTTGCTTACATGAAGACAAAGTCTTTATCTTTTCAGCATTGCATCAAAGCTTCATCTGTGTCTCAAACAAGAAAAATGAGTTTTAAATAAAGTGTTGAAGGTAAAAACTGTCCCCATCAATACTGTTCTGCTGGTAATAAAACCTCAGATTAACAGAATCTGCGTAAAAGCCCAGGAATTTGTTCACGTCTCATACTGTTTATCTGACTTTGCATTTATTTTAATGTGTCTAATTTTAAATATCAACAACCTGCTTCACTCCTTTCCATTTCTCTGTTGAGCTTCAGCTGCAAACACTGGATTTTTTTTTTAAATATGAAAGGGGCAATGTTTGCTTTTGTGTCTCTTACAAATAACATAAAAGTATCAGTGAACACCTAAGATTTATGCAAATCTTGTATTTTCATCAAATCTGTCTTGGTAAAAACTTCAGGTAAATAAATCTTTAGAAGACCACTTAATGCAGTATTTAATATATATATGTGTAAGAAATAAACAAAAAACAAGGTCCTAGATGAAACTGTCCTCTTGAATCCTTAACCATGATAGGTGATGGGGTCGGAGTGTGGGTGAAGATGACATTAAACCCCTTGGACTGGCCGATAGCCGACCTAGCCCTTGGCATACCTTGCAGCAGCCGGCGCAGCCCTCCGACAGCCCTGCCCCTCACTGTGTGAAGCACACAGCAGAGCTCTGCTTCCCATCCTGACACACCCTTTTCCATCAGGACTGGCCAGGGAGCCGCTGTGTTTCTTGCGGAGAGATCAGAGCCAACACACAGATTGGGCTCTTCCTAATTGCCTGCAACAGTTCCATTTGGCAAACAACAACAACACAGGAACCAATCAGATTCTAACAAAAAGTAGATTTTCAGTCCACTGAGAAGCTAAAAGACATTTCCCACACGCACACACACACTACTGACCGGCAAATGGCAGTGTCAGAACTGCTTTCACCCCATATGAAAATTCACATCTCAATACTTGTGTGGTACTGTGCATTAAATGGTAAAGATGTCATTACAGTAATTCATCCTACAAAATACCAAGATTTTTTATCATGGGGTGTTTTTTTGGTATTTTTGGGGTGGTTTTTGTTGTTGTTGTTGTTGTTGCTAACTCCCACACACAGATTTGCTCTAAAACAAGTTCAGCTGGGGAAAAAAAAAAAAAAGACATAAAATTTTACCTTCCACTACTTAATTTTGCTTTTTGCACCCCACTCAAACTAGACATCTTTTTAATATACTCCAGAAACAAAGAGATGTTTGGGTAACAAAGAAACATTATATAGATTGGAGTCCTCAAGTGAAACAGCAAAATCAGACTTTACATAAGTAGTGGGAAAGTGTAATGAAATTAAGTTTTCTTGACTGAAAGGCTCCCACTTTCCATAAAACAACCACGTAATTTTCTATGAAGGATTGCTCCCATAATTCGTTTTCCTACCAAGGTTTTTATGAGGTTGAAGCAGTACCGCTCATGTGGAAAGCACAAAGTGTGTTCTTCTAAATTACTATTCTTTGTATAAAAGTCACAACAACCCAATCTGGACATAGCAAATAACTTTGCTCTACCCAGAGCACAAGATGGGATACGAGAAGTTTAGAGTTATTGTAACCAAGCACCTAAGAACAATTAATGTGTCATGCTCTCATTTTCTACACAGAAACCCGGGAATTAAGGTTGCCCGAGATGAGCACACGCTGTTCTTCCTGTTGCGCTCTCCTGTGAGCTTCTTCCATCTTTCCTACAGATGTGGTCACCCCTGCTTTGCAACCACGGAGACTCGATGGCACAGAGGAAAATCCCCCATCTAGATCTCAACCGGCTCCACCTCCGCAGCTGCAGACTGTGTTTCACAGCAAATTAAGAACTCGTTTGCTTTGTTGCCTCAGAGATACCAAGTGGGACCTCGGACGCAGCTTGGAGAGAGACTATTTTTTCCCGGGTGGGTGTATGGGGGAGAACTGCACAAGCTGGGTATCAGGAGAACCTGGGGCTTGCCGGCAAAGCAGCTCCCCAACAGCTAATACCACTTTTAAAACAAGCAAGCAAACAAACCAAAACAAACCAAAACAACCCACCCAAGCAAACAAACCAAACAGGTGCCACACAACGATGCGGCCATGGGGAAGAGAAAAGCAATAGAAAGAAGGGATTGAACATCATCACCTAGTTTTACTCAGTGCTCCAGCCGCCCTCCCAGGCTAGGAGGGGTCGGAGGGACCCTCGAGCGGCAGCTGAGAGCAAGTTCGGGCACAACCCCGCGAACAAGACGGAGACAAGACAATACTCACTTCGCCCATGCCACAGGTAGCGGTCCTCTCTGCGCTCAGGGGCGGACGCCGGCTCCCCTCGACTCCCCAGCGCCTGCGAGCACCTCGCCCTTCCGTGCCCTGCCCTGGCCTGCCCCGCCAGGCAAGCGGCCGCACCCGCCGCCACCGCAGCGCCCCCCCCGCGGACACCGTGGGCCGAGCCTTGGCTGTGGGGCGCGGCCGAGCCGTGGCACAGCCCACCGCAGCGGGGGAGGGGAGGGTTGGCGGTCCGGAAAGGAGGGCACCGGTGCCCTGGGGCGAGGCTGCCGCCCGGGAGCGAGCAGGGACCTGAGCTAGCTTTGTGGGATGCTGCTGCCGGGAGGTGGCTCCGTAGAGCCTCTTGGTCTGGGCAGCGCTTCTCCTCCGGGCAGCCAACCCGCTGCCGCCTGCCTGTGACCGCCGCGGCGGCTGCTCCTGGGAGCCCCGCGGCAGCCGGAGCGGGACACCGTGGTCCCTGCGGGACAGGGGCAGCTGAAGACGGCGACCCCGAGTAGCGCAGGCGGCGAGTGCAGGGGACTGGGGTACGCGCGGGTCCGGGCCTGCAGCCCTGGCGGCGGAGGGTCCGGCTCACGCATCTCCGGATGCGGCGTTCCGCAGCGGTCTGCGGGCGCCGGACGCTTCGCTTCGCGTCCGTGTGTCGTTTCTTGTGAACACAAAGCCAGCGTGGCTCTTGACAGCCGTTCCCTTCTGCAGTTCTTCATTGTCGTTTAGTGCTAAATGGGTTTCCGAATGGAAGTCATTCCTTGGTGTCCTTGGGCTATAATGCAAGGCAGTGACATTATGCATTTGTGTAACGAGCTTTTAAAAATATTAGGCCCATTTTGTTTACTAATGGCTGACTGTAGTACCTTTGAAGGTCCCTTGGAAAGCAAGCAGTGAAAAGTAAGTCTGCAGCGCAGTGCGAGGTGTTTTGTGTTATTTTACTAAAGAAAGCATCTCAGTGTGGTTGTGTCCTGCATGGACAATAAATTGTCCTCCGTGCTTTTGGGCGTGGGCAACACGCTAATTCTGTACAGAGTTTAGGAGAAAATAGACGCCCAAAGACCAGCAAGCATTAGGGCTGTAGTACCTCATTTCTTACTGTATGTATCTAAAGCTGTTATGGATAGCTAGCCACAACCAAAATCATGACTAACCATAAATTAAATGTTTAGCCCCTAAGTTAAAATGCCAGCCAGCCTAGGCTCCCCAGCACTTTCACCACCAACGCTTCATAATCTTGAATGCCTCCTGCTGTGGCGTGGGTGCATTGTCTGCACTGGTTCGCCATTCTGATGTTCTTAGCACCTCAGTGGATCTAGAAGGCTGTATAAATTAATCACATCTGGTAGGTTTTGACTGTCATAGCATAAGACCATGAAAAGTCACCAGAAATATCTTGAATTCCCTGCTGCCTCAGAGCAGGGATGGGCAGCATAGGGTATGATGTCGGGTACAAAAACTCAGCACATACCTGTCACAACAGAATAATAATTGAAGTAATAGCAATTGTTTTCTTCATCTTTCTAAATAAATCTTCACCTTCTTTAGAACTATGAAAAATACACTGACAAAATTCAGAAGCATAAATTTGAACATGTTCCTATGTGATCTGTCTCCTGTGCTCCCATTTCCTTGCCCCAAATCTGCCACTTTTCCTGATGAAGCATCAGCACACCACAGCAGGGAGGAAGAGGTGCCAGAAGGGTGTGTTTCTCTTCACTTCTACCTTCTTAGCACAGGTAATGGGTCATGTGTTTCTGTAGCACACTTGGTCGTTTTGCCAAGTTGTGTGAGCTTTGGAACCAGCCCCCAGCCACATGGAGCCTGCATGGAACAGTATCCATATTGCCCTGTCCAACTGCCAGAAACCAGATTCTTGACTGTGTCTAGTTTTCTCTTAATTTTAAATAAACTAAAATAAAGAACAAATGGACACTTATTTCCTGCAGTACAGTAACAGTGTTTGATAGCTTCAGTCTGGTTTCTCCAAAAACAATCGGGGGTCTGGAGCATCTCTCTTATGAGGAGAGATTGCAGGAGCTGGGCCTGTTTAGAAAAGAGCAGGCTGAGAAGGGATGTCACTAATGCATATAAATATCTCAAGGGCAGTTTCCAGGAGAATGGTGCCAGACTCTTTCCCCTGGTGCTCAGTGACAAGACAAGGAGCAGTGGCCATAAACTAAAACACAAGGAGTTTCACCTCAACACAAGGGAGAACTTCTTTAAATTGAGGGTGGCAGAGCACTGGAACAGGCTGCCCAAGGAAGTTGTGGAGACATTCAAAACCCACCGGGATGTGTTGCTGTGTAACCTGCCCTAAGTGGCCCTGCCTTGGCCAGGGATTGGACTAGATAATCTCCAGAGGTCCCTTCCAACCCTAACAATCCTGTGATATTCTAAGAAGCTGTAAGTTAGTACAGGAGACTGACTAGTATAGTTATCTGACTTTGGTGACTGCAAGTGAAACCTTTAGATTTCTGTAGGCATTTAAAGCTGAGTGTTAAACTGGAACAGATCACATGGAGGGGAATTTTCTTTTTCTCTCCTTCTCTCTCAAAACACAATCCAAATAAAGCAGGGGGGGTTCCCCTTTTTACTATGCCCTTTTACTTTCCATATTTTTTCTTTTCCATATTGTTTTGACATTTTAGTGCTGATGTACATTTGCTTTCTAAATGCCTTGTACATGTTGAAATCTAAAATATTTCAGTATCCAGTGGCACTGGAATAGTCATGTTTGTCTTGGGGAAAAGACAGTCCTGTGATATTCCAGATAATTATGATTATGTAGTTAGCTAAAAATGGCAGTGGTTTTAAAATGTCTGCATTGCAGAACCAATAGATTTCTGTATGACACAGAATGCTAAGTTAATATTTGTTACATTAAATTGAAATAGGTCATTCAAAATTGTCCCCATGCAGCTGTGGCAATTTTATCTGTTCATATAACATCATCTACTGCCATGGGGACTGGATTCATTACTCAGTGCTAGAGTAGCACAGACAGTGAGTACAGACTACAGCTTATTTACTTATTTGGTCCCTGTTTCCACGCAAAGTCTTAGTCACACCCCATAATAATAAAGCCATTATTACTCTTTAATACAAGTAATAGGATCATAATTTTAATTGCTAATTAATAAGTGAAAAGTGATGGGGTTTATCAGATGGTGCAACCTGTTTCCAGGGGAGAAGACGGTGATTTGGAATAGTTAATATCATAGCACCACTCAGTGTTCAAAGTGGATATTGTTTTGTAATCAATACATTTTGTAACAGCTGTATTGCCACCTGAAGAATCACTGTGATTGTGTTATTTATAATCTTATTAGTCCCATGCAAAGTGCAGCTTCCTTCAGGTATACCATAAGAGAAGTAAAGTATGGATATAGATGTGCGCTGAACATAAACATATTGGAAGAAAAATATCTGGTACCTATCTTGATATAAATGAGTCAAAATGGAAGTCTTAATGGACTTGGAATCACTACAGTTTGTTACCAGCATCTTTTCTCCAAAAGCTAGGAAAGAATTTCTGACCTCTTTAGTTCCTCATTTGTCTATTTTCCTACTTACAGTATATCATCCTGAAGGACAGAACAGACTCACTGTCTGCCCACACTTCCTGCCAAATAATGTTAGACCATATAATATGCTAACTTTTCATTCATGGACATGATTAGTGAGGAGATGGTTGGTAATTGGCTTCAGAAAGTCTAATCTCTTGAATCATATTTCCAGCTTGGCATTCGGCCATGTTAAAGTCACAGTGCTTGTATTAATGTGATGGTTTCCTCACAAGGATTGGATATATGTGAAGTTAAAATGATCGGATTTTCTTCTCCAAAAATCCTTGTTTCTGTCAGTCATGAAATATGCTGTCCCAGGAGCTGCTTCACTGGTGCTTCTGCAATAAGCCAGGATCAGTGACTTCCTCAATGCCTGTCAACAGTCAGAAACAATTAATTTTTCATTGATTTTTTTTAAGTGTAGTTATATTAACCTTCCCTTCCTCTTAGTCAATAGTTGTCATTTTTCTTTAAAAAAAATGTATCATCAGACTTCGCTATTTACACTGCCCAGTTAGGTGTTTCTTTGTGGCATTATGCTGTCTCCATTCTCCTGGCATTTCTTTGCAGTATTTCCTCCTGTATTTTAAGATAAGTTATTTAAATGGCACCCTACAGGAGAATTATAATGTGTGTGAACTCATTCTGCCATGACAGTGGTCTAAGAGTTCAACATCAAATTCAATGCAAAATGGGGTTTAATGATGTGAGTCAATATTAGCATAGAACATATACATGCCAAAATATGCAGTATGTGAATAAATAGTAGTAAAGCCAAAAGTACCATGTCATGAGACACTGCTGCAACAGCCTCATGAATTAACTTGTCTAGATTCAACTGATTCTGCAATGCTATTCCATCAAACTGCTTAATAATTGTAGAAGGAAAAGCACTGATGGCTCTGTAATTCCTCTGCTCTTCCACAGTATATCTGCCATTGGCTTGTGCCGCAGAAGTGGTGGACTATATCACTGAAGTATTAAAATCTTTCAAAATCTGCCAATGAATTAGAATATGGCTATGAAATTATTGAACTTTAAAAAATACTGGAAAAGTAAACAGCAGTCAATCTGCAGTTAAAACTTTTCCTACTGTACATCCACTTCATTTTAAGCAAAAATTAACTTGTTGCTATGCAAAGCAACCTAGATGCAGTACCTGAAAGGTCTCAATAAGCTGCAGTGTCACTAGGCTCAGAGGCTATACAGAAAACACTGCTTCAAGACAGTAAGTTGAATTAAGGGAATTGATGTACTGCTTTTACTCTTTCACCCTCTTTCAACAGCCCATCAACAGTGATCTCCTACTTCTTGTTGAGGATTTTTTTCCTCTTATTTTAGTGGAATTGTCATCCACAAATACAGCGTGTTTACAGACGGTTGAATTCAGCTTCTTGTTGACTATAAAAAGTTTTCAAGAAAATAAGTATCTCTGAAGCACATTGTTTATTTCTAAATGAGTATTGCTTCTTTTTTCTCAATATGAGTGACTGAGCCAACCCTGTAGAGCCATCAAACTAAGGATTTAGTGCAAAATCTCATTGGATTGCTTAACTCTTGAAACATTTGATTATCAGTTTTACATTGGAAACACATTTTTTGCCACTCCATTATAAATGCCAGAACAGGTGAAGTGGATGGAAAAATGTATTTTGTATAGATATCATAACTTGTACTTAGCCAGGTGTTTGAAGACTGGATGCCATTCTGTCTGTTCAAAGTAGAGCCATCATCAGTAATACCTGTACACCACCCAGTTCCTTTAGAGAAGCTCAACAGATAGTTCTTTAGCTACTTACCATCACACATATTTTCCAGATTTAAAATTATTTGTTCTATTATTTTCTTACCCCCTTCCAGTTTGTTAATTCTTTCAGCTGTGGTAGCAGTAGAACCATTTTCCACAAATGGGCTCACTAAAACTGGATTTGTATATTAGAGTAGCTCCAATGGCAGCTTTCCATTTCCCTTCCTATAAAGCAAAAGGTAAAATGTGTTACACAGTGATAAGCAACAGGAAAACACATCAGTGATTCAAACTGCTCCTTAAGCGATTCCTTTTACACTTGGACACAAGTTATTTGCATCTTTAGATATTAAAAAGATATAAGGTTACTTTCAATCTTCAGTACTTTCAACGTTACCAGTGAATACAGATGTTTAAAAACATTTAAGCCTTGTTTAAGCAATTCATTGGCACATTAACATCTAAACCATTCTGCTTAATCTAGAATAATAGCAGGAAAATTAATAACAGTATTTTTGTATTATAACTGATTAGTTCAGACAGTATTAAAGCACCATATCTTACTTGAATATGACCTGGATTTTACACCCACCTTTCCAATCACATTATATTGGCATATCCACATGAAAATACTGCATTGCTGCAAATGTCATTATACCTGTGAAGATGGAATATGAAAGACTGGAAAGTTGTAGATAGCTGAAAAATATTACTAACATTTTAATTGCCATTTAAAAAGCACTTTTAAGTAGAAATAAAACAAAAAAAATGTATTTTTTAACAATAAGTAAGGTTTTAGTGGGAAATGAAGAGAATATTTCTATTCATAAAATGGTTTGCCAGAATCTCCCTTTCACAACCACATCAATATAGCCATTTATCTCAGTTTCTAAAACAAAACCAGAGTGATACAGATAAGGTTGAATCTACTTTAGAAATAAAACAAAAAAAATGTATTTTTTAACAATAAGTAAGGTTTTAGTGGGAAATGAAGAGAATATTTCTATTCATAAAATGGTTTGCCAGAATCTCCCTTTCACAACCACATCAATATAGCCATTTATCTCAGTTTCTAAAACAAAACCAGAGTGATACAGATAAGGTTGAATCTACTTTACATACATGAAATGTGTACTTAAACCGTAAGCAAATGTTATTAAATTATATTAAAAATTAATATGGGAAAATACTAGGTGCTTTTAATTAAGTTTTTATTTAAATCAAGTCTTTCCCCAGCTATCCACATTTCCTAAGTCTTGTTTTCCCCAAAGGCTGACTAATTTTTTCTGCATCATTTTCAGTTACACTGGCACAATTTGTATCTGTGACTGAAAGAGAAATCTAATTGTTGTTTAAGTCAAAGGCAAAACTGCCCTAAAGAGACTCTCATAGAAGCATCCTATGAAGAAACTAAGTGCTTATTTCAAATAGTCTCTACTTTCTGAATCACGTTTTGTTACTTCTCCGCCTACTGTAGTCTCTGTTGATTTGTGAAGAAAACCATGTCTATTAAGCCCATAAAAAAAAAACACTTGAAAGCTTTAGCAAGACTTTGTGCCCGCAGTCTCCATAAGAGGGCACTATTATCTAACAGCTGATTTTAAAGCAAAAAAAAAAAAAAAAATATATATATATATATAAAAAAATTAAAATGCCCTTCTAAAAGCCTTAGGAGGGGATAAAACCCTATGCAGAGCTTAGGGAGAAACAAAGCTATTAAATTATCTTAATTGTCATTTTATTGCTGATCAGGCAAATCTAACCTAAAGCATGCATTAAATTTATATCGAAGTTTTCCTAAAACAACTTTGTTGAAATTTCCTTGTAATCTTGAAGTTAAAATAACGTAATTAGGTCACCAGAATGACAAAGCATTCTTTTGCATTGTTTAGTAAAATAGGTTTATTTAACCAAGACAGACTTGCTAGCAGAAGCAACGGTGTCTAGCTAACACATACTTAAGCAACATTCCACCAACCGCTTTGTTTCATCTTTTATTACCATAGTAAGGTCAGGTTTTCTAATTTTGTCAATAGGGAGCCAGTACTGACAAGACTGTTAGCTACTATATCTGGCTCAATTACTACTAATATGTCTGTGATCATGTCAGTGATAATATTTACATGGTAAAAAGTTTGTAAACAGTGAATAAAACTATTTCATTTGTAAAGTGTCATCTTTAAATTGCCATGAAGATGTCTATCCATTTGCTAGGGTGTCCAGGAGGAAGGAATGCCATTTAAAAGTGTCAGAAATATACTTACATTTGTGTCTGTTGCAAAATAACTATTGCTCTGCCAAGAAACTTTAACATTTTCGCTCATCTTCTCCCCTACTATTTACAACAGAACAATTTCCATTTACAAGAAATTTGCACTGGTTCTAACTTCCAACTTGGAGGAACACTGTCATACAGAAAATGTACTTTGTTAAAACGATATGGCTACTGAATCTTTAACCAAGACAATTATTGCTTAAATCTTAACCCACATTAAATTGTGCTATATATATATATATAAAAAAAAAAAAAAAAAAACAAAACAGAAAACCAAAACCCCAAAAACAAACAAACAAAAAAAAAAATGGTATCTTTAAAAGAACTTGTTTTAAAAATTTTTCTGGATCCACTTCAATTTCTCATTTTACTAGTTCTAAAGACATCACACATTTTAAAAACGCTAAGTATGTGTGAAATGTGGTTATGTTTGGAAAGGGAAACTTAATGCATCAGTAAGAAGGTCTATCTAAGAGACATGTTGAACAAGATGAAGGGTTTTCTAGAATACATCTTTTGCAGCTCACTGATTAGATGTTTATGCAGACTACTATAAGGGGAATGGCAACATAACCAAATAGGGGCCAGGAAATTTCTGTTTGTGCGTTGTCAGAAAAAAAAAGTACTGGTGGCCATCAAAAGTATGCAAAAGGGAAATAATCACTGGAAGAACTTCAACATCAGACCTTCAGCTATTTACATACTGGGTTTGTGTCCTTAGAAAGAGATTAACCTCCCCTTAACTCCTAAAGAAATATTTTTAATAGTAATATCCAAATAATTGACCTGTTAAAGTATTTCAGGGTGCTGGTGACATTCTTGTTTGCTTTTCTGTCTGTTTTGTAGGTCTCTGTTAGTACCAGATTTCCTGGGCAAACTCAACACAGCAAACCTGTTCAGACCAATGGGACTGGGCTTCTTCAGTGAGCACAGCTGTAAGAGATAGGCTGCAATGTGTAATCTCCTTAGGATGGTGGCAGAAGCTGAAGTGCTTTTCTCAGAAAGGCTGCAGACTGTTAGTTTCAAGCAACAGTCTTGTTTATATGAAGGAGGCAGGGGGTTTAGGTTGTTTGTTTTTTCCTCATGAACCTTTAATTTGACTTACTATGTTTTTTTCCCACTCAGGGTGTGATCCTAGCACAGGCAATTTGAACAGACCTTCTACACAGGCATTTCAGACTGTTGCAGAACAAAAGATGGGCTTGTGAAGTCTGTATTTTGCATTTTCTGGCTTTCTTTTGTAGTTAGGTTTAACTACACTTAACCAGGACCTAACTCTCCCTGTCCCCAGATGTAATGTCTTTAAGATCAGACATCATTTGTTGTTATCATCTCCTGAGTACAGTAACACAAATGGGCAGAATCCCTGGAATAATGAGACAAGCACAAGCTTAGCACCAAGATAACACAAATTGCTAATAGAAGATCAGCTACAGCTCCCTTCTGACTAGTGCTGTTCCTTCTAATCAGAGGTGGTGGGGGGGGGGGGTGTTCTGCTTTCTCAGGCTATGATCTCAGGATTACTCCTTGAGTCTGAAGTCGTCCTCCTCTGAGAAGACCTAGTCCTTGCTTGGAACCTGTCTATGTCACAGTGCAGAAACACACAAAGCAAACTCCAGTGTGTGTTTTGGCTCAGTACACTGATGAAAAATCTCTCCCTTCTCACTGATTTTTAGAGGATGAAAACCATCAGAGCACTTATGTTAGCTACCCTTTCTGAAAGAAGGGTAGGAGCTGAGATAGAAATGACACCAGCGTTCATTGCAAGGGTGAAAAACATGCCCTGTTCTGACATGGGAAATTGTCAGAAATTCCTACTGACTGATGCAAAGCATTTATGAGCATTTCCTATACAGAGCACTGTACGCAAGACAAGTTGTACCATTACTTTGTTATCAAACCGGTAAACACATTGCCAAACCCACTGTATATTAGGCGATATCCAGTATTATGTACAAACTTCATTTTTTCTTGATTTTTGCAAATCGATAGTTCCATGTGCTTTCCTCTGTGCCAAGTGCATTTCTTTCCTTAAATCTAAGTCTGATCTGTAGCTGTCATCGTGTGTCTCCATGTACACTCAGATTTTGACCCTAGTTAGAGATGCAGCTGCACTGAAGAGTACGTTATTACTCCTGAATTATGTAGTGTAGCTAACTTTAAAGAGCAGACTTCAGCCATTCCTATGAAATACCAAAGGGGACAAATCTGAGTCAGTCCCTGAACTTCTGTTGAATAACAGTAGTTCAAAGAAAAACATCATACAATCATAGAATAGTTAGGGTTGGAAAGGACCTCAAGATCATCTAGTTCCAACCCCCCTGCCATGGGCAGGGACAACTCGCACTAAACCATCTCACCCAAGGCTCTGTCCAACCTGGCCTTGAATGCTGCCAGGGATGGAGCATTCACAACTTCCCTGGGCAACCCATTCCAGTGCATCACCACCCTAACAGGAAAGAATTTCCTCCTTATATCCAATCTAAACTTCCCTGTTTAAGTTTTAACCCGTTACCCCTTGTCCTGTCACTACAGTCCCTGATGAAGAGTCCCTCCCCAGCATCCCTATAGCCCCCTTCAGATACTGGAAGGCTGCTATGAGGTCTCCACGCAGCCTTCTCTTCTCCAGGCTGAACAGCCCCAACTTTCTCAGCCTGTCTTCATACGGGAGGTGCTCCAGTCCCCTGATCATCCTCGTGGCCCTCCTCTGGACTTGTTCCAGCAGTTCCATGTCCTTTTTATGTTGAGGACACCAGAACTGCACACAATACTCCAGGTGAGGTCTCACGAGAGCAGAGTAGAGGGGCAGGATCACCTCCTTCGACCTGCTGGTCACACTCCTTTTGATGCAGCCCAGGATACGGTTGGCTTTCTGGGCTGTGAGTGCACACTGAAGCAGGCTCATGTTCATTTTCTCATCGGCCAACACCCCCAAGTCCTTCTCCACAGGGCTGCTCTGAATCTCTTCTTTGCCCAGTCTGTAGCTGTGCCTGGGATTGCTCCAACCCAGGTGTAGGACCTTGCACTTGGCATGGTTGAACTTCATAAGGTTGGCATCAGCCCACCTCACAAGCATGTTAAGGTCCCTCTGGATGGCATTCCTTCCCTCCAGCGTATCAACCGGACCACACAGCTTGGTGTCATTGGCAAACTTGCTGAGGGCGCACTCAATCCCACTGTCCATGTCACCGACAAAGATGTTGAACAAGACTTGTCCCAACACCGATCACTGAAGGACACCACTCATTACTGGTCTCCAGCCGGACATTGAGCCATTGACTGCAACTCTTTGTGTGCGGCAGTCCGGCCTGTTCTTTATCCACCGAGTGGTCCATCCATCAAATTGATGTCTCTCCAATTCAGAGACAAGGATGTCGTGTGGGACAGTGTCAAATGCTTTGCACAAGTCCAGGTAGATGACATCAGTCGCTTTACCCTTGTCCATCAGTTCTGTAGCCCCATCATAGAAGGCCACCAAATTGGTCAGGCAGGATTTCCCCTTAGTGAAGCCATGCTGGCTGTCACCAAGCACCTTGCTGTTTTTCATGTGCCTTAGCATGCTGTCCAGGAGAATCTGCTCCAAGATTTTGCCAGGCACAGAGGTGAGACTGACTGGTCTGTAATTCCCCGGGTCTTCCATTTTCCCCTTCTTGAAAATGGGGGTTATATTTCCCCTTTTCCAGGCATTGGGAACTTCACCTGACTGCCATGATTTTTCAAATATGATGGCCAGTGGCTTAGCAACTTCATTCGCCAGCTCCTTCAGGACCCGCAGATGGATTTCATCAGGTCCCATGGAGTTGTGCACATTCAGATTTTTAAGATGGTCTCGAACCAGATCCTCTCCTACAGTGGACCCAAGGTCTTCATTCATGCAGTCCCTGCGTCTGCCTTCTAAGACTTGGGTGGTGCGGTCAGAGTCTTTACCAGTGAAGACTGAGGTAAAGAAGTCATTCAGGAACTCAGCCTTCTCCAAATCCCGTGTAGCCAGTTCTCCCGAGAGCTTCCTCAGGGGGCCTATGTTGTCCCTAGTCTGTTTTTTATTTGCTACGTACCTGTAGAATTCCTTCTTGTTAACCTCAACATCCCTAGCCAAGTTTAATTCTAACTATGCCTTAGCCTGCCTAACCTGGTCCCTAGCTTCACTTATTTAAGAAGAATAAAATGGAAAAAAAAACCAACAAGGACAGTCACTTCCATGCCATAACTCACAGACATAATTCACAAGAAAGGAAACTTTAAATATCCTATGTAAATAAAATGGTAAGTGTCTTGGAAATTGTTTTTAAATGAGAATGAAGGTAGAATGACTTAACCTTGAATTGTAAATTCATTTTTAACCATTATTTTTAGTGTCACAGATTATTTACTATTTCAAGAAAAAGCAGGTTGTCTCTGCTGAATTTTAGGAATAAAATTACTGATTTCCGAAGTAAACCATTTCCATTTCAGCTAATACCTCACTTAAGGATTATTAATGTCAATAGCTGCAATTAAGTGCCAAGAAATCTGTAAAATGACAGGAACTTCATGTCCCAACTGTGCTGAGCTAAGAAACAGTTTCTTTATATGACTGTTCCTGGTTGGAGCTATTCAACTCAACTCTTGTTGATAGGGAAAACTGGCACTAACATTTACGCGTGTGTATTTGCTCCCTTAATTCTGAGACTATACCTTTTCTAGACTCGTTGACAGGCTTTCCCTCCTCACCATATGCTTACATAATATAAAATCTAGGGCTGTGCTTTCAGCATAAAAATAAGTATGTTTTAGGGAACTTTGAGTTTTTAAGGAGTATTTATGACAAAATATGTACAACACCAGAATAAGGCCAGCAGCACGTGACAACCAAGACTGAGTATCAGTAGCAGCTGACGTACTGCATTTTGTTCCCTTCTGTGTATTTTATTTCCATCATTTTCCTTGTTAGAATTAAAAAAAAAAAAATGGCTACTGCTGAACCCAGGACACGTGGTAAACAACCGTATATGCAATACAGTATTGACGTTAGCAGAACATAAATAGTAATAGACTAACAAACTTAGTTCTACTAGCACTATGAATACGAAACAAATTATTTGTTACACAGGGGATTTTTGTTTCATTCAAGAAGAAAGAATTCAGAAGAACATGCCAAGTACCCCAGTTACCCATGATGCCAGCAGACAGTTTTTGACGATCTACTTCATTTACTTTTTTCTCCACGGAGCTTTTAGTAATCATGAAAGGCATTGAAATGATTTTCCTGGAGACAGAAAACTCTGATTTACAGCAAAGCAAGCTTTCCTTATCTCCAGGATAAGGGATGGGGGAGGGACCTTGGGGAAGCATATAGTTCAGTTTCAACAATCACTCATTCTAACCAGAGATCAAAGATATAAATGGTGATGGTTCTTTTCATGTCCACTGGAAGCTGACCTACATTACAAAAGTAGTGGCACTGTATTTCTCAATGCAGCAGCAGGCTGCAGTGTTTATCCCATCTATCTTTAATGTTACCTCAAGTGCTTCCACGTATGCATTACAGCTGACAAGAGTACAGCAGCAGGGCCATAAGGAGAATGTCAATAATAATAAAAAGTCAAATTTGACCTACTTACCCAGAGATTAGTAGCATCTTATTTTTAAGCAGGAAAAATTGATGGCACACCTTATCTACATAAGCAAAACAGATAAAAATAGCAGGAACTTGACAGGTAAGCTGAAAGGACTGCTATAAAATGTGAATTCAAAGGAAGGTGAGAGAATAAGGTGGTGAAGAGGTAGCCCCTCCCTTAGATTATGCCTTTCTTCTCTCCAGCACTGAATATTCAGACTTCTCACTTTGTTCCAATCAATTTGGGCAGTAGGAAAGTACACGATGTGGTAGGGTGATTGGCTAAATAGTACCTTACTGACCAATAGCATGTGCCAGATTTGGACTTTGCCATCCCTTATATGACTGCCAGGTGTATACTATGTTAAATGTTGACAACTAATTACTCTTATCACACCACTAGATGCACATATTGATGGCACAACCATTCTGGTTCTAAAAAAGGTTAAAGTACAACTGTTACATTTTTGTTTGTTTGTTGTGCTAATTATTCCAGCCCATTCAATATTATCAACATAAAGTGTTTGGCTTCATGTGGCAGATCTAAACTTTCATCTGTACAACATCCCTCCCTGCTTTTAGGGATTCTCAGCAACTGGAAGTCTTGACAACTACACTTATTTACTATTAAACTGGTCTTACACTTTCAGAGAGGAGAATACAAATAGATGAAGAGCAGTCTCTCTGACCATGAAACAAAAGAGGGTTCTCACATTAAAGGAACCAAAAGCAACTGAGTCTGTTTCATGAAAGGATTATGCTTTTAAAGGCCTAAGCGTAGGAGAGTTGTGAGCTCTTTTGAATTTTCTGCTAGTAAGTGCAAGATGAAAGTCTTGAGGAAACTTAATGAGACACTGTTTCTTAGCACTCATTCTCCAGCAGGAATTTTCTTCTTTTTTCCTTTTTCTTTATAAAGCAAGGGCTTTATAGCCTAGCTTTTGTTTCAGAGGCTGAAACCAAACAGAAAAAATGGAGCATTTGCACTATGAATATAAGAAGAATTACATCTTCAAAAGGGATTGCGGTGTTGCCAAAGAGCCTATCTTTTACCTGAGCATCCAGATTAATATCAAAGGATTATAACTGCTGAGATACAGTTAGGTGAAACCAGGTCTTTTTTCTTTTTTTTTTTTTCTTTATTTTCTTTTGCAGAAAGTTGATTCAAACATTCTGAACAGAGCAGCAGTAATCTTTGATCTGTTTTGTGGACTTCTGTTGCTCACAAATCAAAGAGTTCCCTTACTAGTTCTAGATGATAAATTCATCATTGAAACTGTATTATTTTTGCAGAAAGAACTGTATTTATAAGAACACATTTATAAGAACATAAAGCTAAACAATATCACTTATGCTTTCAATACAGTATGAAACTTTGAGTACACTGTGTACTTGAGTTGTATATGTACAATAGTTTGAGTACATCACGTTGCAGTACTTTGGCAGTAAGCAAAGTGTATGGTGCAAGTCTGAGGGGACAAACCAGGCGGAAGACTGGAAGGAAAAGGTGAGTAATACACAATTTTGTGTGTGGGTATGTTTTTTTATTTGTTTGTTTGGAGTTTCTTTGTAGGAAATAGATGAGAAATCAATCCCATGCAACTGGGAGCCTTTCTGAGAGCGCACATGAAGAGTTCAAAATGGATCTGGGCCCAGTTCAAATTTCATTCTGCTAGAAAAACTTTCATTCTGAATCAGAGGGAAAACCCAAAAACTGCGAAGCATCTGATAGGTAGGAAATTGAGGATGTCTGATTTCAATTTTCATCTCATTTCTTTTCATCACATCCTATCCCATCCCATCTTTGGAGGTCCTTCTACTGATTTGATTCCTGGCAGCCATTAATATCTACTAGCAGAGCTTCTGATCCGGGGGGGGGGGGGGAAGCACCATTCATCTCTTCATATGGCTGTGATCCGTAATCTGCAGAACACTGAATCCTCAACTACAACACCACAAGCAAGAGTGCTAAGACACCTACTATGAAGAAGGCAGCCTACAAATGGAGAACAAAAGAATAAGACAAGGCTAAGGATGCAAGAATCTTCACTCTAATATCATGGCAGGAGGAATCCTCTAAGCACTGTAAATTCTGGGTTCAGGCTTGTATGCTGGGACAGTTCTTGAGTTTTGCAGTTACTTCTAAGTAGTGGTACACACAGAATCTGCTGAGTAGGCAGAATGCAAATCTACCTACAGATTTACCAAATAAAACCAGGAACAAAAGAAAAGCCCCCAGTCTCTGCAGAAAATAGTACAATGTCACTCTGAATGGCTCTGATAAACAGAATAGAATAGAATAAATAGAATAAACAGAAATAGAATCATTAGTTTTGTTACAATGGCCTCAGCAGGTAGGATTAACCAGGTTCTTACAAGCCATATTATTTAGCAACACATTTTGATTATGAGATTTCTCCTCCCCAGCAATTCAGACTCCATAACATCCACTGTCTGTTTAACAGAAATGGACTGTCTGACGATGGACAGTTTTAAACTGAGTTAAATTGACTGTATGTACAGCTGTTTAAACACTGAAAGCACTCAAGCAACTGCTTAAGCTATTACTGCTAAAGGTACTATATTGTGACTCAAACTCTTAACTAGGAAAGAAGTTGTGTCTTTCATATGATTTTGATGAAATATACATACTGAGACAGAGTTACAGGGTGGGTACTTCTATAAATATTGTTTGTAGAAAAATTAGTGAGAATTTATACATTTTAAGTCTATTTGGATAACATTTTCACCAGGCTTTCCAGGTCTCTGTTGTGATTTTTTCACAATGCTTATATTCCAAATTTAAGGAATGTGATCTGCTTGGAAAGGAAAATAAGTATATTAAGCTACAGCAACAAAACCACTAGATTGTAACCGACTTATAACATTCTTCTAAAACAGCAATGGGAACATTTTTATTTTGTTACCTGCAGAAATCAGAACCGTTTTGAAGCAAAACCAGTCTTTACAGAAAAGCATTCGTGTTAGTTGACATTTCTGATGAAGAAAAAAATAAAATCAAAGTTAAAAACTCTGTTTGATTTGCTTACAGCATAAAGAACAGAATTACAAAACCAATTCAGCACAAACTTCTCAGCATTTCTAATGTTTTGAACTTCACCCTGGAAATCCCAGCTGTCATTTCTGATCTTTCTTTTCCTTGGGTGTTTTTTTAGTTTCTTTGGGTTTTTTTTGGTTGGTTGGTTGGTTGGTTTGGGGGTTTTGTTTGGGTTTTGGGGGGTTTTGGAGGTTGGTTTGTTTGGTTTTGGGTTTTGTTGTTGTTGTTTAAGTTTGGAGTTTGTTTGCATGTTTAAGAAGCCAACTCCTTATTTCAGATTGTATTATCTGAATGTGATATTGTTCAACTATCTGAATATGATTATGTTCAAATATCTTGTAGAAGAAGATTGCTTAAAGTAGGTTTTACCCTCCTTTCTCCCACAGTAATTCTTCCATTATGCCTTGCAAGACACTAGGAAGACCAGTCTTCTCCTTTGAGGTCAGGACTAAAAACAGCCAGCTAAGAAAAGAGCACATGTTCTTGAAAACAACTCAGAACAAATGCTGGTTTTATTACTTTCATATTCCTCACAGGAACATAATGATAGAGAATTGATTCTCTTACTCTGTGATTTAAATGATAACCCTCCATTAATCACTAGGTTTTACAAGTGTTTTTGCACATGGGTAAACTGCACAAGGTTGTTTCTCTGTATAGTTTAAATAATAATGAAACAGCATTTTATAAAAGATATAGTCTCTTGTTTGTTTATTTACTGTCACGAAATGGCTGGCTACATGGAAAATATATGCACAGTTTGTCAAATTGCTTTCCTGCTTCAAAAAATGCAAATGTAATTCTTTCTGATTATTGCAATAACGAATGTCTTTGCTTTTAATCAGAAGGGGTTATCTAGGGTTTAGCTATAAGGACAATAAATGGGCATGAAGAAACCAGCTCTCTGGAGCAGCTTTGTAAATGTTCAGTATTTGAATAACATCTTTTTTAGGTGAAATAGTTTGGAATATAAATGAAAATCTCTAATATGACATCTGCATAAAGTTAGTATTATTGTTAACAAAATACATATCGTCATTTTTTTATTTAAGACTTGAATTCACTAAAATACAGTACAATTGTAAGTAATGAATAGTAAAGATAATATTGACAATTCCAAGTTTGAAATTCACAGATTTCAAAATTTATCCAATTGTAAAAATTATCAATTTATCTAATTTGAAATTATCAAATGGTTTCTCATTGGGGCATAGTCAAACGGATGTGGTGTGAGATACAGTTAGCTGGAACCAGGTCTCTCATCGTACTTGGTCATGCATTATAACTTCAAATGGACAAAATGGCACCTTGGGAAGACTGAAATAAGATCTGCAGTGAAAATGGAATAAATTTATAAAACTTAATAGTGCCAGTCTCATCATATTATAAGAAAATAAGAAATTAATATTGTGCCACTTCTATCCCCTCTTACAATCTTTGTCACAATCATGAGTTGTAAAAGTCTTTAATACACAGAATTAGTAGGAAGCTAGTCAGTCCCAATTCAGTCTCAGAGGCTTTCATGAAAAATCTGGTAAGAAAAAGCCCATTATAAGCTTCAACTTGAATTATCATTCAGAGATCTTGTATAGTATGTTGAAATATGGTGGTACCTTGTCACAATAATAGTTGTAAGAATGACAGGTATCACAGACAACACTAATTTGGTTCTTCTTGCATTGTATAGAGATAGTAAGAATGGCATTGTTTTCAGGGGTGAAGAAAAAAGAACCTGTTTATACATATCAAGCCTTTCAGCCTTGCAATCACCTTTCCTATAATGAGCCAAAGCAGACAGAAAGAAACTGTAACAGTCTTAACAGCTGTTCAGAAACAGACAGCTGAAATTCGGTACATGAAACTAATGGTGCACCACTGACTCCCAGCTGCAGAGCAGACAGATGGCAGCATACGGCCATACATTTGTGAACTTACGTGGAATTTCAACACTGGCCGTCTGACCCAGGATTCCAGGGGCTCACAGGAATCCTGTACAGGTTTGACAGTGAGACATGGTGTCTCACCATGGCTTCATGACCTACTTACAGGTAAAAAGAAAAAAGGCTGTTCACTGTCTTTACTGATACCTTCTGAGAATAAAAATATAGGTAACTGGAGAACAGGTTGCAAAAAGAAATTACAAACTTGACATAAACCAAAAATGCTGCTTATAAAGCCCCACATACATAAGCACAAAGATATACTTGTAATTATGGCTCTTTTTAAGTGGGATATCTGTCTGCATATGGTCTTATGAAAAAATTACAAAAGTAGAATAACATATGGCTTCAGTTTGAATCCATACATTTATATTTAAAGGGTTTGTTTTAATAAAATTTTTTTGAGTGTTGATAACAGATTTTCAGTAACTTCAGTGCCTTATGCACCTAAAGCAGGAATTCATGCTGGAGACATTTCAGACAAGAAGGACATGTGCAAGCACGTTCAGGAACATCACATGGAACTGTCAGTCTCCAGTAGAATTTTGGCAAGAACTTGCTGCAGAAACTATTGATAACTCCTGTATGGGCAACTAGCAGGTGTGCAGAAGTGTTAGATATTACTAGTGCCCTCAGAGAGAGTAAAACCAGAGCCCGTCCCATGCAGATAGGACAGAACTGTTACAAATATTTAGTTAAAGTCTGTATCTCATTCAAAGGCAAAAATAATGTAGAAAGCCTTAATAAGTTAAGATCCATTATTTCCAGTATTCAAAAAAGCCCAACTACTGGAAATGTCCTTTTGACATTATAGAGCTTTTTCATGTATTGAATGTGGGTTTCATGGCAATAGATACGTGAGTATTCACATGAAATAAACATATGATAATTTTTCAGATTTGCACACATGGAGTGCAGGATGAAACGGACAACCTGAGATTCCTCTTCTAAGAGCAATCTTCACAAAAAGAAAGACAGCTAGAAACAGTATTTTCTGTTCTGTTTTCCGTCAGTTCTGGTTTCAGCCCAGTGACCTGTCTGTCTGTCTGTTTAGACACTTAAGTCATCACAGTAAGTACATCATGTCTTACTGGGTATGGAAGAAAGGAGAAGAAAGCCTATATAACCTATTGCTACAGCTGTGTAACCATTAAGAAGAAAATTTGGTTTCGATTTCACAGACTACAGTGGCTTACAGCTACTGTGCTGTCCAGGAGATTGTCTTTGGGAATAAACCTATTCCATGGTTTTGGATGTCAGGATTAAATTACTTTTATTGCTTTGGGAATCTTCATCCTTAGACACTGTGAAACTGTTTCACACTTGCATAAGATTTGGAATGAGTCCTTAGCTAATTAATCATCATGGTGTCATTTAAACTATCCAGCTGAATTTAATGCTAACTAAAGGCTTTGCCAATTTGTTTGCCAGCATGCAGGCAAAATACAGGTAGCAATGGCAGGAGCTGAGTTCCTGTGTCTAGTTATTTGATGGGTTGGTTACATTTTCAAGCTCTTTTCTCTCTCTTTTTTTTTTTTTTTTAGCTTGTAATTTATATTATAGACATCAAAAAACATTTCATCTAGTACTTAGCTTCCAAGCTCTGCTACTTAAGTTGCCCTTCCTAAGTCAGGTTTTTCAAAGGTAACTGCTGTTGCTCTCTGCTTCCCACTGACATGTAACACAGCTAGTTGACTTTTCAAAGCTTTTCTAGGTGAGCGTGGGGCTCTGAAAGCTCTTCATAAATGGCAGCAGAGTGTTTCTCAGGGTGCCCTCTACAACTGGCAAAAGCATGCTTGGAAGAAACACTCCCTGTGCCTACTCTGATTTCCAAATTGGGCATGGGTAGCCACTTACACTCAAATACATTGCTGAAATCAACATTGCTGAAACTCTGAACTGCAGGATGGGCAATTCAAATGCACAGTGAAATGGGTTTAGATGGTAGGAAGAATCCAGCTGAAGCTCCTCCACTATTAGCTTAAATGCACAGGCGTCTGCCTCATAGCAGCATATACTCAAAACCTGTTGTGCAGGTTGATGTAATCTATGTCCATTTCTACATTAGCAGTAATTTGTGAATTCTTACCTTTTACTAATAAACATGGCTTCAGGAAGATAAAGCAGGCAAGGCAGAAAGGTAAGGAAACTGCCTGTATGTCCAAAATTGCAGATGAGGTAGCATGGGCATACACAGAGCTGAAATAATAGAACAGAAAGAAATCCAAAGCTATGAGAACATTAGTTGGATTAGCCACTAAAATTATCCAAAGTCTATCCTATTTCTATCAGCCTATCTGTGCAAATGAGGGATAGAAAGGTGGTCAGATTTTCTACAACAAAGCTTTCACTTCCCAAATATCCTTCCTTTAGGTCAGTTGCACTGAAATAACAGGAGGGGAGGGACTCCATATTCTGTGGAATATGGAATTGGTCAAGGTGACACTTTTGGATAGAGCTGGAATTGTTTAGCATACATCTGATAAAGTGCATAGTATAAGAAAACAATTTCCATGTTGTTTCTCAGCTGGCTGCTAAATTATTTCTGCCAATCAGACTAATGAATGCACTGGGTTACATTTCTAGTCCTTATTTATATAGTTAGATTTAGAATCCCCTCATAACCCTACTTTAAATTAATCCTCATTTATATCCTCATTTTAATAGCATATCTCACAGATGCCAATTTTGTATTTAAGAAAGCATTCCAAAAATGAACCAGCAAAGAAGCAATAGCAAAGAAAGAACGTTTCACAGGAGACTATTTTGAAACATATTAGCAAAAAAATACAAAAGCAGACTTTTTCATAATGTAGCTATCATGCTGTAATTCCTGCATGAACTGAAGATTGAAGCAGCCTCTATGTACTCCATTGTGTGAAGTACCCTAATTCTCTTAGGAGGGCAATGCCATGGTTCAGATGATAATGCTGCAATAGCTTTGCTTAATTTCTTACGGTCATCCATCCATATTATTTAAATATAACATGTATTATTGTGCTGATGTGTTAGAGGAGGATAACATTACCGAAGCTCTGTACCAAACCACTGAAGCTGGCACGGCACATAAGCCAGCAGACTTTCAAATCTCACAGGCCTTTTCCGTGAGTTTGATTGATGAGCATGGCTTCAGTGGCAGTCAGGCAGTGGCAGGATACACAAGCTGTCTGAACAGCATGACAAAGAGGGAGCTGAACTGAACTGGAGCAGAAACACATCCTGAATGGACTGGGTCACCTGCATAAAACCTAAAATGGCTCTTTCTGCCTGACTTTCGTCCCTGTGGCCATCATCACAATAGCATGCACTTTTTGAAGGAGTAACATTTTTTTCAGAGAACCAACATACCTATTTGCATATATAGAAAAGAACTTTTGCCCTACAGGTTATTTTGGGTAATATACTTTATTTGCTTCTTACTATTCCTCCTTAATAGCATTTCATTATCTGTCTGGCCATACTGAAACACTTCTGCCACCTTTTGAAATTCTCTTAATTGTGGGCATCTTCCTCTGTGCATTCATGACCAAAGCCTTTTGTATTTCAGACAGTATCATGAATCTTACATCTATACTTATGAATCAAGGCAGGATGGTAAAATATCTGTGCAACTGTTTTGTTTGTAGCAAAAATTATAGTATATAAACTACAGGTCAAAGAGATAAATTTAAAGTGAAAACAAAGAACTGAATTATTTAGATAGTTACAGTACATAATACTTACTGCCCTAAGGAAATGCGGGAGAATGAATAAAACCGCTTTCATTCCTTTGATGTTGGGAATTATACATAATATCATTTTTAAATGGTAGAAACACTCAGCAAGTTTTGTTCTTCTGGCTGTGTCAGCTTTTTCAGTGCCTTGGCCTGAAAGCTATTTTTACAATGTATTTAAGTGAAGAGACTGAGTGACAAAGACTGTAGATGAATCTGAAGACAGACTAACAGCCATATGTATTTTTTCCGAGTGAGTAGTCACCTATAGTATTAGGTTGTATATTACTTGATATCCTATTAAAAGTTTCATATAGCTAGACTAAGAATAAACTGACACGGACTCCTCAAGTTTCTGACAACAGTTCAGAAGTGACCTAACATTTTCAAGCTGTATGAAAAATACAGTTCACATTTTGCATATTTCCCCAATATTTTTTTCTGTGAATGAGATTATTCTACATGAATGTAAGAAAAAGATTAGAATACTGTAGATAGTTTTGTCTTACTAAAAATGCTATGTAAGCCAAAATCATCTTTTAAAACTAATTCTATCATCCTGGATAGTTATATCATTCTGATTATCATACTATCTAAGAATCTGTTTAATAGTAAAAGCAATTATAGACTACTCATTTGAAAAACAGTATATTAAAAATTCAGTTACAAAAAATAGTAAGATACAAACTCTCTTTATTTCCCATGGATTTTTTCTTTTTTTTTTTTTTTTTTAATTATTATTCCTCTCATTTTATAGTTTGGTATGTACAGAAACATTGTCATTACTGTAAGCATCCAATAAACCATTTTAAAGTGTTTTCTTGAAACTGAAAATCATAGTTTGTACCTCAAAAATTTGCAAAGGAAGATGAAGAATGAACCCAATGATTCCAAAGTTATTCAATGTTCACTTTTGATATTTTGGCTATCAGCATAAAATGCTTCCAAATTATTAAGAACATTTCATTGTTCTTTTGCAAAAGTGCATGCTTTCAATTTTAAAGATTCAACATGTTTGTGAGCAGTGG
This sequence comes from Lathamus discolor, assembly GCF_037157495.1. Classification (NCBI taxonomy): domain Eukaryota; kingdom Metazoa; phylum Chordata; class Aves; order Psittaciformes; family Psittacidae; genus Lathamus; species Lathamus discolor. The sequence continues at coordinate 90,208,580 of NC_088886.1, read as the reverse complement.
TAATTTAAAATAACCTTTCTGTTTTGAATCATCCATATTAATATCATATCTAATACTGTATGTGTCTTAACCTTGAAGTAATGGCTGTTGATAGAAGAGCTGTAGGACATACGAAGCAAACATAAAGCCATCAAGGGAATATTTTTAGGCTCAGGCTTAGGCTGCGCCTCATAACTACACTTCTCTCAAAAAAGAAAACCCCAAGTACTTCTTGCTGCAATCAGCATATATTTTCCATCTCAAATAAGACGCCCTATTTGAATTTCATTTTTGTGTGAGTACTATCACCAACATCCTCCCCTGAGTACAGAGAAAACAATAACTTTTCATATCAGAATTTAATGTCCAGCTTTGTACTAGTATAACTCTATGTGGTTATGATTAATGATCTACCTATTGCATTTTCATAAGGGTTGGAACTTCGATGTATCAGGTAAAATATTGGCGTCATTGAAGACAGCAACAGAATTCCGCTTGACTCAAGTTTCAGAATTTCATCCACTGTTCTTTGATTTCACATTGTTCTTGATTATTCTTTTGTTTGAGTATTCAGAACATGATATGGAGAGATGAAAAATACATATTTTTATCGATTAATATTATTTTAGATAAGCTGCGAACAGCTGTTGTTTCTTATAAATGTTCTTACTATGTGCAAAGAAATCTGGATTTCAAATATCTGTCAAAATCATGTGAAAGCAGCACACTGAGTTGATACTTCTCTTGCAATACTTTAGATACATTCATAAATACAAGTATATACAAGTTTCAGCAATTATGTATTGAAGTATTTAAACATAAAAATGCATTTTGAATATTCGATTGTGCCATGACCCAAAGATTAGAAGTTTAATTTTTTTCTAAGCCTGAAAATTCTTTAAACAGTCTTCTAGAGATCACAGGTATTCACTGGTAATAATGTTCAAACTGTAAAGCTGTATTAGCTGTGTTAGATTAGCCATCTAAGGAAAACTTAAACATGAGCATTTATACAAAACTTTGATGTCGTACGGGAGAGACTGACCTTAAATCATACTATACTGTAAAACAAGTGCTCAATAGCATCAGAGCAACAATAAATCCCTGCTGTCCGACTACACAACCTCAGCAGTGTTACTAACATTTCTATTTCTGTACATAGTACATCTGTAACAGTTGATTCGGTGCTGCCAAGGAAGAGTACCAGCACTACAAAAAACATTTTTACCTGAACTGCCTCATTTTATCAGGATTTGAATGCTTTCCTTCCCAATGAAATGCTGGATTTGTCAGGGAAGAATCATTTCAAATGAAAGGCAGAAATATGTGTATGTGTGAGCAGTTGACATGGAATAGCAAAACATACAAACAGTAGTTTGTAACTGTAACTATCACATAGAGTAGATTAGCAGCTGAAATTGTAAAAAGGCATACTAGAACCCTGACATCAGTCTTAGAGAAGATAACCAAGGAGGTTTGCAGAATCCCATTTCATGCTTTTACTTGCAAGAAGTATGTACACAGAGATAAAAAGCTGGCATGTTTCTTCTTCCTTCCAACCTGACCAGCTCTAATGGAATTCTGGCTATCAATAAAACAAAAGGGTGATTGAATTTTTACACTCTTCATGTGAGAGTGAATAATAAAAAAAGCCCCTCTATCTTTGATCATGCTCCAAGAGAAATTCCCCCTGCATTTTAAGTTAAATAAATATTTGATGTCATTCCATTTATAATTTTTTGATACACACTATCATTTTGTAATAATAATTTCATTTCAATTTGATTAGATGTGCTTCAGCTTATTGTCATAGTCATTAACCACATTCACTGCAGTGGGACTCTTACGCTAATCCGTTTGTTTGGATTAATTTCCCACAGTCAAAAATTGTAGGAAGAAGTGAAGTGCTCTTTCTGCAGTTTACGGATATGTAACTTGAGGGAATCTAGGTCTGAATCAAAAGCGTGAACTTGAGATTACCATCCCTGCTGTTAACATAGGTGTAAAAAAAACCAAGTTCCAACAAAGTGCTGGGCGGATGGTACTTGCCATTACTTATCATGATTCACAAAATTATTTTCTGGCTTTACGTATCTTTAAGAAACAGTTGGGCTTTAAAAACACCATCATTTTTTCATAAGCCGATGAGTAAGACTGAGATTTAGAGCCTCCCAGCAAACATTCCTGCCATGATCCAGTTCTCAAAAGAACACATTTACAATATGAACTCCTCAATTTTGTTTTTCTGCTATACATTTTTTGTGAAAATCCTCAAGACTCCCTGGAGCCTTCATTTCCTGTATTTCTGTATTCATATGAAGATTCTCACCCTTCATCACCACTTTTGCAACTGAAGCTAATAGGACTTTACTTTGTAAGCACACAGGGAGTTCTGTATCTGTATCAAAAATTATCTTTGTGATTTTTTTTGGTCAAAATATGAGTAAAACTGATCATAGGATAAGATAACCTTCTCTTATCCTTTTGAGATCTGCTTAAATTTGTCTTCATTCAGAAGACAAACTGATATTAAAATGAAGTTAAATATTATAGATGCCCCATCTACAAAACCAGACATGAATCCTAGGCTACTCAAGATACAGTACTGCATATATAGGCTTGAAATACCACGTTTGGGTGAAGGAGCACCTTAAGGAGAACTTCAAGTACCTCAGTATTATATCAAATGCTCAACTCGAAAAGCTGTACCTTATCAGTCTGAACTAGCCCTAATCTTAACAGAGTCACTGTGAAGGACTCTCAAAACAAGAGTCACCGTGAAGGACTCTCAAAACAAGAGTCACCATTTAAATGTTGATTACCTGGTACACAGGTATTTCTGTGTTTAACTGAGAAAAAAAATACCACAGAAAATATAAACAAAGAATGTTCGGACAATGAAATGTGATGTTTACTGAAAAAGCTAAACAACATCAAAACCATGATTATAAATTCTTGCTCAAAGAGGAATTATTCCTGAGCTTGCAAAAAGAATTTTAAATTTTATTAAAATTACTTTAAGAATCAAATCCTGCTAAGAAAGTTTAATTTTCAAAAAGAAAGCCCAAATAGAAAACAGTAGGAAGTTCTCTATTGATAATTCATATTTTGATTACAAACTGACTTCACCAGACTGTAATTGCTCTTTTCAGAGAAGAGCCTCATAGAACTCTTATTACTTTTATCACAAAGCAGCAGCTACTTGTAAAAACCCCTCTTTTTACAGGCATGTGCACTTACTCAACCACCAAACGCCATAAGGTGTCCTCTCTCAGTAATTGTTCTGTAACAGAGCCAGGGATTAGCACTCCTGTTTCAAATGGATTTTTTCCATCAAATTACAATCTCAATATCAGAATTTAAGTGGTTCTTTCTCCCCTATTACACTCATTTAATTTGACTGTGCAGGTGTTTGAAAAGGATATGGAAAAATTCTTAGATGGCTGACCATCTGGAAATAAAGTTTATACATTACCATGTTACCGTTGTATGGTAGCATATAAACTTTTGTTCCAGATTAAAAAGTTTACAGCTGCAGCTATGTAGATTTTATGGAGTTTACAATTTTAAACGAAAGCATCAAACCCCTTGTTAATAGAAGGGTCATCAAAAGTTCAGATTTGCCATAATGGGGGGGAGGGTGTTTTTTATTTTGGTGGGGTTTTTTGTTTGCTTGGGGTTTCAGTTTTGTTTGCTTGTTTGTTTTGGTGTTTTTTTCCAGATAGCCATTACTGCATTAATGATACTTTGTCTCTACTGGGAAGGTTTTCTACTCAGCCAGGAAAGTCAGCAGTCTTTCATGACTCTGCTTCTTTTTGTTGTTGTTTTGGTAATTATCTAAGTTCAAGCTGCCTGAAGTGTGCTAGGTCTAAGTGCTCACTTTTTGCTTTGATACCCCTGTTTGAACAGTTCAGGCCCTATTCTTTGCCCAGACCTCTAGGGAACTCACAAATTAAGCATTGCTCAGGACTCTTTTACTTAAAATTATATCCTACATAATTAATTCTGTCATTACACAGAATGGATCGAGCATGCTAGGAAGGTTCTTTACAAACTATCATTCAGTGCAAGCAGAAGAGGGATGAGAGGGAAGCAGAAATAATGGAAAAATCTGTAGGTCTTTTAGTGAAGGCAAACAAGAATTCACTGAAATTCTTATTCTAGCCATAATCTGTTCCCAGTAGCATCTAAGTAGGGAAAGTGGGAAAGGAGAGATCAAATGTCTTTAAAAATATACATTAAGAAGGCAAATTACCCATTCACAGGAGGCCTACTAACAGCAAGAGCAATTTAACTTTTTAATATAGGCCTTGCTATATAGATTAAAATTACTCTTCTGTTATACTTTGCATAAAAATGTACGGTGGAGACTATAAGAGAAAAAATACAGTTATTTTTTTCTGTCCTGACATTTTAAGCCCACTGTCCAACAGGACAAAATGACTACTGAAAGTACACATGAACTCATGGTTATTCCTTGGTATTTAAAAGAAATATATCCTGAATAAAAATTCTTCATTATTAATTTAACTAAATAAATGACATAGGAAGTGAGGGCAAGAGTAAACACACAAATAACCAGTTTCCTAGCTTGTGGTCGGCTCACAACTTACAGCATTATCTATCAAGTTACATATCTGAGTTACAGTATTTCCTTCACAGTCATTAACGGCTATTTGTATTTGGGGTTTAAGCTTCAAACTTACTGTAGGAAAGAAAGTATTTCAGTTCTTCCACTGTCAAGGCACAATGCTTAGACATTTTTTTAGGCCTCCTGTATATTGCGTTTTCTAGGGTGCAAAATGGAGATTAGTACCTACCATTGTAAAGGCATCTTAGAATGCTAAGTGGCAATACAGCAAATCTAGGGGCTTTAAGATCAAGAAGCCTGTTGTGTATTACAGTCACTATGGCACCATAGTTCCTGTTATTACAAAAGTCAGAACCATTCTGCCTGTGAAGACCGGTCCTCTACTTAGATTCAGAAAATGATGTTTGGTTGCATAAAGGTTCTGTTCAGAATGTTGTTCAACATCCAAACAATTTACTAGAGGATAAAAAGAGGTATCTAAAACCAGCAGCTGATCCACTGCAATCGTTTGTCTAGATGTAGACAGGCTACAGAGCCTGTTCCTTTAAAATGAGGATTGTGTCACATAAAGTCAGATATAGATCTTTGCTGCTGTGCTTTGCTTTCAAAGTTTATTCTGTGTAGCCAGCATCAAGCAGTGCATCATTCTGTTTGTCTGTAACAGGGTGAAGTATTCTACATGTTAAAAGTCAAACCTTCAAGAAAAAATGAATCATATTGAAGTCTCTTTTTTCATATAACTTCCTCAGCTATTCTGCATCTTACAAAACAGTGTCACTTTGTCAAACAGTTTGTGTTGCTTCTTATGTCTGTATCTTGAGAATTTCAAAGATGTTTGAATAGTAATACACAATGATCAGATAGACATCTGTCAAGCCCAGACATACCAGAAGCAATGATTTCCTATGGCTGTTTTGGGACAGAATGATTGATCAGATATTCTCTTTTGCTGTGACCTCCTGTAGAAGTCACAAGCAGAGCACTTGCAGACTACATCTGCTTGTTCATCCTCAGCCAAATTCATATCTCATACAGTTCAGAACAATCCTATATGCATAACAGAGAAAGCTACCATGGTAATGCAGACCGAGGAAAGAACATCAATCTTTTCCTAGTAACAATATCACAAATACATTACAAAATTAATTCCAACACTTGAGTCAATATTATTCTATCATTAAGTATCAAGTGCAGGATTTTCAGCTCTTCCTTACTGGCAAAGCTTTTAAAATCTTATCCAACATATCTCATTGTGTCTAATTTTTTACAGCCTTTTCTCGCCTTTCTGCTGTCGTTGCAAAGATGAATCATAAAGGGTATTTGCACAGTATTAGGCTTTTGTATGTTTGGGGTTTTCTTTTTTACATGCAAGGTGGAAGTGAATGCTTTAATTCTAAAAAAAATAACTATTAAAAATGTAACTCACTAAATGCTGAAGCTATTAAGCACTTCCTAATTAGCTCTTATACTACTTTGGACATTAGAGACCATGCAAGTCAAACATTATTTGTCATTTACCTTAATGGTAGTATGTCAGTGCCTAATATTTGCTAATGCTGAAAGAATGTGTGTCCAGGCTACTACCCTTAGTGAGGCTGTCACGCAGCCACTCATTTGAGCATACCTTGAATTTTGAACATCGACCCTTTGAACCCAACTCTTGAAGACAGCCATTTAACTCAGGACCTTGCTGGATCAGAATCTAAGAGTTTAATTTCAACCTACAAGGGCAGCCATTAGAGAGACTTTAGGTTAAATCACTTACAAATAAGAATTTTAACATATTTAGATCCGTTCTGTACTTGTATGTAGAGACAAATGATTCACAAGATTCAGGGTCCAGCATATTGGAGCCCAAAACTTTGGCTGACTTGCCCAAATTAATGCTTCAATTTAGTGGCAGAAACAGGAAAAAATCTGGCTTCTCAATTAATACCTGTGAAATATACCATCTCCTTTTCTCTTTCCCTTTCATTTCTGTTCTCTCCTGTCACTTCATCCCACCTTTTTTTCCTGCAAAGCAATTAAATGAAAAGGGTGCAGAAAGGTCAAAGACAGAGAGTTTTGTTACTGATACTTAGAAGAGGTATACAGTTAAGTACTGACCAGTACCTTCAGGAGTCATCCAGCTATACTCTCTTCTCTAAAGAAGAAAAAGATGAAGCATCCACCAGCAAATATGTGCTATGGCCTTAGTATATCTCATCACTCATAGGCTATTAAAATATCAATATAATATACTACTCTTCATTACTATCCTTTGTCTCACTAGACATTTGTTTTGTCTCTATCAAACCATTCAGCACTACTTTCTATTTTATATCACACGTAGCATTCCTGGAAAAAAATAATGTATTGCTCATTGGTATGGCATATGGCAGTCCATGGAAAAATACAGTTTCTGGGTATTTTATTTCTTTGTGGGCTGTGTTTTCTTCCAGTTATTTTTTCTACAGCTCTACTCACACACTTTGTACTTAAAGCATCACGACCACTGCATGTACAGTGTTGCTCTCTAAATGACTTTCTTCCCTTTTTTTGTCAGTCTCTCTGGATTCTTTAATGGATCTGATTGATCAGAAGACAATAGAGCTGACACTTTAATTCAGCGCTGCAAGTCTGTGCTTCTGTAATCCCTTAGAGTGCACTGAAATTCCAAAGCATCCTACTTTTGATTAAAACAAACTTCAAAACATGTAAATTTGCCTCTAAAAGTATCCAGCTTTCTCATTCTCAGGTTTTGAATGTATCTGAAAACAGGGAGAAGGAGAAACAAAATATTGGTTTAAAATAACCCACACACTTTTAAATCAATATTATTGTTTAGCCATACTACAAAAGAAATTCAAAGGATTTTTTTGGATGAAACAAGGATCAGATGTTCTCATTCTCCACAGGCGAGCTTCCCTATTCCACCTAACCATAAAATCTTAATGCCATAAAACCACTCTCTTAATCAAGCAAGTATTTGGGAAAAAAAGAGGAGGTGTTAGCAAGCTGAGCAGATTCTGCCCAGGCTGGAAAAAGCTCCATATGATCCTGGTGGCCTCAAACTCTGCAATCATCAGGCAGTAACCTTGTGTGACACAGAAGCAGCCAGGAATTTGAGTGGGGAATGGCTGGCCACTTAGGACAAGTGTAGGCTTGATCCAGTTGCACCTGAGATTAACAGTGAAATCACAATTTATTCTAATGCTGAAGGAAATGCACAGCTTAGTCCATCAAAGAAAAAAGTTCTCTCCAAATGTACATATGTAACATTTTACTGTACTGCTTCTTCAGACCTCCAGATATATCTTAACGTAATGTATAACTTCTATATACTTATTAAAATATCTACTATAAAATGCATGCTACATCAAATAAAGCCTTATATATAATTGTTTGGATGTTTTATCTTTATTAAACTGATTTCAATGCAAAACTTCCCATATTTGATGCCTTTGAAATGTTTGTCTTTTTTTAAATGAGGATTTTCTCCCAATCCCCAGTTATCTCAGTCCCGTTGTGAAAAACATTTCATGATTCCTTCAACAATTTCATGGGTCTAGTTAAAGCATCACTTCTCTGGAGAACCAGAGAGGTCCCCTCTCCCTGTCCCTAGAGCAACAGGACTTAAATATTGCCCTGGAGAGCTTAGGCTGGAATGTTTAATTCTGCAGGGAAACAATTGTTTTATTCTTGCTTTACACATTCAGATTGACTAATTAATAAAAAAAATATGATCTGGAATATCACCTGACCCTGGCAACAGAAGTTTTTGAGTTTATATTTAGCTTTCAGACTGCTGTTACCACAATGAATGAATCTGCAATGCATATTGTGGTTTCAGTAACATTTATTATGGATTGCCTACAGTCAGTACCTGATTATGTCTAATTTTCTCTAAACAAAAGGCTTCTCCTGAGAAAACTGTACTAAACTATGCTCTTTTGTAGACTTAGACTTTTTAAAGAAGATTTGAAATACTGAAAGGACTATCAGGGAATTCAAATTAACCCTGAAAGCATGAAAATGGGAGGTGAAACACTTTGAACCACTTGTAAAATAAGGATGAAATCAGGTGGTTTTTTTAAAGCTTGGATGTTCTCTGTGTAAGTCTGCCCTGCCTTAGAATAAGTACTTGCTGAAAAATATTACTGTGTTACGAGACTGTCTCGTCTGAAGACATGTTCTCTACTGTACCTTTGTTTACAATTATTGTCAGCGGAGTGCATAGCTGCTTGAAAAACACAGTAGACCTCCTGGGTGTGAAGTAGCTCTCTCACTAGAGAAAATTGGAGTAACCATGCAAAGTCATAAAACCATGTTGGTTTCAAATAAGTTTAAGGGCACGCTCAAGGCGACATAGTATTTTTTTTAATTATGATCTCAATGTGATCAATAAATAATAAGATATTAAATCTTAAATTCACTCTAGGGTAGATAGTACCTGTTTTAAAAAAATGAATGAATTGAGCAAAGAATTGTGGCACAGTTGAGAGGAATTTCAGGAGGAAGGATGACTTCTGCTGATGCTCTGGTCTGAGCCTTGAATGATCTCAGATCTGTTCCTAGCTCTGCCCTCAACTTCACCTAGAGCCACATAAACACCTTTAGTCCCATTGCAAAGGTATTTAGATATTTGAAGGTGCATAGAGCTGTCTACTGAGGTTTTGAAAACACTTAACTACACTAGGCAATTGTATGCTCTTGACTTTAAATTGAAGACCTGATCTCAAATGTGGCCTGTACACAACTGATACATAGCATAAAGTCCTTGTTCAGACAATACCCTATCCAAGACTCAAACTGATCATCACACTTTAGCAACTGAATGAAAAATTTAAGTCCTCCTCACTCCTGGGGACAGTTCAATTTCAGTCACCGATGGAATTTGAGTTGCTATAATTTAGGGCACAGATAGCCATCCATAGGTCTTCCGAATATTTCTTTCCTCTCCAATTCTCATGGTCACCAAGTAGAGAATCTTGAACAGATGATACACATCCTTTGGTTACAAGACTAAATCCCATCATTTAACTATGAATATCAATTTCTGGTTGATGCTTCTTCATCCCTCCCCCTTTTATCGCCCCCAGTAATGTTTGACAATAAATGTATTAACATTCTCTGAAGAGATTCTAAATTGATTGGACAGCATCATAAGAAAATTGTGAGCAGAAGTATTTGTTATGCTAAGGCTAGACATTTTCAAAGAGAAAACAGAATGCAGCTTCTTCTCTGTATAAATAATTAAGAATTCAGAAACATTTTCATATTATTGTTTACTCACATAACAATTCTAATTAGTGCAGCTCACTGAAGCCCGTGATCAATGATCATCTTACACCATTTGGAAAATCCACTGACAATAAGACTCTCACCTTCCTTAACCCTTCCCGGTTAAATGATTGAAAATCAGTCTAAGTGACAGATTAGATGTCCTTAAAGATGACCTGAAGTCTGTTGAGCTCTAGAACATAAGGTCCAGAAGAGGGAGTAATTCCCAGAGACAATTTTTTTCTAGTGGCACTAATGTGTAAACTTGTCTTCAGGACAAGCGTGATAGCTTGTGCAGGATATCTTAACTGCTTTAATCAAAGACTTTCTATGTAACAAATGCACTGGGCTACACCTGGAAATAAAACAGAGGATGAGAACAACAAAGTTTAGAAACTACAGCTATTGATATGATAAACTCCAGAGGAGTAACTCCACTGGACAAATACACTGTGTATGTTGATTTACTGGGTGCTGTCCAAGAATGGTGCAAAACAGAGTGCACTTGTAGCCCTGAAATAAGACACAAGGTCCACATCAGCAGAGATCGAAATCCTCAAGGACAGCGTAAAACTGTTTGGGAATTAATAGATAGTTATGGGTAAAGGAATACAGGATGTGAAATCTTGAAGTTTTCAGTTCCATCTCATGGAGGCCAAGTGTAAGCTACTCTGTTCAGTAAAATCTCTGGCTACCAATTATGTATGAGAAGTCTCAGCATCTTTCTTCCAGAAGCCATGAAAGAATACCCAGGTGCAAAGCAACATCCAGGCTGGTTTTCCAGTACCTTCACAGACACCTCCCAATACCTTGGCCTACAAGCGCTCTTCAGATCACAATCTGATTTCCCCCTAACTAAACCTAATTGTTAAATATTCTTGATAATGGTTTCGTGAGTTATGGCAGTGGGGTGCAGGTACAGGCCCTATAACACTCACTGAATACTCCTGAGCATCCAGTACCATTTACAACTTTGCAAGCTCAAACTCCTTATGAGTGTCTACCATCAACAACACATTACATTGTGAACGCCAACAGGGGAGAAGAAATAAGTTTCCTGTTAGGGGTAATGGTAGAAAAGAGTGCATTCTATTCCCAGTCTTTTCAACACACATGCATATATTATTGCAGTGAAATTTTAAGAAGATATTAAAAATGGGAAGAAAATGAAGATTTCCACTGCTGGATATATTTCAGTCATTTTTAGTCATGCTGTTTCCATAACACTATTTGTTACAAATTCTTGCACAATGCAATGACAGTTAGTGGGAGTAGAAACTGTCCCTGAATAGTCACTGACTCAAAAAATGGTTTGTACTTAAGAATATAACGCCCCTTAGTATCATAAGAGGAGCAAGCTGTAGAGGTAGTAGCTAAAAATATATCTACGGTATCATATATTGTTCATGAGGCAAGGCAAAATAAGGGAATGCAGTAGAAGATGGCTTGAAGAATTTCAGGAATAGTTTCTGAATCTGGATAGGCAGTCAGGCATATTGAAAGAAAGTTCATCCGAACAGGATGATGAAATGGCAAAGAGAATATAACATGTTTGAAATGTGAAGGATTTTTCATTTTGATGGAATGCATCCTTAAGCTGCATGCATACTTTAGCAATATAGCATAGAAAAAGTATCATGTTTGTGGAATTCGATTAAGTTGCTGAATTTTTTCATTTGGTGGAAGTTTCCGAAATTAATCTGTCACTCAGTATTCTGAATAGGGAAATTCCACCAGACATGTTAAAACTGAACTGTAGCAAAATATTGGGAATTTGGAATAATATAAATGAACACTGTGTATTTAGACTGTTTTGTGTGCAGAGAACTTATTCTCGCTGAAATTCAAACCATGCTGAAGCTGCTATGATGCCTTCCACCAAATTAGAATCTGCTGACTTTCTGAAAGGAATCAAGTCTTATATGCACCAAAAACTTATTAGGAAGAAAATGTTTTCTTAGAAGTACTGGATGTACATCATAACTCCCATTAAAACAATATTTAGTAAAATGAAAGCAGACAAAGCAAAAATATAGTGTTATTGAACAGAACACCTTTTTATCACTTCTTGAGTGACTAAGTTATATGAAAATTAAAGCTCCTCAAATTTGGAGAGCTCCTCAAATGACCATAAAATTCTATTTCCACCCACTCAGCAAGCAAGCAAATGTTTCTAAAGTAGCCTGGAGGACATACCTGTAATACATGACAAGAACAGATGTGCCAGCTTACCATGATGGGCACCAAGAAAATCCTGTCTTTGTTATCACAGATATTTAGAGAAGGCAGAACCCTTCACCTTTAGGCAGAAATACTACAGTCACTTATACAGAACATACTCCATATACCGCCTTTGTCCTGACCCAAGGTTGATACTATCCTTTGTCAGGAATCCTAAAACAAACATAGAAACAGCTGGACTGGAACACTGCAAAGCAAAAGCCGAGTCTTTCAAAGTTATTGAAGATATAAGCACAATAACATTTAATTCCAGTAGATAAAATTCATCTTTGAAACTCTCAGAGGGAAAGATTACCTCTACCTCTTACCAAAATCTAAGCATCAATTAAGGTTTTGAGGTGTTTAAAAAATCATTCAGGGTTTAGTTAGTATTTCTTGGGTCAGCTGGCATGGACGTGAGAGCCATCTCATCTTTTCTAGGAATGTAGAATGCACATGTTTTTTTTCTATCGCTTTTGCTCAATTAAAACATTTTCCTGATGATTTATAGATACAAATGACTTTCCAAATAAGCAACTGATTTTAATGATTTTTCATGTTTAGAAAAGAGCTGCAGCTTTCACACTTGAATGAGTATTCTATAGGAGTTTTTACAAGGGTTCTGTTAGCAACAAGATAACATTAATTGAAATAAACCTCCAGAAAAAAAATGTCAATTTCTAATTGCATATGCTTAAACAACTTCAGTTGTACATTTGGAGTAAATTTTGCTATTCAAATGATTTTGTACAGACCCCTAGCCTGTCTGGAATTACTGTAGCTATAATATACAATTATAAAAATAGACATGAAATAAGCAATGAGCTCAAATGATTGAATGTCTTTCTAAAAAGTAAAGTTAGAAATACCTCTCCATTCAGTAAAAACCTAAAATAATTTGGGAAAGAGCACTGGGAGAAATCTTAAAATCATGATCACAGAATGGAAGTGAAAGCAAATAATTGCTCAAAGATCCAATTTCATAGAATAGGTTGGAAGAGACCTTAAAGGTCATCTAGTTCCAAACCCCCTGCCATGGGCAAGGACATGCTCCAGTAGATCAGGTTGTTAAAGCCCCATCCAACCTGGCCTTGAGCAATTGCACTGATGGGGCAGTCACAGCTTCACTGGGCAACCTGTTCCAGTGCCTTGCCATTCTCAGAGTAAGGAACTTCTTCCTAGTATCTAATATAATCTAACCCCTCTTCTAGTTTAAAGTCATTTCCCCTTTTCATTAAAAATTCATGCAAAAGGTGAAAATATTAGTTCAAAATAAATATACAACATGCAAACTATAAAATGTATTTAGAAAATCGCAAAATATTTTAAAAACATGTGAATACATACATGAAAACCCAACGTTCATAATTTAAAATAACTGTAAGCTTTGAAAGGAGCCATGGTTCCAGTCCTCCTCAGTGCTAGGACAAGACAACTCCCACAGTATACGATCACAGTATATATAATTGTGCAGGTATTTAGTAACAAATGCTGCCTGTAGGGATCTAACTCTACCTTGTGTAGGTTCAGGGCTATCCATTTAATTATTATTACTCCAGATTCATGAGAATAAAGCCTGTAGTTAACTGCAAATTTATTTATGCCTAGTGGCTTGCTCATAGGAACATTGTAAAAATGTTCAACACATCTGATGAAAACATGGAAAAGGAGAATGTGTGTGCATCTACTGCATGTTTTCCTCTAGGAGAAAAAGGCTCAACTTGGAACTTCTGTCTTCAAACAGCTAGAAGACTTGACTCTCCGCTGATTGAACAGGTAACTGATAAGCACAAGCCACTATTCTGTAGGCATTAATAATCACTTGGACTCCATTTTTACTTTCGCATAGTTGCTACTGTCATGTGCAGATTACAACTGCTGTAAGGTAACTCATTGTGTGACACTTTGCTTTTAAATTCTTGGGAAATAGATGCTCCAAAATATGTACATACAATCTAATTGGATCACATCACACAATAATCTTCCACAGGGCTTAAAAATGCCTATGCTAAGGATCCAGTAAGCTCCGTGTGTGTATTTACCGTTTGCCTTTGTCAATATAACCCTCCCCTGTAAAGATGATTCCAAATTTGAGAGAGAAATTCCTAGTAGTATAAACCAGCGGAAAAGTTTCTTCAAACATCTACCATAGCATCTGGGATGGCAGGACTGTGTAACCCTGGGGAATCCCACCATTGCCAAGCCAATGTCCACATTTAAATTCCACAAAATGGGTCAAATTGCTATAGCTGTAATAATCCTTAATGGAAAAGGATGCCGTAGTGAGAGTACATTAATACATTACGATAACATGTCACTGCATTCTGAGGAGCAGTTACCAAAACATGAAATGGTCAAGGAACTTGTACGCATCAAAACACTGCACAAATCACCCCAAAAGTCTGGATGATACTTGTGTATAAACATATTGTCTATACAAAATAAATGAATAATTAAAATATGTAAAGAAAACAGACTAAGCTGTTTGTTTTGCTATTTGAAACAACAGGCTTACACAGTGCAATGAAATATTTATTCACTGTGTTCTCCTTTTGCTGATCTATTTTTCTGAATTGATTACCTCTGAAAGCTTTCCTGACATGAGCTTTTGTATGCTGACAAAAGGGAGGTGAAGCGAAGCATCTTGATTAGCTATCAGCTTCTAGTCAAGCTTACCAGACCAGGAAGAACAGAGAGCATGTGGTCAGAAGACAGCATCTATCACAAGTCAGATTTTATGGGATGAGTAATCCACCCTTACATTTTCACAGAACGCAGAAGAGCCAGCAGATAATACTTCCAGCTGAGCTTTTAAATTGGCTGGCTCAGTCCTTTTGAGAAACTGTAACAGAAAGAGCAGTTAGATTTGATTTTTGATAAAGCTGTAGTTGTCATAACAATGTGCTGCCTCATAATCTGTGGGTTTCAAACAAAAGCCGTGGCTTGAGCTGTGCCTGGGTTCCTAAGGTCACCTTCCCTTAGCAAACTTTGATTATACTCAGCTGCAGCTATATCAGTGTATATTGTCTATTCAGGTGACACTGAAAAAATATACTTTTTTAACAAAAACCCACAGAAAAGCTTTTATGACTATAATATGACTAATCTTAAAAGGCAAGTAATCTTACTGAACTACTTCTGCATAGTATATTAACATCCTCCAAGGAAGTATAAAATGTCCTCATATATGAGGACATAGCCATATTATGAAGTCCAACCTTCTAAAGCCTACGCATACCACTGCTTATATTGTGCACAAAGATGTAAATATATCTATATCTATATATATCTATATCTATAACAGCTACAACTGTTAAGCTTCTATTTTAACTAGTGCTGACCAGGTGCTCTATCTGTGCAGTCCTAGCTTGCTTTCCAGTTGAACCCACTTAATTTTTAGTAATGGTTCTGACAGACTATCATAAGTAGTTACGTGTTACATGCCAGTGAAATAAACAAGACTTCTTTATTTCCATGTAAAGTTACGCTGTGATTTGTTAAACTAAGCCCAATGTACACAGAGAGGTTTATTCTATACATTATTGTAATTCAGTTACAAATCTCTTAGAATTACAAAATCTTATTTTTCTTTTTCTGCTTTGTAGGCAAAATGTAGTGAAAACAGTATTTTCTAGCAAATATGGAAAAACAACACAACCCAAACCCAGAAAGGTAAAGTGAAAAGGTGAGAGCGTCAGTTTTACACACCTTGTACTAACACTACTCAGCTGTGATTAAGATTGAGATCTAGCAATCACTTGGTTCCTCCTAAATAAAATGTTGTTGCCTATAGATATGGCATCTTGTCACAAAATCCTTAAATAATTCTTATTTGCTACAAAAACAACCATCCTGTCCTATCTTTACCCTGCTTACAGTTACCTATATAATAATGTATTTTAAGTGATTTATCAAATATGGCTCTAAATGCAGTGAAATGCCAGACTTGCACTGTTGCATGATAGAGAATTAATTTGGATTATATACCATAGAATTTGAATAATATACTAGTAATAATCTCTTCACAAGAAGGGCACCCCCCCTCAAATGCCACAAAAGACTGATTAGTCCTTCTTCATCAGCTGTGTTTCAACATGTCCCTTATATCTAGTCGTACGTTATACATGCTGATTGTTAGTTTGATTGGTTAGTTGAGTTTTGATTTGTTGGTTTGGGTTTTTTTAATAGGAAAGGAAATGTTTTTCTGTTTTATACCTCCCTTGACCACTTGCTTCGGAAGAAAACAATGTGGGGAGGCTTGAAGGACTCCAAACAGTTGCTATTTCCTACAATCCAATAAAAAATAAGTATCATTACTCCAGCTGTGTCCGCCTCTTCAGGTAATTACAAATAGTATTCACTCTGTCATCTGTATTACAGTATCCTGAAGACAAGGACCTTGAGAAGTGCCTGACACCTGCTATCTTTCTGTTAAATTGTAAAGATGACTTGAGCGTGCTTTTGCCACCATCAGTCATCTCAGTTCTGTACACCCAAGCACTATAAGCCTTGCAAATAACTTCTCCTTTGCTGTACAGTAAATAATTCTTATTAGCTCATGTAATTTTTTAACAAAATAATTTATAAACCCCTTAACTTCTAGTACACACAGGATAATTTGCAAAAATTCAAGGACTTCATCAATTCTTACTAGTAGAGGTAGCAGAAGTTTGGAAAGAACACTAAAGTTTTGTAATTCATAACAATTAAATACCAAGTAAAGAAGTAGCTTTTTTCTTTTTTTTTTACTTTTTGACTATTACATTTTTCACTTTTAATTTCAAATCTATAGAGTTTTAGCTGAATGAATAGGTACTCACTGCTTGAAAGCTCTATTTGACAGCTTGTACCATGCAAAATGTATCAAAATAATTTTCTTATTATAAGACAAAACACGTGGATTTTCCAATTTTTCCTTTCTGCATGCTTAGGATGAATGCAAAATTGAGAGTTTAAGAGAGATGCAGCACGGGCTAAGGATGAGGTTGAGTATATGCCATCAGGCTTGTCAAAGCATCAGTGGAAGGGTTGTAAGAGTCACCTAAGCTCTTCTGCCAAAGTGCCTAATTCTAATTCTAGTGCTCAGCTAAGTTGGAGTCTATTATTCAATTCATGATAATTTGGTTTCAAAGCTTCTCACTAAGGTGAAGAGAGGAAATGAACACCTGACCTGATGCTGTTGCAATTTGTGATCGAAAAAAAAAAGGCACTTCAACAAATTATTTACAATATGTGTTTAATGTTCCCTATTTCTGCTTTGCCATTAGTCATTTTTAGCACTTAATCACAAAAAACGGGAATAGATTATTTTAAATTATATCCATTACTACTGGTAAAACAACCTAAAACCACTGGGGCACTCCTGTTGTCATCAATGAATCAGTTCCATTTGCATGTCTGTAATGCCACAAGCGGGAAGGACAGAAGTTTAAAGGTAAAAGAGTATAGGGAAGCCCAAAGGAAATACAGTGTTGAATTTCTGTCCACATTTCTAGGAACATAAAGGATTGTAGTCTGAACAAGGTTATCTTGTAATTGCATTATGATCAGTTGCAAATATTCTATATAAAATACTGCACCCATGCAACTCATTTAATTTTGAAACCATTAATTTCAATAACAATTTATGATCTCCAGTGAAAAGAAATTTATTCTTAAAGTTACTTTTTAACATTAATAATAATAATAAATAATCAGTGTGCAGTACAAACTTTTAGTTGGGCTTCTTTCTGCACACATCCTTAAAGCCACAAGTTATTTTCATCCTGTTTAGAGTGTTCAATATATTTCGAGGAAGTACAGGGACACCACAGCTACCCAATATTTGCACTAACAGCAGCCTCCAAGAGAAAAAGCCAGGAAATGAGCCAATGATAGACATTTTATTTTCTAGATGAGATACAAACTCTGAATTCATCCCAAAACACCCAAAATGTTGACCTTCGCGAGCTGTGAGTGACATACAATCTGAAGGGAAAAAAAAAACCACCAACCTAAAACCGAAAATAAAAAAATGGTATGCTTTAGGAACCTGAGCAGAACCACAAAGTTAGAGAATCTCCTCTGGTTATCAAAATGCACTTCCACTGCCAATGTGAGAACTTAACGGATATTATCAGGAATACAAACAGAAGCTGCTTAGCAACTGCAGTTTTACAAGGACAGGGAAAGTTTCTCTCCTGAGTGGAAAGATAACCGGATCCTAGTTTTATAGTTACTACTCTGTCTCTCTCCTATAAAACAGGCAGTACCAAAACATCACAAGCGTATTCAGTGTGGTTATGGTAAAATATAACATAGGTGAGTAAATAGCCCTCACACTTCTGGTTTAGTACTTGGGACTTAATCAGAAAGAATCTAGAGTGGAAGCAGAAATTTATACTGTTCTACCACGTAAACCATATTCCCAAAAAAGTCTTTACACACCATCTTGTTATATGTAATGACTTCATTTTCTGGAAGTATTTGTCCAAAACACAACACAAAGACCATACATAATTTCAAAATTAGGAAGTAATGTGTGTTTTGTTCATTTTGAAAACTGTACTCTAGGATGAAGAATCTGTTATTCAAATGCTTTATGCCTCTGCTGTTAGGAATGAGTTAGAGTAAAATGTCACATATAAAGCTCACGATGACATTTTCCTATACCAAAATTTAATTTAAGAGGGATATGCTGCATTTTAATAAAACATCTCATGGATTTCAAGTGTATTTTTTATGGTTCTCTAGGGAAAATACAGTAAATTGTGTTTTACATCCACTGAATTTCTCTTGCTGATGCTTTAAGATATATATTCTGGCTTTGTTTGAGTGCCATAGTATTTACATTTTCAGATTTATCTGCCAATCTATATTCTCAGTAGTCACTCTTGATATGATTATTTTCTCTTTTCACCATATGTTCACTATTACTTGATTGTTAAAGGTACTTTGAAATGCTTTCTATAACTAAGCATCTAATCCAGAAGAAGTTTTGTGTTGATATGTTCCCTGATCATTTTCTCAGGCAAAGAACAGAATAAATCATTTACTAGATTACTTTCTATGCTGTATACATATTATATGGCTCAGTTTAGCCTTAGATTTCATAACCTGCTTTGCACAGAAAAAGCATTTGTATGTAAAAGGTTCATAAGATCAACTAATCTGTTTTCCTGTTAGGGAACACCATTTTCTGACTTTCAGTTGTGAACCATGTACTGGATATGACAAAACAGGATTAAAATACTTAATTGAAATCCCATTGAAATGACAGGCCATTCTTCTGTCCTAATTTTCTTCACTGTGGAATGGCAGAGATGTAAGAAATATATACTTAGCACAGAGCTAAAACAATTCTATAAACATAATAGTGAAAAAAGTCACACTCAACTTACTGGAATCATAATCTGAAGGTAAGCTAAATTTCCTGAACCCTCATTATTATCATATTTAAAAGAGACAGGGCAAGGAGGGAAGGGATAAAGACAAAAAACCCCACCAAACAAACACCATCTATATAACAAAAACTAATAATCCCATTTTACTTGATGTAAGATCTCACATCCAATATTATATCAAATTCTCCTTTGCCAATTCCTTCTGCCCTTGCTGTTCACCTCCAAATGATATGTTCTAGAAGCTCTTTCAATTAAATGCTAAAAGCACCTCTCTGAAAAAATTTCTGTGCAATTGTTAATAATTCATATGTTAAAGAACAAAAGAAAAGTTCACAGAGATAGAAATAAGCCAATTTCATCTCAATGTTAAGATAAACAAAACTGCTCTCAGTAATTGCACAGCTTTTTGACTAGAGTTAGCTCATGTAGAAAGTATGACTTGAGTTATACAAGGTATCATAGAAAGTAGTTCAGTGAAGATGCTCAAATGTGCAGCCATGAAAAACAACTAAAACTTAAACACAAAACTTGCCTGCAAAAGTCAATCAGTGCTAACTGCTAATGATGCATTCTGCTAAACCAAACATTTTAAAACTTGGAAAGGTAGAGTTAATATCCCAATTTCCCACCCTCCCTAAATATGTTGCCCAGGGAGGTTGTGAATGCTCCATCCCTGGCGGTGTTCAAGGCCAGGTTGGATGAAGCCTTGTGTGGGATGGTTTAGTGTGAAGTGTCCCTGTCCATGGCTGGGGGGTTGGAACTAGATGATCTTGAGGTCCTTTCCAACCCTAACTATTCTATGATTCTATGATTCTGTAACAGAGCTAATGAAGTTCTTTGCATCCCAGTCTTTCTGTGGCGCAAATGATTTTTTATGTCATCATCCATAAATCCCTTCCCAGAATCCTCACTCAGCTGTGGCTCTCAGAGGGGACTAAGTCTGGACATTTTGTCATTTCATATGCAGAATCTTGCTCTTTTGTGACAAAGAAATGCATTCTCAGTTTTGGTGTTCTTGAAATGGTATCACCCAACATATCCCCAAAACCATCACTGCTAAGACCAAAAAAAAAAATGGATTTTTCAGTATCATTATTCAATACTTTCCTTTTGTATTGTTATTCTAACATATTCAGACATTCAGTTGAAATGAAAGTTATATTTTAACAACTAACAGTTGTAAAATATTTCTGACAGTTAGAATACCTTACAACTAAGCTTCACCACCTTAGTTAACATTCTTGGTCCTAGGCTACCTACGATATTCTAGGTACTAGAGAAATGGCACACAATTGTAGACAAGCCTGGCAGAGCTGCTTGTCTACAAGTCTTGACCGGATGGAAATAGATGACTAAATAGACAAATAACACTAGGATGGATGTTGAGTGACTGCAAAAATGAGTGTTTCTGCAGACATTAGCAAGGCTAGATCAGGGCAGAAACAGCCACAGATATCATGGACAGGGTGTTAAGATTGACCAGTCTTGAACAGAAATACAGACTCTTTTGAAAGCATTCTTTCTGAAAATCCATTTGTTTTTATCAAAGTAACTGTTTTCTGGAGCTAAGGTAGGTGCATTGCAATTAAATATGCATTTACACCTGTCAAGGAAAATGCACTTCTCAGGCAGGTTTTACACCTTATTTGGTGTCTCTCAGCAATTCAGTTCATGACTTTCAGTAGCTAAATTTTTAAGAGATGAGACAGGTGACTTCACTGCTGCTTATTAGCAACTAGAAAAAACTTCTTCAACAAATTCTTCAATTTTGTTTTTAAAAGGTTTCCTTTTTTCTTCTCAATAATTATGAGACCGTTATCGCTCCAATTTTCACCTAAGAGGTGAGATGTACTGGATAATTGTAACTGCACGAAAAATCTTCCAGGTGATGATCCAAAACTTACCAAAGTTAACAAGAGAGCTTCCTGGTGCTCAGCTGCAAACATATCTGTGCGTCTAAATTTAGACTCTGACTCAGTGGCAGACCTGAGTGACTATTTTGTTACTGGTGTTGCGTTTACAAACATAGAATCATAGACTAGTTAGGGTTGGAAAGGACCTTAAGATCATCTATATATACTATGTATCTATATATATTACTAATGTTGAAATTGTGATGCCCTTCAACATAGTGGAGCGAGTTTCAGCACCCAGAACTCATGCTGAACTAAACATGAAAGTTCATGACTGTTTAGCAAACCTAAAGGTGCACAACTGAGTTTGTGTTAAGTGCATTTGATTAATTGTGCCTGCATCATAGAAGATGCCTCTTACTCAAGTAAGATGTTAGCTTGCTTGATGAAGTGATTTGACTACTGTTTTCATTGAAGAACAGACATGCACTAACATGGTCCCATGGTAGAATTCAGGTACTGCTGAAGGGTTACCAAAGATCAGAGAAGCACACCCCTAACTAGAGGGTCAAGTAGAAAGTAGATTACTGCCCAGCTGTAAATGGGAACTTCCAAATAACTGCATGGCCCAAGTGATATATTACACTTTTAGAAATATTACAAATTGGACAGACCGAAGAAATTAGTGGAAAATTTTAAAAGGACACACGTAGCAGGAAAACGCTTGTAAAAGAAGCAACATGAGCAGAAAGATTACAAAAAGACAATGCAAGAAAAGCTATGCAGAAATAAACCACCTGCAGATGAAACACTGATTTCAGGCTGCAACACACAAAAAAAGAAAAATAGCGTAAGAAAAAGTATACAGAGTCAATGTAAATTGATGCACATTGAGCAATTAACTGTAGTGATCAGATTTGTATATAGTGGTCTCTTACCAGAAATAGGCAAAAGTCAGGCAGATTTCAGAAGAATTCAGTTGACTAAAATGCCTTGGGAGTTCTGCTGGACAAGAGAATGTACCAGAAGAGCACTTAGGAAATGCACAAACAACAGTGCCATGTGAACATGAGAAGTCAACGGTTTGTTGCCTGCACCAGAAGACTACTTGGTTTGTCCAATGAAAAATCCAGTGGCAATGAAGTATCACAGAGCAGGTCAAGTTGCAAAGGGAGATTCTACTTTACAAACTTGACAGCTATTTTGTTCATCATTCAATTTCAGGTAGCTTACAAAAAGAGTATCTAAGTTAGACTAAATATGTACAAAAAACATATCAAGGGCATTACTGTGTCTACAGAAAGGAAACAGTCCTTGCAAATAGAAACAGAAGAAAGTATTAAATAATTCATATAGCTGAGCACTTTGCAAAAAATGCTCACTGTGAATTGCATATGGATATCTGGTTTTATAACTGGAAAACTGATCTTGAAACTTCCCCAAAAAATAAAATAAAATAATGTAATTAATTTTAAATTCAAAGCAATATTGAAAAGTATTGCATGAAGATCAATAAATAACTATAATTATTGAGGAAAACTATGAATAAAACATTATATTGCAGGCTGCAAGCCTCTAGGCATTTTGCACTATTAAATATATTTTTATATCTCAACTCTGTTTGAAAAGAAGGAAGAAAATGAAGAACTTTAAAAGAAAATTACTATTCTTTTACTGAAAGAAAAAGAACCTCGGACACCTTCTTTGTTATGAATAAAAATTACACTGAAATGAAAGTCAGCTTCCAATACTATATTATTTAAGTAGAAAGGGCAGGAATTTGTTCAAGAGAGAAACTGCAGGGTAGGCTATTTCCAATACAGCATGTACTTTTTCGAATACAATACATATATTCTTATTCACCAAGTTTGCTGAGCATTGGCATACAAAAGTGTATCTCAAGGTGGTAAAAAAGATTCCTAGAGATTCAACTGAAGAAGCAATTACAATCACTTTATTTCCTTGCCAGGACCTCATGATCCCTTGAAAATTTAGTTTGAAGGTCTCTTCAATTTCTAGATTAATTAGATGAGAAAATTGTACAATCTTTTGATGCCTTCCATTTTACAATTGCTGTGTAGATCAAATAACTAAAAGGTTTCTCCGTAAGAATATATATTGTATACAATCTAAAATAAATGGAACCTGAATTTTGTGTATTTTTGGTGCAAGTCTTTTTTGTTATCATTTATGTAATTTCATTAGGTAACAACTACTGCTTCATGAGTATGATGTCACAGCAGGACTTCAGTTACAAAGGTATGTGCTGTAACTGCACTAATCAGGCAGCTATTTCTGCTTCATAATGTAAACAATGTTTCATTTCTTTGTAATGGTTCTGTTTAAACATTTATACCCATCTCTCTCGTTACAGTTACTTTATGATTCTTCTTAAAAGTTGATGACTCTTTTCTGCCTTTTAAATTTGTGAATTCGTTCAGTTTCAAGTACTCATTTGCCTCCATTCAATGTAGCCTTTGTCAGACATTTATTTTGCAAGTATTTAGTATGTGTTATTGGAAGTTTTTGTCAGGTGGTCTGCATCACTGGCTTTACATTGTCTTCATTACCAACACCCAAGCATTGGTCAAATGCATCTGAAATCCACTAGGCTACATATGGCTCAATACAAACTTGAATGCTCAGTGTTCAGCACTCTTCCTCTAATGCAGGAAGACATTAAAAAAGAATCGTGTGTTTGGATTCTTTATATAAAAGTAGTTCTATAGGTGGATTGGTCAAATATTTTAAATCCAGCAACCTCAGTGATAGGTTTATCATTGACCCAATGCTAAACACTGAGGAGTGTTAGGGGAAAAATAAAAACAAAACCCAAAGTACCATCTAATTAAAGGGACCATAAGGCTGTATGAATTGATCTTAAAATACAAGAGAAAAAACAGACGTGATCAGTGTTCTGCTGAACCTATTTTTGCATAATTTAACATTTTAAAAAATCATTTTCACAGTAATTTAACTATTTGACTATTTTATTATTAAAATAGATTACATTATACATCTACTGCCATGCCAGCTTTGCTCAGGATAAATAGCAAATTTTTAATGAATCCCTGCATTCTGCTACAGCGGGAAAAAAGTTAATGCCACTAAGACAGCACCAAAGTAGGAAAAACCCCAGTATTACTGACTGTGAAGGTGACTAAAATTGCTTGTGGAAGAGTATTAACAGTGCACTGTTAGCCAAAATAATAGCTCTAGAAAAATGATCACCAGTTCAGAACACACATGCTAACTACTGCATAGATAAAATGTCCTTTATAATGACTGACACTTCTCTAGCCTCTGTTGTGCCAGTTGATGCTGCACTAGAAGGTAAGTGCAGGAAGCTCTGTAGACTTGCAAGTGAACCTCACAGAAAGCAGATAAGCTGCCCCAAATGTTGGAGAAACATGCTTGCACTTTCACCTTCAGAACTGTTCAGCCTGATCAACAAAGCAAAAATGTTGGAGATCACAAACACATTGAACCTGTTAACATATGGCCTGACTCTTGAATAACCCATGTAATGACCCCTTTCAAAGAATACAAACTTCTAGGAGCCATAATGATTCAAGTAATCTGGTCAACTCTAAGAAAGTTACATATATCAGCAAAGAAACTTTTCATCCTCTAATAGCTTCACTATCTCCCAAACCATGGAAAACCTACTCTAGTGAATTATCTAAACCATGACTTCTTTTCTCCCTCTGCAGTCTTTATGAACAATGAAGACGTGGTTATGATAGCATATTCACAAGTTCAGTCAGAAATAATCAGGTCAACACAGTGATGGGCAGTGTATCAGACAGAAAACGGTAGTTTTCTATACCTGCTCCTCGTAACTGTTAACACTGCCTTACGAGGTAACCTGCAGTGTTATTTCACTTCCTATTTCCACATTCACACTAAGCTTTCATCAAAAGCGTATCAATGCTGCTACACCTCTAAGAATCCATTGCACATAGCCCCTGCCAACATGTAGTGTAAGACCACTTCCGTGTGCTGCTTTGGTCTTCTACTGCTCAAAAGAAAAATTTTTATTGAAAATTATTCTGAAATTCTCTTGAGCACAAAAAGACCAAGGAGGCACATGGAAATTCCCTGATTCTACATGTTGGGAAAGGAATACCTGTACTCCAGAGGGGTCAAGTTGTACTTGCGCACGACTATAAGCTACTCATGGAGGTGACATAACTGTTAGCCTGCATTCCCCCTTTCAGGCCAGGCACATAGAGAGGATGAAAAGTAACTTTAATTCTAATATAGTATCTTATAAAAAATATACATATAATTTTATTTATGATGTATAAATTGATAATATAACATTTTTATAATATATATAATTTTATGTATATATTATAGATAGATAGATAGATAGATAGATAGATAGATAGATAGATAGATTTAAAACAACATCCTAGATGTTTATGGTATAGCTCTGGAACTGAAGACACCTTCATTATCTGGCTGCTATTTTTTCTGAAGGCATGAGTCACTCAACAGGTCCTTATTTGACTTAATAATTGTGATCTGTATGTATCTTCAACAACTAAGTAAAAACACAATGCTTGCAAAACTACAGGTAGGTTTTTTTTGCAATGGAAATGGGACAAGACAGTTCCTCCACCAGTGGTACAAAATCAGTGATATACAAAATGAGTTGCCATCTTACTGATTTTTAAAAAAGCCAAGCCACTGAGTTAAATAACATGTCTTCCAGTGTTGGACTTTAAAGTGCTTCTCTGTTTGCTGGAGTCTGCCAAACTGCTAAGCTAGACAAACAGTGCTTGCTTGAATATAGCCACATAACAGGAGAAAAGATATTTGAGACTATAAACTGATTTTTGTAGAAGACGTAAATAGAAATGCTAACAATCCCTTTTCCTTCAGATTCTTATGTATGGTAATATCACCATGTCTCTTAGAGTGCCCCAGCTTCTATTATTAATGAATATGAAGTAGTATGTGAATCCTACACATTAAAATGTTTCAACAACAGTTTTAGAAACTGTATTCTAGACTCAGCTTTTCTCTGTGATAAATGTCTTTGTTCTTTACAGATGAGTTCCAATGTGATGTACTCCTAGTGTATAACTCCTGCTGCAAGACTTTGGTGAGAATGAGCGAGTCATAATGCCTTCATTGCTACCTAATCCCATTATCCACCTATATCTCCTCTACCTACTTAAATAGCTTTATTACCCTCCTGACAGATTCACACTGAAGCAGGAAACCAGCCTAGAGATCAGCACAACTGGAACAAATCTCTTATAATTTACCAGCTTCCTAAATTATCCCTATTTATAATGATTCTCTTCATAATTTGCCAAATAACATCTTCATATCTTAGTGAATTTTAAGCAGATATGTGGAATAGATCTAAAATTTTAATTCTTCATCCAAGAATTTCTCCCTATATTTCCTATAAATACTTCATACCACCTTTTATTCTTGTTTTTTCTAATTGGCAAAAAAGTTCTTCTTTTATACATGAAATATACAAGTATGCATGCATATACAAAAATACATATATATACATACCAAATGTTCATGTTATTTGCATGAATAATTGTGTGAGTTTTTTTCACACACTCAGTTGCATGCATAGTATAAAACTTTTATCACTTCATTTTGTCAGATGTATCTTGTTAGAACACATACCTTGTTTTTGCAAAGGTCAGACTGAGCTTCCATCTTCCTTTTTTTTCTACACAAGAGAAGAAGAGGAGTTTTCCAGTAAGACTTCTTGGCCTAGGCTAGTAGTTCATGTACAAGAAGTGTCATTATTCTATAGATCTTCATTGACTCTCCTTTGTGGTCTTCAGCTCAGTCGCAAGGTTTTTCAATGTCTCTCTTGGGACACAATTGTCTCAAAGATATTTAAAATATTAAAAAAAGTATTTCTGTTCATACTTCCAGTAGACAGGAGTTTATCTGGGGGGTTGAGGTTTGGGGTTTGAGGAAAGTTGTTTTGTTGGCTTTTTGATTGTTCTGGGTTTTTTTTGTGGGGTAAGTTGGGTTGGTGGGTTTTTTTTTTTGGGGGGGGCTTTTTTTCTTTTTTTAAAGTAGAAAATTGGCAATTTTATTTACCAAAGAATAAAATAAGTTTGCATTTCTTGAGTTATTTTAATCTTTCCTGTAATGCTATTTCCCATTCAAAATCCCATGTGGTTAAAATATACATGCCTTTATTCAGCTGGTAGATTGACATCACTTTTATGTACAATGGATTGCTTACTTTATCATCTGATGAGAATAGAAATATATAACTGAAAAATTTACTTAATCAGGACAGCTCATGAGAATCAGGGCTATATATACTTTTAAAAAAATATTCTTAAAATACTGTGATTGTTTTGACTCAACAATCAAAGAAGAATTAAGCTAATTATCCAAGATTCTTCGGTTTCTGAGCAGTAATTGGAGGACAAACAGCATGCTAAAAAGCAATACTTGGGCTTTAATAATTAGCACCATAAAGTGGGAAATTAGCAGTGAATTCTCCATACGCAAAATAACTGCAGTCTGTTGCATGCCTATTAATAGTATCCTAATCAGAAGATTGTCAAAATTTCAGATGAGGAATTAGAGAAGGGTGCTTCTTGTCCTTGCTTTCAGAATGCACATTTACCTCCTGCTTGAGCTTTAAAATACAAATTAATTGAAGAATTGCTTCATGATGATTGTTACAGAAGGAGAAAAACAAGAAGAACAAGCAAAAGAGAAATTGCATAGAGAAACTGATTTGGAGACAAGTCATCAATGTTCAGTGTTTGTTCAGTGTTTGTTATAGTTCTCTTGACAGCAGAAATACTTTGTATACCCACTTTTGATTAGCATGAGTAAAAATATAGCATTAACTCCCAGCGGTCTGTTCAACATTCAGGGAGAGCAGACAACATCATATAAACAGCAGCAGGCAATATATTAATAAATCAGCAGATCACTAAGTATTTCCAAGAGTGCCAAGTGACACTTGGCAAGTGACATAGTATCTAACTTCATAGTATACTTCTTACTGATGTTTTTCCATTGCCAAAACAAAGCAATAGTTTATTGATATAAGCAGTATTTTCTGCTGTAGTGGATTCTTACATTTTTTCTACCATAGCCAATTCAAACCACCTTTTATCTTGAATATACCTCAGCTGTCCAAGATTTCCAAAGATCTTGCAAAAATACTTTTAATTTTCATTACGATCCTTTTGATAATGAATTAGTACCTGACTGCAATAAGTCAACACTGGAGGTCAAAACATCTTTAAATACAATAGAATCCAATGCCATGTGCATATTTTCTCACACCACGTGAAGGCAACTGGCAATGAGTTTACAGAGCACCATAACTGATGGAAAAGCTGTGGCTGCTCATGAAATTGTTAAATATAAAGCCTAGCCCAGGCAGCTAAGAGAACAAGTTCACTAATGGCATTTATATCAGATAGCACAGGGATGTCAAATCATGTAAAAGTGGTTCTTGG
Organism: Lathamus discolor; assembly: GCF_037157495.1. Lineage (NCBI taxonomy): Eukaryota > Metazoa > Chordata > Aves > Psittaciformes > Psittacidae > Lathamus > Lathamus discolor. Next base: position 90,179,812 of record NC_088886.1, on the reverse strand, counting down.
TAACCATCACAGAGATGGTCTTCTCTCTCTTGGGGTCCAAATGGACAGGGAAAAATAATATAACTTGCAGCAACCCTCAGATGTCTACAAAACACATCAGAGCAAAGAAAAGAAGAATGGAAAAGGAAGCCCTATGCAGCCACAGAATAAATGCAAGGTCTTCATCCTCCCAATTCTGCTAACAGCCTGAGTGCCAGAATGGGTAGGGACTGATAAGGAAAGCTGTGGTATAAAAGTCCTTAATCCTCTTTTTCTACTAGGAACCTCAATTGCTAGTCAGAGCAGTAATGCTGCTAAGTTGGAGGAACTACAGAGGCATCACATCACATAGTCAAAATAAGTCTATTATGTTTTGATATACTGCATAGATTATGTCTTGACATACTGCATAGATTATGTCCTCTTATGTACTACCACAGAAGGATGATAAAGAAAAACATGTTAAACCTGAAGTCAAGTCTCTAATATCTCTGGAGTACAACACAACATTGTCCCACTTGGCTTATTCACCAGGGAGATGACTGAAATCTCCACAGTGATCTAAAATATACCTCTTCACTTGACACTTTTAAGGTAAGTTGAACCGAAGTTCAATTCAGGTCTTTGTCATTCCAAGCCTGAAGGCTGCTTTAGCTCAGAGCAATTCCTGAGATAAATAAATTCAAAGTTCAGCTAACCAATAGGGTCTTAATCAATCAAAAATCTGGTCCAACAAATAAACTGGTACATTCCTCTAAAGGCAACCATATGGTTAGCCTGACAACCCCATCAATGAGCTTGCCAGCAATTCATAAAATATTACACAGTATTAAGCAAGCTGCTGAAGCTCTGGCAATAAAGTCGTGTTGGGTCTGGATTTAGTTCCAAATAAGATAGCATGAAATGCATCAAATATGTATACAAGAATAAAAAGCTCGGTTTCTCTGAATCAATTTTTGTTTCTCTGGACACATGGAGATCAGAAACCAACTCTATTTCCCCAGCAGAGAACTTTATTGTGACTGCAGTACTGGTACAGAGCCACTCTGGTAGGCACTTCTAATCAGCTCACAGCCACAGTACAGGAAGTGCAAGGGGCACTGCTGGGCTTTCTCTCTTCTCTGTTGGCAGGAAACTATTTAGAGGCCAGTTGGAAGACTTCAGAACATCTCCAAGACTGGTCTAAACTATAGTGAGTTGGCATAAAACTAGTCTGGAAATAAAATAGGACTGCAAAGCCCAAACATTAATTTTTGCTCAGGCTTTCCCCATTAGTTTTCATGCATTCTACTTTTTGCTCATTCAATCTCTTTCCCTGCTGCAATTTCCAGATATTTCAAGCCCTTCATTTTTGGAGAATATGAGAATTTTGTATTAAAACAAAAGGTCTCTGTTATTTTGAAGTTATCTTCATTCAAAGGACAAATATTAATAAGGAAAAGAGATTAGGTGTTCCCCTAAATCATCGTGTGCGAGCTTTAATATTTGAGCTTGTTCAAAACAAGCAAACTTAGAGAATACTTTCTTTAGCTAGCTTTAATAACCTTTACATCTTTCCTTGGTTTTGTCTCTACATGCTGAACTCTTCCTCTTCTTTCTGCTGGAACATTGGTGGGCTTGGAGACTGGCAGTTATGTATGATAATTACGGTCTATACTGTACCCTTCAAATAGGGGCTTACTTTCTTTTTTAACTTCTTGACAGGTCGTTTTCTAACTTGCAATTTTGATACTACATGGCTGGCAATGCAACGTGATTCTTTTGCACCAAACTTCTTTTTCCTAAAAAGCTGTTAGTGACATGCCAGTCTCCCTGTAAATTAAAAAAGACCGAAAAATTTCTGTGGGTGGAGGACATGTTAAAGGAATATATTCATTCCTAGTAGCAGTGTGGGAATAACAGCTGTGCTTTGCCATTAGTCATAGCTTGGAGTCACACCTTTCAGCCAACAACATTATGCAGAAATATTACCCCCCTCAAACCAGAGTACTGTAGAAACATTAACTGGTTAATCCTCACAGTGCCACTTCCAACGTGATTGGGAATTAGCACTATTCCTTTTCTACAGAGGAAGAAGTGAAGCCACATTTCTTCTAAAGCACGCTGCAGTAGAAGATGTGATCTGCTTGTGGCAGCAAAGCACTTCATGCAGACTGCACTCACTGTGCTGGTAGCTGTTACCTCTGAGAATAACCTCATGTATGTCTGGAACATCCTCACTGTCAGAACAGGCTAAGAGGCAAAAGAGACCAATGCTTTCTGAGTTTAATAACTGCATCTGGAAAATATAAAACAAGAAATGCATTTCCCTTTCCGCTGATCAGAAGACAACATAACATCTTTACCTTAAAGAAGAGACTGGCCACTCTGCCACATCCTGCCGTCATGCACAAAGCAGAACACTGAGATCACACTGAAGGCAGTGTTAACATTGCAGGGAAAATACAGTTCCTACAACAGATGAAAATCCATGTATCAAGCACAGGAAGATTTGGACTCTCATTCCATGAGATTCTGGTTCCTGTCTCTGGAGTCTGCCTTTTTAATAAAAGTCCTAAAGTTGTAAGAGCCAGGATTTTCAGAGTCTTGTTTCAAAATGTATGTAGATAGTTATTATCCAGGAAAAAATTATGTGGATGGAGAAACAAAAGTAAAGTCTGAGATCTCATCTTGGAACCCTTGCAAGAGGGTTAAATTAAGTAGAGATAACATAAACAAAATCAGATTATCAGAAGTTATTTGCTGACCTGATGAACAACTGAAAAAGTGAAAAGGATGCAAAAGAGACAGTATTTGAAGTACCTACCCAGCAGATCTTACTGTACCGATGACCTGAAATCAAAGAATAGCAAAAAAAGACCTTTTAACACATTATTAATACGACCTAATCACACTGACTCATACTAGACAGACAAATCCATTAGAAATACTTAATAAGGATAGATAAAACTGGTTTCTTCTATATTTAATTCCATTCATGCATTGAAGGCTGCCCTAAGTCCTTCATGAACCTTAATGGCATATTTTAGCCCTTTCTTGTTCAATTTATTAAAAATTTGAGAGCTTAAATGTGACAATCTGTATTAGTGATACATCAAGACTGCAGACTTATATGAAATAAATCAGAAATACTTATTTTTCAAATATACACTCCAATGACCTTGACATGACATTACTTTTTATTTATAGAACTTTACTTTTCCATATATAATATTGCTAACTTAAGAATCATAGATTTTGAACTTTCTGACTTTCAAAGGCATCAGGGTCCTTACCATTGAAGTAATACAGGCTTTGGACTCCTTTAATTATTATCTTCTTTGGACCAGAATGAAGGAAAATATCTTGACCTATGGTTGAAGGGACAGAGTAGCCCGAGAGAGCCCTCTTGCTGGGGGCTTTTACATGATTTCATGTTTAAAGGACAGTAAACTCAGGAGGGTCATTATTATAGAAGCAGAAGCTGAAGAAGAACCAGTCAGCTTGATATCAGCAAAGGTAAAACACAACTAGAGCTGAACAGGAGGATTTTAACTTTGAACGCATAGGTAAATAGGAGCATCTGTAAGGACAAAAGACTACAAGAACTGAGAATGCCACACATTATTTTTCCTAGGAAGTGAGTATCATAATGAAGTAGTCTGAACTGTGGGAAGAAGAGTAGAAACTGTCTTGCAGAAGTCATGACTCCTAGAGCGCTGATGGCAAAATTTTACTAGAGGCTAAAAACACAAAAAGTAATAAAAAGGCTTTCTTTGGGGGAAATGGGGTGGGACAACAACAGTGAAGGAATATTTTATGTCTGCACTAAAAATGCATTCAACTTTCTAAACAGGCATACACTTTAGCCCTTTCCTTCCTTGCTGCTCACAGGAAGGTGAGAGAAATCATATAATCTCACAGCACTGACAGCTGCCTGTCTCAACTCATTAAGTAGCTTTCTCTTCTTGGTCCCTATTCTTCGTGTTTGAACAGTTCCTACAGCCCTTTTCACTTTTTCTTTTTCTTTTTTTTTTTTTTAATTTGTTTTCCTCCTTGTTAAAGTGTATTTTTAAAAATCACTTATTTTTCTTCAGCTAGAATCATTTTCCCAGACAAGATGGTTTGACATTACCTTTTTTATTACAAAACCACTTTCCTCGTTGATGCAGGGACAACCCGAGCTAATGACTCTACTGGTGACATAAGGGTGATTAATGCTGACCAGAAGATAGACTGTTTTCCTTTCACTCCCCTGAAATTATATCAGGCTCTATGTGGATAAATAATTAATATTTCAATAGAAACAAAACTGTAATTTCTAAACCCAGATGGCTTTCAAGTATTACCTACATGCATATGTGAGGTGAACTATTTCCTTTTTCTGAGTTCTTCTTAAAGCAAGGACGCAATCCAAAACTTTTCTAAAAGACAAGTTTTTCAATAATATAATACTGGATATGGTGTAGGGTTCTAGTTTATTATCCACATGAGATCCATAACCTATGAATACAGTACTGTTAAAGAATGTCATTCTTCTCATAAAGTATATATTTTCTAGCTGGGTGCAAGTTAAAATAGTTTGATATTTATGTTCTTGTGAGACTAAAGTGCAGATGGACATAAAATTTGTCATGGAGCCCAGGAAAAAAAAAAGTCTCCAGGTGGATTTTTTCCTACCACAGCAGTCACATACAATTCAATCTGTACTTCAGAGCATTTGGTTCTCTTAAAAACTGTGTCAGCAAAATCTCTGGGCCTCTTTCATTAATATTTTAGAAATTTTAATCAGGCTGAAACATGAATGTTCTTTAGCAAGCAGGCTACATCTCACTGCTAAAGGATTAGCAAGTGAGGACAACAACAGCACAGAGCTGTAGATGAGTAGATTCTAGCAACACTTTTACCGTGTACTTGACCGGATCAGCACTTTACTAATGGGGTTAAACTTGAGGCATTCGAGGAGCCTCCAAAGTCTGGTCTTTTCGGAGTCTCACACAGAAATATACACACTGCTGACATCTCAAGTGATCTGCTGATGGCAGAACTCAGGGAGACACTGTCAGAAATCTGTACTGCAATGCTGTTGCCTGACGGTTGTCTCTCAAGAGCTCTAGCAGCTACCTAAGAGAATTCCTGGAGTCTCTGAAAAATGAGATATTTCACAAAAATAATAGCACTGTAATTTAGAAAAATTACTGTGTAAAGTTTTATCATAAAAAGCACCTGATACACCTCATGTTTAACATGAACCTGCTGCTAGGGGTGTTGGCAAGTCCAGAATACAACGAGCGCACGAGTAGGGGGCCTCATTTGCGCTCACGCACAAAGTGCCATGTATAATACGCACAACACTACTAGACTAGTATAGTTCTATTTCTTATCACTGTGAGGCAATTACTAATGCCAGTATCAGCAGAATTATTAAAATACATTGGTTTGGCACACAGAATCTTATGATTATTATTTTTCAACTAAAAAAAACCAAACACGCCAACAAAAAGAAAATGAGGGGATGAGGGGAGGCCGGGAGGGTAAAAGAATGTCTCCTTCACAGGTTGACCACCCGAGAAGGAGAAAAAAGATGTGAAGTTGCTAAGCACCTTTATTATATACCTCCCAAAGTATAAAGGTGGTGACCACACTGGGAACATAAGACCGATCAGTTTCATGATCAATGGTTCTATTGTATTACAAGTCATTATAATAAAGTACAATGAGACAAAAACCTTAGCCCAAGCCCCACACTTGAAAAACACCAACACAGCAAATACCGGCTGTATGTAATGTACAGAGTTCTGAACCTGTGAGATCAAGAGGAACAGCTTTGAGAGCCAATAAATCAGCATTGCGACGAGTAACTATTAATCCGGTCAGATCTGTCGTTTTCTCAACCCTTCGGGCCCCACGTTGGGCGCCAAAAAGAACTGTCGTGGTTTAAACCCAACCACAAACCTTGTTCACTCACTCCCCCCACTTCTTGCTCTCCCCCTGCTCCTGGAGGGATGGAGAGGAGAATTTAAAAGAATGCAACTCCCACAGGTTGAGATAAGAGCAGCCCAGTAACTAAGGTATAACACAAATCACTGCTGCTACCACCAATGATAATAATGATAAAGGAAATAACAAGAGGAAAGAATACAAAACCTCACCACCAGCCGACCAGTAACTCGCCCCACTCCCCCCAGCCAAGCACCGACCGATACCTCGTCCAACCCTGCCGTCCCAGCCCTTCCGGGTAACTCCCAGTTACCTCCCTGGGCATGACGTGCTGTGGTATGGAATACCTCTTTGGCTAGTTTGGGTCAGGTGTCCTGTCTCTGCTACCTCCCGGCCTCCCCTCGTCCCCAGCAGAGCATGAGGCTCAGAAAGTCCTTGGCCAGAATAAACATTACTTAACAACAATTAAAAACAATCGGTGTTATCAGCTCTCTGCCCAGGCTGGAAGTCAAAACACAGAGCTTGCACCAGTTACTAGGAAGGAGCAAAACGGCTCCTGGTAAACCCAGGACACCCACCACAACCAAAAATCCCCCAACAAAAATAACAACCTCTTTTCCTCAGTGTCTTTTCTCCCAAGGCATATTAAAGTAAAATTTTGAATTTATCCTATGCTCTCCTTTTCTACTAAATTACTAAATATAAGCGTTTAAATTAAGACTTCTTGTTTTCTTGAAAAGAATCTAACCATAACCAGCTTTCAGGTTTCTTTTATGTAAGAATTTTCCTAATGTAACACGTATGAAAAAAAATAGACGCTACCAATCCATTGATAAAACAGAAAGCAGATACTGCTGGCAAATTTCTTCTGTTTCTGCATCTCTCTTGTATAAACTAACCAGAATTTTTTGTAATAGTCATGTACTAATGGCACATTTACATCATTCATAAGTTATATAACAATGCCTGTAAAAAGACTGGTCCCCAGATTTCACCAGCTTCATTTTATGATTTTTTTTAACTAAAAAACCAACCAAACAACCCCCCCCCCCAAAAAAAGAAAAAAATAATAAACAAAATGAATACCAACCAAACCCAGCAAATCCCAGAAACTCCAAAGAGACTTAAAGCACTTTTGCGTCAGGCTTTTTACAAACATTACAGAAAGAGATTCTCCAGGGCAAAGAGCTTATAATCAAACACTCTGCTCCTAGAGGATTTGGGCACACACACTGTAAGCAGCACAACTGCTGTCAAGGCTGGCAAACAAAGTACTTATTCAGATAGATATAAATGGATTTGATTACAGTTTCGCTGAACTAAATTTAAACCACTCAAATTCTGTGCGTGTAAAAGCAGAAAAGTTCTGGGCTGACAACAATCTCAGCTTCCCAACAGCTTTGCAGATGTGACTGTTTTGGGTGCTATTGGCAATAGAGTGCTTTTAGCATAAGGCACTAGGGCCTGTACACATGGAAGAGAATGAAGTGGACTGTTTCCAGGCCTTTTGTGGTTTAGTTCTTGCAAGCCACGATAGGTCATTTGAAAAAAGCCCTTAGCCAAATACCAAATCAGCCTCCATCCCAGTCTGGCTGGATAATGTACATTAAGAAAACAAACAAGCCTTATAGAAAAAGCCTTCTGCACTGTTCAAAGCCATGTGAGGAATGATGCTGTCAGAATCAGCAGTCTCCCTGTTTGCTCATAGTGGGGCTGCCTCTCTTGACATGCTGCTGCCTGCGTGGGTAGAGGTGGCTGGGCTTGCCAGCTAATTATTCAAAGAGACATGGATTATGATGGAGAACAAAACAGCAGACCTATAAGTAATGTTAGGGAAGGGCCTTCTGTATCCAATATACTCTAGATGAGATCGTAGGGTTCTTTCATTTAAAAATTTGCACCTCACTGGTTGCCAGTATGGACTATACCCCTAACAGGGCAAATATTAGTCACACAAATACAGGACTAGGAGTACATAATAAAAATTACCAAATTCCCATCAAAATATTTCATATTAATGCCTTAGCTCTCTTTTCATTTTAAAAGCTTTAATATTTTAAAAGATAAGCCAGACTTTTATTTTGAAGTTCTTAACAGAAATGCTCTGGTGTATTCTCCCTGCCACAATCCTCAGGTAGCTACACATCCCAGCATGCGAATGACTTAGATGAGGAACATGATGCCTTGAGCTAAAAGAAAAGACATCAACAGAATTTTTAGTCTTTCCATATTAGTATTTTCCCTATTAGTCTCCTTGCTGGAAAAGCATTCTGAACTTGAACCTTATTACAGAAACTAAATGAATAATTTTCAAGTATTCTGTAAGAGGTTTGTGTGAATCCCGACAATATTTTATTTTTCCAATCAATAAAATGGGGATTCTAGAAATAAATCAATAATATAGGCACTGCGATAGCGACAGCATACCACAGTTGAAGAGGTTGAAGAGACACACTCAGGGTACAGCTGCCCCAGAATTACACTATTACTGCTCTGTACGGTTTGGAAAAGCAAGGAAGTGCCACAAGAGCAGCTCTGAGATAAATAAATCATATGCACACTAAAAATCCCAATCCTCATGTTAAATGATTCTTGGATGAATTGTAAGGTTTATTTGAATAACACAAATAATGCCAATGTCTGAAACCATGTCCCCATATACTCTAAACAAAAGTCATAAAATCTTAAGTTTTGTACTGGCAGGACCACTGGCTTCACTGTAATTTTTAACACACTGCAGAAAGCTTATCAGTTTCTTGTAAAAAATTTTTCTCCACAAAAGCAAATGCAGAGTGGGATTTGAAAGCAAAAATACCATGGACTGGCAGTAAAAAATGCCAATAAGCAGATTGTGAACCTCTTCACACAAACATGAGTTCACTCATCCAAACTAGTTTAATGCAAGCCTATATTGTCACTGCACTGAGTCACGTAGCAGATAATTTTTCTGTTCAGAAGTGGAGACAAAGTATCAAGGGTAATGTAGGTATTTTTCTCCCCACCCTCCCTGCTCCTCCCCCGACAAAAAAGGGACAGCAGCATATTGGAGAGATGTAAAAAACAAAACAAAAAAAACCCACCAACAAACCAGAATGAAAAAAGAGGACAAATTATTAAAGACTTGGAAAGGAAGCAATTTCTGAGAAAAAAATAAAATACCTAGCATAAGGGATGAGTAAGAAAATATGTAACTGTCAACACTTACTGGACAGATTTAACAACGATAATGTATTTAGGAGATGGATAACAAAAAGCAAGAAAATACAGCTGAAAAAAAGAAATATTTAAATCGGATACATAACGTAAGGTGGGAAGTCTTAGTGAAAATCGAGACTGTGAATATTATTTCATGACCAGGTTTAACTGAGAGTACCAAAATGCTGCTGAAAGGATAGACACACTATTCCCTCTACCCCCAGTCACTCCTATAATATTTATTCTGTGCAAGCAGACCAGAGAGCACTCTCATGTCTTCTAATACAGGCCCTAAACATTGTTCATGCAGTACTTCTACCATCTCCTGTTACAGCTGTCCTTTTCTTGTAGAGGCTGAGGAGGCTGCTCTCTAAGGGCTCACAGAGCACATGCTATTTCTCCTTTCTGAGCACTTTAATCACCTTGTGATTATACAGTATGAATATTTTTCTCATGAGCTAACAAAAGTCAATTGGTCATCATTTTAAGGCCCAGTTAAGATTAAACTTGGCTAGGGATGTGAGAGATAACAGGAAGAGATTCTATAGGTACATTGTAAAAAAAAAAAAGACAGACTAGGGACAATGTGGGCCCTCTCCAAAAGCTATCAGAACTGGCAACACAGGATTTGGAGAAGGCTGAGGTTCTTAATGACTTCTTTGCCTCGGTCTTCACTGGCAAATGCTCTGACCACACCACCCAAGTCTTGGCAGGCAGATGCAGGGGCTGTGAGAATGAAGACCTTGGGCACACTGTAGGAGAGGATCTGGTTCAAGATAGTCTTAAGAACCAGAATGTGCACAAGTCCATGGGACCTGATGAAGTCCATCCGTAGGCCCCGAAGGAGCTGGTGAATGAAGTTGCTAAGCCACTGGCCATCATATTTGAAAAATCATGGCAGTCAGGTGAAGTTCCCGATGACTGGAAAAAGGGAAATATAACCCCCATTTTCAAGAAGGGGAAAATGGATGACCCAGGGAACTACAGACCAGTCAGTCTCACCTCTGTGCCTGGCAAAATCTTGGAGCAGATTCTCCTGGAAGGTATGCTAAAGCACATGAAAAACAACAAGGTGCTTGGTGACAGCCAGCATGGCTTCACTAAGGGGAAATCCTGCCTGACCAATTTGGTGGCCTTCTATGATGGGGCTACAGAACTGATGGACAAGGGTAGAGCAGTTGTTGTCATCTACCTGGACTTGTGCAAAGTGTTTGACACTGTCCCACACAACATCCTTGTGTCTAAATTGGAGACATCAATTTGATGGATGGACCACTCGGTGGATAAAGAACTGGCTGGATGGCCGCATGCAAAGAGTTGCAGTCAATGGCTCAATGTCCGGCTGGAGACCAGTAACGAGTGGTGTCCCTCAGTGATCGGTGTTGGGACAAGTCTTGTTCAACATCTTTGTCGGTGACATGGACAGTGGGATTGAGTGCGCCCTCAGCAAGTTTGCCAATGACACCAAGCTGTGTGGTCCGGTTGATAGGCTGGAGGGAAGGGATGCCATCCAGAGGGACCTTGACACGCTTGTGAGGTGGGCTGATGCCGACCTGATGAAGTTTAACAAGTGCAAGGTCCTACACCTGGGTCGGAGCAATCCCAGGCACAGCTACAGATTGGGCAGAGGAGAGATTCAGAGCAGCCCTGCAGAGAAGGACTTGGGGGTTTTGGTTGATGAGAAAATGAACATTAGCCGGCAGTGTGCGCTCGCAGCCCAGAAAGCCAACCGTATCCTGGGCTGCATCAAAAGGTGCGTGACCAGCAGGTCGAAGGAGGTGATCCTGCCCCTCTACTCTGCTCTTGTGAGATCTCACCTGGAGTATTGTGTGCAGTTCTGGTGTCCTCAACATAAAAAGGACATGGAACTGCTGGAACAAGTCCAGAGGAGGACCACAAGGATGATCAGGGGACTGGAGCACCTCCCGTATAAAGGCAGGCTGAGGAAGTTGGGGCTGTTCAGCCTGGAGAAGAGAAGGGTGCGTGGAGACCTCATAGCAGCCTTCCAGTATCTGAAGGGGGCCTACAGGGATGCTGGGGAGGGACTCTTCATTAGGGACTGTAGTGATAGGACAAGGGGTAATGGGTTAAAACTTAAACAGGGGAAGTTCAGATTGAATAGAAGGAAGAAGTTCTTTCCTGTCAGGGTGGTGAGGCACTGGAATGGTTTGCCCAGGGAAGCTGACAATGCTCCACCCTTGGCAGTGTTCAAGGCCAGGCTGGACAGAGACCTGGGTGAGATGGTTTAGTGTGAAGTGTCCCTTCCCATGGCAGGGGGGTTGGAACTAGATGATCTTGAGGTCCTTTCTAACCCAAACTATTCTATGATTCTATGATTTTGATTAGTAATCAAAAAAGAATGTGTCTTCTTAAGTCAAGAGGTAAGAAATCATTGTAGTAAAAGACAAAATATAAAATTTATGATTGCCTTTCTTGACAATAAGAACACATAAGGCTTAAGTGAGAGAGGAGTATAAGCAAACACTGAAGTTATAAATTAAACAATATCCTACATCATTCATATACTGGAAAACAGGTCCTCTGTTAGAGAAAAGGCATCATAATAAATATTCTGTGACTTATGATGAAAGTATTCAATGAGGAAGAAGGTGAAAGGAGAAAAAATCCCTCATTAAGGAAGGAAACTGGAACTTCAATGTCATTTCAATCTTCAAATCTCTTCCTACAGAGTGTTTACTGGAAAAACCTAAAAGAGAGTGAACAAATAATAATCTTACCACCACCATCTAGAAAGAGCACACCACAAACCTTGTCTCTTCCAGTCAGGCAGCCTCAGTAATGAAGCAAATTAAACTAGACATCTTCATGCCCAAAGAAACAATTTTCTTAAGGAGTAGAGTGGTGGGGTTGCTCTGATTCTTGAGAAAAGCCACTTAGCATTAAACCTTGTTGGAAGAAGCATTATGGCATCACATAGATGTGGTAAAATCTGTAATTTTATTTGGCATAAAGAGTCAGGGACAGACAAAAAGCAAAGACAAGTTAGTACCCTACACATTTAGCCACAAGAATGTGGGCAAATCAGTTCAAGGCTCACAAAAGTAGTCTCCAGGCAAAACCAAAATAAACAAAAAAACCCAACCCTTCTTAAAATTTCTTCATCAAGTTAGTGCTTCAAGTTGCACTATGTGTTCAATAAAAAGCCTTTAACTTCTAGATAAAGCTCATCTTAACAAGCATCCACACTGAATCAAGCTGAGATTTAAGATGTACATTCAAAAGTTGCAGTGTGAGCAATGTGAATATACAACATCTAAATAAAATTAAAGTATATATATATATAAAAAAAAATCATTGATTTTACAGTTCTCCTGCTCACATTTAACCACCAGAGCAAACCAATAAAAAGGACAATCTCTTCAACCATTCTGTCCCTATTACAAGATCTTATTCCCCTCTCTGCTGGAACAAGAAATGAAAGTGCACTAGAAGGGCTCCACAAACTTTTCAAAGAAAGACAAGAATATTTAATCTCTTCTTTCTACTGTTGGATTCATAAGGTTATATTTCTGGGCACAACATATATTAAAAAAGAGGTATAAATAAAAATGCAAGTTATGTTTGATTTCCAAGAGCTAATCTTTACTGCTTACATACATCTCATCCATTAAAGTGGAAATTTTATGAGAGAGAAAGATAAATAAAACCCATCACCACCAACAGAGAAATAAATATTTGTATACATTTTACATTGCTTGATGTATGCTTTTCACTGATTCTAAATGTCAGGATTTTAACACTTCTTCCAGCAGTTCATCACTGTAGGTATATAAAGTCCTACTGAACAAGGTTTCTTCAGAGTTGATTTAGCTATAGCTTTTTCAGCTATTCGATATCATGTTCACTTCTTAGCAGAACTCCTCCAGGTTAAAAATTACTCATATTGTTGTTATCTTTGTTGATAATTGTCTTCCTTCCTTCAATTTTTCCTTCTAAAAGCTCCATTAAATGTGCTTGTGACTCTGACCTGCAGAACTTGCCATTAGCACTCCCTGAAAACTTCCTGCCAAATTTCTTTCACAAGATTCAGTAATTTCTTACAACCTAGACTCCCTGTGCACATAACTTAAAACTGAACAGCACAATGTGGATGCATCTGAAGGCAAATACAACAATTTGAAAAGGAATACTGTTCTTCATTTCAGCTTAATTTTGACTTAAGTTGCTTCATAAAAAACATCTGGAAGGACTTTTTTTTTCCCTGCTTACTCAGCAGTGCATCTGAGAAAGTATCAAATGCTTTTTTTCTCTCTTCAGTTTTACACAGAATTAGCACTATCTCTTTCCAGGGGAAAACCAATTTATTTATGCTACTATTAGTAATGAAATCTCTCCAACACTCAGGGGGAGAAGTGTAGCCCAATGACAAGAAATGACAGAAGAAAACAGTCAAGCTCAGTTCCTGATGCAGAAGAAAAGAGATTTATTTATATGAGATACTAAATGCTGTCATCTTCTGATAGTGCTCTTACAAATCCAGTGCAGACAAAGGACTTACTGTTCTTCACAGTAGTGAAATTACATCTTTCTGTAGTATCAGAGTTGAGTATACTAATATCATGCTGTCCTCACATATCAGAGACAGGATTTTTATTCTTTCTTAGTGTCATATCGGTATTTTCAAAACAATAACAACTTATTATGCTTTCTTATTAAGATGCCTGCTCCCCAGTTAACCATCTAGCACCTGTAAATCAGGGTTCAAACATTTGGAATTATAAAGATGTCACAGTGCACAGAGAGTGCAAGTATCTTACTTATGTGAACCCTCACTCCCATTTGTCTTTCTCATTAACAGTTTGCAATCGCTCATAAACAGAGACATGCAGACTTTTACTGCAATACCCTATTCTATGAGGTCCCACAGTAAGCATATCTAACAGCACAGGTTCAGGCACATCTCACATTTTACTTCCCTATTTTAGTGAGTTTTGTAAGGCCTGTTGCTTACACGCTGAAATAGTAACATCACAGAACTTACTTGTGCCTCTCGGGCATAAGACTTCATTAAAAATAAGGTATGTCTTATTCCAGTGCTCCTACTGTTTTGTGGAGGAACGAATGTAAAAAAAATCCCCACCCTGCCTCACACTTAAAAAAAAAAATAAAAATTTTCCACATAGTATTCCAAGAAGGAAATTCCTGCACTGAAGAGAGGGCAAAGGAAGACCCCAATCACTGCTATGGATGCTCACAAGCCTTCTCACTCTCATCTTAAATCCCTAGTGGAGAGACAAAAAGATTAATTAGGTGCAAAAGAGAGGAATAGTTAATAATCTTGTGTATCTTATTTCAGAAGATACCATTCTGAAGTGATCCACACCAAGATTTTACCGTCAGATTATGTGCCTTTTACGTCAGTCAACACTAAGAAAAATCTCTCACTCCTAATACAAGCATGGTTGACAATGGATGCGCCTTCTGTGTATCGTTAATTTTTTGCTTAACATGAGTTTTAGGTATCTTTTGACACGCATACTCACTATACTAGCCAGGTTATATAGCTTTTTCTGTGCATTAAGTATCTCAAAATACTGCTTCAGCCTTTCAGTACTTGCCTTCTTCCTTGACTTTGTCTTTAAGGTCTGTCTTGATACTAATACTTCATTCAGTTGATTTTTTTACTGCTCAGATTTTATCCTGAGCACCTTGGACTAGCCTGTCTTAATCTTTGTACTCAGCTTCCGCGAGTTGCTTAGGTCAGCTCAGGGCCTATTTGTGCACCTGGTCTGATCTCTGCTTCCCTCAGCAAAATAGTACCATTCTCACCTCTGCTTCATACATGGTATAAAATTTGAAATCATCCAATCATTTTCAATTTGTTTAATACTGTTAAAACAGACATCCAAGGCTACATATCCCAACTGTCTTGACTGATTCCAGCATGCAGGACTGTACAACACATAGAAGCTTCCACATGCTGTCGCCCTTTCAAATGATTTTTCCTGCCTTTATGCACATAGGCCACAAGATGTTAAATAACATTTACAGTAGCACTAGAAAAGAATGACCCTTTGTACCACATCAGAGTAAAAGAAAGGAAAGTAAATTTAATATTGCCTAGAAAGCAAGAACTGAGTTACAGAAAGAACAAACGCAAGATGCCTATACTTCTAGGAGATATTACTATGTCCATAATAATAATGTGATGTAATCATAAATATTCATATATTCACTATAATCATAACTGCTCCACTGAAACCTTTATTTTCCTATACAAAGGTATGTGGCAAATGCTACCTATTAGAACAGGCCAATTTGAACAACGTAGTTTAATAGCACTCTCTTTCATGTGGAAAACTTGACCAGAAGTCCTGTTACAGTCTCAGAAAGATGGTAGACGTAACTGAAATATTCTTGTTTCATGATCCCTCTGTATGAAGCTCCTTGCTGGCTTAGATACTGCAGTAAAATGCAAAAATACATCATGCTGAAAAGAATGGCATTTCACTTCTCATTCTTGAGAGATGTAAAGATCAAGATTCAGGCATCCTAAATATTTGTCTCTATAATGGAGAGTGAGTGATTAATCACAGTGATCTTTGCTCTCTTGAGTTAGAGGGGTGACCATCCATTGTTATCAGCTGTGTTCTGACTGGAAGCCACCATCCCTTGAAATCACATAAGGGCTATTTGTGGTGAATTATAATGTTGGAATGATTATTAACATACTCATAAGACAGTCTTACCAACAAGCTAGCCAGCTGCAATTTTTCCATTTGAAAATAACTGACCAGTTAAAAAGTTACCCAGTTTGAGTCAGTCACGCCATGATCCGGGAAATTTCACCAAGACATTTAACACATGTTGCTGAGGCTCTCTCTGTTCACACGTTCACAAAATGATGTTGTTTTCTGTGCCTATTCAAATATTCCTGCTAAGATGGAGCCATAACAGTTACATGTGGCTGTGATTCAGAGCTCCCAGAACACTGGCTAAAGAGAAAAGGTTATAAAACCTTCAGTTCCATTTCACTGGCTCTGGTCTATCCATGTAGAAAAACAAGCGGAATCCTACTCTGAAATACATCATCTAAGTCAGTAATAATTACTTAAGCTCAAGCAAAAGGTCTTTTATTAAAACTTAACATTAAAACCTTTGTTTCTGCACCCTTCCCCTGCAATGTATCCACAAGGACATTTATTAGCTGTCAGCTAATGAATGTTCTGGGTATACAAACACAGAACAGATGGTACCCTAATGCAGACAGGTAATGTGCATTTCTGGATCACCTTTAAACATATCTATGAGCATTAAGTTGCTTTGTTAATTCTAGTCCTGTCATTACAGTTACAAACTTCTGACTTCTTTTCCTGATTCTCTCTCTATAGGAGCGAGGAGGTCTACATAGGGTTTCTCTAAATTTCCCATTTACAAAGAATAGTTTAACCAAAAAAAGCCACTTCCACAGGACTGTAGTGTACATCAAATAGCTTCAGAATGACTGAGCTTCAAGAGTTACAAGCACTAACGATAAGCAGAGAGTGATCAAGTAAATTCTCATTTTAAAACATAGACTAAATAAAAAAATATTTAGAAGACAGAAACATTTTCTAAAGCAAAAGCTAAATGCAAAGAGAAAGAGAAAGGGAAGGAGAAGGAGAAGGAGGGAGAGGGAGGGAGAGGGATGGAGAGGGAGGGAGAAAATCGAGGGTTAAAAAAAGAAAAAAGCAAAAACAAACACCCCCCCCCCCAAAAAAAAAAAATCCTAAACCTAAGCGCGGCATGCCAAAGCTGGTTGAACATTTCTAGCCAGTTGGCTATAAAATAGAAGCTGAAGTTAGCCAAGTAGTTGAGAGTAAAATGAAAAACAGGTGCTGCCTATGTTTGGGTATTTTTATTATCTACTGAATAGTGCCCCCAAAACTGTGTTCCTAAGGACATCAAGTCATTTGGGGACAGATTATAGAACAGGTGCTGCCCCTGAAAGCTCCTGGCTGGTCTCTTTGGAAAAGGAGTTCTGAAAGGCCATGCTGGTTGTGCTGACTTGCATATGCCCACTCATGGATGTGGTGGTCCAGTAATCCCAGAATTCAGCTGTGTTTGCCCACAGTGGTGATGGGCAGGTCAGAAGGTAAAACCTGTTGACTGCAGTCTTTACCTGCCAACATGCAATCGTGACAGATGCGGGCTAAGGACTCTTGCAAAGATAACTAAAAAACCGTGTAAGTTAGAAATAGAAATAGACACAGCTGTACATGAGAGTGGGGTGAAAGGAGGTAGGACTAGAGGATGTACAGAGGTCCTTGCCAACCAAAATTATTCTGCAGTTCTAAACTGGACCATGAAAAGAGTTTGTAGACATTCACTCCTGCTGTTCATATATCTGGTGACAGGCGCACTGACTGCTTAAAGGGATTTTCAAGCAAGCTATTACTGAATAAAGGGCTAAATCCTAAAAGTACATTTTCATTTATTTATGGTTGGTAATACGGTATGTCATAACCATCCAATTTTCTTAGCACTTAAGATTATCTGAAAGAGGACTATTTAAGCAGAAGCTATACACCTGTAAGTATTTCTGTCTGACTTTCTACAAACATGTAACAAGGGATGGAAATGCACAACATGCCATTAGTGGGAAGTGATGCTTCTCAGCAGATGTCATACAATTACCATTCTCTGTTACGAGGCACAGAGATGTCAGCTTTGCTTTTATAAGATGCTTGGCTCATGCATCAGATTCTAAAGTTTGAGGGTTTTTTTAAAGTAAGCAGGAGTATGTTCATCAATTGCCAAATTGCCTACACTTAAGTTTTAACATTTAAAAATCATTAATTTTATACGTATTCCTTCTTTGAATTAATTTGTTCTCACCAATAAGCAGTATAGATCAGAATGCTAGTACCATGCTATGGTAAATCCCCCCAATGGGAAAAATAGCTAGAAAGGTCAAAAGCTTCTAGAGATTAATCTAAACAATTTAATTATAGATCGGGGAGGGGGGGGGAGTGGTGGGCTGGAGTGGGGGTGGGGGAAGAAAATGTAACAGCCCTGTAACATAGCAGACAAAAATAGAATGAAGGGGAGAGGAACATCATAGAATATCCCTCTACCTTATTTTCCTGTATGATTTATAATATGTACTTTTGGTCCACATGGAACACTTGGAAAGCAGTTACGTTTATTATTTGGAAAACCAGCTGCACTGGAGGGTAGTATCATTACGTGGTCTGAATGATAATGAATGTACATAGTACTTTCTTCTCCATTTGACTTATGACTTATCAATTATACTTTTCCTCCAAACTTTTTCAAAGTACTTCAGAACCAACTATTTTTTACTGGATCCTGCCCTGTTTCCTGCCAAAGAGCACTGAAACAAAAGCTGTTGCCTCCAGCCTTTGCCACTGCTAAGCAGTGTAAGGTGAGCACACGTACCACAGCCAGAGGTATGGCAGAAAGCATACTTTACCTCCATGCCTCACTAAATAATACATTGGCAAGGCAAGCACACAAGAGATTTGGTGTCTTGTAACTACTATCAGACGTGTGTCTATCGAGCTTCATGTTTGTTAGTCAAATGAGACTGATGAATTAGAGAACGTTTAAATTTGTTTTCCTCTAAACAGGCACACAATGAGCACGGCAGAGTCACAACTGGATAACTTGGCTGAGAAGAACACAGCGGTAAGATAAGCTCAGCACAAACATACAATTTAATGTCTTTTTTCTTTTTCTAATAGGCTGTCTACTGTGGGGCTTGATACTGCTCACGTAATAAATGAGGGGATAAAAGGAAAGAAAGTAAGCATGTCTTCCTCAAGTCCCATGAATATGAATAATGCACTTTCTAGTCATCTCTTCTTAAATGAGAAAACATGTTGATTTTGCAGGTAAAAGATAAGAATTAGTGTTCCAATGTGATTTACCTCAAAATACTGGAAGCTTTTTACATTTGCTAGAATAGGGGTCTGCCATAATTTACAGTTGAAACAACATTTCTTAAAGTTTTTTTATTTGACTATTATATTTGTCTCAAGTTAAATGCTTGCGTGTTAAATGACAGCCCAAATTAATCTGTTTTCTCAAAATATGACCAGGAATTTGGAAGTGCTTTACAATTTGTAGTAATCAAGAACTATTGTAACTCGTTTCATAAACTTATCCGAGCTGCTTTTGTTAAGAAGTGTCTGAAATGTAAATGAAGAAATGTTACAGATACTTGAGGCTCTGCTTACCTGCAGAAGAAACTGCAAGCTTTTAAAGCAACGGTGTCCGAAGTGTGTCCATAGCTATCATGTGCACATTTAAAGTCCCTAGGGGAAAAGAGATTATTCAGTAAAGTGGCCAGTGAATACTGCAATTGGACTAGATGATTGTTGTGTTGAGCGTGTACTTCCAACTGCACTATTTTGTTCTATTATTGACTACATCAGAGAACTTAGGCAGCTACCGATCCTCTCTTTTATCCACCTGCTTCTCTGCCCAGCATTACGATAAACTAAGGGGTCATTTGCTTTTTGTTCTGTAGCCTCCTCTGGACCCTGGGGGTTGTTCTTCATGGGAAATGCATTGGGTTGAATGATATACAGTCCTTGTTTCAAACCTATTGGTCATCCTCTCATAATTTAGCCCAAGAAGGCCTATGCGTCCTCATGCCAGGGATTCTTGCAGTGCACATTTACTGGAACCAGACATTAAGGGTGAGATAGAAGGGGAGCTGTTGGAGGCAACAGCTGGATGAAGTGGTATGAGAGATCACGGAAAGGACTTCTCAAATCCCGTCCTCACAAGAATTTTGTTTGGGGTTTTTGGTTGGGTTTTTTTTGCTGCTGCTTTTTTTGTTGTTGTTGGCTGGTTGTGGTTTTCTGTGGGTTTGTTATTTATTTGTTTAGGGTTTGGTTTTGGGTTGTTTGGGTTCTTTCTGTTAATTGAGAAGGAAATCCAGCTCAATATGCAGTGGCAAATGGCAACTGCTTGACAACAGTCTGTTTCCTACTGTCAAGAGAGGACTTATCAGTACACTATGCACGATTATACCATCCCACAGGGATACAGCTAAATGAACATAGCAACACCGTTCATGAATAGTTCTACAAATAAACTGTGTCAGTTTACTATTTTTACAATTTCTGTTTATTTGTTTGCTAGTGAACCAATGAAAGACTTTGCATGTAAGAAACATTTAAGATAGCAAGAGTATGATGAAAATGCAGGAAGCCATTTTGGCAAAGGAATACACAGAAGAATTGATACAGTTTTTCTGAACAGCTCTTTTAATTACTTGCATGAATATATTCACCCACAAATTGAATAAATAGTCTGTGAACAGTAGAAGAGGGCTTATCTCATTTAAAGCACAAGGAAGAATACTACCATTTGAATGATCCTACTGTAAAGACAGATTAATCAACAGCTTGAGGTTTAAAAAAACCCTGAAAGTTACTGGATATCTGCAATTTTCAAGTGTACAAAATCTACAGGCCTTTCTGTAGCTTTTTGATCAGCAAAAGTATACATTGCTAAGATTTATTACATGCAATGAAGAATTACTGTAGGCTTCTTATGAAATAAGTGGGAGAGAGATCCAAAAGATCCCAGAGAAGAAACACACACACAAAAGAGTAAAGCCTACAGTTTGATTGCAATGTTTGAATGCTGTACTATTGCTGGCCTCATAAAACAAACACAGTCATGCAAGAGGTTTGTAAGTAGCATTCACAAAGACCTAATTTTGAAGGCTATATAGCATTTTAGTTAGTTCCTTCACAAAAATCCACCATCACTACCTGCCACAATGACTGCTCACCTAACTGAATTTGTTTGGTACTGCATTCTTCCTCATCCTTCCCAAACACACCAATTTTGGCCACAGAAGCACACTTGTGTCTCCCAGGCCAAGGAAAATGAGAGGGCAATGCTCCCTACAGAGTTTTAACCTGGCTGAAACCTTTATCCTTGTTCATATAAGGATACATCATTTTTATAGGCTCTTACTTGCCTGTTATGAGCAGAGGCCTGGTGCAATGGGACTGAAAACATCAGAGTAACGGACAAATTCTGTCTTGCCACAAGACCCATACATGGGCAGGCTCCTATTCTGCAGCTCTTGGGAAGAGGATAGTAAGAGACCCACCAGTGTGAATTTGCCTGTGATTTCAGCAAATTGGATAGTGTAGTTTGGTTATTGCTGCTAGGAGAGAGTAAATCAAGATAAATTTGGGGGAGAAGTGAATAGCCCAAAGGACAAATACAGCCAGATAGCCAAAAGCTAAAAATAGCACACACAAAAGAGAGGGGGGAAAAAAGATAATTGACAAAAGCAACACTATCTACTCTCCCATTCACCTAATCAAGATAATTTTACAGATGACCAGTAGAAGTTAAAAAGTACACTCAGCAGAGCCAGTATGATGCCATAAGTGATGTAGCTCACAGTCTAAATCTGCGCTTATTTCCTCTGTTTTCTTCCTTTATATTCACAAAAGCTAAGGCTCTACAAAGCTCAGGAAACAATTAAAATAACTGGCAATCCTAAATATTCAATATTTATCCAATATTTTACTTTAAATAAATTCTCGTTATTACTCTACACTGATTTAAACTACAATGAGCAGGTAGAGAAGGAAATTAGAAGATCAGAGACTGGTTTTGGAGATAGTGGTAATAAAATATGAAACCACAAATGACCTCTAGGACACACCAAATTCTGATTTGGGTGCTAGGGGTAGTTCATTGTCTTGTTGTTTGGGGGTTTGTTTATTTGTTTGTTTTCCCCAGTTTCCAGCACTTTCATTAAAACATATGTTTAGGAATTAGCTTAAAATCAGGTTTAGGCCTACATTCAAATTTATTCCTAACACAAATGCAGATGGCACAATGTTACTGGGGATGAGGGAGAAGGGAAGGGAAGAAGCAGTGCAGCAAATCTCCACCTTTATAAACCACTGAATCTCCACACAATTTCACCTCAGACAAGTCAATGCAAACAAAACAAATGTGTTTGTTTTATCTGTTGTCTAGCAGCCATAGGTCCTGCAGTAGAAAAGGGTAGAAGAAGTTACCATTCTCAGTTAAAGGTATTTTGAGAGCTGTGAGGGAGATGGAGGTGAACTCCAAACTATTTCTGAATGATGGCATAACACCTACCCTGACGCATACTGAAACAAAAGGACCCACTAGCAATGAAGCAAAACGTAGGAGAATGGGGATATTGCATAAGCACACTTACCTGAGTTAGTAAAAGACTGCCTCATAGTTCAAAATCAATCCTTAGATGCAGTGTAACTCAGGAACATTTCTAACATACAACCATAAGTTAGGTTGAAAATTCTTGTGACTGGTGAATTCAACAGCTGTTCTTCATTTTGAGTTAAAAGTCAGACCCATTTAGGATCTTGGATGGAATCAGACAGCTTAAAACAGCAGGTATACATGATAGAAGAAGGAAGGGTGTTACTCTTTTGCTTGCAGGAAAGGAAAGCATCGAGGTCAATTAGCAGGATGTTAGCCATAGTCACAACACAGAACTGCCAAAAAGCTAAGGAAAGGACAAGTCTAGGGCCACTTTCTGGCTGGAAAGAAGGTGAAAGCTGTGAGCAAAGAAACTCTTTCTTGTTCTGTTCAAGGAAGGAGAATTAACAAGTGCTTCTCCTATGCTTTGTTTTTTTTTTCTCCTAAACAAAGGATTAAATCAACACTAATTCTGGCCAAATATTATCTCAAAAAAATCCCAAGCCTAACTCCCAATGTTGCATATTTAAGCTCAAACAAATATCAGCATGTAAGAATAGTTAAATACATAACAAACTCTCTTGCCAAGAAGAGAGGGAGTAATTAATTGATATTTTAGCTGGTAGCTGGGTCTCAGTTCTTGTTAACATTTCTCTCTCCTGTTTTAAAAGCAAGTTCTTTCTACTCAAATTCTTTTTGAATGAGAGATGAAAACTTCTATTTGAGCATTTGCTACAGGGCAGAGAAACCTCAAAATCAAACCTTTTGGGAGCTGCTTTCAGGAAATGGGTAGCAGATTTCAGCAACTGGTGCAAAATGATAGAATAGCAATTTTCCTTCACAAGCATACTGTAAGAAAGATGGAATGAGCCTTTGTGAGAACAGAGCCAATTGATCAGAAAGATTTGATATCAACCCTTAGTAATTTACCTGCCAGAAGAGTTACAGTGCAATTAGGAGCACTGTACTGCAAGATGTGTTTCCAGACTATCCAAGTACTTTCACAGCTAATGCAGTAGCCCTTCACTCTACTAGCTGCATTAAAATGCTGTGTCTTATTCTACACTACTGACAGCTGTATCAAATCTAAAAGAAACCAGCAGTCACCTGTCACAACACCTTTCAGTGCAGCACACACTAATCACCAGGAACTTATTCATTAGCCCCACTTTGTTTGAATTTCTCCCTAATTGTGTGCTTGCTGCTTTTCCCTTCATGATAGACAGCAATTCTGATGGGAAGCTTAAAAATAAAATAGCTAAACACCACCTTTAATTCACTTTTTAATTAACATATTCCTGCTGTATAAACACACTGAACCCTATCACTGACTCTTACCAGATCTGGTCTTACTGGATCTCACTTTCCACTGGGAAGTGGCTTCTGTCCCAGCCATCAACCTGTGCCTTGGCCTGTCCTTCAACCCACAAGGGCTATCAAGCCACCCTGTGGTGGCCTTTGCTGGCATGGTGGTACCTGTCTCTGACCCCAGGTACATGTTGCATTGGCAGGGCACGCTGGAGCTGGCAGACTTGCCCCTGCAGAAGGGCTCCGTGGAGCTCCTCAAGCAAAGATGGGAGTCTGCCAATGCTATGAGACCGGGCCAGTGCTCATCAGCCCCAATGTCCCTGACGCTGGATAAGATGAGCTGCAGCAGCACCAAGGAGAAAGTGCCAGCAGACCGCAGGAGGACAGACATGTTCAAGGAGGAGACCCTAGCTGGCCCTCAGCAGGCTGAACACTTCCCCATTACTGTGGAGGAGCTGCGGAGCCACTTTGAGGCCCTGGGTGGCAAGAAGGTAAGTGCCTGGGCTGGGCACCTTGAGGGCATGGAAATGGGCCCCAGGGCTGCAGGTTGGTTTCCCCTCACGTCACCCCTCTCCTGTGGCCCACTGGGGGTGGGCAGTACCCACCACTGCTCCCATGGATGGCCTGTTGATAACTTGGATCAGTATGTTAATACTTTCTTTATTCCATAATGTTATTGGTCTGGATCATTTTAATAGTTGCTGACTAGTGCTATCTTCCAGCCTTTCAGGTAAGTTGGTGTGCAATTGTGCTTGCCCAGTGCTTTTGGGGTGGGAGGGGGGAAGAGAGAAAAACAAGATATGATGGCCTGAGTGATGAATTCTGAAATGAAACTATTTACAAACACTCTAAAACTTTCTCAAGCAATTGCCTCTTATTTGTAGCATGGTGTTAACTCCCTTTCAACTGAGAAACCCCTTGTCACTTCAGCCATAACATGACAGACCTGGACAAATTGCAACCTTTATTTGTCATCAGATTTCTGTCTGAGAAATGTCTGTGATTTCTTTAAACTATCTGGGGAGATGCTAGGCTTTTTTGAAGGTTAAAAAATGCTTCAAAGAAGTTTAGGATACTGAAAAGATTATTAGTAATCTTAATTAGGGCAACCTCGTTTGTTTTTGCAGCTAAAAAGCCTTTCACCACACTTCGCCTCTTCTGCACGAAACTAAAATATCCCTGCAGGTTTTGATCATTGACGGAATATTTTATACCTTCCACATTGTAATTCCTTGCTTCTTGTTCAGTTATCAGGTTAAAAAATCCCAAACATAAATAAATAAAAAATCCCCTTTGAATATTTTTTCCCCACTTCTCAATCAAAGATATACTAAAACTTGATGTTAAAACTCTGTGTTTTACCAACCACTAACTGCTGCAGGATAACTCTGCCAGTCCATGTACTCAGACATTTACCCATTTAATTTTAATGCCCAGAGTGATTGAAACATTTTTTGTTTAAATTGGTTATCTGGTCCAGAAACTACAGTTCAGAATAATGCATGCTGACCATGACATAATAGCTGGATTTTGCACAGAAATTATAAGATATTAGAAAGCTTTTTAATGTGAACAGCAAAATAAAAATTCATGTGATTCATGAAAAATCTTTTTATCAGCTTTAGACACATAACACAAAAAGTAGCAGTTAAGACTTTATGGGATTATTGAGCACTTTAAAGACCATATGAAATAGTCATAGACTGCTGCTAGGTAGCATACTCAAATGATTTTTAAGGTGCAGACCTTTCTGGCTGATCTTAGTCATTTTTTAATAACAGCAAAATAAACTTTATTTCCTATAAAGCAGTACTTTCTTTTAACATTACAGACACGATCATTCTTAAAGGAGGAATTGGTCCTTTTTTTAATCTTATTGATACAAAGAGCTCCTTATTTAGTGAAAAGCGGTAATTTTTCAGATTTAAACAGCATTCTTCACTTGACAGGATTGCAGACCTTTATTAAATATTAATTACCAAGAAAGTAAAAGGACTCCTTACTCCCAGTCTTAGAACTATTATACCAATTATATATTACTTTGGTTTAAATATACTTAAGGTTTCTTCATAAAATTTGCTACTGTTCTACCTGCAAATACTTTGAACTCATGTGCAGCTTAGAATCTCATCATCAATATTATTATTTCACTGATACACTTCATAAAAATTATTTCCAAGTATATCTCTTTGCTAGGTGTTCTTCCTCCAAGTGGAAAGCTATCATTTCTAATACAAAAGGGAAGCAGGTTCAGTAAAAAGGGTGGCAGGTGGGGGAAAGGGTCAAGGAGGAGTTACTTTCCTCTCCCTTATAATTTCTTTTACCAAGAGTGCTGCATATGAAATATATTTGATTAGTGCTCTAGTTAAAATATTTGTTTTATCCTGGCCAGCCAGAAAAGAAAAAAGAGGTGTGCTCTACAAAGAGTATGCTTCCTTGCTAAGTCACTGAAACTAATGCAGGAATTGCAACTGTTAAGATGCAGTTTATAAGCAGATGGTGCTTATAAACTGGGAAGTGGTAAGGGGTAAAAAAGCATGAGGAACAGGTTCCTTTTTCAGAATTCAAGTGGAAAAGTTTGAATTCTGTAACCCTGTTCAGGTAGCTGTCTTAGAAAATGAGATCCATGTTGCCTTTGAGGATTTATTTTCCCAGCCTTTTAAAACATCTTAAAGTTTCCAAGACACAGTCAATATGAAATGCAGAAAAATTGAATCTGCATCATAAAAGGCTTTCACAATGTTAGCATTTCAACATTTTTTCTTAAACATTTCAATATTAATTTCAACATTTTTACTTAAAAAGAAATATCTGTGAGTCTACAAAAACTGTAGACATCCATATCAGGGGTTTCTGATGCTGAAGAAGTATGGATACTCAGGTCATTCACTTACAAATCTTAGCAACACAGACCAAAAGCAGCACTGACAAGGTTTCAAAACAATCTGTAGGCATAGAAGGTCTGTGAAAGGATAGATTATTTCAGTAATCTGAAAAGTTGGAGCCAAACTGATGCTGGTGCTAACAATGGCATTAACATCTACATCCAAGATCTTACGGCACAAAAAAAAATATGTACAAATTATGAATTCCTCCACTCATAACAGTGAATAAGCATGAAAAAATAAAATTGTGTGAGATAAATTTGATCCACAGCAATCTCAGGCTTGCATATACAAAACCTGGACTTTTTTCAAGGCTTTATACATGCACACTGTGTCATGTTTCAAATTAGCAACCTGAAGGTATTTAACAGTGCATATTAAGCATCTAGTGTGTATCTGGCTAATGAGAAAGACCCTACATGTTAGAGGTGACAAAGTAATTTATTACTATTAATGAATGTTAATCATTTTAGCAATTGAATATTAAACCATGAGACAAGATATTTGTCATGAAAAAACAAAAGCCATTTAGTATGTCTTCAGAAGACACATTTTTACCACAGTTGTATCAGTGATACAAAAAAATACATGTATCACAATATAATGCAAAGCTATGCCAAGGTTTTAGCAAACTGATTGCTTAAGATTCAATTTCTTTCAGCCATAGTACACTCCCACGGGTAGGAGGAGTGAAGAATGGGGAATGAGCTGATGTATTTTCCTTGCATTTTGTAGTGGTTTCGCTCAGAAGCAATCAAGGTTAGAGCAAAGTTAGAAATGGCTATATGTAAAACTTAGTCAAAGCCGTAGAAATTACAGTGGGATTTTTAAAATGTAAACAGAATGTCTTCTAAGGCTTGGTACCAGCTATCTATATTACAGCTGCATTATGTATAAATGAACATGCCCATTAGCCTTATGATCAGAAAAAGACCAATGACTGTTGTAATCCTGTTTAAATGGGCAATTTCTTGACTTCTCAGGCTTCCGAGACTATGGCTTATTTTATTTTATTATTTCAAAGGAAAAATAGATTTCATTCTAAAAAGGCAAAATACCACTGACAAAAAGATTCCATAACCTCTCATTCAGGTTGCATTTCCATTGCAGTGCTGTTATTTGTATATGAACAAAATCAATAGAGAAAAATCAGGGCAATTAAAGAATGTTAACACATGAAGTGACTTCTAAACAATTAGCTCAATCATATAAAGAACCCTCTGCTGGTTCAAAAGTGAAAGACACTACTAGAAGTATCTGCAAATGTATTTAGAATTTTGGCACATTTTTCTTCCTGATGGCAGCTAGGAAAAAATCTATGCCCAATCCTATTTATTTGAATGGAATTAACACTTCATCTTGCAATAAGGTAAGACAGAAAAGAGTAAACAGAGTCAGGGACTGAGTTTAGTAATTTCGAAGCTAAATCACTTGAAGTCAAATTACTTTTGCCTGAGTTTATCCAAGTGGAACTTGGATGTATTTCCTTTTTAGGAGCATTAAGAAGTTAACAATTAAGTCTGTTGCTGGAGCCTTTTATGGAAAGCCTAAGGTATCAGGCCTCTCCGTATACCTTTCCATTATTTAGAAATAAACTGATGTCTTGTTCTTATAAAATGAAAAGTATTTTCCCCTTCCTTATAGGAAAAAAAAGTTTCTTAAGAATAATATATTAAAACATCAAATTACTGTACTGACTTATCATTCCCATAAAAAAAAAAAAGTTTATTAGCACTCAAAGACATTAGAATGTTAAAGCAACTAAGGACTGTTTGCTGCAAAGTGATTATGTAAGTTTTTCAAGCATCCCAACTGGGAAAGTAATTTCATGCTTACTTTTTAGAGAAACCTAGTCAAAGAACTCATTAAAACCATTCATTTAAATAATCTGTTATATGTTCATTAAACTGTGCCCTTTGCAGAAAACATATGAACTGCAGCCAGAAAGTAAATAAAGGGAACTGATGCTTAATGTGAAAGATTAGACCTTTGTTAGAATTGTTTAAATAAGCAGCATCTTTCTCTTAACACTCTCAAAAATTTTTATAAGAATTTAGCAAAGCCATGTAATGCAGAAAAGAACAGAAACACCATGACAACTGTGGGTCAGCTTTGTAACCTGTTATCACTTGCATCGTTTGTATTTTTGTTACGGATGAATGAAAGCAAATAGCGAGGAATGCATGGAATGGCCAAAAGATTACCCTTGCTGAAAAGCTTGATATTGAAAGGAGTGTTGTATGGTCAGCCTTTTGGATTTTGGCTTCACACCTTTCTTAGCTCATTCTTTTCCCTTTTTTTTTTTTCTTTTTTTTTTTTTTTTCCACATAAAGCATACCTCCCTATGTTTTCATAAACTTTTTTCTAATGGCAAAAGATTCCACAACAAGGAAAGGCAACTTTGTCTGTGGAACTTGAATATGAAGAACAGGTTTTGGTAACAATTAATTTTTTCTCCTATAAGGGGGAAAAAAAAACCCCAACTTTTCTTCTGTGCTTTACTTCCTCAGTAAATATATCAGCTCTTTACAGATACCTTACAAATCATCTGAAAAGACAATCCTCTTCCCACTTTGGTTATTCTTAGTTGATTCATCTTTGAACTGGACTGGTGGCTTTTCACTTCTTTTGCCTTCCTGAAAACTGGACGTGTTGACAGATTTCTTACTGTTCTCTGCAGTGTTCTACATCAGCAAAAAAGTGTTTTGCATCAGCAAAAAGAGCTATTTTGACAGTGGGAATGGAGCTTTCGAAATCTCCTTTATTCACAAACTGTTCCCATGAACCATCGCAGTACAGTGTGTGTGTATATAACATGTATACACATATGTACATGTATATATATTTAAAAGTCTTCTCAAAGGTACTGCTGTTCCTTCCTGTTTAATCAGTGAATTCCATCCCAGTGTACCACCTGCAGTTCCTTAGTTGTTCTGAGCTATTTTCTGTGTTAGTTACACTGCTATAATTCCATTGCTTATATACCCAGAAGCAACTATTCTCTTGAGAGTGTACCTGCCTTCCTCAAGGTGTCACACGAAACTGTGCTTGAAATTGGCACAAATGAATGACACTTGTGACGACTCAACATTTCAGACCTTCTTCTCCACTATGCCCCTGTTACTTAGTTTCTCTAGTGGCCCACGCTGCTAGTTTCCCTAGTTGCCCAATTATTAAATACCTATGCTTGTGCCAAACAAGTTATATTATTTTCCTTTAGCAGACACTTGAGAATGCTCTTATTCTTCTGCCCCCAGTTCAGCTTTACCAATTTTTGTGTTTTATTTGTGGACAGTGGAGGAAACAATCTCTAATAGGATCTTACCTTAAAAGGGTAGAATCATTCACTTTTCCTCGCAGTCAGGAATGTTAGTGTTCAAGCTATAGCAACGAGGAAGCTTGCTAGAAAAAAAGGAACAGTTCAGTTGGAACATTGAAATGTGTGTCACCAGTTCCTTATGAGAAATTAAATTTGGGTTTAGTCTCATTTATGTATTAAGTACCGCTGAGGAGGCTGCATTTTTATAAGGAACAGGATGGGATGGACTATAGTCCTAAACCATCAGCCAAACTTTCCAAAGGAAGTCTCTTTTGTGCTGAGATTTAATAGATATGGGGTTTGCCTCTCAATATTCTTCTTACTTATTGCTTATTCAGAATCCACGAGCATTCATCATGTATCGTGTTGTGGATGAGGGTGGCTTATTACAGGATCGCTTGCCTTCAGCGAATTACAATGATTTCAGGTGTGGGTCTTATTTTTGTCTGATTATTGTCTGAATCTATTCCTTACATTCTTTCTGTTCCAGTCCTAAAAAAAGACTTCTTGCCTGCTTTTTTGGCTGTCATATTTTTGATTTGAAGAGGCTCTTTTCATTTGTTCTGATGAGTTGAGTCTCATGTGGAGTACAGTTAGCTAATAGAAAAAAATACTTTGACTTTCTTAGGAAGGCAGTCTAAAAATATGAAATATATTTCTGGAACAGGGAAGCATTTAAAAAGAAGTACTTCAAAAAACACATAGTACATTTTTTGCCACAAGATTAAGTCCAGTTTGGTTTTTGTGTGCTGTTGAAGACAATC
The DNA here is from genome assembly GCF_037157495.1 of Lathamus discolor. Classification (NCBI taxonomy): domain Eukaryota; kingdom Metazoa; phylum Chordata; class Aves; order Psittaciformes; family Psittacidae; genus Lathamus; species Lathamus discolor. The sequence goes on along the minus strand of NC_088886.1, from coordinate 90,149,246 downwards.
ACAATTCCATGATTACATGGTAACAAATATCCCTAAAAAGTTGCATATATATACAGCAGTTTAACAAGTATTTGAAAGTCTAGAAAGCAAGAAAATTGCATAATCACAGAGACTTTTTAGTAACACGAGCTTCTGACAGTTTTTTCAGGACTTCAGTCTGTATGGCTGCAGATATGATGTTGTTTTGCCTTTAGTTCTTTCAGTGAAGACCACTGAAGTTAAGGAGAAATATTCTTTTATTTTGTGCTAACTGAAGTTCTGCAGCTGAGCCTCTAATTTGGAAATGGAGAAAATGGAGAAGAATTTCATTCACTTCTGGAAAACTGAAGGAACTAAGAGCATCAGGTTGGGTTTTTCTTTCTAAGGGCTAATGTTGTAATATCAGGCTATTTGTAGTAGTAGAAGTGTCTAGGTATTTTCTATATGCAACACTGAAAACGGCACAGACGAAAGACCACTAAGGTGTACGAGAAATACCATGTGTCTCATTCTGCTCTCCCTCCCTTCTTTTTGGGGAGGATTTAGGGAGTGTGATTTTTCTATTTCTTTATTTTTTTTTTTTCTTTTGCGATGCACTGTAAGCTGCAATTATTCTAGGGAGAAAGAACCTGACTAACCATCCTATGAATCAAGACTTCTTTTAAGCAGTTAATTTTATTCTGAGCAGATAGAAGATTTGATATTTTTAATATTTCTTTAGAGGCTGATTTGGCAGAAATTATCTTCCTTTAAATTCAGGATTATAGCAGACTCACTAGTCTTTGGCCTAAGTCTCCAGAAGCCAGAGGAAAGCAGAAAAGCTCTGCCTTCTGTAAATGGATTCTCTCTCTGATCTTGACTGTGTGCCATTAAGGAGGCACACCAAGAGAACGGAGAAATGAGGAAAATGACCTTCTGAGCTTCTGAGGAAAGGTACACACAAACACCACCACACACCCCCAAAAAAAGTCTTGAAAGGGTTCTTTAAAGATACGGTTGCTTAGAAATTACCCAGAAGTTACATTTTAAAATCCATAGAGATCAATAAAGTTAAAACATTATAACCGAGACAGAAGTTGTATGTGATGTCCAATAGGTTTTGTAGTCTGATCTTGAGGGTGAAGAATTGTGCTTTCTGAGTCATCAAAGAAATTGCCTCTTCTCTTTCCAGACATATGAGCCAGTTAATACCTTGCTTTACCCAAGTCTGTTTTGTTGTATGGTTTTCAATCTATTAGCCAGCAGCATCAAAGCTTGATAACCTCTGTGGGAAACTGACCATAAAGCGCTTGGAAAGGCACAGCTCCTTTCCACAGTCAGTGGCCAGAAAATGATGTCTGGAAAAGTATGTTTTATTTATAACATGTTCTTTAATTTCCTCTCCAAATTTAGTTCAATTTTTAGTTTGCAATATTTTATAGACAAACTTCTTATCCTAAGCAAAAAATTTCTCAAGTATTCATCACTTGTGGCAGAAGGCAAATCGTTAAAACATTTTCACTGTCATTTTGTCGGCTGATATTTGGAACAATTTACCAGCCTGAGTTATCTTAATCGATTCTTGAAGCATGAAAGTAATGTGGAAAGATGGGAAGTAAATACGCCCATTACTAGGATGTCTTGGGAAACAGCACTTGGAGGGAAACATAACATCTGGGTTAAGTTGATTAGGAAGGAAATAAGCTTGTGACATAAAGTCTGAGAAATCCACAGGTGCTGGTATTCAGAGCAGAGCAGATCCATAAATTAAATGGGAGTGAAAGAAACATTACTTGCCGTTGCAGGGTACTTTGTGTAACAAGTCAAATTATTAAAGTTAACAATCAAATAAACACCTGCACCAAAGCATACTCACAATTACTATTTCAATAGCAAATAAAATTTCAATTTATTTTACAAGTATGTGAAATAAAATCCCCAATACGTCTACTTCTGTTATCTTTCTTCCAACCTGTATAATGTTTGTGAGGACAAACATTTCTGTTATTTTCTGACAGCGTCTAGTAGAAAGAGAAATAAACTCACAATGCTTTCTGAAGTAGTTGTCATGAGGTTAAAATAAATGGGTTAAAAATAACCATACCTGGGAGTTTCATGCTACAGTTCTGAGTCTCAATGAAAGTAGATGAATTCTTGGGTTTTCAGAGAAGTATAGCATTGAATACTTTCCACCTTTATCTGTCCAAGGCACAGGTAGAGTACCAGTATACTGGTAGAAGCCAGCATGGGCCATTAAAGTACAGGAGGTACAAATGATCTGCTAAGTACAGTTTACTACATCAGCTGTCTTAATGGAAGATCTTTAGGGTCTTCAAAAGATCCTTCAGGGATCCTTTTCACAAAGATCTCTTCTGTGCATTTCTGCTTGTGCTCCTTTAGCTCAGCACCCTCTCCTTTCATCAGCTGTACTTTTTGCTCTGCTCTTTCAAAAATGTTTGGTAAAGATGGGATCCTTTTTACATGTTTGCCACCTCAATTTAAAGGAACACGGCATGTTCTCTTAAAGCTGAGCAAACTCTAGGAATTCAGCAAATGGGAAAGAAAAATGAAAACAAAATACCGCTGCCATATTTTAACCTCGTTTGTTTTTTCTCTTTTCTCTGTCATGGTGTAATGATACGTCTGTTTAAAATGTAAGACTTTGATCAATAAAATTGGAATAGTAGATGTTACTCAGGATTAGGCAGTTTGTGAACTCTGTATACTCAGGAGAGTTCAAGCAATGTACTGCCTTTGAAACTCTTTATATGAATTTCTGCCACACATAATAAATATCACTGGTGGTCTATGGGTACAAGAAGGATCTTGTAATATCAGTCTTGAGAATCTCCCTAGTTACGCCGACTGTCTCAGAGTCTCCATCATTCACCATAATTTATAGATCATCTTGAATTCTCTGTAGCTATATCTCTTACACAGTAGCCTCTTTATACACTCGTTAATCTTCCAGTGTAGAGTATGTTTCATTTTCTCCTATTTCTCATTTTCAAACATCAGCCCAGTATGTGACCAAAGAAAACGCTATTTCTTAAAAATACAGAATGCCGATAATACCTAGTTTTACTATCTTTAATAGGTAGCAATATTGTGGGGGGAAAAACTAATTTAAAAACATGCAATGAATATGAGATAAAAAAGGCCTTTGCTTAAGATAATTAGTCAAGCATTGAAAAAAAAGAGAAGAAGAAAAAGGCAGTGAGGTGAACACTGCAGACTTCACAAAAAGTTCCCAGCATGTATATTTCTAGTGCTGTGCAGAGCAAATGACTTAGAAGATTAATTTGATGTGGCCTGTATTATTACTGAATAAATGAAAAAATATGGGTGCTTGAACACATATGGCTTACTGTAGTTTTGGAAGCAAAATCAGAGAGTACACCATATGTTCAAGTTTTTTAAATTAGTATAAGTTTAATGGAAATAAACTCATTTAAGACTTTAAAATATGTCAGCTAATCAGAGCTCTTACTAAGGCAGAGATTGTCTTTAGTTAGGCTAAGCCATTTTGCTCTTGACTACAATAGAGGGATCTGCCTGAGTTGCATGAACAACTGAAGGAAAATGCTGCTCCTGTCCTGCTTCTAAAAGTGGTATCAGTGGACGCTGGGAACCAGCATGCTCGATATTACTGGAAAATTATTAAATCTTAGAAACCAGGCAATACTTTGGAAGGAAACAAAGTGGAGGGTCAGGCAAGAAGACTGTTGTATTTGTGTGCAGCTAAAATAGAGTGCCTACTAAGACCTAGATAAATATTAGTCATTTTGAAAGTCATTTGCTTCTCCTCTCCACTAATAATTTTGTTTCTGCTTTGTTATTTTTGTTTTCTGTTCCATACCCCAACATTCTTCTAATAAGTTCCAGCTATTTGAAATAATTACAAAAGTCATGAAATTGCAAATTACTGTGGAAAATGACAACAGAAAGAATGTAAATGTCTGCAGCAATACGAGACAAAAAATGATCACATTAGAAAACAATTCTTTCAAAATCATTATTTTGTTTTGCTTAAAGGTAGACATACACTGAGGTATTTTAAGAATCTTAAAAGGTCTAAACTGATATACCTCTGAATCTGAGTAAATTTCAGCAACAGATTGTGCAAAGAAAAACATATATTGTCAGTGAATTTACAAGAAACAAACAAAAAACCCAAGCACATCCAGGCTTTCACGAAAGCCAAAATAAATACTACATTTTTCCTCTCCCATACCTGCAATTAACAGTAGTACTGATAAAATAATGTTTCTTAAATTTCCGCTGTAAAGGTGAAAAACCTGAGATACACAAAATTACTTCTCTAAATGTGCATTGTAAGCAGGGGGAAAAAAAGATAAGAAAGAACAAAAGCATAAACTTAGAGCTGACACTGGAATTTAGTACACAGCAGTGTTCCTTTTACAATTGCAATGTAAAGAAGGTACTGAGTTTATTGTAGAAGCTTTAAATAAAACTTTATTGTGCTAAACCAGAATGGGATTATTTACAGAAATGTTGGGGGTTTTAATTCTGTGGTAAAACTTTTTTCCAATTACTTTGGAATTATTATAAAAATAGAAAGGACAAGTTACTGTGTTTGACTGAAGTGTTTGGAATATGTATGTAAATAAAAAAGTGAAAAAACCAAGAGGAGATCAAAAAGGAAAACTACTGTTGAAGTATCCATAAACTATTGCTATTCTTTGAATCTTAATTTGTGCCTCCTATGCGGTAAGATAGCATTCTATGCTGCCACAGGTCATGATTTTTGGAAAAAGAACCCCAACATTAGTTGTAGTTACTAATCGCACTGGTTTAGAAACCAATTTCCATGACTTGAACCAAGCCTGAAAACTGTCATCTGTGAATGCTGGCTACAAAGCTATGCTGCCTGTACCCTCTCCAGTCTTTGTTGCAGTTCCTTCTAAAATATTTCCTATTAAACACAGCTGTCTCAGATCTGGACTCCTTATTCTGCATGTTTTGTTGGTAATGTATTGCCAGTGATTTATATAGACATCTAGTAGCAACATAGTATAAATTCTGCTTGATTTGTATGTGATTTTATTTTGAATAGCTTTAAAAAGCTGTAGCAAGATTTACTTCTACCAAGATATTTTTATTTTGGAGTTTTAATAAATTTTATCCTGATTTCTTATTTACAGATATTGTAGCTGGCCTACTTTAACGATGTTACTCAATCACTGTAGTATCACATGCTTGAAAAAGCTCATTAAAACACATTTGGTCACTGTGGCCTCAGTTTCCTTAAGTGCTTCTAAAACACACTACTATTTTGTCCTACAAAAATGCCAGTAGAGATGGACCACTGCACCGTATTTGTTTAGGAAGGAAAGTTTCTGTGGTTATTGTATGTCAGTTTAGCACAGATATTCATTATCATACTTTGAAAACTGCTATAACATTTCAAATCAACATCATACAATGAGCTAATGTAACTAACTGATAGTCTTTCCATAGGACAGAGTCTGAACAGCTCAATAATTTGATGTATGTCAAATGCTGTTAACAGTTAAAAGAATTTAGCTTTTTAGCGCAAAGATTAGGTTGTTGTTTTTTAAGTAGTAAGACCAGGGACCCTGTATCAATTTTGCTATGGTGATAAACAGCAAATCAGTGTGACTTTTGCTAAGTAAGAATGAAATCTGTATTTCAAAGCAGAATTTAGCTCCTCAATGTTTTTTCTTAGTGTAGAGCCCCATTCTGACATGGTGGTGTGGTTTAACCGCATTCAGCAACAAAGCTCCACACAGTGCCCCCTCCCCTCAGTGGGATGGGGGAAGAGAATCAAAAGGATAAAAGTGAGAAAACTCATGGGTTGAGGCAAAGACAGTTTAATAGGTAAAGCAAAAGCCATGTGTACCAGCAAAGCAAAACAAAGAATTCATTCACTATTCCCCATGTTCAGGCAGATGTTCACACATGGAATATCCCTTGAGTCACTTGGGGTCAGCTGTCCTTCCTCCCAACCTCTTGTGCACCCCCAGCGTGCTCGCTGGTGGTGTGGGGTGAGGAGCAGACGAGGCTTGGGCTCTGTGGAAGCAGTGCTCAACAATAACTAAAACATCCCTGCATTATCAGCAATTTGTGTTTTCAGCACAAATCCAAAACATAGCCCCATACTACTATGAAGAAAATTAACCACCCCAGCCAAAACCAGCACAGATGGCAATTCTGCAAATAGATCTTCCATTTCCCCAGGTTGACAACAAGCTCGTTTCAGGGCCTCTGTTCCATGTTTACAGCGAAGTTATTTTATACCCTTCCTCCAAATGAAAATACTGTCTTATTTTAAAACAGTCTGTAACAGCTGAAAAGGATAAGCATCTCAGGAACTGGTCTGGGTATAAAATGAATGAGCAGGTTCCAGGCAGCCATGGGATGTTTTTTAAAGCCTCTTGAGAAATTCTGTCTTAGTGAAGTGGTGCATTGCAGAGAATCAACTGAGCATCATGGCTTTGTCTCAACAGTTTACTTACTGGCTTCATATAGTTTACACAGCAGGTGTTATTAGCAATCCTCTGTAACAGTCACTTTTGGAGGTTTGTCATCAATCTTAATGCCATCAGCATTCCAGCAGATGGTAGACATGATTCCATGCACTCCCTGCTTCTAAATTGCACCAGAAAGGATTTCCATCATATTTTAATTAGAAATGAGAACTATATCAGAAAGAGACTTATCTCATGCTGGATTTCCAAAGGTTTTTTCTCCAGGCAGGTCAGGACTTCTACTTTTTTATATTTCACTGTTATTGAATGATTCACAGGAGATATTAACAGCTCTCTCAGCACTAGAATTAACCTCAGATCATTCCTGTGTACTCTCCAGCTAAACAGTCTCTTGTTTTGAATTGGAATTTAAGATGCCAGCTTTTTGTAGGCAATAGAAAATGTTAGGAGCCTGTCCAGCAAAGCTCTTAGACATTAAGTATAACTTGAATTGCGATTGAGAGCAATTACTTGAATAGCAACCCTCAAGTATTTTAAGCTACAATCACAATAGAATGCATTGATGGATTGAGATTTTATATAACTATTTGTAAAGCAACAGATTTAATTTCTAAACACTTATCCTACTGCTCAACTCATTCCCTAAATCACCATTCACTTATGGATTTATTATTTTCCTTTCACCTTATGCTTTTACCCTTTCTCTTTGGGTCTACTCCTACTCCTCTCTGTCATTTCTTACACATGCATTATTTTTGTGGAGGCCATATACAAAATGAAAGTGTGGTAGCTAGCTTTCCTTTAGGTAGCAGATGTAGCAAAAGTAGTTACAACATGATGGGATGGGGATAAGTGCATTTTTTTAATACATTTGAAGCTGTCCTTTAAAAAAAATTAAATACTTGGAACATTAGTAGTAGCTTTTAGTAATCTATTTAATATGCTGACTGTAAATTCCTATCCAAGGTAGTTCAGTGTATGCATAAAAGGTAGTATTAACTTGGTAAATAGTTTTCCTCTATTTAAAACTTCATGCGTTCTGGCTTACTGACTTTCAGATTAGTGCAGGACCGGATAACAAGTGGAAAATCCACTATCTAAAAGAAGCACAGTCACTCAGTAGACCACTGAAATTAGAATCTTTATCATTGGCATTTCTATAAGTAATCACAGTATATTGCTTGAAATTTGGCACAACAGTGCTTTATTCTTTTCATTGTCTACAGTATGAGATCAGAACATACAAATAGCTTCTTGTGTCACCTGTTTCTGAGAAGTCCATTCAAAAATAAAACATATCAGAGTCAGTATGTAAAACTGAAGTAATCACGATAGCAAGTTCCTTACATATAGGCAGATTTCAACAAATTATGTCGAACAAAAAATGGAATAAATGCTGTTAAGCAGGGTGCTCCACACGACAGTCCAAGTCTCAATTCAGTAATTGTCCCAACAAGAGCTCACATACGGTTACAAAAGCTTGACATGAATTGAACCCTGCATTAATCAGAAAGAAAAAATAATTATTCTTGTTTTAGTTTTCATTTGGCAACTTCTGCAAGTGTTGCATACATTAGCCTCTAATTAAGCACCTCTTGGCACTACCTCAGTGCTTTTTCGATAAGTGGCATTTATGTTAATTCTATCCTTATTAAGCAGATGTCTTTGCCATTCGCTGTCATTAGGTTGTCTGGGTAGATACCCCAATAAAACAGTATGCAAATTAAATTTATCCTGAGTAAAAGGAGTTTATGGTAATCATAATGCCTTCCAATGACTTTTTCACAGTAGGAAACAGCATCTTCAGAGAATAAATCTGAGCTCTAGCATTACAGCTGGTGCAATAGTGCAAGAAAAGTCATCCTTCAGAAGCCCCACTAAGACAGGGATATTATTTGCAAAATGGTGCTGGGGCAGTTGGAGACTGTCGTGTGGGGGACCCTGTGATAATGAAAAAGGCAGGAACAGAAGAATACATATGGACATAGAATTGGTTTGTTTGAAGGAAGAAGTTCTGGACAGTGCTAAGCACGCCGTTCCTCTGCCCCAGATTATAATCACTGTCAAAACAGCACCATCCTTACAGAGACCATGAAATGGACCATTCACCTATACAGTGATTCACCATATCAAGGATTTAAAGAATATGGATTACTGTGGAACTCTATGGTAAAAGGTAATGAACTTATGGAGAACTTATTTAGAAAGAACTGAAAGAGAAATAATGTATTTAAAATTACAGACCCACTACAATGTGGGAAAATGTATTAGCAGTCCCCCCAAATGTCTGTATAATTACAAACAGCTATTCTCTTTTGGGTACATTATTACAGGCAGTAATACAAAGAAATCAAAAGAAATTAACAAAGGTTTGTAACAATAAACGCCAGTCTCAATCTACTGAATAGGAAGCTACAATAAATTGCATTCAGTCACCTATAAAAAAAATTCATCACATGACTAGGTTGACAAATTAATATCAAGGCATAAAATCTGAAGAGAGTATTCCTAGAATTACTAATTGACACTGCTTACCAAAATCTCCAAATTACAAAAGATACCAAATAAAAACCCCACTGCAGTCTTGAAAAATGGGAATAATGCTTACTGCAAAACAAACCCTGAGACTTAGGGAAGTTTGCAGGTGGAAAAATCAAACCCTAAAGACAACAAATGGTACTATTTTGTGTCTAAGCAATTTATAAGTATTATTCCATATTTCCAGTTTTGACACATGTTTTTCTGAACACAGGAAAATAAACTGAATGAAAATGTCTTCTGCCTTAGTGGCAAACATCTCAGAGATCTGCCCATAAAACAATTTATATGGAAAAATCTCTTAAGTAGGGCCAATATTCCTGTAATTTATATTAAAGATTGAAAAAAAATTATTTTTAAAATTCCTACTAAAATATATTCCCAAAGTAGTAACGTATATAAATTTTTTAGTTCATGGAATTGCTACTGCAGAGATAAATACTAAAAAAAAAATAACACAGAAATAGTCCACAAGTTAATAAAATTAATAGAGGTAAGAAAAATGCAAATCAAACTCATATTGGTCCCTGGCTTGCAAGAATAAGAATATGGAACAGTAAATTCTGAAGTTTTTAGCTGTTACTAGTAACTACAGAAAAATGCAGCAGGAATAAAAAAACAACCCAAAACTAGATGAGCTCTTTCTTGAAGATGCCAACAGTAGCTGAAAACCCAGTACAATTTGAGTTTTCCATTTTGTTCTAATAGTGCAGAAGTCAGATCATCATTAAAGTGATTCTTGGTGTTGACTACTGGAAGCCACACAATGCTGTGGCAACACGATCCTGCAGCTGTTCTTATGTATGCCAGGTACTGGCTGGTTGCAGAACTGGAGGAGACGGACATGATCGGGCTGACCTAACAAATGCTCTGTTGCATTTTTTATTTCTCCTCTCCCTCCCGCATCCTTCATTTGTCCCCTGCATGGGCCATTTCTGCATCACAGATTGTCCATACCAGATTTCAGACATAATGGCCTGTTTTAAATAAAAAATTCATAATTAATACTGGGTTGCAATTGTACCTGATAGCCAACTCTGAAAAAGGTTACAAAACAAACAGCAGTCTGAAGCCATAGCCCTTCCCATACAAAATACTCTATTCATTTCAGCCACCTGCTGCCTCCTGATACACTTGGCATGTAAGTATCTCATTCCTCTCAGCATACCTGTGTTCTGGCCAAACTATCCTACCTGTGCTGCAACTGCCCACCTGCACTGTCATGCCTGCACTGTAACCCAGCCTGCTCTCAGAGCTTATCTTACTGGCACTGTGCCACCCTGTCATTTCTAAGTAGCAAATACAGCCTGAAAGTAGCCAGCAGGCTAGTGAGGAAGGGTATAAGGAAGTCTCATGGAGCAGAAGGACACCTGCTTTCCTCACTCCAGAAATCTTTCTTTTGCTATTATTACCCTGCAAAAAATACTTTCCATAATAGCAAAGTAAAATATGCTTCTAACTATAAAAGCAATTAGAGAATGATTCAGTTAGATTCACACTAATTATCTCCTGTAAACATGATAAATAAAAGTCAACAAACCCCACAGTATTGGTTAAGACCCCTTATATCACCTTTAAATGTAACCATGTTTAGGTTTTCCAGTGTGTTGAGTGTACCTCCTGGCCTATCTGCTAAAATTATCCACTGTATTCAAGATTACCTTTCAAGTTCAAGTTGATACAAGCAGTAGTAGCAGTGCTGTTTTCAGTGAGGGGAGGAGGAGGGAGGAAAGACTGATGTGATGTACATAACCAATGACTGGTGATACCACAGGTACTTTTGCTGAAAAAATTGGGTTTACAATACCCATGGTAATAAAACATCTTCAGCTTCTATGGTCTAATCAGTCATTTGTTTCAGTGCTGACATATCATGCAAAAATCTTTTAGCTAATCTCAAGCAAAAGCTACCATAACTCACAGAAGTAGACAGATTGTTATAAAATTATGAGTTTCCACAAGACATAACCTATTGTACATGCACAAGAAGGAATATTTTTGCAAAGAATGGCTACAGGTCAAGAAATAAAGTACAGTACATGTTTAAGATAAAAGCTATCAGCAGCCATGAGAAAAGCAGAAATTTATTAAAGATGGATGAAGCACAGTTGTCCGGGATTGCTAATGATGCATGCATTTTAAAAGTACATTTCCAATGCTTGTTCACTGTTACTTTCAAAAAATTCAAGGTGAATGTATTAATTGATTATATGCTACTGTGAAAATGGCTTCTACAATTCATTTTAAGAGTTCTATTTGAGGATGCATTAGGTTGGATGGCATTAATATTTTTTTATTATTATTTTTAAATAGTTACTGGAAAATATTGTCCAATATAAGACAATAAATTCAGAAGTCAAATTTTGTTGCCTCTTACACACCATGCATAATATCTAAATCTAAAAGCATTTAGGAGTTACTTCAGTAAAATCATAGGCAAGGGTAGCATTAAATTAGTATACAATAATAAAGCTGTCTGCAAACAATAAAAAGGAATTAGGCTAATGAAGGCAGTACATTTTGTAAACCTCTGCCATTTAAGCAATAAAGGGCTCTGGCAAATAAGTTCCACAAAATCTTGCTGGAGAGATTAATGTAGTCACCAGACCAACCACTTACACACACTTCTTTGCTATCATACCTCTTTTACAGGGACAGCAGATGTGGATCTGCTGTGAACCTTCCTTACCACCCTCGGGGTGGGTGGAGGGGAAGTATATTTTTGCTACTCCAGCTGTTTATTTAATATACAAGCAAGCCTTTACAGTTGTTGTGTCCAAGTCCATACTGAGTAGTGCATTGCATGGAAGGAGGGAGAAGCACCCCAGAAACACCAGCTTTAACACATTAAAGTCTTGCTTAGCAATAATTTACTCTTTTTCTCTTGAAGGGCTGAGGCATTATGAGATACTAATGATACCCTGTAAACTCTCTAGGAACACTAACCTGCTATTCTGATAAGCTAAATTCAGTCAGTAGGTAACAGTAGAATTGAAAATCAAATTTCTGAAACACTAATGTCCAAGCACATCTCTTCTCAAGCAATCATTTGTTGTTTTTTACGTAGTCTTACATACCAGTAAATGAAATTAATAAAATTCCCTCTGAAGTTTTCTATGTAAAAATAGTGTTTAAACAAGCAATTGATGTCTTTATTGTGATCCTTACAACCACCTACACCACTCTCTTGTGGAAGAAACCATGTGCAAGAAACGGCAAAACAATACTTCCAAGCATCACTGTCTGTTGAATGATTGATAAGCATGAATCTGCAACCTGCGGTGCTACAGAAACTTACCCTAGGGCATTCTGGAGAATGTTTTCCTGGAAATAGCACCCCCTTCTAATCTGCTGCCTCTTCATCCTCTCTCCTCTGCCCAAAACCCACACCTGTTTCCTACCGATAGCTTTTAACATGCATCCTCTTGATGTTTTCTAACAGGAAGCAGAAAATGAAAGAAGTTCACATTCACTAGCATCAAAGAGTCAGCCTGGGAGCCATTCCACCAGTACTCCAAAGGAGTCTAGTGTGAAAAGAGGGCGAGCAATCTTTGAGAAGATGTCATCAGAAAATGGCCTCAGCAACAGCTCTGAAGGTTAGTTAGCATTACCATGCTGATCTGATGTCTCACATTAAGGCGATGGTCTCTAAACCTTTCTGATGCTGCAGCCCTATCATTAAAACATTTTTGAGCATATGTGTATATGTATTTATTCACAAACTCTACTAATACATTATGGCAACATACACAAAGAGATATTAAAGATACTAAGTAGGGAGGATGGATGAAATTAAAAAAATCCTCTCAAGAATGCTTATTTACAAAAGAATTGTTCTTCTTGAATCCCAACGGATTGTCTTGCACAGCACCTGGCTTGATATATCCTAGTTTGGAGACCACTGCTTGAAAGTTTCAGAGAGTGTCTATATCTGTGTTTTGGTTTGTTTAACAGAGAAAGAACATGGATGATACAGATTTCTGACAGAAAATCACTTATCAACTTGTGAGCATCTAGGACTTAACTTCATGTAAAACAATAGATAACCCAAATAAATAGCATAAAGAGACTTGTCCACTCTGCCAATAAAATTAATAAGCCATCTACACAGTATCAACCACTATGACTCCATTCTTTTTTAAAATGAAGCGCTTAGCCTGCATGTTTAGGAATTCCAGACTCCATCAGATCAAAGGGAAAAGGAAATTACAGTGCACAAGACCATTTTTAGCTAATGCTCCTAAATTTTTTATGCTCATTGTTTATATTAAACACATGATCTTTCATAGGTTTAACTTTCAGCCATTGGTTATCTTTTTTTCTTTTGTTTTCCTTACCAAATTAAAGAGATTCTTCTTGGAAGGGTGATTATATATCATAATCATATCAGCCCATAACCTTCTCTTCCATCAACTAGATTCAGCTGTCATTATTCATGTGGGAGTATTCTTCTGTGGCTCTTCTCTACATCTTCTCAAATCCTTCAGATACCTTTTTTATAATATAGTTTTAAGGTCCTTTTTGTTTTGCTTCTCCTTTTAGACTGTCCTTTCAAAGCCTTCCTTTTTCCTCTCTAAAAGGAGAATAGAATCCTGCATTCCACACCCACTTTGCCTCTGAGTCTAAATTGGGCACAGTAAGTTTCAGAAGCATTTTTCTGTCCACCAGGAATAACAAAGAATATGAACTACGTAAAAATGCACAGTCAACAACTCATGCCTCTTACAAATGAAGCTTTTTCTAAAAATGTGACAGACCCATAGGGGATAATGTTTTTTGATGCTCCTGTGAGAGCTATAATACCCCATTTTGCATTCAGAGACTCTTATGAGAAGTAAATTCCCTATAGACTCATTTGACTGTTTGAAAGCACTGGTGAAAACTCTTAAACTTCTAATAGCTGAACTTAGGCACTGAAATCTGCAAGTCTGCACTTGAATAAATATTCAGATCCTGAAAAATATAAGATAATGCTGATCCTCAGATTATTTCTCCCGTCATGAGATCTGAGTTTCCTATAACCAGTGATAATATATGTCAGCTTGCTTCAATTTTTCAGCAAGAAATACTAAAGTGCTATGGAACTTTGTAGCTAAATGTTTCAGTTATGACAAAAAACTTACTTTCTTAGAAGAGGTATCAAGCAACATTCACAGCAAGCTCTATGGCTGAGTACCGATAATTTGTATTTCTCCCCTGAAAAGCAGTAAGGCAATGCTCATACTGCTGTTCAACCTATCCTGAAAACCTAGAGAAACTAGGGCAAACCCATAAGGAATAACTAGTGTAGTCATATCATTGGAAAAATACGGCAGAAAGACAGGATTCACCAGGCCTATCATGCACAGATTTGTCAAGCTCCATTTATAGAATTGATGGAATTTATCGTTAATAAAAAAATTATTCTCTGAAATAGATACTATTACATGAGTCCCACATGTCAAAAGCAAACAGGTTTTTGTTGGCATACCTCACCTTGGTAAACATAAGGCTCTTCTTACAGATGCTTTCATCAAAAGCACACATTTATCTCTGAACAAATTCAAAGATGTTACACCTTTAAGGGCACTTGAATGAGAAAAAGTGTAGAGCAAAAGAAGCAAAACAAATGAGCAAAAGTTTAGATCATATAATCTCTCATATCAGCACAGAGTTTCACATTATGTTATAAGCCAACTAGCTTCTAAAGAGAGAGCATTTCCAGTTTTAGAGCTAACAAGAGAATAGTTTCCATTACCTTCACTCCCCAGGTGGCTAATAATATGTATCTATTAAAATGTTTTTTAAAACAGTCCATTAAATTCATTGGCCCCAAATCAGCAAGGAATTAAATCACATCTCTAGCTTTAAGCACAAGTATTCCTATTGCACTTAATGAGACTATTCACATGCTTATGAGATAGAATCCAACAATACTTTCTTAAACCAGAATAATACCAGGAAAGTTTTTTTAAATCCTAAATATTCCTGAGAATTAAAGCAACCTTGAACACCTGAACAGCTAAACAGTTTCTTAGGCAGAAAGACCAGATATGCCTTGGAATTCTTCCCTCTTTGGTGAGGTAATCCTTCCCTGGCACTCTGTTCTGTCCCAGGTGAACAGAAAGCTTTTTGGAAAATCTCTTCTGTGGCTGCATTTCATAATGTTGAAGGGAAAGAGCAGGTATTTCAAAAGAAAAAGGGGATTCGTTTATCTGTATCTTTTGTGTTCTCACTTACTGCCTTAGTATAACAACACAATACTCAAAAGTGAAACAGCTAAGAAGAAATGTGATTGACCAAGCACATGTTTTTGCAATGCCTATTACAATATGTATTACTATTAGGCTTCCAGAACAAGGAGTTGACCCTTGAAAATGCCATATAAACCTCAGGCCCTAAAACTAGCCACCAAGTTCCACGCTATACCCATGGGGATAAATCAGAATCAGTCCTGGCTCTTTGCTTGCTTCAGGAAAGGACACAGTGGAGCTGGTCTCCACTGAGTGGTGTATTTCAGGAGACTGGGAAATGTGTCTTTAAAAAAATATTAACAAACAAACAAAAAATTCCTAGGAGAGGATTTTGAAGATTTTTTTTCTTTCTATAGAGAAGACCATTCTGTAGATGGTGTGGGTTTGTACTGAATGGTAGAAAAGGTAAGCGCACTCTAGTATGTCCTCGGTGGTTTATATGCACATTATGAGATAGCCATACTATACAAAGAGAAGCTACTAATTTCCTAGCTAAATTATGGCAAGCAAGTTGATTTGCTTAATTTAATAAGTCTGGGAATGATCAGAAAGATGAAAAATAGTAAATTATAAAAAGTAAATATAAATATGTAAATTCAAAAGAAAAAAAAGGCAGTCAAAAAAAGTCATGTGCTACAACAAAGTGACGGCACAATCAGGAAGACAAGGCGTCAGCAGTGCTAAAACATATAAGAATACAAGTAAACTGCCAATGGCTAGCAGAAAGCACACATCTGAAGTTTCCTCTCTGACTTTCTTTCCTGTTTGGAAATGGATTTTAAGGTTTTAGTTTGGGTACATACTGGCTTGAATTAAACACATAGAACAGGAGGGCATGTCTACACTGTTTCTTCCCACTTATCTCCTTTCTTAAGTCAGTAATTTCCTCAACTTTGAGAAATTCCAACAGATATCTCATGCTTGTGGGGGGACAGGGTGGGTTTTTTAAGATAATTTTGTTCAGCTACAGCCTGCTTCTGTAATTTCAGAAAATATAATTAAAAAAAAACAAACAAACAAACAAAAAGAAAACAAGAGAAAAACCAAAACCAAACCCCCAAAACACCAATGCAGGTTGCAACAGATTTATTCTGGCCTATTATGTAAGGGCAAGAAGAAATGTAGATGAACTTAGGGAAGATTAGGGTGCTCTGATATCTGCAGCACAAGCACAAGGATTAAAAAATTAGATTCTGGGGGCTTTACTAAAAATACGCCTTCTTGAAGTCTTAAAACTCCCTCTCCTCCTAGAAAAGCGAGTGTACTGGTTACAGAAATCCAGTGTCATGCAATCCAATTTTGCATGCACTGCAGAACTTCCAGCCTGTGGGATTATATGAAATCTTTTCTGCCTCTTATCACAAAGAAGAGGGATGCTCACAACATACTTTTCTTCTCTGAAACAAGAAGGCAGGATATCTTTACGCTAAATTTAAGGCATTTTTCTGGGTATATGAAATTCTTCGAATACAGTCATATGACTGCAGAAAGCAGCACAAAACACTTCCTAGTGCTAGTAACTCAGTGCTGCTCTTTCAGGAGCACTCTGAAGTGTTTTCTCCACATTCACTGTGGCTAAATTGCAGATGCTAATAGATAATTCAATAACATTCATAAGTTGAAATAAGGTTAAAAAGTAGGTAGTAATTTTGATAATTTTCAGTAAGGTTTTAGTAGTACTAAACCAACTAAAACATACTCTAATGCAGTATCAGCAAACAACTGAAATCTATGGATTCTCTTTTATGCAAATGAATACTAAAATGTACAAAGCTAATTAGAACATAATATATCCAATTATAACAGGTTATTTCTAGAACTTACAAAGGCTTTTTACAGTATAAAATAATGCAAATGTAACACTATACTTTTTGTTATTTCTTATAGAAATCTGCCTCAGTTTCAAAATCTTCACTGCATTATCTTTTCCTGTACTCAGTAAGTTCTAAATTGAAAATAAGATAGAGTTGTTAAAAATTTTATAATAATTCTCCTTTCTACTACAGCTTTTCTTTCAATATTTGGAAAAAATGTACCAGTTTCCTTAGAAAATATTATGTCTGTTTGTATTTACAGTGGGTTCTCACAAACGTGTAAGAGGACTATTTAAAGAGAGTGCTTCCAGGGCTGATAATGCACTGCTGGATGTCCAGGAAACTGTCTCCTTGAAAGAAAGAATGGCTATGTACAAGGCTGCTGTGTTCGAGATAGAGGGTAGCAACTCCTTTGCTCATGTAAGATACCATCATTCCTCATCTTCTTAGGTGTATTTGCTTTGCATAGTGACATATCCTACATTCTTTATATAAGCTGACTGATGAGGATCAAAATTTAAAACCTAAATTACCAAACAAATCAGCTCAGCAAATGCATTGATGCATCAGTCTCTGTCCCCACCGAACGAGATTTTTCAAGATATACATGTTTGGTCATTTGGAAAATTTCCTTTAATGCCTTGGAATGGCTGTTCTTTTTATTTCACTGTTGCATGAACTGGATTGATTAGGACCATAGGCTTGCAACAGATTACCAACACAGTTATTCTTTCAGTTTGTAACAGCAAGACCCAGCTGTTTCTGCATTACAAAAAATATTACCAAGTAACAAAATCGTATTCAAAAGCACATTGTTTAGCCCTCTTGCTGTTCAAACTAAAGAATTCAAAATTGCTGCATTTTGAAATAGCAGCTGCATGAGATAAGGTGTATGAGAAAGTATTGCTTTATAATAAATTAACATAAAATTGGCATTACCTGAAAAGATATTTATTAAAAAAACCTTTAGATGTGTCTTAGTCATCTCTCTACATATCTGTCTATAGGAATTAAGTATTTTACAGAAAATTTAATATTAATACCAAGTAGAACATAAAGTATTTGGCTAACAGAATTTATAATCTATTAAAATAGAGCAAGACCACTGCACATTTGATTATCAGTCAGGAATGTCTGAAAAGCAGGCCTTCAGATCTTAGTCAGGAAAATCAGCTTCAGTTTCACAGAAATACTAAGGAACAAAAGGTGTATTTTTACCATATCTTAAAATCCTACATAGAAGTTACAGCCCAATCCCCTTGTATCAGAATATGGAGGCCTGTTGGAATGACAATAGTCTTTATTTATGCTAAGTTTTCTGCACATGGAAAAAATAACTTTTTCTTACTATAAAATAGGGCAATTTCTGTAAATCAGAGAGAATAACGGGCAAAAGAAGGACTTCAGCTCAGCTCTCATCAGCTGGCATCTTTGTCAGTATACAAGAATCACTACAGGATTGCCAGTCTTACCTGCACTTTGGTTCTTGAAAGAAGTGGTCTGCAGTAGCTGAAGGGACTTCCTGGGTCCTTACATAGCCCAAAGCTACATGGTGAAAACAGCCACCAGTCACAATCAGTCAAGAGTCCAGGTGTTTTCTAATCACCCAATCCCTGCCTGCTGACTTCATTATTTCCTAATTGCCTGCATGTATTTGGAGTAGATTCCTGCAGGTCACCTGGCTGAGAAGAAATAGAAAAGAAATGTGTGAAGCCTGAGCCAACCTAACTGTGGAACACAGGAACTACTTCATTTGCAGTCTAGAACCCCTCCCAGTTTCTTGCTGAAATGGGTGGTTGCTTGAGAAAGGAACTGTATGTGTGGTCCATTAAAGGGAATTATTACATTTCCTTGAAGGACCCATAAGTGCATTTAACCCTTCTAAAGTTCTCCAAAACACTGGCAAGGTGTGCCTGCAATGTTCATCCACTAAAATAATTACTTTTCACATTCATATATCCATGCATACATGGAACTGTGCCATTTTCATCATAGGAAAAAAAATAACCATTTTTTATAATCTGCTTACTTACTCATGAGGGGTAAGCACTAAACCTAACTTTCCTTCATAACCTTACTTACAAGACTATTTCTAATTATTGGGTGGTTAATTTTCTGCATACTGATTAATAAGCTCAAATCCTGAAAGCTTCATTTTAGTACCATCTAAGAGGTAACACATAAGGGACACAACTAGAACAGGGAGCCTGAGGATAAGAGCACTCTTAACCACTGAGTCCTCAGACACTAGTTTAGGCAAGATGAATATGCAGTTACACCAGCAGGATCAATGTGACACAAGAGCATTAAGCAGCTAATAGTTTGCAAGTATTATCACAAATATAAAGTTAAATTGATCGCAAAATTCCAAAAGAACTTTATAATTTGCAGGTCCTAATTTTCGGCTAAGGAGTAAAATTCAACCATTCAATAGTTAATGTTTACTGTATGTCTGATTCGTATTTTGTTGAGAACGCCTGAAAAATAGCTCTTACTATTGTGCCTATTCTGAATGCTAATGTTAATTTATCTGTCAATCTGTTAAGTAGGGTTAAAGGATTTACATCAGTGGCAGTTGCCTATAAGAGGCTAGAGACACAACCAAGTGTTTCCAAATTTTCCATATGAAATTTATAAGCATTATGTAGCATACTGTTTTTTACTACTTAAAAAAAAAAATCAACTCATAGAAGTACATTGTTTGTGCAAATGGAAAACTTATTTCATCACTCTAGACTTCAGAGAAAACCAAGTTCTGTACTGTGCCTGGTGGCCTGGCAGCAGTGAGGAAACAATTCGAGAAAGTGCGGACGACCTCTTCACGAAAGACCTTTGCTCTGTACCAGCACAAATCTGTACAGGTAACAATAGTATTTTTAATACTGACGAATGAGGTATGCCTTGCTAGATAGCTGGAGGAAAAATATGATTATTTGCTTTACTTTATGACTAAGACGATATTTCCTTAATGTTCATACTCATAGAATTTAGTCTTTGAGATATACTACAGGAATCATGTATTTTTTTATATGGACGAACACTCAATATAGGCAATACTAGATTTACAGCAAATAGATGAGTAAAGCAGATTACTACCAAACCAGTATTTTATACTTAACCTTCTCTCTAAGACTGTAATTCATTTACAAGTGTCATGGTGATATTTTGCATTTATTGTGCTTGATGTGATGTTAAGCCATTCTCTTTCAAAAGGAGTTTCCTGCTTCCATTGAATTAAATCTAATAAACTCCCCTCAAAGGATCAAAAATTGCTCAGAACCACCCAGATGCTATATAGAAGTAGAACAAAGCAGCAGCTAAGTGTTATTTTTGATAAAAGGTCTTCACATTGTATTACTTTGTTAGTATGTGCCATGAAAAATTGCTGTAGGAGATAATGATTTTGGACTATGTGAAATACTCTGTAATAAAACACATTGTACAATCTGTCCTGTGCACTCTGCAAAACAGTAATGGCAGAGTAAAGCGCTTTACCATCCATTTAAGCAATATTGCTCTTCAACTTCATAGAACAGGACGCATGAACATTCTGCTACAGGTTCATTTTCATGTTAAATGAGTAACATATCTACCCATCATCTCTCATTACTTATGCATTAATACCAGTATCAACAATCTGCACAGACAACAAGAAAAGCTCCAGTTTGTAGGGTAGAAGACACAATTTGCTGCAGAAGTATTAAAGCATTTTTTTACTAAACAAAAATGTCTCTTAGGTGGACATGATCATACTGGAGAACACTGCTTGGTAATAGGAAGCGTCCTACACATACTCCTCTGGTGACAGGGTCCAACCTAGCTGCCGTGTATCTGGGTGAAGAAATGTAGAACCATGTATAGAAATTATGTGCCTTTTTCTCTTACTCAGAATCAAATAAGATGCATTTTCCCTCTCCTAACAGTGATGTCTAGTTCTCCATCAACCCATTATGATGGTTCCATTTCTTCAAGCAAGATGTGACCTCTAAGTATACTTATCCATGTACTTGTCCTAGGTGGCTATTTGAGGAGGAAAATCATCAGCAGAAAGAGTCACATTCACAGGAAATAAAATCACTCAGATTATATGGAACAATCTTTAAATTTAGGTTAAATAACTTACTGCAAGACCATAAAATCCCATTTCTATCTGACATAACTGCATTCTCATGGAAAATGGGATTATACACTTAGGTAGTTGAAAGATTACTCAAGGTCACTGAATCAATCCCAGGGCAAAACAGAGAAATCATGTAGTTTGAAGACAGGTCTCCAGATCTGGATAAAGTCAAATTATTAACTTAAGCTAAAATAAAGAAGCACTATTTTTTTTAACAGTTGGCTTTTCAGCAGCTGAACATTTTACTAAATATTCAGTTATTATAGAAGGAGTGCCTAGATTTTCATTCAAAATATTGGCATCATGTATGCAAATAATAGCTATGTATCTTTCTGTTTTACTCCAGCAGCAGCCATCACTCAGGCTTCTTCATTGTAAGGGAGATTTGCTGTTTGTGAAAGGTGTCATATTACCAGTAGGATGCACTAAGGTCTCCTCCAGAATGGTGAGCAGCAATGCAGACTGGTCACAGAATGTGCCATGTCTTCATCAGGGTTTGTTTAGACTCAACCAGAGTTTGTTTAGAGACCTGGTCTTTAATTTGACCACTGGCACCACGAGCACCTTTAATTGTCAGCCACCAAGCTGAGAAGAGGTCATGAGTTTCAGTGCTATTACTCTGCAAATGCCAGCCTGGAGTGGTTTGCTACACCACTTCAGCTAGCTAGCTGCTCAGTCTCACTATCCAGCGTCAGAAACAAGCCATTTTCCTCCACTGAGGGTCATTCCTGACAAACTTTGTAAGAATGCTAATCTAGCAACTGCCAATTTTCTAGCAATTGCAGAGCATAAGACTGAATAACAGGACAATGTTAGTGGATGGTGAAAACCTTACCTTTTAATGAAAATCTTCCATATAGTGCCCAAAACACCCTTAGTATATACATAGAGCTAAGCAAGGCTGACAAGTCATAGAGATGAAGTGCAGATAAGTGAGGTTCTAATGAGAAATTTCTGCAAGAATCTCACAGTACTGATGCATAGATGATACCGTGCTAAAAACATAAATAGGTAAAAAAGCATAGCTTAGAGGAAGAAACAAAGATTCACACCAAGTACATCATTCATCAGGTCAGTCATTCTGTTATTATGAATTATGTAACTGAGGCTTTAAGCTCACAGTTTACTTCTATTGCTGCCTAAAGGGAACTGCAAGCTTGTACATACTGACAATTTAGAACACTAAATTCTAAATCTGCCAATATATAAATGATATTGCATTAGCCAACTTCCTACAGAGCTTATATGACAAACATAATGTACAGTTCAACTAAAAGCTGTATGTTTCAAATGTGCACAAGTAAAAGGCTTTCTTGTTCTTGGACAAGCTTTTGGGCCATATGATCCCCTTGAACAACACACACATATACAGAATTGTATACATGGTTTATTTACACATGCATATAAAAAGCATCCATAGTCTTAACCTCAAAGCTATTTTTATTTTTATTTTTAAGGAAAAGAATGTTTTTGTTGTCAGAGCAGTTGGTCTAAAATACACAGATTAGTTACTGAATATTCAAGACTGGGCACATTTTGCAATGAGAATTCTATCTAAATTATTGCAGAGCAGAGGCACTAAAACTGATGTGTGAGCCTCTAACATGTAAAATGCATGTAGCAATTACAGTTCTCTTCAGTACCAGAATCTAAATGCCTACATATAAATGTACTCATCTAACAAAATGTATAAAACTTATTCCAGATCTACATCTTTCTTTTTTAAATAATATCATTTTAGGTTAGAATGACGACTTATCCAAATACACAACAGGATACTATAGTCCTCTGTATTACGTACCGCAAAGATATTCATGGGGAGGACAGCAGTCCCCATAAAGGGTGACTTGAAACAAATGGAAGAGAATGGATGGCAATAGAAGTCTGAAATAAAAATAGAATGACCATAAGAAGCCATTCATGAGCTAGCAGCATGCCAACAATCATCCAGCTAATGGTGATTTCTGAAGCTCCCTTATGAGACGACATAGAATAAACAAAAAAGTAATTTAAAGGGGATTCTTGGGAGAAGGGAAAAGCAACTGTAATAGTTGTTTTTTCATTCCTGCCACCAAAAGTGACTTTGAGTTGTCTATCTGTCCTCCTCCCTTGCACAGCTGGAGGTAAGCTGTTTGCTTCTGACACTGGGATGCAGATCTGGTTGATTAAATAACCTTACCTGATTAAATAACTTTGCTTGATATAATAATGCACAGTACAGCAGGAATTGTATAGTCCACAGAAACAAGGGACCAAGTTCCCGCAAGTACAACTCTTAACTAGTTTTAGATCTAGATCATGATCTTCAGCCACAGTCCTGCATTGGAGACATGATTTATCCTGCTTATTAAGAGCAACCTTAGCCCATGCAGACCATCAAATAATTCTCCAAAATCTATGGGGTCTACAAAACATGCCACAATGTGGCAGACTACATTAATTCTATCTACAAGATATCCTATCCCATACCCAACAGCTGGCCATTACAGAGAAGAGATGAAACCACAGGTATTCCTGCTCGCCACTTGTTTGGAAAAATAAACAATCAGCATTTTACCCTCTGTCACTGAAATTTCAATTAGCGATATTGACAGACACAAAAAATATGAGAACCTCCAAGATCCTATTCCTCCCTGCATGCCCAGAGCAAAGCTGTGTAATTATATTGCCAAAATCTGGCCCATAATGTTTAGGCTGAATTTCACTCAGCCATAGCTGTTGCATTAAACAATTATAATCTTTTGCAATATGGCAACTACTTCATAAGCAGTACCAAAGTTATAGCAATAAAGCAGTAGTGACATTCATACTAGATTTGCTTCCTGACTACATTAAACCTAATTATATTCCTTTTTAATACTCCACACTATTCAAAGGACACATAATGACTGTCACGAACATATTTTGTGTCTCATGAATGAGCTTTTACAGTAATGACAGCTTAACTTACATATCTGAAACATGTACATTAGAATACAAAATCATCTCTTAAATGAAAAAGCATATGTATGCATAAATATATTAAAAAGCATATCCATATAAAATGAATACTACCCATAAATCAACACATAGGCATTAAACAGAGATGGAAAAATTTGCAATTCATTTTGTTTGAACTGCCTCTTTTCAATTTGGTGTAGGGTTAGTCTTACATTTCCTCCTGTTTTGCAGCTCCCTCACAACTGTTACACACACAAAACTTGCGAGTGTAAACCATGCTCTTGACTTGCTCTCCTCAAGCCTCACCTCACTTTGACAGTTGAAACTTTGCAGTAGATATGATTGATTTTGATCCTGGTATTAAATCATTTACTGGGCCAGGAATCAGAAAATTTATTTTACCTTTTGTTGGTATAAGTTTAATGCATCTTATAGGTAAGACAGATGGTTTGGCAGCACCAAGGTGGAACAGATTCCTAAAGCCCACAAGGGGGATGCATGTTGTTTTCCTGCCACAGAACCTAAGAGCTTTTGCTGGCTATTATGTGACAGAAATTACCAGTAAGGCAATGAATGCTCCCCTGTATTGATTCAGCAGAAATGTCAGTGAAGATTCAAGCAGTGTAAGCATTTTAAGTTTAAGGGTGGAATAAATCCCATAAATATATGCTTTGCCATGGGACGACTAAGGGAGAGAGGTTAATTTCTTGCCCCACAATTAGCTGGACTTCAAGGAGGCGCCAGGATTTGAGATGCAGGAAGCTTACTGATCTCTTTTGCACTAGATATATAGTAGCAATCTCAGAAACACAATTTCACACTCACATTACATCAAACACTTGGGAAGCTCTTGCTGGAGGGACAAGCTCCTTTCATTTGAAAGCTTGTTATCAGTAGAAACTAGCAGGCAAGCTTCCTTCTCACAAAGGAAGAAAATTTGACATGAGTGAAATTATTTGTTGGATGTCTCTGTGTGCATGCTAGTGTGCAAGAGAAAGGAAGCACACAACTGCTATCTTGATAATATCAATCTTTAGGATTTATTTCTTCTAATCAGTAAATTTCAAAGTACTACATGAACACACATAATGTGAGTGTGTTCTCACGAACACACGAACACGAGTTCTGTGACAGGCTTTAAATAAGAAAACAAACCATTGCCAGAGTCTGGAGTTGAACTAAGCAAAAGACAACCTCAGAAATCAGTTTAAACAGACATCTTGGACAGTGCTTTAAACTCTCAACAATATTTTCTGTTTATTACACTGATGTTGTCAGACTTGTAGATACAATGCCAGCCTGACTATTTTATAGGATGTTCTGGTTAGCCTGTGGGTCACATTTTTCACAACTGCAATTCAGCAAGATTTTTGCATCAGAAGAGCTGTATAAAGCATATGCGTGAAGTCAGCAACTCTTATTACACTTCCTTTTACAAAGTTGTATTAGCCTCCTGTCTGACGATAGGTAACAAGCTGATAGAACACATAAAACTGGAAGCAGTAGTCCTAGTCACCTTCATCCCCTTCCAGACTAATGATACAGTGTGAGTATTCATGTACCTTTCTGTATTTGCTGGCTAAAGTGTAGCTGCAGTAACAGAAATTGAGATCTTCTGTGTTATAAAAAAGTCTATTCCAATTTTTGCGGCAACAAGTATCAATTTACTCTGCTGTAAAATAACTGTTCTAATTACACCATTTAAATTAGAATTTATTTGTGAAAACCCTTCATAGGCAAAAAAAAAACAACAAAAAAAGAAAATAAAATTCTAATTTACTATCAGCTATTAATGTGCAATTATTTTTGTCTTTAGGAAAAGTTAAGTAGGAGTCAAAATACTGTATCACGGAGCACCAGGGAAGCTGAGAGCAATGAAATGACCTCCAAAGAAAGTCAAATGGAAGCCTCTCAAACACAAGAGGTAATTATATCAATTAATAATCATCTCATTGAACAATTATGCTGATGCTGATACATATCTGCTTTGCCTCTTCCACCTTTATCACTTGGTGCAGCAAGATCTGGATGTTCTGCTGATAGCCTCCCTCAATAGGCAGTGCGCAAGTTTTTAAAGGTGTTACATTAAGTGGTTTTAATTTATTGTTTTAGCATGGTAATTAATTAGGTTTCCATTCCTATTTTTCTTTATTGGAACATTTTAAATACATATATTTTAAATATTGAGTATGTAAAATTCTTGCATATTTCACTAAACCCTGTAGTAAAGTGAAGGTTTTGTGTACAGGTTTCTCATCGCGAGCAAGTTACTCATGAGACAAAAATGGCTTCCACATTCAGTCAGAATACTGATGAAACAGGTAAGAAGTGGCAGGAGAATAAAGGCTCACTAGCGAGCAACGGCAAATGTCTTTACTCACACAGATGTGCTGCTCTTAGCACACAAACATGAAAATGCACATTGCTCTGAATTCTCTGCAAAGCACATTAATTTTCTTCAATGGGACTTAAGAAATTAGTTTAGAATTTGGGACAGAGATAGCTTTTGCATAAGGAGGTGGCTTAACATATGCATTCAGTTGCCTGAAAAAAATGGAGACTTGAAAAATTGTCTGAAAACATAGGCAAACACTAGACCATGTATATACAGAATTGTAGATAAGAAAGGTTTGATTTATAGCTGAACTGAATATCCCTGCAGAATATGACCAGAGTGTTAAGACACTGCTGCTCCTGCAGTTTACTCCTGATATTAGAATTCACACATTATATTCCCCCATAGACCTGTCAACCTTTAGCCCTGTCACTCCACTCAGGTATGGCAAAACAGCAGGTGATAGATAGCATGTCCCTCAACAACTATTCTGTCACTCTCTCCATGGATTTCTGTTCACAATCAAGTGATCTAGACTTCTGCAAGGCTATGTGTAATTTTTCTAATGTAATGATGTTTTAAAATTCACTGATAAAGTCAATTTCCTAAAATGCAGGGTGGATGAAAAATGATCTTTTTTATTATTCTTCCCATTGCAGTAATCAATGCAGCTCAGAACGAAGAGCTCCCAAAGACTGTAACACAGATTTTAAAACAGCAGATTGAAAGGACAGCTCAGGAAACGGCTGTTCACTCTGGCAGAGAGACTGCAACACCTGCAAAAGAAGTAAAGGTCTGTGTTTTTAATAAGAGGGATTTTTCTCTATGCAAATTAGAAAGAGTGAAATTAAGACATTGGTCTGCCAAGCAGTCTGAATTTCTATTTTGACTGTGATTAAAAATGTAACCTATGAAAGTGGTGGGAATATATGGACATTAGAAATTAAGTGCATGTAATATGAAATATGTTGAAAGCTCAACAAGTACTCACAGCATGTGACAGACAAAATAAGTAGACCTTCATAAAAACTTCTGCATTCCTGTCCTCCTCTGCTGAATACAGTCTCTTACTTCCTTGTTTTGAATCTGTAAATATGTATAATTTCTGTCACCACAGATTCCAAGAAGCATAGAAAATGTCACTTTCAGAAGAAATGAAAATGAGCATAAGCCACGCATAACTTTACATTACGCTTATGATGCAAAGTCTTCATTTGTTCATTTTGATGATTGAAAGTGTTCAATCATCATTTTGCATTTTGTAAGAATTTCACATTTCTTTTCACTGTGTAAACAGTGCAGCTTTTATTTCAAAAGGTCTGTTTTAAGCATTCTGAGCATTAGCTGATGCATTGTGTCTTTCCAGATCTTACTGTAAGCCTATTGCTTGGATGCCTGCAGAACTAGCTTTCAACAAGAATAAAAATAAATAAATAAATAATTTTATATGTATCTATACTTAAAAAAAAAAAAAACAAAAAAAAAAACACAACCATTTTTGTTCACGAAAGATGGAAAATATGTACCAGGAAATTACATTGCCTTCAACAGTTAGCTCATCACCCACCTACCGCTACTACTTCAGCAAGCAGGCTACAGGAAACTTCTGCACTAAGGTAAAAAAAGGACGGAACTGCTACTTCTGCAATGATTTGCTCCAGATCCCATGAATATGGAAGCACAGAAAAGTTTTCCACTACAAAAGTTCCATTGGAAATGACACAACTTCCCAGTCCACTGAATCATCCATATTTCCAATGAAGCACGGGGTCTCCATAGATCTGTATCCAAAGCAAAGCAATTTATGTGAACTAAGATGTTTATACAAATGTACAAGTAAGAAAACACTTAACAGAAACATTACCTAAGACTTCTAATATTTTATCTGGTGAATCTGAAGCACAGAGTATGATGTCAGATGTGCAGCAGGCTATATATAGCTTTGCCTTCATTATTCAGATGTTCACAAGACCAGAAAAAAAATGCTTCGAGTGGTGTAAAATCTGGAGAGGAGAGGTCCTCTCTATAAGATGGGTCTTTGAGAACCTGCCTTTCTTTTCAATTAAAGATGACCCTCCAGACCCAGACAGAGCTAGAAGCATTGAAGACCAGAAAACCATTGAAGGCAGAAATATTAAATACATAGCCCATCTCTTGCACAGCATTCACATGCTCCCGGCTGTGCAGGAGGTATGGACAAGGCTTTTGCACTAGTTAGAGAAGGTGTTCACGCAGTCACTTGGATGTTTGAAATGCAGCCACTGGACCCTATGAATAAGAACTATCGTGATGAAGAATATCAGATGAAACTCTTATCCAAGAAGTTACTAGTGGTTCTGTAAAGAGTCTGAGGCATGTGCTGGAAGCACAGAACCTAGATAAACTTGGGCAGCTCAGTCCACTGGACGTCTTTAACTTGTTGCAGCTGAGGTCTGAGCTGAAATAGCTTAAAGGAAGTGTGAAGAGATGCCTAAAGTATTTTGAACCTCAGCCACTGTCTGTTACCAAAGGCACCTTCAGTCAAAAACTGGAGAATGAAGCTGTCCACAGAGAAGACAGTGAAAAGGGGCATGTCAGAGTAGTAGACCACACATTTAAAACACAGCCTTTACTTGTGACCAACAAAGACCTGTTTATCTTTAAAGTGGTACATGGAATCTCAGCAGATGAAAACACGAGCAGTGATGGGCACGAGGCAAACAGTTAATTGAAACACAGCCTTGGCACACAGAGAATTCAGACAAATTAAGTACAGCTGAAACTTCATCACAAAAATCAAAGTAAGATCAAGATCCCACACAAGAAGCAGCAGCCCCTGTAACACCACAGCAAAGCACCCTTGCTGATTCTAAATTTGATGGCAAGGATTCTCAAGTAGTACAAAAATACGATGTAGGAATTCACATAGATCTCCATAAAGACAAGAAGGCTGAGCAGCTTAATGGAGCTACAGGAAGATGCAGGAACTGTTGAGAAAGCTTCTAGCTGCTATCTCTTCCACCATTATGATGATTAATGCTACAAGAGCTATCCTGAAGAATTATATAAAGCAAAATAAAAACAAAAAGATATTAAAAATAGGTATTAAAATTAAAATAGCATTACTGTTGTATTTGAGAAATACTAGCATGCTAGGAAATGAGCACAGAATGCACCTGACTTCTCGCGCTTAAAATCAATGCAACATCCTCTTAACTGATGTAAAACATTGCCTGTATAAAATAGCTCTAGAGATAAAATAATGGCCATGTTTTGTGCACATCTGTTTTCAGTTTATTAAAGCACAAGATGTGACTTAAGACAAAGTAAATTACATTTCAGTGGGTTTCCTGTTTAGAAAAATTACTGCAAGAGTTTCCAAATTAATATAAAAATTTGCCTGCTATTCCCTGCTGAGCAATTTTAGCAGTTGACACAGCCTTAGTCTGAACTAAGGGCAAACCTATCTGCTGTCAGAGTCCAGGTTTCACATCACTAAGGAGTGTCGCCACCCAGTGTCCCTCAGAAAGCTGAGCTACATTTGAGGCTATTTTATAATTAACAGTTCTTTGGGGGATATTTTTGTTTGTTTTTACTGGTTGTTTATTCTTATTGCAAATTCGACATTATTTTGAAGATATTTAATTTGCAGCATTTTTCACAGCTCCATTATGGCACTAGAGATATTATGCAACTAAAGCTGTTCTTACAAAATCTACATAACTTTCTGTCCCGATTTGTGAATTGCTATAAAATCAATACCAGCAGGCAAACCAAAACCAGACAGAATGCTGAAAGGGGCCAAATTTTCTGCTGATGTCAAGGGCCATTACTATTGTTAATGAAGATATATTTATACAAGCAACTATTTGATACACCCTATTTGTATTTGTCTGCTAGTACAGTTCTCACAGCAATATGGGAATTGAGACAGAAAAGCTGCATGCATTTTTGCAAGCCCAACAGATTATTCATTATTTCTTTCTGTCCCTTACTGGTATGAAATAAAACTTCTATTCATGCTTTCTACTTTACAAAGAACTAATTCCATTTATAATTAATTATACTTCATAAAAGGAAGGATTTGATAGAGTTGGCTAATATGATTGTAGCTAACTCAGCCTTAATAATTAACTGAAGAAAGTATCAGCTCTGAAAATGAAAACTATAAAAGTCACAAGTAACTATGTCCATAGCATATCTGGGCCATATGAGGGTACAGTCTGCAGATTACCACAGAGGTAGACCTCCCTCATGTGTTTTTGGCATGATCAAGCAAAACTTCCTCATCAGAATTTCAAACATTTGCCCTGTTTATTGATCTCTAAATCACGTTGTAGATTCAAAGATTATATATATATTATACTCAATTCCACTTATATGAGTAAACCTTTTATCATCCTATCTCATTTCACAAAATAAATAGTTATTAAAAATAAATGGAAATACTGTACCTGGTGTAGTGAAGTGAATAGTCTTTTCAAATGTATGGATTTCTGAAAAGGGAAACTTAAGTAGTATTTCCACTTTCAAAGAATTATTGTTAGTTGAACAAAAAATGAAGCCCTAAAATTGACAGCTGAGATACCAGTTAATGCATAAAGAAAACTACAGTTTTAACAAAACATACCAAATGATACAGTTAAAAATAAATCATAATATGCAGCTTAAACTAACATACTTTTTTAATATGTGGTTCCAGAAACTGCAGATTCAGGAAAATGAAACGTGCAGACTCTGTCAACAGAGAGTTTACCCAATGGAGTGCCTAGTTGCTGACAAGCAGAATTTTCATAAATCATGTTTCCGATGTCACCACTGTGGCAGTCAATTAAGGTAAGAATTAACTGCATGTTCACTCATAGAACTCTGCATCTGAATATAAATGCAGCCAGTGAAATTACTTTCAACTAGGCTATTCAGGCTGTAGGATGTTGGGTTGACAGGGGAGAAACCTGGGTTCCCCCCTTTCTTCTCTGCTACTGACACCTGAACCATTATTGACCAAAGGCCTTTAAATTCTCTAAAGAACTGCTTCATCCCACTACCTTCCAAATTCTTCTGCCTATGGTTTCCTACTGACTGCTCCAGACCTTCAGGACAGCTCACGAACCAGAAGCAGCAGACACAGAAACTTGGGTGGAATTTAAAGCATGTCAGCACAGATCAAATTTCCTCTTACTTTTCTTCACCCATAAAATGAATGATGATGATTCTCTGAATTAGCAAACCACTCTTGTAACCTTTATATGAAATGCAGTAGTTATCTAACAGTTAAATAGGCTAACAGACTGCTTAGGCTACCAGTTCTGACTTTAACACTTTGGAGATTAGCTACATACATTTCCTCTACTTCATCTAGGAGAAGAATCAAAATATAAGTAAAAAAAAAAAAAAATTCTGTAATTTGCACAAAGGTTACAGAAAATTGGCCCTGTATTTTCTTCACTTATTTTGTAGAAAAATAGAGAATTCAGTCTTTAATAGGATGAAGAAAAAGGTCCCAGCAACCCCAAAGTGCTGTGGAATTTTGCTATTTGAAGCTTATGCTATGAAACAACTGAATAGATTTATGTTCTTTCTAAAATCACAAAGCATGACACTTCTCCATCATTTTGACTTTGAAATTGTATGGGAATTCGCATTAGTTTTAGATACTTTTGGTTTGGGGTACAGGGTGGTCAGAATTGGCCAGTACATTGAATTTGCTCTCTTTCTGCTCTTCCTTTTCTTTATATATACTGTCATGTAGGGGTACTCGAAATATCAGTTAAAGTTTAAAATTCACAGTGGATTTATGTGGATATTATGATACGTAAAAGTGTAAAACAAATTTCCTTCCATTTGGCAGCTTGGGAAATTATGCATCTCTCCATGGAAAAATATACTGTAAACCCCATTTTAAGCAACTTTTCAAGTCAAAAGGAAATTATGATGAAGGCTTTGGACACAAGCAGCATAAAGAATTATGGAATTCTAAAGACCGATGTAGCTCAGCTGGCAATACTCATGCTGAAGAAACAAATCCCATTAGTAGTATACCCATTGATCCTAAACCAATTACAGACATTGATCAAGACTTGTACTCAGGTACTGATGGTTCACGACCTGACATTTTGGATAGTAATTTGAAAAAAACCACAGAAAGAGGTAAACTAAAGCTGACATGGCCTCCTTCAACAGATGAGGTAACACCTAAGAAAACATTTTCTATTGAAGAAGTGGTTAAAGTAAATAAGCCGAAGTGGCCCCCCGAAGGTTTTGCTCAAGAAGGTTCTGATTTAAATACATATAAACCTCTGGGCAATAAAAAGGATCCTCAGAAAGAAAATGCTGTGAGCAAGCAAAATAAAAATAACACTGCAAATGCACAACAAAATCAACACTCATCCTTCAGTGCTCTGTCAGAAAAAGAAGCTACAAATACCTCTAAAGCAAAGAAAAATGAAGCAGGCAATAAGGGAAAAGAGGAGGAAGCTGGGAACGTGCAAGATAAGTGGAATAAAACAGGAGGATCACAGAATACAGAGGAAAGTGGGAAGGATTTTAATGAAAGTGAGAAAGTGACTGTGTATGCTGCTGGAAAGGAACAAGAGAAAAAAATAAAAGAAACTGATGGTTCGGAAGTTGTACAGGTTACTAACATTGATGACGTAACAGTACAAAACAATCACAAAGAATTCAGCTTAAATAACAATAACAATTATGCCACTTTTTCGCACCTAAACATTTTAGGCAAGAAACAACTCTCTCAGCTACAGCTAACCCAATGACAGCATTAAGCCATGCAATTTGCACTGTATCGCAGCATGCCTTTGCGAAGCTGGAAAATCAGTCTGGAAATGAAGAAATATTTGAGATGCATGAATCTCATGAGAGCTATTGTAGTGATACTGTAACTGTTTCACAGGATGAACAAAACTCAAAAGATGAAGATGCTGTTACCTCTAATAATCTTGCTTAATTTAATAAAGATGCCACTTGTCAGAAGTCTCATACTAGTTGTACATTAAAGGAGGCAACTAATACAACATTGCCTGTTGATACGGAGTTGGCATGCATTGGAGAAGAATCAAAATATAACAAACACTTAAACACTATTTTTTTATTTGACACTCTGAAAACATCTTTTCTTAAGAAAAAGCCCAACAACCTGGATTTAGACTGTGGTTGAATACACTCTGCAGATATAACTAAAGTTCCTGCAGCCCATATTCAAAAGAACATGGGAATTATGCTACAGAACTGAATGATATTAATGCCTGTCAAGAAAGCGAAATAATCAAATTGTCAAAGAATGACAAAAATACAAGCTTAGATTTACTGAGCTCAAGATACACAGCTGTTCCATCATTCCAAGGCGAGAAATTCAAGTTCAAACAGCTCACTGTAGTACAAATTAAAAGAAATAGATTCTATGATGAAAACAAATAAAACAGCTAAGTGATCAGCTACATCTGTCACTCATTATAAAGTATGTCATAAATAGGTATTTCTCCTGTTACTTTAGTCCTTCTTGAGAAATTTAATATCCATATGAAAATTTGTATTATATACTGTCAGTTACTCAGACTTTACTTGCTTAGTTTATATTTAAGGCAATGAAGATGTATAAACCAGATTTTTTTCAGTCTGTAATTAAAACAACTTGTCTCTCATCACAAGACATATTTTAAACAGCACAAGAAATATTTTACTACATGACTGTCCTGCAGAAGCATAATCATTCAATTTTACTGTTCATCATTTATAACAAACTGAGATGTGAATCACCTAGTCGTGTGCACAAAATGAGAAAAAAAAACATTTCCATGGTTGTTTTCTTATGTATTGTTATTATTGTAACTGAGCTGTTGCTTCATGATGCATTATGTACATTTGTTGTGTTAGCTCATACTACAAGATTTGGGGTTTGGTTGGGTTTTGGGAGAGTTGCTTGCTTTGGTTTTTGTTTGACTTTTTTTTCAATAACATGCAGTACTTAGTTTAAAATGGAGTCACTGTTGAAAAGTAACTACAGCTGATTGGTGAACAGTACTGTTACGCTCTATTCCTAGAGCTGCTACTATGGCATTGTATTGTATGACAGGGAAATAAAAAAAAACAAACCAAAAAGAAGTGTGTAAATTTTAACACAGGATAAACCCAAACATTCAAGGCAGAACTGGAACAAAGTTTGAGAACACTGGGCAATTAAGACTAGTGGTTGTTTTGATAACTAATTCAAAGTCATTTTAACTGAAGCAGCTCTCCA
This sequence comes from Lathamus discolor, assembly GCF_037157495.1. Taxonomy (NCBI): domain Eukaryota; kingdom Metazoa; phylum Chordata; class Aves; order Psittaciformes; family Psittacidae; genus Lathamus; species Lathamus discolor. Next base: position 90,114,602 of record NC_088886.1, on the reverse strand, counting down.
GCTTTATAAACTTATGCAGATTCAGTACTTTTTTCCCTTTACATGTTTATGAATTAACATGTGCTCTCTTAACACTATTCCAGCTTGCATGAAACAGCAACATATCATTTAACTGTTAACAATGCATAATAAAAAAGCACTTTACAAAAAAGGTATTTTGTGAAGTTTTTTTATATGAATTTATACATATGATTCTCCTTAAACAGTTTGCAAAATTCTTCAGGTGATAATTAAACTCAAGTTTTGCCAGAAAGGGCAGCATAATCAAAATACAGTTTTCAAAATAATTTCTGAAGCATTTGACAGACAGGTGTTCAGAGTATTTTACAGGAAAGACAGGTTGATGTTAATGAAAACATTTAAGAAATTATTGTGCAGAGCTCTAGAACAAACTATTGGCTGCACTACAACTCATTGCCCAAAGCAATGGGATTGTGGGGAAGTGGATATTCACATGTGACTCTTCTTCTATACCTACAAAGAAACAACTATAAACTACACACACACAATATAAGCTTTACGTAGTATTTCTTCCACAAGAGTCTTGAAGAGACTGAATCCTCCTCTTTATGCGTCATGCTTCATTCCTCCCAAGTATTCTCATGAAATGCAGAAACACAGAAAAGACCCTTTAAAATAAATGTGCTCAGAAGGGTAATTAGCCTTCATTGAAGGCACTCAGATACAACTGTGATTGATAACTTTGTCAAAAAACATTAGCCTATAGGCCAGCGTGAAAATTTTAAAATTATTTTGGCAAGATCCCCCTCTCATTCCATGGTTTTAACCATGATGAATTATTTTTAAAACCCCAAGAGATTATTAAATAGGTATCAATGACTTTGTTTGCCTTTTTGAGTAGATAACTAAAAATAACATCAACAAAATTCCTTCCAAGACAACAACAACCAAAAAAATCTCAGAAAATGCAAGCCTGATGAAAACCAACTGAATTTGTCTAAATGTTTAGGGCTCTACATTGGCTAAACTTTTAAATCTCCCCTATTCCCCGAAATTTCTTCTTGGGTATAAGACCAGTTTTGATCTTGAGAGTGAAATGGTGGATGTCTGTTTATGTGCACACACATTGGTGTGGTAATATACAAGTTAATCATTCAAGTACAAAGCTAATATGGTTGCAACATTGGTACCTGAAGTACAGTTCTGTGTCAATTTTCATTTTCCTGCATGTTCTGATTAATTTAAACTTATATCTTACAATTTAGAGGAATGACATATATCAGTTATGATAAAAAAACCCCTCATTTACACTAAGAAATTAATGCCTCTGAAAATATCCTTACAAAATACAGACCTCTCTGCTTCCCCTAAACAAAATAAAACCACCACCAAAAATGAGTTACAGAAAAAAGTGTGTTCCCTTTGGCCAGCTAGAGATGAAATAAAGGCTTTGATGAAACAGTAGAAAAAAGCAGGACTACAGGGAAAAATTTCTTTCCAGAGGGAATAATATGTAAAGTCAACATACATAAATGATGTCCTGTATGGGGCAAATCTCCTTGGATATTCCATGGTCTGAATTCTGCTTAGCACGGGACAGACAGAGGAGTGCAGAGCCTTCCTCTAGTGGATTCATTTGCTTTGCGCTCTCTTTTATCAGTGGGTGGCCTTTTTTCTTCCTCCAGTAGTGAGGATGAATGGTAAGCAAAAATTAAATGACATTGCCTAATCATTCATTTGAAACACAAGCCAGGTGCCCTATTATACTGTCTTGGAGCTCTTACACAAATCACGAGGACGACACCCTGTAAACCTCTTCTAGAAAACTGATAGCTATGGGTAATAAAAAACATGTAATGAATGTAAATCATCTGGACAGAAGGAGGAAAAAATAAAAGAAGAGCTCAGAACTTCAGCCAAATGCTTGCAGCAGGAGTAATCAGAGACAAGATAAGGCTGGAACCCACAGAGATCTGTTTGTCCTACTCCCTTTTTCCATAGAAGGCAAAAGAGATAGAAGATGCATGAGTCACCCTAATGTATACATATATATATATATACACACACACATTACTAATACAGAATTCTCACTCTGGAAGGGAATGCATATAGGAGCTGAAAGTGAGATTGGGATAAAAGCTATAGCTAGAAAGTAGCAACCTTACGGATTTTCTTTAAATGAAATGGTTTTAAAAATCTTAGCAGCCACAAGAGCTATAGTTTTGTGGGACAAAGTTGTTATTCTAAGTTTTAAATATCTTTAAGTTTATCCCTAGCCTTTCCAAGTTTTAGTTCCTGAGTTTAAACAACCCGTCATCAGTTTGTAAAAGTCCTATTCTGTCAGGAGAGGCTTGACGGCTCCTGAGAGAAATCATGGCACCAGAGCTCCCGTTCTCTCAGCAGGATAACTTCCTCTGGCTACTCCTTGGTTTCTCCTCTTAGCTCCCAAATAGGATATTCCACAATGCCCATGAATGGAATGTTACAGCCATGGAGGACAGAGCTGATTCATTTCCAGCACAGCTGCAGTCAAGCACCATTCAACAGCAAAAGTGCACTGACAAGTAGCAGTGAAATAAAACATCTCTGCATCATCATTTAGTACAGGAGAGATGCAGTCTGAAATTCTATTTTCACTAGGTATTACTGGCTAGTGAAGATGTTCTACTGCTTTTAGAACACAGCAGGGTTCACGCATTCTACACTCCAAAGCACCAATTAGAGAGATTAAAGAGCCTTGCTTAAATGTCTTGTTAAGAAGCTTCTGAATTGCTGGGCCAGCACTGGACTTTAGAGGACTTATAAATTTGCAGTCGCTTTGCAGCTTCATTAACATAATTGGCACAAAGACTTACTTAGAGCTACTTAAATTGTTTTTATAGATGCAGCATATCAACTGATCCCTCTGGAGTCTTTGGCAAGTCAGAGGTATCCTTAGAACTGTAGAGGGACCTAAATAACACTTTCACTATAATGCTGAAGTAGACTCCTCCTAGGTAAAGGACTTGCTGAAAGCAAATGCTTGATTACTGCAAAAAGTGTACTTAACTTGTCTATCTTCTGTTAAGCATTTATCTCCTTCATACATATTAATAGGCATACCTAGACTTAGCATCTTAAAAGGCACAGTGTTCAGCATTTACACTAAAACTACGTTAAGGATCTGCCTTATTCTAACACAGAACAGTTCTTGCAACACCCCTCCAATAAATAATGATAGTTCAGGCCTTATTTTCAAAGTGCAGGATAATTATCAGAATCACTCATATAAGATTTGGGTCACTTCAGTCAAGCACATCTCCAACCGCTAGGTATAATTTCAAAAAACATTAACTACCCTGGATACACTCACGAAACCAGGAAAACATAAAGTCAAAACCAGACAGATTAAAACCTGTGTTTCTTTTCATGTTTTCATCCATTAAGAGGCACCTAAGTGAAATGCTTTGGGTGAACTTTACTGACTTTCACAAGCAGCATTTTACCTTGTATGTGACTTACATTTGACGATTTTGACATAAAAAGCACTTTAAAATGTTTTAAAGACAGTAACTGTGTTAAAATGGGCTTAGGAACGTAATCAGACTGACCTTACTTTTGGGCTTTCTAAACCATTAAATGACAATTTAACCACAAAAGGTCTGACTTTCCAGTACAGTCCTTACACAAAAAAATAAGGCAGCTATGTACTGCTTCAAGAAAGAGATGAAAAAATTCGAAGTTTTACCTCTCCATGGACCCATATCCTATACCTTCCTCACCTCCCCTCTCAGGGTAGAGTGTGGGAAAGCGTAAGAAAGAATAAAGTCTTCACATGTACTACAAATGTGTTCCTCATTAACTGAGTACATTACAATTTTATTAAAAACAGACATGAAAAATGTAGCACACAATTGCAGCAGGTGATTTTCAAAACCTCATAATCTGGTTAAATTAAAAAAAACCACCCTACATCTCCTAGAAGAAACTCAGAGGGACATCTACATGACGACAGCTAATTTCAAACCCATTTTGTCTTTTAGCTCTCGACACTGTAACCATCACTATCAGTATCCATTTAAAATTACTTTTAGACTGATGCAATGATACATGTGACAGATGTTGACAAGGAATAATGTTCTATTACAACAGGTACTTATGAAAAAGCTGTTCCTTCTGCACAAAACCTGCACATTCCAAACTGAAAAGATGGCTGCCACCCTTATTGCAGAAAAAAAACCAACCAAACCCAAACCAAACACTTCATTTCAACAACAACAACAAAAAAAAGGCAAGATGACTTTTCAGTCCAAAAGGTGTATTGATTAAAAACTTATGGGTGAATGGAGGTTCAACTGCACCATGAGGGGATGAAACTTTAAAGAAAGTACTTCAATATACTGTTTGGCAGATTAGATTATGTCATATTATTTGTAATACTGGTGCATATATTATAACAAAAAGAATAACTAATTTATATGAAATATCTCAGAATGTGCTTCCAGTTTGTGCCTGTGATCACAGTTAAGAGTTCTACAGGATATTAGATGAAAGGAAGAAATAGAAAGCTACAAATTCAGAATGTATAGCTGGACACAAAAAGTAATTTTGCAGTTCCAATCTCAAGAGGCTTTGTACAGCTTTTTCATAAAGTAATATTAGAGTGGAAATAGCACATACAGAGTGTTATATACTGTTTAGAATCTCTTTTGCTTTATTGTCTCCTGTAAGCTGCTGTTCTAAGTTGTTGGTATCGTACTCTTCTATTGAAGGCTACAGATTGAGTCTTGGTGGCTTTCACTGAGGAAACTATTTTGCCGAAGTGGGCAGTGGTTTTTATGTGCCTGGAGAGAAGGTAATGAAAAGTTGCTTTAACAGGATCTGGCAGGTATCCATGCTGACAGCATGCCATAAAACAGAAACAGCATGGACTCAGCTTCTTGGGCCAGAATGTGAAGCCTAAATAGTTTTCTTCAAAACAAAGTATTATGACAACAACCAAGACTACCTTTATATGCTCCTGGAGGCAACATGATATGAACATTTGGCTAATAATTTATGGCAAATGATATCTGAAAATACTGATGTTATAAACTAGCATACTTTAGGCTGCTCCAGCATCTTAGTTTTTTTGTTTTTTGTTTTTTTTTTTTTTGTTGAAGATAGACACCAAGACAGAAAAAATGAGAGGGAAAAAAAAAAACATTAATAGGGATAATTTACCTCATTTGTGAAAGCATCTGTAAGAAAACTCAGCTTTATAAAATTCTGCCAAATAGCTTCCAACAAATTTGGTGAGGCTGGGATTAGCTCTCCAGACATTCATGCTCTGTAATGACATTTCAACACTACTGCAGCACTCCAGAAAACAAATCATTTTCTTTAACCAGCTATAAATTTTATCATCACCTCTAAGAGACTGAGATGACATAGCCATAAGCAGCATTATGTTTCTGTGCTCTGGCTATATCCATTTGATAAAGTAGATTATCATGGTCAAATGTTGTGGAGGGAAGGTAAAAGGAGCTGTGAAGACAATCTGTATTTGCCACTCTTCTGCCAGCCCCAGAAACGAGGAAAAACATACATTTCTTCATACAGTCACTCAAGTTAAGCACCAAGTTTATCCAAAGTGAAGGACATAATCAAAACCATCTCCAAAATACTTAGGATAAATAGTACATGAATCAAAATGAATTCCTTAAATGCATATGGTATAAAACTTATCAAAACTTATTAAAAGCAACACCTGATCAAAACATATTTTTTAATATCTATAGTAACCACTGTAAGAACAAACCTCAATTACTTTTTATCTTCTTAAGGAAGATTTCCTGTGATATCTTCATGTCTGCCCAGCAAACTTCTTATATCGTACTACGGAGCTGCCATTTTACTGGGGATGTTCAACGTCATGAAACTATTACTGTATACATTTGCATGTACAAAGGGACATTCGGTAACATGGATCCTTGTATGCGTTTGTTTGCATCTGAAGTTCAGGTGTTCACGCTGCCCCTGTTAAGACACTAGCGGGTGTCAGTCTGGAACTTGTTGCACCTAGAAACTCAAAAACAGGAAGGCAGAAAATAGAATTAATCGTAAGGAATTTCTTTGTCAACACTAAGAGCACTGTGCTTATACAGTGTCCTGTCTAGAAAAGGCCTATTGAACTGCTAAACAACCTAAATGTGAAAGGAGGAAACCTGCACCCAGTGCCAGAGTGGAATTATCATAATTCTCTTTAATAGTTTCAAATCAACATTCATTGGGGATTTCCTAGAAATGCATTTTTTCAAATGAAGACATGCCTAGGCAGAAAAGGTGGCTAACATATGAAACTCTGCACCTTTTCTTCCACTTGCATGTACATGTATATGTACTAATATCTACTACATTGTTCATTATTATGTGATCATAATTTTAAAATGTTAATCCCAGTTCACAGGGTCATGAAATAAGCTCAAATAGACAACCTTTTGCTAACATCTGAGTGCTTGATTTCGAAACTTCAGTGTACCTTTAAAATATTTGCTGGAAACAATACATATGTGCCAAATAGAATTAGAGTGGTTGCGTTCTGAAAATTCAAAATCTAGATCCACTTGTAAGTTCTGGAAACTGTTAAAGCCCAGAACCAAAATATCACACCTAATGGACTGCTGGGCTTTCAAGTTTTATATTAGCAGTCATTCCTCCCCCAATTCAAGTTTTGGAATTATATTTTCAAGAATTTTCTAGAATCATTCTTCTTTAACACACATTAAATGCTTTTGTGGAGCAGAAAAAATACACCAACACCAATACCAATACCTGTCCGGACTGACTCCTGTAAGGACACACTCCTACTACAGCAGTATCCTGCCAAGCTGTGATGCTAAAATCTTTTATTCTATCTCATGGAGTCATGTATGCATCTTAATTGAGGGGAAAGGTGATATTCTAGTAAAGGTTTTGTGTACTTCCAATTAAAAAAGAAACACTGTTTTCAATAGCTTATAATTTTGTCTACTGTTGAAGCTTTTCACATGGGAAATGACAGACAGACTGATTTATTTTTAAAGCTTTTCCAAAAAGGTTTCCTCCATTTCCAGGAAAGACATCTGGTAAGATGTCTGCCCATGCTAAACAAAAATATATTTTAGCTGAATAAACTTAAATCAATCTAGTGCCTTGATTTTGATGTGGTTCTATTTTGACTCTATTTGCAATACAATTTTCAATTTCAACATCTCACATTATTTTTTTAATGGCACAGATCATGTCCTGGTGATACATAGTCAGGAGAATGTTTTTGTTAGGACTTTTAAATGAATTGCTGCAGCAGCTAGAAGATACATAGAAGATTGTAATCAATAAGCATGAGGTCATATTTTTAATAATTGAATAGATAAAAATACTAAATACTTGTGCAAGTAACAAGATTCATCCCTTCTATGCTCTGAATAAGGTGAGTCCTAAGAAAAACACCATGCAATCACAAAATTGAAAACTGCATCAGACAGCTTTGGAGTTCAGGCATTCTCGCTTTCAGACTTAATGGTTTTTTAATGTAATATATGAATATCATATGTCTGGATGTATATAAATACTCATGTATACGTAAGTAAACCACAAGCAATCAGCAAATTATTGTACCACAGCTGTGTATATATAGAACTACCAAGCTCTGTACCACCAAATTACTTCATAATCTGGTGACTTTACTTTTTTCTACCTCATTCTTTCTATCCATGTACTCCATTTTTATTTTATCATTCCTTTACATGCATTATAAGTTCTTTGGGTCTGAGACTATGGACAATTTTTTCTTCCAGATGATAAGCAAATGCACATGGCCAAATATTCCTAATGTGGTTCTGTCTTTACATTGATTAAATTTTGGCAGCAATGTCCTCAGCCCCTTCCCAGACAGACATCCTTAACTACGTGGATGCCACTACAGAAACAGAAATGTGTGAGTAATTTTTCTTATGATGCTCTTCAGTGAAAATACAGGTGACAGGGCCAGGCCAATGTGTCATTCATAAAATAGTCCCAGAGTTGACAATTGAAACCTTTGCAGTACCAGGGGACATGAATCCTGAATTCTGGTAGATGTGTCCTTCTAGAAAAGGGAATTTAATGTTAAGTCATATCCCCTTGATTGTAAGCAAATCAAATGGCATCTTTACCAGATGACACAGGACCAAGCTCTTTGTTTATGAATAGCAATTGCCAAATCATCCTGCAAGAGCCTTAAAAAGAAAATTGCATACAAAATTATAAAATAAATGAAAACATTAATCATGATGGAACAGAACCACATTGATTTTTGCCAGCTGTATTCAGCCACTGACTGTGATATGAAGGCTCTTGGTTAACCCAAGAGGTGGATTAATTTTTTGATAATTAATCTCATAGGTAATAGTGCAAATGTTTTTCAAAAAAGCAGATGATTCACCACAACATTAAATATGGGCTGGGGAGCAATAACATCTCTAATGTGTATTAAAAAATAAATAAAAAAAGGGATAAAAATACCTAAATTGACTGCACCAATGGAGGAATTATAAAATAATTCTATGTCTTGGTCACTCATTCAAAGCAGGATTGCTTGGATCTGAAAACATGCTTCATCACCTATCCCTTCCTCAGTGGGGATTTTACATCACTGTTCAAGGCTGCTGCAAGGAAATATATATTTATGGAGTCTTTAAATACTTCTAAGTGTATTCATTATGTTCATAGTGACATTGCTATGAAGGACACTATATAAATGGAAGCTGTGCTTGCAACTGATCACTTCAGATAAACATCTTGAAGGACTCACCTAGCACACAAAGGAAGTTGCCTTGCTTTACTTATGGGGAGATTAGCTCTCTCCAGCTGACATAATACATGAGAGATAAAATAATGAAAGGAAATACATCCTCATGTAGTGCAAAATCAGATCACAATGCTCTTGTGGAAGAGATAATGTGAGCAAACTCTTTGGGGCAAGAACTTTGTTTCCTTACTTTTCTATACAGCACCCAGCACATAACTGTGATTTGCATCTCAAAACATGTATCTACATAATATTAACAAATGGGTTAGCAAATGAGGCTGAATAACACTAGCAAATTGTAATGTGTTTAAAAATGAATAATCAAATATTACTCCCGCAGATCTGTAAATGCAGTGCTGCATCTATGCATCAGTTAAATATTCATACCCTACCAAAGGGAGGAGTGAAATAATGCTTCTCACCAAAAGGTTATTTTACAGTTTGATGTAAACGATCTGCTGATGCACTCTGCCTCACAGAAGGGCTCAGTTAATACACTGTTTGCCTTCTAACACTAACTGCCAATACAGAGTTGGGACAGCTGACTTCAGCTGACCAAAGGGGCATATCATACCCTATGAAGCTGTGCTTAGCAATAAAAGCAGAGAAAAAGAAGAGGCAGTGCAGGTGTGTGTATGGGTGTACATGCGTGTGTGTGCATGTGTGTGAAATCCATGGTTACAAAGGTTGTCTTCTGATGCAATCACTGTGTATACTGAAATCCTGCTTCCCAGGAAGTAGTTGCACATCGCCTGCTGATGGGAAGTAGTGAATCAATTCTCTCTTCTACTTCACATATCTGAGCTTTGCTTTTCTTATTAAATTGTCTTTATCTCAATCCTTGTCCATCTTATTCTCACCCCTTGTCCTGCTGAAGTGTTCAGAGAGAGCAACTGGGTGGGCATCTGGCAGCTGGCAGGGGTCAACCCACTACAGTAGTATATCCACAGTAGGATAGAACCACAGTATTTTATAATCTGGATGTTGTGTCAGCCTATCACCATCCTGGAAATGGTTTTGTGTTTTCTGGTACTCCTCCTGGATATCAAACCCATGCTGCAGTTACTCGTCTTTGAAAGCTGGTCTGCGACAGACCCACTTATTTAGTGCCCGGTTACTTCCTAGGAATCAAAGATATGACTTGCATCAGAAAACAGTAGCAAGTAATGATGCAATTTATGTATGTTTATAGGTAGAGCTTGCATCCAAAAAAAAAAAACAAAAACAAAACAAAAGAGGTGGGCAGGGTATTAGAAACGAGGAAGACAGATGAATCAGTGGAGAAAAGACATGACGAAGCATGGGAAATCTTAAGATTTGCTGTTTAGTATAAGTCTCCAGTTGGATGCATAGTTAATATCAAAACATAATACTAAGACTCCACATACTGCTACCTACATTAGCAAAACATTAACTCCCCATGAGGTGATTCTCTCCAAAACAAATAATTTCTTATGTAGAAAACAATAACAGCAGAGAGACGAAAAAGTAAAATGCCTACAGGAAATCATGGACAGAACACATAAAAATTGGGAGCCTAAACCACTTTCTTTAACAGGGGAGCCACCTGGGGCCACAAAGACTTTCTGGAAATGGAGTAATTTTTCAAAGTATATGCAGTATTAGTAAATAAGCAGACCCTCTCCTAAAAATGGATGTTAGAGACCGAAGGATATAAAGCGGCTCTATTTCTTTTTTTTTTTTTTTTTTGTAGTTGAATTTCAGCATAGTCCCTTCTGTCTGTTGAGGTCTCCAATACCAGACCACAGTTCTGCACCTTGTTGGCAGACTTAACAGCTAAAACAACAATTTAGTACGTGTGAATCCTGATTTATGTCACCTCTAGAAATCTGCTCCTCCTGCTGACAGAGCTGAATGTGGATTATATTTCTTACACTGTTTCTGCTATGAGTAAGAGTAGTTCAGCTCCTGTGCGCCATTGGTACTTTTCAAGAGTACTGTTACACTATATCGTTTTTCAGAAAGAACTGTCAAACTCTTCTGCCTTATGGGAACAAAGGCTAAATTACAGTTTTGTGGACTAAACCAATCTATGCAATTTCATTGGGATAAAAAAACCAACCCACAACAGTTTCCCAAGGTACCAAGAGGTCTGCTAAAATTCAGAAAATGTTACATGTACCATAAAGCACTTTAATGAACAGCACCATATTTCAGGTGTGCTGCTTTCTCTTTCCTGCATGTTTTTCATTTATAGTTATTTGGTGCTTCTATGCCTGTAACAAGTCTCCCTCTGAGACATTCTGTCTCATAAACAGGATATTTAGCTGTTATGTGAAGGATTGCTTTTCTATTTGGAACAATTGCTGTTTAGATCTCTTTAGATCTTTAATTGTGTGAAGATATATTACTTCATCTTTTCTGGTAGCTAAACTGCAGGTTTATCCTGTCAAGTAATGATTTAGTCACCTTACATGCTGAGCTGCGTGCATGCTAGTGAAAAGCTGCCGTTGTAACTTAAAGGCTACTCTTTTAACATGAAATTAATGTTCAGACAGGATATTTGAATTATCTGAGTTTCTGTTTGCATTTTTATATGAAGTTTAAAATATTAAAAATAATGACACTTATGTTCTAGTTTCTAGAAGAGCTTCACTTATAAGGAATATTTTTCGTATTTCCTCCTCTGTAGGAGTTATAAGTGTGCAATGCTTTAGTTCTGCAACATTTGCAAAATCGCCAACTGTAAATAAAGTATGTTTGTTGGTTGTTATTTGGGTTTTTTTTTTTTTTTTTCCCAAAGATAAAGATATGGCTGGCATCAAATGTTAAAAAAATGTTTAAAAAACCCCAAACCAACAAATAACTCCTGCTTTAACGGAGTAAAATATCTCATGCTTTTTAGTAAGTACAAAACACTGTACTTTCTCAAGGCTTGAGGTGGCTCCTGAACTAATAAAACCAATTTGCTAGAAGAAAGACATCTCAGACCAAACTATTGCAGCGTCTAAACCCATAAGCATTTAAAGCATTTCTTGTTATTTTCTTCCAAACAAAAGCAGGTGTATTCAATGTTCACGCTGGACACAGCAAAAGCAAATGTATCATTGTTGCCACCCAAAAAAAAGGTGAACAGTTGAAGAATAGGAGGAAATCTACTGCTGCAGTGGATCAGTCTCACCAGAATAAAATTTGCATTAAAAGGTTGCTGTGAAAGGAAAGGACACAACTTTCAGGTTGTTTATCAGCAGTAGCAGTTCTAAGCTCAGCACAGATGAGGGTACCTGCACCTGGTATAACTGAACAAGTACTTCTGCCCATAGTTTCCAATATTAGTATTAACAATAAATTCCTTCATGAAGACCTAACAAACATTTGCTTATGACCAGATTGAGAGGTCATTTCATGTCAGAAACATTCCTAAAATGGCATGAAATATGATGGTAAGTCATCAAGAATTAAGACACCTCACCACCCTTTTGAATCAGCTGATACACTACAAAACTGGGTAACCACAAAACTAGTACAAAACTGGCATTTTTTTCTTAAAAAGCAAATGCCAAAAAGGTGGATGAAGACCACCAACACTGGAAGGAACCCAATGGAGAAACATCTTTCTGGAATGTTTCCAACTGCTATTCACCTGTTTTTTTAGAGAACGAGACTGAAAACAGGGTAGAGACATTTACTGTTACTAACTGAAATCTTAAGAGTCTATTAATCATTAGTTACAGAAAAAGAGTGATGATAATGCAGTTGTTGTTGTACCCCTCTCCTGATGTTACATCCACCGTACAACTGCTCCTCTCCATCCCCTGCCTGATCAGTTTCACTCTAGGTTAGGAGAATGAGGGGGTGACAACAGTGACTTGTGAGCATTAGGAGCTCCTGGCCAGGAGAAGTATGATGCTCGTGTTTATGATTTGTTCTTCCTCCTCTAGGATCCACTTGAGGTAATTTTTATCTCCGCTAGTATGCTTCTTCACTGGTCTGCCGTTCCAGTTCTACAGCTGAACTCACTATGTATGTTAACTTCCAGATATGTTAGATACTATTTCTTTGTTGTGTCTAAACCCAGTTTTGTCCATCTCCAGGCCTGAATTTCTTGAACTGACCACGGGTAAGACATAGCCATTGGGTCTCCAGTACCAAGCCTGCGCCCCTTGTCAATACTCCTCTACGGTGCATGTTAAGTCTTCACTCCTCCAGAGCCTCTGCTACCCCACCAGGCCTGCATACCTCTGCACTACATCACTGTGGCTAGGCTGCAAAGGACCTCATTCTACATAAACCAACAGTGACGCAAAACTATCCGTATAACTCTTAAACACAAGTTAGCCACAGAGTCCTCGTCCACCGGTGGAACTGCCGCTACAGATCAGCCAAGGGGAGCATGGGTGCGGGCAGGCCGGGCACAGCCAGCGGGCCAAGCCGCAGCCCCGAGGTCTCGCGAACTCGGTGCAGCCGCCACAGCGCACCGCCAGCGCGGAGGCGGACACGCGCGGCTCCCGCTCGGCACGCTCACACCCACCGCGCACCGCGGCAGCCGGTCGGGACGCGGTCCCCGCCTGCCGCGGCGACGCCAAGGTCGGCGAGAGCCCCAGCCGCGGGGATGCTGCCGGCGGACACGGCTTCAGCTAGGCGGGATCCGGCCGGGAAAGAACGGCCTCTCCGCCTCCTTTCGTTTTATTTCTCCTTCAAACAAAGCGCCTCAGTGTGAAGTTTGACGCTCCTGCGCACGCGGCGAAGGGCGATGCACGCTTCCCACCTGAACGGCCGGCCCTCAGCCCCGCGCCCGTTTAGCGGAGCAACCGGGGCAGCGCGAGAGCGGCTCAGCCGCAAGCATTACCACTGCCGGCACCCACCGCCGGGGCTTGAAGCGAGTCCCAGAGAGGCCGAGGCCCTGCCCCAGCCCCTCTCGGACCCGAGTCGGCTCGGCACAGCCATCCGCACAGCCCCACCGCCGTCCCCGCAGCCTCGCTCCGACGCCTCTCACCCTCGGCGACCCCCCAGCTAGCGCGGCGCCCCCTCCCGGAAACAGCGCTGCCGCAAGGGCGAGCTCTCATTGGTCTCTTGCCGTCACACCTTCCCGCCTCCTCGGTACTGAGCGGGCGGCGATTGGCTACTGGTCCTTGTCAGTCGGAGAGGGCGAACCCTGCCGGCGCTCGGGCTGCGTACTCGTGGGGCGGGTGCTGCTGGGCGCCGCGGCGGCTGGTGCGGCTGCAGGCGGAGCAGTGATGCTGGCTGCAGGGAGGCGTATGGCAGCGGGAGCCCGGCACGGAGCGGTGTGCGCCCAGGTGGGCGAGGGCGGCCAGCGTGGCCGGTAAGGTCCGTCCGCGGGGAGGAAGGATGCTCGCCTCCGTGCGCGGCCGTTACACCTTGGGCTGAGGGGGCTGGCAAAGCTGCGGGCGGCGGTACCGGCGCAGGCGGAGAAGCGGGCGGGCAGGATGCCCAGGGCGGGCGGCAGCGCTGGGCGGCGGTGGGCCGCGGCGGGCTGGGGTCGCGGGCGGGCGCGGTCGCCCGCCACCCCTCGCTGTGCTTTTCGGAGCGGCGGTCCCGGCCGTTCCCTGTCCCGGTCCCCGGGCGGGACTGGCGCCGCGGTGGCAACTTCGGTGCCGCCGACCGGTTGGCGGCGGCCGCGGGTGCCACGGCGGGGGGCGACGCTAGCCCTCCGGTCGGGTCTGGCGGAGTGGCTGCGGTACTGCCCCTTTCGCTCCTCCGTCGCCTCGAGAGGGCTGCTCGGAGAGCGGGGCGGGGGCGCACCGCACGGTGCCGCCGGTGCGGGGCTGCCGGGGCGGTGCGGGTGGTCGCCGTGAAAGGCAGACGGCGTCGCGTCCCAGCACCCATCCGGCGGGGTGCTGCGGTCCCGCCTTCCGCAGCGGGAGCTGAGGAGGGGGGCAGCAGGCGGGACGGCCGCGGCGGCTGCCGCTCTGTGGGGGGAGCGGCCTGGTGGCGGTGCCGCCGTCGGCTCGGGGGTGAGCGGCGCGGCGCGGTGGGGCCGTGCGGTCGCCTTCCCTCCGCGGAGGGGTCTTACTCTACCGATCGCGGTCCCGGGCTTTCAGCTGGGCTTCGGAGCTGATGGAGGTGGTGGTGGTGGTGTTGTGGCCGCAGACCGTAACCTGAAGTTGTTAGGACAGTTCAAAGGAAAGTTATGCTGAAGTAAGCGTAACGGTGACGGTTGATACGTGACCGCTGGCTGTTGAGACGGAGGAATTCCAAAGTTGAAACCCCACTTATCCCTGTGCACTCTTTTTCATTGTTCTTCTACCTGCTGAACTTTCAGTGATAGAAGAGAATATTGGGAGGCTTTGAAGTGTTGTCAAATCTTGTTCATTTAGTAAAAATAAAGAGCTTTTACATGCTGTTTCGAAGTGTTAATGTAAACATTCAGAATCTTGTTTTTATAACATTTTAAGGAGTTGTTAGGATGCTGCTGGACTTCCTGATGATGGACCTGATCCTTCAATCGTGGAAGCGGAGAGGAGTTTTGATACTGATTCAGTAGGAAGCAAGGCAGCATCCACAGTGAACAGTTGAATAGAAAATTGTGTTATATCTTGATAATTTTGCATGCCATGGTTTGGACATTTTAAACATTAAAAACATTATCTGCAGGAAAGAGGAGCATCCAGTTTGATTCAGTGTTTTGTTCTCTTGTAGCTGTAAGCTTTCGTCCCTACTTTCTAGGAGCGTATTGATTTGGTTCTCTCTTGTTTCAGAGTATTCTGATACATTAATTAAGTTATAAGGATGCATTCAATCGCGTGATGCATAACGTGCTTTCAGAATTTGTTAAAATCCCGTGGTAGATGGCAAGGACGAATGACCAGTGCAAACACCGTTGTTACAAGTACACGCTGTGCTTTGGAGAGCAGAAGCCCAGTTTTACAGCCGATGGGGAGGCACTAGTAAGTGTAAAAGATTGGAGGTGTGGAATTTATAACTGGTACAGGTTAATATTGTTGCTTCTTGACAGAATGTAAATTCCTAATGAAATTTCAGTTTCTCATATACAACCTGGATAGATCCAGATTCTGGATAGATCCAGATAGATCCAGCAAATGTAGTATTGGCTAACCAGTTTTTCAGAAACCTCATTTAGTTGACTGGAATCAATGTCTTCAGGTATTTTAAGTTAATTTAGGGAGCAGTCCTGATCCAAGTACATTGCATATAGCCATGATGCAATGTCTGAGATGTGCTCACTTGTGCCAGTCTGCCTTATATCCCACTTGTGTTTTCCTTGTGTGCCTTCTTAGAAAAGAAAACTCGTGTTTTTACGTGGTGGTTTTGTAGCAAAGGCCAGTAAAATTTTTGCAAAGATTGCAGGCTGAAAACACCAAGCTTCCCCCCCCCCCCCCCCCCCCCCCCCGCCGTGGGTGACACCACATTTTAATCTGTAAATCTTGGTTTTGAGTGGGAAAGCTGTAGAACCTTCAGCACATGAGAGGTCTTTATTCATGATACTC
This sequence comes from Lathamus discolor, assembly GCF_037157495.1. Lineage (NCBI taxonomy): Eukaryota > Metazoa > Chordata > Aves > Psittaciformes > Psittacidae > Lathamus > Lathamus discolor. Next base: position 90,098,423 of record NC_088886.1, on the reverse strand, counting down.
ATTTCACTGGGATTGTTCTTCAGGAGGACCTGCATACAAGAGAATGTGTGCCACTGTGTTTGCTACATAGCCTATCTTTGTCGTAACTTTTTTTTTCCCCAGAGTTGTTAAACATTTTCTAAAAAAGTCAAAATATTTCAATTGTATGTCCTGAGAAGGGTGCTCAGTTCAGTGTTGATTTCTCTTTGTTAATTAGTACTGAACTTTTTTGGAGCAGGGATTGTCCCACCAATGAGGTGAATATATATCTTTTAACTATTTACTTACTAAAAATATTAATCACCTATAGACTTACTAATATTCATAATTATTGTCATGAAGAATATTCATACTCTAGTTAAAGCTAGAGGAGAATGCAGAAATTTCAGAGGTGGTTAGCTTGCTTTTCATAGCTTTCTTCTATATAGAAGAGAATGAGTCCATCTGTATGCCTCCCAACTAAAAGGGCACTCACTAAAATAAAAATTCTTTGATTTTCCCAAGGTGCTTTTGTAGTAGTATTCTTTAACAGGGAAGTACTGCTATATGCAATACAATAAGAAACTGGGAACTGAAACAGTCCTGTCACATTCTCCAACCTGCTGCCTATATAGTTGCTTAGAGATAGATACTAAAATATTATTGATGTAATTTGCCATGAGTAGTAGGAAAATTTCTTTTGATACACTAGGGAAAACAAGTGGCATGCTTTTTTATATATAAGTACGTGTGTACGTTTAGCTGAACCCCTGAAGAGTTGCAGAGATCACAGAAAAGATGAATGAATGAATGATGTATCTCCTAGTCATATTAGATCATGAAAATGGTACACTGATCTTTTTGAGAAAGCTATTGCTGTTTTTGAACTGCTGTTAAAATACTGACTCGTAGCTGTTAGCACAGTCTCCAGCAAACACAGTGACTGTAAACGCTGATGTATGGAAGCTTTGCAGAATTTCAGAAAAACAAGTATAAAATGCCTCCACATCCAAGGGTTCCCTTTTTTTACTTACTCGCAGGCTTCAAATGTCTCCTATCTGCTGCTGCCTAACACTGCCATAGGCATATGTAAATGACCAAGATAGCTGTTCTTCAAAAGATGGTCTTGAACAGGACATGGGAGTTCAGCTCCTGATGCTGAGGACACAGCTCTTCAATAGAGTGACAGAGGGAGAGAGGTGAATGAAGATGGGCAAGTTGTTCTTTGACTGATAGACAGGCATAAATTTCGGCAGAGCTGTGCAGACTGCAGATGTGTTGGTGGCTGAAAAAAAGGATGTGCAAGAATCTCTCTGAGCCCTGGGGTGGCTTGTAGGCTAGTATTAATACAGAGATAAATCAAGGTGTGATAATAAATTCTAAATCTCATTTGTGAGCACACCCCTCTTTTTGTATCATTACCTAAAATGTAAAAAGCTCAGTATTTTGCAGGTTTAGTGAGGCCTGGACACTGTTAAAACCTTCCTGCATTCTGATTTTGTAGCTGTCAATTTAACTTCTCAAACAAATGGGAGTCATCTAAATATTTGCAATAGTTACTGTACTTTGTTATTCCCTTTAGAATTGAAATGTGTAATTTAACATATAATGTATCACAACATACATTGATGAAATACATAAGTATACATTCTTTCCTTCTGACTAACAAGAAGTTACCAAATACTGGAGAGGGAGCTAATGGTTAAGAGTGAAATGGATAAGAATATGCTATGCAGCTGAAACCACATGAGAATCGTGTTGAGCTATATTATTAATTTCTTTGGAGCACTGCCAGCATACCTTATTCTTTTGCAGAAGGTGTTCTGTGTTATCAGAAGCCTCAAAGCATTTCAGTTATGATATGCCCATTTCATGTATAAATACGTATCCTAGAAGAGAAGGGCAGAGAATACCTTGCAGATGCTGACTTCTGCATTCAGATTTTTTAAGACTGTCCTCTGTGTACCAATAAACTCTAACTCTTGCCATCTTTTGAGACGTGGTATGGTAAAAATGTGAATGACTAGTATGCCTAGCCTTCTTTCCCTTCAAGCTGTTCTGCAGCTCTGCTGTTTGAGGAGCTGATGTTTGTTGCTTTTGTCCCTCAGCAGGTGGCTACATTTTCACTGAAATAGCAGATCCTGCTGTGGAACAACATCTGTGGCTTTGTGGGGGTCGCACTAGCTGGAGTAATTCAAATATTTCCTCCTCGGTCTGACCCTTATTTTCGTTTAAAGATATAGTACTAGTTTATTGCTTAACATAGGATATTGTAATTTAGTATTTATGATGAAGGTCTGCTATTACTCAAAACCTGTGGCTTTCACAGCAGATAAGAAGCAGGGATGTAACCTTTTTTTGTGTTTGTGATGTTTAGGTTTTTGTTTCTTTTTTTTTGGTTGGGTTTTTTGTTGTTTCTGGGTTGGGTTTTTTTTGTGGCTTTTTATTTGTTTGTTTGTTTTTTGCTTTTTTTAAGTCTCCAGAGCTTAACAGAAGAAATCAGAGAAAACTGAAATTAAGAATATCAGGAAAACTCTATTGGGTCATACCAGTGGCCTTCATACTCAGGGTTTGGTGTCCAACAGTGACATTAAGGAATGCTATTTAGGGGCTGTAGGTAAACCTAGCCACTTTATGTGTCTGTTCCCTTGTATTCTTCCCTCATATTCAGTTTTCACATTAGGGATGGTAGATATATATCTGCTCAGGGTTTTTAGAGCCCATTTGTGGAACTGCCAACCAAGAACTTGCCTTTTTCAAACTTGTGGATGCTCATTGCCTTCACAGCCTCCTGTGGTGGTAAGTTCCAGAAGTTTACTACTAGCTTTGTAAAGAAGCACTTTAATCTTTTATAAACTAATGTCTTACTAGCTTTGACAAATAACCCTCAGATCTATTACTGGAGGTCAAAGCAAGCAAAAGTTCTACATTAGTTTATTTACCACCTTCATGATTTGATTGATCATATCTTGCTTCAGCCTTCTCTCCAACTGAAGAGCCTCCTTAGTCTCTTTTTCTGAGGCAGGCACTCCATCCTTCTGATGATTTGTTTGCCCTTCTCTGACTAGAATCTGTTCTTGAGATGCAGAGACCAGAACTTCAGGCACTACTTGAGATACGTGTGGACCATGGTTGTACAAATGTGCTCTGCCTTGTTCTTGGTGCCTTTCCTCATGATGCCCAATATTTTGCTGGGTTTTTTTGACTGCTGTTGAAGGTAAAACTGTTAATTCCAGGGGTCTGTCAATAATGACTCCTAAATTTCTTCTCTGGGTCATTTATCAGGATGGTGTGTGCTTGTTTTAGAGTATTATTCAGTAGATATATAGCTTACATATATCTGCATTGAAGCTAATTTGACATCTTTTTGTCCATTCTGAGTTTTGCAAGGTATTTCTGGAGTTCTTTGCTGTCAGCATGGCATTAGTTCTGTGTTTGAAGTCAAGCTAATGTCTTTCTCCTAATTTTGCCAAAAGTATCATCCCTTATGTTTTTTTTCATATGTGCATCTGAGAGGGATAAAAGCCTGGTGGCAAATCAGCCAAGGTGTTCATAATGTTAAAAACGGCTAGTACGTAACATAGATTTTGCTTTTTGCTGTTTCCTTTTGGTGTTTATTCTCATTTGGTGGTTTGTTGGTTGTTTGTTTTTTTTTTTTCCCTTTGGACCTCAGTACGTATGAGCTCAGAAGAATGCTAGGTTAAGGCTGTGTCCAGAAACCCAGACCAGATAAAAAAAGAAAGAAAACTCTGAAAGATACCTTTCATAGCACATAATCCAACTGCAGCAAATGGAAAATAAGAATGGTGGCATATGGTATTTGATCCACATTGATTGCTGTTAAAATTATGTTTAATTAAAACTAAAGAAGCTTTTAAAAATATCGAGTGCAAAGTGATGTTTACTCAAATAACTTTAATGCTTTCCTAGCCTCTCTACAGATTCACTACATAACACTCTTAACTGGAATATTGTCTAATTAATCACCTTCCATTTGTGAAGTATATTCTGTAGTAACATGAAAATAATAAGCAAAGCTTTTCCCCTCCTCCCTCCCAGAATCATCAGCCAAATTAGAGATTAGTCTGGAAGCCCACCATATAGAACGGATTTCTTCATGTTCCTTGTTCAAAACCACGCTAGTCATTTGATATTCAGAGCATGTCACTTGGAAGAGCTGCCGCATTGCAAACAGCATTGAGAGTAAGATTTAAAAGAACATTAGAAATGTATTATTAGTGTGCTGCATAATTACTTGGTGTTACTTAGTGACTTCAGCAGTGTGGTCCTGTCTTCCTTTCTCCTAGTCACAATGACTCCATCCTTCTTAACCCTTTGCAGAACCACTTCTTTGCACGTTAATCTGGCAAAAGACAATTCCTCCCCACTGGCCACTGGTTTAAAAAAAACAACCAACCAACTAAAACTCTTTCTGCCATCTTGAATCTGCTTCACAGAGGACCGTATGAGGGCAGATACAAGGGAGGATGTAAAACTATGAAGGTAAATGCAAGAGAAGAGCAAGATGGTTGAAAGCCAGCAGTTAAATTGCCTTACGTGCTTGTCAACTCCCAGCCTGAAGTACTGTTCTTTTTCTTAATTTATTGTTGCTAAAGTATTTGGCAAAAGTACAGGCCTGTGTTAGTAGTCAACCTGTTGCTTTGTTAATTTAAATATTTAGCTTAAAGAATTATATTTACATCCTCTGAAGGGAGGCCCCAGCTGATCTACTATCTACTGATGAGGTCATCTGCTTGTAAATCTGGCTAAAAGACTGTGATACCAGCTGTAGTTATTTGCAGCAATAGGATGCTTCTGTTCAGTTTGTTTTGCAGTAACATGATTCACCAAAACAGCCTTTTCAATTTAGCGTGTAGTCCAGTGTGTAACAAATATATTTCAACTATGTGAATTTAGTAATGGGTGGTTTAAAGTCAGCTTCCTAATGTATTTAATGGGTGCTTTTTACCAGAATTTGCAGTAACCAAAGACAGGGCAGTTGTTTGCCACAGGAAAAGGTTTTAATGTATTCCCTTTGCATGGTGTGCTTGAAACAAACATGTTTTTATGTACAGTAGCTGCAAAGCCATGACTGGCTTTCTGTTGGCTGATGCAACTCAAGATTAGTTTTATGTGGAATAGTGAGTTCATGGTAGCCTGCAAGGATGTAATGGATGAACATACAGACACTGTTAGTGTGTAGTCTACCCAGTCTTTTTTTCTCCTTGTTATTTCTAGGCCATGGTAATGGCAATTGATGACTCTGTGTTAATTTAGCAGCATACTGATAGAGCAGTGCCACTTGCACTGCTTATCTGCCTTAAACAGACTATCATTGTAAAAAGCGGAACTTGTCTTCTGTTGTGTCATTGTGACAGTATCTGCTTGAGTTAAGATGTATGCAATCATTCATCTAACATTTTTATAAGATAATTCAGAATCATCAGCCAAATTTTTCCGGTGTACTTCCCTAGAAAAAATATTTTCATGTAGGCAGGATGGTACATGTAAAGGAAGCCACACAGCTGTGGGCATCCACAAAATAGTCTAAACCAGTGAATTTCTTCTATGTACCTTTTCTAAGTTGACACTTCAAATTTCAAGAAATCATTCAGTTTGTCAGGCAGCTGGTAAGTGTGGCATTGGTATGTTCATGGCATTGCACTGTAAAAATTTATTTTTATAAAGGTTTACTTCAAGGTTTCAGAACGTTCAAGATTTTTCTGTGTAGGAAAATAAAACATTTTTCTTAACTTTTAGACTCTGTGGGAAACCCACTAGTTTTTCTTTTTGCCAAGCTTTCAAGTAAGCTAGGTGTTTGCTAAAAGGCCTCAGAAAATGTATCTTATTTCAAATGTGATCATAAACCAAATTCTGCTATATGTAGTTCACAACTGCACTTGCTTAAAATAAGCTAGGAAGTAGCATAACACTTCTAGAAGTTGGCTGAAAGGTTCAAATGTATTAGCATAGCTGACATACTACAAGTTTTCGTTACAGAATTAAGCTTCAGATGAAAGTTTCTCACCAAGGTAGTGTCAACTAGGTCAGGGTGAGTCTGATGTCTCAAGTCTACATATACTTGCTCGGTATTCACGTCTGTCCTATCAGTTTGTTAAAGAGCACTTCATGACTTCTGCTCTGTAATACCTATTGCACAAATATTTTGCTATGTTGCAGCTCAGGTGAAAAAATATTTTGCAAACTTTGAAGAGACTGCCCTACTTGCTGGAAATTTTCAAGTGGGGATTTCAGATTACTGTTTAAAGTCCAGCATTCCCATTGATAAATCAGGGGTAGAAATAGACTATAAAGGTCTGAAATAGAATTTGAGCATCCAATCTGCTACTGATATTGCAAATTAGATCATATTAAACATTTCACATGGAAAATATACTGCTGCTGAGATAAAATTGTTTTATTCATATATTCTTTCTAGTTTATGAAATCGGAACTCAATGGGAGTAGAATTCAACACATTATGTCCTAGTTACAAGTGAGGGGGAGATACAGAAATACCATATTATGGGTATCTTACTTGGAATATTTCTCTAGAATATTCTATGTTTGGAATATTCTGTAATATCTGGAAAATTTTGATAGGTGTGAGTATGAACAAAACAAGTTTGCACAGAGGCATCAAATGCACACAAAAAAAATACTTAAACTAAGAAGTAGCTTCTAGAAGTTCTGTTTATTCAGTAATGCCCTCACTTAAAAGGAAAATGAATTTCTATTGTTTTACTGGCATAAATTCTAAACAGAAACAGACAGCTCTGAAAAGTTCCAAACTATGATGTTTGATGTGAATTGTTTTTCATTTGTGCAGAAGAAATGGTCATTCTTCCTCTGTAAAATTTGGCATTGATATCGCCAAATAGTGAATTTGGTATTGCATCTCACATTGTAAAACTGCTCTTTGTCATCTAACACAATTAGTGTTGTAATCTTATGAATGGTCATGACAAAAGTAGGTGGCAAGCGAATTTGCTAAAAAAAAAAAAAAGGCAAAAACCTTACCTGCAGGTTTTTGGGGAGGGAAGTCATGCCATAGCATCAGTTGTCCACTTCCAGACATTCTGTCATTTCAGTTTTCTGAAACAAAATTCATTAATTCTTTTTAGAAAGTAAAAAATAAAATGACATACTGGAGAATGACTCAATAAAAATGGCACAGAAAATAATTAAGGCATAAGCAACTGGTTTTTCTCAGAAGGTGTTAGGCTCATACTGGGTATCAAGCCATAGGAAAATGGGAGGATGGATTGCATGGTGCAGCAGAAATGGTGGATTGTGTAACAGGGAGACCATTGCAGTAGGTTTCTGTTGGGTTTTGTTTACCCTGTAAAGACTTCTTAGAACAAAGACACCCCACCTGGAGGTAGAAAACTTCCATGAGCCTCTGCCTATTGCTGCATTTCATCACTGGCTTTTGGCTGAGGCTTCTGACTGTTGATGGCTGGGTTATTGTAGATTATTATGGCTAGGTGTTACGAGACCACAAGTCCCCTTAGAGGCAGGCACCAAGGCATAGGAATTGGAGCCTGGGCCAGCCCATACCCATTTTTTTTATAACTTTAAACTATATATTATTATATTAACTACACATGGCTTCCCCAGATTTTGTGGTTAATGTGTTGTCACAGCTGAGGTCACCTGGAAATCATCTCCTTCATAATTTGAAAACTCTGAGAAAGGAAAACTTCTTTATAAGCCAGTAAAAGTAAGCAACATGTAAGTGCTAATGGAACTTGCCTTTTATAAAGTGTGTCCCTGTTTTCTATGTGGTCACTCAGCCAAGTTATTGCAAGGTTTCATTTCACTGTGAGAGACCTGTCTGAGGTGACTGCCCTGTAGTGAGACTTTCGACATGAGCTAACAGGTGATTATGTTTGAGCAAGTCCTATGCACTTTGTACAGTTGTCAGTGAAATGAAAGCTTGGACCTGTTTTAACTTCTGTATAAGCCTTTTTGGGCTCAGGTGGTTTTGACTTTGACTGCGTGTTACAAGATATTTTGGAACTTAGGGTCTGCATTATCCAGAATTATTATCAATACAGTTCTTTTTAGCAAGACATCAGCAAGTGTTCTGCATGGTTTTCCAAATTTTCATAGATCTACCCAAACTTTCTTAAAATCTGTTTTGCCCATCTTTCAAACTCTACCAGTTTTTATGTTGTCGGGCCAATATGACCTATAAGCAAGGTTCCACTTACACAACGTGAAGTTGTTTGAAAGTAATTTTTAATCGCAGTTTCAACAACATGGCTTCAAGCAGCTGTTACATGTTTATATTTTTTAAAAGGTGTTTTGTAGTTCTTTTTAAGACACAGCATGTGTGCACAGACAGAAGTGTCAACTCTCCTGTATGTTTAAATATTCACTGAATAAAAAGAGTAGTAATTAATGCTGTTAGTTTTAGTATTAGTTACATTGCAAATGCTTTCAGTAGTACTTGTGTCTTTGAGTCTTTGAGTTATCTGTAGAACAAGTTAAGAAGATTCTACACTGTGCAGCAGAGACATGCTGTCAGTTTTGGCTCCCAGATTTCCTGTTGCACTGAGGACCACAGCAGATTTGCTTAGACTAGAGATGATCAAGAGCAGGAGTCCTGGCTGTAAGTGGCAGATCAGTTTCCGAGTTGCATGCTGGCCACTGCATGCTCAAACCAATTGATACCAGCCACTAGAGAACAGTTGGGAAAGCTGGATGAGATCTGCTGGGTCTGAAAGAGCTCTGAGACAAGGCCATACATGTGTACGTGGTGGCACTTGTATTTATTGGATGGGTGAAGCTCAAGGGTACTACAGTTTGGTCCTCTAGGAGCCAAGTGGCATAAGCCAAATCTGTGTTGGTGCTGAGGACGCTACAGAATCAAGTAGCAGTTAACTGGCTTCCTGGCAGCTTGTTTCCGTGCAAAGCGGGAACTTCATGTAGGGCCTGGCCTAACATTTCCACAGCGGTAATAAAAATACTGGTCAGAACTTTAACTTTTCTCAGTTCAAAAATCCTTCTATATATGCAATACGTACATATTTATTTATGCATGCCTAAGCTGTGAATTCATTGTGTTGTCCTGTGAATTCTGCAGCTGCTTTAGTTTTGTACATGTTACCCTTATGTGCCAGGATTACATAACCCACTGGATTACATTTTTGCCTGATTTGCCAAGAAGGGTATAGTTTAAAACCAGGTAGCTCTACTTTGTTATCTGATGGACTGTTTCCACAGAGAAATAATAAAATATTTTCTTTTTCACTTTTATATATTTTCCTTGTTGAAAAATAAAATCATATAAAACTTTTGAAGGTGATGACCATGTCTTTCATATGTAAAAAAATACAAATTGTTGTACTCTATTTCTGTTGCTGTATAGTGACTTGATAAGAATATGGTTAATATTAGATGGATAAGAATGCCCAAGTTAGAGTACCAGGTTATTTCATGGAATATTAAAATTTATGTGATCATTCTTCTCTGTCTCAAAAGACAAAGATTTAAAGGTTTTGAACAGTACTGAAAGAACAGCGGAGATGATGTGGGGTTTAGAAAACCTGTAATGAAACCCAGACTGGTTCAATTGAGGTCTTAAAAGTGGAAAACCACTTTTTTTTACTCGTAAAACTTATGCTAAACATTCTTCAGTGAGATACAGTGACATGCTTAAAGACAAATAGATTTTCTAGATGTATGAGTAATACAACTATATGTTGTAATGAAAATTCAGGAGGTGTTTCCTATGGAGCATAGCACTAATATTTCGGTTATAAACAATACAGAACTGATTAAATGGTGTTGGGACTGGTCCTGTTCAACATCTTTGTCAGTGACATGGACAGTGGGATTGAGTGTGCCCTCAGCAAGTTTGCCAATGACACCAAGCTGTGTGGTTTGTTTGATAGGCTGGAGGGAAGGGATGCCATCCAGAGGGACCTTGACGCACTTGTGAGGTGGTCTGATGCTAACCTGATGAAGTTCAACCATGACAAGTGCAAGGTCCTACACCTTGGGCTGCATCAAAAGGAGCGTGACCAGCAGGTCGAAGGAGGTGATCCTGCCCCTCTACTCTGCTCTCGTGAGACCTCACCTGGAGTATTGTGTGCAGTTCTGGTGTCCTCAACATAAAAAGGATATGGAACTGCTGGAACAAGTCCAGAGGAGGGCCACAAGGATGATCAGGGGACTGGAGCACCTCCCGTATGAGAAAGTTGGGGCTGTTCAGCCTGGAGAAGAGAAGGCTGCGTGGAGACCTCATAGCAGCCTTCCAGTATCTGAAGGGGGCCTACAGGGATGCTGGGGAAGGACTCTTCATTAGGGACTGTAGTGATAGGACAAAGGGTAATGGGTTAAAACTTAAACAGGGGAAGTTTAGATTGGATATAAGGAAGAAGTTCTTTAAGGGTGGTGAGGCACTGGAATGGGTTGCCCAGGGAGGTTGTGAGTGCTCCATCCCTGGCAGTGTTCAAGGCCAGGTTGGACAGAGCCTTGGGTGAGATGGTTTAGTGTGAGGTGACCCTGCCCATGGCAGGGGGTTTGCAACTGGATGATCTTAAGGTCCCTTCCAACCCTGACTATTCTATGATTCTAAATTGCTTTACAAGGAAAAGTTGGTACCATGGTAGCAAAGGGTATTACAGGCTAATACTGCCTCTATCTGAAGAGGTATTGTTTTGTGGCAATGAAATATTATAATAACTGTGTGCACCTCTAGAGAAGAACTTCAGCTGTAGCTCTCTGGAGTTATTCTTCAAGTAATATTATTATTCTGCATAAAGAATTTTTATCCAAAGAACAGCTACGATAAACAAATCCAAGAATGAAATGGCCATGTTCAATGTTAACAAATGCATAGGAGGCAGGCTAATATAGAAGTATGTAGATAGAAATAAAATAATAAATAAAAATAAGTGATTGCCAGGTGAGTTTCACATTGAAGTCCTTATCCAAAGCCCACTTGACTAACTAAAAGTGATCTCTAAGACCTCAGTTAATTTCAGTCAACCTTGAGCCTTTTACCCTCTTCCATGAGAGGAAAAAGCCAGGACTGCCCTGAATTCTGGTGAATTCAATTTTCAGGATTTAGGTAGCTAATACACCTTCAGTGCATTTAACAGCTTCCTCTTGAACATAGTGTTGTGCGGCTTTACAGCTTCCATTTCCATAAAAACTGCAACCTGCAGGTTCATCAGGATAGTATCTGTTCTATTTCATAATGTTTGTTTTCTGAGGGCTTAGGAGGACTTAGCTTTTGTGGTATTTGTTTACTGTCAGTAATACCTTGCTCAATATTTGCACTATATTTGGTCTGGAAATAATGAGAGAGATAAACCAGTGAAAACTATGTGAGTTTGAGCTAGAAATTTAAGTTGGGAGCATAGTTATTATTAAAGTTGACATGCATTTTAGGTTTTAAAGGAGTTTTTAATTCTCAGAGGAAAGGGAACTTCGTGTTGTTCATTCAGTCAGGATTTTTGACAATAGTCTCCTCTCCATTTTAATGTTTGAGCTATGTAACTTTCATTGGTATTAAGGGGAGTTTTGAATGTATATCCAAGAGGCAGAACAATTTGATATTCAATAAAGTGAAAGAGAGATGATGGGAAAGATCAGATGAATAATATTTTTCTAACCTATATTATGATTTCCTTTTGCAGAATGAAGTTTTGATTACTTTTTTATTTACTTAATATTTGTTTATTTTACTATCTTTTTCTTAACATAAGTTTAAAAATTGCATTTTTAAAAATGGACCAGGAAGTTGAATTAAAAAATGGTATGTTCTGTTTTACAAGAATATTTGAGAATTCCTAGGAAGCTTATATGTTATTTTTTTTCTCTGAGTGTAAACTATGAAAAACTATTCTTTGGTTTTTCCTTGCTGACCCAACTGGATTTTTCACACATAGGAAGGCGTGCCATACACATATAGTCCTTTGTTCCTTTCAAATATACAACTTTTTCACCATTTGGGGAGTTAGTATAACCCAGTTATTTTTTGTTATGAGGAAGCACTGAACTGTGTACTAAAAGGCCTTATCTAGAAACTTTTGTGCCTGTTATTCACTTAAAAGAACATTCACCTTCCCCTCTCTTCTTGGTGTATTATACCTTGTGTGCTGGTATGGAAATTGTTCTTTTGATTATGTCATTAATATATTTACAGATGACCTGACCTTGCAGACCTAAAGCACATAAAGCTCACAGAAAAGTCAATAGGGTGTTTGTTCATGAAGTGAGAATCTTGCTGAACTTAAGACTGTACTACTAATAAAAGTTTGCATCAGTCAAGTTGGTATTATGCATCAATATCATACCAACTACACCATATTGAACTCTCTTACGGAAATGCATTTTGAGCTCCAATGTTTACACAATGCAGAAGTGATGAATGCATGGCTCTAATGGAAATGCCATTTTTTGGTGCCGGGTAGTTAGTTACCCAGTGACACTGAAGATGATTTCTTTGGTTGAGGAATTGGGCATGTCATTGAGCAGCGTTCTGGGTAGGATTCATTTCAATGGCATTTTATTAAATCAGCTAGTTTCTGTATAATGTGCGACTTCTGGCGGCAGAGACATATGGCTTCTTACAAAATGCGGGTCTGCTTGATGAAGTCAGATGGTCTCCAGGACCCTGTTCTAGGGTCATGTCAAACCTTGGCATAAACTTGTAAGTGAATTTCATTTGCAATTTTTTTCAGGGTCAGTTTCACTAGAGGGAAATCATTGAGGAAGATGCTTAATGTGTAGCTGCATGCTAGACATGCTGTACTTTTTATCACAGAGGTATTGGTTAAAAGAGGTATTGTTTATTGTCTTTTCCCGTCCTCCTGAGAGATTTCATTCCCTCTAAAGCTCTGTAACAGTTGCAGAGATAGATAGAATTTCCAAAACTGAAAATGCAGGTCTGCTTTGCTTTTACTCTTTGCTGTTTGAATTGCTGTTGTCTGTGGCTAGCTAACAGGTGCTATTTTCTGTCCTGGAATTGCTTTTTGACCATCCACAAGGCTACATGCCTGTGGAAGCTGATGCAGATCCTAAATTCTTCAGCATTTCTCCTTTGAATTGATAAAATTACATGTGCACACTTATTTTTAGACCATTTGCACATATGTTTCCCAGCATGATAGAAAATGGTACAGGAGAACTGGTTAGGCACCACGAACAATTTTGGAAGCATGAAGGTTATGTACCTTTTAGAAAATAATGTTGCAGAAGAGGTGTTTTTTTTGAAAACGTGCTATAGTAGGGTTTTTCAGTTGAATTTGGTAGAGGTGACAAGTGTTGACATCTATAGAACTAGAGCTCATCTCTATCCACAAAAACGAACACAGCACAAGCAGTAGCAACTTTAATTAATCTCCTCTGTGCCAATGTTTTTTGCCTTCTATAATTTAGTATCAATGCCCAGTGAACAAATTTATACACAGCTTTAATTTTTGCTCTAGTTACTGCCCTCAGTTAAAGGTTTTTCAGGGTTGATTTTAAATTGCCAACAAGTCTGACATTAGCAGTGCTTTATTTCTGATGTCAACAAAATATTCAGTAAATTACTCTAAATAAGCAAAACTACACTGAAACTGTATTCCCTCCATGTGCAGAACAAAGATACCCAAATGACTCCTGTACTAGAAGCAATATAATCACAATAGCATGAAGCTCCTTTATATGTTAATTGACTCAGCTGAGAAAACACAACTGTGTAAGAATGGTGTAACACCCAAATTGAGCTGTCTCTTCACTGAACCCAGAGTCAGTCATGTGACTTCTAAGAATCTTGTCATTTTTATGTTTAAGTAGAAAACAACAGTTCTGTTAGCAGGATTGCCTGCAAAATCTTACAAGATTTCTTCTGTGTCCATTGCTTTCTTGTATACCAGTATTATATAAAGACAGAAAGAGAAAATGCATAAATGAATGTTATTTAGAATAAAAATTTCTCTAAAATCAGTAGCATATTCACTTGCTTTTCTCACAAGAAACCTGTACTGGGTTTAAAAAAAACCCTCACCACTTCTTGGCAGTCGATGGTATGCAGCACTTTACATGTATATACCATCTTTTAGCCAGGGATTTCTTTCTTTCATTCTACAGGCATCTTTTATTTAGGAGTTGGAAACAAGTGCAGTTATATACAATGTCAAATGGTTCTGTAGAAGTTGCTCCTTGACCATCTATAATTTAATAGATTCTGTATGTACCACTGCAGCATGAACTCAGTCTAATTCTGTTAGGCCTCAATAGAACTTTCTTTTGAAGCTCACGAGATTGTCTCAAACTACAATGTATATTTTGTGTATTCTACATATGTGTATACAAAGATATTATTATTAGACTGTTGACTAAACTTTAGGCATGACTCAAGACAGGTGCCAAAAGCTAATAATTGCAGATGCTAAAGCATGGTGGTGTAGTTATCACTCGTGAACTATCAGTAAGAGAAATCTTACAGCTTCACTAATTAGCCATGCTGAAAGGCCATAGAAAAGGTGACTTTTCAAAACTTGCAGAGAGCCTGTCTCATCATCACAGGTCCTTGGGTTTTGAGATACTGAAGGATGTTCAGCCTGGAGAAGGCTCTGGTACCTAAAGGGGGCCAACAAGAAAGCTGGAGATGGACTTTTTACAAGGTCATGGATTGAATAGGAGAAAGGGGATGGCTTTAAACAGACAGAGGGTAGATTTAGGTTAGATTTAAGGATGAAATTCTTTACTGTGAGGGTGATGAGACAGTGGCACAGGTTGCCCAGAGAACCTGTGGCTGTCCCATCTCTGGCAGTGTTCAAGGCCAGGTTGGATGGGCCTTTGAGCAACCTGGTCTAGTGGAAGGTGTCCCTGCCTGTGGCAGGGGGCTTGGAACTAGGTGGTCTTTAAAGTCCCTTCCAATCCATTCTATGATTGGATCACTAGGAAATACGCTTTGCGTAATGTCAGGTCAGCACTGTTGTGATACTCTGGCTATTCTTGTCTGTGTTGACTCTCACCATGTTAAGTGCAACAGTCTTAAGAAAGATATGGAACCTACTCTAAACAACCTTAGGGCTAGGCCCATTGTATAAATATGCCTAAAGTTAGCTTAACATTTTATGTTGTGAAGCCAAATTAATGGTCCAGATTCAAGCAAACTGGTACCATAAGGTATCAAAGATGCATTGTCTGCTTCAGTCTTCCCCTGTTCAGCAATTCCCTCATAATTTATTTTGGTAATGGTTTTGGCTCACCACGAGGGCCATACAATGCAGTACAACAACAATACCAAACTAGCCATTGCTTGAATGTGCTAGTCTAACCAGCCTGGATAACAGCAGAGTTGAAGGTTTGAATTTATTTATATGGAGAGTTACTGTCTGCTGTCACACTCTTTCCCCTGGCAAAGGAGAGAAGTTCGTACCTTTTGATACTGTTTAATGGAAGGTTCTGTTCATGTGTGAAGTATTAATTAGCTGTTGTTATTTAGTTCTTTTAAAAAATATTTTATGGTGTATTAGATGAATAAGAAT
This sequence comes from Lathamus discolor, assembly GCF_037157495.1. Taxonomy (NCBI): domain Eukaryota; kingdom Metazoa; phylum Chordata; class Aves; order Psittaciformes; family Psittacidae; genus Lathamus; species Lathamus discolor. The sequence goes on along the minus strand of NC_088886.1, from coordinate 90,082,965 downwards.
CTGCAACAGACACATCTATTCACTAGGTGTGATGTAAGCATGAGTCTAGTGTTTTTAAACAAGGAACAATCATTTCTGGCTTTCCCCAGATATTTATTAAGTTCATTTAAATAGACGTGGGATAACACAGGAAGTCTACTTAAAATCTTACAGTCCTTCGAAAATATTTGCAATCCCATTCAGTATGTGAATAAAGTCCAACCAAAAGACGCTTTCTATTGTTCCACAAAATAACTCAAGGGTCTCCACCCTTGCCAGTATGCTGGGAATTTCATTTCCCATGTAAAATGGATTTCTAGCTCATGAAATGATTATAATTCTCGTATAAATGGTTAGTTTTTATTGGGAAGATATTTGTTGTTTTGGAAAAACATTTTGTTTTCCTTGGTGCTAAAATTATTGAGGTGGGAGGTTTGCAAGAGAGAAGCTTCAGTATCAGAACCCAAACTAGGCAAAGGGCTAAAAATGCATCTTAAGGACCATTAGTCAGAATAATTTGAACTGACAGAAGCCAGCATTGTTTTATATATGAAGTTCATAAAATAGCAGGTTGGTTTCTTTAGCTGGGAAAAATACCTAAAGGGGTATATTTTTGCTGCAGTTGCTAGGGAGCAGGTTATACTATATCTGTGGGATACAATGGGAGTCATGTGAAGTGCACTATGCTTATAATTTATTTCAGAGTGGTGAGAACTGAATATTACATTTACAGAGCACATCTCATTGTATAAAATAAGGTGAGATGGATGCTGTTAGTAATGTTAGGTGACAGAGCCACTGTGGTATACAAGATATAGTACATGTGTCAGTAGGCTGTCAAGAGCATATCATTCCTTCATGATTCATAAGTTGGGCTATGATTAGGTGAGCAGAAAATTAATACATTGGCAAGATGGAAGAGCAGACCAGATGAGAAAGAAAACCGGCATTGGGCCTCTTCAACAGATCGGGAAAGAACACGGATGTGAGAATCCCAGGCTGCAAATTCTTTTTAAGACAAATTCACTGACCAGGAGTCTGTTTTGCCAGTAGTATGTTGTTTAACAAAATTAGGATGCAGGAATCATAGAGGGATCTGGCTGACCCTGCTCCAAATCAAGGTTGCCATTGCATTTGGGAAAACAGCTGCTTAGCTATGAAATGTCAACATCTTTAATAGAAACCTTTTTAATTACTTGGTTATAGAACTTCATCATTTTCTCCCAGACTCTGTCAGGTTGGAGTTATTTTTGCTGAAAACACAGCCTTAACATTTTGGTATTATTAAACCTGTAAATGTAATACATAAATTACACAACCATAACACTAATTTCTTACTTCTGTAGCATTAAGAATATAAAAAAAATATCCCAGTATTGGTAAAGGTTTCAATTTTAATATCATATTAAAAAATTCACAAATACAGTTTTTTTTTGTATTGAATCAATACATTGATATTGTCTTGAAGCTTAATTGCTTCATTCCTGTGAGCACTGGTGCAGTTTTTTCCCACAAACTGTATGCAGAGATCTAATGTGTTTTCTTCAGCAATTACTTCATTTGTTCAAAGTGAATTAGAAAATCAGAAATGTTAGGAACTCCCGTTAATTAGATGATTAAAGAACCCGGCAAGCACTGTGATGTTCAAATGAAAATGAAAGGTGTTTCTTAGCATTTTTAGGCCATGCTAGAATTCAGTTAAGACATTAATTGGGCTGAGAGATTAACCTGCCACAAAAGGTTTTGCAGTCTCTTGAACTGTTGTATGGCATATGTTTATAGCTCTCGAACAGTTTTATCTTTCCAGACTCAGCCACCTCACCTTGATGGATGCTTTTAATAAGCAATCTTACTGTAAGCTGTCTGAAAACATGAGGTTATTTCTAACAGCAACTGGAAACTCATTGGACTTGGCCTTCACAAAACTTTTTAAGCAGATTCTTGACTAATACATACTTTCAAAATGCAGCTGAAGTTACTGAAGTTATGACTATGTACACTTTCTTCTCTGCTCAACTTTTAGGCATTGACTCTTCCTTTTAGCCTCCTTCCAACAGTTTAACTTCTCTAAGTTTTTCATAAAGGTCCAAGATTTTTTCCCCAAAGAGATCTTTGATATTGAAGCAACATCTCAAATTGATTCCAAGGGCTCTGTTCACTGTAAAGACTTCGTGTGATTCCTTCTTTCAAATAGATTTGTTCCATGCACACTGTACTGTGAAAAAGTTAATTTCAGAAATGCTCCTTATTAAATGCAGAAACCTTCTTCTGTAAGTTCTTATATTTTTCTGTAACTGATTTCTGTGTGGCTTATGGTTTCATAAGTTTTAATTATTGCTACACACATACATGTGTTTTGCATTTAGCTGTTTTGGTTTGCTTTTATAAATGGAGTGTGTAAAACTAATCACTCAAAAAAGACCTAAACATTGTACTTGATGTTGTATATAGTTTTCTACTATTCCAACTTCATTCAACCTTAGTTTTGAAATTGCATAACATCATTTTTGGTATTAATAGGAAGAAGAATGTTTTATAAAGAAACAGCCTACCATCTGAAAAGTTTTATTTTTTGGGTTTGTCTCTTAAAATATGAAGTACGTTATTTCTATTCGTCCTTAATTCCTGGTCGAATTAACTGTTCAGACCTGGACAGTGAGCATGGTAAACCCCAAAGCAGAGTGAAATACATTTGCTTTCCTTGGTACAGTGAAAATCTTTTTTTTTTTAAATACCTGCTGTTGCAAGTCTTCTTGAGATATTTTCTTTAAGTTGGAATGGTTGGTACTTACAAGAAGATTGTTGTTTTATTACCAGTAATGATCCTAATACTCATATAAACTGTTTCTTAAAATCCTTGAAAAGTCTGTATAAAAGGTAGCGAGGGCTACAAGATTCTTATTATGCATTCTTTCTGAAGCGTTAGAGCTGCTGGAGCAGTAAGGAAAACATTACTTGTAGCTGACTTTGTAGTTTGGCATTTTTCAAATCTTATTTCCTCTGTTATTTAGAATGGAAAAACTCATCCCACTTGGATCTTTTAGCCATATAAACCAAAATCTGTCCTTTTTTGCTGAAGTCCAGCTCTAATTTCTTAGCATCTTTTTGTGAAGCTAGACAAAATTTTGTTATGTCTTGTTTAAAACAAACCCTTTCAATCTCAATGTGCCAGGTGAATTGTCTGATGTTCCCAGAGATCATGCTCAGTCTTTATAATGAAGTCCTTATGCCTGTGAAGTAAGATGTGATTTTTAGGTAAATATCTCTTCATGAAGGGCATTTATAGCAGATTGCAATCAATTGATACTCTGCTGGAGTTAGTCCTGGTGGTTATATTCACAGAAGTCCATTATAGCAACATAGTTTAATTTCTGAGATAGCCAGTTAATATTGCAAAATGGAACATCTTTCAGGAAGCACATTTCATTTTAGAGCCACTCTATTTGTATTATTATATATAGTAGCATTGTATATTGCGTTGTTACTATTATAGTATTTTTCCTTACACACATCTAACGTAGATGCCTTTGCACGAGGACAACAGCCCCTTCTCCAAAGCACTTGAAATTTGCTGTTAATGACTGAGTCCACATTACGTTTATAAATTATAGGTATCTCTGAATTTGTCATTCTTGCTGTCAAGAAGAAGCATGTTTAAAGGAAAGAAAATATCTTCTAGTAAGTGCTATTTTTACAGAGATTAGCTTGATGTATAATGGCCTTTTTGACAATCCACTGATTTCTCTCTACCTTGGAAGATCTCTTAGATGAAATGAGAATTCAGGGTTTCAGCACAGATACAAAATTTGTAAAGTCAACATGATTAGTTATGTCTTGCAGGCAAATTATCTTTGCGCTTCCAGTGTTTTTTCATTTTTCAATACCACTTCAAGTTAATGGGGAAGAAATATTCTAAAACATTACTAGTGGGAAAAGGATGTAACAAATAAGCACATTAGCATTAACCTGTTTTATACACTAGCTACCTATTAAGTTGATATTTGCAAGTGCTAGTGAAGTGTATCTGTATTTTGTGGAGAGTGAAAAGCCTCAGCTGTTTATCAAGCTTGCTTATGTGAGCCTGGGGTGGTGGAGGGAAGGTGTAGTACGCGTTTGGGTTTTTATTTGGTGGTTTTGGTGTGGGTTTTTTTTTTTTTTTTTTTTTGGGGGGTGGGGAGTGGGTTTGGTAGGTTTGTTTGTTTTTTTGGGGGGTGTTTAAAATTGCACTTTGCACAAGATGGGGATATTCAGGCCCTACGGAGGAAAAGCATATAGTAATAGTAGTGCATTCTAATTTTACCTTTCGCTGTACTTGTTAAATTTGTTGGAAACAAAATCAAGTAGGCTTTGACACTGGGCTCCTAAAACGCAGAGATTTACAGGAGGCAAAATGAACATTTGTGAAATCTCTATTTCAAGAGCAGCAGTTACCCAGAGTGTAGGCATTCATATATAAATCCTGAGCCCTCTCAGGGAAATGTTCAGGAATTTGAGATGTGGCATGGGGAAAATGATTGAATACTGTTTCTTCTCCCACAATCCATAAAAATATCTACAATATATAGCTTGTTTGGCTGCAAGGGTTAACTGAACAATGTTGGGCTGGTAAAACTTGGTTTGACAGCAATAGTCCCTTTAAGAAATAGCAGCCAAGTGTTGGCATAATGTAATTATAACCTCTTTGTCAGAGTTTACACCACATACATGTGAGTTTACACCACATACATGCAGTTCTTAAACGTACAAAGAGAGAAATTTTGTGACTAGTAGAGTAGTTCACAGCTGTAATTGCAAGGTGAATTTCTGACACCTTGGCTTTAATGCCATATCCATATATTCTGTATTCTTAGTTCTACAGTCTTCCTGATGAACCTATGAAGTTTGAAATCAAAGTATGTTCTGGGCACAGACAGCAACCAAACTGCAAACAAAATCACACGAGTTCGTACAAGTACGGGTAGACGGTATTCAAAATCTAAATATATATATATGTAAAATTGCAGAAGTTTGTTTTTTGTCTGAGTGTGCTGGTGGGATAAGATTATGTAAATTTGTAGCAGCACAATGGGCATTTAAGCTGACAGGATGTTTCATCATTTATCATGGGCATCAAGTTGGTGAAAACAAAACAGGTTTTCAAGTGTTCATTTTATCTTTGTAATATGCTATAATCAGGATGTAATCTCTTCTGATATGGGCTGACCATACACACAAGAGTACTTCCGTTGTCAGTATTTTACTAAAGACAACTTTCTTACCCAAGTATATTTAAAACATTTATATTCTCGCCCTGCAGAGAAAGACTTGGGGGTGTTGGTCAATGAGAAAATGAACATGAGCCGACTTCAGTGTGTGCCCGTAGCCCAGAAAGCCAACCGTATCCAGGGCTGCATCAAAAGGAGCGTGTTCTGGGTTCAGAAGTAGCAGTTATTTTTCTCCTTCTTAGCAGCTGGTGCAACGCTGTGTTTTGACTTTAGGCCTGGGAACAGAGCTGGTAACTCAAATGTTTTCGTCTGACCAAGGACTTTCTGAGCCTCATGCTCTGCCAGGGAGGAGGGGAGGCCGGGAGGAAGCAGAGACAGGACACCTGACCCAAACTAACCAAAGAGGGTATTCCATACCACAGCACGTCATGCCCAGGATGTAACTGAGAGTTACCTGGAAGGGCTAGTTCACTGCAGGGTTGGATGAGGTATTGGTCGGTGTTTGGCTGGGGGGAGTGGGGTGAGTTATTGGTCGGCTGGTGTTGAGGTGTTGTATTCTTTCCTCTTGTTATTTCCTTTATCATTATTATTATTGGTGGTAGCAGTAGTGATTTGTGTCATACCTTAGTTACTGGGCTGTTCTTATCTCAACCCGTGGTAGTTGCATTCTTTTTGATTCTCCTCTCTGTCCCTCTGGGAGTAGGGGGAGGGCAAGAAGGGGGGGAGTGAGAGAGCGACTGTGTGATTTATGGATAACTTTTGTTTAAACCACAACACCAGCAGGTCGAAGGAGGTGATCCTGCCCCTCTACTCTGCTCTCGTGAGACCTCACCTGGAGTATTGTGTGCAGTTCTGGTGTCCTCAACATGAAAAGGACATGGAACTGTTGGAACAAGTCCAGAGGAGGGTCACGAGGGTGATCAGGGGACTGGAGCACCTCCCGTATGAAAATAAGCTGAGAAAGTTGGGGCTGTTTAGCCTGGAGAAGAGAAGGCTGCGTGGAGACCTCATAGCAGCCTTCCAGTATCTGAAGGGGGCCTATGAGGATGCTGAGGAGGGACTCTTCATTAGGGACTGTAGTGATAGGACAAGGGGTAATGGGTTAAAACTTAAACAGGGGAAGTTTAGATTGGATATAAGGAGGAAGTGTCCCTGCCCATGGCAGGGGAGTTGGAACTAGATGATCTTAAGGTCCTTTCCAACCCTAACTATTCTATGATTCTATGATTAGTGATAAAGTCCTCATAATTTCTGTATGATTCAAGTATGTGAAGTGTCAAAACTTAAGTATTGGAACAGAAGAATTCTTATAACGCCAGTTACTAAGAAAAAGGTTTTCAGACTAAAATAGTTTGGGGTTGGTGTTTGGGTTTTTTGTTTGTTTGGATTTTTGTTTGTTTGTTTTAGTCCTTTGTTTGGGCTTTGGTTTTGTTTGTGTGGGTTGGGTTTTTGTTTGTTTTGTTTTTTTCTAGAGTCACTTCTAAGGAAAGAAAAGAACAAGAAAGGGTTTTCTTGGATTTAAAGAGAAAAATAAAGGCTCAATTAGCATGAATGAGAAATTTGTGGTAAGTCTCTCAACCTCTGTTGAAGGGCCTTTCCCTGAAATATGATCATAAAATGCCTATTTTTATCTTGCAGTTATATTACAAGATAACTGGCTTGTGTATTTCAAGTCTTTAGCCATACAAAGCTGTACAAATCCTATGATATCTAGGGAAGGAACCTGCGGTATTAAACACCTAAATATTTAAAGACGAAAGAGAACTATAAAAAGAAATTAATTATCAGTCCTCAGTGGGTTTTTTGTACCCTTAGTGGATAACTAGCTTTAGTCTCTTTGAAAGATAAATACTATATAAAAACCAATTTTGTAACAGGGAAGACTAATTTCAAAACATGTGTTTTCCATTTGAGTTATATTTATGCAAAGAGACCCCAAATTAGTGAAAGTGGTACAATCAATGTTCATTGGAAGAATTGTTATATAATTAGAGAGCTTTCTTCTTTGCAGTTCTGCATTTGCTCTTCCTTGCTTGGAATAGTTTGGGGTGCACTAAACACAGGTTAACGCGTGCATGTTTGCAAAAGACTGAATGGGCTATAGCAGAGACATGGGCTGGGGGAAGGAGGATGCTTCTCTGGTGTTCTGCATTGCAGCCATGGGCTAGGGCTAGAAACTGTCAGGCAAAGAGCACTATAGCTACTTGAGGTTGTAGCCTAAGGCAGTGTACCTCTGCGTTATCATTTATGTAGTATAGGTGTTTAAAAATACATTAAGCAGTTTGGCCTTGGTGTGAAGAAGTGATCCAGAGACTCTGAAGAGTAATGAATCATCTTATTTTGCCATTACACCCTTAATTTTCACTTCAGTGTTTATCCCAGCGTTTCCACCCAGCTTATCCCATCTTATCAGTGTTTATCCCAGCTTCCACCATCCCACCCATGGGATGGTTGTAAAATTGGTTATTCAAGTTGTAAGACAAAGAAAAGGATCTATAGGAGTGACACAAAACAAAAACCCTAGTGAATTACAGCCAAGGTCAAACAATCCTGCTTCTAGTGAATATTCTGCTATCACTGCTCAGCAAGCAAATATTAAATTTCAAACATTAGGTTTTGACTCATTAAAATTCTTTGGTCCTTCTCAGAGCTCTGCTTTCTGAGAAGTGCTTCTACAATGTAGTTTGTTTAAATTAGATACAAATGCTATTGCCTCTAAACGTATTTGTCATGTTTGTGGATGGCTTCATATTACATTAGTGGAGATATTTTTCTGGATGGATCAGCTTAGCCCAAATCAGCAATATAACAGAATAGTACTTAGAAGTAATTTAGTGGTATAGTTGAACATAACATTAAGAATGCTGAATAACATAAAGAATGCTGTCATTCTAAGTTCTAAATACTAGAAATTTAATGGTTAATGTAGGAGCTGGAGATGTACGCTGAAAATTGCTTTCTGTCCAGGGTTCTAAGGGAATCACCTATGAACTTGTCACAGACCACAGTAACTTTGTGCATGACTGGCAAAAGGTCTTTGTCATCAATCTGTCCTGACTAGACTCAGCTGGTGAATGTGGCTCTAGGAGCTACAGGTTGTCTGCAACTGCGTGAGGATCAAGGTGAGGTCAGCCAAAGCAGGTAGCTGCAACGCAGACTGTCAAGAAGTATTTAAGCTGAATTGTGTTGAAGCTGACAGTAGCAGCCTACCCAGGGAGTTACCACCTGTTCCTCACTACTCACATACTAGCTACTCTTTCTAGAGCCACAGATCTAAGTGGGAAAACCTTTCAGTAGCAGGTATTACCATAGTGAGCAGGGAGCAGCTAGAGCAGCTTCCTTCAGCTTGCTACATTGTGTCATCATGTTTTGAACCATGGTTGACTCCAGTTACTACCTTTAAGGACAGTCCGGCTTCAGTGATGTTGCTGAGTCCTCTTTAATGCAACTCTTTATTTAAAGATGCAGGACTTGCACTGCAAGCCAGTTTTGTTATGATAGTGCCCTTTGGTAGATATTCTACATTCCTCTAGGAATGAAGCTGAGAACTCTGTTTTGTGCTTTTTTGGTTGTTTTTTTGTTTAACTGGTGAAGGTACCTAAGTCAGTAACAATTGCTGTCTTCTTAATTTGACAGCTGCTTTTAAAAGGAGAGTAAGAAGGCCACTCAAAAAGAACGTAATTTGTTACTCTTGCATATTCTGGAGATGCTACACAGGCATCACATGCTCCATATGGGTTTATGCTTGTTTAGCGCAGACTTGGTTTTGTTGTTGTTTTTTAGCTGCCAACTAATTTTAAGGAAACTTGTGATCAGCGTTTCCTTGATAATAAATGAAGCAGGTAAACAACTAAGAGCTCTTTGTCTGCTCTTCTGAAGTATGGGACCAGTTAGATTGATAGCATCCACAAAACAGCAGTCATTTGCACTTTCGTAGTTTGCTGCTGCTGTTTTTGGTATCATAAGGTACGTGGCTAGGATGGAATGCCAAAATAAATCATTCCAAGACCCTGACAATAGGAAAGGGTTTTTTTGCTCACGTGTTGTGTAAATAGAATGTGAGGCAGTACAAAGATCTTTCAGTAGGGCTGTCTGTATAGGGGATCCCTTCTATGTATCACGGAACCAGAAAGGTAAATGACAGAGTTCCTGCTTTTCTTTTTAGGACAGAAGATCGGCACAGTATGTTGATGAAAATGGTCAGAGCTTGTAGTCAGAAGAGAGGCCTCTAAAGCTACAAACTTTTCACATGTTTGTCCATACAATCTGCTTTGTGTCCATGTGTCTGGCTGGTGGGCAGCCTGCAGACCACCTACATGCATTGGTTTAATGCCCTATATTTTTCTGACTACACCTGACAGGCAGATAGTAGCCTTTGTAGAAGGTGACTTGTCCCAAACAAAACAAGGATTTTCTGTGGTCTAAGCTGATATGTTCTAGACCCTCAAAACAGAAGAACTGTACTAAATATATATGCTGTAATCTTCATGAATCTGTTCGGATTCAGAGCCCCATGGAATGAAATATGTATATATATCTCTAATAAGGATACTTCTCTATGATAATGGTGGTTTAATTTCACATTGTTTTGCACCGAAGTAGTGGTCCCCCAGATAATTAGTTCTAATGTAAGTTCTAAATCACTGTTAGTACCAATTCAAATTAGGGTTACTGTTCTATCATTCACAGTCTTCGTTACACATCTGATGACAGAAGAGATGCTTATTAAATGCTGGTATGGCACAGGATTCCTTGACCTTGTTCCCAGTCATTTATAACTGAAGTGCAAAAAAGGCACGGAGGTAGTTGGGCTTCTGACACTTTGAGGAGGGCATCTCCCTTTGACAGATCAAGCTATTTCAAAACACAAGTTACGAAGCAAGGTTAATAGGTGTGAAAAGAAGTTGCCTGCAGACCATAGCCAGCAAGAAAAAGGTTAATGCAAGATTCAGACAAGCGGTAAGCTAGAGAAAGGAAGAAATGAAGAAACAGTTATGCAGCTGCTATTTGTTTACTAGTAACTGTAGCTGTATAGAAAGCTGAAGGAATTAATTATTACATTATTTTGGAAAAAAAAATATTATTATTTTTTTAATTTTAAAACAAGCCCACCCCTTGGAAAAACTATTGCTTTCTATCTCTGCATTTAAAATGTGAATTATTTTAATGTAATTCTTTTTATTTATTCCTTCACACTGGAGTACTTTCTTTAGCAAAGACATCCTCATACACAGGAGATGAAATTGCAGTTGACACATGGATAAATGTCTAAATTGTGCTTTATGATGATAAACATTTAGAGACTGTATATCGTATATCCAAACCATTTTTTTCATACAGAATGTTAACAGCTTTGTAGACAAAACCTGTAATGATGATTGGTACCTGTAGGAGGTAGAATAATGCAGGCAACAAACAATAATGATCCTGTTCAGGCTAAATGAATACCTAGCCTGACTAATTCTCTAGGGAAAACCAAAAAAGAGTTGCTACCATCTTTATTATTTTGTTCTTCATATGTGTGTCCTGACCTATCAATCAGCTTTCTTTAACAGAACCCAGCTGGCAGGTGACACTGCAGTTTATCAGCCTCCAGTAAATAAAACTTTATGCTCCAGAAAAATTCAATTCCTAAAGGCCAGCCCTAAAAATCAAGAAAGCTTCTCTTCTAGCTAAAGCACTTATTATCAACGTTAAGTTTTTAAATACAACATTTTTCCTCAACTTTTTTAAAAACACAAATCTAAACCCAAATTAAAATGAAAAGCTATGGAAACTATGGGACTAGAAACTACAAATCTGTTTTTAATAGGTATTAAACTGTTTTTTATTAGGGTTAGCATACAGACTTATTTACAATTAGTAAGGATGCAAAGATTTATTATACGAGCTAAAAACTAAAACCTTTTTTGAGTTTTGAATAGTTATACCAAAATCTTATTCTCACTTTCTGAAGCTGCAATACCCAAATTAAAGCATTACAAACAGTTATTCTGTTGTATAGGATTTTACTGCGTTAAGGTACATCATAATACATGTAATAATGTTGTCTTTATCAGTCACTACCGTATTGTGGTTTAGGGTGGAATATCAAACTATAAGGAACTAATAAAATCCAAGTTAATCTTTATTAGTATTTACATCTTTCCCTTTACATATTTTGGTGCAGTCCTGTTCTGGAGATGGTGAGAAGGAGTATGAACAGTCAGTCCAGTCATGGAGGCAAGGGGGCCTGTGTGCAGAGAATCTGAAGTCCACATAAGCTGCCAGACAGCACAAATGCCTTTCCCACCTCCTTCCAACACCTTGTTCTGAAATACTCTCTTAATAGGTTCAGTTTAGTTATCCAAATACTTGTCTGGAACAAATTGAAACCCAGATCTTCTAACTTAGAGCAGAGAAAAAAATTAATTGGTCTCTGAACAACCTGAGCTTCTGAAGACTTTTATGTCTTTGGGCTCTCATTTAAATGATTACATTCTAGCTAAGTCTTCTAATGAAAAGCCCTTGCTTTTTCCTTTTCAGAAATCTAAGAAGAATCAGTGTATCGAAGCTGAAAATGCTTAAAGAGGTTACATAAACTTTCCCGGTGCTGTGGACATATAAAAATCAAACCTCCTGGAATTCTTTGTGTCACCCTTTATTTGTGACCAGTAACATCTGTAGTCCCCAGTGTTGCAGTTTTGATCTTGAAATTACTGAAGTAGTCAGGCTGCTTTCTGTTAACTTTTAGGATATTAATCATTTGATGCATTCCCCTTTCTGATCTTTTCCAGTGGCCTCTAGAGCTCTCTGCCTCAGAGAGGTTCCTACAGCATGCTGTGGGTGCAAACTGAAGCATTCAGCCCTTCATGGAATCAATGGAGTCTAATAACTTTATTGGCTAAACATCCTTAAAAAGATTCTGGGACCTGCATTGATTGACACTATATGATTAATTCTCCGGTTGCTCTGTATTCAGTGTACAGAGTGAATTGTATTACTTTCTAATCCCATCCTCCTCTTCAGAGAAGCCGGTTCAGATCTCTAAGGAAATATCTATTCACACCCTACATCTTCAACCCTCATCTGTGATAAACCACCACACTTTTAAGAAGAATCTTGGCTCTAACTGAAGTATTAGGAAAAATACTACATGTTGTTTTGGGTTTTGTTTGGGTGTTTTTGTTTTGTTTTGGTTTTTTGTAAACTGGGCTACTTGAGTGCTCATATGTTTCTTGATGGGAATAATAATAGTACACCTAATACTTTAAAGGGTTATAGGACACATTTTCAATTGGAAAGAATTATCATCCCTCTGTCTTGAAGATAAAACACATGGATAAATGTACTTGAGCAAAAATGAGATATACAAATGTCTCCAAGAGAAGATAAAATTCGAACGAATCATCATCACATAAGACCCCGAAGTAATCTCAGATCTATGTGTTAGAATTGAGCTCCTTCACTAAATTCAAAAATTTGGAATAACATTCATGGCTTTTCTGGTACTTACCTTTTCTTACATTATAGCTGAACATCAAGAAGGACATTATATTCTGATGTATTTGGTAACATCTTACTCAATAACTAGAAATTTATTGAAGTTTATACTTCTGAGTAGCATTAACAGGGAGATAACTGCTAAAATTATGCCCAGTGTGTGGAACAGGCTGTTTGGGGGCTTGCTTTGTGTCAGTTCTCTCTTTGTTGATGAAAAACAATTTTCACTATGGAAAATACAGTAGCGTAAGGAAGAACGTGAGAGTCAAGAGAACTTTTTTACCAGTTGTTTTTGCTTGTCAGTTAGCAGGATTTGTTTTTCTCTACTGAGTGAGGCCTTACAGGCACTGGGAATAAAGTGCAACATTTTTTGTGGTCCCAGTGAGAAAACCAGTTGCAGTGCTCTGAGAGAGTCCATCATTGGCCTCTTTTTTTCCCCCACTGAAGCTGAAGCTTGCTTGGTTTTGGCTTGGTTACCTGATAGTGTGTCGCAAGCCATCCTGCAGTCTCTGGCTAAGTGACTGTCCCTGCCTTACGTAGCAGCAGAAGCGAGTCCTGTCCTCCTACGGGCCTGCAAATTACCAGTGTGTATTCAAAATGTGCCTTTTCTGTAAATAGTTGTTTTCATTTCAAAGCTGTTTTTGTAACTGAGTCTTTGACTTTTATTGATGGTAGCTAATTGTTGTGTCAGAGGAACTCACTGTTGAGAGCAAATAGTGTTTCCGCACCTCTGGAAACAATACCATGTTACACTGTGGTGCATTTAGGTAAACTTGGAACACCAAGTTAAGGCCTGCTCTCGTTCTACCTAGCTTCAGAGGACAGATTCCCTAGTTCTTTACCTTTCTAAAAAATGATGCTGCATCAAAATGAGGAAAGCTGTATTGCACATGCTCTCCCCTGATATTACATTTGCTTTTTTCTATTGTAATTCCCTTGAAAACTGAATTACTTGTGTGTTAACAATAAACAGAAAAATCAGGACTTTTCTACCATTAGAAAATCTACAGCATCTGCTAACAAGATCTTTTTTCCCTTCCCCTCTCACACAGCTGAGTCAGTCTGTGACAAGGCTTGTAGTTCTTATGTTTCCTAAAACCCAGTGTGGATAGCAGGTTCAACTTACTGAGCTTGAAACCATGTGTGACTGAAAACATTACCACAACAGCCTTCCTAACATTACTTGTGGGTGGAACAGTGACAGTCAACATGTATTATGTCACCTTCCTCATCAGCCTGCAGTCCAGGCCTGCTGAGGTTTAGGTTTGGAACAGTATAGGCCAGCATTAAGCTACGTTCTTGTACTGAGGTGTGAGTCGCAACCAAAGCCAGTACCAACAGTGAAAAAAATGGGAATTTGTAATAATGATGAGAGATGATATTGACAGTCTGACATGGCAAATCCTTGTTTGCAGTGGGAATGACTTGCAGTTAGCAGATAAGGTCAGACAGAGGATGTTTCCTGTCCAAGCCATCATCGGCTACAGAAAATGTTGCTGCTTCACCCCTAGGCAATTGGCCTTGTCATCCACACCTGCCTTTACTGGTTTTCCCTGATAGAAACCTGACCTTTTTATTCTTGAAGCCTGTATGCTAACTATACACATGTGTATACCCAGCAAAGAGGGTAAAGGGAGGAAATGTGAGCTTCCATTACCTGAACAAACATTTACATATCTAAACAAATCAACCAGTTCCTTAGTTTGTTCCATAAGGTATTCTGGTAAGTAAATATCTTATTCTTGACTGTATTCAAAGCTGTTTTGCGAAGGAAGGTTCTGCATTAATATTTAAAAGACTTGTATAAATACATCACCCTTCAGTGTTTGTTTTTGGTTCTACCTTTGTGCTATTCCTGAATCATCCCATCTGTGGTCTGCATCAACATATGCAAGGATGTACCAAAGGTCACTGATCCCCAGGGGAAAGCTGGGCTGTGTTTTGTTGAGTAGGGAGTGTAACTGCTTCTCTTACGCATGCTCCCTGGCTAATCACTCTCAGAGGAGGCATGGAAGAGGTTCATAGATTTTTTGCCATTAGTTTCTAACCAAGATGTGAAGTTTTGATGTTCCTTTTCAGCCTTGAATTGACTAGCTAAAGAAGCATTGTGCTGTTTGAACCCTCTTCAAAATCACTTGAGGTGATCCATTCCAGATCTATAACAGAATATCATAACCTCTTTCGATACGTCACAACCCAATTCTCTATATTAATTACATAAAAGTGGCTCTTTTTTTTTTTCTGCACTTTTACCTGATTTATCCCAATATTCATGTGAAGGAAACATTTTTATACCTTTTAATTCCAGTTACACTCTGAAGAGTGAAGCATGGCGGAAGTTTAATTCAGTGTCACCTTTTTTCTCCCTGAAGGAATCAGTGAGCATGCAAAGAGTGCACGGAGACAGTGCAAGTTCCTACTGTACCTTTAATTCACTAAAAGAATCTTTTTCTTATGAATAATATATGTGAAAGAGCGAGCTTCAATGGATTGATTGGTTCCAGGTGCTCTAACTGTGCACCTCAAATGATAACAATGAAAGCAGAATTTTAAGGGATAGAAGAAAGAAAAGAATATCTTTAATATGCTCTTTCAAAAATAACTCCATATCCATTCATTTTATGGGAACTAATCTAACCACACACTTTTAATGCATACTCAGTTTCTGCACTAATCTAGGATTTTGAGTTTTTGTCGAGTATCCCTGCTGTACTTTTGTCAAGAAGTTTAAATAAAATGCCTGAATAGGAAGTAGGAGACACTAAGGAAGAAATCAAACCATAAAAAAAAAAATTAATAATTGCATATCATATTATAGTAACTGTATCTTATTGCACAATGAAACAAAAGGACAGCGCGGTGATTTTCCAGTGCGCTCTCCTGGCACTCAAGCCTTATCTGTGTCATACCTGCTATAATAGTCAATTAAAATAAATTAATTTTCATTTTCACCATTTGTTGTGCTCTCTCTCCTGCTTAACATTTATTGAGTTGGCTTCCATGAGGTTTTGATGACTATTGTTGGAAAAGACAGCATACTTTCAGGATTCTAATATTTTAAAATAGGGAATAGATTACTTGGAAGAACGGGAAGATTATTAAATATTAGTTGAGATAGCTAGAAATGGAACCTCTAAGCTCACACTGACTTATGTCTTATTATCAGTTGAACTTTGTGTAATGTAAATCATAGAATCATAGAATAGTTAGGGTTGCAAAGGACCTTAAGATCATCCGGTTCCAGCCCCCCACTTTGGAAGGGATGCCTCACACTAGGCAATGTTGCCCAAGGCTCTGTCCAGCCTGGCCTTGAACACTGATAGGGATGGAGCATTTACCACTTCTCTGGACAGCCTCTTCCAGTGCCTCAACACCTGCACAGTAAAGAACTTCTTCCTTGTTTCTAAACTGAACTTTCTCGGCTTAAGTTTAAACCGATTATCCCTTGATTTGCTACAGTCCCTAATCAAGAGTCCTTCCCCAACATCCTTGCAGGCCCCCTTCAGATACTGGAAGGCTGCTATGAGGTCTCCACACAGCCTTGTCTTCTCCAGGCTGAACAATCCCAACTTTCTCAGCCTGTCTTCATATGGGAGGTGCTTCAGTCTCCTGATAATCCTCGTGGCCCTCCTCTGGACTTGTTCCAGCAGTTCCATGTCCTTTTTATGTTGAGGACACCAGAACTGCACACAATACTCCAAGTGAGGTCTCACGAGAGCAGAGTAGAGGGGCAGGATCACCTCCTTCGACCTGCTGGTCATGCTCTTTTTGATGTAGCCCAGGATATGGCTGGCTTTCTGGCCTGTGAGTACACACTGCTGGCTCATGTTCAGTTTCAGTGCAAAGTCCTGCACTTGCGCCACAAAAACCCCATGCAAGGCTTCAGGAAGAGTGGCTGGAAAGCCACAGCCGAGGGAACTGGGGTTGTGTAGTCTGGAGAAGAGAAGGCTCAGAGAGGACCTTAATCACTTTCTCCAACTACCTGAAAGGAGAATGGAGAGAGAATGTGGCTGGTCTCTTTTCCCAAGTAACAAGTGATGGGACAAGCGGAAATGGCCTCAAGCTGTGCCAGGGGAGATTTAGATTGGATATTGGGAAAAATTTCTTGACCAAAGGGTGATCAGGCATTGGACCAGGCTTTCCAGTGAAGTGGTTCATCACCATCAAAAAACATGTAGATGAGGCCCTTAGTGACATGGTTTAGTGGTAAACTTGATGATCTTAAAGGGCTTTTCCATCTTAGTTGAGTCTATGATTTGTGCCTTTCACTTCTCATTCCAGGTTGCTCTATTACTTGCATCATGACTTGCATGAAACCCACAGAAATAATTGAGGTTTACAGAATATAAGGATTTTACACCAGTGTATTAAAACAAATGATGTGTGTCACCGTATCCGCATCTGTGATTTTGGAGACAAACAGAACCCATGTGTTTCTGTATGCATCAGGAGAACATGTAGAGTTAAATTTATATGATCCAACAACATGCAACATTTGTAGAATTGCAGCTGGCTTTTCACATATATTCTTCAAATATAAACCATTTTATGTGCTAAAAATCCTGACATGTAGCTGTTGGGAATAATTGTGGAAATGCAACTTTCCCCAGAAGTGCTACGCTTTTGGAATCAGATTTTGAATCCTTTTAGAATCATTTGAAGAAGATAACCTGCTGTTTAAAGAGAACCATACAGTTTCTCAGGTTTGTATAATTATACCTTCATCTTGACAGCAAACTGTGGAAAGTATCATAATGGAATATAAGAGAATGTTTTAAGGGTGTTGGAAGTGTTTTTACTCAGAAAAATCATTAGTAGTCCTCTGCTACTGTTTTAAAGTATGTGTCAAGCATGTAGAGAAATGCTTTTATAACTTATTTTTTTAATTTTATTACAGTCAGGTTAACACATCTTTTATGTTTACATACAGTTATTACATTAAGAAAATACTGAGGTCGTGAAAGAAGGAAATACAAGTATAGCAAACTTGGGTGTCCTAGTAGGTGTTTTCCTGTATTATTCACTGAGCTGTCTTTGGTTCAAATGCAGTGTGCAGTGATAAGAACATGGATTTTCTCTGTACTTGGAATTCAGAAGGATTTCAAGCGCTTCCTGATCAAATGAGGCCTTTTGCCGTGAAAGCTATGAAACTGCCTACTCATTGCAAGTCTACCAGAGACACGGAGATGGATGACTTTGGATCAGTGATATGCTTTTTCTATATTATTATTTTAGTGATAAAGCAGAGCAGGAGGAAAATTGGAACTTCTCAGTGCCAACATATGACCAAATTATGCAGACAGATTTGAAAAGAATTAATTAAAAAACTGAACACATGGCAAAGGAGATTTGAGGTTTCTCTTCCAAAGATTTTAACAAGTTCAGTTCTGAGAACAAACTAACTTTTGAGGGCACCTATTCCCAATTAAGAACCTTACTGAAGGTCTATTAAAGTCATGAAAAAAGACTCCTATTGACCTGGATGACTGTTCAATTAAATCTTTGTCTGCTTAATGGCAGATCCCTCACCTTGTCATGCTGATCTTAGTATGAGAGTGTCGTTCTGGGATCAGCACAGACTGGCCAGCAGAGAAAAACGTAGCAGAATTAAAAAATAATGGGATTCAAAGCAAAACTTTTGCCTTCCTTTGCAGCAGTTGATGTTAGTTAGAATGCATTGCAAAAAAAAAAAAATAAATCAGTTTTGGTAACAAGACTTTCCTGTAAGTGCTATGCTTTTATGATTCAAATTGGTGTCATAATTCACAGGTCATAGGAAAAGCATTTCACCATACAGCAGACTACTAAAGAGTGACCTCTCACTGATTAGGTGTTTTCATATGAGTGATTCGACAGCAGAACAGTCTTGCTGAGTTTACAAACACCTTAAACCACAGTGGAAGGCAATCGAGTCAGACCAAGAACATAAGGTAGTCTTACCATAGAAAATAGCATGCAGTACCTAATAGATTAAGATACCCATTCAGTGAAGGAAGAAAAGGTCAAGTATCGCTGAGACTAGAAAAATCTACTGCACATTGTGCTTATATTATGCTTAAATTATAAAGCAAGTTTTATGTCGAAAGTCTATTCTAGTATTCTCAAAAAAGAATAGTACTAAGGATTTATATTACTTCATTTATCTTTTTAAAAATCAAAATATGTATCATACTGAACTCACTTGAACAAATTTGGTTTAAAGGTAGCTATTTAAAGAGAGATCATTTTTTTTTTCCTGCCAGTAGTAGCAGTATATGTGAAAAAGACAATCAGTTCTGTCATGGACCAGGATGGCATGGTTAAGAAATGGAAGACATCTCTCCTGGCAGGTTCTCAATTCATTTCTGACACCTTGCTGGTAGAATATTGAGCCCTTAAGCTTATGGAAGATGACAGTCTGAAAATAAAGTGTTATGATTTCATCCACAGAACCCCCTTCTGATTTTTTTTACAGCTGATTTGTGCAACTTTTTTTATTTTTTAGTAAATTATTTATTTCAGAAAGTTTTTTATAAATGCTTGGTTATACACAAATAACCATTAATTCTTCATGCTTTTAGGAACTGCATGAAGTCTACCCAGAAATCTTTTTCATCTGTTACAAGATGGCGTGGTTTTGGTTTTTCTTTGTATTTGATGGGTAATTTAATCTACAAATGGAACACATATTTTGCTTTCATATTGTTTGTAGCAAAGGCTTCTGTTGTTGGCAACAGAACACTCTCCCACCTGCTAAAAGGACAGTAAAAACCTGCTTTTTTGAAATGGCACTCAACAGATGAAACAGGAAGACTCCTTCCACAACCTTACATTTACTCATTTTTCTATACTGCAGTTGCCTTTTAAATGCTAGAATGGTAGAAAAATTGTCATACAGCCCCTACTGGAAACAAGCTTCCTAGTTTGTTACTTCCTTTTTTACTCACTATATAAACACACAATTGCAGAAATCCCAAAACTGGCTGTTTGCATGTTCTATAGCCAATGCCCAGAAGTTTTATTTGTTTCACTAGCTGTACTGAAAACTAGCCTACATGTGTTTTTCTGTAGGTTAGCAAATCTATACAGAAAATAAATGCTCAAAGACAACACCACCCCCCCACCCACCCCCCATTGCACATGCAAGAATGCTATATAATATTTTAAAACTGGTCAGCTATGGTGCAACAGTGAAATAGCTTGACAGTAACAACTGTACAATATTTGCATCTCCGTTTAACCTTGAATGCCTTTCTGGGTGCTGTGCACTGACAAGACCGAAGCTAGTTTGGTTTAAATGCTTTCATACTATTCTTTGTACCTACATTATGGGACTCGCTGCAGGATTTGGGGGAAAAAGAAATTGTCTGTGTGATTCAAGCTAAAGTCTCATTGGAATTAAAGTAATTTGAGTAATGTCCAAGATTTTCAAAGAGACTTAGAGGATCTCTGATTTCTCCTGCTTGAGAAAGGCAGAATTCATATGTTCTATAAGCATAAATTAGCTAGTCTAATTAAAGGTTTATAAAATGTACAAATAAATTACTATCTTCTTCTGTATGAAACATTGTTTGTTACGCTGTTATGCCTGCTTGTTAAAAGACCACACACAGTGGCAGTGTAGAAGGATTTTACTACTTGGGCATAGACTGAAGTGCATGAAATGCAGAAAATCTGCAATCACTTTGCAGTTCTGACACAGGCCTGCTTTTGGTGCAGTGCAGCATGTGCACCAACTCAGGAGCACAGAAATTTGCTCTGCTGGCAGTCCAGAAGGACAAGTCCTAAGAAAAGTTAAATTAGAGGTGATCTATAAAGCTGTAACTTGCTGTGCTTTGGGTAAAGATGAAAGAAATAAGGGGGAAAAATGAATTTTCAGGGACATGCTTTAATACAGATTTTGAGAAATATTTGACTCTTTGGAGCTTTAAATGACAGTCAGTTTAGCTGGACCAATACACTGACTCCACTTGATCACGTTTTTTTCTATTTGAAAAGTTTGGAATATCTTTATGCGGTATGGGAGCGCTGTACTCAGTACAAAGTGTTTTACTGTCTGGGCAAAATTTGTGGCAATACGGATGGGACGTGTGGATGGCCCACATTTAAGATTGTTAAAATCAGTTGTGAAGTCTTTATCTTATCCATTCTGTATTTCTGCTTATTCTTTAGAGGGAGAGAATTATAAGGGGAAGAAATAAGCAAAAACCAAGACTGACAAACCCAACTAAATTAGCTGCTTAGCAGAGATTACTAAAATGTTGTAATTGCATACAATTATCTTTAAGTACACAGAAAAATATATGCCATTGGAGGTGTAACATGAAGTTACTTCAGACAGCTGTTCTTTTCTACCAGAACAGGCTGTGATCAATGTAAAATCGGAATAATATGAAAACATTATTTTATTTGTTATATATTAAGGTGATATATTAGCTCTCACAATTTATTGAGAGACTGTATTTTTACATGGTATTGATCATTGTGGGAGAAAGTGTTTTGAAGAAACTTACAAGAACTAGATATGGTTTTCTTAATTCCATGCCAATTCTGTCCGATTATATTTTTAGTAGGGGGTGCACAGTACCATTTCCATTTAGTGTAATGGTCCAGTCAAGACCTAGATGTTCAGCCATGGCTGAGGAAGAAGTAAAAACACCTGTGGTGAGACAAGGGCTTAGCAGCCTACTAGTAATTTCTGTAGATATTTTTAGCTAATTTGTAAGAGGGGTCTTGTCTGCTGCCTTTTCTTCTCAGCTTTATGTAATGTCCCTGACCTGGAGAGACTGATGAAGTCTCCAAGTCTGGACCTGAAAAAGCTGATCGGCACAGCCTGCAGACATTTTGAACTAGTAGAGTTCATTCTTCATAAACACAGAGCTCACTTTTGAGAGAAAGTAGGAAAACTTGTTTCTTCTATAAAAAACATTGTCTCAGCAATGCAGCACATAGACTTACAATTACTTTTTCTTCTAGTAGCTTGGCATATTGATCTTTGGTCACTGCACTGTACAGTAGCCAGTCATAAGTGAACTGTTAAACTGGCATTTCTCTTTTAGAACAAGTTAACAGTGAAGTCCTAGCTCATTAATGTGAGTGTCCCTATTGATTTCTTTAGCACCTGAACTTTTCATAGTATGAAAAAGCTTTACAGGCTAGAATAGCTACATGTTAATCAGTTTGTAATACCTACACATTTAGAGAAACAGTAAACGTGTAATTCATATAATTTCAGGTTTTTTTATAAGTGATGGCATTTTCTGAAGAGGAAAACATACGTAGATAAAAGCTGAATAAATTCAAATAAGACAAGAAATGTCTGTCAATGATGCTAAAGTTATAAAATCATGTTTAAAAAAAAACAAGTTGGAAGAATAAGGAATGAGATCATCACATGTTTAACACAGGAAGAATAAGTGACAGTGAAAAGAGGGACTGCTGAATATGAATGTGAACTATGCATATTGAATATATTGTGGGGTTTTTGTTTGTTTTTCTTTCTTAAACATGCGGGACATATTTTGCCCGTAGTGATCCTACAGAGCTTTCAGTAACCTGGAGTCAGCCCCTTTTTAAAGATAAATCATGTTGTCTCTCAAAACAAACACACCAAATTGTAGAAAGAGACTGTGTCATTGTCTTTAAGAAGTACAGGTGGAAGAGGACAAAGCCAGGTATTTTTTATACTTAATAAAAATAGCAAGTATTTCTAGTGCAGGTGAGGGTAAAGAAATGTTAAAAGCTAAAACCATGAGTATTCGCTATGAGGTTAAATGTAGTACAAGCAAATCAAAAGGCCTCTCAGAGGTTCACATGTCTTGTAAAAGAAATGTTCCTGTAAAGCGTATGTAAATCTAAAGAAAGAAGAATAGAACATTTGTCTAAAGTGCTTCTCAGGTGCATAGAGACAGACAGTCAGTATCATTTTCAAAGAAAATCTTATTTCTCAAAGAATGTCACAGATGTCTGCATTATTAAACTGCCTTTTATGGAAACTTTTGGAAAAGTTCTGAACATTCATTGTGCACTACGCATCTCATTTTGGAACTGGCCAGGCTTGCACATCCAAATGCTAAACGCTGTACAGTATATTATTTATGATGTTTCCAGTAAAGGGGAAAAAAGATTTATTTTTTTAAGCATTAAAATCAAGTCAACACTTCATTATCTGCAATGAAAACAGACTGGAAGAAGCTCTCTTTCCCAGACTGAGGAATAATTTAATTCCATTGCTTTTGAAGCTTGTTGTGCCTCTTTTGACTGGTTCTCCCAGAACTGCTGAGTGTGCGCACTATGCAAATGCATGGAGCCAGTTCAGGTGTCGCATCTGGGTCTGCCTGGCACAGTGAGACAATGTGGAACTGGAAGTGCTGGCAGGGCATGGCAGGCATGCCCAGACTGGCTTCACTTCGTCACATTCCCGTGCAATTTGTGTCCTGTTTGGCTTCTCCAGAACCACATTCTGACAGCACTCCAGAGCTGGTATCACCTTGCTAGACCTGAGCTGGCCTGGTCTATATAATTCTTTTTTCTGTTCATGGCATCCATAACCCAAGCACTTACGTACAAATCCAGGCTGCACACAATGCATGTCCAATCCTTTCTTATTTACAAAAATTTTTAGTATGCAATTTCAGAGGTTATTGCCTAAAGTAAGTCTTTAATTTCTCTGAAATAAGGAGGAGCTTATTCATTGATCATTGAAATAAGCTTTAGAACTTGCAAAAAGCAAAGTGTCCCATTCCTCATAGAGAAAGGAGAGCTAGGACAGGAAGCAACACCGGAGAATAACCACTGGACAACCACTGCATGTCTGACTAGTACTAAACTTGTCTCATAGGTTTAGCTCCTTTCCGCCACTGTGTTAGTCTTAAGTGATCAGCAGAACAGGCCTTATTTTCTCCAGCTGTTTTCAGTGAGTCATGTGAAAAAGAAAACATTACAAAAATTAAGCATATAGATGGCACCAAAAATTTGTTAAGTCAATTTGCATTCTCTGTTAGCTTTATCGTTGCTGGCACGACAAGGCACACATAATACCATCTGTCTTAGCATACATTACAGTATTTTTAAATGCTATTGGCATTAAAAATTGTGGTAGAAAAGGAGAATTTGTCTTCAGTTGACCTTGACTTTTGATCTTTTCAGTTTCAACTGAACCAAAAGGGATGCCATGACAAGCATGCCATGAAACATTACTAGACCTCACATTTCAAGGATAGAAGCATTTTGGTAAAAAAGAAAGATAGCAGTTAGGATCACCACTGGGTGAAAAGATGCAGGATGAATTTAACTGTCTTGCTAGGGAGTCCATGCAGGGGAGAGATACCACAAATGAAAGTCAAGAATAGATATGGGCTCATAAGATCTGCAGGTTGCAGTACTGCTTGTTTTTGCAGAACTGCTTTGTTAGCTTGTTCTTCAGTCTACATCTATTTGTTCGGTATGTCTGCTGCCTCCAGTCATAGCCTTGATGGGGACCTCATCTTCCTATCTACATGTAATGAATCAGCAGATACCATGTACTGGATGAAAGAAAGGGGAAGAAAAAAGTGTTTTCTTAATGATATCCTTGTTAGATGGAAGTGAACTGGCTACATCACGATCTAGATTAGGCACTGATGTTTTCTAAAAATAAGCTTCTTAAATATGCAGAGCTTTAATTTTGCTGTACTTGGAAACATTAAATTGTCATTTGCTTTGACTTCTGCTGGTATTTCTGATTATCAGTAGTTACGCAAACTCAGAACTGCCCTTGCAAGGCAGTTCCACCTTCTCCTGGCTCAAGTAGTGTATCTTGCAACCAACGCCGTTATTTTGGATTTTTTCTCATAACCTCTTTACTAGGTCACTATCTGTTACAGCAGCTGCATGTTTCATGTGAAGTAGACGAGACACTGATTTTGTATTTAGGAACATGCACCTGTGAGAACCCACTGTCCCCTGATGAGCAAAGATCATAGCTGAGCATAGAGCCAGTGAGGAGTACCACCTCCTAAACTACTGCTATTACTCCCTGCAACCCTGAGACTTTTTATTGTTCTTGAAACCGGCTGGCATCAACTGTAGTAAGTAGATTAGAAATAATGGTAAGCAGTAATGAAATGTTTACAAATGTATAACTTAGAGGTGTTCAGCACAATGTGCCATAGTGCTTCCAGTTTTGGAAGCATTCAGTTAATCAATGCAAGGTTTGTCTCTGCAGTGCTTACGGAATAAAGACTATAGATGTTTGTTCCTTAAAAGTTACCTTAAGAGTTACAGGATTTGTCTTGAATATCTTATAGGAATAGATGCACAGAATGATCTGAAAGAGTGAAAGAATTAAATGGCTGATACTAATATGCAGCTTTCCGTAAGAAGCACAGATTTAAACAATGTCAGTGAAATATACATGCTGAAGGAATGCTTAACGTTTAACAGGTAATGGTAGAATAAATCTCTGCAAAGCCTTCTGGGAAGGTAGCAGTAATATCACTGATTTAGGATGTACTTTACACACATTTGCAGCAAGTGTCCATACAGGAGACAATAGCTAATCTATTCTTTGTGCAAATAGGGTGTTGGGAAGTGAATTGTTAGCTACTTCTTCATTATATAAAATTACGACTTGTTTGAGAAGATACCAGTTTGGGGTTTGATGTACCATTTAAAACTACTTTTTGCTGACAAGTAATAGCTTGTAATACGGTTGGAAGGATTTACCTTTTAGAAGTGCGACAAAATTAAAACCAACCAGCCACAAAAACATCTCCTCTCCCTGCCTCTCTTTAACTTGAAATAACAAGTGTGTTACTTCACTAGCAGTTTACAGTCTTAAACACTTTCTTAATGACCCTGATCAACAGGTAGGTACAAGTAGGTACAGTTATGGCTGTATATGCCAGCCGTATATATGACAAATGAGTTACCCTACGCAGGAGCCTGTCTCATCTGTTTTTTACACATATGTAAATCATGTGTATATATTAAAAAGTGTCTGTTTCCAAGCATATATACGTAAACAAAATTATGTATACAATTATGCATTTGTATATATTACTAACAGTAGTTAACTTCTAAGTAGTTCAGGAAATCAGCTTGACTGTACACCACCTCATGATATGACAACCTGCTTTTAATAATAGAAAAAAAATGCAGATTTCCACGCAGGTGTGCAGATTAAGAGGACCTCACTGCATCTGGAATCATTCAAGTGACTGCTGTGAGAGCTAGCTGCAAGTGTGCCAAATGAATACCATGCAGCAAGAGGACTAGTTCTGCTTCAGGCACCTATGGACCATAAATGCCAATCTGGAACTTTTTGATAGTTGTATTTTTTTCATAGAAACTATCTATTCACATGAATAATCAGTTTTCCTCAGTCAGATTGCTCTTTTTTCTTTTCTCATCAGAAGAAACCCCCCTTTTCTTTTAGCTGCTTTTTCAAATAATTTCAAATTAGTTCATGACTCCACACAGACTTACTTCATCTGCAGGATGACAAAAGCTTTCTTGATCTCATGAATGTAATTTTCTTTTAATGAGAACTCTTGAGATTTCTAACTTGAGCAGCAAATATACAAAAATGGTTTCTTTGTTTTTAAGATTCATTCCATGAAATACTGCTTAAATTAGGTCAGGCATGAAAGTTTGAGGCTCACATCTCTAGAAAGAACATAACTGTTATCATTCACTAGTAACAACGTATTTTAATAACATTCAAGTTAAATCTCTAAGCATCCCTGTTTGCCTCTATTCGAAACTACTGTAACAGAAATGAAATACTGGTCCCGTGTTTCAAATGAAACTAAAAGTGAGCCCTGTGACTAAACTGTGCTGGATGTGGTTTAAAGAAAAGTTTCACTGTGGATTTTATAGAGCTATTAATACAATTATTTAAAAATCAATAATGAGATTTATGAGGCTTTTTAATTTTATTGTTTTGGGGGTTTTTTTTTAGTGCAAAGAGTAGGTCATGTTAGGCACAATATATTTTCTACTTTCATTGCTGAAAATGCCCTTTTCTGTCTTTGAATAGCCAATGCTCAAAAAAGAGAAGGCAAAGGCTATTTTTTTCAAAATGTTGTTTTCCTGTCACAGTTTTAGTTTTCATTTAGAGTCCTGAAGAATTTATATGGGGTATCTGCCCATAATTTCTCTCTTACTATTGCACATACCTTGCAAAAATTGTTCAACTTATCTTTTTATAAAAGAAATAATAAAAGCCCATCATTATTTGCCCATTATACTATGAAGCTTACAATGCAAGTAAACCGTATGTAACAGCTTTGTTAGCAAGACTGATTATGATCAACACAGAAATTACATTTAAAAAAAACCCCAATGCTCATTTATAATATGTAACCAGTGTTAGACTGATTTTCCTCTGGTGGAATAATATTTAAAATACAAGATTTCATTGACCAGCTGGCCTTTTTTTTTTTTTTTTTGCCATCCACAGGGGTTTTTCTTCTGTTTTCAAGTCTAACAGAAGTGATTTTAATTACTAGTTCATTAGTGTTAGTAATTTAATCTTTATGAGATAATTGCAGGATGACTCTTAGCATGCCTGTTAAGAATTCAGGTACCATCAGAGCAGAGATAGTTTGACTCTGCTGGAGTTAGAGCTATCAAAGAAGTAGAGAATACTCGAAAATCAAGACTTTTCTGCCGCTAGTACATTATGGGAAATAATTTAAAAAGCAAACAGAAATGCTCCTTAGGTAACCTCTGTTTCATACAACTTCTTAAACTCTAGATTAATTTATGCTGTTTGTTATTTCAGGGTGCAGAAGACTTGGTGATGGGGGAAGGCACTTAAAAGAAAACCAAAGCAACAAAAGCAAAAGGTCAGATAGAACAAATCATTAGACTTATTAAGAAAAAAACCTGAATTCCCTTATGCAGGTTGTTCCTCTCAAATAAGTTTTTCCTTCAGACTGATTTTGTGGTGCTGCGGTACTGGGCTAGACTACACTAGAGACCAGTAGCATCAGGAAATCCAGTGATGACTCTTGCAGGTTATTCAGTTACAGGGTCCCTCTCGTGAATATTTGGAGGACATCTATCTGATCTTTTTTATCTAAAATCCTGTTTACCAACTGTGTATTTCTCAGAGTGAAAGCTGCAGCATAATTCATGGCTAACAAGTGGTACTGGATTTTATAAAATCTGAAAGTTTAGTGCCAGAGATTCAGGTCACTGTTCTTTAGGTCTATTCTTGTACTTATCAGACAAAGGACATTTTAGCAGACACTGATACAAACCAGGAAACCTCTTACTATAGTTTTCAACTCATTAAAGGCTTTCCCAGTTGTCAGTATGAGAATAAAAGCTCTTATAAATGGATTGGCGGGGGGGGGGGGGTAAAGAAGAAATACAAGGAGAAAATAGTTACATGAATTAATTAAGAGTGGATGAAATTCATCAATTTAAAATAGCTGACATGCTGAATAAACTTATTTAAGAAAAGATGCTGTCTTCCAAGAGACAGGAGGAAAAATGTAATGTAGAACCTGTAAAACATCTATTGAATAATACAAATAAGGAAATGCTTGAGAAATTTTAATATTCAATATATTGTAAATGTTTGCGTTTCCTTTAAGATGCTAAAATAAATCCTTCATGAACTTCTGAGAATTAGTTCAGTAAAGTCTCTGAAAAATGAAGATGAAAGCAACAGCATTAATATTTCTCCTGAATTTTAAACCTGAACAATTTAGTGCTACCTGCCATTGTTTATACATTTGCACCAGCTGTTATTGTTCAGACTTGTGCTGTGATTCATACGCAGAGCACACTCTAAAACTGCATATGCCAAAGAGACTGTTGCTTCTCTTGTAGTTTCCTACTAAGAAACCAGGGGAAATATGGCATATGCAATTATTTAACTCCGTGTTATGCCAGGCTTATGCCAGAGGTGTCAACAGAACAAACTAATGTTTTTTTCCTGTGCTGAATTAGAACAGTTTACTTCCACAAGTGTCTGCTACTTACACAGAGGCAGAAAGTGCTGGCAACTATTTGGAACTTGCAAATAGTGATTTACAAGAAGTTACCTAGAGTGCTTGATTGGGAAGTTCTTCACATCTTTGTTCCCCATTTCCCATGTTTGTTAGTCATTGTATTTCTACTCATTCTTCATTACTAGTTATCATCCCCAGATAGTGCTGTGTGGACTTCATGTCAGCAGGCAAAAAAAATTGTCCTTTTGGCTTCTTCTTACTGTTTTAGGCTTTTTTCCTTTGTTTTCATCCTTTAAGTTCTTACCAGAAAATGCTTAAAATCTGTTCAGGTCAGCAACAGAAAAAACATATCCCTCATTTGAATAGTTTTTTGCTGAATTGTGAGTAAGTGACATACCATAAAAAGATCAGAAGCGGTCTACATGCTATTCCATAATTATTAAAGTAGAGCTGAAGTTCTGTGTTTATAAGTTGTAACTCTCTGAATTAAATGATACCAATTAAATATATTTTAAGAAACTTGTAAGAGTTGGAAAAAAAAAATCACTCTACACTGCAAAAAAGAGGTCTAGCCATGATTAATGCAGTGTTGTGTTTGTGAATGGATAAATAATTCATTATTCAGTGAAATAAGTGGTCTGAATATTCATCGATATTCTGTTACATGTGAATTAAGTAAATATAAACTGATCTTTTGGGGTAATGTTACTGATATGTCTATGTTTTATAGTGTCTACGTGAAAAAATAAATTTATCAGGAAAAGAGCAAGGTAATGTCAAGCTGTGGAAAAGGCAATCAAAACCTTTGAGAGGGCACATGAAATGGAACTTGCACATACTCACATCTTGACAACAAGGAAAGATTTTGTTTATGTTTTTGTTGGCATTTCTTTAAAAATCTCACTCTTGTCTGAAAATGTGGTTGTTAATGATACCTGAATATGGTGGTGACAATAACCCAGTCTTAAAACAGCATCACTTCATCATAATTTTGCACAGAGAAATGAGATTTTCTTTTTCATCCCTTAATGCAATTGTATGTATAGAAAGATTACATATGTACGTTTCGTATTCTGTGCTTCTCAAGGTCCTATTTAATTTGTTTGGAAAGGTCTATATACAACTGATAACGAATGACATAAGATGCATTACCAGGCAGGCAACCATTGCTTTTGACTTCATAGAATGACTGGGGAAGGGTGGGAATCTGTCAAATTTTTAGTTTGGATTTATTTTTTTCTTATTTTGACAACAAAGCTAATTTAATATACAATGCTCAGTATTCCTTAGTTATTCCACAGATAACATCTGTGAAAATCCAAGATCACTCATGGATGACCCAAAGAGGACAGGACACAAAAGATTTCATATTCCAGATCTTTTTAAACCAAAGCATGAGCGGGTTTTAGAGTGAAATGAAATGTGACACCTTCTGTGAACTGAATGAGAAGTAAGGGAAGAGACGATAAAGCTTCTTGCTTTCTTTAGTATCTCCTTTTTATGACATATTTCTCCCTCTGTAACAAGCATTTACATTTTGAGAAGCCAGAAGTCAAGTCATTTTCTATAAACACATACTGGCAGGGAGGTGTGAACTCCTTTGACATCATTCTGATCCTATTTGAATTGTCAGTGGTTAAAAGTTCACTGCTACCATTCTGAATCCTTTAAGGAAAACTGAAGTCAAAGAGAAGCAGCAGACAGAAAAGTTCCAAGGGGGAGAAAGGGAGAGGGAGAATGAGGGGAAGCAATAGAGAGCTCTCAAGTAGAGCATGGTCAGTGGGGAGAATCAAGAAGTGGGGAGGTAACAAGGTGGTAATGACTGACATTCTCATTTTGCAATGAAATGTGAATACCTGCTGTATAGGTTATCCTTCTATTCCTGTCTATTCGTATAGGTCCCCTCCCATTCTTCCCTGTGAGTAGGATAGAAGAGTTTTTGCCTGCCCAAGAAGTAGCAAAGTTTTCTAATAAAGAGAATATTTAAATAGTGTTGTGGGCGTTTTGAGGTGTGTCATGGTTTAAGCCCAGTTGGCAACTCAGCCATGCAGCCGCTCGCTCACTTCCCCCCTGCTTCCTCTCCCTGGCTCCCAGAGGGATGGGGAGGAGAATTGAAAGAATGTAACTCCCATGCGTTGAGATAACAGCCCAGTAACTATGGTATAACACAAACCACTGCTGCTACCACCAATAATAATGATAAGGGAAATAACAAGGGAAGAGAATACAACCTCTCACCACCCGTCAACCAATATCCAGCCCGACCCGAGCAGTGATCTAGCCTTTCGGGTAACTGCCCCCAGTTTATATACCGGGCATGACGTCCTGTGGTATGGAATACCTCTTTGGTTAGTTTGGGTCAGGGGTCCTGTCTCTGCTTCCTCCCAGCTTCCCCTCCTCCCTGGCAGAGCATGAGACTCAGAAAGTCCTTGGTCAGAGCAAACATTACTGAGCAACAACTAAAAACATCGGTGTTATCAGCGCTGTTCCCAGGCTGAAAGTCAAAAATACAGCACTGCACCAGCTACTAAGAAAGAGAAAAATGACTGCTACTGCTGAACCC
This sequence comes from Lathamus discolor, assembly GCF_037157495.1. Classification (NCBI taxonomy): domain Eukaryota; kingdom Metazoa; phylum Chordata; class Aves; order Psittaciformes; family Psittacidae; genus Lathamus; species Lathamus discolor. The sequence continues at coordinate 90,051,811 of NC_088886.1, read as the reverse complement.
AGGACAAGGTAGGGTGTAGATGTTCATTTTGTGTGCGTGTTGATTTTTTTGGTTGGTTGGTTTGGGCTTTTATTTTATATAAATATGTATGCATATATATATATGCACACACATATATATATTATATATATATGTGTATAAACTCATAGAATCATTTAGGTTGGAAAGGAGCTTTAAGATCAAGTCCAGCTGTTGACGCAGCACTCCCCAGTCTACCACTAAATCACATTCCCAGGTACACATCTACACATCTATTAAATACCTGGAGGGATGGTGACTCAACCACTTCAGGAAGCCTAATCCAATGCTTGACAAGCCTTCTGGTGAAGAATCTTTTTCCTAATATCCAGTCTAAACCTCTCCTGGCACAACTTGAGGCTGTTTCCTTTCATCCTACCGCTTGTTACTTGGGAGTAGAGGCTGACCTCCACCTCACTGCAACCTCCTTTCAGGTAGTTATGGAGAGTGGTATGGTATCCCCTGAGCCTCATTTTCTCCAGGCTAAACAAACCCAGTTCCCTCAGCTGCTCCTCGTAAGACTTGAATATAAATGTATATACAAACATAAATGTATATACAAACATGTAGTATACATATGTATATGTAATGCATTTTGCATTATATTTGCATCTATTTTTAGAAACCAGATATTTTTACTTTTATTAACTGTCACCCTTTTAGAATACCAAGTTGTTGCCTGGGACTGTTGCCCTATTTCAGGGCCTATTTTTAAAGATGATGTCTAGATAACAACACAGGTAGCAACTTCTGTTTATGTATGCTGGCAGTTTTAGGGTCACGTAATGCTAAAAAAAGTTGTAAACTTTACTCTGAACACAATGCAAGCGCATGTTGCTGGAATTGACATGCTAATTACTATTTTATGTCATAATATGCTAGCATACATGAACTGTGATCATTATGGGTTTTTGTGATTCATATGTTCTTATAGTAGCAATTCTAGTACTACAGAGGTGATATATTTTACAAGCTTCATAGAGACCATGATTTTTTTAAACCAGCAAAATAATGTTCATTTAAACTAGTCTATTACGTGTTATTTTATAGCTGTCCACAAAGAGTGGACCCCTGTTGTGGGTAAATCACTTTCCCACATACATTTCAAAGGTAGTATGTAACTCTCAGAGCACCTACCAAGTATAACACTGCCAGCTCCTGGTTATCAGAATTATTTCTTCATTTAAATTAGCAGGGAATTAAAAAAAAAAAACACTTCTATGCCCTCTGTTTGGGCAATTCTGTTTACCACAGATTTTAGGACTTCACCTAATAATCTTCAAAACTGAATTCTTGAACAGCTCTAAGTCAGGCTGAAAGAAGAGGTCTTCCAAAGAGTTGAGCTCCCTCTTGTTGTTGGGTATGCACTCAACTGTGGTTTAATCTACTCTAGAGGCTAACTACCTAACTGGAAACAAGAACCCCATCATGTCTCAAAGGCTTTTAGTCCAAATAGTCAGAATGCATGATGAAGTGGTAAATGAATGTCGGGCGTTAGGGTGATTTTATACTTTTCATATTTCAAAGGGGAGTGCAGTCCTTTGCTTTACTGGAAAAACAGGACCTCTCGAGCTGAAAAATGAGGTCTTGGTAGAAACAAAGTTGAGAACTTCAGCTCTATATAATTGAACTGACTGAAACACAGTCTTGTTTTAGTTTGGTTTAAAGAAACTAAACATTAGCCTACAATGCCCCAAAAGAAAGGAGTACTCTACTCAAAATAACTACACAGGGTTAAATCATGTTGAAATCAGCTGACTTTCTAGTCATGTGGGAGACAATAATATGGGTTTTTTTCAATATTTCTTGTAGAGTATGTGAACTAATCCATCGCTCATCTAATTTCTTAAATTATCTTAGAGGTTGAGAATAGCATTTTAATTACATTCCTCATTTGCCTAATTTAGTTAATCAAATATTAAAATATTACCATGACAGACACTGCAATAATATGAAAGCATTTAGCATCAAATATCACTTCATTAAAAGCAAGTTTTAATTTTTCAGACTCCTCCTGTGTCTCACAGTAAGCAACAACAATACTAGAGAATTCGTAACAACAAAAGGCGTTGATTCAGGTTTCACGCTTTCTTCCTGAGTGTGGCAAATGCTACTGCATTGTATAATACTAGAAGACACAAGGTAAAGCAAGTGTAGTTTCTTCATGTTTAGATCAGCCAGTCTGAAATAAATTATTCCTAGAAAAAAATTATTTTTAGAAAACAAACAGCATTAGACGAAGTGGCTTACTTAATACAGAAGCCTCAAACTGACATTCACCAGCCTCTACCAGAAGGAAAGATAACTCTACCTTTCTCTGCTTACTGTTGAAAGTTTGCAGCACTATCCAATGGTTACATCTACTGTTATAGTTTGTAATATTTCTCAGACACCAAAAACGCGTTAGTAATCTTTGCATCTATTCTTTAGAATTTCTCACCTAGCTGAGTTTGTCTTTTGGTAAATTGGGTCCTGTAAGTATGTTGTTTTCACGAGAGGAGGATTCTTGGAATCCGAATATCCCCCTTCTGTCTTATCTAATGTACAGAACCTGAACTCTACTCTTTGGAGGCCTTCCTGTGGATTGGTTTTGGGTCTGCCTTAACACTATAGACAATTACTTTTGTGTCATTCATTTATTCTAGAAAAGAGCCTAAAAATTAAAGTCTCCTGTGTATGTAGAGACTCATCAGGACTCTGATGATGGACAGCAGTTTCTTTCATTTTCATTACCCTACTATATAAAGCTCTTGAGGGTGACAGTGGAAAGTTAGAATTGGCTGCCAAGTTGGCTAGAGGAGAAGGAACACTACAATACAAATAGCAATGATTTTATCAAATGTATAAAAGGTCGCGGTGAACATGAGATAATGATACAGGTTAATTTACTTAATTAAAATACAATAATTTGAAGTCATTGGAAGAATTGATGGAGCGTAGTACCTATGAAGAATTTTTCCTGTTTCTTAACTGAAGCAGCATTGGCTGAACAGACAACACAGCACCATATATGCCAGGTAGATACAACCCTGGAAAACTGCTTGTTCTGCAGCAAGAAAGCTAAATGGTAAGGTATGTAATGTGGAATGAGTTTACTTGCTTGAAAAATGAAAGTTGGCTTGAGAACTCCGATACACTGATTTCAAGATAGCGAAGAAAAAAATGTCATGGTAGTTGCCCAGATGTCTTGATTTAGACTTGGCTCATCTGGCAAAACTCTTACTGGCATCAGCATGTCATGATTTCACTCAATAGATGCTTAGGAAATCAGAGGGAGTATTTCGAAGCAGAACAATTCAATGAGGCCATCGAGGGAAGAATAATCTCCAGTAGAAGAGTTAGTAATAGTTGCAAGTAACTTGTTACTGGCAGTCTAAAGTTTGATATATTTGCCTGTCTCATTCAGCTTGGGAGATATATATAGGACATAAAACCTACTATTTTTTTGTCATTTTGCTAACACTTAAGTATTAGATAATGTATGTGAAGATCTAAACAATAAATGCTGGTTTTGAAACAAAGTTGTAGGGAGCTGAAGTTTTCTTCACAAAAATAATTACCAAAAGAACATAAAAGGCAGAAATTAAATCAGCCTGAATTCCTTTTTGACGTAAAAGGAGATTACCAATTTAAATTACATTTTCTAAAAGTAATTCACAATAAAGTGCTACTGAGAACACTGACTTGCCAATTAAATGTAACTACTGTAATCCCTTATATTAACCTGGTGACTGCATGTTTTGTAATAAATGTAAAATTTTAAAGTAGTGAGAATGACAAAAGAATTTTTTCTAGTAAAATAAGAACTAATGCTCTGAATCCATAAACATTTTCTTTAGCTAAGTGATAATTTTCTGATAATATCCACATTTTATAGCATGTCTATGTCAGAGTGTCCTTATTTATCTTAGTTTTTCACATAATTATACCTTATTTCATTTAGCACAGTGATGCTTTGTCTGTGGCATGAAAAAGAATGAGCAAATGTCACTGCAGAAAGTCTGCAATCTCAAGATTCACCCACAGGAAAAATTCTGGAAGCTTTGCTCCTAGTCTACTTTTAATATCTTTCATCCAAAAAATACTGCAGAGTATTTCCCAAGTGGAAATACTCCATGGTGTTGGCTGAAAAGCAAGACCAAAATCCCCAAACCCATCTACCTGTTAAGCTCTGTCTTTATAACTACGTGCTTTCCTCTGCTTCTTTTTATTAGCCGTTACTCTGCTTTTACCTCTCAAGAAATATTACCCGAAGTCTTTATTCTTTCCACCCCGAGTTTTAAGTGTTACTTTAACCATTGCACCAGTCCCAATGCTAAACCCAAATTTTGGTGTTCTTTTAAAATAATGAAAATTCAGGGGACTTTCCTGTTTAGAGACGCTTCACAGGAGACACCAACGGTGGTACCGATTTAGGCTACAATTTCCTGTCAGGGTCAATGCATGTAAATTGTGTGTCAGGTTTGTTTAAGTACCAGAGTCATCCACAGTCGTACATTGGTTGACTATGCCTCATCAAAGCAGTTTGATACAAGGTGGCTTTTCGATGGCAGAGAAGGCTATTTGAGAGCAAGCGACATGAATTTGTTCTGAATGGTGCCGACGTCCACATGTTGTGGGTACATACCACAGCCTCAGCATTACACTCGAAGGGGTGTTGGATTCACTAGTGGCCCTGCTAGGCTTACATGTAAAATGTTTCCCTGCCCCACTGTTTACTACTAAAATCCATAAGTACCTGAGTATTTTTCAGGAGGAAAAAGCTTGAAGCTTGCAGTATTCTCATGGAAACAGCCAAGTTCTATCTTTGACTTCAGCTGATATTTTGCTATTAATTCACCAGCTTCCACAAGTCCATTTCAGCATATTAACACTACAGTACACTGGTAAAAATCTGATATCCTGGCAGATACAAAATACACATTTCAAGGCTCCTTGAGATTAGGCAGGGAGTTAAGTCCTAAATTTGGCCCTATTTTTTCTAATTCCTTCTCAATGGCTCTGATAATTGGATTAATCAATATGAAGCTTCTCAGGTGTTTTTTGAGAGCACAAAATCTGGTTTAAACCCAGCTCAGAGGCAATGCTTAGCACTTTGAATCCTTGGCGGAAATGGGTTTCTTCAGCCCAGAATTAAGTATCAATATTTCTAGGACAGGATGGACTTAGGCTTCCATTTCCATGTGGCTACCTACAGACTGGTTACTGTAGCAATCATTTCTGAACACCTTCCAGTCCCTGTGGATTACACAGGATAGACTTGGTACCTATTTCAGGACTGTTATTTCCACTAGTGATCAGGGAACTAATGAATATCTGCTCCCTGCAATTCAGTCTGTGTTGTAGTAATACCAAGGAAAAGTCTATGTTCCATTTCTCTGTATTTTTCAAAGGATATTTTCCTTGCCAGATTTTCCTCTTGTCTGTTCATCACCTTCTAATGCCCATGATGTAAAACTACTAAATATAAGTCTAGAAATATTTCTTGTAGACATTTAGTGGGGCTAGCAAGGAAATACTTCAGAAAAGTGAATAATTTAATAGCTTTTAATATCTTTGCTCACTGTTGTCTGTGAATATATTACTTTTCCTCAAAATATAGTTTTTGTTAATTTTTCCACTAAGATGCAGCTATGCAATGTACTATAAGATGTAACTGAGTATATTTGCATTGATGTATCTGGTTGACATTCCACTGTTTGACTGTGCAGAGCTAAACTAAAAAGGAGGGCATTAGGAAAAGTAATCTGGAAACAAATCAGTGTTCAGAGGTAGCAGAACGTTTTGTGACTTTGTGATATTTATAAAATAATGACTGGGCAGATAGAAGGAAAATATCAAGTATTGGAAATAAACATCTACTTAAGGACTGACTACCCAGCATGCAGATATTTGAGTTGGCGGGGCAAAAAAATATACATGCAAAAAGAGCTGTCGTAATTGTACAGAGGTTGTGGGGCAATGTGGGATTCACGTAAATGCAGGGAAAACAGATGTCCTGCAGCAGCCTACAAGATCTGTCTCTTCTAAGAGCCAGGTAACATGGAAGATCTAGCTCAGGTATGTAGGCTGGACAATGCGGTGTATCTTACCATACAGAGGGAAAGTAAAAAGTACTGTCACAAGAATGATACGCATTTGAAGGAGGATTGCGGTAAGAAATCTCTGTTAGCACAACAATGCAGTGAGGATAGGGTGCCTCACAAATTATGAATTCCAGCTGGATCAGAGTGAAGATTTTACCATAGAGGGAAACTTGAAAGGCAGAGAGATCACAAGTGCAGCTTGTCTCTGAACTACCACAGAAGTTATGTTTAGAACTAGAATAAATCTGAATTTGCCTTTGAATATTATTTAGGTGACAAAGGTGATGAAGGAATAAAAGCATGGAGGTGCAACCTCATCTCAGAATTTCATTTTGATGGTTTCTAGATCTAGGAATGTTTGATAAGAACAAACAGTGTCTGTGCATACTGCCTGTACACTGCAGACAGATGTAACCGAGAGGCAAAAGACAGTGGGTTTTTAACCCCTAGAAGTTGTATTATTTGTTAAACACAACAGGAATTTAAATTATTTTCCAATTAATAAATGTATATGAACTGCACTGAGAGAATATTTAGGTCTTGAGAGCTAGAGGAAGAATATACAGATTGTAATGACAGTATAACGAATGTAAAATCATAACATTTTGAGACTCATTATACATAGATAAGAGTTCAGTATAGTTAAGAATACCCATGATAAGAGTTCAGTATAGTTAAGAATACCCATGTATTCTTGACCTTTCTTTGAAATACAAAAATGGTGCTTAGATGTGAACTTCATTATGTTCTCCAGTGAGACACAGCTATTCATTTTTTAACTGATTAATTTAGGTTAGTGTTGATGAAAGACTTCATAGGACTAAATATGGAGATCTCACTGGCAAGTATACTTTTATAAGCAGCTATCACCTGCCTAACTAAATGCTTATAAGTAGCTATTTTGTCAAGTTTTTCTGTATACAAAATAATAATTAAGTAGAAAATGTAAAAATTAAGTTGTGTTACTCCATACATTGAACTTGGCTTTTAGTCTTTGTTATGAAACATGCTTCCTCAGAAGCACAGATACAATTAAAAAACCATCATGTTGAACAGCAAATAGACAGAAGCATGCAGGCTGTTCTTCAGTAAATGAAACCTTATAAAGAAAACAGCACCTATGGGATTATCTAATAAATTGTTTCTTGAAAACTATAAAAGGTAGGAATATGTAAATCATGCACTGGGCAGTTCTTCAGGAAAATTATCTGGATTTGTACAGACTGGGACCATCTCTGAGAGTTTCAGTCTAAACAGCAGAGTTTGGAAATTACAGGAAATAGATCAGGTTTTAATTCTAGAGATTAGGTGTGGTGTTTAGATCATTTAGTGCAAACTGCTGTGCTGTGGCTGTTTTGTGCCTATTGTGTGAATAAATGGACAACAGAAATAAAATGGCTTATTGGCCATTCCAGCAGGGTGTTTTGAAATTATAAAGTAGGAATTTCTGCAGCTTTCTGTATATGCTTTCTAGTGAAGTGATACATGCAAAATATAATAAATTAAAATTTTTAGCTTATAACTGGTTTACTGTATAGACAGAAATGAAGAAAAATAAGTGATGTGTTTATAATACAAAACTCTGGAATAATTTCACTGTTTAGAAAAATAATAAAAAATAACTCTATGAAATTATTACTTCATTTACACCATGTCTCTTGGAGCATGGGGAATCCAACCAGATATCTTGTATTAATTTGAGTAGACAGGAGTGATAAATTTTCAAAGCTCTGCTGACCTTGTAGTAGCTATCCCAGATTGCAGTACCTGAAGATCTTATCCCTTTCCTTTTGTGGATAATTTTATCTTTGGCTAAAGGTCAAAATCAGTCTGCTCGATAAGCAATTTCAAATTAAAAGCTGTAATAACAGTTCAGTAAAGTTCTGTCATTCTGCGTAAAGTGATTAAATATATGTAAGTATATGACTAAATTTTCTACTTAATCATCTTCATGTATTAAAGGAGTCTTAAAATACCCCACACCATTGTCAGAATAGCATATATAAATACATTTTATAACGTAGATTTACTGATGTCTGTAAGGTTTGGGCTGTGTTTGCTTTTAAATAGATTATTTTTCATGGGACTTAACTCCAAAGTCTTGTCTTAATGCAGTACTTGTTCTGAAGCAATAAGATAAATTTTTAAATAGAGATGTTCATCTTTTGATGTTGAACTCAGGTTTCTGAGTACTCCCAATAGAATAATCTATCCTACAGGGTTTACTCATATTATCCTGATTTATATCATATAATTGTCTAAACAATACTGTTACAAGGTGTGGATATAACAGTATCAATACAAACAATACTTCTAAAGATAGATTTACTCATGATGAACTACACTAGAAAAGCTAAAATAAAAGTTTTAAGAAGCAAATTTTGTGCAGAAATGAGGTTTTAGTATAAATAAGGAACCGTGTCTTATTGTTAATAACACTAAGTGTATAAAACTTGAAAGTAAAACCCAATTTCTGAACGGATAGAATGGAAAAAGATCTGCCAGATTTGTTCAAGTATACCTTTCTGCAAGGGGAAAAGTCAAGAACAATTAATCTGATAAAATTTAATTTAAGTCTGTTCAGATTTGTTAGAGGATTGTTTAAAGATTTTACTTGAGTTTGAACTCACTGGTCAAACATATATAGGTTTTATATTAGACCTTGGTTTTCAGGGAAAGCTTAGTCTTCTGTGAGGGTATATGTGCAGGTAAGGACCCGTGTTGAAGATCGAACATTGCAACTCTGTTATTAAGTAGCATTTTACTTGGAGAGATAACGTCAGGAAGATGTCTTTACTTTGGCTGCACTTTTACATAATCTGCCTTGTTGAGGTTGTTGAATGAACTGAATTTATTCCATATTTAATATGGAATGTAATTTCCTGGGAAACTCAAATTGGAAGACAAAAATCTATTAACCTGGACAATGTAAATCATTTATTTAAAAATGTATTACTAGAAGCAAAGGTGAACTAAAAAAACTTTCTCACTGGAATCCATTTACTCAGTTGCTCATATACAGCCTGCTAGTACATGCTAGTATGTGTTTAAAGGTATAATACAAGCTTCAGTACAAGTTGATGAGGTGGCAGCAGTTCAGCCTCAAAAGAAATCTTGGAGTTTCAGTTTGCTGTACCTTTTCACTTGAACTAAATCCTTTGACCTGCATCTTACCTGGGATGCTACAGAGAAGCACAACAGAGGGCTGAGGACACTGCATTTGGGGCATTTGCAGCTTTCTCTAGCCTAAAAACTTTAGGAAGAAAACTTGGTGTTCCCAAGAGTAGGCCAGAACACGAACAACAGGGGCAACAGTACATAAAGGGAACGTTTGTAGCACTGACAATATACACAGTAAAAGCATTCAAAAGCATGATATGAGTTAAAAGACTGTATGTAGGAAGCTGGGACAAAGGAACAAACCTGTTGGGCCTAAACGATGACTCCTGCCAACATTATTCTTGTGCTCATGTAATCACTTATATTCAGGTTTCTTTACTGTGCCCTTTACTGATGGTTGAGTGCTTGGCATAAGCCCTGCCAGCACATTCAAATCTTTCAGGGAGCAACACTGGTCCTCTGTGTCAGAAATCCTGTTTCTTCAGTGCCCTAGGCAGGTCATGAGCGAGTCTGATAGCTGTCCAAGCAGCATGGGTACAGGTTAATGATTACCTTGTCCAGTTTCTGGCAGTTCTAACACAGCCCTGTGCGGCTGCTGGATGCCATCCAGTCAGCAGTTTTCCATTCCAGGAAGCTGTGGGTAGCTGTGACGAAGCACACATCACAGCTATCTGTGCTTGACCTGTGCAATAACAGCCCATGGCTGAAAACCAGTCAAAGATAAAAGAAACCCAGGGATTTGGCAATGCTGTTTACACTGGTGTCTGACATCTTTGCTGTTCATTCAGGCACTTGGCTAAACATGCTAAACATTTTTGTGATCATAGCTTGATATTTCATTAATATAAATGAGCCAAGTTAATGCTGTGTGGAGATCTACTGTACAAAAAAAAACCCAAAAAACTAGTGCCTGTTAATTATGTTATTCCAGCTATTAATTTAGTTCTTGTTTCTTTGATGTAATCTGTATAAATTCTTAACTGATTATGCATAACTGATCCAACCCATTTGTTATGACTAATGAAATCAGGGGCTTCTTAATGGTAGCAAATGTGAGCTATTAGATTTGAACCTCTGTCCTTCTACGTGAATTTTGTCTGAGGTTCTTTAAACTCAAGGCTTCAATGGGGAAAGAGAAAACCCTCCCAAAGTAATATGAAGACAGATGTGACCTGTACAGTTCTGCACACACTTTTTCTTTAATATTCTTTATTACTGTGCTGTCAGAATATATTTAATATCATGTAAATTCTGATGTAAGAGAATTAGATTAGTTCTATATCCAGTGAATGACTTCAGTGTTTTGGAATAGTTAAGTCTTGTGGAATTAAGTTGCTGGCCCAGCATGCCATTAGCTTCAGATTATTAATGCAAATTTAAGTACATTAGCACAGTACTTAATATAATAGGGCCTGTCCTTCTTCAAAATTCCTATGACTTTGATGAAAAAAGCTGTCAAAGAAAGAGCCTAGTAATGGCACATCTTTAAGTTTACATGTTCCCACACAGTAAATCAGTTTGTTACTTATTGACTGCTGGATTGGGCAAAGTTGGCAAGGTGAGGGTCAGCTGTCCCAACAATTCCTGGCATAAATCAGTGTAGTAAACATCTTTTTTTCACCCAGGCTAATGGGCATGCACGTATGGTTTCCTATGCCCTTGCATAGTCAGGGGACAGACCATGTGTACAAGGATTTTTTTGGGAAGAGGCCTAAGATGCTCATCGATTTCCATTTGCTCTCCTGCTAAGGGACGGACGTTCATGTTCCCACTGCAATGTTATGGCTCATCTGAAGAACCAGGAAGACGGCAGTATTGCACAGAGGATAACAATAATGGCAGCACAATGGTAGGGCAACAGAGGATGGAAGGGAGGTGGGTGGTTTGAGATTTACAGTCTTCTATATAAGTCTTAACCTTAATCCTTACTATTTTTTTGTCCACTTACTCAATAGGATAGCTTTGGGTGTGGGGAAGAAATCTTCAGAAGTGACATAAACTGTCGTGTTGACCAGTGCCAAATGCAGCAATATGGCATATCTTTGGCAGACATGATTTCTAAATCTGAAAACTCCTGGAGTGCTAAAACAATAAAATAAACGATGAAAAGGTTTACAGCTGCTGTATGTCAGGTTCTGTGTGTAAATTTGAAATATGCCAGTAAGAAATGCAAAAATATCAGTTGTACAGAACTGAGTTATCGGAACAGTGCAGTTCAAAACAGAATCAAAGATGACAGACACTTTTATGTACTTTTTGTGGCCAGAAGAATAATTTCTAGGATAGAGAAATAGAATATAGTCATATGATATACTAAGTATCTATGATCTTCAGGAGCATACTTTTCCTCTATGCCTGTTTATTTGAGGTGCTCATTGAGTGTAAAAGCAGCAATTATTGTGGTTGATTGGCTAGAATCAGAACAGGGTTTAGCAGTGAAAAATGCCAGGAATACAACAGCTGACATATTTGTACACATACGGGTTTTTTTGGACATTCAGGCCACATCTAATACCAAATAAAATCGGCTCCAAAGTCATTCATCAGTTCAGAGATGAAGATGTTAGTGGGTTTTGTGAATACAAGGTCACAATATTTTAGGTAAATCGTCTATCACCAAATGTAGTTTAGGGGAACCCAGTAATGTTATAACCCACAACTCCACTGAATGCTTGTCTTATCTTGCTTGCAATTAAAACTTACCCAGTAATACTACTGCTTAAAAATGACCTGCACTAACAAAGGAAGTAAAATATGATGCAGTTAGTTCATTCACTCTGGCTGCTGCAAGTAATGCTGAACAGTTTAGATTTGATCCATGCCTATCTTGTAAACAGTAATTTTTGTAACTTGTTCAGATAGGGGACTAGACTAATTTCTTATACATGCTCAATTTGCTGTTATTTTTTCCTCAGTCTTATGTCTAGAGATAGTTGTTTCAAATAATATAGTGCCATCACTCTGTGATAACATTTGAACAAAGCTTTCTCAAGCAGACATACACAGCCAGGGCCCACAAGTGAAGAGATGATGGAAAAAGGCAGCAGCAGCCTCACACCGACCCCAACACTGGCAAGTTTGATCCTTAAGATCACTAAGAAAAAGAACTACACAGCATATAGACACATCTCCAAATGTCATTGCAGGTAATTCTTGAAAGGAAGGACCTAACAGCAAGTCTTCAGGAGAACATCTACTTCAGGAGGCAGGACGCACAGATAGCAGAACCTGAAGGAAGGAGCAGCCTGGTATACTGTGCTAGCATTGGAAGCCTATTATGTCACTTCAAGCACCTGACATTACAAAAGAAGCAAAAAATACCATGAATATTGAATTACTAGGAACTGAAAAAAAGAACTTTACTCCTCTAAGACTCCACAGTAATACTGCAGTCGTTCAAATATCAGCTGTCTAACAGATGTGGTAGCAGGAGCATGCTCTATTAGAAGAGGCCTCTTAAACTTTGGGGTGTCTTTGTGTACCCTTCTTTGTGTACCCTTTTCTTCTGTATGACACTGCAAGACCCAGTAAAAGCAGAAGGCTTGATCAAAATATGTGAGGAATCCAGAAGCAGAACAATTTTTGTACATAAAGATGTCCTGGATTCCAAAGTCAGTTTTGATGACACACTTTGAAGAGCAGTCCTGCCATATCATGGTTTGACAGATACAGCCAGAACGTACTCTGTGACATAAGCTCTCTGCTGATCAGTTCTTTGCAGGATGATTTGGTAGCACAGGGCAAAAGAGGAGATAAAGGATACTTAAGATAAAAGATACTCCAACAGTGATTGTTGTTCTTTGAGATGTTATGTTTTGAATGGATTCCGGAATCTGTTTCCCAGTTCATTAGGATGTAGGTGCTAAGGGAAACCTGGGAAGTTTTGGCTTTCCAGAGTTTTGTATCCTCACAAGGTAGCAGAAACTGGCACTGGGTACTTTTGTGCACCTAAGTTGCTGTTCTGGGGTCTCCAAGCTTGCTCAGATGAGGGACAGAGGTCCTGTATAGTAGAAGCAATCATATTGGCAGCAAGATCTTCAACCACTACAGCTTTTCTAATGTAAAGATGATAAAAAATGTGATGCACGAGGCAACCTGTTTTCAAGAGGGAAATGTGATAGATAGAAATCATCTACCATAAGAAAGGCAAGTACAGCATCTAGTGATTTAACAGTAGTAGAAGACAATGATACAGCTGAAAACTTCACTCTATATTTGACTACTTATTACTGAAGGAACCCAAGTATAGAGAAAAACTGTAAATGGGTTTCAGATTTTGTTTGCCTTGCCAGAGACATTCTGAATAGCAAAGACCTGATGCAGCAAATGTTCTCTGAAGGGTGGTGCAAGGATAGATTTAATGATGTTTGCATGATAACTTGATATAAAAGTAAGGATAAAAATAGAGAAGAATAATAGCCACTCTTTAAAAAAAATCATTTAGTATGCCAAGTGTGTCTAAACCCATGTGTAGTGCTAAAACATTTGTTTTCACATAGGTGTCTATGAATAGATGAGGTACAACTTTCACAAAACAATGGCAGTGTTAAGCTTTCCTAAGGAAATAACTAACTCCATCTTACGTTGTGGGTTGGGGGTTTTTTTAATTCTTTTTAAAAACGAAGTTCAAGTGGAAGGACATTAAAGCTATAGTTGCAATATTTCTGTGACCGTAAAGGCAGTCAGTGTGTTAGTGTGAAGCAAGTTGTACGTTAAGTCTGATGAGGTCTGTGGCCAAGGACACTCCAGGCAGAGCTAAAATCTAAACCCAGGAGGCTATTTTGTTGACAACAATAATCCCAGATTACACCCATCTGTTCAAAGTTACACAGGAAAGTTTACAGGTATGAGGCCTGTGAAAAAATATGGTTTTGAAAACTCATTCTGTTTCTGATCTTTCAGGGTGATAAATGCACTACTTTGAGTTTCAGTAAGGAGATTTTAGTGTTTCAGTAAGAGCAAGGATGAACTTACAGGGGAACATTTTAAATGAGCAACATTCCAGTATGATTTTTTAAGACAAATGTTAATTTTTCATTTTATGACTACTTTCTTTCTAGAAAAGTTTATACCAACTTCATACATACAGAGGCTGGGAAAGGTAGTATTACTTGGGGAACATTTATAGATGAAACTTCTCTTGACAGGCAGCAAGTTATTGCAGTATGTTATGCGAAGTTTCTCAAATTCAAATGCAAACCCACAGACAGAAGACAGGAGGACTTACAAAAATTAAGGTACTGTAACACTATTTCACTCATCTAGGTAGGCTGAATGTGTAAACCCCTTTATATTTAGGGTCAGTAATGGATTTACTGAAGTGTGGTTCTAGATTCTAGGTTCTTTTCTGTTTCAAAGTTTTCTCTTTTTGCTCCTTTTGCTAGACAACTCAAAATATGAGCATCAGTAGCAGAAAACCAATCAATAAATCACCTTTACAGAGCAAACACAGAAATACTGGAGGAAGTAAACTTAGGGATAAATGCCTCCATTTTTTCCAGATCTTAGAGAAATATTTTTATTTGTGCCATTTACAGGCAATCTGGTTACTATGCAAGCTGCTGGAATTGACTGTAATCATTGTACTATTGTATAAAGGTAGGGAATAATTTTTTTCTTTGATGAATGGAAAGCAGCAGTTAGAGGGAAAATTGTTCTCTTTTCACAGGATGTTATTGACATAGCCAAGGAAACAAGTCTTAGGCCATGAAAGTGAATATTGTAGGTTTGGCAGATGAATGATAAGACAAGGAATCCCAAAGCACTTCACACAGGAAGAGAGAATATTGCCTACTCTCAAAACATTCTTATTCTATGGATTTCCCTGAAAGCTTCTTTTAAATCGTTATTAAAGTGACCAGAATTCTAGGAAAACAGGGACAACAATCCTAGGCATATTGTCAAAATACTGAAAAAACACAGAGCAAAAATGAGTTGGATGCACTTTTATCCTAAGCAATGTGTTGATAGAGAAAATATTTCATTATGTCAAAATGGAATACAGTAATAATTGTAAAAATATAAATATATGCATAAATGTATTAGGGAGTCTTGTAAATATCAAGAAGTGCATCCATTTTTTGTTACTGGAAAGAGCCTTCTACATTTTTATTATCTTTCAGTCAGGCTATTAAGAAATATGTAGCACTACGTGTTTGCAGTTTGAAAACCAGATCATAGAATAGTTAGGGTTGAAGTGGACCTTAATATCATCTAGTTCCAACCTCCCTGCCATGGGCAGGGATACCTCTCACTAAACCATGTCACCCAAGACTCTGTCCAACCCGGATTTGAACATCACCAGGAACGGGGAATCACATCAAATTGTTTCAATAATGAAAACTGTAGGTGCGTCGAACCCCAAAGTTGCATCATTAAAGGTGCTTAAGCATATTTTGAATGGAACTTCACATTTCTGAGTATGAAGGCCTGTGCAAAAGCAGTTAGAACAAAAAATGTAGGAGATTTCTATGGGCTCTTAGCTTTAGGTTACTTTTCTCCCCATTTATGTTGAGAATGGGTCTGCTGGCTAGAGGTGTGAAGCAGGCCCCGCCTCTTCCTGCTTCTACAGTAGTTTGTTGGGTTTTTTCTCTTTTGTGAAGTTTTACCATGCCTTTCCGGTCTAAGTAAATCACACCAAGAACAAGAGGTGAGACTTTTTTCAAATGCCTTTAACAAATCCTACCGTGTTTTTAGAAATGCCACATTCAGTGATAGCTTTTTTCTTGTTTTGTTGTTTGGTTTTTTTTTTCTTCAGATTGCTTTATTCGCTTTCTGTTGCAAGGGGAATTATGCAAGTCTGTGAGGATAAACATAGGTTTAAATCACATATGTCATACATTCTTCTGGGCAGCTGCATCTCATAACCTGATTTTAGTTTGAGTATGAAGCATCATAGATGGTCTCAAGGCTACAGAATTCACCTAAGTCCTGGACAAGCAGTTTCACTGATTAAGATGTTGCAAATTTTTGTTTCCTATCAAGCCTGTATTTCTCACTGTGCTGATCTCTGGCTTGGTAGGGTTCAGCTTTAGCCTGTCTTCTCTGTATAGATATATTACACAAATTAAGAGAGAGCGTACCATCTCTTTCTAGCTGGTAGGTCCACATCTCCTCATGCAAAAACCTTATCAGTTTATAACAACTTAGAACATCAGTGTGGGTTTCTGGTTTTTGTCATTGTCTATTTGTCTCTTCTTCATTCGTCTCTTCTCAGTGGGGTGAGTGATAAGGTCTTAATTTTTCTACTGTACATCTTTCTACAATTTCCATGCTATCAAGGATTTTTTCACCTTGGCTCCCCCAGAAATGACAATACCCATTAACTTTCATTGAGCCAGGAAATCTTTGAAGAAATCCTTGTAGGATATGTGTTAGGAATCCAAGCTGATGCAACAGAATCCAATAGAACATCATGAAAAGGCCTACAACACTTAATTTTTCTGTGCTTCAGAACAGTCAGTAATTTGGGACTGAATCAGCCCTCTAATTGACACAAACTGCATATATTCCAGTATTAAAGTAGAAATAAGCTAATATTATGTTTAAGACACTAATTTGGGAAATCCTTTAGTCACTCCCATGAATTTTAATACGTAGTTCTTGTTAATGCATTTTCTGTAATTAATTTTGACAACGGATGCTAAAAAGAACAGAGTTACTAATTCATTTCAAAATATGCATGAGCAAATCCTGAAATTTCTTTAATTGTAGGAGTTCTAATATGGGTATGTTATTGATGAATAATGTATGAACAGTAGGAAAAAAGTTATTTATGGTAGGGAATGTTTATTTAATTTTGTTGTTAATGAAGAATTTACATGATTTTGAACTTTTTTCTCCCCTGAAACCTGTGTACTTGTATGGAATCCCAAGCTCTGTTATGGTGAAAAAGAATCCACACTCTCTATGTAATATTTGAATTAATTTTAAGCTGATTATGGTAAGAAAGAATGATGTAGCTTTACTTTTAGCAACCTTGTTGCAACTGGAATATAAGTATGACTGATAGCAGAATCTGTCACTTGAACTTCTGTTAATGTCAGGAAGCATTTCAATGCACACTAGAATTTAAAAAACATTATTAATTGAAGTTTTAAAGATTTATGATTATGGGCCTTATAACTTGAAAACAATACTATAAAATGTAAATAATTAATTAAAATGCTCAAATATTTCACAAGGTTAAGAATTTGCTTGCTTCTGTTCCTGCTAACCAGGTTGGTATCTAGCAGTACTCCATACAATCCCATTCTGAAATCCTTCCCCCAGCCATAACATTACATTACCATTCCTTAATATTCCTTATTTTTCTGATCCTTTTATCCATCTGGTTACCTAGATATTAATGTTTTGTTCTGACTACAAATTGCTTTTTTGTTCCAAAAAATACACTTAGTCTGGCACTACTGCTCCTAAGTTACACCATTGTACCGCCATATTTAGCTTTATCTTTGTTCTTTCGCCAAAAGAAGTGCGTAACAGGCTGTGCAATCTTTGAACAACGATCCTTGTAGTATGGATGATTTAACATCAGCATTCCAGGAGAAGTAAGGAAACATACTATCTTCGTTTGAAATGCTTATATCACAGCTACAAAAATGTTCCATGAGCCAACAGATACAAATGATGCCAAATACGCTGCAGCTTTCAATTTCCATTGCCAAGAGTACATTTTGATCTGGCCAAGATCAAGTGGGTTTCTTTTTATTTCTGACAACACAGTGTGCTGGAAAAGTTGTGTACAGCTTTTTTGAAAGAATACAGCTGCAAATCATAAAATGTTTTATTTATGATTATTTGATTAAACTAATGCACTGAATATTGTCATCACGTTCCAGCCCTATGAAAAATTTGGGCTCCAGCAAAGATTATTTATTGTTAGGAAGGAAATTAGTAAATACAGTCATTGAGTATTTTATTCACTTTAAAAACATGCTTCCTATTATCAAAAGTGATGCACAGTGTACTGCTCACAGGGCTGGCATGACATCTCAAGGGCTCCAGAAACCAAGTAGTTTCAACCTCCAGATGCTCATTTCTTTTTCCATTGTTTCAAGAACTCAGGGCAAAATTCCTTTCCCCCTGTAGTTTTACTGAAACCATTTCTGTTACTGTAGAGATGAACTAAGTACTATATTTTACCCCTTTCTCTTACACTTTCAATCCTTTGGGACAGATTTTCTTTTATCTAATGTTGCTATGTCTGTCTGCGTTGACCCGAGTAAGGGGTGCTGATTACTTTTATCCAGTTGAAGAGCAAAAAAAGAAAGGGGGGGGGGGGGGGGGAACACACAACCCTTGCAGTATTGTGTTGGAAATTGTTTTTTGATGAGTGTAGTCCAGATAACTCTTCCATGCATGTCAGATGCTTCTTGATGCCATCATGAGTTAACATGAAGACACCTCAACTTGTGAAAAGGGCAGCCTTGACCTTTTAGTTCCATCAACAGGGTATTTTACCTCCCATAGGCTTCCAGGCTGAGCAGGACTGCAGCCTGGCTGACTCTGCAACTAAATGGCTGCTTTTGATATGTGTGGACAGCTGCTGAGCAGGGTGATTGTACCTTCTCTTCCCAGATTTGCATGGCAGTGCAATGAGTCCGACTGAGCCAACCGGAAATTGTTTGTTTTGTTTGTTGGTTGGGGGTTTTTTTTGCTAGGTTATGTTTTAGCCAGATTAATCCATTATATATATGGTTCAATTGCCTGGCTGTGCAAATGCTAGCCCAGTGATGCAGGGCTGGCCATGAGTAGAGGGAGCAGTGGGAATCACACCTCAGTGAGGGACTGCACTCAAATGTGATAAAGGTGACTGTACACCTACAGCTGAACTACAGCATCTTGTCTTGACAAGCAAAAAGAAGGGCAGATGAGGTGATCTGCTGTTAACTGACATGAAGCTATCCCATATTTCCCATACACATGGGAAGTTCACAGTGAATTCAACTTCTTACTGGCCTAGGTGGAACTGAAACACACTTAGTTGTCCTTTTTCTGATGTGAGAGCAACTGAATCAATTTCTGGCATGTTTCTCCCTTTTGCTCAAATGTATGAAGTTAAATTAGTGATTTTTGTTAAATAAAGGAGGTAGAACAATAATGGATCAGAGTAGAAGGATTACAATGACAGAAATGTTCACATTCAGAAAGAGGCAGAAAGCAATTCTAATATTGAGAAAGAGATAAAGGGGCAGAAAATGGAAACAGCACAGCATATCTATAAATAACTTCCAAATGAATATGCTGTATATGGATCAGATGAAAACATTTTTACTCATACAGAGCTCCTAACATATCCTCTAGGCAGAACGAGTACTCAGATAACAGATACTCAATATTTCAGGTCAGGATTTCTAGTAAGCTGCAGGTGATGGAGTTCTTATAATCTGTCTCTCTACGAACTTTTTAAGTTCATAAGAAAAAGGCATCAAAAGGAATACAGAAATCAGAAGGAATTGTGGAAAAGAATAACAAAAATTGAGAGATGAATAAACTCAGGCATTGACAAAAGAGCATTAAAGTAATTACAAGAGGAACAGTCCCAAAGTAAATTCATAACACGTATTGTGGGTTAATATCTGTTGTAAATTACTAGTGTACATTATAGAGTATAATGCCACTACTAAAAGATAAAGAACATATTAAAGTGCGTATTAAAAATACTACTGTGGCAGCCATTGAGACAAATATATTAACACCAGCAGGTCAAAGGAGGTGATTTTCCCTCTCTGCTCTCCTGAGACCCCACCTGCAGTACTGCATTCAGTTCTAGGGCCCGCAATGTAAGAACAACATGGAGCTGTTGGAGCAAGTCCAGAGGAGGGCCATGAGGATGATCACGGAGCTTGAGCACCTCTCCTATGAAAACAGGCTGAAAGCTGGGCTTGCTCAGCCTGGAGAAGAGAAGGCTCCAGGGAGACCTCATAGCAGCCTTCCAGTACCTAAAGGGGCCTACAAGAAAGCTGGAGAGGGACTTAAAAACAACAAAAAACCCCAAATGTAAAATAATGCTTAGCTTTTAAAAGTAAATAATACATAAATATGACTGGTTTGCAATAAGGGTGTTTTAATGTAATTACAAGTAATTGTTTTTGTAAGTACAGCACATATCCAACATAATTTGCAGAAGTGCTGAACTTTTGCTGTTCTTTTGGTAGTATTTCTCTTTTGTAAGGTACAGGCACCTGTGATCATGGCCTGTGTAACTTGAGTACTCCAGTAGAGATAAGAAAATGTGACACCAATAACCCTCTTGGTTTTGTTCCTGTTTTACCCAACTCCTAACCCTGATGCTCTTGTTCCCACTGAGATCCAATATGCCTCTGCAGAACTCCTGCTGTTGTCTCTTCCCCATACAAATAAATACTAGAGTGACATTTCTTAACCCCTCTACAGATGGAGACAACATTCACAAGACTGGTAAATGACTGAATAACACAACAAACAAACAAACAAAAGAGTGATACTATTAATATTTAATATTGGCTGTGGTACACAAACTTCCCATTTTCCCATAACCTGACCACTCAGAAATGAGAGACAAAATCTGAAGTAGTAGCAGAGTCCTGTTGTTTATGGGAGACTATTTGCTGCTTGTGCAGAGCTTATGTCTATTAGCTCTACAATTTCAGTTCAACTTCCTTAAAACTTGAATCTGTCTTTTATTATGATGCCACAGCAGCGAGAACAGGGTAGAAAACATACTCTGAATTCCCACATTACAGAAATGAGAATTTTCTCAATAAATAATATATCAAAACCTGGAGGACCGGATGAAACGCAAAACTTGAAACTGTGCTCTTGCAGAGTTTAAAATAGCATGAGCTCATACTTAGTACACAATTATTATAATTCTTTTATGATGCTGTCATGGGAGGCTGCAGAGGGTGCAGCCATTCACTGGAGCATGGGTCCTCACTTGCTAAGTAGTCCAACATGAAAATACTTCCTACTTTTTTTTAAGGAAGAGTATATTCTAATAGGTGGCTTATTCTGTCTCATACCAAAATCATTTCAAGGCAGTAGTCACAGTAGTGTGCTGTAATGATTCGATTCAAACTAGATTGAAACTATCCCTACAAGGACAGAAAATGTCTGGGTGGATGCAAATAAGACTCTATTTGCTATTATCATTATGATTGTGTCAGAGCTTCCTGATACACTATGGATGAGCTACTTTCCCCCTTAAATGAGCTAAACTCTGTTGAAAGAAATGTCAAAGTTTGAAAAGGTAGCTGGGAATAGAGTTCAATACTGCACTGTCTTGGAGAGGCCATGACCCAGCACTGTAAAAACATGTATTTGTTCAATCCCTTTACAGAGTTCACAACACTACTACTAACTGTACCCTGTAAGACTATGGTGAGGTTTCTTGCTATGTTAAAGTCTCTTGGAAAGCAGAAGTCCAATGGTGAAACACAGCCTTTCTGCTAATTTAGTATTTGAAATAAGCATCAAAAGTGTACACAGCCCTTACACAATTTATAACTTGTTCCAAAATTATTAGAACACTCTAATTTACTTAATCTTGAGAAAGGTCTTGGTTTTTACAGTATAAAATTGAAAAACATCATAAAAGGAAGACCATTAAGTAATAACTTTGACCTGTGTATATTTGCCTGTGATTCAGGAGCCTTCTCTTTTTTCTTTTTTTTTTTTTTAATGGTTATTAATTAGGAAAAAAATAATAGTCTTGTTCTGATTTTTGCTTCCTGGAGGCAAGAGGAGAAAACCAGCTTCTGTCAGCTGACAGCCTCATGTGAGCAGTCATAAAGGTGACCTAGTTAGGTGGTCATGACACAGCCTGACTCTCATCTCTTCTACAGTGGAATGCCAAAAAGTATTTCTGAAGTTTCTTTTTGGCACAGTTGCTTGCATAGCCTGAACTCTAGAGAAAAATAAACAAGAATGCTAAAGAAATTGTGCTTGTCTCAGTAAGGATGCTTTCTCCCCTCTTGACACAGACTATGAGCCTGTGAGTACTAGCCTAGCTTAGCTGTGTGTTAAACAACAGCTTAATCATTTGGGTTCTCAACAGAGCTGATTAAAAGCTTTTTGTCAAAATATTTTTCAGGAAGATATTATATGCTCATCATTATCAAAATCTCTCAGTCAATGGATACTTGCAAAATATCATTTATAAAACCCAAAACTGATGCTTCTTGAAATTTCAGATTAGGATTGAACTACTGCAGCTAGGAATATGTCCTAGTCTGACCTTTAAAAAGGGACAAGCAAACTACTGTGTATTCTTTGTTTCGAAAGAAGTTTGTAAAGTCATAAAGAGGATCAAAATCCTTTTGACTTTACTGATAGAAAATTATTTGATTCAACCCAGAGGATTTTGGTAGGGATAAGGATTCATTCAATTAAATATTTCAGATTGCCTTGTTTTCCATTTCGGACCTGAAAAGTTTAAGTAGTTGATTTTCAAAGGAGTTCATTTGTAATGAAATAGAAAATCTGATTCCTCTATTTAAACTTTAGTTCAGTGTTAAATGTAGCTAAGTTGCAGTTCAAACTAGAATTAATTACTGGCTTTATCAGCTAAATATAACACATTTGTATTGATAGTTTAGACAAGAAGATATCTGAATACATATGAAACCCGCTGTTTCTGCAATTTGAGGATGAATCAGTAGGAGGACTGAACAAAGAAAGATAGTACAGTCAGTCTTCACCTGACAGAACAAATGGAAATCTGTATCTCTACCAGAATACTGTGCAGCATAAATCACAAGAGAGAAAATAAATACGAAAGACCAAATAAAAGAGAGGCAGCACACTGAGCTACATGTACAACTGAAGAAATGAAAGGGAACCGAAAGCTACGTATCACACCAGTGTAATGGCAGAGAGCAAATTATGCAAACAATCTGCAGAAAGATTCAGAACACTGGAATATACCAACAGGTTTGTCTTTGCCACAGAAGCAAAACCTCGGAATTGGTTCATACCATTTATAGCAGTTCCAAGCATTCTATAACACATCTTCCATGGCCTTTTGCAGAACATAAAAATTGCTGTATTTTGTAATTTTAAAAATCCCCCAGATCTATGTGAATTATGATCTGAGTGTCTGTGGAAACTTAAGAACACCAATGTTTTATTTTCTCCTTAGTGAATTTTATGTTCTTTCAAAGGCACTAATCTGATGATAGCAGTATGCTGTTTATCCACTGAATGCACCATCACACTCTACCAGCATGCCTAAAATCTGGAACTGGAGGAATCGATTCTAATGCAAATGAGAGTAGTTTGGTTTCCCTGAATACTGAAGTAAGTCCTTGCAGCTGCTGAGACTGACAACATGATTGCCATCTGTCCAGCTAGGAATGTGGCAACGATGAGCAACACAGTAAAAACCCCAACCTACTAGCTCCCTAGCTGTTCTCTACTCAATGCACTCTGAGTCTCATTATTAGGAGGTGAGATGGTCTGCGCTTCAGCCAGCACAGTCATCTTCAGAAGCCTGCAATGCTGCTTGCATTTCATTTATGTATTAGAATGAATATAAGGAATGTTTTTGCAGGTGAGCTGCAAATGTTCTGCTGCCAATGAAAGCCATAAGAGGCTGACCCTCTTTATAATGACATTGAGTCAGTAGTGTGTGTGAAACTCTTGCCCCAAAAGTGCATGTGAGGCATAATCTCTCTACTTGTGGATTTTGTGACCTTACAGAAAAAATAAATTCTCATTGTTCTTCAGTGTATTGAACTTGAACAGTGGTTCTCACAACAGCATGGGTATGTGTTAGCTTTCACCACATGTGGGATCCAAGCATTCTATTACGTGAATCAGAAATGCTGTGAATCTGCTTTGCCATGTGAGGAAGAAGGAGTGTGTCTTTTAGCCGGGCAGTGTTTGGAGGATTGCCCATGGCTGTAAAGTTGCACTGGCCTCTTTCAGCCTGGAAGCTGATGTGGTTGACAGATCACAGATAAAACTGCTGACTTGGGCATATAGGATCCAGGTGCAGGACTTACTATGAATGGATGGTATTCATAATTCACTGCAGAAGGCGTGAGACAGGAACAAAATGGGAGAGGCTCAGTCTATGACATTTCATATAAAGGTCTCAAGAGCAGTAACTGCTTGAACAACTGTAGTTGATTTTCTTTATTCTTTCTTCCTTTTTCAAATTTTGAGTGGATCTTTTTCCCCTCCAACATTTTTTTTTTTTTCCATAGGATTTGTCCACTTGCCTGCTATTAACTTCCCACAAGTTTCAGAAACAATAGGGGTAATGAGTCTAAAGATAAGGATGCAGTTAACATCAAGTCATTCTCCTTGTTGACCAGTAAAAGTAATAACAGAGCTAGAACTCAGAACAATAAAGAGCCTCTTAGCCAAAATATTAGTATTTGGAATTTAGTTGCTTTAGTGGTGCAGTTTTTCCTAATAGAAAAACATGCTGAGATGCAAAAAAACTTGGAAAAGATAATGCTGTGCTCTGGCCAGTGAAAATGGATTCAGTGTGTTATAGAAACGTACGATTTCTTCCCAGAAATAGCTGATTTTCCTTGCTAGGTTTAAAAGATAATGCTGTTAACTTTCACCAACAGGAAGATATTGTCGAGAAATTTTTGATCTATTTCAGTTTGGTAGTGGCTGGAGTTGGTGTTCTAACAGACTTGCAGCTCTTAAAGGAGTTGTATGCATTAAAAAATGGGGTAGAGACAACTAAAGACCAACATTTACTCATAAGTTAATGTAACAATGTAGTAGAGGAACAAACTGGTAAGGAGAGCTCATTGGAGAACCAAGTATGTACAGTTGCTAACGTGCCTGAAGGGGAAATTGCAATATGGGAAGAGCACACAAGCTACTGTCAATAGTCATCATTCCATCTCGAGGAGACAGTGTTGAATTAATAAGAATGTCAAACAAAAATATATTTGCCCATCAAAAGCATGGAGACAGCTCATATCTGGCAAGACTAAACAGAATACCTCACCAAAACCAGTTCTGAACAAAGGACAAGTGATTGTTCTCACTACTGCAGGTAAACAAACAAAAGGAAGAACTGTGTTGAAAAAACCAGACAAGGTAGCTACATCAAGTATTTAGGATTAAAGAGTTAGGAAATAAATGCCTTGATAACAAGATTGCAGTGACCTGTTCATAACCTATAACTTTCTAATATGATTCACTTTAAAGCTACATTTCACAGTTCCAATTTGATTTCTAGTTGCAAGCATTTTGTCTATTTGAGAATACAGGACCCCCTTAATTTCATCTGATACTGGATGAAGCTCCTAAGTTTTTTCAGTATTAGATGTGCAACAAAACTATTGTCTATGCATGTTCTGTGGAATTTAGGATACCAAATGTGCTGGGGGGGAAGGGGAGGGGTTGGAAGTTTATTCTCTTCTTTACTATATTGTTTATTAGGTTTGCGATCTTACAGACTCCTCTAATAGCATCCTTATCAGCATTAACTGCATCCTCTACTCTGTGCTCCCAAGAGAGAATATTGAAGTAAGGCTTTGAAAGGGTGTTCAACTGTGCGACCACAGAAATCAAGAAAGCCATGGTGAGATGGCTTAGATACCTGAAATGACTGCCACGCGGCCAGTTTCATGGCAGCCTCTCAGTAGAAAATGTCAGTTTTCAGTTTGCCTTTCTCTCCTGTAGGACTGCAAATATTATGGACCTTTTTAAGTCTTGTACTTGACTTGTATTACCAAAACCCCAGTGTACATACAAACCTATCATCCCTAATGTTCAGTATGTCCAAGTTGGACTCCTGAATTAGAATTCTGTTTGATGGAGCATCTATTGTATGTTTTATTCACTGTGTATTTGTCAGAACTTTTCTATACTATCTTGTAGTGCAAGATATATGGAATTTGAGTTATAATTGTGATACAAGAATGAAATTCAAGTTTGTGCTGTGGTTATAATTGTGTAGCTGAATATCAGGGCCATTCCTGTGTGCCTACCCGGTGCAGAGTCATCAAATTCCCACACTGGTCCAGGAACTTCCCAATTAGTCTCTGTAGAGATGAGCCCAGAGAAAGACAAAGGAATTCACCGAACACCCAACTGTCTTCACAGCAAAATATTTGACTAATTGTTGCAGGAGGTCTACAAGTGGGAATTTCAGACACTTCTGGAGACTCTCAAAAGCAGTACCTGCTGTGCATAAGGCACTTTGTAGACACTGTGTTAATACTTGGGGTCGTTAATTAATGCCCTGGGCAGACAATCTGTCAGTCTGAAGGAGTCCCCCAAACAATTTCTGCATAATTTTCCTGCAGATGCAGGAATGGTAACACAAGACAGTGTTTTGTATGTAACTAAGATATTAGGAGATGGTTTGTGCATAGTTTAAGGTGGTTGACAGAAACAATCATGCATAGGCTGGGATGGTCACTTTGAACCCAATTCAAAAGATTCCAATAAATTAGGTTTTGTCTGTTAATAAATACTCAGTGAGTGTCTGTGCAACACTAGTAAATGTGTGGAGATGAACTGAGTTGTTTTGGGGAGACACTTTCATTTTTCAAACTACTTGTTTAGCATGCAGCTATGTTCTGCTCAGCAGCTGCTTCTGATGGTAGAATTCACTGTCAAGTGACAAAGCTGAAGAAATTCCAGGTCTAGAACTTACAATATTTGTATAACTTTTTGTACTGCTTCTATCAGGAAAAAGGTGGTTTTTTGCTTTTAAGAGGAAATTCAAAGTAGATTTTGGGAGTCTTTGACAAAGAACAGAATAAAAAAGAACATCTGTCAAAGCAGTTAATTGCCAAATTTTGGAAAGGAGATGAAGTGAGTTGCTGGAAATATCTAGAAATATTTTTCAAGCAGCATTTGTATGCAGACTTCAGAGTTGTACTTTTACATTTGATTTTCATGTCTTACTCTGCATTAAAGGAAATTACTTACTCCTCTCATTGAACATGATAAAAGGGTAGCTTCTTTTAATTAATCTGCCTTTAATTTTAAATACAAGTTTGTTGAGTTAGCAAATACACAGTCTTAATTCAAACATTATAGTTATCCTTTCAGGAAATATTTGATGGTACTGATAATGACGTGCTGCAAGTTACCATATTTATGAATTAAGGTATGTGGACCTACTATGATTTATCTGTGATATCTCCTTTTCAGGGTGTGGTGGAGGTTTGCCGGGGATAAGAGAAGCCACCTTGGGTTTAATTCATGGTAAGAGGGAAAGTACTAAATACCATCCTCAACCTGCTGTAGGCTACTTCGTACTAACAGGCTTGAAGAGAAAGGCAGTGCAGTGCAATCTCTGTGAGACAAATGAAATAATTGACAGAGAGGGTTTAAATGGCTGTGTGACTGGAGATGTAAAATTGCAAGGAGCAGTACTTTCAGATGGATTCTTTTCCATGTGCATATATTTCAAATCCTTAGAATTCCTTATTTTAAAAGCATGCATAAACCCTAAGCTGTTTGGAACAAAACTAATGCAATCACCTTTTTTCTTTAAATTATTGTTTGCGCACCAAAGGGCATGAAATATTTCTGAAATTCTACAGAGCACTATGTGGATACTCATTATTTATCTATGAATAGTCATTCCATCAGGAGACATTTCAATTTAGAATCTTATCTGAAGGACTTTCCGCTACTTCTCTCTACGTTTTGATGTCTTTTCCTGTCACTTATTTTGTAAAAATAGTTGTAGTGTTTGGCTTTAGTTCACACAAAAACTTCATTACTAGTTACAATTGAGTCTTTGTTTTCAGTGCATCACAGAAACAAAATGAATTGCTGAGATAAAAATATACTGGTTCAAATGTTAAGGTAGGGAGCAATAAATTTGATTTGCAAGATTTATTTTAAGTCTCTTTGCCTTTGCTAGCATCAATGTGAAATATTTTTTAGTACTGTCCCTCAGTAAAGAAGATATTAGGTATTCCTCCCATTCCTATCTAGATGTGTATATAGGTAATATAATTTTGATTAATTGAATTTAGAGAGAGATGGAACTTTCTAGCTTCTTCAAGAATCAGCATTGCAAAGCTTTTTTAGTACTGGCTTATATCAGACTAATTGCATAAATCACTTTGGCATCAAGTTTGAAAATATTTCAGAAGTGTCTCATACTTTTAATGCTAGAAGGTACTGGAGGAATCAGCTACAGATATTGCACAAAGAAGAAATGGCCTTTGGCAGGATGACTTACAGACCAAACTCAAGATATTCTGGGTCTTGAACATAAAACTGAAATTTAGAAACCGAAGATCTACAGTTTGTATTGTTTGTGCAGCTGTTAATGGCACTGCATCATGACTGCATTAGAACTTTATGATGCGTTGTGTGATATACGGTAGAAAGAAAAAATAGTGAAAGATCATAAATAAAACTACTTTCAACAACCTAGCATAAATAGCTTGGGATGGATCTTAAATAATGTGACTTCCCTTCACAACTTGCAAATAATTTGTACCTCAGTGAGTTTCAGTTGGCAGGAAAATAGAATTCCTATAAAAATACAGGGACAAAGCAGCAACTCCAGGTATACTCCAATCCTGTTTTGTTGGCTTCGGAGATGTACTCTGGTTTTACTAGTTGCAATTCAGGTATTCATGTTCTGGTTACGTTATTGCTGAGACTGTGCTGATGTAGCCACAGTGAGCCCCACAGCTTAGTATTTCACTCTCTCTTCCCATATAGATGCCACAGATTTGTGTTTCATAAAAGGAGGGAGTATCTGGCTGTTAGAGTAAAGCAAAGAGCCACCACAGCCATTCTCTGTCTCTCTCATGGCAAAAAACCATACTGTTGTAGATGGAAATGGCCTTGTAGGCCACAGCACACTGTCGATTCAGGGAGCAAAGACGCAGGCACAGGGCAGAGGGTACAACAGGAATGACATACAATATGTTCCCATTGAAATAAATACTGTGTTATAAGTACTGCAAGCTAATGGTGCGTAGCTTTTCCACTGGGTCTTTCCTGAGCCACAGACATCTTGTTCAGACTTACCAGCAGAGTAAAAAGAAGTACAAGTACGCAGGACATAGGATATAATTTAGGATCTCTGCAAGAATGTCCTTGATGTCTTTCTGATTCTCCAGAATCTGCAGCCTCTGTGTGCCAGCATGTAAAGATGACACCATGTGGTTAATTGGTACAAGTGAAATGTCACAAAGGGCTCTTCCCTTTGCAAAGTCTTCCCTTGACA
The DNA here is from genome assembly GCF_037157495.1 of Lathamus discolor. Lineage (NCBI taxonomy): Eukaryota > Metazoa > Chordata > Aves > Psittaciformes > Psittacidae > Lathamus > Lathamus discolor. The sequence continues at coordinate 90,022,420 of NC_088886.1, read as the reverse complement.
GAGGAACAACATGACTGGCTCCCTGGTTTGATCTGTATTTCTCCAAGTAATTATGCTTATATCAGTTTAGGATTCTGAATTACCTAAAGGTGTTCTCTAAATGTTAGTTTGTTTTTACTGGTGTGGTAGGATATATCTTCAAACGATACGATCAAAGATACAGGACAAGCTGAAATAGCTTTGAAGATCATAAACAGACTTCTGGGAGGTAAAATCTACATGTAAATTATTTAGATTAAGATGCAGAATTTGAGATGGTTCTAATATTTCTGGTACAAGGATGACAAATATAAGGGCAGAGATGAGTAAAAGTTTAGGGATCTATATTCTGCATGGCTTCTGGAATTTATTGCAATGGAATAAAGCCAAATTTTTAAGCAGCAGCTACTTCAGAATTCAGATGTCTTTTTTATTACAATCAAAGATGAATAACTTCAAGGAACTTTGTCTGGAGTCCGACATTTAGGTATATATACTAAGTACTCCCTCAGTTTGTCCTGGGAAAATCAGTTACCCACTGTTAACGAATCCGTAGTCTAGCTCTACTGGCTTTTTGGTTTGGGGTTTGGTTTGGTGAGGTTTTTCTCAATTTCACAGGGTTTTGTTTGCATTTGCCATGTTAAAATGTTTTGTGTTGTAAATATTTAAAGGCTCATTTTGAGGTGACACAACTAAGGTACATAATGACTCCTGAGATTAGACTCTTGACTAAATTGTTAGATTCATGCTAAAAGAAGCCTCTTATTTCAGGTTAACTGCTGTTAACTTCAGACACATTCAGAATCGTAGATATCTATTTTAGGCATACTCTGGTGCAGTTCTTCATGCAAGGCAAGTCCTATCCTCATGTAGGAAATCCCTTCATCATTGTTACACCTGCATGTTACCGTCAAAACTGAAAAAGCTTTTCATGGCAACTTCTTAATTCTCCACTATTCAACCCTAAACAGTAGGTCCTTCCTTTTGTCAGGAGAAGTACTTAGGTGGCAACAAATAATACTAACACAGAGAAGAGATGTGAGCTAACACAAGCTGATGTAATCTCAGTTAATAAGAAATTAACATTTTGAAATTGTTGAAGAAGAATGTGTTGCCATATGAAATACTGAGATCTAATTACAGGTTTTAGTCTTAACAGATAATTTGACTGTTGGTTTTTTTTTTTGTCCTCTAAACATTACATGTTGCAGATGCATTCATTTCACATCATGGAAAACCAATTATACCTTTGCAATCAGTGGCTTGAGACATTTTAATTTCATCGAGGCTCAGAAGGCAGGAAAAAGAGTACAGAAGAGAAAGAGAAACAGCTTGGGGAAAACAGTTGGGACTGACAAAGGCAGCAAGGGATAGAGTTGGAATTGAGAATCTGAGACCTGACGTTAGTACTTTTTTAAAGATGTCTTCTGGTTAGTCTTTGTAGCTACATATAGGGGCCTGGCCCTCTTCACTGCCAGCTGTTTACAATGGTGAGTATAGTTCTTGTGCCCTTGACACGATTGTAGTCAGCATCCACCTTGCTGCACCTGCAGGACTGAAAGGATTTTGCTGGTAGTATATAATTTGCTAAAGTCTCCATATAAACCTGAGCATTATCATTAAACGTCCTAGACAGTTATGAAGTGCACATAGTAAATGACTCACAGAGAAATATTCAGTCTGTTTCTGAAAGATACTTGCAGAATTTTAAAATGAGAATTTGGACAGATTTTTTTCAGTACTGGCCTAGAACACAGTCACAAAGTTTGGGATCTTCTAGCTGCCCAGGTGACAAAGTGGTCTTATCACATCAACTACGAGGTTGTGGAAATGTTGGTTCACAACAAAACTAATTAATGTTTTACTCCAGATTACATCACATGATGGAAAGTAGAGACCACCTTTATTGCATCATGTGAGAGTAGTTAAAAAAGACCAACAGACCCTCTGACAAAAAATAAGGAGCAGCCTTACATCTGAAAAGAAGATCACTGAAACCTGGAAAGCAACTCAATTTCTGCTTCACTGTCCAAAATCCTGCTTGGTTTTCTTTAGTAGCAATGCATCACATGCTACTACCCAGGTGATGCCTCTCCAGATTATTCACAGTGTTAAAGGAGGAATGCTTTAGGCCACAGGAGAAACACAAATTATTAAAACCTGTCCCTGCACAGGTAAAGGGAAAGAAACTGGAGAAAGGCTAGGAGAATTTTAAGTCAGTGCTGCATTTCTGTTTCTCAGTAGGCACTGTTACATCTTTCAGTTTGTAAGGGAGCTCTGAACAGCAAAACATGTTGGAAAAGAGGTTGTTAGAGACAGAGGATTTGCTGCACTGGGCAAACTGCAGCCGTTTTTGTTGTAATTGCAGCCACAGAACTGTTCTGGTTTCCCTTTCTACTGAGATTTGGTTTGGTCATTCCACAGCATTACCGTAAATCCTCTGGTTATTTGGTGATGCATCAGTGCCAAGATTTGATAACTTATTTTAAAACTCTAGCTTTCATGGCTGTGTGCTAGCAGCAGGATTTGATAACTCGTTTCAAAGCAGCATGAAATAGTACCATCTGGCCATTAGCATTTCCAAGGCAAGTATTGTGCACTAAGCCTAGGAAAGGCTGCAGGTCACCAATGTGTTCTACTTTTGACAAATCTGCATGGGCTGTTTTTCTGAGGTTGAGTTTGTACTTTTATTTCCTTCTGTGGAAGCCTACTTCTTTTTCACTGGTTTCCATTAAAGTAAGAAGAGCACTGATCCAGAAACAGTTCATGAATTGCATTATCCAGTTTAATTAGAGTGAACAGAAAGTTTCTCCACAGACATAAGAATCAGCATTCAGCCTAAAATGCAACTTCGAACAGTAATGGCTGAGGCTGGCAATGAACTGACATCACAGCCAGTGCCAATTACTCCTTCCACTCATAGAGTACATTAAGAATGATGCTACAGCATGTTCTCTGTTTCAGTATTTCATAATACATAGTAAACATGTCTGTTTTAATTTTTTCTTAATTCTAAACTATGTCAGAATCAGTCCAATAATGGCTTGAATTGTTTATGTTTTAAGTCAAATTCTTGTTTTGCCTTTTCTATTTGTCTTAAAAGTATTTTTATATCAAGCCAATTAAACATTTGTAGTAACAAAGAGCTGATACACTGTTGTTACCTTGGTGCTGCAATAATTTTATGGACAGGACGTGAAAGTTTGAAGTTCGGTGATAAATCTGTATTTGGGTACACACCAGCTGTGACCTGTGCCAGGGAAGTTAAGGGAAAAAGAGCAGACAGAAGCTCCCAGACCATGTAAGCTTAAATTCTGTAAATGTAGCATGAGGATGCCCTCATGCAAGAGATGAAATCGTATCAGGTGAAGGCAGATGTCATACAAGTAGTTCTCAGATTCAGGCAGTAACTACCTTGTGTCTCGTTCTCTATAGAGACACATGGTTAGGGAGGACAACGTTTGACAGAGTTAGGCCATCCTGGGAAATGTCATAGCTCAGTTTCACCATATTGATACTATATTGTCATAAAATTCAAAATAAAAATATCAAGAGATTCAAAATATCCTAGGGAACTAGTCTTTATAGCTGTTCTGGAGAAGAGAAGGCTGCATGGAGACCTCATAGCAGCCTTCCAGTACCTGAAAGGGGCCTATAGGGATGCTGCAGAGGTTCTCTTCGTCAGGGACTGTAGTGACAGGACAAGGGGTAACAGGTTAAAACTTAAACAGGGGAAGTTTAGATTGGAATAAGGAGGAAATTCTTTCCTGTTAGGGTGGTGAGGCACTGGAATCGGTTGCCCAGGGAGGTTGTGAGTGCTCCATCCCTGGCAGTGTTCAAGGCCAGGCTGGATGAAGCCTTGTGTGGGATGGTTTAGTGTGAGGTGTCCCTGCCCATGGCAGGGGGGTTGGAACTAAATGATCTTGAGGTCCTTTCCAACCCTAACTATTCTATGATTCTATTCTGTGAAATGGTGGGAAAACTGCTATATGGTTAGAGGGTATGAGGGTATGGCCAAGGACACCTTAGCCTCAACAGATCACACCTAGATTATTGGGTCACATACTGCACTAACTGGTGAATTAGACCTAGCATTTACTAATCTTTGGTTTTTTACACATAATGCCTACAGAACCCATAAATCATACTCTGGATTTGTTGCTAAAGTCTGTGTCTTACCTTTGTAAAATGGAATCCTTGTTTCACAGAATGGAATGAAATATCAAAAAGTCAGCATGTACAGTGGGGCATAGAAACTAAATGCTTCTCAGCACAAGAGAGAATTTCTGACAGTTTGCTCCTCAACAAGGAGGACTAAAACAAGCGTAGGTGTAACTTTGGTACACTAGCTAGCTAAAACCCCCTCACTTTTGCCAATACAGATTTTACTGTGGCCACTTCCAGCTTTAGAGTATGCTTGTTTGAGTTGTGTCTTTCACCTGAGAATTGAGCTGGAAACTTTTCTAGTCATTAATCACACATGATAAACACATCAAAAGTACTGAGAGCGCTATATTACATATATTTACTATACTGTGTAAGTAAAGACAAAAAAAATATGCAGGATTCTGGTGACCTGAAATGTAGTTTCTTCCAGCAGGCATTGCACAGAAAGTTCAGCATGAGCTGACCACCTGCATTATGGACTCCCACATAGATTGTGCATCCCCCCCTAAAGTTCTTTCGTGCAGCAGATGCAGTCAGTGTTTGAATTGTCAAGTACAAAGTTACTCCAGCTACAGCCAGAGTACACAGGAGGACGCAAGAGGTCAGGGGCAGGATAAAAATGGAGTTGCGAGTGAATAGATTGCTTTACATTATTTCCATTGGTAAGCATGCAATTTTAAAATAGTATTGGCACAGCTTAAAATGCTAGACTCAAATCCAGCACTCCAGTCTCCTTTGTTACACAAATCTGACCTGTGAAGTTAGTGACAGCAGGGGAGTAACATCCTTCTGCATGGAAGGAATCCATGGCTGGAAAGGAGGTGGCACAAACAAACCTCTCCACAGTTGGCATTATTTTTCCGACTGAAATGCAATGCTAGTGCCTCTGTCCTGTTCCAGGACAATATACTGCAGGCAAAGCTAGTTGATATAGCTGCTGATCTGCTACCTCCAGCATGTGTGGTCCAGGATCAGGATAGGAGCTCCTTAGAAAAATGCATGCCATGCTACCACCATGGCCAAGGAGCATGAAACTGGGCAGGAGGTGGAAAAGTGGGTCTGTACTAAATGAATGAGACCTAGCAGGCATGAGAAATGAAATCCAAGTAAACTGAAATAGAATGGATGGATTAAAAAGGGAACTGATAGTTTTTTTCTTAGTACATAGTCTGTGTAGAAATTAAAAAATCATAAGGTCATAAGGTATTTATTATGTCATGTTAGAAGACCATTCTTGTCTCTTTTACAGCAACTCGTCGTAGTTTCTTTCTTAAAAGAAAACCCTGCCACATTTTTATCTTTTCAAATGCAAGTTGCTCACATGCAGAATATACACTGTGTGCTTAGTTTTCATGTAGCATTTCTGCTGGTGAGAGTTTTTTCTTCGTTAACACTTTCTTAATTTGGAAATAAATCTAGCTTTAAATATTTTCAAACAGAAAAATACAGTTCATTTACATGGTTGTTCTCCCTGTGAATCATGTAATATACACTGAGAATCTGCTGTGGGGGAAAGCTGTTTTCTTTTTTCTTTGGTGCACTATAATATAGGAGTTTCTGCAGCAATAATTGAAAATCCCTAAATGTGGCTAATGAAATCCTCTATTATTACAGTTCTGGGAAAGAGACCTTTAAATACATAGTTTCTGAAATGTATGGACTTAGGAAACATTAAAAAAGGTGGCATTGAACAATTTGGATTAAGAGAAGCAGTATTAAAAAAGAATATTGCACGTGAATTCTGCATGTGGGGTTTTTTCGTTGTTGTTTGGGTTTTTTTTGGGTTGCTAAATGCTCCTAAGATGCACATCTTCTCTTATATGTGGTGACACTCTCATAAGCAAAAAGCTCTCCAAAACTATCCAGTTTTTGCTGTCACAAATATATCCTTGTTTTACTTATTCAGTTGGCATTTCTACTTCTCCTAGCACTGGACATCTAGAGGCAGTGTAAATAAAGCAGATATTTAAGCACAGGTAGGTCTGAGAGGCCTATGTGCCTGGCTAAGATGCACATACTGCTGCTGAGTGCAGTGCAGTAATACTTTGAGTCATTAAGAGGTACCTTACGGTCTGCAACTAGAGCATGGTGGTTACATGCTCAAGGTTAATCAGTAATCACAATTAGGTGAAGTTGTTACCACAGAATCTGACAGGCAGGAGCTCTTCATTTTCATTTGCCTCCTTTTATCACATGTGGCATGGTCTCTCTCTCAGTCACTTCAGCGCTTTTAACAAGTAACATCCCTTCTACTCTAGACACAGGACATGTTGGTGTTAAAAAATACCTTTTGCTCTCTTCCTATGCCACATAACAGTTTTCAAGGATTTGTGTGTTTTCAGTAAGTATTTAAGTTTGTTTAGTAACAAAGTATCTCTAGGGAGAGAGGTTTTTTTTTTGATGATGTACAGGAAGATGGAAAAAAGAGCAACTGCTCTTGGCAATGTCATTAGGTAATTGTCTGAAGTCTAGGGAAGATTATTTCTTTACCCTGATGGTCCTGTGAATAACAAGAATTAGGTATTCTTGTAGAATTCAGCATGTAATTGAATGGAAAACGTATCTACTGTTCAAACTAGCATTGTACGTGTACCTAAACCTAGTATTTTTCTGAACTATTCATTTTCTGTACTCCATCATCATTGGTTCCTTTGTTGAGGTACTAAAGGCTGTCTCTGGCCTGGTATTGTGCATAGGTAAGTACCTTCTCTCAAATGAAATGACACTGGTATTGTGATGGCGTTCCTTGACAAAAAACCACCTTTGTAATTTTCTAGTTATATATAAACAATTTTATAAATTTCTTGTCTTTATTTTGCTCCAAAATGCTTTCTCAGGGATGTCCAAATTTATTTCCACTTAATAATATTTCTACCTAATAATAAGCTGGCTTATTTTCTTACCAGAAAAACCTGTTATGGTAAGCCATACTAATAAGCGCAGCTGTCTGTTCCTCTCTTACATACTGCCTTTTTACATAAGTGTTAAAGAACATACTTTTGAATACTCAGAAAAATAGCACTTACGACATTATTATTCAAGTATGCAAAGTTTTGTAAGAATCAGCTAGTGTATTTTTCTTGCAAAAATACTAGAAGTTTTATAAGAGAATCTCACACACAGGAAAACTTTAAAATGAAACAATAAAAGCCCCTTTGTCACATTCCTCTGTGAATTGCAAATATACTGCACATACAGCAGAACTGGCCATTGTGAATTCACATGTCGCTTGAAAAACCATTCTAACACCAGTTATTAAAAACATCTCTGAAATATTGTCTTGAAAAGCTGAAGACCAAAGTTCATGTTCCTGAAATATATGAAAGGAAGAATAGACAGATTAGGTATCTCTAATTGTGCTGTGGCTGCAGGGTTGCAGCTGGAAGGTCTGGAAATGAACCTGAAAGAACTCTATTTTTTTCCCCAAATATCCACCATTGTAAAGCCAAGATATAATAACTGATGATCAAATAGTTCTCCCACCTTTAGTACAATTGGTTCATGAGCTGAAATACACCATGTAATCATCACACATGCTCAAGACTGCCTCACAAAACTACCGTAGTGACTGACTGTTTCATTCTGGACAGTATATTCAAGACTGTCAAGAATGCCTTCTCTTTACCAGACTTCCCAGTCAGTGTCTAATGTGTCAGGAAAACATCAGTGATAAAACAGATTCTAAGTGGGAAAGTGCCTGACTGAATTTTAAATTCTGTTCATTGCCAGTGAGAAACCCATAGAATCTCATTCAACAGTAATGGGCACTGGGCCTAGAGGGAAAGTAAAGATAAAAAAGAATTAACTTGTCTGTATCTAGTCAAGGATAGAAAATGATTTTTTTCTTGCATTAATTCTACTATACACAGTGCATATGGCAAGTATAACGGAAAGTGAAGGAAAAATAGTATTAGTTTGCATAGCATCTTCTAAATATAGAAAAGAGTGAAATGCTATTTTATCTAATTGTTGAAGACACTGCTAAAAGATGTTGGTTAGCCAATGCAGAGTGGTGAGAGCAAGACAAAGTAGGTTAATCATCAGAAGCTCTTGCAAGCTATATTAGCCTCTAGTTAGTCTTTTCCCTAAGGTATAAACATAATTTGAATTTCAAAAAAGAGCTTAACAGAACATAGTCCTTTCTTTTCTGTTAAATAAGATCTGGACCATAAAGAAATCAACTTTACCTTTTCTAAATTTCTTTTAATCATCTGATCTGAGCGAGCCAGTAGCCTAAAATTGGGTAGTATGAATATTCCCATGAGCTCCAGAGAAGATGATGGTAAAGCTCCCACCAACTTTTGAGTCCTTGGTCCAAGATAATAAGTACTTTGAAATTCTCCTGCAGATAGATCATCTCTGCTAACTGAGGAAGCTTTTATGCTGTGCTGTGTTACATCTATATGCTTTCCATTCCATGGGGATATAAATCCAAACTACATCAGTGAAGTCAGTGTAGCTAATTTATATGACCTGGGCATTTGACACAAAAAATAGCTACCAAATGATTTCCCAAATGTAATATTCATAGAGATGAAAAGCAAACCTAAGAGGAAAAACTCCATAATTCAACCCATGCCTGTGTGTATGGAAAAGCAGCATGTTTTTATTATTTTTCTTTTAACTTCTAGATTTTTAACGTTCTAAACCTCAGGTTTTTCCTCTCACAATTGTTAATAAAATTTATTATTGTAGGACTGAAGAGCTGAAGTTTAGTAAGGAATAAGAGACTACATTAGATTTATTTGATCTTAACCCAGCCATCAGGGGTATTTCGTAACAATGAGAATTTAACCTTAAAAATACTGAGCTCTTGCATTATATTTGTAGGATGGGTGAATATTCTCTCCCAACTCCCCTTCCCCAGCAGTCTTTGCATTTAAAAACATCTGCCTTGCTGAGAATATTACATAATTCAGATGGAAATAAAAAAGAGCCTATTTATTTTAAAAATGTGTATTATTGTAGTTGTTTGTAAGCCCAGCATGATTTTTATTAGTTTTCATGGCTTCAATAACTACCGGTTTTGTAAATTTTTAGTAGTAAAGACGGTATTGAACTCATATGAGCTTCTTGAGCCAAAATATTTGTCTTGCAGCTTCTGTTCCTCAAAATCATACTCAACAAAAATGACAAAAAATCTGATCACAATTGAACAAAAAGTCTCATTATTATTCTACTACTGAAACAAAATTGCTAAAAAAAATATAAGTTAAGAAAATCCACATTTTTATGCCTGCCTATTAAATTCCTTCATCAAAACAATTAAGTTTGGGTAGTAATTCAGAGGGCTTTTGATCTACTAACTGGAGTTCTTGCTAATGAAAATCAAACATAAAGAAGTTACTTGGCTGTTGAAGCTTCTGGATGTGGAGATTAAAGGACTGGGCAGCTTAGCAGTATAAAAATGATGCTAGAAAGAGAACTGTATACATATTGAAGGTAACATTAGAGATTTTCAGGAGGATTTGGGAGGGAAAAGGTAGGGCAGGAAAATTCTGATAGAAAACACCTGTACCTCACAAAGATGAGCACGCCACCTATACAAATGAATGTTACTTTCTTTAGAGTGCATTTAAGGCACAGAGATTAACTAATTGGAATTCCTACCAGCAAGCAACTAAATTAGTAATAGACACTGGTATTTCTCAAATATTTGGCAATAATTAACATAAGATAATAAAAGACATAAAAATTAAGTAAGGATGTTTTTAAAAGTATGCCATCATAATGAGTTATGATGAGTAAGACCCTCTTAAGAGAAATATCAAATTATACATTTAAGAGACTTTTGCAGCTGTATGCTGTTCACGTAAACAATATACAGAGCAAAAAGAAAATATACACTACACAGTAATTAGCAGATTAATTAAATACAATAAGAACTGTATTAATGCTCATGACTAACAAGAAATTTCCCAGCTCAAGCAGCCAATGAATATGATTAGTTTTCACATCAAACTAGAGTATTTCTGGGGCACAGATTAGCATCAGGATGAAATCAATAGTGCTACGATCGTAAAAGAGGCACAGAACCAGGTCCCCTTTTTATACAAAGGATCATGAAAGGAGGAAAAAAATCAAAAGTGTAAGCATATGTAATTGTTTAATTGAGCTAAAAGAGGTTTAAAGGATTAAGAATACCTACTTTTTTCAATCAGAAAAGCATCAGATATAATTTATTGTTTCATCTGGAAACTGGAGACCAGTTGTTTGGATGTCAGCTTTAGAAAAAATCATTGTATGATAGTTAAAATGCCTACTGGAAAAGCACAGTTCAATTAAGCATAGTCTGCACAGATCAGTCAGAGAAGGTCATACTTTGGTGACACGCAGGAGTACTGTGAGGATGTTATTGCCATGACTGATGAGAGGAATTCAGTAGATTTATGATACCCTGATTTGACAATGCCCTGCCCTCAGAAATTAATGTATATAGGACAGTGTTAGGACATAAGGGGTAACTGAAACTGCTAGTTAAAAATAAGAGGTGGAAAAAATAGATTTAAAAGCTTGTTTTTTCAAATTGTCATGAAAAGAATTATTTAGGCCTAAATAGAATGTCTAGTACACCCCTGTTATTTGATATAGGACAAGGATACTGATTCTTTTAAATCGCAAATTAATTTCAAGGTTATCATATTATCTGGATGAATCAGTAGATGACAATCAAAGTTTAGTCTACTCAAAAGTAAACCCATATGAAGGATATAGCATGCATATGCCTTGCATAAGTAGTGCCATTCAGAAATAAGGTGTGAAAAATCCCTGAGCAGTGCCCTTCTGTGTATTGCTAAGGAGAGTATCATATGCTACCTGGATTTTGAAACACAATGGAAATCACCAGCTGGGCAACTAGCCCTAACAAGAAAATAATACAGCTTTGTGCCATGCCAAAACATGAGGTCTTTACCAAGCCTTTTTTGGACAAATTCGTTGCGTATACCTACATTCAGCAGCTTTTTCAGTGCCTACCTGGAAGATGCAGCAGTGTAAAATTATTTTCCATAAATTCTGTCAGTGCCTTCCTATGGAGCAAAAAGCTTCCTATACAAATATTAAGCTATCCAATACAACTTAGAAGAACAGATCTAGAACAGAATAGATACAAGTTTTTGGTTATCAAAGGGAAGTTGTCACCTTCTGTGAAATGCAGCAAATTTTCAGTGTAATTGCTGAAGACCTCTATCAGATCCACATTTGAAGTTCTTTTAAGATTTCCCTGTAACTGAAACTTGCGTTATCACTGAAGTATTTAAGTTACATTAAAAAGAAAATTTTCCTAGATGAGATTTGACACAGTATAAAGTAATCAGAATTATGAAAAATAGTTAAGAGACCAAGTAAAACTGAGTCAAAATTCTCATTCTGAGAATTGGAAATTATGGTTGCAAGAGAGAAGTCTGATGGGTCAGTATCACACAATTCTTAGAATGAATTAAAACCTTTATTTGGGGTTTTTTTGTGAACTTTTGTTTCCCCTTGATCTGGCCCAAAGGAAATTTTTTTCCGTACCTTTGTGAAAAGCATTTTCTAGAAGAGAGACAGTCTGCCTCCTCTGGTTCATTTCTTAAAAGATGCTGTGGTCCTTGGAGCTTTCAGCACTGTTGTAGGTACTGTAAGCACAAAGGGTTCCTTCCCCAGTGAACTCAAGACTTCAGACCCTAACATGCTTTACTGTGCTTCACTGCATGTAATGTATAAACACTAATCAGTACCCGGAATGCTACATGTTTCTGAAAACTGAGATTTACAGATGGTAAAGAAACGGATCTGGCTTGGTTAGTGAGACAGTCTTGTAGAAGCTAAAGGAACTAGCACAGATGGAGTGACACCCCATCTGATTATTTTTGAGCAATGGGAAAGATGCAGTTCAGGTGTGGACAATCACTCCAGCTCATTATTATTTTAACCAAGCCATTTTTATGTAAAGGTTTTAAAACAGAACCAAGTTACCATGGAAACCGATTGAAGCAGAGACTTACTGTAAATTCTTTTCTAGACAATTATAACAGGACTGACAGGTGGGCTGTAAAAGGAATATGAGTGCAATATAGAGTTAGGCATGATAGTCTCTTTTCTCTTCCTAAAAGTGTGTCTTTACAGCTCTGTTTTATCTCTACTATTTTCTACAGTGATATACTGAATGTATTTTGAAAGAAGCTCCACCCAAATGAACGTTTTATTTTGTCATAATCCTTTTTTCAAGGGGACGTACATGCTCTGGGGAAAAGAGCTGAAGGGCAGGGCACTCCACTTACTTTCCCAAACTATTATGTCTTGCCAGACTCATCAGGGAGGAAGAGCCATCACTCAGGAAATGCATTTGCATGAAGTGCCCTTTGCTGCCAATGTTTATATTTTTGCCTCTGAAAAATGCTCTAGGTACATTCACACCATAGCACAGTGCTCTTCTTGTATGATATGAAAGAAGGTAGCCAGGGAATAAAGTCTTTTTAGTGAAGAAATGCCCCATTTCCCTTTCTCAAAAATTTGGAAAGTATACCTATTTGCTGCAATCCTATTCAAAGTCAAAATGATTTCACTCTGTAAATATCTTTCTTAGTCTGATGGATGTTGGTAAGAATAACAGAGATTAGAGTACACAGCCCCCAAAATACAGTGCCAGAGATGTAAGAAGGGAAATTGGCAGAGAATGAACAACACCAGAGCATGTACCTTTTCCACTTGGAATAGTTAGCTGTCAGCACTGGAAAACATTTCAGCATATGAATATGCAGTATTTTTTTTACATCTGTGCCGGATGTTTCTACCTGCTGTGCTTAATTTCAGAATCTTGTGTTATCATTAGAGAAAAATAGTTCTCTTTTCCAGTATAATTTTCTACCAAAAGGAAGGCGGGAGAATGGGGGGGGATCCTTACTTGAACTCATCCTGATACTTTTCTAGCCTGAAATTTCTGCTTCTTGGTTCCAGCTCCCAGCTGGAGCTGTGTTTGTACATGCCCTCCTGACATAAGCCGTAAAGCAGTTTTCCTCTGGATTTTAAGATGTCTGCTTGTCATCCACAATCATAGTTGGTCCCAGTGCACTAGAATCACAATAGGTAGTCACCTTTTCCAGCATGTTTGCCTTACAGCTAAAGGTAATGGCAACAGCTGGTTTTGTTGACAAAAGTAAATATACTTCTCACCTTCAGTCTCTGCCTTCCTCAGCAATGTGGGGGTGGGCACATGACAGATGGTTCTTGCTAGCTAATCACAGAAAACATGGTGTTTGGTGTATGGCATGAATATCCAAGCAAACAGAATGCTCTTCGTTTAATATCCTCCCTGTGAAAAGCTGGACACACTCATAAAATGTGGTATGCTTTAAGGAAACACGTACTACGTGTTAAAGTGTATAAAGACGTGACCAGTCACAGAAATCTGCGATAAATGATGCACACCCTAACTGTTACTTGTCATAATTTTAATTACTGTGCTTATTATATGTAAAACTTTTTGCCAGTGAGACAAAGAGAAACATGGGTCCAAATTCTGCTGGTTTTAGCCTAAGTTCTTCTTGGATTCAAGGCTCTGTCCACCATACTGTATTTGTGTGTCTGAGCCACTGAAGGCTGCCAGTCCAGGCTCGGTGGCAGGCAGGCTTCTGCAGAGGCTTGTGCAGTTCTTGAGACTGAACACGCAAGATCTCCATGCATTAAAGGGTAGAACCATTTTCATCATTTAAAAGAAGCCATTTTAAGTATTTCGATACTTTTTGTCTTCATTCTGACAAAAATCCTACTACAAAGGGCTAACAAATAGGGCTGTTGTCTTTCTCAAGCAAATAAATTCCCCAGGAATGTAGAAATCATTTTAAAGATAGTGGCTTTAATTTTAGAAAATATGTCCCAAGAGTCTACAGTTGAGTTCAGTTAAAACTCATTAGTACCATTATACATTCCCACATTCTGATTGGTTTTCATACCTGCTTGTATGACAAAACTGTCGTTTCAAATAATCATGATCAAATTCCCCATACAGGCATTTATAACTATAATGGACTTAATTAAGGAAGTCAGAGGCTTAGAAATGAGAATGTTGGGAATAGCTAAGTTCATACAAGAGGACGATGTAGTTTTTATTTACAAACTCATGCCTAAAGACATGATTGGTCAAAAGTGAAGGGGGGAAAAAGAGGCAGAAGAGATGGAGGAGGGACTGTTAAGAGTTGGGGAAAAGCCAGTAAATAGGTTCTGGATTTAAAAACAACAACAGCAAACAAAACAAACAAAAAACCAACAACCGAACAACCCACCAAAAAGTGACAAAAAAGAAAAGGAAACAGACAAACCTCCTTTAGATTGCAGTTCAGAAAACTGCCATTTACAGTATAGGGATATTTCTTGCAAGCCTGATCAGAATTCTGTGAAAACCACTGAACGCCACAGTGTCTCTGATAGGTACCTTGTTACAAACTTCAAGATCAGCTCTAAAAGAAAACAGATAAATGCTGCAACTAGTTTGTGGCACTTCTAAAAATGGCTGGTCACTCTGAAGGTTTTGCTTGGGTTTCTAAAGGACAACGTGTCAAACACTAGAAGTTTCTGTTTCTCATAAGCCCGCGTTTTGTGTTTTAAGACACATTATTTCTAAGTGTTTGTATTGGCACATTCTTTTCAGAAAAAAAATAATTACATGAATGGATTATGCACATGGATTTAAGTGGTTAGTTATATAAAAATAAGGCTGCAAACTTATTACGTCAGAGCTTGACCCCAGGTCTCCTGTTGCTCTCTCTCTGTTTTCATTGAAGACAAAAAGAAGAGTAATAAAAACAAATATTTTTCGTTTACTGATCTGTAACTCTCAGGTATTTGTCAATGCAGGTTTATCAATATACAGTCCGCACTGGTTTCGTATGTGACAAGGAGGCAAGAAAACAGTGGAGCACGGCAGTAGAGATGATGCAGATAAGCAAGAAAGAAAAATTAAGGACAAAAAGTTTCTAAAATATCAGGTAAGGAATTCAGGTGATTCTGTGTAAAGTGTGAGATGTGTAAAGAATCACATAGAATAGCTTATGCTTATTTTGCCCCTCCTACTATTTCTGAAAATTACGGCTTTATGTGTCTATGAACATATGTATGTGCACACACCTACCCTACTCCCACCTACTCACACAGTAAATCTCCTTTCTGAGCAAAATTGCCATTACCCTCAGTGCAAATATTTCATTGATGGCTTGGCTTCCCGAGCGAAGATTTGGGAAGGGCTTTACCCATGCATACTACAAGCACCATGACCAAGGGCATGTGGGATAGGCAAATCTGGTTGGAAAAAAAGGCTGCTTAGGCAATCAGGAAGTTTCCTACCAGGACTGTCATCTCCTGGGGCTATCTCGAGCAACCAATGACCTGATCCGCCCGCATGCAAGGCTGGATCTGCAGCTTCTGATGCACCTTGGCACCTGCCTTTTTGACCCCTGCCTGTCGCTACAGACGAGTGAGAGGAAACCCTTCCAGCCTGCGCAGTGGATTTTTCAGGTGAGGCACAGCACGCATGGAACTGGCCCCACCCTTCACCCCTGAGCTTTATCTGCCACGGCCTCGCTAGCTAGGACGGTGACAGCAAAGTCCTCAGGTCGCAGGTTTTGTAAGACTGTCCTCTTAGATGGAAGGCCTTACAAGGCCAGACGAGCTCCACCTGCCCGGGTTTGAAGTTAGGAGTTTTCCTTCTCCTGTGAGGAAGGCTTGTCTTTGCTAACGAAGATTCAGGAAGGGCTTTACCCATGCATTCTGAACAAGACGGTCATCTCCTGGGTCAATCACAAGCGACCAATGACGCAAACAGCACAACATCAAACGTCTAGGCAGGATTCTGACTTAGAGGCATTCAGTCATAAGCCCGCAGATGGTAGCCTCGCGCCAGTGGCTCCTCAGCCAAGCGCACGCACCAGGGGTCTGAACCTGCGGTTCCTCTCGTACTGATCAGGATTACTATTGCAACAACACATCATCAATAGGGTAAAACTAACCTGTCTCACGACGACAAATATTTACTACACTGGTATTTGACATATCTTTGAATGAAATCTACTTTCTGTATTTCATTTTGTTTAAATAAGAGATTGTACCATTTCCCACAGAAAACCAAACAAGCAATACTTTTCCAAAGGAGCAAAAGAGAGTTGTACGATATGGTTTACTGTTCTTTCTCAACAAATCAGTTCTAAGTTCTCAAATCTGACATTATCGTAGCCTGGTGCTGATCTCTTGGGGCATTACACACGCACTGCAGAAAAGTATCATGCGTTATGACCTACCTCTTCTTTCTTAGATTGGTGACAGGTGGAAAGGTCATTTGGAGCTTCGGCACACTTCTGTTTTCTAAGCCTGGGTAGAGAAGAGTAAAAATATATTTAGTAAAGAGCAAATCTGGAAGAACAGCGAGCAACAATTCATCCTTTGCCCCTCTCCTCTGCTCCCTTGGTGAAAAGTTGCTATACGGCTTGTAGTGACATAGTGAGAGCATTAAATGCAGTGCAGACTCTATGTTTCCTACAGCCTAAAACAAGCTGAGAAGCTAAGCTAACTGTAAGTTACATGATGCAATTGCTCACAACAGAAACATTTTCTTAATTTCTTAGGTAGACTTACTTCAAGAATAGATTGAATTATATTTTTGCCACAAGCATAAGATGGAAAGAAATACTCTTACTTAGACATTGCATATCCATCATTTGCCTGTCTGTTTGCTTAATACTTGCCTCTCCTTCCACTCATAAAACTAAAGCTAACGCGAGATGCTCGTATACCAACACATGTCAACTGGTAAGAAACGCAGGGTTTCACATTCCTATGTAATCAGGTTATCACATCCATTTTGTACATATACAAATGAAAATTCCTATTAGAATTTAGCTTTGTAGGTAAATGTTTGTAGAACCCATCTACAAAATGGCTATGTTATGCTTATTTTTAACTTTCACGGAACAGCATCTAATGCTTCCACTCAGCATAGTTCAGATGACTGACTCCAAACCTGTGGAAATCCACTACTGAAATAACACATTCTATGAATCCCCAGGAGCAATACAGACATTAAAAACAAACAACCAACAACCCCCAGTCAAGCCTTGCAGACTACATGAAACTCATTATTGCTGTTACATTATATCAATTATATGTTGCACAAGTCATGATAATGCAATATTGTGTTTATGCTAACTTTCTGAAGTTTGGTAAGCTTAGCACATTGAGACATTCTGCCTGTTCCTTTGTAGGTTGGTGATTCTTGCAAAATGACGGCTGCTGCATTTATGTTAAAAAAAGGCTCAGAATATCAGCAAGGATGCTTCTAATGGAAGCAGCAGAATAACACAGATAGAGTTTCTCTAGGACATGCCATATTCATCAGTTACAAACTTGGGAATGACATTTTGTAAAAGCTGCATGATAAAAGATGCTGTGTGGTGTACAGCTGACTCTATTTGCCATATGGCATGTTATTATTTTGTGTTACCTTGGGGAGTGCTCTAGAAGCGAAAGAATAGAACACACTCAAGGCATATAGAATAATAAACACAAATTGTATAGTTTTTAATTATAGCAATAAGGTCTGTAACTAAAATGGAGATGGAAATAAGTATAAGAGTTGAATGTGTGCTATACCACTCTCCAGCTACCAAAAAGCAATAAACTCCTATCAGGAATATTTAAAGAGAATGAGATTGCCAGCCAGCGTATATACAACCCTCAAAGTAGGTTGAATCAAAAGTCGGCAAATGCTATGTGCAGTGCTACACACATTACCATAATATGGGTTTACATCAAAAACACAGTTTTACATGAGGTAGGCTGGAGAAAACTTTTAAATCAGTAATCTCTAAAAATGAAAATCCAGATGTACAGCTGTAATAAAACCATCAAACGAATAATTAGAACAACAAAATGGGGGGGACTATTTGCTAAATTCAGTTAAAGAATCCTAAATTACTTGTGTCAATTTGATATAGGATAAGTGAGCCATTGACAGGGACTAAGAAATCCCAAAGCAAGCAACATCTCCAAATTTACAAAAGCTTTACTTTTACAATACATCAGAATTGACAAGCAGATTGTTATTAATACGGCCAGAACTTAGCCAAGGTTTAAGGAAAGCAGGTGCAATGAAAAAATACTCTTTCATTGTGGCAATATTTGGCTGCACATTCAATTCTTCCCATGCCAGCGAACAGCTTCACCCCTCCCCCCCTGCAGTGCCATGTTTGGAGGTGTAGCCTAACTCTTAAGCAAATCTCAGCCAAAGTTAGATCATTCTTTGGGAGCTATTATTCAGTCACAACTTAAATTTTAAATGACAAATTTTGTGATACCCAGTGATGGAAATGTACAGGCTTGCTGGTTTTGGGAATAGCTTGGCTCTAAGTTCCTCAGTCCATTAGATGAGGCATTTCATGATCTGTTACAGGAACAGAATATTTTAAAATTATTCATACTAATTGTGTATCATCTTCAGATGACATCTTCGAAACTATCATCCACTCAAGTGTTCAGTTTGAGCAGCCAAAAAGTAGATCATTCCCTTTAGCCAGATCTTTAGCAGAAATAAATCAGAGAAAGTCCAGTAACTCTTAATATTTCCTATTAGTGGTTATGCATTTTACTTTTCTGTTCGTTTTTACCTGCTATTAGGATAATTTTTTTTTTTTTCTGTAAGACATCCAAGTGACTTAATGTCATTTAAAGACAGCAGAACCTCACAGTAAAATGAGAAGAGGATCACAGCTGTATGACGCTTCTAAGCTTCACCCTCCTTGCACTCACTAACTAAACCCACTGGGTACAGTGTACCAGTTTCAAGGTTTGTCAGTGCACTAGTTTACATTTGTAAATACTTGCAGCTCAGTGATGGCAAAATAGGCCAGACTGTTGTGCAATTGCAAATTACTGCATCTGTTTTCATTTCTCAGCTAATGTTAATACCAACTCATGACTTGTTTTCCACTTTTATTTTCAAAATCTATGAAGATTTCACACATTTCAGTTTAAATGCCACTCATGCTTATTCCACACATAACATTCTCTTCAAGCCATAAAAAAGGCTGATGCAAAATGACTGATGTCACTAAATGAGAGTTATTATTTAATGAGATAAGAAGTAGGAGAGAGGGAGAAGTAGAGTGGGGTGAAGGAAGTCAGTTCTCGCTGTCATACTCAAGGGTATCCTTCCCTTTTAAGTTAGCAGGGATCTTGAATATGTGCTGACAGCTCAAGTTTAAAGACTCTTATGTTGTAAACATAACTGCTGAATTAGCAAACATTTATCTATTATTATCTTTTTTAAAGAAAAGGTATTATTAGGGAAATATTTGTATACTTTTTTTTCCTTCTGAGAATATATTTAGTTCCATAATGATGAAAGATAAGCAGCATCTGACAGAACTAGTGTTTACCTTACCCTAATAAATCAAGAATTTACAACTGCATTTTTAATACTTTGATTTCTGTTATTCTGATACACTCTGTTACCTCAACAACAAACACAAATGAATGGACTATTGCATGATAAATTTCAAGTGGAGCATTGTAATGGAAAGATAACCTTTTTAAATACTTAGTGATTTCTTATGAAAAGATAAAAATGGTTAATTAAATGCCATGGATTTTCAGTATCAGTTCTTCAACCTCAAATCTTACTGTAACATGGTAATTATTACTATAATTTTTTTATAAATTTATAAACTAGTCAAGTTGCACATTGAACAACTCAGCAAAACATCAAGAAAATAATAAATGGAAGGGCTTAAGAGTTGAATTTGAGGAAAGAATTGTGTTCCAAAGTTTTCTCATGACAGACAAAGGTTTTTTTCTGCTAGTTCAATTCATTTATGCAGCTGTTGGGTTTTTTTTTATTAATTGATCATGACAGTCCTATGGTATAATATTGATTACATTAGACATGTACACATTTAAAGTCTTCAATTAGTTTAAGAAAATGCAGATAGGCCAAAAATTTGCTATGCTTCAGAGGAAGAATGTTCAATTACATTTAGCAGGAAAATCACCAGTAAAGTACTTTTTTCTAACCACAGTTTTTGAAGTAACCAAAGGGTGAATGGCGACAATAACTGAAGAGAATCCTTATGTCAGAAAGAACAGAATCCCAAAGGCATGACTTACTCAAGTAGTACATTGTGCATCATAGAACCATACTGTCAGCTATGCACCCCAGTTTTAGTAAAATTGCAGTATTTAAAACTTTGAAACACTGGTTACATAAACTGGAAATTGTTAGTATGGGCAACCTCTGACTTTCACTTCCAGAGGCACTAACATACTTAATTTTATAAATATACCTTTACTTGAAAACTTGAAAAACAAGCAATTGCCCTGTGCTTTGGAGGTGCCTAAGACCTAGCTACATACGAATTTTGTGTCTATTTCACAGCTTCTTTTGATACGTATTCAACTGTCATTTCTCATACATTTCTTCCGTAAAGATACTCTGCTGGATATTTGCAGTATATTATGAACAGATGTTATTCCTGCTCTGCTGATTCATGTTAGGGGGCTTGTATCTTTGATGAGTTGTGAAGGGTGGATGAAACCGTAAGTGAAAAACACATAGTAAAAAAATATTTAGGATTTCACTGCTTTTTCTAAATGAAGTTATTCATAGCAGATTATAAACTGGTGATTCTACACTATTGTGAATCTAAATCTTATTATGCCATCAAAAGCTGACAGACTTTCAATGTAAATGACTAGTGAAGTCTGAATCCTCATCACCCAGCATGATCTGGTTTTGCTGTAGTCTGGAAACAACCTCAGTACCATTTAAGAGTAAGGACCGCAATCTGCCCTTCATGGTCCAACAGTGTGATCTGTAATACCAGGAATTTTCAAGGGTGTGGTAAGCAGATCCCATTTTGCAAGCATGGCTTTTTAACTGCAGTGCCTACATTGCATGTTTGGGCAATCGAATCACTAGTAAACTGCTGAGTGATTTGCTGTCATTTTGTTCCCAAAGATGTACATGTATGTTCTTGATACACTGTATGGGTTCAAAAAAAAAAAAAAAAAGAAAAAAAAAAAGAGAAAACAATTATTTTAAGTAAACAACAGAATCTTAAAAATTAACAAGGTTAAAAATGTTCTGAGTTAATTTTATTTGAATGCTCAGGTACCACAGTGAAGGCTATGCCACCCTTACACCTCATCTCCAAGAACACTTCTTCTCCTGCTCAAGCCTGCATCCTAAAAGTAACGTTAAGTGCTTTCCTGGAACAGACTAGTGAACTACATGCTCAGATGATCTCTAAAATGTCTTACTTTTAAAGCCGTGTGCCTGCAGTAACATCCTGCAACAAATTATAATTTGTACATAACTGCATGGAAATAAACCTGCAACGTATCTTAAGTCTTGTTTGAAATAGAAATAAGTGAGAGGGTTTTGTTTTTTTTTAAACTGGAAAGTACAAGACTGAACATTGTGCTTAGATTGAAAATAACCTTCTCTAATTCCTTGCTTACCTCAAAAGGACCATCTGATTTCTGTAAAGTGAGTTAAAACATAAGAGCTATCAATTCTTTTCTGCTGTTTTGAATATTATTGAATTTTTTTTTGACATCACAAATGACAGTAAATGTGATTAATGGCTGCTGATAATTGGAGTTTCATTCCAGTGGTTATTGCTTGTCAGTAACAATTAATAGTTCCACAAAAACCCCATTCATTTCACAGTATTAAAGAATGATGGCTTGTGGGAATTATGCTAAACTAGCAATTTCAATTAGGTTTTGAATTTTATAGTATATTGGATAACAGTTTATCGTTTTATAATAGCAGTGATGGTTTATTGTTTTATGGTAATGACTCTCATTACATGTATGTTTATCTGGAGAATTACAATTTTTATAGTCGTCATATTAAAAATAAAGTGCATGGTACCGTTTCTTTAAAAGTAGAGAGTGTTTTGGTCTTGATCAGTAATGATGATTTTGATTGTCGATTATATAGGTTTTATCCCAGTATTTGATAGTCAAGATGCAATGTATAAGGGATGCAAAAAAGTCTTAAACTGATCAGTATCAAGCACCAGCTGGCATGGCATGTGGCGCAGTCACCCAGTTGCAAGTCTCTTGCCTGCAGTTGGCTGGGCTGTAGATGTAAGGCAGTAACTGTCTCATCTGATCATTTCCAGAACTACAGGAAGAGAGGAGGGGAAGTCTTCAATAAAGGGAAAGACTCTGATTTTGGAGACTCACTGAGAAGCACCCTCACCTTTGGCCCTTTCTCTAGCAGATAACTGCCTGCAGACAGAATTAAAAAGAAAACAAACAGAAAAACAACGGGAAAGGAGAAGGAATCAAGTACTAGCATAGAGAAGCATACAGGGAAGAGAGCAAAAGTTGTGTAAGATACAGCTGATTGAAGACATCGTCTGGATCAGCACAAAATGGTGTATAAGTTTGATGTGAGAGACTGAAAAGGGCATAGTTCCTTTCTGTGACAGCATTAAACTTAATAGAATATTTTTTTTTAGTTTCTTAACTGAGAAACAAGCAGGCTCTGAAGTTTAGCATGCTTATAAGACATTGAAAATATAAGTATACTAATAAAAATTCTAGCCCTCAGGAAGTCAGTGTATTTCTAACATTGACATCTGTATTGTCAGGATCTGAGTCATAGATCATCTGATAAAGTTCAACAAAGTGAAAAAGGGAACAGCGTGGAGAAAGAGCTTTATAAAGTTAACTTCATTAGCACGGCACATGCTGATTTCACTTGCATAAGTGCTTTTACCTAGGACTTTCATTGGCTTCAATTTTTTGTTGCAGATAACACAATTTTTGTGAGAATATTCTAAATAAATGGTTCTTCTGCTTTTTCTTTAATTTAATATGGTCGTAAATTTTACTGATTAGATTAGTTTCCTAACTTAATCTTACTTACACAAATTATCTAATGAATCTCCCAAATAAAGAAAATTCTAATAATTCAATCTTGTAATATTCTTCCAGACAATGAAACTTGTAAAACAAGGTGAGATGAGAAGCTGTCCCATGGAGCACTGTATTATCTTAGCAAACTAGGTTACGGAAAAAGACAACAATAAAAATAACTGTGATAATTCTAACAAAATTCCAAGTCAAAACTGTAGCACACTGCAAGTTCTGTTTAAGGTAATAATTCTCCATCCCATAATTATCATTTCTAAGTCAATGAGAACAGGAGCAAGTCCTTTATTATAATTTGATTAATTTGTGCAAGTTTACAAAAGCAGAAAATTACTGCTGCAGACAGGGGAACCTCAAAAGATGTACTTCTTTGTTTCATGGGAAAAATCATAATGCAGAAGTTTGGGTGAATATACAGAGATATGTAAATCTTTTAGATTTATTTCAGTCCTGACCTTCAGACCACCTGTTCAGAAATATTTTGGTTACAGTTTCATGATACTAATATTAGTTTTTTGGTGTATTATAGCATCTAATGGCCCTAATTACTATTTGTTCTTCTGAAACAGGTGCTGTACAGACCATGGTGAAACCAAGTGCAGAATAAAGATGAGAGTAAATACAAAAAGTAACTAGCTTATGGGACTCAATAAAAAAATAATTAGCTTTACGATTCCCAAGATAAATTTGGGTTAAGTGTAGGTTAGGAGTTATTTTAGAACAGTTGTTTTTCTTACAATTTCTCTTCAATTTCCAAATGTTTATTTGGGAAATAAAAGACACCAAAGAAGTGCTATTGAATAAATTCACAATTAGGATGCAAAACGTCGTGATTAAAGAGAACAAAGTATACAGTGTGTATGTCAGGAATCTGATGCCAAAGTACAACAGAGTTCAAAACCACATTGCAGTTCTGTTCTTTGATCTAATCTAATAAACCTTTAAACTTTTTGTTGTAGAACACAAATTCATGTATTGCAACACCTGTAAATCCAGTTCTAATCTCTTGTTCAGACAATTATTTCCACTCCTCAGTAACTCAGGTTTGATAATGCCAACAAAAAGAGTCCTGCAATGTATGTCCCTTATCCCCACCAAATTTATCAGTTGGGGGTTACTTATTTTATGACTGAAGAATTTCTCTTGCGAGAGAAAAATGGAGATTTGTCTTCTTTATTTTCTGAATGCTTAAACTTGAACCTTTATTCCTTTTGCCCAAAATCCACCATTCTCATTCTTTCTGTGACATTCTTAATAGTTTTTTTAACAACAGTGGTAAAATACATTTTGCTGCTCAGTGTCTTGAAGCCACAATGATATTGAGCCTTCCCTGGAAGAGAGACCTTTTCACTTGCACTCTGGTTTTAATTCAGTTCAGCTACAATACAGGAAAACTGAGCAATAAACCATAAAGTCAAGAATAGGCTTCTTTTTCTATGCATATATAATGTTACTTTAAGTCAGTAAAAGCAGTGCCTACTCAGGACCTGTGAAGACTAGATATTGCTAAGATTCTGCAGCCAAAAATCTCAAGGTTAGTTAAATGTAAGTTAAGATTTCTTAAAATGGCTGTACCCTCAATTTCTTTTGCACAGTATTACTATTATGAGTGTCCCAGTGTTATATCATATGAGGAAGATGACCCCCCAGCACAAACATACATATTTCCATATACACACATTATATATAGTCTACTGGTGGCTGGAGAGAAATCCAGATTGTTTTATTAAATGGTACTTCCTCAAATGTTATGCTTCTTCCAGACATTCAGTGTATTTGGTAGCAGAAGTTTTCCTTGACATCCTTCTCTCATAGCATTTCAAATGTTGGATACAGAGCCATTTCAAAGACTTAGATTTTCTGAATTATGATGCATAGGAACACGTTCTTGATTAGTTCAGATGTTTTGGGTACAAATGGTTCTTAACAGAGAAGTGTGCTGCAAAATCCACATTGGTAATTCAGTTACTGTTTCAAAATGCAGTATTTTATAAAGCACTTAAGGGAACGTGACATTTCCTCTAAGAAGACTCCAGGGGAATGGGAAAACCAGTACATCTGGGCAGAAGGGGGAATGTCAGAGTTATCCATTTTTGGGTGTAGAGTCTAGCTTTTGCATGCCTTTCTAGTTCTCAAGAGCCCAACAGTTCTAGTGTGCATTGGGTCATCAGATAATTAAAATATGCATACATCTAATACGCAAAAACTGAGAAGCAGAGACCCTGCTGTTTGCTGCTTTGAAGAATAGTTTCTTTTATTTCTTTTTTTTTACTATGATGCTATGAGGAGCACCTCTAAGTCTTAAGACCTATAAGCAGAAAGGAGGAACAAGCCACACAAATACTCTTCTGTTGGAATGAAGTTGAGGTTCTCCGAGTATGTTTTCTAACCTCAGACAAAACTTCTGCTTGAAAATCTCTCACTAAAGCATTAAATACTCCATCTTTGCAGGGGATGTTGCTACTTACTAATTGTATGTGTATGTTATGACAGTTGTGCTAGAGACTTTAATCTGATTAATAGAGGAAATAAAAAATTTAACATTTCACTGCTGGTATGTTTATGCACTTTATGACTTCATTCCTGAACTTAAGGAGAAGCAGGACTGGTTTAGTCTACACTGTTTGTTAAAAAATCTCTCTCCTCTACTCCTGCGTTACTCACGAAAAAATAAACTCAAATAAGAGTTTGGCTACAATTTTCAGTGGAAGGCTCATCAGTATTTGCTATCATTTCACAGCAAGAAAGGCCACATAATTATACTAATAAGTTTCCTACAGAGTTCTGCATCAGAGCATAACATCACTGTTAACGCTTATCAAGTGCATGTATTTCAGGCATTTGCCTTCTCTGACTCTTCCCCCTTACCTTCTATAACTTACATTTAATAAGCAAGCAAAAGCTCCTCTGAGCCTTACTAGCAGGAGATAATTGTTCCATACTCTCCACAGTTTCCTCTCCAGCACTATAACGTACATCAGTTGCTAATGGTTAATTACTTTGTGCACTTGCAGTTCAGTCTCCTGAGGAGTGAAATTAAATTTTGTGGGTTTAGCCTAGGAGAACATGGACACAAAACACACACACTTAAAAGTTTTTCTGAACATTAGTCAAAGCACTTCCTTGGCACATGAAACAGAGAGTTGCAGGCCTGACTTTCATTCCAGGTGGCACTTGACTTGATGTTCACAGATAGCAGCACTGGCCAGAACTATTTCTTTGCAGATTGATGAATATACCCTTTCCTCTCTACGAAAGACTGCTTATTCACTCCTGCAAGAGGGTGTACATACCACTATAACTGATTAAGTAATTCAATAAATTACTCATTCTATCTGTATTTTGCTTACATTTGCCTGAAACTAACAATCTTGGCAAGAGGCAACTAACCAGCCTTGGAGCACTGTCAGTGCTGGGAATGAAACACTTGAATTCATTCATCCTGGAAAGTTAAGGAGTGCATTGCCGTTCTTTGCCCAGACTTAATTGGGCAGCTAGTATTTAAATGTGTGCACTGAGAAGAGCAATTGCACTTTGCCCATTTTTACTAGAAATACTACTGATCCCTCTGTGCGTTGCGTAAATTATGCCCAGCTATCTTTGGAAAACAGAACTATTTGGAAATACTCCAGTGAAAAGGTTTTCTCAGGAAGATCTATCTTCATAAACTGGAAATATTTTCCTGCAGCATTTTGTATTTAATGAATTTTCATTGAATGAAAATCAGATTCATAGGATCCCTTGTCTAGACTCCTGACAGTTTGTCCCAATAGATCCAAAAATTTTCCCTTTTTTTTTTTTTCAGTTCTGAGCAAATACAATGCTGTGAGAAAAATATGGATCAGTTCTTGCAAAATGGAAATCCTCTTTTCATAAGCTGTTTAAGGCATATTATTTTCTCTTTTCATGTAAGGTTCTCAATGTATCTTAGAGGATGACCTCTAAGAGGTACTTTAAGTTTTGGGAGCTGATGGTAACCACTTAGAGCCTTTATAATACTGCAGTTATGTAGTTATGTCAGCATACAACAAAAAACTACAAACAAACAAAAGAAATCCCATAATCCCATATGCCTTTTCAGATACAGAACTAGTGCAGTTTTCAAGAAATAATTTTTGCCAGTTTTTTGTCTGCTTTGCTAAGTTTACCTGGTAAGCCTCAATGAGTTCCAAATTGTGTCTACTAGAGAGTAGGCTTTCTCTTATGATTTATATGACTATCGGCAATGATTAAAACCCAGCAGAATAAAAGGCTTTTTTTCTCATGCTAGATACGGGGCTTAATTAGCATTAATTTAATTCTGAGAGCAACTGTCACTTCGGCTCCTTTATTTTGTAGAAGAGCTGCTGCTGAGATATTTTGCGTCTTTTTCGTTCCTAGAGGATCCTTGACCTCCTCCTCCTTTCTTTTTCAGTACAAACAGTTTGTATGAAATATTTATATTGTTCTGAGGTTTTTAAAAAGAAAAAACAAAGCAAACAAACAAACTAAAAAAAAAACACAACCCTTTTCTATAATTCATTTGGATTTGACTTTGATGAAGGCTCTTCCTCTTCAATTTGCAAGGAAACAAGCTGGCTCAACATTTATTTCCCTTATAAAAGAAGCGAGCAAAGAGCAACCCTCAACCCTGGGGGGAAACAAACAAAACCCAAAACCAAAGGACATTGGTGGTTTGGTTTGGGTTTTTTTTCCAGTTGAGAAGAGGGTATGTTTGAGGGAAATAGACAAGTTCTGAATTTAATCAAGGATTTATTAGCCAGCTGTAATAAAAGACCTGTTTTCTAACATTTTTCCATACATTCAAAGCAAAATTCTTTATTTTCTCTAATGCTAGGTTGCAAATATCAGGAGAAGAGCCACATGGTAATTTATCAGTGCCTAGAAACACCTGAGTTTGCCATATGGTTTTCCTGTAGACAGAGTTCTGATTTTCAGCTGTGCAACATTTCAGAATGAGCTACATCAATTTACATTACAGAGCTATCTGAGATTTCCCCTCAGATAGTTTTAGTAGGACTAGGCATCCTAGGCAACATATGCATAAAGCTCGGGCTATTGTCTGACAGCTCAACAAGACAGAATTCCTCATACATGTGCATTTCTCAGAATCACCAGCTTTAAATTAGTCATTTAAGAATAAGGTTGGCTGCATTCAGTTCTTTCAGCCTATAAACAACTGAGGTGAGCTTACTCCACTGACAGGTAAGGAAAGAAGGTGCACTACGGTTCGACAGAATAACACATTGCTTTTTGTTGTACAATTCTCCTATCTGCTCTGCCTGGCATCCCACTTCCTTGGGGCCCTAAACACACTTGAACTAATACTGTATAAAAAAAAAGCATAGCATTTATTTCCTCTTGGAAACAAGTATTAGAAAAGAAGCACTTTAACACTAACTTTTTACTTTGAAAGAAGAATTTCTTTATGTTAAACCTCTCCTGCAAATACTGTTGGATAAACCTATTTGTTTATATTTTTCTACTGTGGCTACTTTAGAAATGGCAGTATTCTGAAATTTTCTGCAATTATTACAGCCATTCTGCACAAATAAGACATTCTGTAAGCTTAGAGCTTGAATGTAGATTAAGGTGATGTGATAAATTATGCAGAACACGATGAGAAATGGTTAAATGGGAAAAAAGATCTGGAAACTGAGTGATTTTGCACCAAATTCTAAACATTTCCACTGACTATTATTATTTTTATTATTTAATATAGGAGCCTTTGTTTCTTTGAGAGGGATGAAGACAGTGTGTATTGCTTAGATAACCTCTTATGTTAAAATCAGAATCAGTACTCTTACATTTTAAGACTTCATTTTATCATAGAACTATAGAACAGTTAGGGTTGCAAAGGACCTTAAGATCATGTAGTTCCAACCCCTCTGCTGTGGGCAAGGACACCTTACCCTAGACCATTTCTCCCAAGGCTCTGTCCAGCCTGGCCTTGAACACTGCCAGGGATGGAGCATTTTGTAGAACATTTATAAAGATTCAGATTCCTACATACTTCACGTTACTGTTTATAACAGTATAGCTGGCAAAGTGCCGGCTTCTGCACTTGGACCACAGCAACCCCATGCAATCATACAGGCTTGGGGAAGAGTGGCTGGAAAGCTGCCTGTGTAGAAGGACTTGTCGGTGCTGACTGAGGGAGCTGAACATCAGCCAGCTTGTGCCAAGGTGGTCAAGAAGGCCAACAGCATCCTGGCCAGTATCAGAAACAGCATAGCCAGCAGGGCAAGGGCAGTGTTCTCCCCCCCACCATATGCAGGACTGGTGAGCCCACACCTCAAGTACTGTGTTTTGTTCTGCACCCCTCATGGTGACAGAGACATTGAAATGCTGGAGCAGGTCCAGAGAAGAGCAACACAGCTGGTGAAGGTCCTGGAGCAGAAGTCTGGTGAGGAACAGCTGAGGGAACTGGAGGTATTTGGCATGGAGTTAAAAGAGGGTCGGGGAAACCATATTGCTTCTTACAACAACGTGCAAGGAGGTTGTAGTGAGGTCAGTGACAGTCTCTTCAAAGAAACAATAGGATGAAATAAAATGGCTGCAAACTGCGCAAGGACAGGTCTAGACTGGATATTAGGAAAAATTTCTTTATGGAAAAGGTTGTCAGGCGTTGGAATAGGCTACACAGGGAAGCGTGACCTGGAGGTACTTAAAATGCTTTAGATGTGGTGCTTAGAGACATGGTTTAATGGTGGACTTGGCAATGGTAGGTTAACAGTTGGACTTGATCTCAAAGGTCTTTTCCAACCTGAATGATTCTCTGATTCTGTGATGTAACTTCTGCAGTAAAAAAAAAAATGCTTTTATGTTTCAAAAAGAAACCATCAGAAATGCAGTGATGTCTGCAGTAGTCATCTCTACTCCTATGTATTTTACTTGGAAGGTAATGGAAAAATCTAAGATTTCAAGACACAACAGTGTATTTATGTCCTAAACTGCCCTTTACTAAGAAAGAAAAGCCTTCTTCGGTGACTTGGTTAGCTGTAGTTAACTAATGACTCCATATGAAATTAGTATATTAATAAATTATTTGTTAAATCAGGTCAAATTACTGAAAGAAAATTCTCAAATGAGGGCTAAATAGTGGGACTTCAAAGGGAGATCAGGTCTCTTTTACTATCTGTGTTATGGTGTTCAGATGCTATGTGCGCAGGTTTTTCCTGGTTCAAAAAAAAAAAAAAATCTTCAAAGCTCTGTGTTTCATTAATTCCTTATTGTGCTCTATTCTGCTCTATAGTTTACTTACAAGTTAAATTCTGTGAAGAAAATCCAAAGTTGCTCATGAGCTCTGCAATAAAATAGTGCTGGGTTGGGTTTTTTTTGTACGAGCCAACAATTTTCAAGTCAATAGGGCCATTATAAAACATATTTTAACACTCCTGTAGATTAATAACATGTTAGCAGAAAAGACATGTTGAGCTTGGCTCAGTTATCCTTCTATCCCAATTATACTGTGACATTAAATCTTGTGACATTTAATAAGAAAGGCCATTTCACCCATGGCTGCCTCAACTGCTGACAATTTATGCAACAGTATTCCCTCATAAGAAACTGCTCTAAAAGAAGAAGGTTTTCTCCCATGCTGATATAGCTAACTGCTCATGTAAATTAAATAAAATGCAGCAAAATATATAAAATTGTTCATCTTACAATTACGTGTTGCCTTTGACAACAGAAAGAGGAATTAACTAGGCTGGCTGTTGTGGTTTAACTCCAGCCGGCAACTAAGTACCACACAGCTGCTTGCTCACTCCCCTAACCCCAGTGGGATGGGAAGGAGAACTGGAAAAAGGTAAAACCTGTAGGTTGACATCAGAACCGTTTAATAGCTTACAGTAAAATATAATAATAACAACA
Organism: Lathamus discolor; assembly: GCF_037157495.1. NCBI lineage: Eukaryota > Metazoa > Chordata > Aves > Psittaciformes > Psittacidae > Lathamus > Lathamus discolor. Next base: position 89,991,490 of record NC_088886.1, on the reverse strand, counting down.
ACAATAATAATAATTAAAAGAGAGATAAAAAGAGAGGCATAAAACACAAGAAACACAAGTGATGCACAATACAGTTGCTCAGCACTTGCTGTCCGATACCCAGCCCATCCCCAAGCAGCCTCTCCCGACCAACTCTTCTCAGTTTGTGTACTGAGCATGATGTCCTGTAGTATGGAATATCCACTGGAGTCCAGAGGAGGGCCACAAAGATGCTCAGAGGGCTTGAGCACCTCTCCTATGAAGATAGGCTGAGAGAGTTGGGGCTGTTCAACCTGGAGAAGAGAAGGTTGCATGGAGACCTCATAGAAGCCTTCCAGTGCCTAAAGGGGCCTGTAAGAAATCTAGAGAGGGACATTTTAGAAGGGCATGAAGTGATGGGGGAATGGCTTTAAGATGAAAAAGGGTAGATTTACCCTCTTAACTCATATCTAGATACCTAATCTCTTACCTAATATCTATTTACCTAATATCTAGATTAGATATTAGGAAAAAAATCTTCATTATGAGGATGGTGAGATGCTGGAATGTTTTGCCCAGAGAAGTTGTGGCTGCCCCGTCACTGGAAGTGTTTAAGACCAGGTTGGATGGGGCTTTGAGCAATGTGTTCTTAGTGGAAGGTGTCCCTGGCCCTGGCAGTAGAGTTGGAACTAGATGGTTAACTTTAAGGTCCCTTCCAACCCAAATCGTTCTGTGATTCTATGATCCTTTGGGATCACAGTTTGGATCAGGTGTCCTGGCAGTGCTCTGTCCTGGCTTCTTGTGTGCCTCCTCGCTGGCAGAGCATGAGAGACTGAAAAGCCCTTGACTTAGGATAAGCACGACTGGCAACAACTAAAACATTGGTGTGTTATCAGCCTTATTCTCAGACTAAGGCCAAGCACTGCACCAGCTACTGGGAAGAAAATCAACTCTATCCCAGCTGAAACCAGGCCACTGGCATAAATTCTTTTTGCCACTGCTGTACTATTCATGGACTAAAATAAGAACAAACCAGGGTAAAAAATAACAAAGTATTTGCATGTAGATATCTCTCATTTCTTTATCGTGCTTCACATTTGTGAATAGGAATCCACAGATTTAAGTATCTTCAATTTTTTTATTAAAAAAAAAAAAAAGCCATTATGCAAAACATTTAGTGACACCACTGAATAAGCCACTGGTATAACCCTAGTACTGTCTTCCTCAAGGCAGAGCTGAGTGACAAGCTTTAGGACCAGCTCAAGATTCCTTCCAGGACAAAAAGCATGCACAGTCCTTATTATAGAATGCAAGGAAAGAAATCACAGCTAGCTTCTCATCTGGCTCCAAAACTGCAAGATGCTTAGCTTGGTTTGTACTGGAAATCACTAGCCTTGCTGATAAGCAGCAGGATTTGATCCAGAATCTCCATGCAGCACCAAGCAACAATGTGTGAATACACCAACTGTTTCTGTAGGCATCTTGAGGGTTTTTGCAGCAAGTGCCGCTGAGTGGGGGTGTAAAACAATGCTCAAGCCATTTCAGTTAACTTCTGCCTCTAAAAGTTACAAGTATATTAAGTCAGGTGCCTTTAAGACCATCATTTCCATATTTTCAGATAACTGTGGAGTCACACACATCAGTAAATGGCTTGGCTTTCAGAGAGTCTGAGTTCTCAAAGCAATTTATTTTACTCCATTATTTGATAGAATTTTATGGTAACATGGCACATCTGTTCTATTGTTTAGGTAGGACAGATGTTTCAAATCAAATATCCAAGCATTGAAGAGCAGGCTAATTGCTGCAGGTAAAATCTCCATGAAAGTCACAAGGACTAAAGGATTTTATCCTGCCTGATTAAGACTGGGTAAACGAATTGATGTTCATGATCGTGATAGAACTGGGGACTTTGAGGGGTTTTGAGGTATTTTGGGGGTTTGGATTTTTTTGTTTGGTTTTGGGGTGGGGTTTTTTGTTGTGTTGGGTTTTTTTGGGGGTGGGGTTGTTTGGGTTGGTTTTTTTTGGGGGGGGGGGTTGGTTTGGTTTTTTTTTTTCCCTATGGATCTATTCTGCCCAGCAATCGCTATTGTGCCTTTTCCTACTAAGTTACAACATAAAGTATAGGAAATTCAGTTAACAAAAATCAAAATCAGAAGCTTACAAAGGGTAAGAAAAAAGCAGCTAAACTTTTAACTACTCCATACTATGAAAATCACATGCTTTTACAGATTTGTGGCTAGAGAGAACAATGTGTACTTTCATGTATATTGACAAAAGTTAATCCTGCTGCTCCAGCTTCAGGGCGTGCAAAAAAAATTGCTGTGCAGGATGGATAAATGAATGAATCATTGAGCCATGATCTTCATCCTTCTTTGAAAACCATAGTTATTTTCCCTACCAAGTTATGGTGGTGGGGTTTTGTTGGTTGGTTTTAGGGTTTTTTTTTTTTTTCTTATTCTTTTATTAGAAAATGCCTATGGAGGAATAAGCACTGTACAAAGTCCACTGAAATTATGCATTATAGAAAACACAGTGTTTTCACTGAAGATGCCCCTGGCAAGGACTTTATACTAGTATCAGATTTCATGCACCTTTTCATGTAGTATCTCTATAAAGCATTCAGCCTAATACAGAAGAAGACAAAGTGTTTACACTTGTGGCAGGAGCAGATAAAACTACAACCAGCAAAACACATTAACCAAATAAAAAGCGGAGGGGGGAAACCAAAACAATCAAACTAAGTTCTGCCTCTTAACTGTGGTAGTTCTAAAGACAAGAGAGAAGGAAGAGAAATATTCCAAAGCCCAAGGCCATTTTTCTCTTCCATTTCTTAGGGATAAATTCATGTTTATAGGAAGAGTCAGATTTCACTGCACATAGAGTACTGAAGCGAAATGCCACCAAAATTCGTTGGCACAGCTCTAATTTCTTTAGAAACCAAATGCTAACAGTTGTGAGCGTTTTAATGACAGGATTAATAGATTCGCAAAGTTTCAGAGTGTAAAAAGGCCACAGGGACGGGGCTAGCTGTTGGCACAGAGCAGTCAGCTCACTTGAAAGCTCGTCGCGTTTGTGTGTGCTGGTAAAACAAATGCTGGCTTTGAACACTTGCTTGCTACTTGCACAACCCTCTCCTGCCTGCTGACATTCTGGGCCCTCGTGTCCTTTCAGCAAGAAGGATCTAGAGTTATCTGTGGTGGTGGGACACAGGTATTGTCCCTACCTCCCTCTTGGTGTTGGCGGCAGAAGCAGAAAGCCCTGCCTCCTCATCATGCTCTCTGGTCTCTTTACTTCTGCACCCCACAGGGGCAGCCTGAGCACAGAGAATGGAGCCCTTAGGAATCGATTTCATCAGGGCATTTTGTCATTTTCTGCTATAGCATAAAGTTGATGAAAGTTCTCAGGTTTGTGCTAACACCTGTAGCAACTAAGCCTGACTCATGCTAACTGCTGCAGGGTGAGATCCAGCCTGCCTGGGGAGGAGGAAGGGGTTCTCAGAAACAAGGCAGGATTCAGTCTCTGTACAGAGAAGGGGAAGCCATACCAATCAGGCCACTTTCACCTCTCACTGACCTCTCATAGCCAATTCCCCAGATCTTTGCTTCTCTTCCAAGCCTTCACCCTTCCCCTCGCTGATTGAGCATGGCTCTGCCAGTGTTGTGGAACTGACCTTTGTCACTCCAAGACAACAGCCTGTTTTCTTCCATTGCTGAAGAGCCTCAGGTTGCTTTTGGCTGTGTTTCTCCATCGCTCTCTAACCATATGTGCACATTAGAAAGCTATTTTCAGAATATCATCAGCTACTAATGAAGACCAGTTGGAGGGTTTGGGGGTGGTTTGTTGTGTTTTTTTCTTTCGCCTGTACACTATTGCTTCTTCAGTAATTACACTAGTAATAAAGACAAAAAACCCCACATAGACACCCCTCTACATCACCAACTTTTCTCCTATTACATAGGAAAACAGGGCATAAGGATTAGCTACTTCATATTTATGCATCTAGAGCTGTAATAGAATCTCCACCCCAGAAAACAAGTAGAAATAGTTTGGAGCCTTGGCATAGTATATTTGAGTCCCTGCAGATAAAAAGCAACCTTTATTGAGAAATACCAGCACTGACGTCGAAGGGTTTCAGTTTGTGGGCTGTTGTTGGTGTGGCCTTTGAATAAGAGCAGAAAAATATTTTTATTTTTGAATGCATTTTGAGCAAGTATTTGATGAAAATGGGAATTCAGGATTTGATTCTACCTCTGTACAAGCCCCCTCAGAAGTTTCCGTGCAGTTTTCTGGTTTGCAGTTATAGCTCTGACGTCTGTTTTGGCTTCTAGATGTCCGGAACTGGTTCATTAATTATATTCCAGAATTATAACAGAATCTCCAGATACAACATTTTGTTAAATTCTGCTTACTTTTCAAAAGTTACTCATCCACTGCGATCAGAAATTATTTTTACAGCAGGATTGTAGAATAGTTTATGAAACTCGAAAATAAGATCTGACATTTTTCCTGTCCTGCATGGAAATTAATGTAACAGATTGTTTAATTTGAATGAGCACATAAGCACAGTGTTGATGAATGGCTTTAACTATCAACATGACTGGGAGATAGTAATAAAACATGCAACTATCAACAATGCAATTTTTGGAATGGATGATCATTACCTGTGGATATAAAGGAAATTCCATCTCTACCATGCAGCAACCTGAAAATGTAAGTTTATTTTCATTTGTGCTATAGCTGAAGAATGATAACTTTGAAGTAGGTGCTCTAAAAACTCAAAACCCCATAGTTCTGGCATGCAGAGTGTAAAATGAAATTACAGGTCTTGATAAGAAAGTAATTGTAATTACTTCGATTAGCCTTGTATTACTCTTCTGTTTACTAAAACATAATTACTAATAAATAACTTGAAGTCCATTTTCTCCTCATTGTAGCTGAGTTACATTAGTGGAATGATGGGTCTGATTTTGCTTCTTACAAAGTCTGCAGCAGCTTGTCAGCTTGCGTTTGAATTCTAATCCCTAGAAAAATTTTCTCTTGATATCTAGCACAGTGTCTCTTAATATATCCTTATTATTATCAATCTAATAACATGACATAAGGAATGCTCAGAGTCAAAACAGTACCCTTTGCTATAAATTAACGTACACTGTTGGGACTTCCCCTTATCAAACACTGAGTTGTGAGTGACATAATTGTTACAAGTGAAGCAAAGTTTGTAGAGTGTTGCCACATTCTACATGTGACATAGCTGGGGAAAAAAAAGAAAAAAGAAGAATCAGGAAACCTAGAAGACTTTCTGTTCACCAAAGCACATCTGTTTTATCCGCCATAACAGCCGGTTTCAGCAAAGTACACTATCTCCCTATAACCTCGTCTTCTTGGACTGCCACAGGTAAAATACGACCACTACAAAGATTTTCAGGTAGGGATGATGCCATGGCAACATGCATAAATATTTTCTTCTTTTGCCTATATTAAGGCAACATTCATCTACTGAGAGGGTTGAGAGCTTATTCAGGAAGCAAACCAGTTCCTGTAAATACTAGTGCTGTGCTCAAGCTCCCTGCAAAATTTTTCTATTTTACATTTATATATTAAAGTTATCGATCTTGTTTAACACAAAGAAAACAAGGTTTTATTCACCATACATGAGAACTGGGGAATAAGGTACACTAAATACTGTCAAGGGCTTACAGAGAACAAACCCACTTTAACCCCATTCATCTATTATAATCTTAGATGATGAACATAAGGCTTCCTTGTGTGAAAATGATGTGAAGAATACAAGGAACTGGATTTTAAATGGCTGGAGTAGTAATAGCAACTGGAATAACAGAAAGGGTACACATTTTGAGGCTTAATTTTAATTGGTAGTTTCCTTTAAGTAGCTTTTTTCCTAGAGAGTAAAATAGACTCCCAAAAGTATTTCAGTACAACTTCCCATAGCCCTTTCCCTTGGGTTTACAGTCCCCTTCCAACAGCAGTAGAACTTGCCATAGGCTTACTGTTTCCATAAACATTAGTAAGTTGTTTCTTTTCACATATAAAGGAAGGTGCAAGTGATTTCAGTAGCCTTCAGCTGTGCAAGCAAACAGCGATTTGTCACATGCAGGAGGGCCCCGTTTGTGTGGAATAGGCAGGTGGCTACAACAGTCACACTGACTATCCTTTGAAAACATGTTCCTTAAAGCTTCAGAAGAAGCAATAGTGATAATAGTTATCAATGTTTCAAGATAATGCTAAACAGAGTTCTGAGGCTATGACAATGCAGAAATAATCCACTATAAACACAATTTCTCAATCCTAATGCCTGGAGTCGGAAAATGCGTATGACAAAGTACAGCTAAGGTCTGATTGCACTGCCATTAAAATTGACAGGAATTTTACCCCTAGCTTCCGTGGTAGCAGTTCATAAAAATGTATTTACTGGGGAAAGCAGAAGTAATTCATATGTATGACTGCATGAATGCTTATACATATGCATACAGATATTATAGCTCAGTACATTCATTTTTCTCAAAGTCAAGGTACTTGGAAAAAACCCCAACTCTGTCCTTTGTCTAATTTTATGTTCTTACATTCTTATATTTTAGTATCATGTCTTCATGTTTCCCATAAGCGTTCGTTTATGTCTAAAAACACACCAGTAATAATATCTCCAAGTTCTTCTATTTCTGCTATGGGTTAAATTTATATATACATTTATATATACATTATGGCCAAGTTTCTGTTAAAAAAACCCCAACAACGAAACATTATCTTTGAAATAGGATTTGAATTTCCTTACTCTATTTAAATGCCTTACTCTATTTTAATGCAGTAATTACAATGCAGAACTTTCATGCAATTTCTTTGGCTTTTTAAAACCAAGAACTAGAAGTTTGATAGCAAACTCAAACAAACATATTACATGGTTTATCTGAAAATGCAGAGTCAGAATCAGTTAAACACAATTAACCTCAAAAACTGCCACCACTTCAGAGGGTGAATAATATTCCTCCCAGCAGCTGAAACTTCATGCAATGAGAGAGTCTCTCAACAGGCAGTATATGTCCTTCAGCCCAGAGGGACTGACTCTGCTGAGCTCCTAAATGCCCATGTTGTCCAGTTAACATCACTCCAGGTAATTTGTGCAAATGAAGCACAAATGAAGGACTCTTCATCTTTTTGAGAGTTTCTTGTGCATGATAGGTAGAGGAATAGAAGGACCAGTGAACTGTAAATTTTATCAGCCTGATTAGCTGTATCTGTCTGGGAATAAGGATGCAAGAGATGCAGACTAACTACTTTGGTACAAACATGGTAATTGTAGAACAATTTACCTTAGAAAAAGATGAAATTTTTGTCTCTACAAGGATAAAATTAACAAATCCAAGAGCTCAATCAGCTGGAAGATCTTGATAGAATTTGACTAGATCTAAATCAATAAAACTTTATAGAAATCATAGAATGGTTAGGGTTGGAAAGGACTTTAAGATCATCCAGTTCCAACCCCCCTGCCATGGGGAGGAACACCTCACACTAAAGCATGTCACCCAAGGCTCTGTCCAACCTTGCCTTGAACACTGCCGGGGATGAAGCATTTACCACGTCTTTGAGCAACCTGTTCCAGTGCCTCACCGCCCTCACAGCAGAGAACTTTTTCCTTAACGTCAAACCTGAACTTCCCCTGTACCTTGCTGAGGCAGTACTCTGCTCTTGCTATGTCTTGCTGCATTAAGAGTGAGCACAGGCACTTCAGATTAGCATCAAGTAGCTCCACTTCCTCCATGATTCTGAAATGACTGTATTAAGAGACTGGAAAATCGTTTGAACATATGGAATTTTTTTTTGTCCTATACTGAGGAACACTGAAGGTTGTGGCTGTTCCATGAGACGGCCTTTTCTGATCAAATACAAGAGTAAAAGGGTAAATTAGCTACGCTCACATGAGGCTTAGTCCAAGTTACAATGCAACATGTTGTGCAAGGCATTGCTCCAGCACCTTTTCTTGGTACTGTATTGGTTTTTATTGCACTGGACTGGAGCATTATAGTGCATTATTGTACCTCATTAGAGGCAAGTGTTGCTGTCCTGACTAAAATACTTTGTTAATTAGAGGCCTCTGTGAGTTACGATAGTACTTGCTATATAGTACTTACAATGCATATGCAAGTGGAGTACAAACAGCACACAAGAACATCTAAACTTCCCCCCTGATATCTAAAGAGGCATTCTTTGGTGGTGATACTTTAAAAACATTATTTTTAAACTGACAGGAAGACACTTTAATAGGGTTTAAAGGTGCAGTGTATAAATTCTACATTTAGATTCTAAGCTGCTGCAGGATAGCCAAAATCTAAAGCACTTTACATAAATACATTTTTATGATAATATCTAGGGCTCCAAAACCATACACTGGTGAAGAAAAAAAAAATCTATTATCCAGCAACTTTTTGACAAGTGTTTTTTTGTAAATGAATAGCAGCTACATGCAGGATAAATAATGCTTTATCACCAAAATATTGCATTTCTGTGTTGATACTAACTACTATAAAGCATTTTTATGTAATTATAATAACAAAAGTTCTTTGTATAGTCTGGTATTGAGTAGCAAAGACTAAAAAAATAAAGAACGTAGAAGAGACACAATAACTCACAGTTTAAGGAAATGGAAAAAGGCCAAGAAAGGACAATATTGGGATTGGCACAGCGGAAGAACTCACAGAATAGTATGTTTAGTACACAGGAAATTAATTCCAGTAAGATATAAGGAAAAGCATTAATGAAGACATCATTTGTCTAGTTTGGAGAAATGTCTAGTTTGGAGAAATGGAGGCTGAGGGCTGACCTCATCGTTCTCTTCATCTTCCTGAGGAGGGGAAGTGAAGAGGGAGGTGCTGATCTCTAGTATCCAGTGATAGAATGCATTGGAGTGGTTCAGACCTGCACCAGGGGAGGTTTAGACTGAACATTAGGAAGCATTTTTTTTACTGAGAGGGTGGTCAAACACTGTGATAGGCTTCTAGAGAAGGTGGCTGTTGCCCAAAGGCTGTCATTGTTTAAGAGGCATCTGGCAACTTTTAAGAGGCTGGCAACTTTTGGTCAGCCCTGAGTCAATCAAGCAGTTGGACTAGATGATTGTTGTAAGTCCCTTCCGACTGAAATAGACTATTCTACTCTATTGTATACTGAAATGAAAGAAAATGGAAAATCAAGGAAGCAGGAACAGGTGAGAACTGTCAACAGTGAGAAGGATAGGAGAGGAAAACTAAGGCAAATACAACTGTTCAGGACAGGTATTATGCGGTGATGAGAGGGAATTAGAAAAGAGCTTGATCTTCAATAAGTCAGGGAGGATGTAAGTGAGAACAGTAAGAAAAGGAAGTTTCAGTAATGGGGTGTGGGGGGGAGAAGATAAAACATTATGGAAACTGCCCTGTCACCACAGGTCAGAAGAAAGCACAGGGTAGCCAGCAGCAGACCTGGAAATAAGAACTGGCAACAAAGCAGGAGGAAGAGAGAATTAAGTTTACTTTGCAGTGTGATGATGGTAGGACATACAGAAAAAACGTGCAGGGAAAATAGCTGGAGTGAGGGATAAACGAAGCAGTGGTGGGGAGCCGCATGTCATCACTTTTTGTTGCAACACTGTAACTAATTAAGATGTCAGTCTCCTGTGGGATAAGGCAATGCTTTCTGAAACTGAGCTGGACATGACATCTGCCAGGGCTGTGTGGATGTTCTGCACTGTACAGCACACAGACATAACCTCCTGCACCCCATGCAATCAGTATATTTCATTTACTGAAACAATAGTTCTTGTAATCCTTTGATAGTCCTGCCCCCACCCTCATCTCATTTCTAGGTCAATGGGTGTCTTTCAACAAGTCATCTCTTGTTCTGCTGCTGTAACTGCGATTCACAGAAAAACTGGATTACATTATAAGTAGCCATGTCTATTTGGACGTGTATTTTAATGGATAATTTGAGTTTAACATTAGGTTAAATTCAGGAACTCATTAACTGAATATGGAGTTCAAGAAAGAAAAAACAGCAAATAAGCTTCACATTCAAAGTAGAGTTTGCTTGCTAACAGCTGCAGAGAGGGTTCCCTACTGCAATATGAAATTCAAGAATCATTTCTCAGAGTTTGTTTCTGCCCAGGATAAACAGACCTGCCTCTCTATTTGCTGATTTGGACACTAACAGCATATTCTCATGGGGATGTACTTAGTAAAATACAGCTACTTAGACAGAAGACATCCCTCCCAGACAGGAATACCAAGATGTGCCAAGAGGGTCCTCCCACATCTCCTTTCTCCTGGTGGTTATACAGGCTTTTCATTTATCTGTGGGGTTAGCAGGAAAAAGCTACTTTTTGTGTTTGCTATGGTTTCACACAGGCCTCCGTATGCTGCACTCATGCTTGTACCCAAGCCAAACTCCCTGAAGCCCTAGCTAAATAGGGGAGGGGGAGGCCATGAGGCACACAGAAGAGCTCATATCATTCTCAGCTTCCCAGTGTCTGTAACCTCACCCATCATCAGGCCCTGGGGAAGGGGCCAAATGAGATCAGAGAGCGCCTAACACGTCAGATTTATATGGGCTGTTGATATTCAATGCCTTTTTCTGCCATGCAGTGTAGCTACAGCATTCATCCAAGGAATGAGAAAGAACAACCTTTCAAAAAGTACCCTAAATATAAATAAGTAAAGGTGCAACATTTATCCAGGAAAAGGATTGGAATTTTGGGTCTCTAGTGACATGTGAAGCAGAGATAATATCATCTAGGGGAAAAAAAGGCTCAAAGGCAAAGATGCTCTTAATGATACACAAAATTCTAATTAAAATGTCTCAGCAAGCATTGAAATGTATTTGCCACTGATATTATGACATGCATACTGGATTTAATGTGCAATCAGTGCTAATCTATTCCAAGCCTTGCAGTATCAGCAACATTTAAGGCAGACCACAACTGAAATTACACAAATAATGAGGACAGCTCAGAAAAATAGTGTAGAAAGTTCCTCTAAATATCATTCAAGGCAACAGTGAGATTACAAGAAATTCTGTGATCTCAGAAAACTGGCTCACTTCTCTCTTATTGTGATTCAGGACTAATGGAGATCTCTGCAGCTGGGTGCAGTATCTGTTCCTTTTAACAAAATGTCAATATTGAGGAAATATGTGTCAACACAACTGCTATAATTCTTTAAATCTTAACAATAAAGATTATTCCTGCCTACAGTCCAGACCACGACTTGTGTGACTGTAGAAGTCTAATTCAACTGTTCTACTGGAAAAGAGAACATACATATTTTTAAAGGACTTTTTGACCTTTCTTAGTCCTGTTGCTTCATTTGTTCCTTATAAGCAGATATACATGTACATGTTTTAAGATCTCTTAGGATGAATACTTTAATGGATTTAGGATTAATTGTTTAATATGATCATTTGCTTATAGTTTAATTGATGCTTTTCTGCTGAAAAGACAAAATAGAATCATCTACAATCATTTATAATGACCTAGCTTGAAATGACCTATTGTTACTCATGTGGCTTTACTTTAAAAAATAAATCTCAGCAGCCTTATTAAGGATCATGGGACCAAGCTGAGCAACCAGTTAATGATCTTTCATACTTTTAAATTATGTAGTCTCTGCTGGACCAAAACCTGTTTCCCAAAGAACATAAGGCCTGACTATGACTGGAAAATAAATCTCAAGTTGCAATCATGAAAACTATATTTTTTTTCCTTTTCTACAAAAAGCTTGCCAAGAAAATCCAATGAAATTCAGAAATACATAGGGCCACCACTGTTAAATTACTTGGAAATCTGAAGATACAAACTTATTCATCATCTTCTTCCAAAGTATTCTAAAATCCAAGTCAAGTCTGTTTTACTGTTGCACCAGTACAGACCTGCTTGCTTCTCTAAAAGGCCACCAAAATGCCACTGAAGTTAAAATGGATGAGTTAACCTTTTGAGAAGTACTCACAGCACCACAATTATTCTGACCTTTGACTGTACAATCCTTTAACTTCACTAGCTATTCATTTAATGCCCATTTGTATTTTTTAAAATTATTACTACATGATTGAAAACATTCGTTTGCCAATCCATCAGCTTGACATGTAGCAGCTTGCAATAACAAAGTATTTTGGTACAGGCAGTTTTAATTATTTAACCAATAATAAGTAAGGCAAGGACCTACATGTGGGGGAGGCAAAAACGGTAGGAGGAGCAGAAGCCCACAGAGAATTGGCATGAATTATTTTTGCAGCCATCTTAATGCGTAAATCTGTTTTGATGGATAGATAGGTGTTGAGATGAAATAAAGAAAACCAAAACACCTCCCCCTCAAAAAAAAAAGATGATGCTGGTTATAGCTTATCCTTCAGCAAGAAGCAGAGAAGAAAGGCTCATCTCCACAGCCATGGAGCCTTCACTTCAGCTGTGAGTGGAGGGGTACAGGCCATATCCTGCTAAATCCTGTAGCACAAAGGTAGAACAGGGATTCTGACCTTGATTCTGTTCATAACAAAAAGGTGCTTGCATTGCCTAGAAGTAAAATCTTGTCAGCAGTCATGTTGACAGTCTATCCCCAAACTCCTTCCAAGTTCGGTGACAAGGCTTACTAGTAGCCTGTCTCCACTGATAAGAATTAACCTGTTGAGCTCAATCAGCAGCATGCAAGTTGAACCACTGGTGACAGTACATTAAAACCAGCAAAGTGACTTCACAGCCCAAGTGATCTCTTGGGCACTTGTGCATGTCCAGAAGAGTTTTTCTACACATCCCACCTCTCTAAGTCTGGGCATCTAAGTTAGTAACACCATTTCAGAGAGAAAACATTCAGTCCAGAAAATGGAGAAAGTTAGAATACAGATCTGCTGAAATCCCATGTATGAAACATACTTGGAGTGGGAGAAGAAACAGACTTTGATGCCTAAAGGAAATATAAAAATCAGATGTGAAATTATCAGATTCAGTAGAAAAGTGTAATAGCAGCAACAAAACGAAACTAGAACTTATATTAAGTTCCACTAGCCATGGCAGTACTTTTTAACCTATTTTCCTTCTCAGTAGCAACCAGTGTGCATTCAATGTAAGGTCTTAAAAGTCACTCAGGTGCATTGATAAATATAAAGGCCAGAAGGCAAAAGCATCCAGAACTCAGCAGTTCAGTTGGTACTTCCTTATCAACTGGATTTTTTTTCTGCCATTTGAAAGAACAAAATGGAGAGGTGTCAGTTTGAAAAGAACGCAAATTAGACAACTTAAGGAAAATAAGGCAGAAAATATATCACAGGACAGCTCCCAGCTATTGAATAGCTCAGCAAGTGGTGCAATGCACCAACCCTGAAGGCAGTAAAAACCCCATTTTAAACCATAACCAGTGCATGTAGCTCTGTTTAAGGAAGTACAATATTGAAAATACACCTTTTGATTAACAATGTTTTTAATTGTTATATAGGAATTTTAGAATACCTCACAATGTCTCTTACAGCCAGGTGAAAGGATAGTATTATATATAGCCTGACCTTCCTATACTAAAGAGGTCTGTACATCATATATTTTTCTGCTACTGTATTACTTACTGCAACTGTAATGTCTTTCATTTATCTAACATTCTCAAGATATGTATTAACAAAGAAATCTGTTGACAGTATCATTGCAGCATTGATGATTCTTTTAGCACACAAGAACTGTGACGAGTCAGTCTTGCGTTTATACCTTGAGGAGATTTTAATGAGTAAAGCAGCATGCCAACTTACACAAGAGGAAAAAAATCCTAGAAATAAGAAGTTTTAATGAAAGAGAAAATGTCGTCACTGAAGTTTCTGAAGAGGTGAGGAAAATGACATGTTAGCAGGTTTAAATCACAGAGGGAAAAGTAAATATCAAAAGAGAAAAGCTGATTGCTGCATTCCCAGTGGAAATGCCTTACATTAAAGCAGAGATATGCAACAGCGAGATCTTACAATACTAACCTTTTGAGATCGTGTCTGCATTGCAAAACTATTCACAAAGGATAAACAAACCCTCATCCTCCTGTCTCATCCTGTGTACAGGTCCCTCAGAAGTAAAGGCTAGATATTGAAACAATCCCTTCTCTGGCTGTTCTCGTAGTCTGAACAGCATGAATCTAATGCAGCCATTCGTGAACATGAAAGGCTTGACTGGAAAGTGATTATGTTAGGACAAAAAAATGTTCACAAGAACTTCCATTAGATATGTTATTAAGTTATCGGATTAAATATGCAAAGGCATAGCTAAAACATTAAATATCATATCCTGTGAAGTCAAGTCACAGCATTTTCCTTTTAATGGAACCTTGAAAATGTGTCAATTATATGCCCATATCTTACTCATCCAATTGACACATTGGCTTGCTGGTGATTTTATACTTTTCAGGCAGAAATGGTAAACCTGGAAATATACAGGGCTGCAGAACACTACAACTATTCTGTCCTATGAAATCATATCAAATAAGACATAGAGAAAGAGCACCACAAAAAAAAAAAAAAAAAAAAAGATTTTGCTAATTGTGAAAATCCAGCCATTATGTAGAGAACTGAATGATTTCGATAAAATTATAGCAGAATCCAAAAGCAGAATCCCAGTGCAAGCTAAGAGAACCAGCCTCTCAAAAGCAAGTCTGCCTGGTTCTCTGTCAGCACATTTATCCTCTTAGCCAGCAACTTGCTGAAGGCTAAAATGTAGAAACTTGCACCGTCTGAAACATGCAGGTGTTGTACATCTCTTGTTCATCTCTTCATATGGTTTATCAAGCACAAGCCTGAGTAGCTTAATTCTAATAGTACTGCAATTAAGAATACCCAAAGTATAATATTTCCAAAATTAAAGAAGGTCTTCGGATTTCTCACATTGTCTAGATTTGAGTTAGGCCACTGAAAACCAATTTCCAAAACTAAAATCATCCATTCTTACAGTTTCATTGGGTACAACTAAACGTCAGTGGTAACACTGGAAGTGTAGTCAACATTTAACTTGGGAAGTAACTGCTAATTAAGTAGCTGGGTCTTACATACAGAGACATAATAATGGAAACATAGGTAATTACCAGTATCCAGAATGAAGAGATAGTGTAGGTTTCTATAACTTTACAATTCAATAAAACTTGCGATTTGATGTTACTACTTGTCTAAAATAATGCTTGCTATTATTCACAAAGCTGGGTAAACTGTTTGGTTTATTCGGAAGCAAGGATAACTGTCTCAAAGCAGGAATTGAAACAATTCTCTAACTGCCAAGATCAGTGCCAGCAATTTAAGATAGCATCTCAAGATTTTCTGATAAACTAAAAAGAGATGTTTGTTTAACTTTACATCTAGTATTTGTTTGGTGACTGAGGAAAAAAAATTACAAAGTTCAACCACCTTGTCTCTGTTCACTGTAGGAACGTTATGGTTCAACAATGAAAAGATCAGCATTTGGGAATTACCAGGTGAGAAGTGAAAACTTGCCAGGTACTCCAGACATCAGTTTCTGTAACACACAACTGAAAAGCTTCAATCTCATTCTGTGTTGCAATCAAAAGAGGCAACTGCTTCTCCTGCTCACTAACCCTGCTGTGGTTCCAGGAATTAGTTAAAAATACATTAAATTGAAGCCCTTCTTTTCCTGGCCATACATATTTAAAAGCACAGGATTTACAGTTGACTGTGTATACTATTCTATGTGTATTGCAGAACCTGGTCTTGTAATGAGCATTACACATACTATGTTTTCATGCACAAGCTTTTCCATTAGAAGAAAGGAATTTTGATCACAGTCCATTGTGACATTTTTCAGGGACAGAATTCTAGTTTGCTAGTAACAATATGCATTCTTCCTATCAAACACCAAATTCAAGCATCCCTAACCTGACACTCACTGGCATAATAGCAGGAATAACGTACAATAATGTAAAATAAGATTAAACCACAACAAAGTAATATTGCTGTTTATCTCCTAAACAGTGTAGACACACAAAACCCAAAACATTAGACATGGAACGCAGCTAGGAATCAAAAGTGTCTTTATCTTAAAAATGGGAAGATACAAAAATAAAATGCATAAGGAAACATTACAGAAAGCCCTTTGGGAGCTGGAATGGAATAAATGTTCTAGAAGTGGAGAAAATCTGTTCTCAAGGACATGTGGTAAACTATCATTTATCACTCTCTAAATGTATGATATAGATGTATGGTTAATAACATTTTACTCTCAATAGTGTACAAACTAGGGTCTGAAAGTAATACAGTAATTTGTAAAACCAGCATATGTTCTTGTGATAAGTGGGAAGGAATATCCTCTCAAAACTGCATTTTTGCTTTACTGGATATAAACCTGTGAAGAAACATCTAAAATCTGCCAGTTGTTGATAAGCACAGGCAAATTTATAGACTCTTGCACAAACTAAACATTCTGTAAATTTACAAAGGAATGTTGTTTTACTATTTATTTATTTTTAAAAAGCTCCAGTTCCTGGAAAGTTTATTCCAGTAAGACATTTTGGAAATAATTTCTATTGATCAACATTTTCATTGAAAAAAACAACATTTTAGTTATATATGTGCAATGGTTTTCAAACCCTTATTTGGATCTGGTACCAAAGGATCTACCAAGGATAGTTTGCTGGATATTACCAGCATGGTAATCCAGCAGCAGGATTTATCCCTCTGGCATAAAAGACCAACTGCATTTGAAACAGAATCTCCTGTCCTTGGAGTTACCCAGAAGCCATCTGGACACAGTCCTGGGCAAACCGCTAGAGGTGGCCCTACTTGGAATGGGAGGTTGGACTAGATGACCTCCAGAGGTCCCTTCCAACCTCTACTATTCTGTGATTTTGTGAATATGGGAGTTGTAAGCCCATGCTAAAGCACACTGAAACATGCAGCTACACACACTGTTATTACTAGAAATTAATATATCATGCTATGTAGTACTTCAAAAATAAGCACTCAGGCCATGTTCTTCCCATTTGTTAGCTGTGACTAGCCAGCCTGTCCCAAATACCTGCCTATGGTCTGTCAAAGGATCCAGCAGACACTTGGTTGTATGCTTGCTTTCAGATAGTCTAGCAGAGTCATCCCGCACTTTTATATGCTTGAAGGCAAATATGCCCATAAATGCCTTTACATGTGATTACCTTTAGGAGAGTAATATGGTGCTTAGAATTTATGATTTACAGTGTTTATTAGTCCTTTGAACACTATCTCTATTTTGAACTCAGAACCAGTCATGTTAAAATAACACAAAACCAGTGAGAAGAAATCACATACCTATTCTGAGTCATTTCAAAGTCAGCACATGATCTCTCAACAGTAGATTTGTGGAAATGATTAATAATTTACTTGCCATTCATAATTTAGTTGGCAGTTTTTGCCTTTTTTTAGTTACTAATGAAATGCCTGTGAGTGGATCACAATTTTCTCATATTTATTATTCATTACAACTATTTGCTGAATAATTTCTGCAAACAGTTCCTCTTTTGTAGCTCAATCCCATTGTGAATGTTTATTATTCAAAATTCAGTCTGTGAAACTAATTACCTAAGCCATATATTAGATTCTGTTCAGTGTTTGCCTGAACATTGTTCTTCTAACCAGTATATGTTCTCCAAACACTCTTTCCTCCAGTATAAACTTAAGTTGTATTCTTCTGCGAACACTCCTTTTGTAAAGTTATTTATTGGAATGTTCATAAAAAGCAAACACTGTGAAACAATTGAATTTTAAAATCTGTACAAATATTGGAGGATATTTTTTCTTCAGGACCAACTAAGTCTACCGATAAAAGACAGCGCCATCTCAGGCATTGACCTATTACTCAAATAGTAAAACATGATGATCCTGTTCTCCTCCTCATAGTGAAAACAGGAACACTGTAGCATCAAAACTAGATGCCTTTTCATTTCCACATTTCTTGTACCCAGTTTTAACAAGTATTGCAAGCATTGCTTAAAGCAATATGGCAGTCACCAAAGTGCTGCTTCATTGCAGGGTGACTCTAAAACTGCCAAGGTTTTACTGGGAAGGTGAAGAGTAAAAGAGAAATACACAAAATGAAAGTACACACATCACACACCTCTCCTATAGCCCCAAAAATTTCGCATAACTGACATCCAAGTGTTTGTGGAGATTCCCCTCACATGCCATGACCTTAAAGCCTTCTAGTTTTGCTTTTTTCTGGTTATATTTGATTTCAGATTTTTCAGACTTAGCATTCATTTCTTCTTGTTTTCAGATTCCTTTCAGTAACCCTTAGCACCCAGCAATTTTTTGAGACTGATTTAGAAGCAAGGACTTTAAGGAAAACACCAACTATTGTGAGAAGTGTGTCATAAATCTGAGAGACCTGACATTGTTGAAAGGCAGTAGTGTTGCAGAGCACTTTTACAAATTTGAGAGAGGTGAAATATTTGCCCGGCTTCACACAGCTACCCAGCAACGCACATCAAGCTACTGCTCAATGCTATCATTAAGAATTAGAACTGAAATAAGATTTAAGTAACACACAAACTCACAAAGGCCTTTCTGCAGAGGGATGAATTTTACACTGACTCACCTGTCAAAGGTTATTAATTTTGTCTGAACTCAGAGGCACTAATACTATTAATACTAGCAAAAATTTGATTCAACATTCAATGATTGTTGGAATTAATAGTTCCACTGGATTCTAATGAAATCATGTAGAATTTGACTCTTCAGGGAACAACTCTAGAAAATGGTACAAAGGCAAAACAATCTTGAAAAATCTTTCTCCATTTCCACCAGTAGGTACTAAGACAATTCTTTCTTTCAAAGATGTCACATATTATTCATGGAATTATTACTTACATTCTCTTACCAGTGTGCTTTGATCTTTGTGCGGGTGCTGCTTGTGTTTACAAAATGGGAATGCTGCAATGGGAGGAGTGCTGTAGAATGAAAAAGCATTTGGAGCACAAGACTGATTCAGAATAGTAGAAAAATGCAATAATTTGGATGTATTTTAATCTGAAAAAATATCAAGAGAGAAGGGTTGGATTTTTTCCTTGTCAGAAGCTCTTTTGAGAGCTTTTTGTATTCCTTTCACAAATTCTACATATTCCCTAGCTATTATCTCTCCAAGTTATTGCCCCCAATAATACAGATAATTATTCCAGGATCGTCACTCCTCATAAGTCTCCTAAAGGTTAATGCTTTTTTCCAGCTGGAAATCTATTCAGTGGTTACATTTCTCATTATCTCTTCAGAGGTATATTGCCTGTAGACAACTGTAGGTCTTTCTTCTCCCAGGTTAGGAGCTGAGATTTTCCCTTTATTGAAGTGTCTTGGTGTGGATGAATACCATGTACAGCACTCCCATAAGCAAGTGTAATGCATTTCGTGTCACAGAGCCAGCCACAGTTAAGAAACTGTGTACTGCCAGCTACATTATGAAGTATTCCAAGCACTAGTTGCTGTATTTTCTGAAAATTAAATTTTTTTACAGCTCCAGCAAGAAACCTTGCTTATCTACACAGGTGTTTTTAACTCAACTTCAGTGTTAGCTCCCAAGTCATAGCAAGGTACCACAGCTAGCACTAGCCACAGCAAGTTAGCTCTAGATTCTGCCATCATGAGTTCCAGAGTTTACACCACTTTTTTTTAAGATGATGTGAATGCTAATGAATCCTGTAACAAACTCTGGAGGTTCTTCCAGGAGGCACCTAGCGGTTTCATTTTTTAAGCAAGAAAAAGTTTTAGTGAGTGCCTGCATAAGGTCAAGAAAATTTTTCTTAAAGTACTCTAATATGGTTACCCTTTCAACTAAAAAGGAAAAAAAAACAACCAATAAAAATAACCACCTTCAAAAAAACCCCCCATACTTCTAGGACAGATATAGTTGTTTGGTCACAAGATGTCAGGAATTTGCATCTCCTTCCCAAATAAAATATACACTATGTGTACCTGATGTCCTACTGGCTTAGATTCTTTCAGGTGCATTTGCTGGTCCCATCATGGCAGTGGAGATAAAAGCATACTGAAAACTAAATATATACTTTGTGATTCTTTCCTTTGTTCCCATTCATGATTCCCTTTTGAAATGCAGGAGTTATCTGTGAAAACTGACACTAATATCATCTTTGAAATGAATTCTAAAGGTCCAGCAAATTAAACCTCGTTGAGGTGTGTTTTCCTCCGTGTTGCCAGGATAGGTTCATCAGGACAATCCAAATCTGCCAGTGGTCCTTCAAAAACCTTTTAGCAAGCCTGAGGTAACACTGCCATAGCGACATAGATAAATGACATTGATACAGAAAGAAAATTATACTGAGCTTACTTCTAATTGCTTGCAAAGAATACACAAAGAATGCGTGTGCATGCTTCACTGGAAGAAAGAATTATTTTTTAAGAACCTCAAAGACAATTTGGGATTTTAATCGTACAGGACAATTATTTTTCCTTGGGTTATCAAAATACAGAATAATTTTGCAACCAATTACGTGTTTTCAATTTTGCAGTCTTCTTTTCTCAGCATTAAAGCAAGCTTCCATGAACTTAATGGAATTTAATAATATCTTAACTAGCTGACAGTACTGTAGGTCTATAATTGCGTGTCACCTTGCAACACTAGTTTGTATAAATGATTTCTTTTTCCTTTCAGCAATCTACTGAATAATTCCGAACACTGCTGATGAAGGATTACTTCTAGACAAATATTTCTTAGTGAAATATCACACAGAAAATAAAATTCCTTATTCGGATGTAGACAGCATTTCCTGGAAAGCATTTAGTATTCATTTAGAACCTTTTTACTGACAGCTGCTCAGCAGGACAAAATCTCTTCATTTGATTAGAGTCTTGAGGCAGTCTCATGAAGGTTGTTACTGTAAGAGAGTCATTAGGGTTCTCTCTTTTTCACCTTCAGACACGGGTATATTGAAATGAGCAAGGAGGTTTCCTTTTGATTGCTTAAAATAAACGTATTTATTATGAGTATGTTTATATTCATGTAAAAACTGACTAAGGATTAATACAAAATAAAAATGCAAAGTTTTATAAAACTAAGTTGTTGCATAAGAACGTAAAATAGTGGAAATTTTGGGTGGTGGACTGAAAAACAGTGTTACTAAAACAGTTGCTTGAGGGTGCAGTTTGGTATGGTATTCTGGTTTATTTGCTATATCACTGTCTCTATTTAGCTGTAAGAAACCACAAATTATAATTCTACCAATTAAAGAATAAGGGAAAACTGTTCATTCTGCCTAACACTTGAGGTTTCTCTGATCATTGCTTCCTACCGATGTTTAATGTTTAGAACATCCTTTGAACTTACTTAATGTTCTCCTTTCCCTAGTGACCTAGAGGTGAATTTATCAGACCTAAAAGATGGCAAAGGCTTTAAGAGGTATAAATGAAAAAATCAAACTAGCCACTCAGATTCCCAAAAAGAATCGATCTTAAAAAAAACAAAACAAAACAAAAAAAAAACACACAAAAACCCACACAACTAAAAATAGGGGAACTCTGAAGTCTTTTCTTCCATCCACTGTGCCCACCTATAAGTAACAAAATGTCAGGTTCTAAGGAGACATGCCTCAATTTACCTGCACAGTACTGACAATCTGTCCATGACCGTGGTCATGCCTCCCTGTGCTATTGTGTTTCATAATGAAGTCAGTGGAGAACACAGGCTTATTCCTGACTCCTTTCAGGACACTTTCAAAGATGAATTAGATGTACATTATGGAGATTTCTAAAAAACAACACCCACACAAAACTAGTTTGCTCACTTTTATCTCCAGGATCAGATTTCTCTTCAGCAGAATTACAACTGACCATATATGCATATGGTACCAATAACTGAAAAATTCTCCATTCTGTTCTTGATACCCATTCTCCTGAAACTGAATTTAGGTTAACATAATATCTTGGGTATACCTGTCTTTTATGTTCCTAAGTGTACATGTCCTTAATCTAATACACCCTTCTGCTGGGGAAAAAGGAAAAAGAAAAGGAAAAAAATCCCCAGCCAATCCCTATAAAACCCCACAACAGCATACTGCCTTACTGCCCATGAATTTATTCACTGCCTGATCTCCATCCTCTCCGCTTCATGCATGAAAGCTGAGCAATATAGCTCAGTTTAGCAGCCATAAACACAGTTCCCATGTAAGTGGATTTGGATAAGACAAAATGTTAATCCTGACCTGAACTAACAGCGTTTATAACTAACCACACAGGTAGACAGGATTTAGGATGTTAATTGGGTATCATAGTGCAATGCTTAACTCATAATTCCACAATCAATGGACTTCAGTGAAAAGCTGGCATAAGAAGTTACTGACTTTCCTTTCTAGCACCATAACTGCGTGTGAAACTGTGCTATAAATCTATAACTCATGCCACAAACTGATCTGGAATAAAAATAACTCCATAACTTGGGAAAAGAGCGTTTTCCCAAGTTACTATGCTATGCCATAACAATACACACTTGACCCAATACAGTTGAGAGAGCTATCTTTCACCACATGGGGGCAGAGCCATATGGTCAGGTGTGATTAAACCAGCCTCCGCACCAAAGCCACCGTGTCCTGACTTGTAGCGCCCCGAGTGGGCTTGTCCGGCGTAGCACCTTAGAAGAGAAGCTCTTGGCTCTGTATTTCCAAATTTTCAAAAGTGGCTGCTCCCATTATGTTATTTTATTTTTAAGCAGATGCATTCACCATCTCCACCCTGTTCCCAGCAATCTGTCAGTAGTTATCTCTGAAAACAACTTCTAATATAATGACACTGAAGAAGATGCCCGTTTGAAAATCTGGCCTTAAAAGAAAGGCATTAAAAAGTCAATTTACTCTGGAATTCCTAGCTTCTAGTATCAAATCACTTTTCCAGTAAAGAAATCACCAGTGAAGAATTCTGAAATGTGTTATTAGGTCAATCCAGTGTATCTCACTGTGGACCTGAAATACTGATA
Source organism: Lathamus discolor (assembly GCF_037157495.1). Lineage (NCBI taxonomy): Eukaryota > Metazoa > Chordata > Aves > Psittaciformes > Psittacidae > Lathamus > Lathamus discolor. The sequence goes on along the minus strand of NC_088886.1, from coordinate 89,968,590 downwards.
GAAATATAAAACAAACAGTGGTATTGGCTGCACCACATAGATCCCAAACATGTGCATTTTGCAAGTGACAGGAGTAAAAATGTCAGTGGGGGTTTTAAGCTAAGCTCAATAGCAAAGACTGTGACAGAGATCTAAACACCGTGTAAATAAGACAGCTTCTTTTATGGGCATAAGAGAGAAAAAGAAACATAATTTAACGTATGTCTTGCTAACTCCTGCTTATCTGTGAAATATTAAGCATCAGTATTTTTTTTTTTTTTTTAATTTAAAAGGAAAATTAAAAAGAAACTCTTGTCACTGCAGTGCACAGGAAAGGTGGCGTTCAGAGGATGGAAGCCAACTGCGTAGAGAATGACCTGGATATTTGTAAACCCACTTTTGTTACAGAAATTGAAAGGAGGCCCAGGTCTTATGCTAGAGAGACTGGAGAACTGAATTTTCTTCCTAGTTCTGCCACTGAGTCTTGCATGATAGCAGGCAAATTGCTTCGGTCAAAACTTTTACAAGCAGCTGCTGTGTATTCGACATGGTCTAGCATGAAGTTTCTCCTTGCTCATGGCAGGGGGGGTCTTTCCAACCCAAACTACTCTGTGATTGTGAGCTCACAGTCTGACACACCAAGGATTAGGTCTGCAGAAGTTTTAATAATTCACAGCTACAAGTGAAATAATTTACTTGCTTGTTTCAAAACTCCAGGTCTGGACAACTATTAAAAACTATGTACTTTCAAAAGTCATGACCATTTCATTAGACACCCAAACTGGTCTGTGCTTTGAGGATGTATCACTGTGCCGTAGTTCCATGTTGTAAAACTGAGACAATAATAACCACTTATTTCACAAGAGCATTACAAAATGGAGACAGTAACATTTGTTAACTCAAATCTCGATACTGTAGTTTTAATGGAGCCCATCACTCTTATGAGGAAATCAACAGTATTGTATTCAGAGAAAGATTTGAATATTGCAGCAAGGAAGGGAGCCACAAACTGAATGAAGCACATTTTTAAATGATATATTGGAAAAATGCCCGTTAAATGTGTGGTATCCATCTTGTGACCTGACTGAGCCAGGCTGGGAGTCAGTTGGAGAAGGGTACTGGGCTCTGATGTAATTAAGGGCTGTCGTAATGCAAACCCACATTTCAGCCCAAATACTTTAAAAGTTTGGTTAAGCTCCTAGCAATGGATTTCAAACTCTTATAATGAAAAGTTCTGGGAAGCTTAAATATAGCCTTGTTTTTTGTGTCACATCTAGCATACACTTATTAGCAAAGTCCTCATGAAAAGAAACATTTGGCAAACTAACGCAAGAACAATTTGGAATAGCATTCCAGTGCTGGGAGATCAAATCTTTCAAAAGGCTTTATGTTAAAAGAACTTGTAAGACAGAAATTCTCTTTGGAAGGAGTGAGTTTCTTACCTAGTTTAATGCAAAAAGTCTTATTTGGACAGGATCAGTTTATGAATTGAGTCTAGTTATAATCACTCAAATTATGATCTCAGAGCCTGTGCTATTTAATTAACATTTAAGTACACATACTGTAGCTACATTTAATTACATTCCTAGATTTCTATCTATTATCTGACAGAGGATTGCTACTATTTGGCATTCAAATAGCTTCCAAAAAAATAGGAAGTGAAAAACCTAATATAAATAACAATCAGCAATACAGCATGCTGTTACCCAAAACAAGCCTACAATAAATGCTAGATCATAGACACAAAAAAGTAGTTGCCAAATAATTATAATCAAAGTATTAAAGCAAAAGAATGCCCTAAACTAAGATTTTCTTTTCTTTCTCCAGTGGTGTTTTGTTTTTGTTTAGATTCTGTTTCTACATTTAGTCCTGCAGATTACAAGCTTGTGTGGTGGTGCCCAAGAGACCCTGATATCAAAGGTATCAAAGATGGGGACAGTGATGTTTGCAAATTAGAAAGTAATACTGCAGTTGAGTTATTCTTACCTCAAACTTAATATGCATATATTTTTCCAAACTTCAAAGATCTCTCCCCAGTTCCTCCAAACGCTGTTCATTTTGTCCACACAGGGTCCGGTAGGGAAAAGAAAAAAGGTATGAATAATGCATAGTAAAGCTCACTAAATTTCTTCTCATTTAAAATTGTTCTTTAAGCTAAGTTTCGTAAATACCTTTAAGACAGACTTTGTTAAGTGAAATAATAATTGAACTCCTGAATGAGACTAAGGTTACTGCTGCATATATGAACAATGTGAAAAGGATTTATAGGGACAGAAAGTGGGAAGATTAAACAAAAGTGGACAGCTAATTCAGCGCATGGATTTAAACAGCCAAAAGCTAACTTCTTCCCATTCAACACTAGTGCTAAAATCACAGCACAGCTCAGTAATATGAAAATCTTGACTTAGCCTATGCACGCAAAGGCCTTTTATTTTCAACTATCTAAATGATTTTTGATGTCCCTTTGCTTACAGGATTACACTCCTGTGCATTACAAGTGAATACAAGATTAGACTGGGCTGTTCTTTACTTAGGATTTTTCCCAATTCAGGGTTTCTGACCCAGAATTTTGTGTTTTAATTTAGTTATCCTTTGACTGTTTTTTTACAACCAGAAAATCAGTGAGCACTGCAGTACCCTTAAAACTCCTCCGTCATTTTACTGTTCTTTGAACAGGTTGTAACTACAGCATACAGCAGTAGTTATGCTGTAAGACAACATTCCACAGGATTTTGCCTAACATTCTGGAAAAGGAATTAAAAAAGATAAATACGCGGGAAGTGATCTAGCGCTCCTAAAGAACTGATTGCTATTGCTTAAGGGCATGCTGATTTGCCTCATTATTGGGAATGCGTTTGTTGGATTTTTCTCCATCCTCTCACATGACACCATCTATTTTTAATGTTGGCACATTTACATTCTAAAACAACCCAGAGACCCAGCTTTACATATTTATCTTGCTAAATGTGAATGAAATTCAAACTGAAATGCATCAACTAATTCTGCAGACACCCAAGGTATCTGTTCTTTTCCCTGACTTCTCCGTAATCCTTTACTTGATCTATAAATCCTGTAGTTTGGTGTAACAGACTGTATTGTCAGCATAATTTCAATTCTGTTAAAAATCTCACAATATTTTATGAGGTATTTGTCTTAGGTTTTCAGGTCCTTCAATCAAAACGTTTTCCAAGGAAGTCTTAATCTCTTTTGCTTACAAATTTAAACTGCACTTTTAGGTGTTACAGGGCTTAAAGATTACTTTTCTAAAGCCCCCAAATACCTAAAATTATGAAGAGCTCCATGAATAAACAGCATTAACAGGGAGCATCAGAGATCGATAGACCATTTTACACCAGTAACCAAAGTGTTAAGTCTAGCCTTGTACTGAAATTGTCATCAAAGTCTCTGCTCAACTTCCCATTTTGTTTATTAGATGGAATATCTAGTTATGATTATCCTAAAGTCAGAACTGGAGAAATCATGAAATGCAAGAGCTAGAGCAATAGAGTATTGCCAAATAAGGAAGCTAAGCAAGCAAAACCAAAAGGCGAATTGTACTCCAAGTGAGAGGTCTAGGAGTAAGAGCAGGAACTGGGCTAGAGAGCAGGGCTGAAGAGCAAGCCACAAGAGAAGGATGAGCTGAAGTATGAGCAAACTCAAAAGCAAATTGTTGAGTGTCCTAGAGGAAAAATCTATGCCAGATGGGTAAGCAGCTATTTGTCAGGCTAAGAGACCAGTCTTGTACTTGTCTACCAGTCCTGGTAGACAAGTTACAGCCAGGTGGCTGCTGTATCGAGTGTTGACAAAAAGACACCACATACATACAATTGAATTTTGTAAACATAGGACAATTTCCATCCACAAGTATAACACAAATGCTTAAAATATATTAAATACTGCTATAGACAGTATGTAATAAGTGACCTGATAGATCACTGTGGCTTTGAGTTGCCAGCGATCTCAGCCCATTGTTGCTTTCTGGTTTTTATCTTGGCCTTCATTTTAGAGACAGGTTTTAATGAGATCCACAACTTTCTCCTTATATATAGGTATTTTTCTTAAAATAGGCAGTACTTTATATGTGTGAAAGCAAACATACATGCCTGTAGACAGATTATTTTATATGCTGTAGCAGAAAAAATGTCTGCAATGCCTGTGTGAACCCACCAGCATAGAGGTAGACATAGTGAAGAGAGTAATAGTGTATTACGCTCCATCTGCAGCTGACAACTCTGTCACTTGCCGGAAAAGGGGAAGAGGGATATAGAGGAACACAGACAGGTGACAGATACAAAGAGACAGAAGTTTAATAGCAAGTATACCAGAAAAAAGGGCATGAAATAATTTGATACAGGTGGAAGTTGTCATCTTATTGCTTTGTATTTATAGACCTGCACAGATGTGTATAGCGCTTTGTCATACAAAAATTAAATTGATTCAGATAGCTGAAGGAGTAGAGATGTGAAATAAGAATTGAAGAGAATATTAAAATGAACTAAATTATCAGGAAATAGGAATCATTTTATCCTCTGGTCACTGCAATAAATATGCAATGAATTATTCTGAAAAAATACTAAATATCTTCCTAATTAGGCCTACGGTGTCACTGTACAGTGTAGGGTGCTCAGGCAGGAATTAGTGATAAGCAGATAAGCCTTCCATAGCAAAAAGAGGTGTAAGAGTACAAAACACATTATAGCAAAAGCCACACCACACATAGACATATACAAAGAAGAGGTCTGGTATCCTAAGCAGAGATTATTTCCTGAATGGGAGTCTTCTCAAAAAACAACCTTTTCTAGAAACCGCAAGAACACCACACCAATAGAACTGCTTGTAAAGTCCACAAGAAACCTGTTATTTTCTGCTCCCAAAATCACAGAATGATATGGGTTGGAAGGGCCCTTAAAGACCAACTAGTTCCAAACCACCTGCCACTGGCAGGGGCACTTTCCACTAGAAAAGGTTGCTGAAAGCCCCATTCAACCTGGCCTTGAACACTTTTAGTGATGGGGCATCCACAGCTTCTCTGGGCAACCTGTGCCAGTGCCTCATTACCCTCATAGTGAAGAATTTCTAAAAGTATCAGAGTCCAGAAACATTGTCTCAGAATACATCTTTCATATTTGTACACTCTTAGTTGTTCTGAGTAATGCGAGACTTTTATTCCATTAATACTTGAATTCTTGGAGGGAAGTGAATGGGGGGGGGGAGGATTTCAAAAGAGCCAAGAGCAATCAAAGGCACTGATTGAGATCTACAATAATACTCAGCTAGGGCCAGTTTCTCACATTCTGACCCAAAAATGAGAGTATATTATAATAGTTATGGATTACCCATCAGCAAGTGCCATTGGGGGTGCTACCACCTATGGTCTTCTTTGTAGAAAGGAAGTAACTTGCATGAAGGTTGAAGTAACAGAATGAATCTGATTAGTTTTCTTTAAAGTTAATTATAGCATCATTACTTGTTTTCTTTGTTTTCTCTAAAATGAGCACAGTGAGGAGAATGGATAGATACACGTATTGTATTATACATATAACTTCCCATTCGTATGGGGTAAGTCGCTGTAGAAATGCTTTAAAGTTAACAAACCTTCTCAATTCAATACAGATAAAAATACTGCATTCCAGCCTTTACTATGAAATTAATAAATTATTAGTTGTGTAAACAACTTTTGAATGTCATGTCTGGTACTGCAGAAGCAGTATCAGTGATTTCTTTTCATGCATTTGAGACGTATAAAGATAGGCAGCAAACACTGCTCTTCAAAAAGTCCCCAGACTGTTTTTAATCACTTTTCTAATTTTTTTAAAATGAAGACTGAAGAACTTTCATTTTTGTAACACACAGCAGAGCTTATTTTTATTTCTAGTGCTGTGAAACACTAATGGTTTATTATTCAGTACTTGATAGGAAGATGAGTGTTATTTACAACTCTAAATGATTTGGACTTTTGAAAATCTTTGATTCGGTTTCACAAAGCAGCAAAATGATGTTTTAGATTAGATGCATGAGAGAATAAGAACTTGCTGGAAAACAGACGACTCGAGCATATTTCTAAGGAGAGAAAGTATAAAACACATTTTTCTAAAGGACAGGGAGTTATTTTTTTCTGTGTCTCTTACGTTTAAGTGCTTTCTTTTTTTTCTTTTAATGAAAGTGCTATGGCAGACAATTCATGTTTTGGTTGAATACAGAGCAAGCTAAATTATATACTCAATACAAGTCTCATGCAATAATGATTAAATAAGTGTAAAATGACTGTAACCAAAGCAAACGCTTTATGAACTAAAGTCTTCTCTAAATTCAGTATATGTAGGCTATATAAAGAAAATGGAAATGCATTAAAAAAAAAGATGAAATCGTAGACCAGACTGGCCAAAAGTTTTAATGAGACTGTAAAATATTATGATAAGCCTCTGTTTAAAATATACTCGGCCTTTGTCACTGCAGTATAAAGCAGACAAAAACCTAGCGAGATCTCAGGAAACATAATTAGAAGACAAGCTGGTGTGGAATTATGGTCCTCAACAAACACAAGGAGCCAGTTCTGAGCCCCTGGCCTGTGAGGAGAAATTCTGCTGAATTCAGCACAGAGAAAGAAATAACTCAAATAATTGTGGGCTACAGGACTAGACCTTGGTCGTTATTCAATCTAAATACTGTAGAGCTTCAGTCTAGTAACAGTGGCATGAACTTTGCAATGAACAGCTATTTAACAAAGGGGTCAAAAGTCTGCTGCTGCTACTAAAGAAGCCACCACTTAATTTCAGGCAGCATACAGATAGCCTGCTTCCAATACATAGAAATCATTACAAAAGAAATGGATATTTATAGTCAAACTTATCATCCTTGCATTGTCATATACAGACAGACACATGCATTACTCTTTTATTAGATTAGTTTAGATTAACTTCAGGTTTGGTTTTGTTCTAACTCTGAGGCTGTGTTTTAGTAGAATTGAGTAAATTCCACTCAGCTTAGCAAAGATAAAATTTGCATAATAGGGCTGCAATTAAAGATCTTCTAGGAATAAAATTTCTCCTGAAATATCTAACATTTATAATGAAAATACCGTCAGAACAAATCAGTGCTTGAGGTTCAATTCTAGGTTTACAGAATAGCTATAGAAAGTAAGAATGAGAAAATATTTCATTGTGAAATATGAAAGTTATCAGCATAGCCAGGGGTTTCTATTTTTTCATCAACAGTTCATCAGTCTTTAGCTCAAAGTACATCAAGTATGATAATGGTCATAACTGTTTTCTGTTCACTTAAAAATATTAGTAGTGAAACTTACTGAACTACTCCAGCTGGATTAAATGCTTAGCAAAAGTCAAGCACTGAACTGCTTATTTTTCCATGCCAGGGCATACAGTGGCGTATGTCCTACACCTTTCCTTTCAGGTGGAGTCAAGGAAATAAGGTAGCACAATGCCTGTGAAAGATAGCTGGCATGAAATAAGTCATACACCAGACATTATCTCTTGCGGTGATAAATGCTTTAGTGAGCTGGATGTCTAGGGGGAAAAAAAGAGGACTGAGGAAAATGAATGTGCCTTAAACATGATCTTCATTGTTCTAATGGGTTATTTAGTTAGACATCCCTCTCCCATTCCTAAGTAGGGGAGTATATCAAGATAGCCATTCTGCAGAACATTCATCATCACAAAATCAGGTACCTTACACAAGCTTGTCTGCTTAACACCTTCTTATTTGTGCATGTACCCAGTATTTTGTATTTGTATGTGTCTGAGGAAGTTCTACATATACAAATTTTAAAAGTATGCAAGACTGAAAATTTTGCTAAAATGGTTGCCCTGAGTCACCAGAAATTCAGAACCGGATATTTTTAAAATTATCTAATTCACAGGTGGTCCTATACTAACCATATACAAACAACAAGATGTGTTTTTCTGTCACATAAAATTATTAATACTCAACTGTTAGAACTAAGCATTAAAAAAAAAAGGTTTCCAAAGTTCCCATCCTTCTTCAGTGTTCTAGAAATCATTTTGTATGCTGCCACCACTTTCCCCTCTCCCCCCAAAAAAGCTTGATATCGCATGCTTTACGGAAACTTCCAAATTAATTGCAGTAATTTTCCATGTGACTATTTAGTAATAATTAAAAACTAAAAAAAAAGGGGGAGGGGGGAAAAGGGCTTATTTAAAAAGGACGTGGAAAAAAGAACAGTTAAATAAGAACACTTAATGAGGGCAAAGAAGGACCTTCAGTATACTGAAAGATTCCATTTTTATTTTTTTTTACAGAAGATTCATGTTTATGCCTAAACATTTTTGAGACTTCCGTACATTGTTTGTTGCATTCTGCAGTAACAACCTCACTGCTAGAAGAACCAAAGCCACATAAATACTGGTTTTTGGGGAGGTGTTAAAAAAACAGCGTTCAGTTTCTAGGTCAGTTAGTGAGCAGCAGCTCATAGCCACAGTGCTCAAACCTCACAGGAATACATTTCCCATATTCTTACTGCATAGATACATGGACCAAAACCCTCTGCATCTCATATGGCAATTTAAACCATGCAATTTTATTGATTTTACCACAATCTCTCCTGAAGACATCTAGCTGGTTTGCTTGGGAAAGTAGCTTCAAGTCAACAGGGTATCTGAGATGTGAGGGACGATGGGGTCAGAGTCTGGACAAAATATTGACAGATAGGTTTTCTGAAGATAACACAGATTTTCTGAAGGTAACACCTTTCTCTTTCTTAGTCCCAACACTTTTACATTTGCACTTTCCCTATTTTCATGCTATGTTTTCCTCTATTTTTTTTTGCTATCATATTTCTTCAAGTTTTATTTCTAATAATCACTTTTGTGATTATGAGATGTTGTTTAATGGTGTATCTCCAGTCTATAAGCTCCTTCATACCTTCATTCGGTCTTTTCTTCTTCATATTCTTTGCTATTTCTCTCTGTTTATTTCTCATTGCATGGTCCTAACCACCTCCCTTACAATCACTCAAGCCTTTACCAACTGATCTAAACTGGCTTTAGCCATGGTTTAAAAATGTTAAAACTTGCCTCAAGCCTTTATACTTCTGTCTTCCCCTTCATAAAGAAGAGGTTGCAAGTTCTAAAAGAACAATCAGTGTCAGTGCTTGCCCAGGGCCTTTTTTTTTTTTTCTGTTTTAAGATTGTAGAATAAGTAACTAAGAATAGTAGGTAAGAATCCCCAGAGATACAAGCAGAAACGGTGCTAACAACCGCCAGTTACAGTGAGCTTTAAGTTTCTTCTTTAATCCACTACTTAACAGTGAAACAGCAAGACAGAGCCCAAGATTCTTACTAATCACTATCTTGAGCTCCAAAATTAAGAAGAGATATATTCAGAACAATTCAGTAGTAACATTTTCGTGCAAGGACACACGTGGGGTGAAAATAGTGTTATTTACAGACTATATTCAATTAATCTGTGGTGAAAATAGGAATAATAAGGGGAGGGGAGCGGGGAGGTTGGTTGGTTCTGGTACCATAATACCTAATGTTCTGTAATTACTTTCTACCAGTAAAAGTATTAAGGCTTTCTGACTACTGGCTAACATTGTTCTGGAGGATGGCTAAAATGCCCACAGCGATCTTCCGATAGCCAGTCACACCTGTATTGAGGCACACGAAGTTGAAGTGGGGATTCTGAACTCCAGGAATCCCAAACTCTTCCTAGCATGTTCTTTTACCAGTTACACAGGTTATACTATTTTCTCCATAATCCACTCTGTCATTTGTAGTAATTTACATTGTTGAAATGAAACCAAACTGAAATAATTCATTTGAAAGGTTTTTCATTATCTGAAATAATTATAGCTATAGCTTAAACTTAGGCCAATTTCATGTATAGAATGGAATCTGCTGTATGGTTGATCTTAGCAACTGAACTAATCCATTAGACTAATTCGTACGTATTATATGCATATACCTGGAGAACAGAATACACATGTTTCAACGTGCAGCTTAGATGATGAACCTCAACTCATTTGCAAACAATTATCTGACTGACAAAAATACAGAAAGAAACAATGCCTTGGTAAGAGTAATTTCCTATATGGAATCTTGTTGCATAATCAGCTCTTAACAGATAAGCCAAAAGCAGCGAATATAACTGTGCATTTATTCCTACTTGTACTTGTACAGAAGATTGTGACCTTTTCTTTGACATGTATTCCCCACAGCTGTTTCACAGTCATATTAGTTTAATAAGATAATGTGTATGGACTCTCTCTCCAAGGAGAATAGGGGAACCAAAACCACAGTGATGATAGCTCCAGGAAGCATTTAAACTAGCACACCATCTTTTGTAGTGGGTAGAAACAAGACCAAGCACTTGAGTTCTGACCACTTCTGAATGATTTTCCTCTTTGCTTCAGCTTAGATTAGCCTTAGCACTTGGGTAGCAGTCTTCAGTACATAATAGCTGAAGACTGCCAGGAAATTTTTTAAACAAAGAACCCTCTTCTCTGCAGTGCATGCACGTACTTTCTCCGCAACAGGACAAGAAGCCCCAGATCTGGTGATCAGCAAGAGCCTTGTACAAGATTGCTCTCTTTTCTAAAAGCATTCCTCTAGGGAATTAAAAGTGATCAAGCAGTCTGAAAAAGGGCAGTCTCAGCCTGGGCTGAATACAGATCAAACATATAAACGAAGCTGCACATCAGTTAGACTTACCACTGAAAAGTATTGTCAGCAGCATGGCCTTTCCCTTTTCGTTGGACCATCTTCTTTTCAAGTCTAACTTACATAGATCAAAATAATTATACTGCTCTGTCCTGGGTTCAGCCGTAGCAGTAATTTTTCTCCTTAGTAGCTGGTGCCGTGCTGTGGTTTTGGCTTTCAGCCTGGGAACAGCGCTGATAATACCGATGGTTTTAGTTGTTGCTCAGTAATGTTTGCTCTGACCAAGGACTTTGTGAGTCTCACGCTCTGCCAGGGAGGAGGGGAAGCGGGGAGGAAGCAGAGACAGGACACCTGACCCAAACTACCCAAAGAGGTATTCCATACCACAGCACGTCATGCCCACTATATAAACTGGGGGCAGTTACCCGGAAGGGGGAGATCACTGCTTGGGTTGGGCTGGGTATTGGTTGGCAGGCGGTGTGCGGTTGTATTCTCTTCCCTTGTTATTTCCTTTATCATTGTTAGTATTGGTGGTAGCAGCAGTGATTTGTGTCATACCTTAGTTACTGGGCTGTTCTTATCTCAACCCATGGGAGTTACATTCTTCAGATTCTCCTTCCCATCCCTCCGGGACTGGGGGGGGGGGACTGGCGGGGAGTGAGCAAGCGAGTGGGTCTGAGTTACTGGCTGGGCTTAAACCATGACATGCTCTTCTGTACTACTATCAAGATGTTCCTGACACTGCATGCTGCCAGGTTTCAACAGGATTACATTTTACCAGTTAGGGCAGACTTATTAGTGGCCATTACTTTTAACAGGGACTTAAGAGTGGATGCTTTATGTGTTGCAATCTTGTTTCATTTCAAAGGAACTGTAGTAACAAATAGTAAATTCCAGTCTTAGTCTGAATTCCACAGAATTCAGTTATAATTCCTTTCTATCTTTGAGGTATAGAAATTAGAAAGAGTTCCTCACTGTTTTGACCCTGGTGAAGATTTTAAACTCTCTTTTTCAGATAGATGGCTTAAGAAAGCTGCATAGTTTATCTCTGACCTGCTTAAAGGAAACATTTCATATCTATTTTATTCCAAACTCAAAGTGGAAAAGAAGCGATTGGTGGGAGAGAGGAAGAAATTATCGACTATGGAGATAGGGAATATTGTAAGAAGTCCCAGTGGGGGGGGGGGGAAAAAAAAAAAAGTGGCAATTTCATTGATGTCTCTGCATCTAAAAAAAAAAAGAAGCTAATTTTTAGTCTAACCATTCTTTTTTCATATGAAGACAAAACACCAGATTTGATTTTTGTTTCTTTACAAAAGTACTGAGCCTAACCCTAAAATTAGTATTGTTTAGTTAGAAAATTATTTTGAAAAAATTAAGATTTTTTTTTTATTCAAAGTACTCATAGGAAAATTTAAAAGCAACTGGGATAAAAATCTTACAGCCAATCCTAAGATATTTGAGTTACAGTCTTTTTCATACTTTTGCCTTTGCTGTACCATGCAGGGCCTCTATGCAAGAAAACTTCCTGATATAAACTCAACAAGAAGAGCAGTTCCATATTCTGACTTATATTTCTTCATTTCTCAAATATTCTGTATACTAATGTAATTTCTACTTGTATTCTACAATTCAGAAAGCCTCCTAATTGCAAGACATCCTAAAATAGATGTAAATTGTCTGGATGGGCATAATCCAATTTCTCATGGGCAGGTGTTCATATAAAAATCAGCAACAAGTAGGCAGTTATTGGTGGGGTGAGGGGTGTTAGGAAATTATTTGGCTCAGGGCTGAACTTCCTATTTAACCACAGGGATGACCAAATTAAGTCAAGGTCAAGTATGTGACAGAGCAGCTGTGCCCTGCAGCAGATAAGGACTGCTGGTATATAAATAGTAAATTTGTTTTCATTTTCTAATCCACTATTCGTGTGTTGCAATTCAAGGCTACTGCAGGAGAGATGGTGGCTTTCTGCACTCAGCCTTTAATTTAGGCTTTCCAGGTTCAGCTCCTTCCCAGGCTTCTTGAAGCCTTTCTGGTGGAGCAAGACCCTAGCACTCAGTGCATCACTTCAATAGCTCACTTCTGGTTTACAAGGAGAGCTTTACAGCTGTCAAATATGGCAGAATAACCAGCTAATGTCCCCCCCTCCAGAATAATAGAGATGTTTAGATCTCCCTAACAGAATGAAATGACTGAACTGGGGGTGAGCTTCTTGCCTGCAGAAGATTTTACTCTCAGATGTAACCCATCTAGAATGCCTGGTAATCACTATAAATATGCTTTTAACATAGAGTGGGTTTGGGTTCTGTAATGCTTTGGCTGAATAATCTATAATTTTCTGTTTCAGTAAATGAACATAAATTGATTTATGCCAGTTAATGTACAGGTACTGAAAACGGTGACTGTGATTTTTTGGTACCCATCTGTCTCTTACTCCATCTGTTTCCTTCACTCATTACACTGGAATCCTGCTTCACAAAATGGAATCCAAACTCTATCTACAGCACAGTGTAAGTTACCTAGTTACCCAGCTGAAAGACATTTTCAAAATAAATCACTTTCCTTGTACTCTGTAGAAGGCGACATTGATTTCGTTGTTAATATATGTATGTCTGAGCAATCCTTCTTTCAACAAAATATACAACTGTCAGTAAATTTCCTTTAATTTCAGATTGTGCACTTCAAAATAATACCATAAAGGCTCATCATTTTAATCAATTATTGATTACACCTTGGGGACTTTCCATCGATTCCACTCGATGCTGCTTTTAAAATGGTAAGTACCTACATAACTGTATGATATTATAAACTGGTTTAGATTTTTATGGCTAATACAATAGTATAAATGCACAGTATTGTATGATTTCATTGGATAGTATAGCTTTTATTAAATTGTATTGACTGACTTTTTTTTATTCTTTAACAGTTCTTTGGCCTGTTAATGATTAAAGATTTTGCTTTAACTCTTTACACTACATGTGTTTAACAGGAAAATAAAACCTAAGAAAGCCCTCCCGCCTTTACAGTCCAAGATAGAAGGTACAATATAAAGGCTGAAATTATTTTTTTCTGAGAAATTTTTCACAGCACAAATACAAGAGCCACTACTAAAACCTATTTGTTCTATGGGATACTATAAACAAAGGATACTTTCATTATTATCTCTTCTCTAAGGCACTGTGGTGAGGTCATTCGAAGGTTGAGAAGGGGAAGTTGCTGTTGCTCTATAAAAGGGCTCACAGATTAAATATAAGTATTTCACTATTCATGGTGGTTTTCTTTTCTGTACTAACACAATACCTAGAATACTTGTTCAACGTATCTACATGTCCTAAATACTATGCTTTATGCATTTACCATTTTATTATTAACATCCTATTAAAAGGGAATAGTTAGAGTTCTTCTGCAGCTACAAAGGACGTCTGACTGATAGTGAATTTATACATAATAAAACATACAAGAATGTTAGCATGCAGAATACAGTTAACAGGAACAAGGATTTGAAGACAACTTTATGACCAGGATGATAGTAACACTACTCAAAATTTTTTGGGTTTGTTTTGTTTAATCCCACTTTATTTTGCCAAAATGTCAGTAGTATAACTGTCTGTAAGAATTTTACTGAATCAAAAGCAGTAAATTACCAAACCTCTTGAGATACAGGAGTGTTCATAATATAGGGGACTTTAAAAACACATAGTGAGAACTTAAGCTGGAAATTAAATGTTTTCCAAAATGAAAAATGAAACAAGTGCTGGTACTAGCACTTTGTAAACAGATATTTCATGTTAGAGATTCATTATATTGATGTAGGTGACTAACAAAAATGAGGATTGCAGTCCTTTTAATCTTCATGTGTACATTTAAATACACATAGCCCATTTCTCCTTTCTATGGCAGAGTTTGAAGTACTTACAAATGAAAGCAAAAACCAAATGGCTGGTATTAATCATGCAGGAAAAAAAAAATAAAGTCTATATAGCTCCTGTGGCCTTCCAGAAAGCATTAACAATAAAGTATTTGCATAAAGTTAAAGCAAGAAAACACTTATATGTGAGAAAACATGCATCTTTTTGACATCTGCAAGCCACCTCTCTTGATCTGCTCTATAAATAGTAACTACTTATTGAGAGACTAAAACTGAGACAGTGTCCTAGAAAAAAAGGGCGACGGTATGTTTTAGATATACTCAAAATAGTGTGAGTAGATCTGTATCATACAGATACAGAACTATTAAACACATTTGAATTATAAATCTCTTTTGGTGTAGTCTTCCTCCTTTTACAAGCAATGATTAAACTTCCACTAACTCCTTTCAAAACAGTATCAGCCTTGATTCATTCTTGCTCTAGTAATATTTTCTGCCCCACAGAGTATCAATATTAACAATGACTGTCAGAAGACCTGTACAGGCTCCAGTGAAAAAAAGTATTCATTTCTCTAAATGAATGCCTGAGCTCTGACTTTCAAGTGAAGACAGAGATCAGCAAGTCAGCTGCTGTTCGTATTGCTTTCTTAACTCATAATCAAAAAACAGAGGCTTGTGAACTGCTTAGTAATATAATCCCTTCCTTCCCAGGAATTTGATATAAGTTTTCTTTTAAAAGAAGTTTATTTCCCTGCTTTGATTATAAATAGAACTTCAGAAATAAATATGATCCAAGGCTAAATTCCAAACCCCAAAGCTGACACAATATAGGGGGTCAGCAGCGAGGTTGAAATTTCAAATTAATATGCTGAGTCAATCCTGTCAAGGTGGGTGTAAGGGGTTCTTGGTTTCAAGGAGTACTTCAGCTGCTGTCTTTTTAATGTTTCCCAGACTCACTGCAGAAGTGCATATCAAGCTGTTTCTCAGAGCAGATAGCAACCTGTTTATGTTTTGGTAAAAGGAGGCTGCAAAGGACAAATAGAAGGCACTTCAGCACACAGTGCTGGAGAGCAGTGTTAGAGAGACTGAAATGGAACCAAACAGGGAAAGTTATCTTCCTTGGGAGCTAGGGGGAAGAAGGTAGCTGAATGGAGTCACAGAGCTCAGGCAAGTTCAAGGCTGCATGCTGTATTTCACAAAATTAAATCAAACCATGGCCTTTATTTTTAGACATCTGCGTGAAGAGAAGGGAGATTAAGATGCCAGAAATTATTATCCTTCACAGGCAGAGTCACTCAGGAATCCAGTCTGCATGAGTATAGACACTTGCAACCATTGATTCACCAGGATACAGCACTGACCTACAACTCACATAGTTTTAGTGCCGTGCAACAACCCAGCAGTCAAAAAACTTATCCCATTAGAGCAGTGTACAAATTGACAATCTGCTATGCTGCTTTGCAAAATCATCATGGGAGGAAATGTCTTTAGGTTTGCCTTAACCTACCATCTGTCCACACAAAAAGTCAAAATGCATGCATTTACACACATTTTGCTAGCCAGTAGCAGACATCAAGCGTTATTCCTTTCCCCCACCCTTCTCTTTAATAGAGAGACAAGAGAAAGTCTTCAGTCATGGCATATACATTTTCTGTGAAGAAAATAAACTAAAGCAACTGGCTAAGTATCAGTGTCCAAAAAAGCACAGCCCAGGTGGAATACATAACCCAGTGCACACACTCTGTTTGCTATATACTGCAGAATATTCACACAAATATAGGGAACAGTCAATGGCAACAGGAGGCAGCACTTGTAGTTTAGACCAGTCCTAGTCTGTGCCTTCAGAGACCTATTTCAAACCAGCTGGGCATTAACCTAAATAGCATTTACTTGAGTTTGAAATAAATTACACGTTTGGTCCTAACTTCCTGTTTCAGAGTGCAACAATATTTTAGTTTACCCTAAAGCGAGGACAAAATGAATCATGTAAGTCTAAGTGGATGCATTAAGCATGCTAAATGAGGAACGGGCATAATCATTTAAAGCAAAAGCAATTAGATCACAGGAATGCATTTAAATACTTACAGCAGCAATTATTTCATTTCCAGCTACTTGAGACTATGAGACCATAACCTTAAAATTTAGTCAATGACTTTTGATTTGTAGACAAGCGCTAAACTAGAGGATTCTAGCTTTCCATGGTTAACTGATCAGAACATGCTTTTCATTCATTCTTGGTGTTTAGATTTTATTGTTAATGCAGAAAATCTACATAATCCTGAAGGTGCAGTGTCAAATAAATGGAACTTAATATAAAAATAACAAGGCCTGTTGCACTTTTTGGTAATTCCTCATATTTAATTAACGTAAAACTTCACTTCTGAATTTTAATTCACTGACAAATAGTTTCATTAACATAAAATTATGATCGCCTGTGGTGTTTCATATCCCTCTAGAAGGCTAACTCAAAAACATACAGACTTTGGAAAGGGAGAGTCGCAAGTAGAAACACACTGGAAACAGCCTTAGGTTGCATTACTGAAAGCAAAATTCCCTGTACAAACTCAAATTGAATGGGACCTTGGAGGTGACAACAGAAGGGGGATTTCATAAAGCAAGTTGAGGGAATGATGACTGGGAGAACCTGGCAAAGGAAAACCAGGAGATTCCTCAAGAGGAGATACAACAAAACAACTATCTGAATTAATCTGAAGAAATGCTGACAATGACTTCACACAGCCTTTTGAAAGACTGGGAAATAAATTAGAAGGATTAAATAGTATCTATCAGTTGTCAGAGGGATATGCCTCTTGTTTCTCCCCATCTTGTTCATCAAGTTCAGCATTATCAGCATAACATTTTTCACATTCTCTTATAGTTACAAAGAGCAGTCCTGATGCCATGAGCATGGCAAAAGTTGCTCAGCTGCGCCTGATTTTCTCTGCTGCTGAATCATCTATCATAATCAATGTATTGAAGAATAAACCTAATAGAGTTTTCATGATAGCAAAATGAGAATTATGTATGTATATGCAGGATTTAGCCCTCTGCAGAGGACCCAGGCTTGGCTCTTCAGCTTGATAGGCAAACAAAAACAAAATACACTGATCTTCAGGTCAACATAATGGTGCTATCTACATTGCAAAGCACAGAGGTGAAATTTCACTTTAGTGACATATCTTATAGAAAGAAATAGCATTTGCTTGTTTTATTTATGCAAGTTTAGAGGACACTGACATACATAGGCACAAAAAGGAGGATCTTTAAGTTCCCTTCCAACCCCAACCATTCCATGATTCTATGATCAGGAAAATATGTGCAAAAATAAATATATTCTGTTCTTGAACTTACTCAGTTAACAACTGCCATATTAGTGAATGACAAACATCTCGGGTAGACTGAAAACTATTTTTCTGTTAGAAGTGCATCAGAGATATAATCTTAGATTTTGCTAATACACCAAGAGTTAAGCTCCAGGAAAAATCAATAATGTATTACTGATTGCAAAATTTAAAGTTAACAGATGTCTACTATTAGAATTTTCATTAGGCCAATGTAAGACCTCTGGAATGTATTTTCGTAGATGGCCTGACTATCTTCCCTAATGACACAATTTTGCAGAGAAGAATCATTTGAGGAATGATTAATATACTGAAGTGAAAAGAACTTGAAAAAGGGGTAGCAAATGTTTTATGGTTCTGTTAATTTATTTTTCCTCTATAAGTAAAAAACACTTCACAAAAGGAAAGTAAATCTTTGAAGAGTAAAATATGCTAGTAAAAAGACAATCTCCCTGTATGTAAAATAATACTATATATACGTAACTTCTTCAGACGCAAAGAAGCAAGCCAACTGCGTAACACATCTGGCACAGTGTCAGTATAGAATATTAGGGGAAAGGAGAGAAAGGAAAGTTACATTTTGAAATTATATTACTATCAGAGCAATAAAGATGTAGATTTTTAGCTGATACCAATGTCTCTCAAAAAACACTAACCCCATTTATCAACCAAAAATAACATTTGCCCCTCCTTCAAAAGCAATCTGGGAAATGAATCTGTGCTATCTATACAGAGCACACAGCCTGGATATAACTTATTTTAGTTAGTCATCATAGCTGATTTAAAAGCTATGTGGACATTGCTACTCAGATATTATTATGGACAAAATGATCATTCTCTCCACCTCCTCCTATCTGAGCCCAGAGGGCTTGTCATCAGCAAGTTATGAAAACACTCAGCTTCTAGCAGGCTTTTCATTCTTATGCTGTGAAAGTACTAGGGAGGTTCTATAACATGAATCTAACTTGGGTGGCAATCACATGAAGCACTGTTGTACATGCCAGGTGCCACTTTCCCTCATCACATGGTAAGAGTTGGAATATTCATAAACATCAAAACAAGTACGAACATTTTTAATGATGGGAATTCAATATAGCAGTGATGTTTCTCTCACCATGTTTTTTCTGCTTCTAATACACCCATGAATACTGTCATATCCTCACCATTTGCCTTAAAATGATGTTTCTAAACGTTTTTCTCTACCCATAAATCTTTCCAAATCTTGTTGACTCACCTTTAATCACCATGTTATTATCTAATGTTCCAATTAGTAGTAAGTTATAAGATAATTCAGCTACTGAATAATCATTATCTCAACCTAGACTTTGTAATCATAGGAGCATAACTCATTTTTTCCACCAAGTACTTCAAAAAGTAGCAGCCAATAATAAATTTTAACCTTTAATATCAAAGTGAGCAGAATGAGTTTTGCTACCAATTTTAATAGGACTAATCTCGTATCTAATTAATGTATTCTTCTTAACAAGACCGAAGTCAGTAAGCTTCCAATAGAAAATTCTAATTTCTTCATCAGAGACTTCTCTAAGAAGTATTTTTCACTTGTACCTAGACAAGTGAACCAGGGTGCTGCAGGATACGGCTAGCATAGCATTATACTTGTCACCCAGAAATAGAATAGACTATACTGAAGGCTTAGCCTTAGTCATATTTAAGCATAGATTCCAAAGATTATGAACTAAACCACAGCACCCTGAATTCCATCTTCTGTCTTCAGAAACACTTGGATTCCTGTCTTCTTCATCCAGATAACTCTATTGAAGAGCATTGATTACACTGGTATTTGTTTCAGAAATAGAAAGCTAAAGCATACAAAAGCACTTGTCACAGCTAGAAGACACAGAACAAAACATAAGTAAAGTCTTTTGTGTTATATAACTTCAAACCTTCTTTCTAACACTAGCCTGAAAAGGGCCAAGAATAAGAAATGGGCATGTTTGTATACCTAGAGCCCAAAGAACTTGATGAGTTTTTATAAAGAAGAACTTATAGCATTGTGCTCCCAATCAAGTAAGTCCGCAGCAACTCCAGCTTTAAGCAATGTTAGAACAAGCTAGATTTTATCACCCAGGGGTGGCAAAGCCTGAAGGAAATATTGGGAAAAACAATATTTATTGAGTCTATATTTCCATTTCCACCTTGAATACAATTCTAACAGGATCATGCAGATTAATTTGAATTTAATAAATTCTGTGTAAGGAAAAAGTCTGTTTACAAAAAGAAAACTTGTATGACACAAACATATGAAACATACCCCTTTCTTCAAGCATGGATGAGAATTCATTCAAGGTTTCTTTCTCCAATGGGTATTTAACAGAAGTTTTATTCATCTAATTGCTTTTAAAATAGCATAAATCAATGTTTCTTTCAAAACAGGTATGAACCAAAGTTATCTCATGATGAGGCTTGAATTATCTTTAGTTCCTCCTCTTCAGAATTTTTCTTTATGAAAGAGATTTACGAAGAGGTTCAGTTGTGTGTGACAAATTAAGGTTATAATGACTGATAAACAGATAGGATATCATATTTGAAAACAGAATCTCTTCTATCAAAGAAAAAAAAAAAAGGTGCTCCTAGTACAAAAGCAGTATGCTTTTTGTCTCGTTATATGTAATACTGCCATTATCCTTTCTTACTAGACAACATATCAGCTAAGAGCTTCACTTCCTGTCCTCTTTTTTTGCTCACTGATCATAGCATAGGGATGTGGATAAGACTCAAGAGTCATTCTGGGGAAAAAGAAATTTGAAATATAAAAAAAAAACAGAACAAAACAAACAAGACCCCCCTGCACCTCCCCTAAACTCACCAATATGCTACATCCCAGCCTGAAAATTGCTTTCAGTAACAGAATGACAGCCTCTGAAGATGATGAAGTGGGCTTCAAATACATATCAACAAGAAATGTATACTATAATATTCGGGAGTCTCTTTGTTTCTTTTCTTCGATACCTCTTGAATTTTGTTCATACACAAAATTTAAGATTTTTGTGCTCAAATAGAGAGAAAAATCTGCCTTTTTGAAACTTTAGTTTTATGGAAGCATCAATGATATTTCTGAAAATGGACCTGCCTAAGATGACTTTGGATCTTTAAACTGATACGCAGGATGTGTGTCTTTTAGATCAGTGTCTCCTCAGCTTAGGAAGAACCAGCACTTTGAACTTTAGAATACATTAATTTATCTATTTGTTTTTGAAATTACAGATGAGTGAATTTATTATTTTTTAAAGATAACTTTAATTCTTTCATCCGAGATGTCTTGTGTAAACAGAACTGATAAACATTAAAAGCATCAGCGTAACATATTCACTTTCACTGTTTTGCTAGAATACCCCTAAGTACAGAAGTGACAGTTATTGATAAATGCAAGCAAAATTCAGGCCCACAAAGAGATGTATAATTCATATGTTAGAATGTTCTTGCATGTATGTGGATTATCTTTACAATCAATTCACAAGAAAATAGGAAAGGTTGGGACCTAGAGGGTACATTTTCAAAGCTTTATACAGGAGTTACACTCATTAATTCTATTAATGAATAATAGGATTAGTGTATACACCACTTATGTGGCTTTCTGAAAGTTCCACGTTTAGACAAAACTTAAGCAGATGAACTAAAAAAATTTAAAAATCCTAATAACATGTCAACTAGTGATAATGCCTTTCTACTCATGTATAAGCTGCTCCACAGTGCTTTCATGTTTTTGTTGGAATTACCGCTGCTGGAAAGCAGTAATTCTAAGACAGATTTTACTGTTTTGGCTACTAACATAGAAATATTCCTGTCCTGCTGAATCCTCCATTTCTTCTTTCCACACTGTAAAAACAGGCACCTTGACATCTCTGTAAAAGATACTACCCAGCATAACCATGTCCTCTACATTATTATGTCTACAAGGACATACAGGTTAATGAAATGTAGGACCAGCATTTCTCTGGCAGTGTCTGCACATATTCTGGTTGCCAAGCTACAAAATACATTCAAACTTTTTGGTTTTTCATATATAAAAACAGCTTTTGGGAAAAGTGCCCAGACAAACATCTGTGGATGAGTGTTTTTTATTTGCTCACAGAATAGACACTACATCATAATGATTGAACTTATCCACTTTGTCTTTCACAGGCAATCTATAAAAATCCACATTTAGTTGCCTGAGGATTCACCTTTCTTATCTCTTTAATCTTTAAAAGAAGGACCATAAAAAGAATCAGGTGAAGTCAGTTTTCACAGATCATCTTCTTAGGCAACAAATCGAAACCACGAGCTCATTCCACACAACCTGCAAAACAATTTCCATATAAAATGGATTTTGGCCAGAGTAAACTGGCACATAAGAAAGATTCTGGTCAAAAAATTTATATCAGAAACAAACTAGTTGACATTCCTTCCCATGGAAGGTGCCATGTACGTCCATTCAACCCTGTAGAATATTTTCAGGCTAATATGTTGAACTATTAACTTTTCTCACTCAGAATATGCATCAGAAATATTTGATAAAAACCTTTGAAGAAAAGTAATTGAAGCAAAAGTTGGACACATGACTAATTTTCCTTTATCTTGAAACAAGTATTATCATGAAATAAATTACACAAGACTACTTCTGCTATTAATTTTCAGCAAAGCATGAGCATTTCTACTGCTGCCATTATGTATTCTCAAAGCCAAACACGGGAACTTTACCTGAAAACCAACTATTTCATAACATACATGATTAAAATCCTATTTGGGGGGGGGGGGGGGGGGGAAACATAGGAAAAATTAAGAGAGAGGAAATTTAAATCAATTCGACATTGATAAACAAGGTATGTCTTAGATGCAATAATAAGTTCATGCTTTTCAAGCTGTTCAGTTTTAGATGAGTTCAATTTAATGTTTTTAATTCTATGCAGATATTTTTTTATTCCTGTAAAGCTAGCACAAAAATGGTCTAAGCTGTGACAGAACTAGTATCTAATTCTATAATTTTCTGTGCAAGGAACAAGACAATTGCTTATGAATTCTATGGAATAAATCTTAATGAGAGTTCTGAATGTCTCCTACTTCCTAAGTTCAAAGCTGAAGTCTGAAGCCGGAGTATTTTGGACAGGGCAAAACAGGGATCCTGAAATACAAAAATAAACTGGGTTTGGATTAATACCTGTCCAACTACACAACAATCTTTGTGAAATACCACCAGAAGATATCCCTTTCCCCAGAGTATCATCAAGCACACTGGGAAATGAAAAACATCTCATAAAAGTGTTTAGTAATTCCATTTTTCTGCTTTGTGCATCTGGTGTAGTTCTGAATGCACAACCTATATATAGCATCTCTAGATGAAATAACCAAAGGGCAAAACAATGACAAACTCACTGAGTTGCCCAAGCAGAATCTTGCTTCAACTCCCACCCAGGCAGCAAGTTAATATATACAGTGTCGAAGAAAAGGTACTACCAATCACCAATTATACCCTCAGTTTCAAGGTACCTTTAATTAATAATTAAGTAACATTCAAAGCACAAACCTTACATATTTCTTGCAAACCTTAGAGTTTGCTATGAGAGTTGTCATGTTTTGATCACTATTCAAAACGCTGAAGCTACCAAACAGATGTGTTGCCCTATATGAGCCCTTCTAGCTAAAATATGGAAATGGTTTAAACCCATATCTCAGTTCTGAGTATTTCTGAAGAAGAAAACAGAATTTGACATATTAGCTTCAAAGGGACAGACTACAACTGTAGAATTAAAATTGCATCAAGGCATGACAGGCAGGGAAGGGAAACATTTCCCACTACAGTGACTGAACGTGCTGAGGGTGCTGCTGAGACACCGACCTTTGTGAGGAGGGAGATTAGGGATGGGAAGCATTACACATCTCTCATCTTCCTTCCCCAGTAACAGCCAGTCACTGCAAGAAAGTGTACACTGCACATATATAAGGTGCCATATTTCTGTGAGAAGGGAGGTATTTATTTGCCCCCTCCATGTTCTGCTGTAATTCATTTTCACTTGGCATTACAGTTGTAAACCTTGCCCAGTAAGAGCAATAGCTCTCCTAACAGCAGGTGAATGGAAGTATTTTAATGCTTTACTTTAAAAAGGATTCACCAAGGTCTGCTTGATTACCTTGTTATAATATTTTATTTGTTCAGCATGCTCTAGTAATTTTAAACTTGCAGTGATACTTCAGTATCTCCGTAGAGCCAATATTCCTTTTCTGCACATATTATGAATTGTTCAGAAAGGTATTTGGAACTTTAAGATCTGCACAGGCTCCTTGACCCAAAAAGTTGGATTAGTATTACACAAGTCACTAATGGAAAAGTGACTTAGAATAAATTGATTAAAAATAGCTTGGTAACATTGTGGTTAACCACAATTTATATGTCATATCTCACGGCAAGTAGTTTCTAACATATGCTTGGTCATGCCTATTAGAAAAGCTGTAATTTTTATATTTAGGTATATTTATTTTTTACAACCGACTAGGAAAAGAGATGAGGGAAAATTCTTTGTAAATCTAAAGGAACATAAATCGAGTAGAATTAGATATTCATAGCAATGTAATCTGCAAGTTACTGAAACTCACACTACGCAATACTTCTCGTGATTATAATAATCTTTTCATTTACTTCAGAGCTAAGTCAATGTTAGGTTTCAATTTTACTGCCCATGTATGCAATTTAAAATAAAATTAAAAAAAATCTATGAAAGTCTTTCCACATGGTATTAAAGGTCTTTCTTTTCATTGCATATGTAGTATCAAGTTACAAATATGAAAGCTGTGTTTGTCTAAAGAGGCCACCCGAGGCTGTGCCTTGTGATCATATAGCCCATTTATTGCACCTCTAGCTATACAGTTGTGCATAAGTAGCTCATGCAAATCAGATAGATGGCTCCAAAGATCAAACTTTGCCTGGTGCATGTCAGGATTTTGTCCATCAAGGGGGTAAGAACCAGCCATTACACATCTATTCTATTAAAATGCAAAACACAGAAAACTTTAAGGTTCTGTATATATTTCAGGAGGATTACAGTGTTCAAAAGAAACAATAAGGTTAGAGTCACATACAAGTGATTCGATGTTTAGGCTACTCCATGTGTTTTTATTTTCTACCCTTTTTTATTCTTATAGGTCATAAAGATTGTCTAAGTGCACACAGATTAGAAATTTGATTTCACAAAAACATGCTCTAATGCACCACAAAGAGATCTGCTTCGCTGTCAAAGAATACAGAAGGTATTTGAGAGAATTTTAACTGACTTGGCAAACATGGCAAAAGCATAATGAGGTTGTATGGTATCTGGTCAAGACTGTCTAACTCCATGAAATAGGATGGATCATAATACAACGTAATGGTCTGTTCTGACCTCCTTAAGAAGTTCATGAAAACTACAATTTAGCCTCATGCAAGCTGTAGTTGAGAACCATGACTAGCTATAGGTGGGAAGCTCTAGCTCATCTATAAGTTGAGACTGTCAAGAGGGATGAGTGGCATACCTGGTTGTTTTTTTTTTTATTATAATGCATAAATGAGAATGGAAGGAGAAGTAAAAGGCTATGAACAATTGTTAACACTGCATAGCCAAAAGACACTCCATAAATGTAATAAAAATGCACATTAGGACATTCTGGAGTGTAAGAAGACATGCCAAAGTATCATCACACTTTCTCTTCTTCATGTGTAGGTAGCATACCCAGAGTAGCTGAGCAGGCTGCATGTTGCCTTTTCAAGGGAGTAGTGAGAAGTCTCAAGCAACAAAACAGATAATTCTTTTAAATTCTGGTTTCTGTGACAGCATACACAGTCATTGTACACATAGTGAGAAAAGGCCTATCTTCCTCCTTTTTCTTCAGTGGTTACACTTTGGGCACAATCTTTCTGGAACTCCATAGCATTTTACAGTCCACTATAAGTTGTTGATTTACCTTTATTGTTTCTCTTCTTGGTTTTTACTTAATTAGAGCCATTTACTTAATTAAAGCCAAGCATTAAATGGTCTTTTTAACATCACTCTTAAGATACTAGAATACTATTTTGGCTATCATTGCAAACCCAATTTTTTAATTATTTGGAATTTTAAAATAAACAAATAAATAAATAAACCTAAACACAGCTGTCTATTCTTTTCTGCTTTCCATGTATGGCTAAACATTTATCAGATCCTTGCAAATACATACATACAAACTTAAATTTTCATGGGATAAAATGTCAGGATGTTCCTAACAACACACAAAGAATAAAAAGGCTTCATTAGAATTGTGCTTTTCCATCGATGAGGATTTTTCTCAAAATATCAGGGTTTAAAAGGCCACAGATGTTAATAAAATAAAAAATGAGGACCTAATTTTTAGATGCCTGGAGCACCCTTCACTCAACTGGAGATAGTAAAAATCATTGTACACTGCAATTAAGCTCTTCTGTAGTTATTCATACCAGTAACCACACAGTTAGGCCATCCAAAAGTCAGACTTTAATTTTCTAGAAGTCTCTTTCACTAATGATTGTGTATTGCTGGGAGCAGCTTAGTGTAAAATAGAACTTATGTAGAGCTGGGTAGGAAGCTACTGAGAAATTGAAAATCTTGTCCTAAATAAACTTCAACTTAGTATATTTCTATTAGCAAAAAATATAAAATTGAAGCTATTCCAAATATTTAGTTTGGGCACTTACCCTTTTCATGACGGGGACTAAATTAAAAAAAACAACCAAACCAACAAACAAACAAAGGTCACAAAGAAGCAAAAAACCTCATCAACAATAAAAAACAAAACCAAACAAACAGAAACAAACAAACCATGAAACAAAAACAAACCTGAAAAAAATGCAATGAAAAAAAGCTCATTAAAAATGAAAAAGAAATGGGAAAAAAAGAAAAAAGCTCAAAAAAAGAAAAAAGGTCATTACTGAAAAGCTCCAATTTTGAACCTGGAAACCAGAATATCATGTATGAAGAATTTTAAATCAAAGCCAAATCATTCTGAGAAAAATGTGCTGCATAAATATATATATATATACAAATCTAAAGAAATATAAATATATAATAAATAAAATAGAACTTAATAAAATATTTATTCAGGGAGGAAAAATCTATTTCAGATTGTAGTATTTTCAGTCAGATAAAAGTGATTAAATTTGTGGTAACTATATACAACATTACTTTCTGAATAAAGGGATGGAGCAGTAGTATTGTATGGTGACTGGTTAATAATATTCTTTTTCTCTATCCTCGGTATTATTTTATACCCAGATATCCTTAATGAATATAAAAATATTTGTGAACTTAGTTTGGTGTTTTCCTAGCACAAATATTTCAAGCACTGATTCAGCATTCCCCAGATTTGTCACCTCTGTTTTTTGTAGGACAACAGATGGACAGATTCCTCAAAATCTTAATACTCCCATTACTAGCAGATCTTTAGCATTCATAGTTTCTTAGTATTTTATGCTCCTAGTCATGTATATAACTGGTGATTATTTGGTTGTAATGAATCATGGTATGACAGATCTTTTTACAGATGTTCAGAGAATTAATCATTCTTTTAAAGAGATTTGCAACATACACAGACTTTGTATTTAGTAATGCTTATCCTAAAAATAATCAACAAAATATTAATCCACATCTGAATGTCATTGGCAATGTCAGAGAATCCTTTGAACAGCAAAAGCACAATCTGCCTTATGTACCTGAAGTCCCAAGCAGGGTTGAAAAATCATAACATAGGAGTATATTTTTCATCTTCCTGTGAAAGTGCCAGCACATTTAAAACCATCACTCCTAACAGTAAATCAAAATCTCTCAGTATTGCTTGTTGAAACTGGCTTTCAAGATAGAGGGTGAACAAAAAGACCTTTTAAAATAAGTTTGAGGGAATACATAAATTGTCTGAACACTGCCACGGACAATCAGTTTTAATAGCGTATGTCCAACAGCGTGTATGGTTACTTGCTGTTCTGGGAGCCTGCCAAAGAAAGAGGCCTATCTAGAAGCTGGCTGGGAGAAGGTGGGGGTTGGATGGGTGGATCAAGAGAAAACTGATAATAACCCGTAACTTCATCTATTGTAAAGCCTTTCATTTAGTATCCATCATCGTACAATCAGTGTTCCTGACACAGCATTAATTAAATCTTCATTTTAATAGAGAATACTTTTTAAAAAAGCCTGAAATTCCCTATCTGTTGACAAACTGTACAGTAAAGCATTCAAGATTTATCCTACTGTGCAACTTTCCACAAGAGCATTGGAGAATTATTGATGACACAAGCATCACTGAATCATTGACTGGTATAAAACCACCTAAGTTTTGTAGATTGAGAACAGCTGAAGAGCAGAGGCCGTACACTAAAATCAGCAGGAAACCTTACAGTACTTCTTAATACAGTACCTAATTAATATCTCTTAAAATTTACTCTTGTAACTTTTATGAAATATATCACTAGAGGAGATTATTTGTTAAAGCAGCAACTGCCTCCCTTTTTCTAAATAATTTAAATGAACCGTATTTCTGACAGACACTGGTAACTCTGTTTAGCAATTTTACTACTAAATAAAGAGCTTTGATGAGACCAGCTTGAGCATACCTGTGTGGACTCTGTAAATAAAGCTGTGTCTGCCCTGAGAAAGTGTGGCACAAGTGTGTGGTGACAAACAGCATTGTAGTTGAACTAGTAAGAGAAAACCTTCAACAGCTAGTAACAACAGCCCATGGCAGCACTTCAGATGCTGAGCCCAGAGCCCAAGAATCCAACATGCAGCTGGCAGACAGCTCAGCTTTAATGGAACTCATAACCTACTCGCACATATTCACTGCTACTCACACCACAAAATGCAGCCTTATGGCTTTTCACCTTAACTAGCAGTTTAGCATGCTGCTCAGACTGGAGGAAGGCCAGGCACCATGCCCGAGAGAGGCTAGAGGAGGCAGCAGGCACCGCCAGTGCCAACCACTAGTGCAGCATGGTTGGCAGCTGTCAAGCATATATACTACTGGGTCTGCCCCCCTCGCCTCCCCAGTGAGCGTTGTGATCTGGCCCCATGACTCAGTCCAGCTCATCAACCTGGGAATTAAGCTTGGTCCAGAAATATGCTTTTCTAAAGTAAAATGTGTTGGAGAGACCCTAAATCCAGACCTGTACCAAATATTGCATGATCACATTACCCTAACGTCCATCTGGCCAGCTTAAGCTCTTGCACTTTAGATTTATGGATCTGGAAGAAGACAAGGGGGTGTTTTGCAGCCTACAAGCTCTCTCATCTAAGAATGGAGAGCTCTGATTTTCACTTCCAGAACTATTTGTGCCTTTTGTATTCAGAACAGCAAGGATCAGATGAGAGCCTTAGATTGGAAGGGCTCAAAACCAAAGCAGATGCAAGATCTGCAGCTTTCCTTCTTTGCGGTATCTCCTAACTTTGCCAGTTTAAGTCCCTGACCGCCACTGTGAAGCACTGAGATCAGTGCACATGCCTCGAGCTGACAGCAATTTGGAGTGCCACACTGCACAGCAATAAACAGACATTCTTTATTTGTATCTGCCTACACCCCTTTACCAAATCTACCTGTTTGTCAAAGTCAGGACAGCAACTAAAGCTGAGACTGAAGAAGCCTCTCAGCTTCTTACAAAAGGAGAATTTATCAAGGAATTTTAAAATATATTTTGACATAGTCTGTGACATAAAAATCAACTTGCCTCCCACAGGAGCTAAACATTTAGGATTCTCTTCTTTCTTGGCTCTTTTCCTGGACTTCTGATCTTTTTTGCCTTCTCAATTTATGTCTACAGTGCATTTTCAGAGAAAATGGCATGTGAAATTTTAAACTTCTGTTTCCTTTTATATAACACTTCTAATATTCTAACCTCTGCTGGTTTTCTGCTATAGCTGAACACTCTAATTTCTTCAACATACCTCTTCAGATTTTCCAGTAGTCAGTGGCTGCAGTCATCTAAACAATACATTGTAAATATCTGCAACGGTAGGAAAGGCTCTGCTGGCATGTGTTCTTAGGCAAGGGACATACAGGAATACTGAAGTGTCACTTTAAAATAACATTAGTTTCTGAACAGATGTGGAAGAGCTTACTTTCATATTAATCCATGTAAGCCTACATAATCTCCTAACAATCCGGGATCTAAAATACACGCTTTGTGCATCCCTGCATACTCATTTGACAGCAAGTTTGATAGCATGCTTTGGCTTGCTGTGGATGACTGAAATTTTGCAGAAGCTTTGTACCCCAACAAGCTCACAGAAATGTGCACCGAGATTTGAGAAGTGCTCTGTAACTTGTCTAAGTGCCTTCACAGCAAGGGTCGATATCAGCACAGTGGATTCAGGTGGTAAAACGATTTTAATAAAAACTAAGCTATACAAATAGTGGATGCATTGACTCTCCAACCCTTACTGGATACTAGTCCCACTGGGTACTCCATTTCTTGGTATTCCATGTACTTCCAGGTGTAAAAGACCCATAAAAAGAAATGTTTATATTGTAATTCTCATAAATTACACTTTCACAAGCCCAGCTACACAAAGCTACATTAATTCAGCTCTGTTTTTATGCAGCAGATGGTTCAATGGGACTGACCTTCTCAGTCTGCCTAATGTCTCCCCTTAAGCCAAAGGTTCATTTATAACTGTCCAATATCACATCCTTTAGATGTCAGTAGACCAAATAGAGGCATGCTTTTCCTAGAGGACAGAGAAGTGATAAAACATCTCTATAAATGAAAGAAATGACTGTGAACTTCCAGGGAATAGCAGACATTTTCTATTGGTTCAAACTACTTATGCTGCTATTTATAGAAGTTACTTCATGTTAAGGACTTTTCAAGGCTGATATGGTCTGGTAGAAAAGCCTGTGCACTTTTATGCAGAGCTTGGTATCTGGCCCTAAGTTATGGCCCTATAGAAGCTGGAATGAGTTGAACCTTCACAATTTATGTTTTACTGAACAGTGACAGTTTGCAAGACTGTTCTTTAAATCTTAAAATCACATCAGCTTCTATTAAAAAAAAAAAAAAAAAAACACCAAAAACCAGAAAACACAAAAAGCAGAATTCTAGCAAAATCATAGCTATTCCTAAGATACCTCTGTATCTTTTATTCTCCGTGCCTAGCATAAATAGTATTAAATACAAAACACCCAGTTGAATGCAGCAGTATTCCCTTTTTTGTTATTACTACCCAGTGTTAAAGATGAATAGAAAACATTTTGGTCTTTTAACACTCACTTTAGGCTTAAAAAAATCAGAAAAAGCAGTGCACTTAAAATAAACCTTTGCTGAAAGCTTTATTCGATGTCTTAGTTGTCACAAAATCTATTACAGTAACGTGCATGAGATCTAGAGGTCCAGTACAAAGATGAATGTATCTTTTATATCCACAGCAGGGAGATTGCTATTTTCCCTCCTGTCAGCCTATGTATTCAATAAAAAGAGAGAATATACGTTTTGGGGGTTTTGGGTGTTTCTGCATCTCAAGAAATAGTAGAGATCTTAGGAAATTAAGAAATTGACTCCACCATAGCTAGTGCAACACTTATAAATAAAAAAATAAACTGAATCTTGGATAAAAACATATACATTGCAAAATTCTATACTTTGGCTGGTTAACTCAAGAAAGCCTGTGCTCTGTGTTCCCTATGGTTTTTTGCTGCGTCCCCAAACTTTTTTTTTATTCATGTTCCTCTTAAGAAGTTTATTTCCTGTCCAGACATGTATCCATGTAGCTTATACCAAAAGACATAGCCCAATCTGCTTTTGCTGCATTAGTTAGCAGAAGAAATTATCTACAGAAATTTTAAAAGCTGAAGTTGAAGTTTAAGCAGGCAGGGTTTGAAAGCAGGAAGTACCAGGTATAGAGAAGGAAAGGACAGAGACGATTAAAAAAGAATCAGGTCATCCTCTGTATTATGTTTTTTCATAAGCCATCTGGATAGTAAAAACAGTACTAGCAATAGAAAAGGGACTGTCTATAAGGGTTAACACCCTCCTCCATGGGTTCAGACCCAACATTTTTCTATTTCATTCCCATCTGATCCTTTATCTGAATCACTTTCTCATTCTCTTGAGTGTATTTTCCTAAATTATGACAGGAAGAGTGGTAGTAGTATAAAACGTATCTTGAAATTTTAGAATTTCCCTAGAAAGTTTTGTCTTAATTGCACAAAATATAATTGCAGCAGGGAAAAAACAGAAGAGAAAACAATGGAGCCTGGTTTCTGCCAGCTTTACATAGAGACAACATTAGTGTGGCCACTGGTACTGACACTGAATACTTTCAGGAGGTTTTTATTCACTGTAAAGCTTTGTAGCAATACTAGAAAATAGAAAACAGTGCCAGGAGAGGTCACAGTAAGCTCATGCTCTCTAATGAAGTTTTGTTCCATACTACAAAACTAGGGAGCCCACCAAAGCAGAATTCACAAAAATGTCTATCATCACTCTCACTTTCATGTTTATACCATCTGAACTGGGTTTTTAAAAACAAAGACTTTTCCACCAAAATAATAGCCCTTGGCAGCATCTGGATAAATGGCACTGCAGTGAAATCTATAACACAGACTGTGAATGGATGTCATGACAAGAGGAGAGCAGAGTCTTGCATCAAAAGAAAGTGACCTCACACAGTGACAGGTTGTGAGGATGGAGCAAGCATTGTTAAGAACAAAAAACAATGAAACCATAAAATTATACTATTTCCTCTTCCAAATTTCCAAACAGCTTGATTCACAGCCTTTTCTAATAAGCTGGTAATTAGGAACATTTTAATTATACGATTGTAAAATGAAGGCAACCAGGATAAAAGGAATCACAAGGCCAAGCTTAGATGGCATAGATTCTACTAATATGGAATATATTTACTTGCTCATTTTAGGCCTCTTTGCATTACACTGACCCAATGTAGATTTAAGATCTCTGTAATAGCATGTAGCAAGGCATTGTGTTCAGAGTAATAGGTGCAGTTATTCAGTAGGGTTTACAAGGCAAACAGAACTTCTGCATCACATCGGATTGACATCTGGGATTTTATATTTTTTTTGGTGTCTAGGTCGACTTTATAGACCTACGCATAAGTACATATAAATGCACATTCTCTATGTCATTTGAAATGCCAGCATGTGTCCTCAATTTTCCTCTCTCTTTACACATGTGTATCTCATAACACATGACCCATATTTCTGCAAAGATGGATAGATGAGTGAATCCAACTATCTTCCATCAGCTGTTTTCTTCATGGTCATCCAAAAAGGGGGCACTAGTCCCTACAGCTAACAGCACAGTCTTCTTACATTATCATTTATGCAGACAATGGACACACACGTTCAGGTGCGACCTAAATAGTTTAGGCATGATCAAAGTGAGTTGTAAATACATTCTGGGGAGTCATCAAGAGGAAATCAGAAAGGTGCATTACCCAGTAAAGTAAAAACAGTTGTAAACCTTCACACATTTAGTCACTTTAAAGAAATTAATGCATTTCCCCAGATTCCTTTTGTAAAATCTCAATCATCCAAATAAATGACCTGTGAAATAAACCTCTAAATTAGTCCATAACTTTCAAGTCTCTCCCCTACCAAAATCTCTTGGGTCTTTAATGGGACCACATCTCACTTATAAAACAACCTTTAAGCTTCATAATTTTATTCGTTTATTCCACAAGGAACATATCACAAAGAAAAAGTACAATTTCCCCCCCCCCTTATTTTTAGTTCCAGGAAATATATCAGAGGAATGAATGGTAAATTCAGACACACAAAAACCTTTTCTAGAAACATTTGCAAACTTATCCAATGAATAAAATATAGCTCTGCTGTTTTGCTTATCTAAAAAAGGCAGAACTAAGTAGCACAGAATAATTTTTTTAAAATTTGCAGTTCTTTTTTGAGATAAGAGCTCAGAAGACATTTTGGCAAATAAACATGGACACTGTTAAGCAATCATGATCTAATTATTGATATTGCACAAAAAAAGATTACATTGATCATAAATTTTTCATGCCACAAGCTGTAGGCACAACTAGGATGATATATATTGAGGAATTTTGCTTTTAGGTGCTTTTTAGGCTAAAATGTCAGGGGTTAGTATCTGTATGTAATTCAACATAATTCTACAATTCACATATCTTTATAACATTAGAAGTACAGTCACCACTACAAAAAAAGAGAATTTACTAGCAGATAGCACCCTAGAAGAATTTAGAGAATAGGGAGCAAACCCAATTATAATTTAGCAAATAAAATATTGCTAAATGTCAACTTTTACATGGTATCCATCTCACTTTAAAAAGTGACATGGAAGCAAAAGAAGTGTCTCACCTTAGTTATGAAGTTCCTGTAGCAAGAGGGTCTGTACATTAATTGGTTTATTTTGATCTTAAATGTTTAAATTGTTTCATATCTATCAGTCAGCAGGTTCAGAAATGAAAGAGACAGGCACAAAGATCCATTTCAAGAAACAGACCACAGCAATACTAACTTTTCAACACGCTGAAGGGCTTTGACAAGTTGTCATAGGCTTTTTGATGCCTTAAGGAAGTGCACACACGCATATGGGAAGTCCAACGTACTATTGTTATACATGGCTTTCTTCACCTGCACGCAGCCGTGTGTGAAGTGGCACATCTCACAGCTCTCCTTCCGTCTCACTTGTCCAGCCACAAATTCACTGTGTCAGGGCTGACAAGCTGAGCAAGGGGGTGAAAATAGAGCAGGACCTTTTCTTGCACACAAATTCATAGTTTGAAAGTGTTGCACCTTTTCTTCTGAATAATATAAGTTTACCCTGCCTTAAAATGGCACTGTGGTCTGTCACCTCCTCTGGTCTCAAGTACTGGCTTTTGCTACCTGGTCTCCAGCACTGCGCATTACACCAGACAGCTGAGTGGGCAGGGGAAGACAAGTCATGTAACCTGCCTTTATGTGAACCCCTGATCACAGACTTCCATTCAGAGATTATTTTTTGATATAGGAATGCAATTTGAAAATACAAATCTTCAGACCTCCACCACAAATACAGGAGAATGGCTTCAATGAAGCAACAAAAGTTTTTATCTGCTGAAGTCTTGGCCCTGTAACTCCTACAGGATTTATAGTATTAAATTCCTATTGTTGTTTTAAAGTCTCACTGACATATTATTCTTTACTTTTAAGCCTGTTTTTCACCTTCTTTCAATCACAAAAGTTACCTCAAACCCATGCAAATATGTTTTGAAAAAGATTAGTTCTCTCATGTTTAATACAAGTCTACTTAAATTATTTTTCAGCTTTGTTATCACTGAATATTGTGAAATCTTCCAATGAAACAAATCCACCACAATATTAACATTTTAAGGACTTACTTAGAACTTAAACAGTACACATACTGAACACCCAGACTTTGTTCCACAGAAGCAAAATGAAACAGGATCATTTGATGCATTCCCTGTTGTATTGCAAATCAGAAACATGCTTCAGTTCCTTCATTGTGTTTTGCATAATATTATCCATAACGCTTTCGTTGTTTACTTTTCATGATTATTTCACCCAGGCCTTACTCAGATCTAGAATCAACCTGTCTCACAGGACAACAATTTCTCTGGCTTTGAGAACAGCTGAATAACTCAAAGGACCCCAAGCCTCATTTTCATTCCTAAATTTGCATCACAAATCTGGAAACAATTTCACACGCAAGTAACTATATAAACCCCTATAATTTGATTGAACCTGGAGAGATGGGACTCGCTCTGCTGGTAACCAAGCAAGGCTGCTTGTGCATGAATGGCTGTCCCAGCCCCAGGACCACAAGGCATCAGCACTTCTCTGGGCTCCCAAGATATCTGTGTCACCAGCACCAACCAGAGCAGTCTTTTTTCCTCTCCCATCTTTGTATGAGTGCTACCAGCCTTTCAAATTATCCCTCAGTTCAGTCCCAAATTTACTTTCTGACAGAAATGCCACTCATATTTTGCACCTAGTCAGCAAAGAAGTACAGCATTAAATGATTTCTAGTTAATGTCACATTCAAGTTCTGGTTTTATTTCCAGCTCTGTCAGAGAGATGTTGAATTCTAATCAATCTCCTTTAATGGGATTTTATTTTAAATTCAGGAATATATTCTTATTTGGTTTTAGAAACATCTTCGACTTTTTTCTATCTACAGGGTCTATATTTAGAGCCTTAAATACTTGATTATTACCCTATCAAAAAAACCCAAATCTATAGTCTTTTAAAGAGTGAAGAAAAGAAAGAAATCCTCACCGTTCTGGACTGCTAAGACCTATGTTCAGCTCCACAACTTCTCTCTGTCTCTCAGAAAATTGGTTTTCAGGGTTTTGCCATGAGCCTTTGCAGTGCTTAAGACAAATGGATTGTAATATTGAATCCAGCCTTCAGGAATCTTACTTCAAAATAAATCAAAACCAGAACCATTCTTTCCTGCAGACCCACTAAAACCCGGGACAGGAAAATAATTAACAGCTTCACAAAAATAAAACTAGTCTAAATTTCATATGACTAAGCAATGTACAGAAGACTGTTAGCGTTTTTATAACAATTAAATGGAAAATACAGGTAACAGTAAACCACAAATAACTCCAAGGTACAAGGACAGTCATCACCAAGTAAGCAAAATTAACTAATAAATTCTTGTGCAAAGTTGTCATTTAATATGTAGCTGTCGACTGCTTCAGTTTCATTTTGTCCAAGGTCTGGAAAATGAGGTCAGCATAGTTTTCTGCAGATTAATTCAGAGAAAACTTGTAATAACCACAGACTTTCTGAACAGTAAGCAGTGGGCACATGAAAATCATAGTTAGAAAAAAAGTCATTTTCAGTGTTCAAAAGAAAGGGTAACATTCAGCCATAGCTAACCATGTATATTTGTATACTTTGAGAGACTTCTGCCTGTAGGTACGTACATAGACGTTCACACTCAAATGTGGTATACCAGTAACTAACCATAGGTTTAGCGGCTCATGTTGTTCTCCCACGGATACACATGGGTAATTAACGCCCACAAATCAGTCCAGGAGCCTTATCTGAGCACTAGGTTTGGCTGCTAGGTGGAGGGGTCAGCTATGAACAGCCAGGCAGAGGAACAGAGAATTTGAATGCATCAAGCAGTGTTTCTTAGGAAAGCTGCTACTCTTGGGAAATGTAACTGTAATTGTTTGGCCTGTCTGCTTGCCTGGCAATGAACATGGCCCCTGAGCATACAAAGGCTGGCACTCCCTAGATTCAGCTATTCACGTTTGCTTCTAACTTTAGTTTCAACTTGCATCTCCAAGGCTCCTGAGTTGTTTTAGCAATGTTAGATCTGATTTCTGTCTCTGCTGTGAATGGCCATTCCGTTTTCATCCAAGCAGATGTCCCATGAGCTCCACTTAACCCGGTCTATTACAGAATTTATTTTTCTCATGGCCAAGCTACATGTTTCCTTTGATCCATTTAACCAGCCTACCTTTGCTGTCTGTGAGGCAAAGCAGAGCTGTAGCTGGAGGCACTTATTTGCTCTATGACTCTGAAAGAAAAAATGTTGCAAGTATATAACCGTGTTTCTCTTGCATGCATTTGGAAAGGCCTACACAGCTTCTGAGAGTGCAGGAAAAAATTATTAGAGCCAAAGGGTTCCATGTTCCACTTTTTGTAAATGTAAAACCTGGGTCAATGCCACAAACCCACCCGCTCACTGAAGGGTCTCACAGTGTGGTATTAGCAGCAACTGCTTATGGAGGGGTGAGTCAGTGCAGATGATCCATCCAAGTGTTTTCTATACATAATATTCACTTCGGCAGAAATATTACACTGGTATTTAAAACTAGATTTTTTTTTTTCTTACATGAAATTAAACTCATGAAGAAGGAGATAATCATGCCTTTTTACTGGAATCAACATTTATGCCAGTAACTTTTGGCATACCACCAATCCATCTTCATATCTCAGTTTGTTTTACCACAAGCTATACCTTAGGCCAAATTCTCTGAGTTTCCGAGATCTGCACAAAATCCCATCTCACTACTTCCCTCACTTGCTATACCTCACGTGTGCCTCAGAGCATTATCTGTCCCCGTTGGAAGCTGCCAGCTCCATGCTACTACCAAGCACGACTTCTTAGAGGCTGTCTAAGCCTTTTTCTTTTCATCTTAAGGATATTTTCTTCACTGCCCAGTGGGGGATGCAGCACCTACCGCACTAAATTCAAACTTGAGCAATAGTCTAAGGTCCAGCTCTGACCCAAGACAGACAGGTCTAGTGGGCTTAAGAAATCAGTCGCTTCTTTGGTGTGCCTGATAAATCACACCTGCTGATGGTGCTCTGTACATCTGGGGAAAAAAGGCAGTAGATACCCTAGAAGCTGGTCTTTAAAACATACATGAGGTGATTTTTCACACTTGGATAGGGTGTTAGAATCTGAAGATAGAATCTTCCGTTTCTTCAATGTGTGACATCAGAGAGTACCATAGTACGAACAGAAAAAGCTGAGACAGGAAAAAGCCAAGTTCTGTGTGCTCATCTAGTACAGATGAACATGTACTGACCTGTGTAAGTCACAACCCTCCTCATTCTGAGTTAAAATAATGATGATGATGACAATGTCACTGTTCTGGTGTTCTGGTATTTTGTTATGAAATATTGTTAACTGCAGCCCATATCTGTGTTCAAAAAGAAACAGTCTTATGAAAATAATTTTACTCCCTTCAACTAATTTTTCTCTGGTAAATGTAAGTCTGGCACTCCTTTGCATTGGTCATTAGAAAAGAACTGCTTTCCTTTTGTGTGAGAAGCAGTACCAGCTGTAGCAAAGTGATGAAGATGCAACAAAGAAACAGGCCCAAAATTTCAATACTAGTAGCTGCAATTTCCTGTAAAATTCCTGAGCGCTCGAAGTTTCTATTTCAGATCAATGCATAAATTATAATTTAATTTTATTGCAACTTTCACTATGTCCCTAGAAGCACAGAGCTGTAATTTGCCATTTTGGTATAAACAGGAGTATACTTTGCTCTCGCTTAACCAAGCAACCTCATTGACTTCAGTGAAACAAGGCAGCATGAGACCAAGTCAAGTCTAACTGCAATTTTAGTACGCAAACTATGTT
Source organism: Lathamus discolor (assembly GCF_037157495.1). NCBI lineage: Eukaryota > Metazoa > Chordata > Aves > Psittaciformes > Psittacidae > Lathamus > Lathamus discolor. The sequence goes on along the minus strand of NC_088886.1, from coordinate 89,929,683 downwards.
TGCTATTTATGATACAATAACACATTTTGAAGTGAGAGGTCACAGCTGATCCTATTGCATTAGAGCATAAAAACAAATTTGGTCAAAGAAGCAGGAATGGTATTGTGTGTAACTGTGTTCTGCTTTAGTGTGTTTTATTTGATAACATTTCTGTCCACCCAAATTACCAAGTTAATGAAAAATAATAATACACTACCATAGTGCTGTGCTTTAGGTTAAAAGATAGCTATAGCATGTTATGGTTCTGCTGTTTAATTTAGGTCAGATAATGTAAAAGGAAATCTTTCAACCATTTTTTGGAAACACTCTCTATAAGGAAAGAACGTATAAAAGCATGCTCTATAATTAACCAATATAGCAGTGTTTCAAAGCAAACGTTAGAATATGAAATAAGTGAAATTGAGGGTTGGTGCAACTCCAGTGAAAGGACAGAACTGCTTCAAAGTCTGCAGGCAATCTTTAGAGGTTGTATTTTCACATCCCTGAACCCATGTTTTGAAGAGCACGCCCAGCAGCCATTTCACCTCCTCCTCACCCAGCCCTCAGTCCTGTTCCAAGTGGCATGACTCTGCCCTAACAACATATCATGAGCATACACATATCAAAGCATTCACAATACAACAGTTTTACAAAATAACCCAGAATTCACAAGTTTCATGTTTATGAAGTCCCCAACTGCCAGACAATACTGTAAACATACAAAAATATCTGCATAGCATTTTGCCTTACAGCTTGGCAACACAAAATCACCGTAATTACAAGTAATGACGTCTCTGTCAGGCTTCAGTGATGGGAAAGCTGAAAAAAGCTACTCAGAGGGAACATCCCTCTCCCTTCCCCATGCAGACATCTCTTTAACCGGTGCTTTTCAACAAGGGCACAAGGAGAGCTTTCCAAGGAGGGCACAGCCTGAGTGAGAAACAACAAGGAGCTGTTCCACCCGCATTTGTCAGTCATTGCAGAGCTGAAGACCCCATTTATCAACCAAATTTCAGGAGGGGCTCAAAGCAGGGGTAAATTCTGAGCCAATGGCAAACAGTGCAGAGGACTGCTATGGACTGGACATCTCCTGCTGCTCCAGAAGCATAAGACAAGTCCTGTAACTGGGGACCCACAGCTTCAGGTGATTGGTCCTCTGCCTACACTACGTCACTGACACAAATCCACATGGAGATTTAGATTGTGTTCTCTTCCCTATGTTTTCTATTAAACCATGTTTACATAGGATTAATACCAGCTGATAAGTAAGGTTCCAATGGTAATGTGAAACAAAGTGCTTTAGATAGTACATGCAGAATTTATACCCATCAGACAGAATCAGAGGAATAAAGCAGGTCACAGTAAAGGCGAGTCAACTGGAAGACACAACCTCAACTGGTTAGGGCAAAATAGCGTTTTTTAACAGAATCATAGAACCATAGATTAGTTAGGGTTGGAAAGGACCTTAAGATCATCCAGTTCCAACCCTCCTGCCCTGGGCAGAGACACCTCGCACTAAACCGTGTCACCCAAGGCTCTGTCCAGCCTGGCCTTGGACACCGCCAGGGATGGAGCATTCACAACTTCCCTGGGCAACCCATTCCAGTGCCTCACCACCCTCACAGTAAAAAACTTCCTCCTTATATCCAATCTAAACTTCCCCTGTTCAAGTTTGAACCCATTAGCCCTTGTCCTACCACTAGAGTCCCTAATGGAGAATACCTCCCCAGCATCCCTATAGCCCCCCTTCTGATACTGGAAGGCTGCTATGAGGTCTCCACGGGGTCTTCTCTTCTCCAGGCTGAACAGCACCACCTTTCTCAGCCTGTCTTCATCCGGGAGGTGCTCCAGTCCCCTGATCATCCTCGTGGCCCTCCTCTGGACTTGTTCCAGTAATATAATAGCAGATGTTAAGCTTTCTCTGTGTTACCCTCCGTGTTTGAGACACATGGTCATGGATTGGCCACAAAAAGGACACAGAGATAGTCCACGTCTGCCTGAGAAACCCTAAATAAACATAGTCCACAGCTTCCACAAATCTCCAGCTTTGCAGCCTTCACAAAAAATGGAGGTTTATATTCTGCAAAGCAATGACACTTTCGTACTAGCAAATCAGAAAGTAAACCCAAGTAACTATGTAGCCATACCCTCCTTTCTCTCCATCCAGCAAAAGAGTAAAACTTTTAAAATATGGAATGTTACTTCTCAAGCCTGGACTTTAAATAATGTCATATGATGAAATATCATTATTTCTTTATCAGAAGGTTTAAAATGAACAGGTACCTAAGTGGCTTGGGAAGAACACTTGGTGAGGTTTGCTCACTGAATTTTGCTCCTGCCTAGTTCTGATTGGTTTGGGGTGTGAAAACAGGCTGATATTTTATAAAGTAGGACCTCTATTTGACAACTGAGAAAGAGAACATTGTCCTATCCCCCCTCTGACACTGATAACAAACATTGCCCACCCAGTCGTGGGAAGAGCGTAGAATGGCCTGGCATCTCTCTTACCAAATTCATGACCAAATAGTAAAAGCAATCCAAAAGATTTTAGGAGGAGGAAATGCCTGACAACTCACTCACTAACAGCTGACTGCAAGAGTGTGATAAATTACATTTCCTGATGTTTTCCCAGACTAGCTTTAAAATTCTGAAGTGATTTGATGTAGTCTATTATTGGAATAACAACATGGGCATCGTTAGAGAAGTGCATTTCACAAAATTGAAAGGCTTAAGAATCACAGCCACTTCATAGAATTTGTACTACTTTATTTGGAAAGCTGAGTGCAGATTTGTCACTTGTAGAGCTGTTCCTACTAGGGTCATATCTATAGCAAGTGTAGTTTGTGCCTGAGGATGATAAAAAGTTTGCAATAGCACTCCGAAACCATTCTACATTATAAAAATCACTGAGGAGAGTGATTTGCTTACTGTGTGAGTTGATTGGATAGTCTACTCTGAAAAGTTCCATTTCTCTTCTGTTGATGTGCCTTGGCTTTCAAAGTGCTTCATCTTATTTCTTGTATGGAAAATGTGTCATCTGGTCTGTCATTAATGTTCTGAAGAGGGTAGAACTTCTTTTCTCCTTAGTCATCATCACAAAGTTCACAAAATCATCTGTTTTGAACCATCTCTAGTTTGAGATTCTAAACTAAAACTTGACAGAAACGTCAGTATTCTGTTCAGCCATGGCAAGGACATCTGGAAGCTAGGGAGAATTCAGTAAATATCCTACACCTGTCCTATATGGAAGTTCGTCAAATTAGTAGCTTGTAGCAACAAAAACTACGCAGCTTGACTTTTAGCAGGTGTCACATCTCCCTTTGATGCCTTGGCAGCAACAGAACTTTCGATGCTTTACTTAAGAATCTGAATGAGCAAGAGTCAAAGGGAACTTTTAGAACAAAATAGAAAATTTGAAATAAAATGCTCTAAGTAAGTACTGGAGATACATTTGTATTAATAAGCATTTATGGACAATTATTTCTACTATTTATGTCCTGTACTACCTGCCGGCATCTTATCAAATGAGATCCCATTAAATCAAGTTTTATCCCTGAACTTAAAAGCTCAGAGTCTAATGAAAAAAAAAAAAAAGTCAAGCTAAGCAAATTACATAAAACTGTAAGTGGAGAGGAAAATACGCAAAGTAAGAAGGATAACGGGGGCTAATTAGCAAGTTTACTAAGACAGACTCCGTTTGCAGGTATCACTTTTTGTGAGACAATATTATATAGCAGACAAGAACAGACATGGGTTTAGGCATGCAACACCAGCAAGACCTGATAAAGAAACCACAGCCTTCAGCCTAAAGGCAGCTTAAGAAATTTCCACATTTAAATTAATTATGGTAATAATCTATAAAATTTGAAAGAAAAAACACCTTTGGAGAAGAAAGTAATGTTAACAAAAAGGGAGATGATTAAGTCTTGTGGGGTAATCTTGACAGATAACCAATTAATTATTGTCCTTGGAACACCAAGGGTGTCTTACACTGAAAAATGCATTGTTCCATAAAAAACAGCATCTACTGAATACATGATTTGTATTCAAGAGCCCTAAGAAATTTCTTTCCCAAGCTCATCTTCCATGCAAGAATGATGTTAGAGATGAGACGATATTCTAACAACTATGTACTTTTGTCTGTTCTCACATATTTTAGTGAATTCACTCAGTGCACAGGGGTTGTTTCATTTTCTCTAAAGAACTTTCTTAGGGACATCTGATGCACGGGAGGAAGATTGTTGCACCCTGGAAATCCAATGTGTACGAGTCACTCCATGCCAGGGAGCATTTATTGTAGTGTGTTTTCATCTATTTCTTGTGTAATGTCTGCTTTATGTGCTGTATTTTAGTTTGTAAGAATTTTCTGATGACAACAGTAACAAAAAACAGCAGGTTGTTTGAAGGCAAGGAGAGGGATCTCTGGAAAAATTATTTCATCGTATGATCTACTGCCAGAAGAAATTATAATTTAAATATAATCAGCATCTAGTTAATTCGCCTGCTGTTTTATACCAATGTAAAAGTCAAACGAATTACATTCGTGTTAAATGGGTTTGCTTAAAACAGATTGGGTCAAAATATAGATATTGATACGGTGAAGTCCACCCAGAATATATCTCAAGTTTCATTTTATTGCTATTTTTTCAAGGAACTTTTAAAAGGAAGTGTTCCCTAAGACACAAGTATTCATTTATTTGACACAGAGGTTTCCCCCACCCCCTCTATTTTTGTTTTCTTAAAAATGATTTAACAGATTAACAAAAGAAAAGTGGTCAGTAGTTTTGCCATAATAAAGGAAGAATGGAATGAAAGATACAGCAAAGCACAAAAAATGTAACGATGAGCCTCTGGAAATCTCAACATCTCCTTCAAACATGTACTAGTCGCTAAAGCAAAGTTCAGGATCATTCCAATGGGAGTTGTGTCTGCATAAAGATAATGAGACCAGAAATGTCTTTGAATAAGAACTAGCCTAACTTTAGTTAATTACCTGATACCAGAGCTTTTAAAAGTAAAATGAGGCATTTCCTCTTGAAGTTTTAAAGAATTCTAACCCTAAAACTGTTATCTATCAACTTAAGCAATGTTCTGTTTACTTTACCTTGAAGCTTTGTTACCAAGAAACCAAAGACATTATTGCCTGAAGGCTGAACTTGATTTCCCATTTTCAAACGTAGATCTTTGAAAACTACATTCAAATTTCCAAGTTTTATTGATAGCCCTTTTTGAAAAGTGGAGGAAAAAAGATTCCCAGAAAGATAACTTTTCCAAGACAAATGTAAAATGAGTGATAACAAGACCTTAATTCTCATTTCAGTGACCCTAATATTCCTTGAATGCTGCCTGAGCAAGACATAATGGCAAGGAGCTCATATTAGTACCCTTAGTGTCTGGATAGCATAAAAAAATATATATATATATATATATATAATCTGTATTCTTCCAATCAATTTGGAAAAATGCTAAAAGCAATTCTAAGTAATTGGACATATTACAAAAAGCACAGAAAAAGTATTTGCATTCACAGTTGCCCATAAAGAACAGGCTTTTCTGATGGCAGCAGAGGTTGAAAGAGAAAATGTTCCCTGGTGGTGTATCTCCAGGGAAGCTGGAGGATGCTAGAAAGGTTGTGCAAACATACTGCCTAGTTCACAGCAGAAGTCAGCTTCAGCTTGTACTGTGTCCACGGTTCTTCAGACCTGGCATGCAAAAACCCTGCTTGGAGAGCATGTGCAGGTATGTCCAAATAATTGCCTGGAATTTGTACTCTTGTATTAGGTTTCAACGTGTATGTATGGTTTTGAGAATTTTCTCCACAATAGCTTAGCTACAGTATAGGCCTTCAGTATTTTTAGTATTTAGCATGGTTATTACTGAAAACAAGTAAGCAAAATTAAATAGCTTTTACAGGCTGGTTTTTTCTGATTTGTTTTTCAAGCAAAGGGAAACAACTGTTAATTCAGAGCTCACAAACTGCTCTCAACAACTGTGCTAGAAAAAACTGCAGGGAGAACTTTTTGTATAAAAGAGAAGGGTGAGAAACCTGGCTGTGTGACTGACAATGTGATGTGGGCTTCTACTGTACATAACATGTTCCAGCATCATCAGTGTTAGATCACCGATGCAGGAGGTTTTCTGACAGACAGATAGCATTGTCATGAGCATGTGCATTAGGCAACTGCTGGGTACGTTTCTTTTGATAACTTCAGCAGCATCTTTATCTCAAATCTTAATTTTAAAATCTGGAGCTGTCGTTTGTCAGAGGGGTGTTTAGGCTTCCTTTAAAACCCTTGCACTTTTAATGCTAACCTGCTGGTGCTAAGACGCATTTCCACTGAATGTTTTATTCAACAAGACTTAAGAGATAGTTTTGTCAGATGTGCTTCCTGTCATCTTTTATTACATTAAATCTTCTGATATTTGAGCAGAAAAGCTGGAAATGAGGATGAAGGTCAGTAACATGGGGGGAATATAAAACTTTTCTTTTACTATTCCCATTTTCATATTTTCCATCAAAACCACAATTTGCAAATGTCAGATAACACGAGTTTCATTTTTATTTTAATCACTTAGCTGTATGATACTATGACAACTTAATGGCTACGAAGCAGATTTATCATGAGAAACAGGGACTGTAGTCTGACAATCCTAGATTACCGTTCTCTATACAGGGAATTCAGTGCTAATTGTGCGGTTTGTTGTCTTTTATTTTCAAAGGAATGTCCTAATACATTAGAAGGCAAAAGCAAATATTTAAATGTTTGGAACTCAGACGAACATCTTATTTTCTGAGACCGCAGTAGCAAGCTGTGAATCTCAAGTGAACAGACACACTTTCTCCAGCTATTCAGTATTTACATTTCTCATCATGGCAAGAAATAAAACATAAGATCTAATTAATTATTTCACAGATTTTAAAATTCATTTTAAAAATTAAAACAACCTTTCCACCTCAAAACATGTTCAGATCTAAAGTAATATGACTTTGAGGGTTCCATTCAAATCAAAAATTCTGATCATTAATTTTCCCACCACTTTAAGCAACATCCTCATTACAGGAGGTGCAGAACTTTAGCTAAAGCCTGAATATATGAAAGTTGCACTGATCAATTGTTGCAACTATCTAATGAGCTGTCATATTGGACTGTACATGTTTACTCGTACATATGTCAGCATCTCCACTACTGGCACCATCCATCCTAAAGAGTCATTTCATCAGAAACAGGCTACTTCTCCTCCTTCTTATCCTGGGTTCAGCTGTAGCAGTTATTTTTCTCCTTCTTAGTAGCTGGTGTAGTGCTGTTTTTTGGCTTGAGCCTGAGAACAGTGCTGACAACACTGAAGTTTTAGTTGTTGCTAAGTAGCACTCACCCTGATCAAGGACTTTTCGGTTTCATGCACTGCCAGTGAGGAGGGGCATGGGAAGCCAGGAGGCAGCAGAGGCAGGACACCTTACACAAACTAGCCAAAGGGATGTTCCATACCACAGCACGTCATGCCCAGTATATAAACTGGGGGGAGTAACCCAGAAGGCCAGATCACTGCTCAGGCTGGGCTGGTTATTGGTTGACGTGTGGTGAGCAACTGTATTGTGCATCACTTGTGTTTACTGGGGATTTTTCTCCCCTTCCCTTTTTAGTTTTATATTCTCTCCCTTTGTTATTTCTCTTATCATTATGATTAGTAGTAACAGTGTTTTTGTATTATACTTTAGTTACTGGACTGCTATTATGTCAACCTGTGGCATTTACATTCCTTCAATTCTCCTGCCGGGAGCAGGGGATGGGGGTTGGGAAGGGGAGGGTGAGCAAGGAGCTGTGTGGTTCTGAGTTACCGGCTGGGCTTAAACCATGACACCACCGCAGACTAGATGTAGTAGTTGACACACAGGAGCTGTACGTGCAGTGGCTGTTGCAGCTCAGTTGTTTAGGAAAATCTGAGAGTTACTTTATCTTGACTGCTTTAGGCTCATTTCTGTGCTATTTGTAAGGCATAACAGGTAACAGAACACGAAACAGTGGACTTATATGCAAGAGTATTAGAAGTCCATCATCAGGATTTAAAAAAATGTGTTTGGCTTGTCTGCCTTGGTTTTATATTGTTATTTTTCTAATACAAAGTAAATACTCTAAAGGCCTTAATTATTTTCAAAATAATGGCACTTTTGTTAAAATGCTTGAGAGCATGAAAACCTTGATTTGGATACAGCCCATTTCCTTAATGCCATTTGTTGTTACATTTAGCTCCTACAGTTGCTGACAAAAGAATGCAGCATATTACTCCTAAAAATAAGCATTATAGAAAAGGTGGACATGGACAAGGCTTAGGGTAGTGACAGGGTAGAGGTGATAATGAAAATTTTAAAAGTAACAACAGAAATGAATGCACGGTCATTTGTGATCTGAAAAGTGTGGGTCCTCTTTGAGTTAGCCACTGCTTCCTTCAGTATTTACTAGATACGATACAGTATACAGGGAGTGTAAAATTCCCATCTTGGTATTTAAAATCCCAGAAGCATGACTGGCTCTTTAAATGTTATCACATGTCAAAATTGGAAAAGCCAGATGTTACACTTACAAAGCCAATGTAAGTCTTTCTAAAATCCAAGAGCTGCCACTGCTAAATCTAGTCTGTCAGCATTGAACAATTAACCAGTTAAGCAGCATAACTTTTAGCAGAGAAATGAAGTATTGTCTGATGTGAGATAAACAGGCATTGCCAGGGCCAATTATAGGCACAGGAGAGAGAAAACCAGTCATCAACAGGACTTTCAAATGACCTTGGTCAATTAGCCTTTCCTCAGAAGACATACTGGGTTTCTCATGTTTGGAGTCTATGGCCATGCAGTTGCTGCTGATCAGACACTGCTATACACCCCTGGTAGGAAGCTGCAGATGCTCAGTAGTTAACTAGCCTTCCATGAGGCATCACAGGGGTCAGAAGAGAGCTCTGTTTCTTAGAACTATATCTAACATAACAATCTATACTCTATTCAAAATACTTGAGGAAAAAAAAACCAAATAACAGGCCTGAAAACATACTAGAAACATACTATGGAGTAATTTCAGAACTATTCGATACTATTTTGGGTGCCCTTCAATAAAAGACTAAGCAACAAAAAGCTTACAAACATCACAAGACCTATCCCAGTAGAGAAGAAACAGAGATGGCAGCAACAAGAAGCAGCTTGAGACTCGTTTATAAATTTAAATGTCAAAACTGTAACTGGAAACTATATTCATATGTGCACGTGATCTCGGAGCAGACAGAATTATGGGCAGCAGAAAGGAAGAATCTCTCCTCAAGTAACCTCTGACAACACTGATTGTGTAAATGCCATAGTCTGTAGGGAGCCACTGTAAAGAGCCACAGTCTTGCCAAAACCACTTTTCTCAGCCACTGAAAAGCACTGCACTCCAAGCTGCGTGCAAGTTGTGGGTCCTCCTAGCTGACTTAAGCTATAGATAGGTGGGCTAGGTTTGCTCCGGGAAGGTGTTGTCTTATGCACTGGGATACAAACAACTGTATTGTTCAGGCAAACCCTCAGGCAAAATCTTTCCTAGAACATTCAGTACAAGATACATCTGTTCAGGGCAAAAGAAGATAACTCCAGATAACATTATCAGGCATCCACTGTAAATCAAAGAACTCCTCCCAGATGTCATGCCTATAATTAAATGCTCCATTTAGATAGGAGGCAGAGCATCAAAATGAGCTGCATTTTCAGTTTTAGCTGGCTTAGAGTACTTCTGCAATCACCTTGTTCTTGCTCATCAAGTCTTTAAATTGCTTAATATCCAGTGGACATCAAGAAAAAGTTTCCATCAAGCAGGAGAGCGGAAAATGTATTATTAGGCTGCATACAATCACAATTAATATAAACACCTCCTGAGCAACTCTTCTACCACTCATTGCCCTTGAAAGCTCAGGATTGTCTCAGACCATGAAAAAACACTGAGAAAGTTTAACTTATGTGTATATATGCCTTACCACTTCTGAAAGTGAGACACAGAACTGGAATATTCTATATTTTGAAGCATACCAAAATATGAAGCTGTGTTCACATTCATGCTACCCTGAACATGTACTAGTTAAAATCCTTATTGACTTCTGAAATGTTAGAACAATTATTGTGCTACAGCTGCTTCAATCATTATTTAAATACCTTATCCACTATTGAGATCAGGCACATTGCCATTCATAGGGAGCTTTAAAGATGCCAATCTGTAACAGTTTTACGTGACCAGTTGGGAAATAATGGACAAGCTACAGTAAGAAAAAACAGGGAAGAAAGAACCTGGCATACTGCGTTCAGCTTTGGGCTTCCAACACAAGAAGGAGGTGGCCTAGGAAAGGGCCACAAAGATGATCAGAGGGCTGGAGCACCTCTCCAGGTGAAGACAGGCTGGGAGAGTTGGGTTTGTTCAGCCTGGAGAAGAGAAAGCTCTGGGGGAGACCTTATTGCAGCCTTTACATACCTTAGGGAGGCCTAGAAGAAAGAGAAGGACTTTTTACAAAGGCATGTAATGATAGGACAAAGGGGAATGGCTTCAAGTTGGAAGAGGGTAGATTTGAATAAAAGGAAGTTCTTCATTAAAGGGTGGTGAGACATTGGGAACAGGTTGCCCAGAAAAGTTGTGGATGCCTGTCCTTGGAAGTGTTCAAGGCCCGGTTGGATGGGACCTTGAACAACCTGCTGTAGTAGAAGGTGTCCCTGCCCATGGCTGGGGGTTGAAACTGGATGAGCTTTAAGGTCCCTTCCAAGCCAAACCATTCTATGATTCTATGAATTGCAATGACACACCTGAAGCAAATAGTGCCATTTATGTTGTTCTCCAATATTTTTAGTCAGACAAACAGACAGACTTGTTCTGTAAAGCAGATGCAAGCTGAAGTGGTCTATTACACAGCAGGTAAAAGGCATAGTTTATTCTAGAATAAGAATTGTTCAAGTCCAATTAGAAAAGTTATATTGCTGGAGATAATGACCGAAAGAAACTGTTTTCTGTAAACACTCTGTTTGGTTAAGTCTGTAGAAGCATCTGATCACACAGCAGCAGTTTTAAATAGAAACTTAAGTGATTCTTGTCTTCTCCAGAATAGTTTTGATGAAAATCTTTTCATCTACATGAACTGAGCTTGAAATTAGTGTTAGACTAACACTATGCATGCAAATCATTCTGAAATCTTCACTAAATCTGTAATATCTGTAAATCACTTTAGCTCTATCCTTTATGATCATAATTTCAGAGAAAGTACCAAGTACCTAAAAGCAATTCTCAGATGCACTATGTCAAACTATTCTGTTTACGAGAAGTTCAAAATAGATTTTACAGTGGTTTACAATTTTGCCAGCTGACAATACTGAGAAACGGGGACCTGTGTGCTACCTCTCCAGTTTGCTAATAGCTACAAAATCCAGTATGAGCTTTCTGTGGACTCTCCTGGATTTTTGGTAGAAAATTACAAAACTAGGTTCCCAGGCCTTAACGCAGATCTGCAGGGATGTCAACATGAGAGGTAAAGCTGCTAGGCACCAACTCTAAAGCAGAGCTCCCCACACAAGGGTTTTGTGCTCGCCACCACTGCGGGGAGGTGCTCTCAAGCCAGCCTCTAAAGCATCCCAGGTCTCCAGCTTCCATCTTTTCCAGGCTGAATGAGTATTGAGTGGGTGAGAATACCATATGTAAAGTATGGTTTTAGCACTGAAAAAAATCCTTTACTGTAGTGTTGTAGCACCAAGATTCACCACTTCTCTCATAAAGGAGTTATCCTGCTTTGTAGCTTATCGGATGAGAGGAGATAAGCAAGCACTGCAAACAGGAACAAGATAGTGCCAAGCATTCACAGCTGTTATTAAGTTAAATTGTATTAACAGCGCTGAATTTTGTATAAACCTTGCAACAAAGGGATAGTAGCTGTACTAATCAGAAGTATTTTTCCTAGGTAGGAAGAAAGGATTAAAATAACACTCTACAGCAAGCTGTTACAGTCTTGTGGTCCTGACAGAGTTGTAGTAAAACAAAAAGTCATAGTCCTTAAAAAAAATTGCTTTCATTCTCTGGCATTTAATCTAAAATGTCGGTAGTAAAGCTATAGCAAAAAGAGTTTAATAGACTATGCAGGCACTAAAGATCAACTGCCAAATGGAGAAGAAAGGCAGAATTGAAATGCCCTGCTATATTCTTTTTCTGCATGTATCAGGTAAAGTTACAGCTAAACAAGGTCTAAAAATACTGCAAAAGTAACTTCGCTTTTCTCAGCAGGCTTTCAGAGACTTAAAGGAGATAAACCAGCAGAGATGATTTAATTGTTTTGCTACCTATTTTTCAGACTGTTTTCTTATGAGGACTGTAAAATGCATAACCTATCCTACAGAAGACTGCCCGTTCTCTCTGAAGGGCAGTTTTTAAACAGCAGATGCCTAGAGGCACTGTTATTTGATAGGAACCTAATTTATGGATAGCATTCGAGGCTACAGATGTCAGCTGTATAAAGACAACTCTGCAGCCTCTCTCTCCCCCCAGAACTTGAGATGTTGGAGCATGCTGAAATTTAAGACCCTCTTCGGTGTCTCTAGAGGTGTACAGAGAGAAAGGTAGGTGCCTTAGAATATGTAATCTTGTGCTGAAATCTCTAGCTTTGTGATACAAAGAAAACTTTTTTGTCTTCCATTTTATTTTATCTACAGGTGTCGCTGACAAATGACCTACCCCTCAATTCAATCTATCTACCTTAAGAAACTTGCAGTTCCGTTCTTGTCACTGCTGGTTTCATCATTCCTCAAATTAAAAGATGATAACGCCTAAACTTTTAGTTACTTGACCAAGGCAACTCAGAAACCATTTTTCACGTCTGATACTGTCTGATAGCTTTTCTTCCATAGAGCCAGATATAGCTATAATTTACAGTTTCCTGCCAGCCAGCATAATAATCTGGTATTGCTTGAGGCAGGAAATCCTTTTGGTGGTCCTAACAGAGTGTATAGGCTACCTAAAGAATGTTTGTAGATTTTGGCTGTTGTCATATCACTAAGATGCTGAAAATCTCATCTACACTCCTTCCAGACAGCCTAAGTTAGCAGCTCTACTCTTATCTAGTTTGTCAGACCACTCTTGAAAACAGTTCTTGATTTTTTGAGGATTTTTGCTGAGTTTTATAGCTCATGGCAAAACAATCTTCTTACATGTGTTTTTTATACAGGCTGTCACTCTGACGTACTTAAAAAATATTATGTAAGGCTGAATATCCTGCTCTCTTCTGCTACATGGCAAAGCTTACTTGCAGTATTTATTAAAAAGGCAGTGTATCAACATATTAAGATTATTTTTATTATCATAAATGTCAGTGCACTAGCTTTAAGTCACCACCACTTTGACTATTTGGGATTGCTCTAAGACTGAATGAATATAGTCCCTGTAACAAAAAGTGTTTATCACAAATAAAGACGTTAAAGCTGAAAGATGACAGAGATGATTGACTTTCCTCAAGTATTTTTGTCTCTAAAACTCTCTATAGAATACAGTGACTAAACTGCATGCACATGCCACTCTCAGGGGTAGTTTTCTTACTAGATATGTTTAATCACTCTCAAACACCCAGGAACCAGAAGGTGGATCATTCTGCCGTCTTACGAAAGTGCAATTCATATCAGGTTTATTTTGGAGATGAGTGTCAACAGGAAGAAGACTCAAATATCAGTCTGGTGAAAAACTAAACGCTCTTTGGTTGGAAAACTGTTCTCATTTTTATCTCTATTTATAACTTCATTTAGATGCAAGATGTTATTTTTTTAAAGTTTCCTGGGAAATCCCAAACTCAAAGTGTGTTTCAAAAGCTAATGAATGACTTAATCACAACCATGGAAGAAAATCAGTTGTGACAGCAAATACTTCTTGGTTTTACTTTAGATGTAATATGGAGAAAAATCACAGGCAAACCCAAAGCATTATTATTTTTAGCTGACCTGAGGGATTCAGCAACTTAGACTTGAGGTACAGAAGAAAATATGAGCTGCATATTGCTCTTTCCATCCTAACGATGGACACATTAACCAATATTTGCAGTGAAAACAAAATTCATCACTCTCAAAACATTTGGATGAAACCTGTTAATAGGATTGGCCTGATGACAGAGGCTTGACCCTACACGCAAGAAGTGTAGGAACCTGATGAGTAAGTGATTGATATGCTACCTTCAAAACTGTGGCTTGGGATTGCACTTTGCCACAATATTATACAACCCCTGGCAAGCAATGAGCAGTCTAACTCTCATTACACCATCTGGAGGAAAAAATAACAGCAAAAAAAACCCCTGACACATACTCTGTTTCGGCAAAGGCATGTGTGGGAGAATAGCCTACCTAAGCCAAGAGCTGTCTTCAGATTCTGAAAAGAATCTGGCTGATTCAGAGGCTTGTGACAGCCCCTTACTATGTTTTCATTTTACATCAAAATCAGAAAATCACATCAATCTTTCAAATAGCAGCACATTCTCAAACACTATTCATGCCCTTTAAAGCTGCTATATACATGAACAAGTTTCCTGTTAAAATCCAATTAGGTTTCCAGTTTAAGTTCAAAGTGATCTCAGGAGAGTCAAAGGATGCAAAGAATCATTAGGTACTGTGAAAACAAATTAAAAAAAAAAATGAAAAAAGGGAGAGTAATTTTTTCAGTACTCAAAAAATGCTTGAATTGATTTCCAAAATATTTCAGTCATCACTGAAATGTAAACCTAAATATTTAATAGGCAGGCAAAGGCTTTTTGGTTTATTACTTGTTTGCAACTGATACAAGAGGAAGAAAGGAGCTATGTGCTTGGTCTCATTCTTGTATAATGAAACCCTGGGGCTACTACAGTCCCTGGAGGAACAAGGGGAACCCTCAGCTTTCTGATGACCTGGTGACATTTGGGTGGCATGGTTTAGTGTGTGGTGTCCCTGCCCATGGCAGTGGGTTTGGAATTAGATGATCTTAAGGTCCTTTCCAACCCTAATGATTCTACAATTCTACCTAAGGCAGGAGTGTGACCATGAAAACAGGTCTGCCCCATTTAGGCCCATCCTCTGGCTTTAGGCTCATCATACCCCTTTAGCTCTGCCGATCCAGGCTTTTGCACAACCATGAGGCAAATCTGATTGAGGAACTGATCTGACTAAAAGTATTAACAAATCCATGAATATGTTTATGGCAGTGGCAGCTGACACACACATGCTGTAGCTCTAAATTCCCAGGTACAAATGCAAAGCAATGTTTCCCATCTTGATCTCATGTAGTATTTCTCAGCTCCTGAAAACCATCTTCAAAGACAAGGCACAAACAGCTGAGGGGCAAAGCATCCCCCTTTCTCTTCCTTTTGCTCCCACAGCCTGCAGGCAGGGACTGTTAAATCCCCCTAAGCCACTAAGGGGTTTCTGACTGCTGGGAGGACCATGTCCCGGGTGGAGGTGAAGTGCTGCCTCCTGGCAGCCTGGGCTGACCTGAGGACAGGCAGCCTTGGCCCTGCCATGTGCCCAGCACCCCCCTCCACCACTACCCCATCTTCTGCAGGAGGAATGGCTGAGAAGGGGTTGAGAGGGAGAAAAGATGACCAGGAATAAAGCTTAGGAAAAATAAGAATATAATTTTACATAAATCATCCCCAAAACTTGCTCTTTGGAGTTAAATTGATCCAGCCGGTGGACAGGGGGAGTAATTGAAATGGAACTCTTTTACACAGTTTGTGCGTATTTTTCACAGAATGAATTAATGCCTCACTGAAAAGGTGATTTGCAGTTGGCATTTCAGGCAGCCTTACTGCCTGGCTCTGCAATGGGAATTATTCCCATTGTTGTTCACACAAAGGGAAAATAAACTCAACCACTTGGCTTTCTTTTCCCTGAAATATGTGTCTAAGATCACAGCTTAGAAAGGAAAACAAATGGCAGATGGCAACATCTTTGCAAAGTACATGCACTCTGAGCTATACAAATTAATTTTCTCAAAGGAAAAGAGAAAGAGAGAGCTTTTCTTGGAGTAAGAAATAAAACACCAAAGTTCTCTTTAAAAGTACTGGGGCAGTTCCTAGTTATGTTACATATATATACAACCAAAAGAAATTATCAAGAAATTCTCTGCAACTCTTTGCTCTGGGGCATTACTCTTCATTGCATCATTACCAAGAAAGGCTTTTAGAGAATAATTTGAAATGTGCATTTAGATTGCTTGTCTTCCCCTCACCACACAGTATGGGGAGGCTTCGCTCTGCACACCCCAAGCAAGATTGCCTATCATCTTTTTTGTACCTGGCAGAGTTTAGCCAGACACCCCCTGCCTCTCCAGCAGCTCTTCCCTGCTTTGCACAAGAGTGCCAGGAAATCAATTATTTTCTCCCAAGCAGCAGGAAAAAGCATTACTGATGTTTGCATCAACTTTCATGTTTCCTGGCTTTTTCCATTTGAGGAGAGTGAGTCAGAGCACACCTTGTCCCTTGCTAGATGGAAGGTGCCAGAGGAGACACTGCTGTGTCATCTTATGGACTGTACATCAGTGTTCAGTCACACAGCAAAGCAGTTCCTCCCATGGCCCATGCGATCCCACAACAGTTGGCCTGACAGCTGTTTAACAGTGTTTCTTATCATTTTTTCTTTGTCCTGTCTTTGATATCAGAATAGCTGGGAAATAAATGGAACCACAGATTGCAGGGTGCTTTCAAACTCTTTTGTTCAAGAGATGTCTCAGATTAAAACAGTGCTGAAAGGAGACCACCGAAAGCAAGATAAAGTTTAGGATGTTGAGGGAGACTTGCACAGAGTTTAAACACACTCAGGAGGATCCCTGTTGTTTCCACCCACGCTATGAGCCAAACACCTTCTCCAGAGAAGGTCTGAGTTCATGTTACATGTATGGTACTCTCCTCTGATTCTACTCAAAGAGTAAGCACCTCCAAAGTTTGGAAAATGATCAAAAGGGGGGGTTGATCTTATATAAGAAGAAAAAGAATCTCCCAGAAGAATGTCTCTCTGTGAAACCACTCTGTTTAATTCTTACAACCCTGAGGTATGTATCAAGATTTGGACCCTTAACTTGCTTGGCAGATTTTATTACTGTATTACCTGCCTCCTTGGGGTATACAGCTGCTCACTGAACTTGTGCTTATAAAATTCTTGAAGGTTCACAAACAGAAAGCTAAGAGAAGCAATCTATATTTTTTACACTGTATATTCATGTACCCTTTTTCTCCTTAAGGCTTGGCCTTGAATACATGGATAACTAAGGTGCAATTGTATGATTCCCCTTGGGCACAGTGGCAGAACATATTTACTGCTTATTGCTTCCCAAAGTTGGTTTCTATCAGTAGTGCATTATATTCCTAACCAAGCAGGAGCCAACACATCCCAAAGAAAAGTGGGTGATAAAAAGAGAATTTTATCTCTTGAGCTGCATCAGCATCAAGGCAGACAGCCACCCTCAGTGTCAATGATGCTAATGGGACAATGCACCAAAGCAAAGCTAAGAAAGCAGTGATTATTCAACACTGCATGCAAGTCGCTGCATAATCTGGAGTGGCACTATAATCACATGCTTTACCCATGCCACAGTAGAGACTCAGTAAAAGTCAAGCTAGGATGAGGAGAAAGACTGCTTTGCCTGGTTTTCAACTTGGAGTATGCTTCAGGCCATCCTTGACATACCACTACTTTGCCTATGTTTTGAGACATCCTTCAATACAGAGAATGAGTCTACATTTACACCTACATCAACCCACTAGGAAAAACACAATTACAGGTGGAGAAACCAACTGGAGAGTTTCCAATTATTCTGAGAAGTTGCAATTGCAATGGTTACGCTTCCCTAGGCACAAGAGAAAGAAGAGAAAATGTGCTGGTAGCATAACGAGCTCACAGAAGTGGGCACTGTCATGTTTAGGTAAAGACAAACACATGTCTGCACATTAGGAAGAAGTTTGCTTAGCTCTTTTCCTGGTTACCAGTCACTGCAAATACTACTAATTAGGAAGGCTCACAGGCAAAAGATGTAAGAAATCAGAGTTAGTATTCCTGACTGCTCACAGAGTTCTTCAGCATTTGAAATTTATGCTCCCTAGAGAAACCTTTGAAAGTACACATGAAGGACATCTCTAATGACGTAGTCAGCTGAAGCAGGAATTCAGATTTACTCTTTACCAGAAGGCAGTTCATCCTGCAGCTTTATTAGATACCCAAGATTAGCAGCCATATTCTGCCCAGCTGGGAGATAAGAGTTATTAACCAAAAAATTCGCACAAGCTGTTTATCAATACCAGTTTGTGAGAAAACTTCCTCAATTTTTGCCTACCACAACTCTCACAGGGCTCAAGTTAAACTCTGATCTGAGCATAAATGGAAAAGCTGTTAACTGGCTGCTTTCTCCAGAGACAACTGGGTTTCTTTCACTGAGATTAACAGACAATGTTCACAATTTTTATAAAGGGTATAAAGTGGAAACATAAAGAAATATTCTTTGGGGAAAGAGGGTGGACTAAGTGGGTGTAGCTGATAACCCAGAATGGGTTTCCAGTTTAGGTAAGGAGGCAGCAACCCATTTACGAACCCAAACAATATTTTTTCAAACTTGTATCTCAGCTGAGGACACACTTTGCCTCACTTTTGAAATACAGTAGAAGAATGAGGACAAATTTACTCCTGGGGATTCACAAGTATATGTATATTTACCAATTTACTACAACAAGCACTCCTTTATTTGATTCATCAGCTCATTTTTAAATCCTTGCCACGAGAGATACGTTTGAGTGTATGTTCTATGAATGTGTGAGTGTATTGTTGTGCCATGGTCCTTTCAGCCGCAAGCTTCAGAAAACTAAATGCTGACAAATCGTGAGGGGTTGTGCCGTGAAATGCTCCATATGTGCTAGTTGAAAGAGCCTGACACTACCTTGCTCTCAAATGTTAATAGCTCTGCAGAAAATGACCTCTTTGCAGCTGAATTCTTTCTTGTTCAATCCCCAGTGAAAGTAGGTTTTCATTTACCTTCAAACAAAACCCCGTCTACCATCTAGTAATGACTAAGTGAAAAGAAACATGGCCTTATTGTAAAGGCAACTATATATAGCTAGCAACCAGAAGTGCTGGCCCTCAGCTACACTAGGCTGTGCTGAGGTTGGTGGGCCTGTGAGCATATTCACCAGCAGATGATTACACCAGCTCCTTAGCAGGAAAGCATCACTCCATGTATTTAAGACAAACAGACAAGATGGTTAAATGTCATTCCAGCTTCTTTCAATGCAAAGAGGAGGTTAATCCCACTTTTCCATGAGGACTATCCCTTCTCAGCAAAGTAGCTTAGTTGAAAAGCCTAGCCGGTACTGCAGGCACTCAGTGCTGCCGCTGGAGGGGAGGGGGCGCAGCCAGCTGCAGGCAGCCACCACCTGCCTATCTTAGAGCTGCAGGTATTTGTCTCTGCCAGGTCTAAGGCAATGCTATCAGAAAACCATGCCCAGAGAAGTTCTTGTAAACTGGGGAATCTCAATCACAGCTATCCAGCCACCAAAAGGAAAAAAAAGTGTATGTCTATGCCTAAGAAATGCTTTTCACGTATTTGAGAACAAGTTCAGTGGCTGAAGTCTAAGCCATATTTTCCAAGTTGAAGACAGTTGTTTGGTTGGGAGGTTTTGTTATGTTTCAGTTCTGTGAGAGATAGGTGCAATTTTGAAAGTAACAGCTTGCGTTAAATGTATCACAAGTACTACACAAAGGGAATTAGAAACCTGAAGCCTAACTTATAAATAGCTCATGGTGACAAATGCTTCACAACATTAGTTTCACATTAATTACTGCAATGCAAGCACCAAAAAAGCAACCTGCAGGCTCAGGGATGTCTCCAACATGGGGAATATTTCCAGGAAAAAGAAAAAATAAATGCCCATGTATCCATAGTCACAGCATCCAACAATTTCGTTGGAAATCTGATAACATCTTATGCTTTTTCCAAAGCACATAAAGTTGGAGCTATGCTATGTCATGGTCACCTAACATTTACAAAAATTTATAGCCTCAGTGCTGTGGAAGAAATAGGAAAATAACATGAATTCTAGCTGTTTTTCAGCCTTAAAAAAAAAATCTCCATCATTCACCAGTAAAAGATATATAACAATTACAGTAAGTATAGATATCACATAGCTATGCCTGAGATATGGAATAATCCCTCCAGTAACTGTCAATAAGAGCTATGCTCTGAGGTTTAAAAATGTATTTATACATAGCAATAATCAATGTTTCCAGCCTGAAGTGCCCCCGGTTTTAATGAGGTTAGAGGCAAAGTTTCCCAAGCATCATGACTGATACCTTAATGGGCAAGCTGGATTTTAGAACTTTTCCCAGTAAATCCAAAAGTTTCAATTGTTTGTACTTTTCCTCCAATGCCCTGGTAGCATGTGAATTACGAGAAGTAGGTTCATTATCCAGTTCAGTGAGCTAGCATCACCACAGACACTGGAAGTGTGATTTCAGGTGTTCCAGTCTTCAAATAATTGTTACCCCTCCTTTTTGTGACAAAGATTAATTGACTAGCAGTGCTGCTAGGGTAGGCATCTATATAATCAAAGCCACTGTCATTTATTCTTGATGTCATAACCCAGACCACTGTTTCACAGGCATCCCTCTGAATACAAAGGTAATGAAATAGGGAAATTTAAGAAGGGTAAGGCAGGAACAGCAGTATGTTTGATTTCAAACACTATTTCTTGAAGGAAGTTTAACCAACAGACTCCAGTAGTTCCGTAAAATTGTTTCATGAGTAATAAAGATTTTGTTAAAGCAGTTGTAAAGGTTCCCCCCCTCCCCCCGATTTTTCTGTTTGTTTGGGGTTTGTTTTTTTTTTTTTTAAGAACTCAAAGCCTCTTTTTTTTTTTTTTGTCTCATACTTTCATTAGATGCAAAATATTGTAACACGTTTGGAGGCAACATGAGCTAAAGAACCTTGCCGTGAGATTTCACAACAAAGCACAGCACAATAGCTAAAGAAAATAATGGTTGTGTCTATGGCAACCCAAAGTGAAATCTGTTATTTGCATCAGTTTATAACCATGCTGTGATGCAACTTAGGCATTAGTGCTGTAACAGGACGTGATTGATGTAATCACAAATGACCTATCACAACATGAAGTCACAAAGAGTATTTTAAAATTGTTTCTGAAAAACATTAATGGGAAAAAATGCATGGATCTGACACTTGGCAACTCCTGGGTAACTTTAAAGGGAAAAAAAAAAAGAAAAAGGAAAAGATTTCTGCTTAAAATGATTCTGCTTTTTCATTTTACGTGCTTCATCTCCTTTTTCTCCCCTTTAGTTAGAGCAAAGCATATATGCTTAAAACGGCTGCTACAAAAGTCGACAGCAAAATCCCATTAACAGCAGCATGCAGGGGTTCCGGGTAAATCACTTGCAATCAGCAATATAGCAAGACAGAACTGCTGATTGGCACATCCCAAGTTCTGATATTATTTTGAGTTGAGTAAAATCTAGTTATTAACCATTCTAGGTTAATATCTGACCAAGCATAGCCAGTTTGCTAACACTTTAAAGAGCCATCCATCATAAAGACAGTCCTCAGAGCCTGGTCTGTCATCTCCTTCCACATGGAGTCAGCTGAGTGATACCACTATTGGAGACTTTGGAGAAGGACTACGTTTCACACACTTTGACCAAGAGCCTTGTTTTCAGAAAAATGACCAAAACATTAAGAGGGCTACTGAAAACGTAATGCTGAGAGATGCCAAATGGGATTTAAAAGATAAATAAATAAATAAACAAACAACATTTCAATTTCCCACAAATGCCAGATTTTATGAAACTGTACTTTCTTTTTCTGGCTTGCAAACCAACTGTGAATGCTTTGCTTTTATGAAATACCCAAACCCAGACAGGTGCAGCATTCAGTCTGGACAAGCTTGTCTTGACCTATCACCACTTTGTCCTCCACCACCAGCAGAGGGGGTTCTCCAGAGCCAGTTTTATTCAGAGTCAGCTTTTCCAGGAGGAAAATGCAGATAAAGCAGCCCCCTGTAGCCACATCTGGTGCAGACCAGGCTCTTGGTAACCACGACAGAAGGCAGCTACTCCTCAGTCATACTAAGGCCAGTTGTTATCACCCAGATCCCTGAGGAGTGCTCTGTGCATAAGAAAAAACCTGCCTGAGCTGTGTGTGGCCAACCCAGCAGCTCTGAGGTCTCTGCTCAGAGAAAGCAGGGAAATCTTTTCTGCATAGAAAATACTTCCTTGAGCTGCAAAACTTGGATGCAAATTTATAGCTACAAAGCTCCTCGTGTACAAAACCAAGCCAGAGAGAAAAGCTGCTCAAACCAACGCTGAGATCCCACTTTCATACCTTGCCAGCCAATGAATGGTCTTTCATGCCAAGCTCACATTTCCTAAACAGTAAGTTAGCCCACTCCCCTCAGCCATGGTAAATCTGACATTTGCATTGATCAGATTATTCCTAGATACTTCTTACATTTGTTTGATCTTCTGCAACTGAAAATTGTACTTCTCAGCTTAGTCATGGTGGAAACTTTATTTTCATTGCTTTTTTTCTCATGCTTCAGAATGAATTATTGCAAGTTAAAAAGTAAAGTTTAATTGGTTTATGTAGGGTGACTCAGCACTTGAACAGAAAATCCTGGTTGTATAGAGATATATTAATTGAAAAAATATAAGGTGGAATATACAAAAAAAGTCACTCACATGCCAATTTGCTTTCTTTTCTACACTTGCAGATGTTGAGATTACTTTTAACTCTTAGACTCTGCAGTAGCTCTTTAAAGGCTAAAGAAGTTTCAGAAGCATGGGCACATTTACTGGAAGTTTTGAAACCTGCATTTTCCCTATGTAAGACTCAGAAGCTTTTCATAAAATTCCCTAATGCATAGTTATTCTTAGCTTTCATTCACATTAAGAGCAGGCAACAAATATTGAAAAATAATTTATAAGTCCCAAATTTATTTCCAGAGATCTATTGTTCAATTCAGCGATGAAATACAGCATAAACCATCTGTAAATCAACATTCATGAAAATAGAACTGTTAGTTTGAAAGAATCACTTATTCAAATACTTGCTTTCACATTCAGTTACTGCCTAAGGTAAAGCCCACCATCAGTACTTCTGTGAACAAGGAATGATTCTCTATGCACAAGTGGCATATCTAAAAACACAGCCTGATTTTCAGAAAATATTTGTCCTTGTTGCCTTTGAAGGCAGGCATGGGAATCTGGCCTCTTTTAACATAGGGCAATTGGGATGCCTCAAAGTGGAACTCATATTTCTAAAAAACACAGACCTGAAATGAACACTTGTACTTTTCTACCCTCAACCCAAGACTGTGGCTCCTACATCTGTTACAGTCCCTCTCCACATATATCCTAGAGGGTAAGGTCTTCCTTTGCAGCATTGATTTGGTTTCAGGCCCATTACACCCAGGCACAGCAGAAGTATTCAGAATATTTAAGAAACCTTCAAATGAAATTGCCAGAGAGGAGCTTGCAATCTCCTGTTAAATCACCTCTGCCATCTGTCCAGAATTTCCTCAAGAAATTACTAGGAAAACATACAGCCAAGAACATAACAGCATCCACACATTTCTTTGTAGATGTGTTCTTAATGTTCAGGATAATTTTCTTCTCAACAAGATTCAGTAATAATCACAGACTTTTCCTTTGGTAATTTAAGGACTTCATAAACATGGAAGACATTCCAGTGTCTTGGTCTGTATACAGATGAAAGCCATGATCATACAAAACTCACACAGAAACCTCTCTTTGGGGAAAATGAGAAGAGTTTGCCACATTGAGTAAAAAATTTAGCAGCTTCATTCCCTCTTTTATTCAGGAAAAGGAATAGGTACATTTGGCAGGGATACACAGCGTTAATTTGACTCAGTTGGGCTCTGCCTAACAGGCTCCTGGGTGTCAAGGTAAGTTGCTGCAGCCTCCCTTGGTTTCTCATAAAGGGTCATCCTCAGGGCTCAGCATCCTGACTGCCTCCACTCAGCACCCACAATATGCCTCAGGAGTAGGCAGCAACATGGTATGGGTTACAACTGTGGTCAGGCTTCAATAGCTGTGGTTTCTATCACGTGAGTCCACCATGATCTAATTACATTAATGCAACTGCACTTAGATAGGATGGGCTTTCTTGAAAGAGAAATATCAACAACATTTCAGCAGAGACAGCAGTGTTCCAAAATATTGGCAAAATACTGCAGTTGGCGAGTAACGGTTGCTGAACTCATTTGACGTCTGCCTTAAAATTGCCCGTGAACAGTTAGCAAGATTCTGAAATGTGCTCATTATCTGGAGGATTATTCTTGATGTGCAGTCAGCTTGTAAAAAGTTTGCTGCAAATAGAGTCTCCATCAGGTTAATTACTCACAGAAGTTACACAGTGCTGCTTTCTGTACTCCAACAGTGTGGCTTCTCTGGCTCACACAGCACAAGCTGTGAATAGTACAATTAACTGCATGACTTTGATGCACAGTATGGAAGCATGATGCTAAACATTTGCTTTTTACAATTGTCTACTCTAGCAAAGTTTAAGCCTTTTATTACTTATAGTATGACAGCCAGGTTGGGAAAGAGACAGATTGAATTAAAACATTTTTTAAAACAAGGATCCAAGAGCTTAACATTGCTGATGCCCTGATAAAAAGCTTTCTTTCAACCCAGAGAACAAAAGAAAGGAGGTGACACTTTCTTTTGCCTGTGCCAATATCCCCAAACATGATGCACCCAATCCCAACTGACAAAAGACAAAGCTGATAAAAGCTTTCTGCTCTCCCTGTGACAACCCGTATCCAGCTGCTAGAGGATCTTCAAATTTCAACACCAAATTCAAGACTATCATGGCAAAACTACAAAATATATTGAATCCAGTATCAGGGACTAGAAATGCAGTGTATTAGTGAATTTGCTACCCATTTTAATGTTTAAGGCAGCTTTAGACATATATACTATTGAGTAGGTTAAAAATGTTCTGAAGAACTTCTGAGCAAACTGCTAAAGGAGCCACAATAACATGTGGACATTGAAGTACTTCCAGTTGTTATTTAGATGAAAGTAGTGGCCTTAGTTCATAGACTTTATTCCTCTTCTCCAAGTGAGTAACTAACAAAAAAGTTTTAACACACTGATCCAAGCACATTAATTTTTACACTCTGATTTCATTCTTTGTAATTCACATCCTTGATATACAAGTCCCACATAGTACATGGCTGCAGTATTTAATTTCAGGTCACAACACATGACAAGGAAAAGGTTTGCAGTCACAGACTTCATACTATGAATAATTTTGCTACCATCAACACAGCAGTAATTCCAGGAAAGCCCAAGTTAGGCACTTGTCTAGGTCTTTGATGAATTAGCATAATCTTTAATAACAGAATTTGGCAACCTCTTAAATTCTTGACTGCTAAATCACCACAAAATAGGTATTTTACTGCTTAGTTCATGTTTTCCTGCCTAATCGATCTATTTTCATGCTTGTGCAAGCTAAACTATTGGAAATTCTATGCAGGAACAATGAGTGTTGCCAGAAATAATTTGTAGGAGCATTTGCCCAATGGCCAAAAAACAACCCCAAAACCACCTTTCATATCTACTTATCTAACCCCCTCTGGGAACCTACAAAGAGAGAGAGATTAGCCCTGAAGGTGCCAATAATCTCGGCTAAACCAGCAGAGCAAAACTGCTCAGCAAATTCTGTTATGTTTGCACTATTTGCCAATTTTGTTTGTGCTATTTTCTTCCAAATGTGTTGCCCATATATAGAAAAAGATTCAGTAAAGCAGGAAGGTGAACTTTAATCTTCACATCTTAACCTCACAGCCAAGTAGGAATAGCTGAGAGACCCATCACAGGAAAGCAGAAAGCCATCTTCTTGTTTTTCACCTCAATCTTCCTGAAAAATAATTAAATCTGAAACTTCATTCATCAGGAAAATTACAGCTAGTTCCCTCTTTACCACTTCACCTGCACTCCAAAATTACCACAGAAAAAGATAAACTTGTTTCAAGAGATAGCAATCCAAGGGTCAATATAAGAAATATTCATCTTGTACAGTTACCTGTAGATTTCATAACTGAGAAAAAGAATTCTCTACAATAGCTTGGAATCTTTCTTCAAAATAGTCTAAGAGTTTTGTGGCCTCTAACCCTTTCAGTGTACACAAGATTGGACATCGCAGCCAATTATTGCTGTACACAGACATTGCCGGACTGAAAAGTTGTTTTCTGTAATTTTGTGGTTTGTAAGAAGCACTGGTTACAATTTTCTTCTCACTCAGCTATTTGTTCAGTATTGATGGTAACTAATGCACATGCCTTTATTAAAGAAATGATGCATAAGAAACATGATTAAAGAATGCAATATAGCTTCCTAAAATAATTCATATGCAGAATATTAGAGGTATTTGTGAACCTTAATGCTGGAGTCCCTTAAATACAGTGACCCATGTAGCCCTCACTCTATATCTCTGATCCACTTCTGTATTTCTTTCTTGACACAGTCTTCTAGACCTTATACTTCTATGGTTTTGATACATTATGGCATTCCACGTTTACTCTTTTTCCCACTGGGGTTTCTGGTGGAGGCAGTTATCAGAGATTCACAAATAAGCCAGAAAGAAAACCAACCTACCAGATAAGGGAAGTGTTTTGCCTTTCTCACAACTGTGTCTCAGTGACCCCAGTGGGTTTATACAGCAGGACAGATCTTCTCTTCAGACATTACAGTAGGCATTTGTGTATATATTTATCACAACTGTATTTATTTAGAAGGATGTATGTGCCAAGATCACTGTATTTTGCAGCCCTATGGGGCAATTAAAGGCTTCACTTAAATATACTGCTACTACCTGGTGGGAGTGGATCAGAAACCCCAAGTCTTGTGACAAATAGTGAAGGACATCATATTCAACCTCTACCTCATTAAACTGCCTCAGTATTAGGGAAAAACTGATTCAAATTGACGAAGCTCTGTAACAGGCCACAAATTCGCATTATCCTATTTCATGGAAGGAGAGAGGGGTATGTAGGTTCTGGTCATTAAATAATTAAAAGCGTGCATAATGAAGACTAGCAGGACAGTACACCTATAAATCTGTAAGAAGAATATAGTCTGCACATATTAAGCAAACATTCAGATTGTTTCTGTGCTGTTTTCACATCTCAGTGTGGATAACAGCACTGTAACTCTGATAATCAGCCTACATAAAGAAGACCTCTGTCTACACAAACCCTAGGTCACCTGGCAGCAGACCCTGCCACAGGGCCACCCTTTCACTCAGTTTTGGAGAAAGGAAGAAGAGATCATACATACCCAACACAGGGGAGTGACAGGCTCCTTAAAGAGGCATTTTGAAGTAATCCAAGCAATGTGTTGAAGCAGTGTGGAAACAGAAAAGACATTCCTAAGACAGGTCTTCTCCTTTTCAGCTGAATCCATATATATTTTGTTCTGTCCAAAGTAAATACTAAGTATTTCAAAGACGAACGAGTAAAGCTCATCTGTTGCATGCGTCTACTGTCCTTTAGCACTGAAACAATGCAATAGCAAAACCAAGGCATGCGGAGCCTACAGGCACCCTCCAGCTACTGGTGTGCCTTGGAGGAGTCAGCACTGATCCAGCAGGCTTAATACAGCTTGTCTCATTTCCATGAAACAATGATAAACAGAAATGGTTCCCAGGAAACGTGGTAAGAGCAAAGGAAGCTTCAAGGCTGGCATATTCCCCAGGTCCAGGGAAGCCTCAAAGCTCCTTAGTGCTGGAGGCAAGGCTGGTGCAGCAGCAGGGATGCAAGAACCCCAGCTGAGTAGACAAGTGCTCTGCATGCTGGCCAGTGAAATGATACTGTTAATAGGCTGCCATCATGATTTGTCTTACGTGGTATACCAATGATGTTTGCTCATGAAATGTAAAGACTGATTTTGGGGGAGAGAAGAAGCAAGCCGTCACGAATAACTGAAATGCATTCATTTATTTCTAGACTTTTATGAAGTCTGCTCCGGCCCTGATCTTTACATGGGTAAGACAACATACATTATCTCTCTCTCTCCTGCATCTTTACCAAGTTCAGTTCTTTACCAAGCACACCAAACTGTGCTCTTGTTAGCAGGACTGACATTAACAACATTTAGACCAAATGAAGTTTGTAGGCATCCATATGTACGACTAATGCTATTAATCCTAAAGTACATGATTTTTCATTTTTTAAATAATTTTTAAGTGTTCCATGGCATATTTTGAAAGATTGTCACAAAAAAATGCTAGCAAGCAAGAAAATGCTAGGAACTAGAAAGTTATTTCGTGTACTTTTAAAATTACCTAAACAGCCAACATACCATGCATGCTAAACTTCTTTTATAATCTATGAGAAATTATCAATCGTAAAAGCATGACTTCATGTTGTACTTCTGTATTCTAGTTGCACTATCTTGCACTGTGGTACCTCATGAGATTAAAAATAGGATATCCGAGAAGTGCATTAAGACATTTAGCTTATTAATGTCCAATTATATTCAAACTCATTTTTCTTGCCATTGGCTTTTATGATTTAGCAGTGGAAAATTTTTCTTCATATTTTTCAGAAATAACAGAAAATTCCAAGAAATGGAAGCCGCTGCTAGTAAAAGAAGAAAAGCTGAGTATCACCACAGTTAATAGCTCCTATTTGAGATCCATGAATGATTACAGAGTTACTTTCCTATGTCGAACTTTCAAGTTTCATTAATAATATGCTGCCTTCCTGGGACATAGGTGCACTCCTGGTACGAAGGCTATTTATTCATTGCATGGAGGAATAGAGGAGCTAGAGGAACAATGGCTTCAAAGGTCTCATGCTTATACGTCTTGACAGTAGTTTGTTGGGCAAGTGCTCTCTGGTACTTAAGTATAACTCGCCCTACTTCTTCCTACACTGGCCACAGACAGGTCAGTAGCATAACCATAGCCAGAAAAAATGTTTCCTTTGGCAACATAAGAACTCGACCTATAAATCCGCATTCCTTTGAGTTTCTTATCAATGAACCCAACAAATGTGAGAAGAGCATCCCTTTCTTGGTCATTCTTATCAGCACAACTCACAAAGAGTTTGATGCAAGGCAAGCCATTCGAGAAACGTGGGGAGATGAAAACAACTTTAAAGGAATCAAAATTGCCACACTATTTCTTCTTGGAAAAAACACAGATCCAGTGTTAAATCAAATGGTAGAGCAAGAAAGCCAAATTTTTCACGACATTATTGTGGAGGATTTTATTGACTCTTATCATAACCTCACTCTGAAAACATTGATGGGGATGAGGTGGGTAGCAACATTTTGTTCAAAAGCAAAGTACGTTATGAAGACGGACAGTGATATTTTTGTAAATATGGATAATCTTATTTATAAGCTGCTCAAACCTAACACCAAGCCAAGGAGAAGGTACTTCACTGGTTATGTTATAAATGGAGGGCCAATAAGAGATGTTCGCAGTAAGTGGTACATGCCAAGAGATTTGTATCCCGACAGCAATTACCCACCCTTCTGTTCAGGTACAGGCTACATTTTTTCAGCTGATGTAGCAGAACTGATTTACAAAACCTCCCTTCATACCAGACTTCTTCACCTTGAAGATGTGTACGTGGGACTCTGTCTTCGGAAGCTGGGCATTCACCCTTTCCAAAACAGTGGCTTCAATCACTGGAAAATGGCCTACAGCTTGTGCAGGTACCGCAGGGTGATCACAGTGCACCAGATAACACCAGAAGAAATGCACAGAATTTGGAATGACATGTCCAGCAAGAAACATCTTAGATGCTAAGATTTTTACAGATGTAAATACTTTTTTTTTTTTTTTTTAAGAAATTTTGGTTTAGTCTGGTTATTTTTTGACAAAGTGGTCTGCTGATTTACAGGTTAAACTGTGGGATACTGTGAGAGGATTTTTAATGACTGATTTTTCATTCTCGTTTTGACTACTGGTTTACAGACTTCAGGCTCTTTTCATCAGGACATTACACCAACTGAAAGGATCTAAAGTCAAATCTCAGATTTGGTATATTATCCTCTATCACACATATCAGCTCCTGCATCTGTATGTAAAAGGACAGTAATAAACTGTTACAAGCTGCTTAACAGTTCATGCCCCAGCCTCTGAGATAAGACTCAGACCCTAAGAAGTGAAGACTTACAAACATACTTTCATTCCTCTTTTAACACCCTACACCCATACGTATTTAGAAGTTTATTAATAAACTGAGCAGTATACATTTGCACTGACCTTATACACCTGTACTGACATGTATATTTTATAGTACGATGTATGCAATTCCCAAGCAGCTTACTGATGGTATAATAGCGGAATTTAGACAGGTAAGAACATCAAAGTCTCATAAACATTAGAAAAAAAATCCACACACTGAAGTATATATTTATCGACCAAGTGGTATTCCTTTAAATTATTAGAGAAGATACCCCATTTCTTTCCGCTGCCTAAAGGAACTCTAAAAGATATAATACCATTTTAAAATAAAGTAGAATCTGTAGATGAAATAAGACAGGGGAGATGTATGGAAAACTACCTGAGAAAACATACATGAGAGAAGTATTAATGTCTTTCAACTTTTAATTTCATAGCAAGGCAGTGTTTTTCATTAGTATCAGTGGATCTCTCCATTGTCTTGCATAAGCAATATATATTGAGTGACAAGCATCAATAAGCGGCATATTTCTTCAACACTGGTCAGTGCACTATTTACTGACAAAAAGTAACACAAAAGCAGCTTTTTGAGAGTAAGCTCTGCTTTTTGCTGCATGAATGAGATTCTCCCAGATTTTTAATGGTGTAGAAAAGTAGGATCTCAAGAGATTCCCCAGAGCATACAACAGAAATTAAATGCACAAAATTTTATTCAAGTTTCATAATGTGCTTATGTCTTTTGAATATGAATGTTAATGAAATGTCATGAAAATTATTTCAAGGAAAATTTTTTGGTAAATTCAAGCCACTTCTATTCCACACCTTCTAACAAAGAGTTAAAATATTACATTTCTCAACAAATAACTTTAAGAATTCATAAATAAATTACACTTATACAAAATTCACCAAATATATTACTAGCTGCAGGTTATTCAAACTGTCCACAGCACATACACAAGTCTCATTCGTTTCAGCTGACATTATGTGTAATATATGAAAAACCGTTAAGTCTGTATGTTATTCAGGATGTCTATAAAGTTGTCAGAAATTAACTGAGCAAGAATTTAAAGGAAAACTCTGACTTTGTCATAGGTGTACATAGCTCTTTACAACAGTAAAAAGGGAATGAAGATGCTACCCCAAAAGGTTTGCAGTTTCATGACAAATTGTTAGCCTTATTCATTGATGCAGCACTATCATTTTGAAAGGAACTACTTGTAAGTAAGGTAAACTGTACCTGGCCTTCAAGCCACAAGCAGTTTTTCAAACAAATGTACTTCAGATCTAAAGGTGAAACTACACAACAGACAGCCCAGGAGTTACTGCTAATCAACAGCAGCTTGTGCACCCTTCATAAATGAAGATTAGTAATTTTATATAAAAATATTGACTCTCTTGCAGCATAATTAAGATTTATCCTTCCCTAGTTGACCTAGTCCTTGTTAGAGTTGCTCTTGCTCCCTATAAAACTCAGAACTCTAGCTAAACAAGGTCCTATTAATTGCATAGATGAATATAACACATACACGAATTGGGTGAAGTTCAGCTTTTCTTACCCAAGCCCTAGAATATGCTTGTTTAGAAAGGGAAATGAGGGCAGAATTCATCCCCAGCCATCAGGTAGATCAGACAGCATGGATGCCATCCTACCAGGAGCACACTTTGTAATAACTCCAACCCAAAGGGTGCAATCACTTCTGCTACCCCTCTGCACAGTGCAGTAATTTGGGGTTTCTGAATCCACAACCAAATGGATTTGATGGCCTTACTTCTGCTCATGCTTGTGGCTTTGGAAGACAGCAGGGCTCCCAATCCAGATACCTCAGGGCTTGAGAGGCATGGTAGGCAGCCTTGAATTTCTCCTAGTGCAAGTAGACTGCATTAATGATTGGTAGGTAGCCCTTGAAAACAGTATCTGGAAAAAAAAAAAAAATGTATCCCCTGCCATTTATAAATAGATAGATCTTCAGAAATGTAAATGTTCATCTTGAAATTGATGTACATAGTTCTAAGGCATTTTCCTCTGTACTCAGCTGTATATATGTGTAAAGTCTGCTTGCTATGTAATATTCTGTTATGCATGGAGCTGAGATAGGCATTATACTTGTCCAGTGTTTCAAGAGCCTTAAGCATGTGTGCCCTAACTTTTGAATGTACAAGATTTTTTCTTTTATTCACAAGTGAATTTAAAAAAAACACAACAAAAGCCTAATTTTCTACGTCTGTTAATTTTGTGATACTAGACTTCACTAGCTTGGTACACTGAACAAATTTATTATTTTCTCTTTGCTCAGAAATAGCAATATTGCAACCTAGAAAGGGAGCAATATGTCTGTCTACACATAGGGGAAGCTTGCTACCCTTCCACTCAGTAGTATTTGTGCCACACGGGGTACTGTTAACAAACAAGTGTTTGCATTAGGCTTCCTTTAATCAAAGAAATATTCATGTTACTTAAAGGTCATTTTGTTTCACTGGGCATGGGACAAATGACAAGGTTAAAACATGCTGGCTTCTGGTCACTTCAGAAGTGTGATTATAATCACACTTTGATTCCAGAACGTACATGGACTAAGCACATTGGTTGAAGAAGCTCGGGGGGTAAACTCCTCTCTTTTAGGAGGAGTTTTTCCCAAAAGCATTTTTTTGCTAAAAGCCTCAGAGTATTTAAACAGAAGTCTCAAGGTTCATTTTCCATCTTTCCTAACAATAATGTTAAGTATCAATTTTGATTCTTTATTGGGATTTTTTTCTTTGTCTTTATAATGTAGATGGCAATGGCAATTTGTAAATGAAGAGTGTAATTAACTAGAAAAGCTTGTCAACAGTAACCAAACATTACGTGTAACATTATATATGGCTGTACTTATGTATTTATTTGTCTAAATTGTATATATTGTTTTATCTATAGTGTCTGTAGGAGTGCATTCTTTTAAAGTATTATTTACAGTTTTGTGGGATTGTCAGCAAAGCTGCTAATCAAGATACTATTTTTTTGTATCAATGTCAAATAAAAAAAAAAATTAAGAACAAAAATTAAAAACTGAAGGTGTCCTGTAAGTTCTCTTCCTCGCTTCTTTCTAGAAGTGCAAAGGGTATTATCTAAAAACACAATACCAGGGAATAAGCTCAGTTTTCATAAGGGAGAATATGGTGCTGCAAAAGCAGATGTGTAAAAAACAGTTGGAAAAAAATGCAGCAACCTTACAAATCATAGAGAGATGCTTTAAAACAACTAAGAGTTTTGCATACACTAAAAACCGCTCCAATCACTTTCATTTTTCTGTCATTTTCACCATGGCAGCCTGAGTCTAATTGCAACACTTACATGGTGTTTAATTAACATACAGCTTGGAGATATACAGATATTAGCACTAGTAGGGTGGATTTTGTGTAGCTTGATTATCTTAATTACAAGCATTCTATTTTCTCATTTACTTAATTGATTGTCATAGATTTCCAAAGAAATTTGCACTGCCTAAGTGAAAACAGTACGTAAAAAAAAAAAAACAAAACAAAAAAGCACCCAAAAAATCCCAACAACAAAAATAATCCCAACTTAAAACCACTGAAGTTGGGCTATTCAAGCAGTAACGTACCACAAAAGGTGATCGGTATGACAGGAAACATTGTGCAAAATACTACCTACTTTTCTCTTGTTAAAAGTGGGAATTTAAGAAGTGGAAGAAGAGGAGTTACCTGGAGGAAAAATTAAAAAGAAAAAATAAGAAGAAAGAATATGCCTTATTGATTCAGCTGCACCTGTAATAGAGTTGTCTCAAGTATCTTCTCTGGTGACATGCCTAACGCAGGAAAAAAAAAAGATCCATTTTTCTGCTAGGTCTGATGTTAGCTGACTCAACATTATAACTCTGCCTCACCTGAAAGAGCTAAGGAGAGCAAAAGGCAATTTGTCATGTGAGATTTATCCTTGAGCATTTATTCTGCAAAGGCAGCAGTACATATCAAGCTGTGCAGAATTGTGTGCCATTGGCTTGTAATGCAGCTTTTATCTGGGGGAGGCAAGTATCCCAAAGTTGAGGTGTGCTGAGTAACACCTACCAGTTCTGCAGCTAAATCAAGAATAATCCCAATCCCTACATCCCTCTTCCTTCAGAAGTGCCTTTCTCTGGCTTATTTTCTAGCATGACCTCTTTTCTCAAAGTGAAAGCAGACCTCTTGGGTACCTTAGTATAGCAGTAAAAGGGGAAAAACAGAGAGTTCCCTACAGTAGAATTTGGAAAGTACTAGCAGGCCCAGAGTACAAAATCATTTAGTACAACAGCCATTCTCTTTTAGCAATAAAGATAGCAGCCGTGTAAGTGATGTAGGCCACAACCAGCTGAACTCATCCATCTTGATACACCAGCCATAGGGCTCAAAGTGCATCATACACAGATCATGCATCAATTCCTGCTTAGCATAAGACATTTATTTGAACTTCTTCGAAAAGCTATGCCAAAGTGTAGAGAGAGCAGAAAGGGATTAAACATTCTGAAACATTCTGAATTCTTTTATTTATTCAACTTCATTAAAATTCCTCCTCAAAAAGAATGTTCTATTTCAAGAAGTTTCAACAGTTATCCATTATACATCTTCATACATCTTGAATATGTATGAAGGTCTTACCTTCATACATATTCAAGGCCAATAAAGTAAAACACCAGTCTCCATTACCCAGTGTACTGCATTTGGATTGAGCTGTGTGAGGCAAATCAAATTTGACTGAAGTCACAAGCCCCATCAGTTCATAGAATCACAGAATGGTTTAGGTTAAAAAGACAATTTAAAGTTAACCATCTAGTTCCAACCCACCTGCCATGGACAGGAACATCTTTCACTAGACCAGGTTGCTCAAAGCCCCATCCAGCCTGGCCTTGAATACTTCCAAGGATAGAGCATCCACAACTTCTCTGGGCAACTTGTCCCAGTGTCTCGCCACCCTTATAGCGGAGAACTTCTTCCTAATGTTTAATCTAAGTCTACCCTCTTTCAGTTTAAAGCCATTCGCCCTTGTCCTGTTACTACATGCCCTTGTAAAAAATCCCTCTCCAGATTTCTTGTAGGCCTCTTTCGGTAGTGGAAGGCTGTTACAAGGTTTCCCCAGAGCCTTCTCTTTTCCCTGCTGAACAAGCCCAACTCTCTCAGCCTGTCTCCATAGGAGAGGTGCTCCAGCCCTCTGAGCATCTTTCTGGCCCACCTCTGCACTCTTTCAAACAGGCCCAAATCCTTCTTGTGTTGAATACAGCATTCCAGTTGGAATACTATACTCCAGAGTGAGCAGAGGGGGAGAAATACCTCCCTCAACCTGCTAGTTTCACTTCTTTTGATGTGGCCCAGGATATATTTGGGCTGCAAGCAACATTATCAGGTCATGTTGAGCTTCTTGTCTGGCCAATGCCTCCTCAGGGCTCCACAACCCATTCTCTGCCCAGCCTGTAGTTGTGCTAATGATTGCTCCAACATGTGTAGGACCATGCACTTGGCCTCAGTGACTTTCTCATGGTTTGCATACGTCCTCCTCTCAAGCCTGTCAACCTCCCCCTGGCTGGCAGTTCCAATGGGGTTTATATCTGTTTACAAAGGTCTGAATTTCATCTTCTGTGTCCAACTTGGGCCTTATGTTTACACGCAGTGAAATCAACTGGGATATCATAAAGGCGTCTGTGGAAGAACACCGTATTCCAGGCAATACTTTACTCACCAGAAACTTCACCTCTTATCAAATGCAAGCAGGAAGACAAAGCAGGTAGCAATTTCTCCCATTACCCATGAAGCCCACTCCTTATGAAGACAAAGTAGAAGAGAGACCTACACATTTGTAACCTGTTCAATGAAAGCACACATATAACAGCTCTTGAGAGGAGAAGGTTCTGTAGTGAGTTATATGTTTTTCTGGCTCTCTGCCAGTTCACTTCTCCTAAAAAGTCTGTTTGGGAACACTAACAAATACATGCCACTGGCAAAAGCAAGAGTACCCTAGAGCCATACCTACTTCTTGCAATCACTCCCTTTTCATTCCCTACACAGCTTTTATTTTGCCAGTCATTGCATTGGGGGAAAAAAAAAAAAATAGTGGTACAATGATGCCTTTCCTAAATTTCATTCATCTAGAAGAATCCCAACAGTCTAATTTAGGATAATGTTCTTCCCCCTTCATAATGAGACAAGTATAGATGGTCTTTTCAAGTTGGCCTCAGGACTCACTGGTGTCCCTGCAGTTCCTCTCCTCCAATTCATTAGACCTGTCACTACACTGAGCTCTAGGTGTGTACCCCTTGTGACTCTACTCTCTAACCTTAAGGCAACTCTAAACCTCCTCCCTTTAACCTGCAGCTCAGCTAGCTCTTCATAGTTCCAGCACTAAAGGAGCTCCCCCTCCACACTCACTCAAGGGTAGTAGCCCTTGCCATCACCACAGCTGCCTGATCTCACACAGCCTCTCCAGTCATCAGGTCATTCAGCTGTGTCTTAGCCCTCAACACATTCCTTTTCCCTATCTCTCCTCCTTCTGCCAGCAAGCCCTGGAAAGCTGTCTCCTGTCTGCTTCCCTACTATTCTCTCTTCTTACAGGACTGTTTATTTTTCCATTATTAGCTTCCCACAAAACTGAGACTTGCACATTGTTTACCAGTCCCACTTAAACTCAAAAGTGTAAGATAAGATGAACACCTTGACTCTCCACTACATCCTTCTCCTCCCTTTGTTTTCCCCACTTCAGCTTTTTGCTCAATTTACAAAAAACCAAAACCTCTTGCCCCTCACTCCAGTCTTCCGCACTTTTAATCTGCTTCAATCTGGAACATTTCCCTGTTATTTCCATCACTCTTTCCATTTTCACAATGTTCTTTTACTAGCATCCTCCCATCTAATGCAGCTGTTCAAACTAGCCACAAAAATTACAGCACAGGGTTTTATGAAGAGATGGTCCCTCCCTGAAAGTTTTACAGTCCCACACTGTCCAATACCTGACAAAGTGAATTCAGTGAGTTTCAGAGGACAAGTAATAGTTCAAGAACCTTTTCTTCAGCATTGCCTGGCCTAGTTTTAGGTATATGGAAAAAAAAAAAAACAGCCCATCTTTCACCTTGCCGCTGCCTGCAGAGATTATTGCACAGCCTAACATCTCGGTATCAAGCATTTGTATATTTTTATTATTCTTTATTTCTTTTACCTTTCCTCACATAGCCCTAAATAGTTCATCAGAATTCAAAACAGCACTTTTTCACATTTCATTTTAACTTCCATTTAATCAAATATGCCTTATTCTATAATTTCAATGTTTTAATCTTTTTATCTGCTTCTGCTCTGTATGTTGCCTCCACTCTCCTCATATCTTTCTAATAGTCAGACATCCGCACAGAATCTATTACAAGAAGATTTGCATGAAGGCTGAGCACAGCACTACTTTTCCTCTATTCCAGCTTTTGAGGTATCAACAACTGTGTTACTAGGTAAGTTTCATCAGACAGGACAGCTTGTCTTACATTATCACACAACAGAAAATTTTGCTAGCATTAAACAGAAAGCAAGTCTACAGGGCTAGAGCAGCTATAGATATGCCAGGTGTCAATATACCCATGCCATTTTCCACTCCAGGGATGCCCCATCTCTAGAAGTGTTCAGGTTGGACAGGACTTTGAGCAACCTGATCTAGTAAAAGGTGTCCCTGTCCATGGCTGGTTGGGTTGGAACTAGGTGATCTTTAAGGCCACTTCCAACCCAAAACATTCTATGATTTTTATTTTTTTTTTTAAGTATTAATGAACTTTCTTTATATAGAACACCATTTCCCCTTACAAAGGACACACAAAGGGCCAGATCAGTCAAGATAAAGCCATAAAGGCGAACTGAGGCTTTGTGTTACATTTGCCATTCATTTCAAACCACTTAACTTCCAGTTCTACCAAGTTTTAGTTGCAGGATGGTTTATGAAACAAAGCATTGCTGCCTTTGGAGAGCGGTATCCTGTACTGACAAGGGTGACTTGGTACTTCCTGAGCATCACTTTATTCTAACCAATTACTGCATATCTGTACCTTGAATTACAAGCTCAGCCACTACCAAGGTTGATGGCAGGCTGCTTTAATTGGTCATTAAAAGCCAATATTATTTACTGCCTTGTTACTTGGATTCAGAATTTCTACACATGGGGATAAAACTAATGGGCTAAAGAATATATACAGCATGTAATTAAAACTACATTTTTTAATAGAGGAACATACATGCACACAACACAAGTGCTGGCATATACTTAGAAGGACAGGTTATGGAAGTATACATTGTAATTTGCATTGTACTGTGATTCAGCTGTTACTTCAAACAGATGGGCAAGTCGTGCAACATTTTTTAAGTTATTTAATTACTTGTAAAAGCATTGGCTTGTGTTAATTAGGTGCAATAAATTACACCATGGTTCACAGATTCCTTTAAAAGCGGTATTGAACATGTAGTATCTATAGCAAAACAAACTAAGCCTCTCAAGCCAGTATTTGACAAAGTAGTTACTGGTTATTTGTTTTATTGAAACAGAAACGAGCAAAAAACCCCACCATTCACACAAAATAATGTGCCTAACATAACAGGTATTATTGTATATTTGCACATCAGAGAGAGATGAATGTCATGAATATCATGTAGACAGCATATCCATCTATATGCTTAGAAGAACGATCAGACTAAGTAAATGTAAACTGATTACCATTACTCTCTCCCCAAAACACACTAGTTTAGTATGCAATTGAGGTAGCTAGTGTGGGATTATCACAGTTGTCTTGTTTAGCAAAGTCATTTGCTAAAACCTGAATCATGTGGAAGAAGGTCCACAGGTTAATCTGAACATGTAGTAGCCTATGAAATATCTAGGCCTCCACCCACTTTAAAGTTCAAGCTCCAGATGTTGCTTCTTGTCTTGAATTCCGGGGATATCCTGTAATAAAAACATTCATGCCCAAGAAGCATGAAGGTTTTATATGAAAATAAACTACAATGAAAACAATGCATCCAATAATACATCTAAGTAGACAAGTAGAAAAACGTCTCACCCACTAAGTACTACAGAGGAGTACACCCTAATAAGATAAGCAAAGAAAATCTGTAAGCAAGAGTGGTTATTAAACTCCCTGGTTGCAATACCAGGAAAGCAGATATAAGCAAGAAAAGTCCTTCCTCACAGAGAAGGCTGGCAGATCCTTCCCACCTCCAAGAGAAAGGGCTGCCCTCATAGCACAGATACTTAAGAACACAAAATATATCCTGAGCCATTGAGATCCTATGGATCCTATATCCTGAAGACTTACATCAGCCCCAGATTTGGGTGCTTGCTAGCTTAACCTGGCAGAAACCTTGCAAGATCTTTGGTCAAACCTTGCTACAAAGCTGTGGTGGTTTAAGCTCAGCTGTGAATCAGCCACACAGTTTCTCTCTCACTCCCCCCACCCCGCTCCCAGAGGAATGGGGAGGAGAATCGAAAGAATGTAGTTCCCTGGGGTTGATCTAAGAACAGCCCAGTAACTAAGGTATAACACAAACCACTGCTGCTACCACCAATGATAATTATGATAAGGGAAATAACAAGGGAAGAGAATACAATACCACCCGTCGATACGCAGCCCAACCAAGCAGTGAAACTAGCCCTTCCACGTAACTCTCAGTTTACATCCTGGGCATGACGTGCTGTGGTATGGAATACCTCTTTGGCTAGTTTGGGTCAGGTGTCCTGTCTCTGCTTCCTCCCGGCTTCCCCTCCTCACCGGCAGAGCATGAGACTCAGAAAGTCCTTGGTCAGACTAAACATTTGAGCAGTAACTAAAAACATCGGCATTATCAGCTCTGTTCCCAGGCTGAAAGTCAAAAACACAGCGCTGCACCAGCTACTAAGAGGGATTAAAAAAGGCTGCTACTGCTGAACCCAGGACAAAAGCTTACACTGGTGAACACCACATTTTACCTAGGAGAACTAATTATGGTGCCCCAAGCTTTGCATTTCAGTATTCCAAGGCCATAAGGAGAGTGAGCCCTTAGCAGGTAAAGTTGTCTCATTTGTGAAAGATCCTCTATATCCTGGATGTTTTGGATGATGAAGCATTTGAAATTTTTTTTATGGTTTTGAAATTGCTGTGCTGGAAACGTCACTGAAAACAAGCTTGCACTTTTATCTTCTGCTAAACCCAAAAGAAATACCACTTCACAAGAGTATATTACATTTGTTTTGAATGCTGGAACAGCCACATCAGAAAGTAAACTAAAAACCATATGGATTGCCGGTGTTATTACTACCACCTGCCCATGTTTTCCCTTTCCAGGTCTGATCATCAATCTTATTTTATTCTCTTCTTTCCAATGCCTTTAATTTCAAAAGTACCTAACAGTCTGTGGTGTTTTTTTTAATGTACCACAATTTCAGTAACACTGCATTTTGTTTAAGGGGGAAAAGGGCTTAATGTAGTGCAAATATTTTTAAAGAAAAAATGGCATGTTGAAAGTCATACTTGCATGCACACACTGGCTGGCAACATACACATAAAATACAGAAACAAACGGAGAAACATTTTGTTGTTGCTTGACATGTGCCATGAGGATGA
The DNA here is from genome assembly GCF_037157495.1 of Lathamus discolor. Lineage (NCBI taxonomy): Eukaryota > Metazoa > Chordata > Aves > Psittaciformes > Psittacidae > Lathamus > Lathamus discolor. Next base: position 89,888,912 of record NC_088886.1, on the reverse strand, counting down.
GCAGCAACCCATGAGGAGTTTAGAGTGAGCAGGACTGTCCTTTCCCAGATTTTACTTTTTATTAATCACACTATTGTCTGAGAGCAAGGAAACCTGATCCAGTCAAATACTGGGGACTAGGTAATCTTTTAGGGTACCTTCCAGCCCAAATTCTATTCTATGAAAGGAAGCAAAAGCAACATCCCTGCCCATAGGTTTAGAGACTGCACAGAAGAAACAAAGTAGATTTACTCGTTAAGGACTGGATACAAAAACTTGGGAGCTGCAGAAACTTTAGCAGAAGTTATATGCTACAGGTGATAAAGCTGTCCGCATCTTTGAAATCTATCCCAGATAAAAACAAAGCTTTAGAAGAAACACACGTGTTCTGAAATTTTGTGTACACCACCTGAAATCTCATGTTCACCACTGTCTCTGACCCACAAGTTCAATCCCAGCTTGCTGCAATGCCAAGACATGTATTTAAGTAGTAATTGACAATGGGTGAGGCAACATCATCTGGGGGATTTGCAGCTGCCTGGGACACAGACTACTGGCAACAGCTTTATCTTAACAGTTCTTAAAGTATGCATTTGTGAAACTGTACCTTTAATCATATCAATACCTACACGATAATGAAAAGCAGCATTTTCAAGAGGAGTAGCATGCACTGTCTTTGATCCACAACTCTTTCTAACATGCCTTCCAATAAATTCAATTTCTAACAGTGCAGCTAAGCCAAAAATAGGTATTTGATATATAAAATTTAGATAATTTCTTCCATGTTAGTTTAAAAGAATATCTAAAACAGAAAGAAGTTGGTAATGTATACTTAAATGGTATACACCAAGAACTTATTTAACTTCACCTGCCTGTCAAATTTTAATTTATATAGGTGCTATTTTGTATCCTTCAAAGTAAATGCATTATATCGCAATTTGCCAATATCTGCACTAAGAGGACTTCATATACAAAGAAAATATTTATTTGTATTAATTTACCATAATATAGTTCAGTTCTACAAGAACAGATAATCTTTGAAATCCTCTCCAAAAGGCAGTAATTTCGCTTTTAACTGCAAAAATTATTTACACAGATAAGAGACTTCTTTTGTGACTAAGACAAAGATAATGATCTTTGGTAGATAAGCAACAGAAGCCTTAATTTCCACCGTTATGTATTTATATTAGCTAGTGTTAACATGCACACACATTTGTCTCCAACAGAAGCTTTTAAAGACTTCTCACTGAGATCGCAGCATCTAAGCAGTTGAAATGGTTTTAGTTTGGGATTTTTTTCAAATGCCTTTAAAAGTAGCAACAAATTGATTTATTTTGTCAAGCATTAGTAATACTCCATTAGCTTGATTTGTGTTGACATACAAACAAAACCCAGGACTAGTCAGAAAAACACAGGTTCACTGGTGACAATCAAAGAAACACAGTATGTACATACCAAGAGCCCAGTACTTGCTGTAAGAAAGGACCAGTTAGGTATACATCTGCAATACCAGCTACAAAGTGGGTTTGGATTTTTAACCCCATATTATATGTAAATTTGCAGACATCAAAGCTCTGGTTTGGGATTGTTCACAGTTATAGTGGAAGCTTTTAAAGCCCACAAATGTCTGGGCTGGAGTAAATCAAACCTGGGGGATTTGGTATTACAGGATGTTTAGAAACTGCTCAGGAGTTAGTGCAGCTGTACCTCAGTCTCCAGTGTTGACTGTCAAAACTGTATCACAGAAAGCTGCAAGCAAGCTCTGAAATGGTTTCGTGGAAGGGGCAGCTCCCAAGCAGTAGCAGTTGGAACTTCTGAAGACAGTTTGCACATGCACCTCTGCAGGAACCACGTGATATCTGCGGGTCCTGGAGATTTCCTTGTGAGGCAGCAGGTTGTCCACAGAAAGGGCAAAGAGGAAGGAGATGGAACATGGGGCCTGACAGCTCTCATTTCTCTCATGTCAAGTGCTGCAAACGCTGGCACCCACGCAAAAAAAGAAATCTTCTTATAAAAAAACCCTAAACTTTAGAACAGAAGGAAAGGAAAATAAAGTATTTTGGGAACTGCAAGGTGTGCATATAAATTAGGAATGAAAAATACTTCGGAAAGCTGAAAAGGTATTGTGTTTTTTTGAAAAATCACGTGCCACTAGTAAAATGAAGTTGGTGCGTGAAGCAGTGGAGTTTTGTTTAAGAAATTGCTACCATGTATTACTTTCTAGATAGGAAGCAAGGGCAGCATATAAACAAAGAGCTGCAACAAAGTGTGCATAAATCTCCTGGAAGGATTAAATTCTTTATCAGAAACTCCATCCCTATCCTGATGTCTTCTAAGTCATGTAGCTCAGTAAAAAGCCATCACTAAACCCACCAAGTAAAAATAACTGAATTTATAAAAGATACATGTGCTTGTGTAGGGCAAGAGAACCAGAGTTGAGGTACTTGCTTTCAGGCCCCTACATATGTACTACAACACAATAAAAGACACTGTATCTGCTGGCTATGCTGCACATCGTACTCTACAGAATTTTTTCCTCTTCTCTTTAGCTGTATGTTAGATATAAATAATGATCACTGAGGCTATGTAGTGGCAATGTTCTGGAGGTCCACAAGTGCTTATCTGCCTGCACTCCATGTAGACACAAGGCTTGCTCCCTCTGTGCTCTCCAGCAACCGAACACCAGCAGCACAGCACTGAGCCAAGTGAGTCACTGCTGCTGGAGGGCTGTTGGGCTACCTTTAGCACAAGAGATGAACCACCTCCAGAAAACAGAGTAGACCTAGCTGAATATGAATCTGGACATGGGCTCTGGGTGGAGAGATGTGACAGAAGACAGGGTGGCCACGCAGAAGAACACTACAGGGAAAGGACCACCTCAGCGGGGACAAAGCATGTGAGAAGTTGCATGAGGAAGAGCACAAGGAAAACAAGCACCCTGAGCCACAGCTCCACTGTTAAAGTCAGCTATTGTAGCACATTAGTACAAGAGCTGACCTACTCTCCTTAGGAAAAAAATATTTCCAACCACAAGAACAGCAGAATTGTCTGTTCCTTTGGTTCGTGGCTTTTATACGCCACTGATGATTTCCATGTACCTGCGGTAACCACCATGCTGTCTGAGGGCTGTCCTGCAGGCTGCCTTGGGAGCAAAGTGCACTGCACCCCAAACACAGTGGGGCAGGGCAAGCAGCACTTCCCAACTTCCAGTGTGGCTCAAACAAAGAAATCATCTTCATGGACTATTTTTGCAGAAGTTGCTTCCTTCTTCCAGTAGCACCCAGGAGGGACGTGCCAGAGCCAGCACACGGCCCACCATAATACCAGCTCCAGCAGCACAAGGTGGGGCTGACCCCAGCCCTTGGCAGCACTCAGCTCCTCGGTCCATGAGGACCACTGTGCAGCTCTGCCCGTACCCCAGGTGCTTTACACCTGCAAGGATCTCTGCACTATCCTAAGATGGCTCTTTATAAAGCTCCTACAAAACCATGCTGACTTCTAACTGCATTTACAGCCTCTATTTTAGATGAGATTTTTCTGGATTTTTCAAGTCAACACAATACCTGGTTTATACAAGTTTACTTCTAAACTTGTCATATGAATGATGATGACAGTACAGCACAGAAAAAAACTCAACACTATGAAAGATAAACATATGGGGGCATACAGAATTACAAAATATTACAGCATATGCATTGCCTTGGCAGTAATTAGCATAAATAAATACACTAAAAGGTATATTTGATAAGTAGTAGCCCCACAGACAGCTGGCATATGCAACAAAGCAAGCCTTTTGCAATTATTAACCAGTCAAAATTTTATCTTAGGTTAAAACCCACTTTTTGCCTCAACCAAATTTGAGAATATATATCCCCATGTGTTTCAAAGTGCATCCCCCATTAAATCAAAACGGTACTGAACGTTTTCAGGATGCCAGTTTCACAGCAAGTAAAGCACCATCACTGTTTTGTAACACTGAAAGCACACATCTGACACACCACAAACTGGAAAACAAATCTGTGTACTCTCCTGGACTGAAGCAGAATGTTTAATTCACTTTGTTGAGAATTTTTCACCTAACAGCTTCCTGCAATTTAAACTGACATCAATCTGATTTGCCACAAGGTCACTGGAGTAGTCTTCCAAAAGAGTATTTTTAGGCCTTTGGCTTATACCAGAAGAGGTGAAGAATATCAAATTTACTTCATTACTGTTACTCTTTATCATATACTCTTACGTTGCCTAAAACAATTTTTAGGCCATATGTAAATGCAATAGCCCCAGTCATCTTTGAATTAAATACATATAGCCTTGCTATAAGACATTATCTGCAATTACTTTATTAAAAATCACAATCTTTGCCTATGAAAAATACCTTGCTGAACTACGCTGACAACAGAGTTAGAGATAATGGCAAGAAAAAGGGAAAGTAACTACTTGCTTAAACACAGCCTTGCTTTGATTTCCACAGGCTGATCCAAGGTATGCTACCTTCAACCATGACAGACCTCAGAGATTCAGACCTTTGTTGGCCTTATAAATCCAACAAGGAGGTACTGATATACAACACAGATCTGTGAATATAAAGTAGTTTTAAACAAGAACGGTAATTTATATAATGCTAAGTTGTAGCTCGATAGCTCTCATCCAAGAGTCCAGATTTATCTTGGTGAAAATCCTTCTGGAAAATAAAAAACTACCAAGCAACACACAAGTGCAGGACTTCCCTCACCCTTTCAATCTTTTTGAGAAGCATCAGGTTTACAGATGACTTGACTGTGCCCCATCTGACAGACAGGTTTACAAGGTTAGCACTGAACCTAATCAGAAACAATCAGAAAACTCTTTCCCTCTGGTGTCATTTTCTGCCTGGATGGCTCTGCTATGCTATTATAAATAGGAAAAACTTGCAGCATAAGCAGGGTGGAAGACTTCAGGGAGATTTTAGTAATCACCTTCCATTCAAATCACATCTACTCTTTAATCACGATTGGATCTTTTTCTATTTTATAGCCCCAGGAGTAAACTGAGAAGCTCATAATCAACACAGGGAGTGAAATTTTAGTCCCACTGAAGCTGTCATGAAGTATTATTAATTCATGGGGCCAAGATTTCAATAACGGTCCTTCCCTCTGGATTCTCTGTTCTAATTTAAGGTGTTTTTCTCCACCTTTTTTCTATTTCTCATAATATAGGGTAAATGATCCAGGGAAGTTAAGGTTTGTTTTAATCAGAGGTGCTATAACAAGGCAAAGAAAAGAAAACTTAAAGCAACCTGAATTCAACAGGATTCTGAGCTGATTCCCTGAGATGCTGGGAATAGTTCCAGGTTTAACAACTCCAATCACATACCTATTGCACTGTTCCTTAATGTGAACACTTACTTCACAAAAACCTTTCCACAGCACTCAAATTTATAAGGAATTTTTTTTCATTTCACAAATTGCACATTTTGCACTGTCAGAAAGATACAGCTTTCAGCTTGTGCTAAAAAACTCTCTAACCAAAGCAACCTACAAAACCACAAAATCTATTTCTTGGTCTAAGTACAAAGTCCTTTACCTCTATTGCGAAAAGGCACAGAAAGTTTACCTTTAACAATGTACTTTTTGCATCAGAATAGAGCACTGCTAACTTCTTGCTTGGCACATACATTCAGGGCCAAAGGCACAGCTCACATCAGCCTCAGTTCACTGGAAGGCCAATGAGCAGCCTCACACTGGCTGCAACACTCACACTGGAACACCATCCCACTAGGTAGGGCAGGAAGGGAACACTGGCCACAGGACTGACTAAACCACTGGGAAGCTTGGGAGAAGAGGGAGCGTTGTCATCCACACTTCTCTGGTTCTGAACAAGCTCATGTTTGCTGACCATATGACTTTAGACTTCTTTAATTTAGCATTGTGTTCTTTCTTGGCCAATAACAGAGCACTACCACAATGCAGGTCATTAGCCAAAGACACTCATTTGCCAGAACAGAACAACCAAACTCTGGATAACCTCAATAACCCAAATACCAACAGGTTAATAATGGTGTACTCAACCTTCTTTGGTGTATTGGACAAAACAGTAACTCTTAGACATATAAGGAACTTTCCTTGTAACAGTCTTCAACAAATTCCCATTTCCTTTACGTTATGAACCAGCACAGGTACAGGCTCTAACAAAGTACATGAACCTCTGAGGTTATCTTTTATGGTTGTTTGGTTTGGGTTTTTTTCTTCCTCCAATACCAAAATGCTTCCTAAAGCCAATTCCAAGCTTTCAAAAACAGAGATGCAGGGAGAAACAGAGGTCTCCCCCTTGAAAGGGATTTCCTATTTAGCACTATGCAGTCCATCTTCCAGAACACAAAAGTTTTGCTTCTGGGAGATGTAAAAACACCTAAACAGGCAAAAAGATTGTATGTCATGAATAGCAAAGAGTCCACCTCCTCAAAAACCACTGGACTTACTCTGGGTCTTCTGGTTCATTATTTCTAATTGCCTGTCGATGACAGCCACACACACTACTTCTCTGTGAAGAGACTGTTGTGCCACCAAAATAACCTTAAATTCCTTTACATTTTGAGATGTTATACCTCAAGTGTCCTTAAAGGAAACAAAGCTTGATCTAGTTACAGAACAAGAAAAGCCTTTTGCTCAAGGTAAATCCAAAGAAGCCCAGCACTCCTATGCATGAGCAACATCTTTCCTTAATGAACCTGAATTATTACATGGATGAAAAAGAACCAAATAACCATTTAGTTTCCTCCCAGGAAAAAAAACAAACAAACAAAACAAAAAAAAAAAAACAAACCCAAAACAACAAACCAAAACCACACACAAGTTACATATTCAAAAGAAATTTTCATTAATTCCTAAAATGCACACCTCTTGGGAAAAATAAAACAAGGAGAAGCATGTATTTTCCATCTATGATGGAAAACCAGATTTCCATCCAATTCTGTTTCTCATAGCTGCTGTTCTACATAAATGCATCCATTTGCACAAGTGATTTTCTACACCCTACCGAGACAATAAAACAAGCACAGCCTTTCAAATTCACATTTGAAAATCACATGGCAAAATATTCGTATCCTGAGGTGGACAAGATTACCTTTCTACTTGCTTATGCACCAAAAATTAAATATTTCTCCTTCCTATCATAAACTCTCCCAAGTCCTTGTAATTGCTCATTGATCCACTATTGCCCATAATCTGAATGTTATTAGAAACGGACAACGTAACAACTACCAAGTCTGGTTCAACATCTGAGATTTCAACGGCTATGCAACAGCCTGATGAGCATCAATCTAACAATCATAAAGCAGCTATAAACCCACATTTTTATGTGCACTGTAATGTTACTCTTAGTCACTGAGAGAAAATTAATAACTAAAATGTCACAGTGCTCAACTAATATGCCTGGATAGTTTATCAGTTGGGCCACTGTGTAATAAAACACAAGTAAACCAGACTTTGCTGGAGTTTTCATGGTTTCAGTAAATCCAGCTGCTCCATCAGCTCATTAGCAGAGTACATGCACAGGGAACTCGAAGATGTAGGCTCCTGCTGCTTTTCCAACTTCTCATTTTAAAGTAATTAGTATTCTCAGTGCATGCACATGCATAACTACATTGCAAGCGGGTGGACAAGCTGCCCACTTGATGCAGTGGAAAAAACCCACAGCAACTGACCAAACAAAGTTACACCCCAATGGATCCAGAGGCAAAAATAATAAATATGCCAATTGCTGTTTGTTATCAAGAAAGTCTCCTATTTTATTTCTGCCTGTAAAACACACTGGGGGGGGGGGGGGGGGACGGACGGACAAAAAACAGCATTTTCAATGGATGCAACTGACAATGTTTTAGGTCTGTGTCAGATTTATCATCAGAGCTAAGCGATTTCAGGCACAGGCCAGTCTCACCATCCAACATCTTTATGCAGAGGTAGGTGGTGAAAAAGAAAACAAATCTCTGATTAAGAAAAGCATGAGGGGGAGGCTCACCATTTACACACTGCACACAACATTCCCTCTCACAGAAATAACAGTGTTTAAAAACATTCTGAAGAGATGGCCCACAACCAGATTTTATAGGATCACTCTGGAAGCCCCCAAATTGGAGATTTTAAATTAGACCAAGGTGGCTCAAAAGACATACATTCATCTTCCTCTTGGGAGAGAACGTGGAGGGAAGAAAATTCAGTGATGTTTCCTGGCATATTTCCCAGCTTCTCCTTCCATCTCCATGCATAAAGCAGAAGTGTGCTCTGGGGCTGGGAGGTCTAGAGAGGAAATTGTGGCAGGATATAGGATAACATTTCTAGAAAGCAAAAATACTTATCACAACTAACTAGCTGCATTGCAGCTTGAATGTAACCCTCTATATGCGTCAGTGAGAATATCTGAGGTCAGCACTTGTCAGAGCAAAGAGACGTGCACTCCTGTTCTCCTGGCATGGAAAGGATATGTTGGCAGGGTGAGAGGCAGCTTTTCCTGGCCTGAAGCCCACACTAAAGTCCCAGGAAGAAAAAGGCTCGAAATATCCCTCCTCTACCACTCCCTTACACATGCACAAACAAGTTTTTCTCCAGATCTGGTTTGGTGCTAAGCTAAATTCTATGTTTATATTCATTATTTCTAACACATTTAAAATAATAAATACAGAGCTGTTTCATTGACTGACTTCCATTTCCATCCACAGCACAGAGCTACTTTCAGCACACTGAAGCAGAGCACACTGGGAGGGCTGACTCTGTGGACACCGACATTCATCAGCCCAGAGAGCCTGCAGATGCGCAGCTGCAAGCACAGCCACGTAATCATCACTTACAGCTGATTATATTTTTAGAATCATCTAGTTAAGCCCTATTTTCCTGGCTTCACAGATGGTTTTGTGGTAGCTCACCTGTTCCAGCTTCACCTCGTTAATTAGTGACCTCTTCCTTCAAACACAGGCAGGTGCTCCAGCCAGCAACACCTATCTAACAGGAGCATCACAGCTGCTTTGGGGCAAGTCATGGGATACACATGAGAACTGTACCCATCTCCTAAATGCTTTTCACCTAAACGTGAATTCATAGTTGCAGGTTTTCTCTTTTCCCTTGTTATTCAACAGAGAATAAAAATATAGTATTCAGGAAGCAAATTCCTATTATACTTGGTGCCTACTTCTACTCCATCATCACCTGCGCACCACTTTCTACAGCAACCCAGTGTATATTTTTACCTTTCCCCCACATAACTGGAAGAATAGACTACTTATGAACCTCCTATTAACAGACCTTTCTTTCAGATCGTTGTCTCTCTGTATTCATTTAGCTCACATTGTATTTATTCACAATACGTTTGCAGGAGAAAAAAAAACCTAAATTAAAAACCAACTCAGCTGCAATAAACAGCACTGCTGCGTGAATTTGCTTTCTCACTGAACAAAGGAAGTTCAGTGAAGCATTGGCATGTTTCTGCATCAGACCTCAAATGAGCAACAACTGTTAGAGCTTTATCTTGGTACAACGCTGCTGACTGCTTCAATTAAACTACTACATTCTTCTTTATTTAGACACCTCCTGCAGCCCCAACCAGTACAGCAGATGAGCACTTTTGACAGTTGGTACTCCTACCCCAACACCTTTTCCCCAGCCTACGGGGAGGTGTATAGCGAGTGGAACACGATTTTCAACCAACTATATATTCCCACTTCTTTTATACATCTGTGAAAACAACAAGCTTCGCTGAACGTTCATTTCTTTGCCTAAGAAAGCTAACTTGCCAACTACTTCACAGGTAGATTAGTCAATAATGGTGCAACATTTAGTGAAGCATACATTAAGTAACAAAAATAATCTCACAGCAATGCTCTGAACTTCACTCCTTTGGGTCCTGCTCAGTAGCCACCCCAACACAGCATTGCAGGTCACTGTTTCACTGGCAGATGTATAAGTTACCTTTTAATTTACTCCAACATAAAGGTTGCTAACAAATAATTAGCCGCCAAATAGCAGCCTGCCCCCCTGGGCAGACACGATGCAGGACCCTCTGTTCTCACCCAGCACAGCGAGGCAGAGGCTCCCAGGCCACGGCCTCACCACTGCTGTGGCGGCTGCCACTAGTCCTCTGCCCAGCTCCTCCTCCGGCTGGCCACAGACATGCAGGCACAAAGCACGCACAAACTGACTGAGACAAAGCATTAAACAACACAGGGCAAGAGATAAACACCCAATTATAGAGCTCTGAGGTGAAGTGGGAGAGATACGGAGCAGACATCAATAACACCACACCCCCAAAGACACCCCAAAGCCAAGTTAAAACACACTTACCATTTCTGTTGGCTGCCTACAGCAGGCCAGGCCCCACCAGAGCACAGGGTCATTCCAGCACAGACTGCAGCATCTACCACACTGCCCAAACCCACCCCAGGGCTGGGGCTTTCCACAACAAAGGACCTGGGGGGCACCAATAGCACTAAGAGGGCCTGACTGCCCCAAGGAGCCTCAGCTGTGGCCACCAACCTCACACCTGGGCTGCAGGCAGCACATGCAATCCTGCCCTAGACCCCTCTCACTTTCTTCCCCACACAAACCAGCATCCCATACATACAGGCTTACAGGTCCTGCCCCAACCAACCAAGCCATTTCTTGGAGTACAAGTACCTCAGGAGCCTTAAGCATCACTTCTACAAAGCACTAGAAAGCAAGCAGTCAAGAGCTCAAGACCAACCCTCTCCTTTTGAGTGAGTGAGCAGTATTTTCCCTCCTCCTTTTCCAGGTGCTGCTTATAGCCTAAGTAAGGGCAGCAGACATTTGTAACATCACCCTGCCGCACAGCTGTTGAAATGCACACAGAGCATGGAAACTCGAAGTACAAATCAGTTTGTGCAATACACCTTTATTTTTCTTTTTAACCTTTGCAGTCATCTTGGAGTAATCATCATGTAAACAGTAGGATGGGATGGGATTACATTGAGTCATATGCAAATGGCTCTAGAACAACTTCAACGATTATGACAAGGCATTATAAATAACTTCTCTTAATAATATATATTTGCCATTTTCAGTACAATAAAGAGCTGCCGCTTATCTAGGATTAGCTAGGAAGTAGTTTAAATTGTAACCTCTGAGAAACATGTCTCCAAATTTCAAAAGTCCTTCTAAGCCTCACTAGCTCCATAACATCTATGTCACAGGCTAAGCATAAGACTACTTGGGTCAGAAGTGTTTTCTTTGTACCAGAGTTTTACTCGATCATTGCACAAAGCCCTGTTATTTTCACTCCACCTTGGTATTTTGCAGAACTTCAAGTAAAGCTTCAGTCCCGTTCTTCAAGTTTTTATCACCTGTATGAAACCAGTTTCTAGCATTAAGGGTATGCCAGATCAGAGATGGACACAGTAAGCATTCTACCTTAATGGCAAGAGTTCAAAGTAGTTCTAGCTCATAGACCCCCCAATATAGCATAGTCAAAATACTCTAACACCTTTGCTACTGCATATCCTCTCCTTGCTCAGATAACTATATTTATATATATTGTACCACATGTATGGTACTTCCAGAAAATGGAGATTATTTATTTAAGCAGCCCCAGGCACATTCTCAAAACATTGTCTGCAAGGCACCTCCCACTCCCCTGACAATCAGTTTGTGGACTGGTTTTTAAACACACAACCAACAAAAGCTTGCTAATGCCTAACTAATTGATTTCAAAAAACCTCTAGAAGTTCCCAAATAGTTCAAAGATATACCTGAAACTTTTTTAAATAATGGGAGATTAACTGCAAATAGCACATAATCAAGTCAAATCGGTTTCTTATTACTAGGATGTGTAATGCATAAATATATGAAAAATAAAATTCACAGTTTTAAAACTAGAATTCAAGTTTGGCTAGTAATTCTTAACTTTCATATTTATGTTAATTTTTAAATAGAACAGAACAGAGGCAGTATTATCAACCACAAGTACAGGGAAAATAGTATCACTCAAAGTTTATGAAAGAAGTAAGCTTGATAGAAAATTCCTTTTGTAACCCATAAATACCGCCACCTGAGTACATTTACACAGGCTTTTCACTTAGGGGGAATCCAAATCAACTGCTGAGAGACATTTAGTAGCATTTTGAATGTTAGCAGCAGCGGTGCAGCTGTGGGCTTTGCTTGTTCTGACTTTGTGAATTGCTAGATAATGAAGCAGAACTCAGTGTGTGGTGCATTAACTTTCCTCTGCATCTAAGCTGGCCTCTTCGCAATCTCGCAATTCGGCTTGTGGTCAGGGGACAGACATCAGCTGACACTTAACTGAGCAAACCCAATCAGTTTCACTTCATCAGGAATCTCAGTGCCATCACAGCCAGAGGCCTGCAAGTACAAACAGAAATATTTAGTGTATCACCCTACAAAGAAGGATTTGACAGCCAGGCTATAAATCTTCGCCGCATTGATTAGTCAGCAAACAGCATACTTGAAGGAAAGCTTTCAGACTGCTTGGTGTATCCTCCATCAGCATCAGTCAACTGCATCCTTAATTTTAGCACACTCTTTTAATCAATATTAAAAATTTGAAAAAAATATTGACAAATGAACACTTGAAGACCTAAATTCTTCACCCCAAACTTTCCAGACTGAAGCCAAATTTGCTTTTTCTCATGAGTACATTGTTTTCAGTCATAAAAAGCAAATAATCTACATGTGTATAGAGTCCTTTTACCATAGTGATGTGGACACCAAATATCTTTTAAGTCCAGCTATCAAGTCTGTCTGGAATACCAACCCACTGAATTTTTAAAGAAGAAATTGAAGTAGTCTATAAAAGTAAGTATTAATATTTGCAAAAGAATATCTCCTTTCTGATAGTAGTCTAGTATTTAAAATTGTACATCTGAGATTCTTCAGTAAAGCCTGTCACAATACAAACTGGCACAAGTAATCAGCTTATTTTTCACAGATAACAGTAAGAACATAAAAGCACCTTGCTCAGGAATGAACTGTTACTCTAAATCTGCTAAAAAAAATACATACACTGTAGGTGAAGTATTTTTATATTTAGATTTTTAAATACAAAAATTACTTCTCTAGGACAGAATTCACTAGATTTTAAACAAAGGGTGTTTTTTATGCATTCTTCACCTGTGTGGTAGATAAATCAAAATAAGAATACAATTGGATGAACAGTGTATTTCTGACATTTCTGACAGATGCTTTCAGACTCCTTGGCACATCCCTCACGAAAAGTCTGAACAATTGGTTCACCCTATAAAAATGCTCTTGATCCTTTTATACACTAGTAGCAGCTGAACCCTTTAGTAGAACTGGCTTGTGTATACTCAATGTAAGGAAAAAAGCTCTCAGATTGTGCACACAAGGGGCACCGAGTGACATTATCTGTTGAGTTTTCATGACCAAAATTAACTCATTTGATATTTGTGGAAGCATTACATCAGGCTAGTCCTTCACATTTACTTTGATCACACACAGAAAACAGAGGTTCTCTCTTCAGACAGTATTTTCACAGATCTTATCCATTGAAGCAGCAAGTTAAAGGTCTGAGATCATCACCACTGACTACTACTAAGATATCTCAATGGCTTTTGGATTGCGATTTTACTAAATAAAATGTGCTTGAATTTTACCCTTAAAACATCATTCTACACTCTGGCTAGCTATCAATCTCCTCCAAGCTATGCTAAGTAACATACCTTATCAATAAATATTGGCTAGTATTAATGTACCTGAAGGCTTGTATTTTGTGTTTAGCATTAAGTACTACTATTATACACTAACTGACCATTAAGGAAAAACTCTTAGTATTTGTGATTCACCATTCAGTGACTGAATGCATTATTTAATCTCTGGGTTTTCCTCCCCTTTTCAAATTAAAAATCCTTACATAAAATGCAAATTCTGCTGCGCAATAATTGAGCTTTACCAAGATTACTTGTGTATTAAAGCAGCCTCCTTCCAAAGTGTGGACAGCTGGATCCTGCAGGGAAGTCATCAGTCTCTGTTAGCCAAGACAACTAAGGGAGGTTTAGTACTAGATACATATTCTGTAGAATGACATCATTGTAAGATGAAAGATGCACCATCAAAAAACCAGGCAAGAGGGTGATCCAACCTTAAAGACAGATTTATCCAGGCACCTTAAATAACTTTGTTTACTATTTTGGCAATAATTAAAGACAAAACCCGTTAAGACATAAGCTGTTCTTTTTTATTTTTTCCCCACAAAGACGAAAACATTTGCTGTCTGAATACAAATATTATATACCAGCAAAATACCAGGAAAAGCAATCTGCAAGCAGTTAGATACTAACCAGGTTCCTTCTCCACAAATAGTAGTAACTAGTCCTAGATTGAAGATGACTTTTCAGTTGAATTCCCTGAATGGATATGGGATTAGGTACATTTTTACTTTGAATCCCCATGAAATATTTACTAACAAAATGTGTTTTAATCAAGCTGTATACAAGTGCTCTAAAATTCAGTTAGACCCTGTTAAGAGGTAACAAAAACTCAGTACAAACAAATGACAGAGTTCTCCTAGGCAACAACTGTTTCAGCAACTACAACACACAATATAGGAACAGGCAGAAACGGAACATATATTAAATTAATCCAAGGATAAGCATAAATTAAGATACTTCTTGTGGGTATATTCCTTTTCTGGGAAGTAGGGAACTAAACTAACTACGTTAAAAATATCAAGAAGAAACTTAAGTTAAAAATTGACCTCAGGAATTGTTACCTAGGCAATGCAACTTAACTTGAGAAGAACAAAGACATTGATTTTGGGTTGTCTATTAATTCTGATTATGGTAAGGAGTAGGATTACAACAGTGTTCAGTCACTGGAATTTGAAACACTATGTGAGGTTAACTGCACCCCACCAATAAATTCAACAATCTCAGAAATACCCAAACCTCAATTTTCAAGTGGGTTTGTTTTTAACATATATAAACATTAGCAGGATACTGTGGGATACTACATTTTGGAATCTCAAGCCTCTATTTTAAGCACGTGAACTAGAAACCCAGATTTCTACAGAGCTTCTGGACTATCTACATATCTAAATGCTCTTGGTGAAATGCCACTGACTACACAACAAAGCTAAGTCAGATGTTTAGACAGCAAGAACACGGATCAGCTGCAAAAAGAGAAGCAGCAGCCTTTAAGCTATATTTAGTTAGATTGCTTTACTTCTGCAGCCCTTACCAAGCTGTATGTCCTTATTTCCATACCCCCCCAACACTTTTGAGAAAGAAAGATGGAAGTTCTAGTGGTTTTACCGGACTGCAGAAAAACTGAAAAATTAGGAAAAATGAGTCCAAATTACTTGGTCAGTTAAAACTACTCAAATCTATATGGAAAAATTACATAGGAAGAATAATCCTGAATCAATACATTATCATTAACTGGGTCACTTACTCTAAAAATGGCTCTCTACAGCTCATCTGAAGCAGCTGATTTTATAAACAAAGGTGAGACTCTGAAGACCTGCTTATCTAACAGCCATTCAATCTAGCCTTTCACACGTAGCTGAGTCACTCAGCAAGGGGTGCTGTAAACTAATTGGTAAGAGTTTGGTATTTACATTACTCATCATTCAATAGCTTTAGGTAAGTAAATTTTTCCACTTAATTTTAGCAAGAAATTAAAACAAATACAGTACAACAATTCTTCATTAAGTTTTAGCAATGAAAATTTATTACTATTAATCTATCATGATAGCATCAAAATTGACCCAACTTAGGACTCATGGACCAGCGTACAAAATGCAGCGCAGAAAACAGTCCCAGGGTCTGCTGTAGATACAGAAAAGAGAAAGAGGTGGGGAGGGAGAAACAGCAATGAAATACAGTGAGAACAAGATCAACTTGCAAGTGAGGATGGTCAACTGAAAGATGGTTGAAGGGAAGAACTGAGAAGCAAGCAGTGGAGAGAGCAACTTGCATGCGAGAAAAATGGCAGGAGTTGTTGGAAAAAATGGGATTGGAACAAAATGTCCATTAGCAGAGGTCACTTCACCCAGCGCAGAGCTAAGGGAGTGGGAGTGGAAGGGAGTTAACCTAACAACTACAGTTTTCGCTGCTTCACTTGTTTCTGTAATTCTTCCAAAGTGGTTTGTCCCTGCAGTTTCCCACCTAAACCTCAGACTTCCTCAGAACTCATGTGAATGAACCTCCTTTCCCCAGCATGGCTATGGAGCTGTTTGACTGTACATATCCCCAATGTCCTGTCAAAACAGAATTTAGGTATTTCTCTCACACATGGCGATTTCAATCACCTTGCCTGTCAGCACATTTACTCAGCAAAATAGCTGCAAATGAGATAAAATCCAGACTCAGTGTGAATACTGTGATAATCAATTTGTTTCTTCCCTTCATGCTTTTACTTACCAATTTAAAAGTCAATGTTTTCAAGGCCTTTGGATCATCTACTATCTTCTGTAAGTTAGCAGCAACTGTAAAATAAAGTATGAAAAATATATTATTTACAGAAAACTGCATTCAACATCAAGCCTCACATTGCATCTTCTACTTAATTCTACACACACCTAATTTACATGTCTGTAAATTACCACTTGAATCATTTCATCACTCTCTAGCTGTCATTTGGAAGTCAGAGGGCAGTTGGTCTGCCATAAATGCCACCTCCTTTCTTTTTCAGTCCCTGATACGTTGTGACCATATGAACTGATTCAGGGGAAAAAGTCTGCCTGAAAACCACAACAGAAAAAAAAAAAGTAACAACTGATTTTAAGCTTAGTCTATTCCACAAACAATTAACAATCACACAACTGCAAGTGCCAGGAAAATGGGAGATTCACGCAGCCAAGGAAAAGTTGATGGCTGTCATTATTTATATATCATGTTTCTACTATAGCCAGGACCATAATCTGCATAAGCTTCCAGATGTCTGAGCTTACTGTCCCCTCTTAATTTCTGCTTCCCCTGGCTTTATGTGCGCACTCCTGTCCCTTTTTTGGCTGACATGAGTACCCACACAGACTCTTGGATCTTGGCAAGATCTTGGTGTTACAGCTCACTACCAAAAGAAGAATGAGCAAAAATGAGAGTGATCTTCAAACTGCTTTCTCAGTAAGCATGGCAGAGATTTGCGCTGTAACAGCAGTAAACAGTTTTAACTACATCTACAGAGCCCGACTGCCCAGAGAAGGAAGCTGTGTGCCATAACAGAAGCAGGAAGGGAATAAATGCTTGAAAACAGAGAAGGCAGGAAAATAATAAACCCTTTTCCTATCAAGACTCCTATGTCACATTTTCAGTTGGTCTATTATTTACAATATTGCTATCATTAATCTTGATCAAAAAATTGGCTGCTTTCAGCTTTGTACCTTTACTAAATTTGCTCCCCAGCTTTGCACATAGATGCTGAGCTACCTGAAATCCTGAGCTCATTGCAAGCTTTTGTTCAAGACTGACTTAGAAGCACAAAATGCCATCACCAGGACATCAGCATGAGATAAAGACTCCATGCTTGACAGAGCTGTTTAGACAAGATTTTAAAAAGGAAATAAACAGGTATTAAGTAGCAGACATTTCTTAGTACACTAACTAGGTAAGTATTGAAAAGCTGAGAAGCAAGAAACCAGTTGTTCGCCATAAATAATACTTTTCACAGACTTCACAGGGTGGAAGATATACAGCAAACATTTGCATGTCAAATGTCCTATCGCTACAAACTCAGGCTCCTACTTCCTCCATCTTCTAACATCACAATGAGAAAATTTTCACTCCTACCGTGCCTGATCATATATGACTTACTGTGTAGTAACAGAAATTGGCCTCACAGGGGTAAGTTCAGTGTTTGCCCAGGGAAGTTAGAGAAGTAGAAGATGAGGCAAATCTACCACTACCAAATGCAAACTGATTTTTGGGGGGTCTCTTTTCTCTATGCTGCTGAAATGGCACCAAGAATTGTTTATGCACCCATAAAAAATTTGACCAGGGATGGAAAGGTATTTGAAACTAGAAACAAGCTTTCAAAGCAAGCACAAGATACCTTTTGTATATAACACATTTTGGGGAAAAAAAAAAAAATTAACTCTCACAGTTAAATTAACTTAATTACAGGCACTACAATAGAAATACTTTCTGTTTCTGCTTTTAAAGCTCCATTATTCATAATCTCCTTTATTCTAGTCATTACAAACAGTTTTTATTTTAATCACACAATTCATTTCCACAATCAGTAAGTCAATTTTATTGCAATACATCCTCCTACCTGATGAAATACGTACAAATACAGATAATGCTTTTCATTACAAATAATACTTAGAACCTCATATGCAGGCAAAAAGGAGTGTTCAGCCTCATAGCTCCTGAAGTCAGGATAGAAGAGCTTCAATTTTTTATGTCTTAAAAATCTATAAAACAGGATCATGCACTCAAGAGCAGCTCCAGCTCACCCAAATCCCTGTAAAAGATGTTTTATTAAAAACTCAATAAAAGAGAAAGAACAAATTCTCTAGCTACTGTTAAGCTGGCTTCACTGAAATGGAGTCAGTGCTACAAAACCAGACAGAAGCTGGGTCCTAAATTCAAAGATTTCTAGCTTCACCGATTTTAAAATGTTAAAAGAAAGATGAGCTTCAAATGCAGGCTCCTCTTCAGGAGTGGCAGCCTTTCATTTACTGTTGAGCAGTTGTGGAACAGCTAAGGCAAGTCAGCACGCTGCTAGGCTATTTTGCCTGAATGCAAAAACTTCCAGCTGCCCTTAAGCAAAGATACTGGCAAAGTTATTGATACTGCACTGGCAAACAGCACCCCATCATCAGCAAGTGTTTCAATGGACTATCACACAGTGTAAAGCAGCACTGAGGACTTAAAAACCCCCTAACTTTCCTGATGATTCTTTACCAGGGAAGAAATTAAAATTTGCAAAGCAAAAAACGCAAAAGATAAACTAGGTATGTATGTAAATGGTTAACTCTAATTACTTTTTCTAATTATTATTTAGACACCATACCAGAAAGGAGAGATATTTTAGATGGATAGCATTCTCCAAGAAAACTGCTTTTCAAGGAACAGTGCTCATTAAAAGTCTGCAGGGACACAGTTTTATTTGTTCATTTGTCTTTACATTTAATATGAACACAAGCCGAAAACTCTCACATATAAAACGCTAGAGAAACATCTGAAGCAAGCATATGAAATATACTTTATTTTTGCTTCTCTGATGGGCCGTAACTAAAGTGGGCATATTTAATCAAATAGAAGATTAGGAGGATTTAAGGGAGTGATGCCAGATGTTTTCAGGCTATGCTTGAAAATGAGAAAGCAGACCTGCAAAGAGACCGTAACATTAGAATACAAGTTTACATTAAAAATAGTCACACCTGCAGTTTCCTGCAGAGAGATCTGTTAAATTTCAATTATATACATTCAATATTTTTCAAATAAAACTAGTGTTTTGTGTGACTTCTGGTACTCTGTGGCTTATATTTTCTGGTCTTTACAGAATGGCAATAAAAATGCTTTTGCCAAAATAATGTCATTAATCCTGTTCAAGGCACCATGAATGCGAATCCCCCCAAAGGCACGCTTTTTCTGCAATATCAGAAAGAGTATATAAGTAACATCAACCAAGAATCAAATACGTGAGTGCGATTAGCTACCAAAACCATACAGTCCTGTTGGTATCTTTTCATTTTTTTAACTCCTCGCTTTTGTTTTGCTAGGTCTTGTGCATTCTTACTAACATACTTCTAAAAAATTTGGACTGTTACTAAACAGAGTTTGGACCACTAAGTATGCAAAGTCTCCTACAAGACACAGAGGAACGCATGCCAGACATAGGCTCACAACAGTAAACAATGTTCTTGCGTACAAGCACTTCCTGCTACTGTTCAGCCCTATTCAGAATTACTGAGCACATTAGGCAGGAAAGAAAAGCAATTCTTTTAAATTGTAACTGCTACTAGACGCTACTGATGAACATCTCCCCCACCTACTAAATTTATGTTCTTTACATCAAGGAAAATGATTTACAAGGTCAAGACGCACCAACTGTCCCAGTACACAGTTCACATGCAAAGTTTTAATTTGCCTTAAAGTTACTAAATGCAGGTGAACCCAACCACATCTGCAAACACCAGGGAGAAAAATAATCATCCCACTCTCACCACCTCTCCCTCCCCCATGCCCCTAACAAATCTTCTATTTCAAGTCAGTGAACAAAGTCAATTTAATACAGTAATGCATTTCCCTCAAGTGAACAGTAGTTTCACATTAGGAGTTTCCAGAGAGACAGGAATCTTTCTCTCCACTGACACTTAAATTATTTGGAAAAGTGGAGAGCATTGTAAATATATGTCTCTGGATTCTACTTCATGCTTTATCTCCAAGTTAAGTATACTACAGCTCCTACTGACAAAGCCATTTTTTCTTTTAAGTACACAGGAGTCATGCCTTGGATAATGTACTTCTGAAATTCATAGTAGATTAGCTTGCCTGAAAGCAGCACTAATTGACAATTTCAAATCCTATTGGGAATTCACTTTTTCTTCAAGGCCTGGCTATACTAGACTCAACTTTATCTTGCAGAGTGTTTTCTCAAGATGTTATGGCCATGCTCCTATAAAAGTCAGAGGAAACATGAACAAGATAACTGCAGGAAAAAAATAACTGGTGATGGGAAAAGCTTTGCCAGCAATAACCTCAAGTAAATAGAATCGCAGAAGAGTTAGGGTTGGAAAGGACCTTAAGATCATCCAGTTCCAAACCCCCTGCCATGGGCAGGGACACCATACCCTAGACCAGGTTGCTCAAAGTCCCTTCCAACCTGACTTTGAACATCACCTTGGGCAACCCATTCCAGTGCCTCACCACCCTCACAGTAAAGAACTTTTTCCTTGTATTTAACCTCCCACTTATATCTAACTTCCCCTGTTTAAGATTGAACACATTACCCCTTGTCCTACCACTACAGTCCCTAATGGAGTCCCTCCCCAGCATCCTTGTAGGCCCCGTTCAGATACTGGAGGTCCCCATGTGCCTTTTCTCCAGGCTGAACAACCCCAACTTTCTCAGCCTGCCTTCATATGGGAGGTGCTCCAGTCCCCTGATCATCCTCATATCCCTCCTCTGGACTTGCTCCAACAGTTCCATGTCCTTCTTATGTTGAGGACACCAGAACTGCACACAATACTCCAAGTGGGGTCTCATGAGAGCAGAGTTGAGGGGCAGGATCACCTCCTTCGACCTGCTGGTCACGCTCCTTTTGATGCAGCCCAGGATACGGTTGGCTTTCTGGGTTGCGAGCGCACACTGAAGCTGGCTCATGTTCATTTTCTCATCAACCAATGCCCCCAAGTACTTTTCTACAGGCCTGCTCTGAATCTCTTCTCTGCCCAACCTGTAGCTGTGCCTGGGATTGCCCTGACCCAGATGTAGGACCTTGCACTTGTCGTGGTTGAACTTCATAAGGTTGGCATTGGCCCAACTCACAAGTGTGTCAAGGTCCTTCTGGATGGCATCCCTTCCCTCCAGCATATCAACTGCACCACACAGCTTGGTGTCATCGGCAAACTTGCTGAGGGCACACTCAATCCCACTGTCCATGTACCCCACAAACACGTTGAACAAGACTGGCCCCAACAGTGATCCCTGAGGGACACCACTAGTTACTGGTCCCCAGCTGGACATTGAGCCATTGACCATAACTCTTTGCGTGCAGCCATCCAGTCAGTTCTTTATCCACTGAGTAGTCCACCAATCAAATTGATGTCTCTCTCAGTTTAGAGACAAGGATGTCGTGTGGGACAGTGTCAAATGCCTTGCACAAGTCCAGGTAGATGACATCAACTGCTCTACCCCTGTCCATCAGTTCAGCAGCCCCATCATAGAAGGCCACCAAATTGGTCAGGCAGGATTTCCCCTTAGTGAAGCCATGCTGGCAGTCACCAAGCACCTTGCTGTTTTTCATATGCCTTAGCACGGTTTCCAGGAGAGTCTACTCCATGATCCTGCCAGGCACAGAGGTGAGGCTGACTGGTCTGTAGTTTCCTAGGTCTTCCATTTTCCCCTTCTTGAAAATGGGGGTTATATTTCCCTTTTTCCAGTCATTGGGAACTTCACCTGACTGCCATGATCTTTCAAATATGATGGACAGTGGTTTAGCAACTTCATAGAGTATACTTCAAATCACGCCTTGGAGCAAAACTCTTCTTCAAACATTAGCAGCAGTCAGCAAAATAGGCTTTTTGTTGTTTACAACAATAAATGAGGTGTCTTTCTGCTTCCTTCAGAAGGCTCCTGTAGGACATATAATCAACCTATGTACCACAAATTATTCCAGGTTCTTTCGCAGGTTTTGCTCAGTGACAAATGGTTCTGCCACTGTCAAAGTAAGTGCCTGCTTAAGAACATACAATAGGATAAAACATCAAACCAGCATATAAATATACACAACAGAGGCTGCTAATTGCAGATGTAATAAATAAAACTTCCACACAACTACGGTCCTATAGCGTGCATATTTATGTAGAATATACTACAAATCACTCTTTGCTAGATGACAATTTTGGCCAACCACATCAGTTATAATTTTTACATAAGCGATCAATACAAGCTGAGGTAACAGAACAGAAAAGGCCATCTTCAAGATCACAAATAAATGTAAGAGAATAAGCATACTTTGGGCAGCCTCAAGTAGCTGTTTTGCTCCTGTAACGTGACAGGACTCTGCCCGGTTATTTAAAATTCTTAACACAGCATGAAACCTAACCCTAATGGCTTCTGAATAGGGAAACTGGAAAAGTTAAAATTAATGAGACAGCAAATAAAGCTATGATGTGAAGTACAGTAGAACTATTTCCAGCACAATGCCGACCAGCCAACTGCGCCGGAGCCATCTGGCACAAACAGAATCTAAAACTTGAGATGATATTTCTGGGGTGCTCTCAAAAGAATAATGATTCATCCGCTCTTCCATCTTGAAAAGAATGGATGGGGAACCTTCTTAGGTTCAATGGTTTGCAAAGCTGTTGAATATTGTAATCCTGAAATTCAGATGTGAGGAAAGGGAAAACGTTATTCAGGCACAAAATTACTGTCACAAAAAAACCACACACACAAAAAAAAAAAAAATCAAAAAACAAAACAACAAAACCACCCCTGAGCTCTGAGAAAGTGAAAAATATTTTAGTAAGTGAAAAGCAAAATAATTTGCGGGTAGTCCAAAACTCAGTCTGTAAGAAACAGCCACCTTCAACTACTCCCTACTTCATCATCGGTTTTGCTGTTGGAGAGGCCAAGCTCAAAGCTCCGCAGATTTACTGGCTCTCCTGATGATGGTTTCAAATGTTACCTCTTCCCCAACTGCAGGCAGTTATTTTGCCATTTTCATCTGGTAGATGGAGTTCTACATAATTAACTGCCTTGGGAGTCTGCCGATTTGAGGATTAACACTGTATTCTTCTATATGGGTCTTAGGAAGCAGGATGCTTGAGTGACAGGGAATACTTCTCAATGGAATTATCACATATTCAGCTGCCGGTAGGGCTTTTCTCTGAAGGGCTAAATTTATTATTCACTCTCTTAAGGCAGTTTCAATATTGCAAGAGGTTCATTGCAATATATACATTCATTTTTATTTCATACTGCACAGTGGTTTTCATGCATTTGCAACTTCATAACAAAATCAAAACTAAGTTTTAAAACCTAGCTAGCTATGGATTATAGCATGCAAACAATCAGAACAATCAATCTTTAGAATTTTGTGGTAACAGTGCCTCCAGATCTCTGACTTTCTTTTATCCAATAGCTCATGAACTGACTGCATGACAGATTAAAAGGCTTTTCAAAGAGAGTTCAAAAAGGTCTTTTAAGTGCAGTGCAATTCCATTAGTTCACCCATTCAGGATGCTTGTCATAAGCCCCCTTTTATTTATGTTGCTTGAGAACAGTAGCAATGGAAATATTAAAGCATTTTGTGATCTGTGACAGCTAAGTAACAAGTGCTTATTGCTAGAGGACTGCAAGGAGCTAGACATGATTCTTATAGAAAGAAAGAAAACAGAAAGATCAACAGCAAATCTGGCTTCTTTTCTGAAGAAGCTATTGGACAGTGATAAGGCAGAAACATTAAAACCATTTAGAAATGCATTATTTATGAAGAGGCTGTCATTAGGAATTTATCAAAGATGATTAAGGCTCACAAATTTGTCTGAATTCTCTAAGTACATTGCTGAATCAGTAGATACAGATAAAGACAGTGGAAATGATCTCATTTGAACATTTGATACTTCAATATCCAACAGCTTGATTTGCAGCCTCACAAGCAGACAACACAGCTGAAAAAGGACAGCTATAAAACAACAGAAGGCCAAAGCAGCTCTCCCTTGAAAGGAACACTGGGATACTAAAAAAGGTCTCCTTTAGCATCATTATGGATGATAGCACAGTGAAATTCCCACAGCTTAGAGTAATTATTAAAATCACTTGAGCCCTGTGGTTCACATAGGTTCTAAGCCCCAACACTGTAAACATGGTAAACCCAGGAATGTATGCTGTTTCACGTGTGGGTAACGTATAAGGCATGAGGAAGAACTGTACCAAATAAAACCATCCTCACCTAGCCCAACACATAGCAATATTAAAGAAAGGAGGCAAGAAATACAAATTATGCACAGAATATGTGCAACAGACACATATAGTGCACATAACAGGTACCTTTAGTGAGTACCAAAATCTGTTCTGACTTAACTTGGGTATTAATTCATTTGTTGTATAGAGACACCAAGATTTAGGCTAGTTCACATCTCTGTAGACATTTTTAAGGACATTAACCAGTAGCTTGGCATCAGGGTATCTCACTCTGAGAGACAAAGGGGGGGATGGGACGGGAGTGGGACCAGAGCTGTAACAACTAACCTGCTATGCATGTTATTCCAGAGCTGAAAAAATAAAGAGTTTAGGAAATAACAGTAGACCTCGAATGTCTTCACATTAAGATCCACTAACACTGGGGTTTAATAGCAGGGGGTCACAGATAAAAACTGGAAAACTGAGGACTGATAAAGTAATAAACAAGATTTATTTTTTCTTTAAGTAGCTGATGGAAGAATTTCCACCCAACAGCAGCAGTATATTTTTGATACAAGAGCACTGTATCAAACTGGAAAGTGAAATAAATTAGTGATAGAAATCAACCTATCTCAATTCCAATAACACATTACTAAACTCCCAAATTCTCAATTATTTACTGTAGATATCTGATCCCAAGGTAATGTTTTACACTCTACAACCTGTGAGAGAAAAAAAGCCAAAAGACAACTAACATTGTGATAGCTGTTTTTATTGATTAAAATAATAACATAACTGGCAAATCAAGCCTTTTCCCAGAAACTTATGAAAAAATAGGTTAATATTTCAGATTGATTCCCATCCCCCCGAGTGCATGAAGAACACTTAGGCAAACCACTACACATAAAAACCGAAGTATTATAAAAGGTAAGTGGAATATATTTGGATACTTACAGGCTTATCTATTTCAGCCCCTGATTCTGCATGTGTCTAATGGGAATAGATTATCCAGGAAGATGAGGGAGGAGAACAGCATTTTGATGATACTAAGCATTCTAAACCTCAGTCTAGTCTCAAATGAAAACTTAAAACTTAGACCTGCTGTCCAACATTGCTAGTAAGGATATTTAACAAGCCTGAAACAGTACAGTAAATTGTGCTCATAAATTCTCTATGCAAAAGAATGAGTGACAGTACAAGGTTGGAAAAAAATTGTTTGCCAATGAGCGAATGTAGAAAGCAAGTGTTAGCTTTCAGACAAAGCTTTTGGCAACAGTTTGATAGCCAAGATACTGAAGACAGCTTTACAAACACCTTCATCATGCTGGATTAGAGTTGAAATGTAGGCCCATGCAGAAATAAGGCAGGTTACATTCTGCTATGCATATTATTACTTGGTAATCTCCTCTCCCCAACAGATTTTCACAACCTCCCCTGTCCTGAGTTCTGCTATGAATTATAGATATTGTTCTGACAAAACTATTAAGATGATGAAATAGCAGCCAGGCTACTTCAATACCTTATATCTGAAACTTGAAACAAGGAAAAATATATTTAGAAAAGACTCCCTGATGTGCAGGAGTTAGGTTCTGAAATAGACTACCTCTAGTTTGAAGAGCCTCAATAAATCCTTATTTTGACATACTTACCACTTGTAGAGAAGTGAATGCCAAGGAAACAAATAACAGCAACTAAATTACTATTGGAAAGAGGAACATTACTTACACTGCTGTCTTTGCAACTTCTGATACAAATTCATAGGGCTTTTGGGGAGTGTTGTGGTTTTTTGTTGTTTTGGGGTTTGTTTTGTTTTCAACTAGAGAGAAAAGACCTCAAAACTACAATTCAGAGCTATGAGGGCCAGGAACACACTCCAGGCCCAACAGTTTATCACCTACTATATCAGGCAAAACCCAAACCACTCCCACTAATAAAAATGGATTTATCTCTCATTTATACAGTTAAGTAAGAACTGGTGGACTGCATGCTGAAAAAAAGAAACTTTATTTGAAGGCAACTGGCAGTTCCACCTTTTTTTTGTTTTTTCTTAAAGTAACTACAAATCGTTTTCTTGATCATGGCTGTACCATAAGCATATTGTGATACATGAATACACATGTATGCATGGAGAATAATTTGCACACTTGAGAATTTCTTACATCACGTATTTGTTCTGCCACAACCACCGTGACAGCAGTGGCAATTATTCACCTAACACAATACTGATTTTTTCACCTTGAACCTTGAAGTTTTCACCACATTGAAAGTTCAGCAAGGTGGGAACTTGCATGAAATCGGACAGCTTCGCACAACATACTTTCTCAAGTGCACCTTTTAGGTACAACCCATACAGCTAAAATAACTTTGGAGGCTCAATTAGTTGCAAAGCTTGATTACCTGTGGGTGTACCTCAAGCTTCCAGAACTCCTGGCAGTCCACTCATTATGAGTCACCCTTCAATGCATTAGCTTTAAATGAGCCAGATGTGTTGAAATATTTAAGTCCTTAGTTAAGCCCTGGGGATTTTAGAGATATTCTCCTATCTGTAATGCATTTGCCTATCTTACTAAAGAGATACAGAGTTATATGCACACATTGAAGGCACAAGAGTTTCTGCAAACTGCTTTAAAATAGACACGTTTTCATTAAACACACATGTCCTTTCTGGATAACACATTAAGAAGTAAATGTAAAGTATTTAGTCTGACATTTGAAATTGTTAGGGTTTGTAAAGACATTTTCTCAGTAGAAAGTTTATGAGTACACTGAGCTTTGGAACATGTGACAACGTGATAAAAATTCCATCACCTACCCATAGCAACATTACTCCTCTTTGAGTAATTAATTTATACATTAGCTTATGTCTCTTTGAGGACATAAACTAATGCAACATGTTTTCTACTTGTTTTACTACTTGCAGCACTATCCCATTTTCTGGGATTACAGTAAAATCATAAGCCGGAATTAGCTGAACAAAATGCACCACTGCATTCCGTTTCAAAGATGATTAATCTAACAAGACAGCAAAGTAAACTAGGTGTAAGCAAATGCAGAGCAAATCCAAGGAAAGCAAAAGGGTATTCACTGTGTAACTGTATGACTTTTCTAGGAAATGAATTATCAGTGCCATTATGAGTCAAGATGTTGTTACATAGGGTACACTAACAAACTGGGCTTCTGCTTTTTCATCTTACCATTTTAGTAAGATGACAGCACCTTCAGCATTAGCAAACATGATACTCTAAGGCACCCTGCTGTTTCAATTCCAAATGCTTTAATACTATGATTAACCGGGAACTGTACATACTATTTGCTGTTTAACATCCCTTGAAATAACGTCATTCTGGCTTTGGTTAAACATATTCTCTGCATTCACAGCCAAATAACCCATCCACAATTTTTTCTTTTTATTCTAGATGCCAATGTAAGTCCTGTCCACTTACCACAGTAACTGCACCAAATAAAAAATCTACACTCCTTCCCACCTCAAAAAATACCCAACAGCCCCAAAACCCTTAAGTCAAACTATTACGGCATCTACTGTATTTGCACTTGTAAGAAAATATTCAAGACACTAATAAAAAAGCTTCTACTTTCAAAGTATTATCTCATTTCAAAATATGATCTATTGGGTTTTTAGCTGGTTCTTGTAAGCACATTAGGCCTTTCAGCAGGAAGCTTTTGTTTTGACTGCCTAAAATCTGTTCCTCTGGTTACTAAGTGGATACCTGGGTCTGGCTCCAACACCAAAGACAGATATCCATTTACCAGTAGTTGATGTCTGGTGTAGTCAAAAGTGACAGTGCATCTTCCACAATGCTCAAAGTAGTTACAGATACTTTTGACAAAAATACCTATAATAAAGGTAAATTAATATAGTGAAGGGCAACTGCACAATTCAATGGCATGGCCATCAAGGCTTTTATTTAAGCAGCATTCAGGAAGGTCAGTGCTTATTTTTTATATACAGCAGTTAATAACTGTAAATACCCCTTTCAGTTCTGAAACTCCAGCAAGGCCTCTAGAAGATTAACTGTAGCCTAAGGCTTCACTGAAATTATATGCACATTGTACACCCCAATGAAGCAGGATTGCAGCTATGTCATTTTCAACAGAACTGACTATTGATATGATTTGAGTTTCCTTTATGGTATCAAAAATAAAAGAAAGCATTACTAGATGAATGTTTACTAGCTAATATACATATACTGCATATACACAGTGGCATATTTCCAACCCAAAATGTATTTTGAAAATATTCCAGATCTTTCATATAACATAGCCAGTTCAGTACTGTATAAAAATACCTCATCAGCTAGATATCAGTGTCTACATGTAAACTCCAAGACTCATTCTCCTCTGCAAATGTGAACTCTAGTCTGCTTTTACACAGAATTCTCTGCACCGATCCCCTTGATCACAACTGCCTATGAAACAATGCTACTGTCAAAAAGAACAGAAACCAGTCAATCGTAGCCAGAACTGAACATGCAAGATGGGATTTTTACTTCTCTGCAGAACACGTAGCTGAACTTATTACTTAGCAGAATGGAAATCTTCCTGTGAAGTTTGTGTTAAGTGAAGCAAAACCAGCAAGACTCAAAAAGTGAAGTATGTTGATGCTTAGCAGAAAATTCTATAGACCTTACATGTCAGCTGGTCCCCACTATAAGCTTCAGCTCATGTATGCCATGGCAGTACTTTGCACAGCAGCTTTTGCTGACTCCTATTCAAGTGTCCTTTCAGAAAATCAGCTGTTATGCCAATAAACTGCTAAGTTCAACAGAAGCACAGGTATTTTCACCTTTCTTTTTTCTCCCAGCCTCTGTATGTTCCAACATCCATGAAAAGAAACTACAAGAACAACTTTTATAAGACCACCTCCAAACTTAGTTTTCATTAATGTTATAAGGGCTGAATTTCTGCATGCTTCAGCTGAAAAGTGAAAGCTAATTTATCAGCTGCTTTCACTCTGGAAGTTAATGGAATCAGTTCTTCTGGTGAAGAAGGTTAACCAAATTCTTCTATACTATTCTCCTCTCCCTACATAGGAAGACTTTAAACCTTTTAATTTTGAGTGAACAAGGTGTAAAATCATCTTACAAAGAAAATTAGTTTTGTAAGCTGATTTACATTTTCAGCACCATCTGCTCTCTTATACGACCCATTGCTTTAAACTAAGGGACTGAAACATTTCTCAGGACTACACTGCTACAGTGACATTCTGAAATTTGCAGTAAGCTGCCTGCATGCAAGTTGTCTTATTCCATTCCCATACAACATTTAGACAGTTTTCCCAAAGCAAATCACAAACATATTCTTAATAATGTTCACATTTCTTTTAAATTAAAATAAAATTGCAAAATTGCATTCAGCAGAACTTGTCTTTCAGTAAAACATGAAATCTAAAGTCATTTCCTAGGAAGATAACAACGGCCACACATATTTGAAAACACTGAATGGAACTGAAATTGAAAATTATTGTACAAAGCCATGCAAGAATTTGTGCCTGTGGAACTTGACATAAGTTACAACATCACAGGAAAATGGATGTATAAAACTGATTGTAATTAATGAAATTATATTTAAATTGAATGCTTTCATTATATACAGGAAAGTTATTTTCCCACCTTTTTTTAAACATTGCAATAAAAAATAAATAGGAAAGAACACAAAGGACCATCATCATAGTGCTAAAAAGCAAAGTCTGACACAATTCAAAGCAAGAACTAAGCAAGGAAATAAACTTTCATTATTAACTAGACAGTGCCTTTAACCAAGCCTGCTAGGAAAAGCCTTCCTTATTTAAATGTTCATATTTCTTCAAGGACCAAAGTCCCACCTCTGAAGCCATGAGGGATAACTGTCTTAATTTCCCTTTCCCCCACATCTCCTCTGAAAGATGGAGAACAAATCCCATTCATGGTGCCATTTCCATAGAAGCACTGGCCCTATGCATTGCAAGTGAACTCTGCAGCAAAAGGAAACGGGAAGAGCAAAGAAAGGAAGGTCTCTCTGGGTGCCAGCAGGACTTGGACTGTAGCATCACCATCCACAACTCCACCTTCTGTGCAAAAGTGCCGGCTGACTGCCCAGGCAGGTAAGATAGCCAACAGGTAACAATTCTTCTCTTAGACAGTAAAAAATCCTTTATTATTATTTCTAAATGAAGTATCTTGTGGCAATGAAAATAATAACAAAAAAACCTCAACAGCAGTATGGTATTGACTGCTGTTGTAGTAAACATCATACTGGATGTTTAAAAGGCAACAAACTAAGGCCAAGCTACCCCTCTTCCCTGAGCCCTTATGGTACCAGTGCAATAGAAGCGACTTTAAGAGAAGAGTGCCTACTAGCCTGTACCATCCCTAAGTACTTTTTCTTTAGAAAGTAAAATAAAAGCATAGGTAGGGCTTTTGTTTCTTACATCAACTAGAACCAACCTGCATTCTGAACATACAAAAGCAAGAAGTATTGGCTTCTCTCTGAAATCCTTTAGGTAGCTTACAAAAGCATTGAGAATGTGCTTAGATAATCTTCCAGGACAGTCATATGAACTTAAGGATTTGTGAAACACTCTCCGTACATTGAGAAACTTGGTAATGATATCTGCACCAATTGATATAAACTTCTTTGCAACACAAAGATTCATTTGCTAGTATTCCTTGATTCGGTTCTCACACATTTACTAGTCTCCCCCCTCTGATTTTGGTAACTATCTATCTACTGGTCTTGATGAACCAGAAGAAGAGAAGGGACTGCAGGGAAATAAGCACTTTCTAATTAATCATCTCTGTCAGGCACTGAATTTCATAAATAATTAAATAAATTAATTAAGTAATTAATTAATTAATTTAGTGAAGCACAGAATAGAAAAACAGAGAAAAATCTTTCCTCAAAGATGGCAAAAACCATTTCTGATCATTTTTTTTTACCGAAGAAATAATATCTCTTTAGGTTCAATTTCCATAGATCCTGAACTCTGGCTTGCTTCATCTTCCATAAACCTAAGCTGAATACTTGCCAGCTTCAGAGATGCTAAAGCACACTTTGCAATATCCTACTGAAAAATCATTTTATCATTAAACAAAAAAATTAAGTTAACACAAAAATGATCAATCATTGAATTGCAAATAATTCTTCAGGAGATCCGTATTATTTCATCCCTCTCAAACCACTAAATAGTTGTGACTTCCAAAAGCAATCCTTGGACTGGTATCAAAATTGGCTTGTTGATTGAACTATGCATACATGAAAGCAAAATCAGGACAAAAAGGATTTTGTGAAAACTAGCATTAGAGGAAACATTTTTCGTAACCATTTAATACAAATTTGTCACAAGAGCATAATTGCAAACAAAAAATGTAATTTACCTATAACTACATCATGGCCATCAACCAGGCCTGCTGAGAACAGCTCCTGAGAAACGCCATCTGCTGTGTCTGTCCAAAAGGTGAAATGAATAAGTATGAGACTCCACAAAAACAACACAAAGTATCAGTCATCCAATGCATTTTAGCAAAAATACATTTTAGTTCCAAAACACCCATGGAGGCATGCATGAATTCAGAATTATCTTTAATTAGGAGGAAAAAAAGATAATTATCTTATCAGCCTCTGCACAGCAAATCGCATGAGGTGATGATCTGATTCATTGTAAACCCCCTACAGACCTTTCCTAGCCACCAGCATTTCTCCTCTATTATCTATGTACTCCTACATAGTTTACAAGTTCAGTATCTTCACAACCAAGAATATAAACTATGTTTTAGTGTGGTTTTCACTGCTTTCTTTATCCTCTCCATTGTTCTGAATATCTACATAGAGACACGCTATATAAACTTTCTTTTTTGTTACCAGTGGGACAAAGGAGTTATGGGAACAGTCATTATGTAGAGCTTTAGGCTTAAAGTAGATTTTAAGTACTGTGATGATGGAAATTCAGAGGTTTGGATCCATTTTCCAGCAAGTGCTGTACCAGAGTGGGTTTATTACCAAGTCCCTGTGACTAGTACTTGCTCTTGGATCCAGACTTCAGGAGGCTTAGCAGTAAGTAGGAGGAAACAACAGGAACTAGCCTAAATTCCATCTAAGTCTCAACTATAACATGGCCTCAATAACAAATATCTTCATTGAGCACATGCTTCAAGACAGTTACATTATTTCCTTAAGAAACACACACAGGTGAAAAACAATACAACTGACCTAGCTGCAATTTCTGGAGAGCTCTGAAAATGACAATCACAGCTGCCTTCTGACTGGCTTAGTGACTACTAGAAAGAGTCCTGGTATGGCATATCCTCTACTTTTTGGCCAACTAAGAATTCTCAAATGGTTTATGTAAGTGCTTAGAGAGTATTAAATAGTTCTTTTGACAAGTGACTAAAGCAGGATGGTCTGTGCCCAATTAAGGAAGAGATCTTTCACATTATTACCCATTGTCAAAACCAATGAGAAATGCAGGTGGACAGCAGAGAGTATATTCATGCACAGAAATACTGCACACAAAAGATACCATGATTTACAGGAAAAGAGAAATCCCGTCAGTCTAGATTAATTTTTTTAGGTGGAAGCTCTTTGAAGGCTATTCTTAAATATAGTAAATACTGACTGCTGAAAACCATGGAATGTGCTCATAGTTCAAAGTGTTGCTACTAAACAAGAATGATACCTTCCTACTGAACATATCAGCTTCTTGTGCATTTTATCCCAACAATTGCTTTTCTTCAAACAAAAATAACTTTATAAGTTATTAGAACTCCCAGCATTACAAAGCAAATACGCTCCTACAAGCCTGCAATAGAATTTAGAGTTTCTATGTAAAAATTTCTTTCTGGTGATGATACCAAAGCTACAGACGAACAACTTTCAGTTGAAGACAGCATTGTTAACAGAACTTCTTTTATTTCACAGGAGAGAGAAGCTTGAGTATTACCACCATCGCCCATACACTTTCATGGCTACTATATTCCGCCTCCTACGATGTTTTCCACATGTGAAAATGGAAATTCCAAAGCTGTAAGTATTGCTATTCACAATCTATATATACCACACAGATCATTTCAATAAGACATGAAATTGATAAAGTATACGGTAGATCAAGTCTAGTATATACTATATATTATGCAACCTTGCCACTAGAATTTACAAACATCTGCAATTCTTGATCAGCTGAAGTTCAATATAAAGCTCTGCAGTGCAGGAAACAATCCAGAGAGAGAGTTTGTATTAAGCATAAACAGTAATCAATTTCTGAAATATCTTTTTGAGCAATGAGAGAACAATTCAGCTGAAGGAGCCTTACCTCTGCCTGGAGTAAACTCAAACCGTATGTCATTAAGTTCTTTCCTGGAGTTCCTGAAAAACATTGAGTGTATACATTAAAATGTAATGAAGACAGAACAACTATTCAGTTCCTACACCCGAAGAACACCTGTGCCACTGATAACCCCATTTTCCTAATGTGAATTTCCTCAACTTGAAAAACAGCGCTCTCCAAAAATGCCCACGCTGGAGAGACTCCACCACATTTTCATGGCAGTGTTCTGGGAAAAACTAACAGAAAGATATGCTTAAACTGAGAAATACCTATGGTAACCTAAAAGATAAAATAAGATCCTCTGGTAAATATTTTCCTTTTCATCTTCAAAAGACACTCCACCATACTGACTCTGCTCGTTCAACATAGTCTGAAAACGTATGTATTACCTCTTCTTCTCCAAGAGTATTCACTTGGACTTAAAACGCCCCACCTGAGGTCACATTTATACAAGATGTGCTCATTTAAGAGAAAAAGTATCTAGCAAACATTACATGCTAAAATGCAGCATTTGATGCATGGTGTTTATAAAGCTGTTTTGAAATGAGGAACTTATTTCAGTGGCCACCATTGTCTCAGCAGTGAGGTTCTAGCTACACATAAAATAAGCAGCAGAGTATGAAAGCCAAAGGTTTTTATCCTTCCTGTTTGAAAACTGCTTTAACCAGTTCAGTGTATGATATTCTCATAAGGGACTTAATGCCTATATTAAAGAAGTCCTTTACAGTATCATACCATGCTCCAAACTGCCATTCCTTGTATGTTTCCAGCTTGTTTTAGTTAATAATTTCTACCATCAATAAAACATTAGCCTCTTTGCAAAACAGACGTCCATCTCATTTTTGGAAATGGCAAGCCAACTGAGCATAGGGATGAACTTAATTGCTGTAGCACACTCTTTTTCCAGTGAATAGCTCAATCCACTTGAAAAGCTAATAGCAACGGAATGTGTTTTGTATTCCATTATTCTTCTCCTCAGCAAGGAAACTGTATGCAAGCTCATATTTCAGCGTACCAGGCCATGAAGTCTTGCTGTGGGAAAACTAAATCCAATAGGCAAGCATGCTCAGCTGTGACTTACAGCTATTATCACTTGCTAAATACTTATAAGAATATTACAGTCAAAAACTGGCAACATGCAGGAACACAAAAAGCAAACTGACTGGCAACACAGACAAAGGCAAGATAGCAAACCCTGAAAAATAAGTATGCCACATGCAGGGCATAAAATGACAAGTACTCATTTACTGAATACACTGAAAGCTTCAAAGCTGAAGGAGTTTTGGGTTCCTAAAATGCTACTCTAAATAAAGAATTATGGGAGTTTAAATTCACTAATACAAAGCTGCAAATAATGCAGCTAGCCAGAACAGATTTACGAGGTTCATTTACTTTAGCTATAGAAATCTGCTGCCATTATATGGAATATTGCACTGTCTATTTTTATTCAACACAGAATCAGCATGAATCTCAGTTCTTTCTTCTCCCCCACTAAAAAACCTGGATAGTTTTCTGTCTAAATAAAAAAACATATGACAATCCACTTCCCTTTGCTGAAATTAATTATATCTAATAAGCTTGCTAAAACTGCTGCTTTCTAAAAAAGGGAAGTTGCAGAGAAATTTAGCATTTTTCTTAACATATGTTTTGACTAGACATGGGATGCAGCTCAGACACTGATTTCCTGCACACTCTTTTGAAGTCAAATGCTAAAACCAGCTGAGAAGCAATTCTGTAGATTTTTGCGCTCTTACAGTTAATTACCTAGAAAGTAATAAATTAGGGTCTCAGACTGTATCTTTCTGCAGATCTCCCATAAGTAGGACATCCACCATAAAAATGGCACTCTCATGAAAATTACTACCTTTCCAACAGGCTGATAGAGCTACATGAAAGACCAGCTGCTCATGATACAGAAAATTAGTGAGTCAGATTAGTGACAGAAAATTAGTGAGTCAAATCCGTTTATTTAAGCAAAGGTGAAAATTCAGGGAAAGCTGATATGTATTCAGCCATCCACCTCTGGATGGCTATCTGGAATTGTTACACTCTGAACTATTCTGAACTTAAGACTCTGCTGTTTTCCTTTTAATGGTATACTATAATTCAGGAAAGCAAAACAAAAGAAGTCCAGCAAGAGTAATTTGCTAGAAGCCTGTAAGTGCTTTTGCTTACAGTTCCATTACCTTCCAGACATTTATTTCCATAAATTATTTATTCCATTATATATTCTACCAAATAGAAGATGTACTTGAGCTATTCCCTAAAAGCTGCTCATACTTTTCTCCAGTCTTCCAATACGTCTCTGGTTCTAGTTAGTGTCATTGTTACTGTAAATTAGTTTACTAGTTCCCTTGATACACTTTGGTGACGACTGTTCGGATTTGTTGACTTATTTGCAGGCAAAGCTTCCAAGCAGCATTTCATTTGTTCCACTGGAGTTCTCTTTTTTCTTAGATCCATTACACTCTTACCATGCAGCAGCACATACAGGCTTTACTTCTACTAAATAGAAACAGGATTTGAAGAAAGGCACTTATCTTTGTGATTAATAATTTTATCTTCATCATTTCTTAATGGTCCCTAGTTTCTCTAATGCATTTGTGAAAGAGATATTCATTTTAAAGTGCAAACTCAGAATTTTTTGCCATCTCTTATAATACCTCTTATTTTCTTCTTGTTCTACGCCATTGCAGACTAATATACCTGGATTATCGTGGATAAAACCAGACCATCTCCTTTAAAAAGTAGTAAATTTTGACTACTTTCTTGTATTTTAGTACACTGTCGTGTACTGATTTCCTGGAGGTTGCTTTTCATCATGCAGTCACCTCCAACAGTAGGAATTCTACAGAACTGCTCTGAACAAGGCCAATACCAAAGCACAACATACTAAGATGTTTAGCAGCCATCTTTCTTGCAAAGTAACTTCAGAATATAAAATTTTACACTTTCTGAAAGCATATTTTGCAAATTCTCATTATTCTTTTGTTTTCATCAGGACCACTTGATGTGCGCAATAAAATTGCTAGGTCTGATTTTCTAGAGAGTAATGCTTCCTCAAAGAACTAGAAAAAAAACATGGGCCAACTTCATCACTTATCCCCCTGTCTACAAACTGAAACCATCCTGTCAGTAGGTGTCCTGGGTTCAGCAGTAGCAGTCAGTTTTTCTCCTTAGTAGCTGGTGCAGTGCTGTGTTTTTGACTTTCAGCCTGGGAACAGAGCTGATAACACCGATGTTTTTAGTTGCTGCTCAGTAATGTTTACTCTGAACAAGGACTTTGTGAGTCTCATGCACTGCCAGGGAGGAGGGGAAGCGGGAAGGAAGCAGAGACAGGACACCTGACCCAAGCTAGCCAAAGAGGTATTCCATACCACAGCACGTCATGCCCAGGGAGGTAACTGGGAATTACCCAGAAGGGCACTCTCTCTTCTCTTCTCATTATTACCATTGGTGGTAGCAGCAGTGATGTGTGTTATACCGTAGTTACTGGGCTGTTCTTATCCCAACTCGTGGGAGTTACATTCTTCCGATTCTCCTCCCCATCCCTTCGGGAGCAGGGGAGGGGTGGGGGTGGTGGTGGTGGTGGGGTGGAAGGAAAGAAAGGTGGGGGGAAGTAGAAACTGTGTGGCTGACTGAGTTTAAACCATGAGAGTAGGATATGAAATGAAGATGCTCTGTTTTAAAGGAACAAGATTTCAGGTTTTCGCCTGTAAAGACAAAGTCTGTCAAATAATTACCTTATGATAGCATAATTCCTGCTATAGTCAATTAGCTGTGTTCTGTACGCTTGACAAAAGATCTACATTGTTGAATTAAAAGAGGAAACTGTGGTTGTGTAATGGTGCAACTGTAAATTGGACACATTAAACATCATTATTTCTTTTGTCCTTAAACACAGAATGTCTATCATATGAGTGAGAATCAAGGAAATTAGATGTCTTGGAATTAAACTTAACATTTAAATCATGCTGGGATAGCTTGATTATATATTGAGCAGCAGATTCTCATTCTTTTTTACTACTACTTCCCCTCC
Source organism: Lathamus discolor (assembly GCF_037157495.1). NCBI lineage: Eukaryota > Metazoa > Chordata > Aves > Psittaciformes > Psittacidae > Lathamus > Lathamus discolor. Next base: position 89,851,049 of record NC_088886.1, on the reverse strand, counting down.
TCTGCTCCCCCTTCCCTATTTATCCACCACTTATTATGCAGAATTATCCAAAACATTAGCTTCTATTTCCCACAATCTTCAGCAACTTCTATATGGTCTTTAGGGAGAGTGTATTCCTAGATGGGATGCATCTTACCATACCTAAGTAGCCATATAATCTTCCTTCCCAAAGGAAGAAAAAAATTCTCAAATAAGGTAAGCCAAAAGAAGGGCATGGGCATGTGTGTAAGAACACACAGGTTTTGTCTCTGCATTGCTTGCTGATTTTTCAGCTACTCTGTCATCACATGTGGCTTACAAGGACTGATATACAGAGCTGAATGTCAAAGAATGCAGGTGATAACAGAACGATAATTAACAAAGCTGATTCGTGAAACAATACAGAGCACATGTACATCACATGGAAACTACATCATTTATGGCTTTTGATTAGTTACAGCAGATGCAAAACTTCCTGATTGTCTTCATTATCTTTTTTCAGATAGAGTTAGAAACCATAAATCACAGGCACTTCCCCATCACATTTACAGGTTGGCCGGAGAATGAATTAAGAACAGCCCTGAGGTGAAGACGTGGGGATATTGCTTGATGACAAACTGAACATGACCCAGCAATGTGCACTTGTAGCTCAGAAAGCCAACCATATCCTGGGCTGCATCAAAAGGAGCGTGATCAGGAGGTCGAGAGAAGTGACTCTCCCCCTCTACTCCGCTCCTGTGCGACCCCACCTGGATACTGCATTCAGCTCTGGAGCCCCCAGCACAAGAAGGATGCAGACCTGCTGAAGCAAACCAGAGGAGGGCCAGGAAGGGCTGGAGCACCTCTCCTATGAAGACAGGCTGAGTGAGTTGGGATAGTTCAGCCTCGAGAAGAGAAAGCTCCAGGGACACCTTATAACAGCCTTCTGGTACCTAAAGGTATAGGCACTACAAGAAATCAGGAGAGGGACTTTTTACAAGCCCATTTAGCAACAGGATAAGGGGGATATGGCTTTAAACTGAAAGATGGTAGATTTAGATCAGACACTAGGAAGAAATTCTTCACTACAAGAGTGGTGAGGCACTGGAATAGGCTGTCCAAAGGAAGTTGTGAATGGAAGAATTCAAGGCCGGGTTGGATAGGGCTTTGAGCAACATGGTCTAGTGGAAGGTGTCCCTGCCTGTGGGGCAGGCAGTTTAGAACTAGGTGAGTTTTAAGATCCCTTCCAACCCAAATCATTCTATGATCACACTTAAAAGGGATGCTGCATCACTTTATCTATACCTTGCCACAAAGTAAATTCTGCTGTAAAAAAAACAAATAAATAAACAAAAAGCAAATCAACAACAACAAAATCAGTAAATTATTGCCCACTGACAAAGTAAACTTACCGTTCTTTTAATGAAGTGGTGGTGTCTCCATCTCTTTCATTGCTACTGTGACCATTTTTTTTCTGTGTGTAAACCAGGACACTAGACTATACTGTAAACATCCATGCTTTCAGTCCATGGTATTTCACAAATACATCCCTTTGCATAAAACACTACTTTCTTTATCAAATGCTACTTTTTAATTCAACAGCTTAATCATCCTTTCCAACATCTCCAATGGAAAAAATAATATATATCACTCTCATTCTTGCCCACTTGCATATGTAACCATAAATCGCTCTACAGCAACATTACTCAACTTGGATGGTAACCATTCTTTTCATTAGTGTGTCATTTTCCTTTGTTACGGATTTCTAGTCCTAACAAGGCACAGGAATATTATCTACTATTTCTATGGAGTGCTGAGTGCAAGCAGCAAAAGACAGAACTCTCCTGGAACAATAAATACTCACTTTTCTTAGCCCATTACCTCAGCACTGAACCTATTTTAACAGACTCCAATATACAGGTGCTTTGGCCTGGAGCACATTCTACTTTCTCACATATTTTTCCATAGTTCTTCATGATTAAAATTAAATACATACATATATATATGAAAGAAGAGAGATATTTACAGAGAGATGGATATAGAAATATCTTCTACCTACATATATATATACATACAGATATATATAGATAGCTAGATATAAGAAGGAAAATCTATATATATATATCTTCCCTCTTTCACCCTTTTTTTCCTAAGCTCCAGTTGAACATGAAGGATAATACAAGTCAAGGAGAAGTAAGTGAAAACATTAAAAAACAAACAAACAAAAACCCCAAAGAAATAAAAACAACAAACAACAAATCCAACAAAGACCCCCAACAACGAACAAAAAAAGCCCAAATAAAACCCAAAAGCTATGATTTATGGTATGCTAAACAAAACACAAGCTCTGTCTAGGCAAGTGTCCTTAGTTAGCCCATGCAGGGAGGAAGCTGAAGAGCTATAGCACCTGCACTATTTGTTGCCTGGTAAAAGGGACGCTCCCTGCAATTTCAGCACCTGACCAGCTTTGAGGGACACGGTCTGATTAATGAAATCATAAACAAGAAAGCATTCTCAGAAGAAAGTCAGAAGAGCACTTATTTCTTCCATCCACTTTTCAGATCATGACTAGTTATAACTCATTGTCCTGGGTTCAGCAGTAGCAGTCATTTTTCTCCTTCTTAGTAGCTGGTGCAGTGCTCTGGTTTTGACTTTCAGCCTGGGAACAGCACTGATAACACCGATGGTTTTAGTTGCTGCTCCGTAATGTTTACTCTGACCAAGGACTTTCTGAGTCTCATGCTCTGCTAGGAAGGAGGGGAAGCTGGGAGGAAGCAGAGACAAGACACCCGACCCAAATTAGCCAAAGGGGTATTCATACCACAGCACGTCATGCCCAGGATGTAGAACTGGGGGCAGTAACCTGGAAGTGCCAGATCACTGCTTGGGTCGGGCTGGGTATTGGTCGGCGGGTGGTGAGTGGCTGTATTCTCTTCCCTTGTTATTTCCCTTACCATTATTATCATTGGTGGTAGCAGCAGTGATTTGTGTCATACCTTAGTTACTGGGCTGTTCTTATCTCAACCCGTGGGAGTTGCATTCTTTCAATTCTCCTCCGCATCCCTCTGGGAGTGGGGGGAGGAGGAAAGGGGGAGGGGAGTGAGCGAGCGGCTGTGTGGTTTTGAGTTACTGGCTGGGCTTAAACCACGACACTCAGCAACAGAACTAATTGACGTATGCTTAGAAAAATCTCCATTCAAGTGTGTTCTCCCTAAAATTCAAGCTTGTTCGTTGCTAGTTCTGTCAAAACTTAACAAGTTTGGCTAGCAGAAGAGACAACAGCAGAATACATACAGATCTCTGGAACCAGAAATAAATTAGTCTTCAACTAAAATGGTATAAACTTTTTTACGAATGGCACCATAACACACAGTGCACATGGAACCCTTCACCAACCAGTCTTTCCCTTTCCCATACTCCTACAAGCTTTATTCCCACCAGAACAGAATTTCCCAAACTAAATTATAATGGAAAAAAACAAAGAGAGCGTAGCTTAGGAAGCAAGGGCAGCAGTACAGTATTTGCACTGTCTCACTGCATTTACTGGTGTAATTAAAACCACAGAGGTATTTAAATGTCTTGCTCATTTACACTGTAAAGAAAGCAGAAGTTCACATCAAAACAGAGTGGACTAATCAGAGTGATAGGTAGGTTATACATCCTAAAGCTGTACTCATCCAATTTTCATTCCAGATCTCTGGGGCAAGATCTTTGTGTGTGTAATGCAAGAAATATAACTGAGGAAAAAACACAAGACTAAGGTTGGCAGGGTTTTTTTTTTACAAGAAATTTTGCTTGCTATTCTAATGTTGAAGGGACAAATGCTATTTGCCCACATGAAATGTTATTCAAAGTCAAAAGGTCATCTTCCTTCTCACAATAATGGCTCACCCATTTCCCACTTTCACATGCTCAAGGCATAATGCACAAGTTAAAAATGGTTCCCTTTGTAGCCTAGCTTTCATAGCACTGGTCTATTCCACAAGTGTTTTATTTTTCACTCAATGCCCTGTATTATAAACGGAGAAAACTTTTTCCTTTCTTAAGTCACGGTACATTGCATGCAGTAGAACCATAGCAGTAATAAGAGAAAGTCTGTTTATTAAAGTAATTTTGTGAATCAGAACCTTAAAGCTCCTGTGTGATCACATAAACACTACAGAAGAGAGCATTTACTGTAAAGAAGCATTAGCCTCCTGAGGATTCACCACATGTTTATGTAAATCCCTTTCTCTCTAACATTTCCAAGCTCAGCTGTCATTCACTAATCGATATCCAGGCTCTTCCATTCTACAGTACCATACTATCAAGAGCAGATCTTGTCTGCTCAGCATTGTAGAGAAAGATGGTTTTTCTCAACTTATTTTTAATAACTTCAGGTCAATCCTTGATTAAATGGAATAGCATTTCTGTTAACTTTTGGTAGGAGTAAAATCGATGTTTGAGGTCCGCCCTGCTTCCAGATTGCAACCAAGCAGAAAGGGACTGAAATCTCTCTATATTAGTCCTAAAATACAGTTCTTTGAATTCCATTAAAACTTTACCATTTACTCCAGTGGTTCAAAATAAAACCCCCATAGGTTTATGACTTACCCCTCCATATACATTACTGGAAGAAGCAAAGATGTTTAGCATATGATTCTTCAAGATCAAGTTACAGGACTGAAAACTTAAATATACAAAATCCTGCCACTACCACTTAATCTTCACATGTTCTTAAGTAAGGAGTGGATCCCTGAAATGATGCAACACACTTGTTCATCACTGTACTTCAAGAGACAGCAGCAATACTAATGGCAAAAACCAGCCCAATTATGCTTTCAAGACTGAAAACCAGCCAATTGCACAATGAAACACTGTCATCTGGTTGTTAAGATGTTGGTCAGTTCTATCCACAGCTGACCAGTCCCAAGCTGCTTAAGACTCAGAAGTCGGAGTGCTTTCAATGTAGTAAAAACTGATGTAAAAATTAAAAAAATACAGTAAAACTAAGGAAATGCACAAGTTGCATGATAGAAGAAACACAGGAAAACTAGCTGATATCCGCAAGTACCACCAGGCAAGTCTGCAGAAACTTGTTTATCATTTTAGAAGCGACATACGAACATTAAGTCGTTCCTTTCCATCCACTGGTTTACAGCCCCAAGTCTTCATTCCTTGATAAAGAAGTCTTAGAACTAGAGACATTTTAGATATATCTATACTTCAACATGCTTTTAAATAGGTCTTCTCTCTTTTCTGCAGCTACTGATGCCAGAAGCTAAATCAAAAGAATGTTATAAGCCCTTCAACTTTTTTCCTCATTATATTCATTCCCAGCTAAGTCAAACAGCAAGCTCTGGAACAAACAGTATTTCTACCTCAATCCTCAGTGACCCATTTCTCTGCATAGGCAGCAAAAAGCAGGATTCACTTGCATCATATTTTTTGAGGCTCACACTTCCTAACTGCTCTCATATATCAGCTGGTGGAAGCAACGTAGGCAAAGAACCATCAGTTTTGTTGCTGCAGAGAGGGCAACATTAATCATAAGTTTTTTCCCTAAAATTCTTCCTGAATTAGCACAAAAGTTTTTTAAAATGCAGTGGTAAAGATTTAAGTTGTGAAACGCATCAATATTTTTAACAAGTACTTGAAATACAATGAAGGGGATTACACAGTTACACTGAGAATTTATTAATGTGGCAAAATCTCAATGCTTGGTAAAAACCAGAAGTGATCTAAAACTGACTTGTTCCTAGAAAGAACTGGAGTTATGTACTGATGCTGTCAATAATGTTAAAAAACAATCACTCTGAAGTACTCAGTGGGAGCATTTCAATAACAGAGAGGACAACTGCCATGCACATAATTTGATCAATTTGTTAAAGATTACAGCACGCTGTGGTTATAGTTGCCTTTCTTGGACTTGCCACTAGTTTAACATACCCCCACCAATATATTTCATATATAATATTTCCATATATATGGAAAGTTCTCTGTATTTCTTGATACCAAACACTATTGATCAGAGCACAGCTGAAGGAAGTCAAACCTCTATTAGCTGCGTGACTACAGTGACATACCATCTGCCTGACTGATAAAAATACCAGAGCGACTAAGAGACTAAATATGCAAAGGCTTACTTTGTATGCTTCTGCATGCCTAGTGCACAAAAAAAATGAGAGATTATAACCTGTTCTTCCAGTGGCAAATTCTCCAAGTACAGCATGGTAAAATGGCCACTATGCTTGAAGCAAAACTTCAGTTCTTTAAATCAGAAACTGTGAAAGACAGATAACTGCCAGGAGGCTTGAGCTACTGCAAAACAGAGTGCTAGAAAAGTGATTTCATTTACGAAATCAAGACAAAAGACTTGCTACAGGAACGTACTGGGGTTTTACATTAGATATTTATAAATCCCCAGTGCACAAAACAGGGAAGAGTCAAGAGAGACTTTTTGCCTTATCCAAACCAAATAATGTTTTAAATATACTGAATCATAAACTCTCCGGGTGTGTGCATCCTTTAATTGCCATCAGCTCGGAGTTTTTCACTCCTGATTATCTACCAGTACATAACCGTCACAACCAAATGAGACTTGTAGGGAAACCAGAAAGACAACTGAGCCACCATATGATTATGACAAAATGCACATCATCTGCCTAAAAATTCTGGATACTGACTAGCTGAGCAGGAAGAGAGGGAAGTATGGCAAAAAGTTTAAGTTTTTTTAAATCTTTAACAGTTTCATCTAGTTTCATTGCCATGGGCCAAACCTTCTCAAAAGTAGCTTTAAAATAAACAGGTTTCACTACCAAAGCCTGCTAGTAAAGTTCTTGTCCCAGTGTACCTCTTGAGGCCAATTCACTGGCCTGCTTTGTGGATCAAAACTGGATTAATGAATGAGCAGTTCAATTTTTTCCTTCCCCTCAAAAGTATCAGAAGTCACAAACCAACCAACCAAAACCTGGATCCTTTATAGTGACCTAATACAGTCCCAACCAGTGCAAAGTGGAAAGACAAAGAACCACAACACTAAAGGGGAAGAAGCAGCCAAAACAGACAGAAGTATTTAAGATGGTTTCAACCCCACCACATGTACTATGTCAACACATTCACTGGCAACTCTACAACAGATAGATGGAGATGAAACAGTGTGGCCTCTCAAAGTAATACCATGTCTTTAAAACTATTAGAAAAATAACTAGAGTTAAATTTTGCATTATCAAAACGTAAGCCATATTACAGTTGACCGTTAACATTAATAATACAAATAAAACTACATTCAACACTGATGTCCAACCATGTTTTAAACTACTTTTTTTAACATAAAGGAGGTTGGAGGTGATGTTTGGGTTTCTTTGTTGATTTTTGTGCTTTTGTTTCTTTCTTCTGTAAATAAAACAATAGAAAGTTAGAATGGAATCATTCAGCAACATCTCCAAATGCAACTGCATGCATAATTTACAACCACAGCTGAGCAGGTTAAATGCCTAATTCACAGAATCATAGAATGGTTCTGTTTGGAAGGAACCTTAAAGATCATCTGCTTCCAACCCCCTCTGCCATGGGCAAGGACACCTCACATTGGTCAGATTGCTCAAAGCCCCATCCAGCCTGGCCTTGCAGTCTTCCAGGGATGAAGCATTTACCACTTCTTTGGGCAACCCATTCCAGTGCCTCACCACCCTCACAGTAAAGAGCTTCTTCCTTGTATCTAACCAGAACTTCCCCTGTTTAAGTTTAAACCCATTACCCCTTGTCCTATTGCTACAGTTCCCGATGAAGAGTCTTTCTCTGGCATCCTTGTAGGCCCCCTTCAGATACTGGAAGGCTGCTATGAGGTCTCCACGCAGCCTTCTCTTCTCCAGGCTGAACAGACCCAACTTTCTCAGCCTGTCTTTATATGGGAGGTGCCCAAGCCCCCTTATCATCCTTGTGAACCCCTATGGACTTGCCACCTAAATATTTAGACATATAAAGTAGATTTAATAAACAGAAAGAATATATTGATTGCTTGACTCAATTATCAATTTTACATACAAAAGTTGTTTTGATAAACAAATATACCAGTTCTCCGGTTAATAAGTGATAGTATAGCAGTTGCATACAGGATTATTTAGGTCATAATTAAAATAAATTTTTGAATGTTTATTTTCAATAAAAACACAGCAAGGCATAAAAACATCCTTAAGTAGTGAATGAGAAAAGCATAATTTACCATTTTTAAAGAGCAAGCTTTGAAGGAAATAATAGAGGTACAAACAGAAAGCAGGATTAGAATCAATAGTTTAATCAAGGGTTCCTGCTTACTGATTTCAGTCACGATTTAATCATGATTAAAAAGGTTATTTAAATGGAGTTTCCATGCTGTGAAAATAAAATTCAGCTCAGTAACCAGATCCCGACACCTCCCCAGTTCCCAAGGCAAAGCCTTACAGGTGATGGCAAAATAGATTATGGGACAGTGCTCAATGCTGTAATCACAGGGACATTTGTTTCAAGAATTCTACAAATGGTTTTGTTTATGATGTTTGATACCAGATCAGTTCCCAGCCTACAGAGAAGTTCTGTTACTTTTCAGTTATAAATCTACCACTCAGCTGGGGATTTGTTTGTGGATTTTGTTATTAAATACACTGGAGAACAGAAGCTGTTCTAAACAGCAAAAATGATGAGAAATACCAGTCTTGGTGAAGGATGTACTTACAAAAGTAACTGGAATGAGAAAAGATTTTCAAGATTAAAATAAATAAATAAATAAATAAAAGGAGGAAAAAAAGAAGTAAAACTAATTGCGAACTCTGGGTTATGGTACTAAGCCTATTATCAAACTCATTCTGCCTTTAGACAGAACAGATGAATAGATTTAGAGGTTTGCCTGTTTATAGGGAGTTTTTACTTGCTTAAAAATCAAAACCTTAACAATATAGGAACGAGTGTACGAGGTACCTCAAACCAAGTACGTTTTTAAGAAAAACGTCAAAAAGCCAGGCCTACGTGAAAGCAAGAAGATTAGCACTTGAGCTTCAGCCCAAACTAGTGAGTAATATCTCATCATCTGTGTTCTAGCACTCAGAGGAAATCACATTTCACTTAAGTCCTAACAACTCTCCTGCTGTAGCACAGCATACACAACTGCCTGCTACAGGCTACTCCTTGGACTTGGCATTCTGAATTGTATTTGTTTGTCCAGCTCCCCAGAAGATGTATTCCTCAGAAAGGATCAAGTGACACACAGTTTCAGAGTGTGATAAACCAGCTCTACCAGCTGAAAAAATGTTTTCATAACAAATACAGACACACACAAATGTTTACCTGTAAATAACACAATCAGAGTGCCATACAATTCTGCCTTGGCATTTCTGTGCACACTATGTAAAATAAAGGTACACAGTAATATAATAGACGGATCCCATTTGCCAGTGCACCAAGTAAAAAATTTCCATTTGCTCCTCTTATACTTCTTCCACAGGCTTAATTCATCCAGTGTGCAAGAACTGTATTAAATTAGGTCCTGGGACATTCCAAATTACCATCAGTAAATTATCTTCCTGTCACAGGAGCTAATTTAACCATCTTAGATTGCTTCAGATAATTTGCAATTCTTAACTATTAACCAGTAACAAGTCTCCTGATTTAATATGAAATGTCTCTGTTATTAATCTAAACAGTCAAACCCTCTGTCAGTGACCTTCCTAAATCTGTAACAGCTTGGTGGTTAGACTGGATATTTCCCGGCAAGGGTGATAATTCCTTCCCACCCCTTTTCCCTCGTGGCATGGCCATCGGAGGATTGTATCACGGCCAATTGCCTTACACCCTCTTTTCAGAGTTTCTGCCAGGGCCCACTACCAAGACACACAGTGTACACAGCCTCAAGGGCAAAAATCTGGAGTACAGATTTCCTCCCCACTCTCAAATTCCTCTTCTTCTGTGAGAGTGAGGAAACAAGCATCAGCATTTCAACACAAGGATCACACAGCCAGTCCGGGTCAGTCACAGGCCATAGCAAAAGATCAAGAAGCAACTGAGAACCAGTATTTTCAGTTCACTGCAAAAAAAAATTGCAAGCATAGACTCTTAATTAAAGTTTAGCTTTAAGATACTAACGGTCTGTATTAAGTACTTAATGCTAGAGCCTTTCAAAAGCTTTGCATGGAATTACCTAAAACACATTGCTGCTCATTTCACTTCTGCAGCAACATACTCCACAACAGTGCAAGTGACAGAAAGTATGGTGGAAATTACCATCTCCAACTGAAGGAGCAACTCTGACAGTAGAGAACATTTTTACAAGTTAGTTCCACTGAGAAAACTATTAAAACAGAAAGGTATTAAATACAAGGACAAAAAAATCAGATACTCAAGTTGGAAACCATCCAAAGAGAGTTAAATACCAACACTTGTATGAAGAGTGCCATGGGATTCTTTAAAGATTATTTCAGAATATGAGTTGTGCTTCTCATCCACAACAAGGCATTTGCACTAAAAAGAGGCTGGTGTTAATTTGGCATTCCCTACTCAATTATTGAACGAGCCCATCCCTGCTCTGCTTGGGAAGAATAGCAGAACCTGACTATCCACTAAAACAATTACTTAAATGTATGGATTCTTCTGCCAGAATTCCTCCTCTGGGAAGGTGATTTTTAATTTTTATGGGTACTATTAACCTTTTGTGAACATTCTACTACAGAGAAAAAAGTGCAAAACAAACATCTAAAATTGGAGGGGATTGGTGTAGCAGAGCTTCACTGTAAATGAGGGAAAAAAACCCAAGCCAGAGGAGCACTTACTTGCCCCATACATACTCCTGATGAAGGCCGCCCATTTCCCTAGGCTTTGCCCTGTTCCAGATTTCAAGGTGCTACTCTTCATGTCTTTTGGACCACACTCCCAAGCCTCATAATAAGTTGTTTCTGTCCAAGCTCTAAATGTTTGCATCAACTTCCATGACAAGTTCTCTGCAACCAAGGCAGTTCCCTAGTCAAAGACTCAGCAGTGCCGCAAGTGCAATTGGTTTTCTCTCCACCACCCCTTCCTGCCTGAGGACCCTGGGGAAATGCCTTCTCCTCTCAGGTTCTAGCCCAGCCAGCCTCCATCACACAGGAAGGGCTCCTTCCCAGCTGGGATGCTCACCTTTTGCTGTCTCCTTACATCATGGCGCCTCTCTAAGGAAGCAAAAGGAAGGCAATGAACAGATGAGACCTTCCTGAGCATTCTCTTTGATGTGTTTACTTCCTTTTTCCTCTCATCCTCCCCATCCATCAATTCATCCCTCTTGTATTTTGCCAGTATTTACATTTTTACCCACATCGGTACGGAGGTTGTTTTTTTCTAACAGTAATTCTCAGCAGCTAAACCCAATGTGCTCTGAAATCATCAAGCTACTGCAGTTTGTGTAATTTGATTGCCTCAAGTGAATTATTTTAAAAGAAAAAGCTTCCAGCATTTTTGATGATATACTGAGCTCTGAGTCTTCAACTCTGGCACCTAATGTTCACAATGTTTATCTGAATATCAAGCTATACTTTAAAAGCTATATAATAGCAGCAGATGAAGCATCACAGCAAATTGTTTCTATCTTGTACTGTAGCTAACTTGCTCCATAATAATATGGTTCACAACTTACAGTTCATTTTAACAAATCCCATAAAAATCCTCTGATGTGCTCAAGTCTCTATCAGCTATATGATTTAATGATCAATTCACCAAAAGACATCAACGGAACAGTTTAGGTTATGCAGTGGAGGTGGATAAATGCAGAAATCCCTGTGAGGATATTAGCTGTTTACTACCTTATAAACACAAGGGAATGCCGTGTGACACAGAGCAAGTAATCTACAGCTCTTTTAGTCACTACAAATGCCAAAACTAGCAGTATTTTTACTTTCTGATGCTCAAAAGTATTTACTCGGTAAGTTAATTACAACAGAAGAGAGCAGTTAGGAGCCAGAGCATCCTTCTCCATGTACAGCTGCCTTAAACGTAAGCTCATTCACCCTGCAATTATCCCAGCATAAGGACAGCTGTGTAGGGCTGGAATGCAGGTGGTGGCTTCTTCTGTAACCCCAGACTGACCAGAGGGCCTCCAGGTTTACATCTATGACACAGGAAATTTATTTTTCAGACTTTTATGAAGGAACTCCATACAACTGCCCTTCTGCTAACAAAACAGAAAAAACAGCTGAATTAGTCCAAAACAGATTACAGCAATAGTTCAAACACTAACACTACTGTCTTCCCAAAACAGCATCTCTGTTGCTTGTCACTTGTATTACCCGGTGTGGTACATGCTTGTCAATACATCACTGGAATGCCAGCCTCAAACCTATTCTGGCCTATGTTTAGCTCAGTGGTAAGGTAAACCCCAAGAATGAGGGGCTAGGGAGGAAGACTCCTAATCCTATGCCCACAGAGCAGCACTATACTGTTACCACAGCTACGATTTCTCCAGAGCTGGCTTTTCTGAATTTGCCCACTGCAGCTAGGCAGACTCACAAATGCAGAACCTAGGAGTCCTCTACTCTCAGGTGCAACCACTCATTGCCAGGCAAGGGCTACTGTTAATGTGCCTACAGTAGGGTCAAAGATTAAAAGCTTTTAGCAGAATATACTGATAGGTACTTGATACTGACAGGCAAATGAGATAATTTCCCACAGATAATCCAAGAATGGAAAAAAGTAAGTATTTTGTTAAAAGTAAAAAATTATCATCAACTCCTTTCCCCAGATAAGGTTTCTGTTAATTTACTGAAGAACAAGACATTCAAATACAAACCCTGACAAGTACGCAGCAGATTGCACAGCCCTGCCTTGCTCACAGGAGCCTCAGCTGTTCCCCTCCTGGGGTCAACACTGAAGAGAAAGCACAGCTATTCCAATGCCATCAGAGGTACCTTGCTAAACACAACATACATAGCAGCCAGCCAGTGGCTGCCCTGAATTTCTTTGAATATTCCATAAACAAAATAACTCGTCTTTAAAATAGCAAATACAAAAAAAAAGCCTGAATACTAACTCAGAATCTAGACCACTGGATAGAATCATAGAATCATAGAATAGTTAAGGTTGGAAAGGACCTAAAGACCATCTAGTTCCAACCCCCCTGCCATGGGCAGGGACACCTCTCACTAAACCATCCCACACAAGGCTTCATCCAACCTGGCCTTGAACACCAACAGGGATGGCGCACTCACAACCTCCCTGGGCAACTGATTCCAGTGCCTCACCACCCTAACAGGAAAGAATTTCCTCCTTATATCCAATCTAAACTTCCCCTGTTTAAGTTTTAACCCGTTACCCCTTGTCCTGTCACTACAGTCCCTGACGAAGAGTCCCTCCCCACCATCCCTATAGGCCCCCTTCAGGTACTGGAAGGCTGCTATTAGGTCCCTACACAGCCTTCTCTTCTCCAGGCTGAACAGCCCCAACTTCCTCAACCTATCTTCATACGGGAGGTGCTCCAGTTCCCTGATCATCCTCGTGGCCCTCCTCTGGACTTGATCCAGCAGTTCCATGTCCTTTCTATGTTGAGGACACCAGAACTGCACACAATACTCCCAAGTGAGGTCTCACAAGAGCAGAGTAGAGGGGCAGGATCACATCTTTTGACCTGCTGGTCACGCTCCTTTTGATGCAGCCCAGGATACGGTTGGCTTTCTGGGCTGCGAGCGCACACTGAAGCCGGCTCATGCTCATTTTCTCATCGACCAGAATCCCCAAGTCCTCTGCAGGGCTGCTCTGAATCAATTCTTTGCCCAACCTGTAGCTGTGCCTGGGATTGCTCCGACCCACATGTAGGACCTTGCACTTGTCGTGGTTGAACTTCATAAGGTTGGCATCAGCCCACCTTACAAGCGTGTCAAGGTCCCTCTGGATGGCATCCTTTCCCTTCAGCATATCAACCGGACCACACAGCTTGGTGTCATCGCCAAACTTGCTGAGGGCGCACTCAATCCCACTGTCCATGTTAGCGATGAAGATGTTAAACAAGACCGGTCCCAACACCAATCCCTGAGGGACACCACTCGTTACCGGTCTCCAGCCGGACATCGAGCCATTGACCACAATTCTTTGTGTGCGGCCATCCAGCCAGTTCTTTATCCAGCGAGTGGTCCATCCATCAAATTGATATCTCTCCAATTTAGAGAGAAGGATGTCGTGTGGGACAGTGTCAAACGCTTTGCACAAGTCCAGGTAGATGACATCAACTGCTTTACCCTTGTCCATCAATTCTGTAGCCCCATCATAGAAGGCCACCAAATTGGTCAGGCAGGATTTCCCCTTAGTGAAGCCATGCTGGCTGTCACCAACCACCTTGTTGTTTTTCATGTGCCTTAGCATGCTGTCCAGGAGAATGTGCTCCAAGATTTTACCAGGCACAGAGGTGAGACTGACTGGTCTGTAATTCCCCGGGTCTTCCATTTTCCCCTTCTTGAAAATGGGGGTTATATTTCCCTTTTTCCAGTCGTCGGGAACTTCACCTGACTGCCATGATTTTTCAAATATGAAATATAGAGGCATAGGAAGCTTGTAGCCCTCATTCTCAGGTATGTACTTTGTGAATTCCCAGCTAAATGAAAAGTGTTGCTTGGTATACTGCACTCCTATATAACCACCAACTACACACACACATTGTTTATGGGGTAGCTGTGATCCTACTCACATGCTCAGGTTTCCACCAGAAAGAAACCCGAACACACAGCGTAAAGGTGCGTATTTCAGCCCCTCTCCTACCACTAAGGCAAGACACAACCAGAGCTCACGTGGGGCCAGGAGTCTGCACTGCAGAGCAGTCTTCCCTCAAAAGTAGGTCAGCTTAAAGTAACAAAATTTGCTCTGCAAAATTATGCATTAGATTTTGGGGTTTTTTTGTTGCTTGGGTTTTTTTTCCTGAGACACCACCAACAGTGTTCCCAGGCCCAAGACTGCTTTGTTTTGTTTAAAGGAAACTTTATGGTTCCTAAAATTGAAATTATATCTTCCCTCTCTATCAATAACCATCTAAACCTTCATAACTGTCACATATTAATTTAGTTACTACAGATTTGCTTTTAGAGAGGGTAAGAGAAGGGAAGCTTTTCACCGATGAATTAAGAGGATCCTTAACAAGAACAGAAGTTCACCGTGCAAATAAGAATTTGGAAACTCAAGTCTCCTAGGATCAATCTTCCTTCACTTCTGGCCTAAGAGCATAATCCTGACATTTCACTGTACTTGCAGGACTAAAATGTTTGCCCTGTGGATATGCCAACACTGCAAGTAACTGGGTAAAAGCCAATCACTCTGTAGGTTTCATCGTAATTTAAAAATACCCAAAGCACCTCACTAGTACATCTGCACAGCAGTATAAATCAGTCTGTTTCGTAAATGGTTTCATCTACCTGTCCGTCAGCAGAGAGATTAAAAAGAATACTGACAGCATAACTGGGCAGTTATGTAAATTGGACAACTAAACTGATTCCAAATAATATTTAAGTCTTTTCTCTCCCCACAATAAAATTTATTACTCCTCCCTTCAGTAAACAACCTTTGGCAGCCATGCAATATTTTGCAGCTGTCAGTCGAAAAGCAGTCAAAGAAAAGGGAAGATAATAGATTTTGGAACTCGGCACTAGTCCTGTATAGACTTTTTTTTTTTCTGATTACTAACAGGTTTTGATGTTACTTTGTTAAAGCTACTTGCTATGCATAAATTGGCTAAGTTTTTTCTAAAATACTGGTTGTAAATTTGTAAGTATTTTCTATTTGACTTTTTATCTTTTTGTTAGCATAAAACCCCACAACATTTCACTTTTTCCCATAGTAATTGTTAAGCATTTACAACCTTTCATAGAAATCTTGCCAATACAAATTGGATGTAAACAAGTTTTCAAGTGAGTAGCACTAGTAGCACAAGTTTAACTAAGCTAGCAATTTACGGAAAATGGTTTTAAATACATAAAAAGTTATCAAAGCTTCTTCTGAAAAAATATTTTTATCTAAGAATGAGAGCACATAATTAAACAATTCAAATCTTAGTTATAAACTGGTTTTAATTAAAGGCAATCTGACTCGTTTTAACTATGTATAAATTTAAGCCAGATAACATATTTGTATCCATTTCTAAAATATCTGTCACTTCTCCACAGTGGCTGATCAAACTTGCCAGTGAAAAACGTTTTGAGTAGGCAACTTGTAATACAGCTATGGTTTATTTCTGTCAGAGGCTGACTGCTGAAGTGTGAAAGAAACTCATTAAAAACCTCTCACTGTGAGCCTGCACTGCAAGGAAAAAAAGAAAGAAAATACTTAATGAAGGGTACCCTTAGCCTGAAGCCACATTCATATTCTGCTTTTCATGTTACACTATTTAAGTAAGCAATTAAAAGACAGCAATTAGTCACAGAAACACTATTCATACTGGTCATACTGGGAGATTAAAGAGGTTAACACTTATTTTATGCTAATATTATGAAAGTAATGAGGGAGATCAAGAATAATACAGCCAACTAAAAAGAAATACTAAAATAAGTAGAAGAATCTCTTACCTTAATCTTAAGACAAGATTCACTGCACATGGAACTTCACTATATTCGTCACTAACAGCAGGCTGAGACTATTAAAAAAGAAGAAAGTCTTATAAAGGGTGCCAAGGGGTGGGGGGGGAATCCCCCAATACTTGCCATGCTAACAGTCTGAAGTTAACACAGAATATTTTACACATCTTCTAACTCTCAAAAACCTTTTAAACACTTTCAGTAACACAGTCTAAAATATAGCTAATACCAGTAAAACTGCCATATTTCAATTACAGAGATACAAATGATAAGACCTGCATTAAAGCACTGAGTGTAAGAGCTTTTAATCCACCTTGCATCAAAGCTCCAGTAACCTATTAAATAATATGCACACCGTGAAAATACCATGCTACTACTCACATTATTTTTGTGTAACAGTTTTGGTTGTTAAGGAAGTCTTGCATCTACCCATCTGCAAAGAACTAGCAGCATATCAAAGCAGGCATCACAGCTCAGAGAATGTCTTTCACAGAGAAAAATGAGGAATATGGATATCTTTCACACTATCACTCCTCCCTCACACTGTGATACCTTCCCCAGCTCTCAACTAGCATTTCTATGAAGTCTCAAGCAAAAGTGTGTCCTACATACAGCATTGCTCAGTGTCATCTACCTGCTGCGATTTCATACTTGCCATATTGTCACCACTCACAGAAGCCTGTTCAAAGGTTACAGACAACTCCTTCCAAAACAAAGACTTGCATTACAAATTTCATTTGTTTATTTTCCGATAGTTTTCCACATTAAAGCTACTTAAAAAAAAGTGTTACACAAGGTCTTGCATCTATTTTATTATCCATGTATTTGAAACAGAAGTTAATGAATATTTGGAAAATTATTTAGTCACTAAAGGGGGAGTAGACTTTTTTCCTAATCCAATTAAGTTCCTCCTCCTCATCTTGAACTACTACTGTTATTTTTGAATCTGTTATTTCAGTGTACACGAATGTGTAGCCCAAAGACCAACAGACACACACCTACAGTGACTAGCTGCACTTGTCTAGTTCCAAGTCATCTTCTGGAGTGTTTAGGAAAATGGGAAAAAAAATTAACAGAAGATTTCAAGCAGAAGCTTTTTTCTCCTTCATAAACTAAACAGCTCACAATAAAAGAGTTACCTGTATAAACTGCACAACTCTGAAGTTCTAAGACAAAAAGGCTGTCTGGTGAAAGTCCTTTATTTCCCCCCACTCAGCTTACATAAGACATCTCAAACGCTGAAGCGCTGTGTAAACTAATTCTACAACAGTAAGACTAGGGTCATCACAGGAGCTAACAGGACGAAAGCTGGCAGGAAGCTGTTAGTCTTTTAGGAGATTTCTATGACACCAATGAAGATCACAGAATCTAAAATGACAGGTGAAGTGGCAAGGGTCACCCACCCAAGGAACAGACATTTTTAAAACAGCATTTTGGCTGTAAGCCAGTAATCCTATTAAGCAGTTATTTATAGCAGTGATGCTTCCCACAGTCTCAGCACAGGGCCATGAAACTCAGTATGGTATTTTATTCCTCTGAATTAATTTACTATGCCACAGTACTGAACTATTTTACTATATATGGGATGACACATTTTAATTATAAGCTACATGTAGTGATACAAATCCTGAGAATGAAAAATTATTTGGAGATCTTCTGGCTACTCCAATACAGACATTATTACTCTGACAAAAAGACAGCGATTAGTGTGATCCAGTCATGGAGATTCATTAAAACCAGCCAAATTACCTATCTTAACCAATTCTCCTGGGCACAAACATAGTATGGCTTTAAATTTCCTATCCATTTTATCCAGTGTGCTCAAGTTAATTATCACAGGCCCAACTGCATAGCTCTATCCTCACAAGTACTTGCCATACAAGGCTGCAGAACAACATTCCCACCTCAAATCACATTTTTAACAACAGAAATTAAAAGGAAAGCCCTTCACTCAAATACCTGGAAGAAATAAATAAATTGATAAAGACATTTTTACCTCTGTGTTCTCCTCCTCTTTTACTCTTCGCGACTGGAAAACAAATGCAGTGAGATATGAGCTATACAGCTTTATACATTGAAGATCCAGAAATATTAACACTTAACGAGACAGAAAATCTTTCAGAGGGCAAACGGTACAAACAAAAGTTACCTTTTCCTGAGAAACAGCAGCTTTGCCTTCTTCGCTCTTCTCATCCATTTCATCATCGCTCCATTCCCAGTCTCCATCTTCTGTTTTATGGAGGTGACCACTGGAACCCGGTACTCGTCTGACCTTCCAAAATATTACAGGTTTACCATTACGCAGACATCTTTATTCTTTATTGGTGTTCTGGTTAATCAGCAATTCTTTGTTACTTTTTTCCTATAATGCTTTCCTTAGTTTGCTGCAGGAGTCACTGGCATACTGGAATAGTATCTGACCACAGGGATCATCCGTAAGCTAGTGGGAATAGTAAGATATGCAAAATTCATATAGGAAAATGGGTTTTGGATATATTTTATAACTGTTTAAGGTGAAGCTCAGGTAGATGACAGCTGCTTACTATGAATTAACCCTTGACATGAAAGGAAGCTCTACAAGGAAGAGGTTACACAGATAAGGTTGTTCTTGATACACAAGTCTTAAAAACTAATTGTTCTGCTAAAAACCTTTGAAGTATGTAAATGTGTTAAGGATACTTTAGAAGTTATCCTGATTTAAAGCAGCAGCTGTATGCAAACTGAGAAGGCAGGCATGCAACACCAAACTAGTTGGCAAACTGTAGATCAAACAATCTAACAAGGCTTAACAGGAGGATCCAACAGTTGAATCTGAAAATCAGAAACTCTTCTGATGGCAGCTTGCTCTTTTTCAGAGCTTGACAACAAGCCTTGTTTTCCCCCAGATTTTTAGCCTGTTTGAGCAAAGCAAAAGAACATCCAAGAGTTCTTACCACACCTTGGTATACATTTATGAGACCCATGAGATGTGAGCACAGTAAGCAGCAGCCCCACTAGTGTTTAGGTTAGAGTCAGTTTCTCTAATTATTTCACATTACTGATCCAATGTAGAGCTCCCACTGCACAACTTCAAATGCTCCCCAGGACTATAAATTTGTAAAAGCTTAAAGCATATCCTTTTCAATTATGAAAAAGGAAAAAAAAGTTATTCAGGAAAACAGCCTATACATTGGTAAGAGAACGAAAGGAACAAAGCATTAAGTGTTCACAGCACACAAAAGGGAGAACTAACTCGGCAGAAAAACAGTTTCAGGCCAAGAACAACTGCTGCAGAAGACATCTAACAAAAGAACTTTCTAAAAAAGTATTAACTAGATGGTCTTAGCTCAAAATCGTGTACCCTGTCTGCCAGTATCCACAATAACATACAAAAGCCTGGTTCAATTTTGGCTTCACAGGTTCCTGTCTGTGGTGCTTTGATGTATTGCACTGATTAATTTGGTTCTATCATCCTGATGGCTGGTGGCAGTGATGGAAACCCATTCTGCCAGCATGGCGGCCTCACAAAACAGGAAGATGTTAAAAAAAATACCTAATTTCTAGAAAGTTACTGTTTTTTCAATATAATGAAGCTCACAAAGACTAAACTGGTATTAACAGTGCTCTAAACCCCTCCAGTTGCCGCAAACCACAATGCAAGGAGAGATGCAGCATGTGACAGATTCCAGCTGCTTCAAAATCCCATCAGGCATTACTTCAGCAAACTATGCATGGCATAAAACAGTACAGGACACTCAAAGTCTAACACTTGTGAGCTTCCAGAACACTGTGTGATGCAGATATCAATGCAGCTTTTCCAAAGTGGCTTTTCATAAGGAGCTGGGTACTTAAACTATTTCCCTGCTTTTGTTGCCAAGCACAATTTGGAGCTGGCTGGCCTGACATCACAAAAGCAGGAACAAGTATGAATTTAGGAGCCTTCTTTCAAAGCCTTGTGCATACTCAAGCAGGTTAACTTGGTGTCCGCACTCTTTTACCTCCCTTCCTGCACTACCCAAACACCCATCTGCTCCTCTCCCTTCCCTTCTGCACATAGAAGACTGAGCTGAGGTAGAGTGAAGTTTCCAGAAACCCAGTGCATTTCTGTACCTTCTTTGGTCCTTATGATAGTCCTCCATTACATTTCTTCCCTGCACAACCATATTAGTGCCCTACTCAGTTTCTCTCTCTTTTGTATTCATTCGTAACTGAGAAGAGGGGAAACCTATACAGGACACTGGGGAGAATACTCCTACTCCATCACTCAAGGGACAAATTCAGCAGTATTTTCCCTGTTTCCCATACTAGGCTCCTAATGCATCAATTTTAGCTCTAGCTGCCTCAAAGCTCAGTACAAGAAGCTCATGTGTCTTTAGGGAGGAGGAACAAGCAAGAGTCAACAGAAACAGTAGCACAGCAATTTCTTACTCAGCTGCAATCAGCCCAGGCGCAATCAGTGGGCTCTTTCTATCTACATCCTCAAGGATTAGCACAGACACAAGGTAATCTAGCAGGCAATTTGCTTCGTTCTTGTGGATATAATTTATTATCCTTCAAGAAACAGTCCTGGCACAGGCTTTTCTTTAACAGCACAAGCATCTTCCCAACAGCTATACTCAAACCTATGAAAGAACTCAACCACAGCCAAAGCAAGCTCTTGAGACAGACTAGAATAGAATGGTTTACAGACACAATCACACTACATACTGCCCTAATCAAAATCTCTTCTGCATCTGTTTTCAGTTGTTCTGAAGACTTATTCTAACTAGAATAATTTTAATGGAGCTTAATGATGCTGTCAGAGAGTTCTGGGAGAAAGCTTTACTGATGAAGATGGAGTGCATTTCAAGTTTTAAATAGATGGCCTTTTAATAAGCACTAAACACATGGCTCAAGGAAAACAAAGTAAGTTACTCCAAAATAAAATACTGTGTTAAATTATTTTCTTGAAAGGTTTCTGAAGGCAGAAAAACAAAACTTTATACTTCTCCTCTGCTTCCATTAGACTGATTCCCACCAGCACACGTATTCACAGGAGAGAAGTCATCATTTCAGCTAGAGCAAAGTACCCAACCTATTCAACCTTTGAAAATGTGAAGTTGCTGTCTATGACTTTTTTTAAATGGTAGGCGTGCTAACACTTGCTTTACTTAGTGAATTAATTTGCATGATTTTTTATTAAGTGGCTTTACTCAGCCTCAGTTCTGCTAAAAGCAACAAAGCCTCGTGTCTCCAAGGTGCAGGACGGAGCAAGAGTGACGCACCATGTCTGCAAATAAATTCATTGTCTCCTCATTCATCATAAATCCGTATAACTCTGAAATCCCATATTCGATGGAAATATATTAGGTCAAATTTCTGCTGTAATACAAACATAGCATAACAGACTTTATATTAGTATAGCATTGCTTCTCTTTAGATTTTCTAGTGTCTTTTTCAGAGGCACGTTCATTAAGAGGCATATAGGCAGTAACATGTATTACTGTAACATGCAACATTTTAGGAGTGAGCTAGCATTTTACCATATTCAACTCACATTAATAAAGAGCAAAAACACACCAGAAGCAGTAAAAGAATAAAACCTACATTATACAGCTAAAGCTTCTTTGAATTTGGCATAGCCAGAGAACCACTGTAAAGGGCTAAATTAAGACAACTGAGACAATCTAATGGTTTGCTGCCATGGGAGGAGACAATCCCAAGATGTCCATCAGGGCTGCAGTCTACTCACTGTGCCACCAGGGGCTTACCATTAGATTCAACCCATCAGCCTGGGAGAAAAACTAGGCTTTTTTTTTGTCTTCCGAACAAGTTTCTTTGCAAAATTTGTGAGTAAAATGAGCCCATCTTGAGGTCAAATAGTAGACACTGTAAGCAAAGAGGCAGAAACAAAAGGGGCAGTGAAAGAGAAGTTGGATCACCTTGTTTTGGCAGTGGCAACCACTCAGGATCCTCAAAATCATGTACTCAGAACCCCTACAAAGTAGCACCATAACTAGAGTGCATGATCTGCCACACTAAGTCTCCTCAAGCTTTCATTTGTGCTCGTACAGCTGTGCAGACGACCCTATGAACACAATTAGCTTGAAGCCAAATCAGCTTTTAAATTTAGTTGATCATGAGCTAACACGAGCTCTAGAGTCTGCACAAGAAGAGAAGCTGGAATATCACTTTCAATAGTTGCCCCAGTCATCTGTGGTAAAAAGCACTGTAAATTCCCCAAACATGACAGAGACAAGTATGAACAGGGAGCAAATATATATAGACACGGCATACATTTGCCTCCATTGCCTCTTGTGAGCATGCTAGTTTAAGTTCTTTAAACCTGTGACACAATCTTTAGTCATTCCTTCTTGTTTTATTCAGACCAAATACTAGGCCTGCAGTATTAGGCTCAGTATTTTTTCTTTCCTTCCTACAGGCAAACACAATAAACATATTGCTGTTTTTTCAGTGGATATATATATATTTATATACACATATATACACACACACATACACACACACATATATATATATAAAGCCCTTTTCGTAAGTATCTTTGCAGCTCTGAATAAATTGTACCATCAGCATTACATATAAGCACACATTTTGGGGCGGTGGGAAGGGGTGAAATCAAGCTACCTGCTACAAGTGGGGCTTTTTATATGCTACTTTCACATATAAATATCTCTTTTCTTCATGGGGGGGTGAGTGGAGAAGAACATGAATAGCATAATGCTGTTATTTTACATTCTGAAACAGAAACAGTAGCATAGGAAAACATTTTGTAGTGTGGACACATGCTTCACTGGTATCAAATATTTAACTAAAAAGGACAACTTTACTTCAGGAAAAAAATAACCTGGTATTTTTTTTTCATGTTAACATATTATTTGTACTTTCAGAAGGGATGCATCTAGGATAAGCATTTATGCATTGTAGTGACAACTGCAGCGTTTGGAGACCACAGCAGGACAAGAGATATGAATCAGCTATAGGGGACAGCACCCATTGCAATTTTCATACAGTTTATTGGACTACTATCATCTGTAACAGTTTAAGAATGGTCAGAATCCATCCAACCAATAAGTTCCAGCATTAAGAAAGAGTAAGTATGAAGGCAACTATTTTGGCACTTTAGGTATTATCTCAAATTTTAGTAATCCTTTTTTCAAATTACATCTGCTTTATCAAGAAAAAGCCACTTAAAATAACATTATAAGTCCTAAGACCTTTTGATAACCACACATAAAATTAAAGCAATTTTGTCCCTTAAAGAAGCAGATTCTTCTTAAATACTTATCTTTGGCCACCAAACACTTATCTTCTATGCTAGTTTGAGTCCTAGTTTGCTAGGATGCAATTTATCTTCTGCTCTAACCTTTTTTTCCCTGTCTCACAAAACACCATAGAATTAAAGTGAGCACATTTTCATAAAGGTATGCGAAGTAAGTCTACTAAAATCTTCAGAAGATTTTCACACAACCAAGTCTTTTCGACCTTTTTGATTACTCTTGAAATGTTAGTCACGGAGTGTGGTAAAGCTTTTGTCCTTAAAGGCCTAACCAACCTTCAACACAGGGAAGAAAAACCCCACAACTTTCCCAGCAAGTACATTAAGGGACACTCCAACAGGCCTGCGACAAGACAAAAAGAAAAAAGGAACAAAGATAAGCAATCACTGAGTGGCACCAGTACTAGAACTGTTGTGTAGAAATGCATCTTCACCAAGGTGGAAACAAAGACTGAGTTTCTCTAGATGACATTCTTGCCTACTCTGCTGCTTTGATTGCTTCCTTTCAATTTAGAAGAGCAGGTGTGCAACATGCAGAACTATTTTTCTGAAGAATAGTTATATACACACATGTACTGAACTGTAGCCTGTTAAGCACTCGCATTGCACAATACAACAACAGAAATCCGTGCCTCAGGTGTCAAGTATTTGTAGCAAACACATTACTACGGTATGCCCATCGGGAGAGAGAGAGAGGGAAACTATTATCCCATTTTCTCCCATCAAACTGTAGTCCCCTATGGCAAAGCTTACAAATTCATTCCTGTGGCAGTGAGCAGCTACTCTTTCAAATGCTACAACTTGTAAAAGTTAATGAAAAAGCTGCAATGGGCCAACACAAAAATCACTACATATAAACAATGAGGAGAGCTTATGGGGACTTGACAGCCTACATAAACACTCAACTGTTATCTAAAAATAAACTAGATGGCTACTGATGGAAGGTTATAGAAAGCTGTGCTCACCACTGCACAAAGCATTCATCTGCGCTTTCTCAGTAACCTCAGCCTCACTGGGTCACTGCAGGAACCCATGATAAAATTGACAGAAACAGCAGCAGATCCGAAGAAATCACACAGACAGACAGCAATACCATCATGAAGATATGCAGGGAGACAGTGCAATATGATGAATGCCTCAGAGGGCATCTCAAGTCCCACTTAAAGAATCTATTCTATTTCTGACAGAGTTCAACTCCCAGCTCTACTCAACAAGTGTTTTTTGAAATGTCTTCAACAGTACACTTCACAAATATGGGCATTAAGAGTTTTTCTACCCTCAAAATAAAAGTGCTACAGGAAACTAATGTGCATGAACAATGTCAAGTGTATGCAAAACACTGTTCATCCCAACCTCTACTATTACCCTAGGAAGGAAAAGAACTCTCTCAAGACAAGAAGGAATGAAGTTCAAACCATGCTTAACTTGGAGACTTAAAGATGTAACTTAGGAATGAGTACTGCATAGCTCTCAAAGGACACCATACAATGATCAAGAAACAAAGTCCAGACTTTGTGCCTTGTTCACCATCTTCCAATGAGATTAAATGACACTTTACCCTTGAGGTAACAGATAAACTTCTCTCCTTCTGATTTTATTTTACAATCAAGTATAGCATTTCCATCACATGAACTGTCCTTCACAGAATGCACTATCTTCTTCCCAATTATGCTATCAAAATCCTGTTGTTTACATATAGACAATTAAAGTGTCTTCTTTCTAGGTTCCCCTTTTCTTTTTCTGGGGGAATTTTTAAGACTGTAAACATTATTTGGCAACTGCATCCATGGTTTCTGTCATAATGAAATATTGACTACAAATTCATGATTCAGCCTGCTGGAAAAAAAAACATCTCTGCATCTTTGCAGACCTCTATATGCAAGCCTTAAATTGATGGTGGACTTCAGTCCAACTTCCCAATCTCTCTTGTGTCAGTGTTGAAATTGGCAGAAAAATCCAGCAACACAAGAATGGATGCTCGTCCTCAATGGAGATTAGTAATTAGTGCTATAGATAATTGAATTCCGTATACTCATTCAGATCCAGTTTGCTCCAAATTGATGAAAGGTCATTTACCATTTGGTTGGACCACATTAGCCTTCTTAGAAGCAGTGTAAGAAGGGCTGTCTTAAGAGGTACTAGCCTAGGACCAAAATCAATTTCTGAAGTGCTGGATCAATACAGAAGAAAAGGCAAATGGAAGGTAAAAGCAAGTCTTAACACTGTTCCTAGCAAGAATACACAACAGTGATTGTACATGGAATACTATAAATATTTGGAATTTCTTTACTGGTTATCATTTGAGATAGTATTAGAAGACTGATTATCAGAGGCAACATGCTTGCATTTCACTTCAGCAATTACAACATTACAGCAGTTGAGAATATTCTATGTATTTCTGCTGATACCTTGGTTACATGCCTCCCATTTTACGGAAGGAAATAAAGAAGCACACAAATAAAGTGATATATCCAAGGGCACAAAGCAAACCTAAGACAAAGCATGGAACAGAAACAGACTTCCTGCATCTCTACAAAAATAAGGAAAAAGTTCTTTTACATTGCATGTAGTAGCTATACAAAAGCAATTTCGCCATCAGCATTAGTCAAAATACACAGCATCAATTGTCTCAGTAAATATTTCAGAGGGAAAGGGAAACAAGTTAAAACATGCTCAATTCTAATTTGGGTTTTATTGTTGTAAAAACCTAAATGCTCCTTCCAAAATAGCAAGTAAACTGAATCATAACTTTAGCTAATAAAGCAAACAATGAAAGCCTTCAGCCTTACAAAGACAAATTAACACATATTAGAAAACATATTTCACATATATCAGAGGAGCACCAGGGAATAAAAAATGAATTTGAATGGCTAGCATTTAAACTGCACCCAACACAAAAGCAGTTTAGAACATCGTAATCTACAACGAAAAGCAGTTTGCAGGAGGGAAAACTTAACAAGCCAATGCCAACATTACACAGCTGTGGAAGGAAGACATTATGAACATCAGCTACAACAGAGAATGCATGGACAATTTAGTAAAAAGTCATGACTACCACAAAAGTGTTAAGCATATTCCTATTATTGTTGTACATGCTTTGGCTTGTTCAAGTTTATTCCAGTATATACCAGAGGCACAAAGACTTAAGAATAAATTAAGCTGCTGACACAACTATTTGTCCTTGCCCTTTTAAAGTGGGATACAGATAATTTAACATTCCCAGCCAACAATAGCTTTCCAGGAGAATGTCTGCTTAACCAGATCAACAGAGCAACTGTAAATCCGGACTATTAAAGATTAGCCCAAATTAGCCTGACAGAGAGAGAACTCCAGCATCAGAATACAGAAGCTGCCCACATTTCCCAAAGCTTGATGAAAAACAGGCTACTGCGTAAGGAAACAAAACATAAATTATTGTCTTCCAGGCACTGATGTGCTTGTTATATGTAGATGTTAGAGACTGGGGAAAAAAGAATCTATTATTCATCACTGATTCTTTTGCCTCTGCAATCTCCTCACAAGTTTATTTTTGTAGGGTAACAGGGAGGGGAATGATCATTTTCTGAATAATAAAGTCTTTCTAGTTCCTTATTTATAATTGCTCAAAACAGCAAAGAACTGGGCCCACTTAGTATTTTATTTTGGTGTCTAATTTTAAAAAAACATAAAAAGAACATACTGTGAGACACCAGTGCATACACACATACTTGGTACAGCACATGATACAGACCACATGAAAAATCCGTTATTTCAATAAGAGTAATACTATGCATCTATTGTCTTCTTCCTCATTCTACAGGAAAATGACTGAATCAGTAATCTTGCTTTTTCCACCATCTCAATTACATAAACTATTCCTTTATAAGTCTCCAGCAACTCAATATTTAGGCTAGAAACCTGGGCAGATTTAAAATATTTTAAACTCTGCTCCACAAAAAACTACAGTGACCTGAAAGCATGGTAAATAAGATACACTTGTGTTAAGCAAAATCAGTGGCATTAATAAGCATTACACATTTCAGTAACATGGAAGGTGCCTTACCACCCTCCACGTACAGGTAACAGAGCCCAGCTGTAATTTTCTTCTGAATTCCTGGAGAGAGGCAAATGGGTAGACCCCATCCCTTTAAAACACATCTGCAAAAGCCTTTGTGGAATCTTGGCATTGCTCCCTATTGATTTCTAACTAGAGAACAGTCAGCGCTGTTCTCCATTTTTATACTTACGTATCTACAGAAGGAAATCCATATCTTTTTGGTTTTTTTAAGCACATCCTTCTGGAAATACTGCAGTCCAAATAAATCAACTAGCTTAGCTTTTTCTGGAGATAAAATTATCTTATTTTACCACTGATGCCCTTCAGCTACATCTGCTAGTACAGTATCCAAGATACACAGAATCCCATGTGCCCCAGAGAACAGGAATGACAAGGTGGTTATTTAAGCACCTCATTTCTTTTCATTTTCTGCAGTCTGTCCTTCTAAAAGCCCAGATTTGACTTTCAGGCAGCACAGAAAGACCAGCCAAGCGATGCTGTGTATCTTCACCTTTCCGTAAGACTGTGGCAATCGTTCTTACAGCAGACAGGACTCTCTCATTACACAGACCCCAGAAGTTCTTATGAAAGAGATATGCTGAATTACTTTGCCAATATTACTTGGTAATTGATAAGCTGAGAGTCTGAACACCACCAACAACTTTCTTCTTTTTCCTTTTTTTAAACAGAAGTCCCAAGAGTTTCACTGCTCATACAACTTCATGAGAAGTATTTACAATGCCAGTTACCAGTATTTACAATGCCAGTTCTTTTATAGGAAGAACCATGATGAGAAACAGGACATTACTGAACACAGTTTTGGGTTTAGCACAGCATTTTGCTCCGTGTCTTCTTCTCTTAAAAAAAATAATATATATATAATATATATATATATTGGGTTATATATATATATAACCCAAACAACCCAGACCAGCTCCTTCCATACACATCTTAGGCCTGTAATCAGACTTGATTTTTACCTTTAGCCATCTTGCAAACCTTTCCTAAATGTTTCATAAGATACAAAAGCAAATTTCAACCCTCACTCCTATGCATTTATTTGCATTCCAATGCAATGAAGGAAATCAGCATATCACATTTATCCAATCAGGGCACAAGCCTTTTGCTTAAAACAGTTACACATTTAATTACACCTTAACACTTGAGGTAAAAGTCAGACCATGGAAAAGTCACTTTCTACAACATATATTTCATGTGGAAGAGCTTTTTGCAGTCTTTTTGCACAGGAACACCTACATTGTAATCACATTTTAAAAAACTAAATAAATCTGAGATCCAAGACAGAGCATGAAATCCCACATATACAAATCATCCTTTGTTTAAGAGCTGAGGCACCGCTTCCAGAGAAACCTAGTCCCTATCCAACCCAGTCTAACAGGTCATGTGAGCATCCTAATCCCTTCACTGCTGGCTGTTCTTAAATCCCCCCAAGTTTATTATAATACAGTCTCATTTTTATTCTGATACAAGCCACAAAAAATCTACAAACCTGAATATGCTTTATGCAATTGGGAACCTTGCTTTTTCCCAACCACGACTTATGCAGACTATTGTTATTAAAAGGATGTATCACTGCCTTTCTAAAATAACACCCTGGCATACCTGCCTTGTAGAACTCAAAAGGTGTTAAAATATCACAGTAATTGGGTGTTAGCACCCCCGCTTCTTAAGCTGCTCTGCATACTGCAAATATGAGTCTGGAGAAAAAAAACTGAAAAACAAAAACCTTCCCCTTAGCCTTTCTTTGTTTTAATCCTACTTGGAAAAGAAGCTAGGCATAACTTTAAGTGTTTTACATTCATATGCAGAAACAGTATTTTTTCTTGCCTTTTTGCTTTTTGTGTGTGTTTGGTTTTCAACCATTGGTGGTGTTTGTTTTGTTTGGTTGATTTGGGGGTTTTTGTGGCTTTTACAGTAAGAATTTAATCTGGCATAGAAACTATGTTCTGGGATAATTGCAACTAGCCTTTCAGGACTAGACATTAGTCTTAATCTCTGGTTTCAGAATAAAAATTTAGATAGGCAAGCCATTGCTCGTAAGCCCTTTCCCTTAGCAAGAACTGTGGTTTGTTGCATTATACCTTTTGTGGTATGAAGACATTAAAATTCTCTGTTTCACTGCCCACAGTCATATGTCACAGAAACCTTCCGGGGGAGTGGAGGGGAGGAAAATCATGTATGCAGAAAAGAACAGGTAAGTCTGGTCACGAATCCTGGAAATTTGCAGAAGTTCACACTCCACAGCAAATTAATTGTTATTGCTTCTCTACACTGTACGAGCACACTTAGGTTTTGTCCGAATTACTGAGTGAAGGGACAGTGATGATTTAAAGCTTTGCAGTTCCTGAAAAATGTCCTTAGACATTGCCGGTATGTATATTCCCTATGTGAAACAACAGAACTTCTGACTGAAGAACACGGGGAAGCTCCAAGGAAGCAAAAACACATTATTTGGTGTACACATCTCCCATGCCCTAAAGTCTCAGTCTAAAGGGTTTGAATTTCAGTATTTCAAGGTGACCTTACTATGGGACAACCTGAGGAGTCATTAGCACTTCAGGTGGTATATCCTGAGTCAGTAAAAGCAAGAGTAGAGGATATTCTTGTATATGCAACTTATCTCACTAAGAGACACAGGAATATCAAACACTTCAATTCCAAGTCAACACCAACTGAATTCTTCAGTTCCAAGTCAAACGCAACTGGTGTCTGCAAACAATGGCAACCCTGAAAGAAACTATCATTCCACTGAAAAAATCGTATTAAAATAACAGCCAAAAACATTTATGTATTTTGGGGTCAAGCTTTCATAAATCATGTTTTGATCCCTCAATAATTTTCTTCAAAAAATTAAACTGCATCTCTGTTGAAATTAAAATACATATTCGCAGCTATCCAGCACACTCTTCTGAAGCAGCTTTTATTGTTTGCTCTGAAGTGTGTGATGTCATGCTTATGGAACATCTATCATTACTTTCAATGAAATAAGTCAATATGGAAAAATCGAGTCACTGATGCAAACCTGCAAGTATTTGCTTCTTCCTTAATGCAGCACAAAAGTATTGCAAAACCTAAAAGAGTGCTCAAGTCATAAGAATCGGAAATACAGGAATCTTCACCATTTTTATATAAATTACCACCTCTACTCACTATTGGAATCAATTACACTGGCAACTTAAAGTCAAGAAATGCAACATCATTACATTTTCTTTCATGAAATAGTACTGCATTGAATAGGACTTCTTCAGCTCTATGTGCTTTTGAAGAGCACCTTTTTTTAAGGGATAACACAGTAGAAGTCAAAGAACACAAATCTCTTTAAAAAAAGACCATTTGCTTTGTATCTTTATAATGCTGGTTCGTTTTTATAGCCAAAGACAAACAGCATCATGATGACAAGCGTGACACCCAAGGTTCAGGGCCATCAGTTAAGAAGACTGCCATGAAATCTCACCCACACTGGTAGTTTAGAAAGGGAATACAGTGGAGCAATCAGTGAGAGAAAAACAAAGCCATTAAAGCCTCAATAGAAGCAGGGAGGGAGCACATTCCTACACTGCCTCTACAGAAAATGCTGAAAAATGGGTATAGATGCTCAGTGTACCAACTCCACACCCACACTGGGGGATTCCCTTTCCAAAGCCCTCCTCCTTTCACTTTATCATGGAGTCTTCTCTTGTTGGGATAATGCTGCTTAGGGACAGAAAAATGTAGCAGCACAAACTAGAGACACTATTTTGTCACCTAAACATCTTGTAAACAAGTGCAGGTAATTCCCTACACTCCTAATTTTGCCTTCCAAAACTTTGGGTTTCTACATAAATACCGCAACATACTTATTATTTCTGCTCCAGTCTGAGTCCAATATTTGAACATGATATTGCTTTGAGAAATTGCAGTGTTTTGCAGAAATCCCAGTGGCAAACATGCAGGTTGAGCAATTCAGTATGAATTTTGGTTTTCAGATATTATTTCTCCATTTAGGAGTTCCACTACATAAATTTCATTACTGAATGTTATTAGCTGAAAGTAATTTGTTCATTCACATTTTAATAATAGCTCTTTCAGGCATGACTATGTACCTGTGCTAAGGAGGATGTTTTCAATTAATTGTGCAGAGGAGTTGCATTGTTTCTCTAAAGTAACACTTCAAACAAAAAAAGGAATCCTAAATGGGCTATCAGGCATGACCTGATGCCTAATACATACAGGCAGAGAGAGACTCTTTTACATCCTCTTTCTTCTTCCTGGTCCCTTCCTCCCCACAAGTCATATTAAGGTGCTAAGGCCAAGAGGTACCTGTAGAAATCAAAGGAAGCCAAACAAAACCACAGCAAGTTGGCAAAGTAACTTTGTACTCTGAAAGATGAACAAGAAAGATAAAGATCAGACCTGGTTATCTTTCCTGGCTGCTCAGATGAATGGGCATCACTACTGTGATTTACAATGATTTACAATGATTTACAGTGATTTACAATGGTAAATCACTACTAAAAGGCTTTCTGTTAGAGGGATCACAAGATCCTCCTTTTATAACTGACATTTTCCAGTTTCATCACCCTTTTCTATCATCCAAGTTGTTTACTTGCTTAAAATGACCAGAGGCAAAAAGAAAACAAATATAGCCTCATGTACAGCTTTCATTACACAGTAGTAGAAGACTCCTTATAAGGTGTGTTTCATGGCCAGCAATGTGGTCACATTGAAGAGAATTTAAGAAAAGTCTACTACTGTAAAATTCAAATAAGAATTTATTATGACTTTCACTTACTTTCAGACTCAAAAGCTTGAAAATACCATTTCAAGGTGAAATTCTGATTTCTTCCCTCTTCTGTTTTCTGCAAGGTTTCATGTAAAAGAAATTACTGTAATAAACACTCCCCATTGCACACAGATTTTAAGGAGACCTAAACTTATTCAAGTCATTTTTAAAAAAATAAGGCAATCAAATCAAATTTGGCTGTAGCTCCCCAAAAGAGTTACAAATTAACATGAAAATAATGGACATTTTTTTATTAAGTCCAAGTTCATAAAGCCCCAATGTTCACATGTCAGTTAGATAACAAGCAGCAGCATGCATTCAACGGGGCTATAGCATGTGAAACCACACATCTAGAGCCGCTCCTCACTCACAGCGGTGCTCTCCTTGTGCGAGCGGCGGCTCTGCTCCCGCACTGCGGTGAGATGCGGCTGCCCTCTGCTGACTGTGAGGGCCACGTAGCACAGCTGGGATGCACACATCTGTCTTTTCCCCTCTCACTTCATGTACTGCGTAACTTAACGTTTACCTGCAGATGCACAGTTTCAATAAATTTCTCGTGGGGCTGCTTTTCACGGCTAAACAGAAACTGGACCCTGCACACAGTCTATTACTGCCCAGTCCATCTATCTGCTTTGCTAGCCTCAAACTACCTGTTCCAACTAAAACCCTGAAGCTTTCAACTCCAGCCATAATTTTTACTTCCTGAGCCAAGAGCACTTTTCAGCTAAACTAAGTCCCCTGTAATACCACTGGGTAGCACAATCTCAAGGATGACCTGCTTCACCTGTATTTCTCTTGTAGTTCTGCCCACAAACTTCAAGAACATCGCCTGTATCAAGCACAAGTGTGGGAGGGATGAGTGTCAAAACAAATGGCGTATATTTTCTTTTTGCGTATGTTGTACTTTTAAAAGCTTCGCAAGGTCTAACCAGGAAAATGTATTTACTTCTCATTTTCTTCAGTGTTGGGCCTAAGCTTGCATTTTTTTTTCCCTCCCTTCAATTTTATTCCTTTTTTAGAACTAGGAAGATAAATCTTTAACTTTCCCATACAAAAGCAAAAATTCGCACATAGCTAGAACAGATGGCAACACTGCTTCTAAGCCCCCCTGCATCCATAGAATTTTCTTTGTAATTCATTTCCCAGCATGACCTTCCTGACAAACTTTCTAAAAAAGTACAAAATCACAAGTAACACACATTTCCACATCCTCCCAGGACTCCTCTTTACCTTTATGAACAAAGACAGGCAGAAAGGCTTCTTCTACCAAGAAGAAGCTCAAGACAGCACAGTAGGAAACCTCAGCAAGCCAACTGGGGTTGTCTGCATTGACAAAATACTGTCACAGCCTATAGATTGGGAACAGATTTAATACAAACTAATTCCGCTGAGTCACTTTCCACTTAGGACAGACACTGTTTCAAATCCATGCCAGGCAATCTGGCTTAGGATGTCATTCAAGTGAAGCATTTGAGGCTTCATTTCTTAGAAAGCAACCAGGTAAAACCAGCACCTTCATGCACATTCTCAGCAACAGACAGCAACCCAAAACATTAAAAACCAGGACAATAAGATAGGATTATCTTCTGGTTAATTACAAAACTTACTTCCTGATCATAGACTCTACCACCAGCATCATGCATGCCTGGTCTTCCTTTACCATGTCTTGATTCTTTAACCAAGAGTCATTCAAGAGCACCTTTAAGAACATACTACACTGGTATTTCACAGTAACGAAACCCTCCTCCAGTACTGATCATTTCAATAGCTTAGATAAATGCCAAATATTTAAAACTACTGTTCTAATCAGAGGAGTTCTCATTATACACCAACCTCATGTTCGTCTGTGTTGTAGACATTTCCGAACAAGTCAAGAGGTCATGAATACACCACTAGCTAGTGAGCAGATCAGTGCTGTTACACTGAGAGATAGTGACTCATTCACAACACGAATTCTGAAGTTGAACCTTGCTAGCCTATGAACCATAGAACACTACCCAATACATGTTAATACTTGTTAATGATTAAGATGAATCATGCATGAGTTTTTAAACCCTGCCATAACAAGCAACACAATCTAGTGTAGAAAGGCTTATGACCATCTGAAGCACAAAAGACACTCAACTGAGCCAACTATTCCGTAGTTCGTTTTAAAGTTCATCTATTCCGTACTAGATTTGCTGCATTTTAGAGGGCACAAAATTCACCCTCACAAACTGTATACAGATCTTAAAAGCCCCCTACGAAAGAAAGGATGGACAAACCAATCTAATGCATACAGTTCCTTGTATCTTTTGGCACAACTGCATGCTGGCAGAAATGGTGACAGCAATCTTTCTCATTTATCTGAAATGTTAAAGCTGGTGCAACTGCATGTGTCTGACCTTTAGAACACTTCACTTCTACGATCCACTAACTTAGGCACTGCTTTCTGATTACAGGAACTTTTGTCAAATTTACATTTTAATGGAAAAGTGCATTAAGTTTTACTTCCAAAAACATCCTAAAAACAATAATAAATAAATAAGAAAACGAAAGACTCCATGGTCTGAATGCCAATTTCTTCTCTATTTTTTTTGTAGTAACAGCCAACAACATAAAAACAGTTGCACTATTTTTGTTCCATTTGTAGCAGTGTTCTGGGTAAACCAAACAATCAACCCTCTGCAACTGAGGGGCCTCCTACATGCAAAGCCTTGACAAATAACATAGTTACAGTTCAGCTGCTGTTTTCCATAAAAAGCGCTCCAGTACAGCACATGTACCTTCTCTTTCTACATCAGCATTAATGAAATGAATCACAGCAATGAATATACATTAATCAAACAGCTCTGCTGTTGATAAAGTCTGGAGTCCAATTGCAAGAACACCTGTTATTGGCAAGGTGCATCTATCAGATTAAATACATTACTGAAACAAGGAAGTGCTGCAAATGTATGTCTTGCTAAGGTGCTAGAACTGCCCAAGAAATATGGAATCTAGTGATATTTTCCTCATTAAATGGGGGACACTATTAGTTTCTTCTATGAAGTAACATGATGACTTCCCTAATTAGCCATGTTGCAGAGCTAGAATTCCAACCCATCAGTAAGTAAGGGGATTTTACTTAAGTTTTAATAAAAGGTGGTATCACTCACACTAATCATCTCTTAAAGCTGTCACAGCTTTTTCCCCAGTAACTTACAATTCTGAGCTCCAAACAGCTTATAACAGGATAGAGCAATACCACCTCCCAAAAACAGAATTCAGGCCCAATTATTACTTAATTGGGTTTTGGTTTGTTTTTTGTTTTCCTAGCAGCATTTCAAACAGCAATAAAATGAAATGCAGGTGCAGGTTTTCCCTGTTCACTTTGTAAAAGTGGCAGTCATGCAGGAGATTTTCAGAATTAAAGAAACAGGATTGTAAAACCACAGAATTGACCCAGGGCCTTTGTCATATGGAGTACTTACAGTTAGAATCACAGAATCATAGAATAGTTAGGGTTGGAAAGGACCTTAAGATCATTTCATTCCAACCCGCATGCCATGGGCAGGGACACCTCACACTAAACCATCCCACACACGGCTCTGTCCAACCTGGCCTTGAACACTGCCAGGGATGGAGCCTTCACAGCTTCCTTGGGCAACCCATTCCAGTGCCTCACCACCCTCACAGTAAAGAGCTTCCTCCTCAGGTTAGATATACCTGAACTTCCTCTACGTAAGTTGGTAAGTGTGACAAGATTTCAAAACTGACAGTAGAATTCTGGAAGCTGTTTCAGATTTCATCTATTCCAATATAGCAATTATAATCACAAATGAAACAACTGAACATGTTATGCTACCATGTCAGAAGAAACTGAGGTTAAAACTAAACTGAGGCTGGAGTTCTGGGCAACAAGGCAAAATAATTATACATGTGGTAAATGCAAGAAAAACTAAATTACTGCAGGGCAGATGCGACATCTGTGCAAGCAGTGGTGCTACACATCGTTAGTTACAGGCATTTCACACCAAGTGCTACACAAGATAATGTAAGCAGCAATGACACCAGCTCCTTCCCATCTCTTGCCCTAGTGACATTCTTTTTTCCATTACAAGGGTTACTTCTTCCACGAGTGTCATCTCAGATATATTACATGTTCATGTTTGAACAAACAAACTCTACTTATGTAAGCTTTTTTAAATAAAGCTCTGCAGTTTTAATATTAACATACATTCATATTTTATAGCGTCTTAAAACAGCAGCTACATTCAAAGCTGTAACAAGTGAACTAAATTCTAAATCCCTGATGAATGTTAATATTGTGTCCTTTAAAAAAAATAAATATTTTAGAATTTTCACTAGCTAAGACCTAAATATTGTTTCCATTTATGCTGTAATTAAAAGAGCCATTAATTTGCTTCTAGCAGAGCTTTAATTTCTTAAGAATTTTCCAAAAATTCAGCCAGAAAACTATTTCTGGTGGTGTATGGGAGGTTACCCTGCACTCCTTCTGCTATTCCAAATGCCAAGTTATTTAAAGAAGGAAGTACACATACAGGTATGTATGAGTTAACATGCAGTCCCTAAAACTGATTTGAAGACACAGCTGGGAGACAAATCTCTCGAGGCACATGCTCTATCAGAAACCTAGCTGGTACTAGAACATGCCTAAATTACTCCTGTATGGCCCAAGATATAAAATGAAAAGCAAGCGACTATGATTCCTCCCCCAGGTATTTTTTTCTGTGGGCATTGCTGCCACCACATGGCTGAACAGCTGAACTACTCCTACACTTCTGCGCCCTGCAGATGCTAACCAGCTCAGCATGCTATTCCTTCTACAAGCCCTCTCATTCCAGCTTTCTACTCCAACCTCGCACAAAGCCCCATCATTGCTACTGTCTTCCCAAACTACTTCCATCTAAAAGAAGACAAGAAGAAACCGAAAGCATTCAGATCTTGCTGAAAGTCCCTCCCCAAGTAAAGCCACCAGCTGTAAGGAGCATTTCAGTGCTGTAGAATTATGCCAAGCCAATATTCATAAAGAGAAAAGAAAATCTTACAAGTGCCAGTCCAGGTAAATGAAGTCTAACTGATGTGCCAACAAAGGCTGAAACAGCTCCTTTTGTGATCTACAGAAGTGTCAAAAGCACCAAAGAAATACC
Source organism: Lathamus discolor (assembly GCF_037157495.1). Classification (NCBI taxonomy): domain Eukaryota; kingdom Metazoa; phylum Chordata; class Aves; order Psittaciformes; family Psittacidae; genus Lathamus; species Lathamus discolor. The sequence continues at coordinate 89,813,362 of NC_088886.1, read as the reverse complement.
AGCGTATGCCACAGCTATATACATTTCACTCCATCTCCTGCGGGATAAGGCTGCAGTGGTCTGAATAACTCAGCAGCACTCTTCCAGAGTTCAGGCCTGACTTCCATGCATTTGAGCATCACATTTGAAATAATCCAAAGAACCAGGCAGTTGTCAGTAAATACCATATATCGTATCTTTATGCTTTCTCTAGGTGATCAATGAAGACGTGAACCTATAGGTCCACAGTTCACTTTTTATTTGCACAACCTTTCCCCCATAGCTTTATAGAAGAGTGGGGGGAAAAAAAAAAGTATCACGTATGATGACAAACCCTGTGTATCATTTGGCAAGGCCAGAAAGGAAGTCAAAATGTCCCAGGGCTTCTTGGAGAAAGCTAGGCTGCAGAAACTATTAATTCAACAGTCACTATGTCTGAAGGACTGCCTAAGAGAACATCTCAATCAGTCAAGTAAGATGTAAGGCAACTGATGAGTTGCTTTCTCTTGCATGCTAATCAAGAAAAAGAAAGATGTGAGTACACTCACCTTTTTTGCCCTCTGTGCTATATTAGGTGTTCTAGTGAGGAGCTTTTCAATCAGGTACTCTCTATTCTGCAAAACCAACATTTGGTAAGTTAAAAATCAATACAAGGCAAGAAGAAATTTCATGTAGATTTTAAGGCAGAGCAAAATTTACTCGTAGGGTTAAACGTTTTACCTTGGCTTTCTGGAAAAATTTGCATTTTAAAAGTTCTGCTGCTGTGGGCCTGAAAGATCAATAATAAATTAGAACAGAAAACAAAGACCCCTCTCAGTGAATACAGTACAAGACGTTAGTTAAATGGTACGTCTCTAACACTTTTGAATTAGTACTGTATGAATGGGGAATGAATGACAAATAGCTACTGAATTAATTCACACATACTCACTTACCACATACGAAAAAAATAAGCCTCTCTACAGCAAAAATACAAAAAAAATAAAAATCAGTCTCTAAGTTGCCAATTTCCCCCCTTTTTCTTTCAACAGAAATGTATTTTATCTTTGAAATAAATAAAAACATAATCAGGTATTATGTTCTTCCCCAAGTAGACTCTACGGATGCAACTGAGCTTTGCTCCACAGCAATAAAAGAATAATTCCATTTTCCAAACAGTAGTACCAATACCTGATATCAGCATTCTTTTATACTTTGTTGATGTCAGCAGGCATTCACAAAAAAACTATACTGACACTATTAACATAATGCATAAACCGAACAGAAAGTCATCAGGAGCATCTTCCACCCAAACTGACAAATAAGAAAATCAAAGCAGCCAAGACATTTCATATTTACTTGCAGTTCTGCTTAAGTCTTTTTCTTCCTATCATTGTCAAATTTAGGATTTTTGACATTTTCAACAGATAACCACAATCTCACAGCTACAAAAGTGATTCGAACAGCAGGACTTGTCTCTCCTAGCTTCAGGGATCTAAAAAGCTACTTATCTAGGCAAAGCCAGACTCTAGTACTGAAGCTGACTCTGAAGAGAAAGCGAAGCATCTCCTGGGATGAAATAAAATCCTCCAGGTTCTTTTCATCCTTTTCATTAGGAGCCCATACCCCCAACCAAGAGTAATTTTGACACAGCTAAATTTCGGGAAACCAAAATCTCCAGGAGTCATTATTTCTAAATGCACAGAAGCAACATCTGCTATAGTTTTCAATTTGAACTAGAGCAAGAGACTGGATACAGCACAAACTAGGTAAGACAATGGAAAGCTGAAATTTGGAAAATTTCGGTCTCAAGAGAAAGAAAAGAAATCTGAACTAGCTTATTTCTCCGAGGATGTATCTGAAGAGCAAGTGAAATATTAAGTAGTGTTAAGTAGTGTATATGCACATATCAGCTCACTCCCACTAGAAATAATGAAATCCCCAACATCAACTAAAAGCATCCAATTTAGAAACACACAGTAGTTCCATACAGCGTGCATTTCTTTTCTCCTCCAAAACACCAAACTCTACAGTAAAAGAGTTATTATTAGTGGTACTGTGGAACCAGTACCATGAGGCTTAGCAGTAATTCACCTATAGCAAAAAGGAGAGAATTAAAAAAAAAAAAAAAAGAAAATCACCTTCTGGGTCAAAATTTTTAAGTTCTATCTCAAATTAACTCTTAACTTCAAGACAAGTTTCAGTGATCCACTACCATCACATCTTGCAACAGGGATATGCATAGTCAAAAGCTTAATCCTTAGTGAAGTTTTATTTGAACTAGTTTTCTCCATTTTTCTACCATTAACTATGCCAGACACTTCTGAACTGCTCTGGACATGCTCTCTGGGCCTGTTTTCCACACAGGCCATGGCAATGAATTGCAGCCGAGGACTGTAAGCAGCATCCTTGGCACCGGAGAGAAACTCCCATGCAGAATCCAAAAAGAAAAACATCATGGTCTGAAACAACAACAGTGCAAAGCCAGTCTCCAAATTTGCCACAAAGAACAGGCACTTCTTCCACAATTGATACAACATCAATGGAGCCATCTCCATGAAAAATTAAATCCTGGATTGGGAGAAACAAAAAATAGCAATGACCCCACAATATAAGGACACTCGTTCCTCAGTTAGAGTAACTGGCACACAGATCTAATCACCTATCTAGTCTAATTGTTCAATTCAAGGCAATCCCAAGTATGAAGCTATTGCACATGTTTAAATCTCAGTGTAATAAATAAGCATAATTAGTTTTAACACTAATGTTTCAACACTGATGTGGTAACTACAGATCAAATAACTCAGCACTATGTATTCAAGGAGAGAAGGAAAACCCATTTTAATTCGCAGCTTCTCATGTCTGCATACCAATTTAATCTTACCCTGAAACTTGCTGGGAACCGGAAACTGAAAGAAGCTTGATTATATGTCACACATTTCATCCTTATCTGTACGCAGTCAAACTGCGGTGCTAAACTTAAGACTTGCTACTAAAACCATAAATTGTAAGGGGTTTAGGAATCTGAAACTATACACATATGAACTTTCAGTGAAAAAAAAAAAAAAAAAAAAGAATGTGAAAGATTTCAAGAATAAAGAAGTTGCCACACAATCTTTTTCTTAATTATCCTTGTTCTCTAGGATTGCTGCTGTCACCTTTTTGATTTGCTGTCACCTTTTTGATTTGACTCCCTGCAAAGAACATCCTGGATTAAGCTAGCATAACATCAATAAAGATAAGTACCCACCATAAAAGACCCACACTCAATCAGTATTATTCTCTCAGAACTATTTCTTTTCATAGAAATACCAGCTCTGAAACTCTTCAAAAAAAGCGATATATTAAATGCCCTTAGGAAATAATGTTAATTAGAATGTGCTTGCTCCAGTTCTTCAGCAAAAGAAACCTACAACAATGGGTCTTCATAAAAATGAATAAAGGATAAATAAACTAATTGTTCTGGGAACCTGGGACCTCAGCAATAGTTCTGAAACAGCTGTTCAATAGTTTCATCATCTTGGCTATCTCATTCACAAAACACAGCAAGAACAAATCAAAGATACTACGACATGCAATCGACTACATAAACATCAGGAAAACTACATGAGCTTAGAGCTTCTAGCTTTACAGTAAAAAAATATATACCTCTTAAGTAATTTTCTCTGGAAACATCCAAGTTACTAAGCTTATGTCACAAAATAAGAAAAATAAAGTTATTTATTTTTTATTTATTTTAAAGGCTAAGAAACCTATGTGTTTGGTTACCAACAGTTCTGTCTGATCGGTCTAAACAGTCTTGTTAGACTTATGCACAATATCCAGATTTATACCTTCCCTCAGATGAGAATTAACATGTAGAGCAAGGACTTCTGTTCAATCAGAATTTGATTCAACAGTATAATAAATAAAGTAGTTTAACCACCCAGAAGAAAAAAAACTGAATGACAATCAAGAGGCAATTTCTTCTCCCCAGATGAAGATGACTGAAGGCTGCTATTTACAAAATTCAACTCATACACTTAAACATGGTGTTTAAACACTGGAAACTTAAGTAGCCTGTATATTTAAAAAAAATAATTCTACTGTACACGGCAATAAACCTACCTTTTGGAAGGATCTTTTTGAAGGCATAACGAAATTAGCTTTCTAAAGGATTTGCCATACTTTTTCATCATCTCCTTGTCCTCTACACCTGTCTCTAAAGTGGGAGGGTCATTTTGAAGCGTCAGCATTAGCACCTACAGTAAACCCAAACAAGAGGTACTGTAAAAAAAAAAAATCAAATCCAACCATGTGGAAATTAAAGAAGAATAATATTACACAGAAAACATATGTTTAGACATCTTGAGTTGCTATTGGAAATGAAGCAGTAGTAACTATCTAGCAGAATTAATAATAGAGCTAACAGCATTAAGAATACAAAGTGACTGTTACTTTCATAGGAGGGTATTTGTGATAAGGTGCTGCTCCTGTTGCTAACTCAATGGCTGTTATCCCAAAACTCCACATATCAGCCTTGAAGTCGTAACCTCGCACCTGGAATAGAACCAGTAAAGAAAAACAGATTAGTAACATCTCAAGTTCCAGAAGTTAAAGAGTGAAAGTTTTGGGGGTTTGGTTTGTTTAAAATTAGGAATACCTGCTCCATTACTTCAGGGGCCATCCAACATGGAGTACCAACAAATGTTTTCCTTACTTTGTTACGAGTAACGTCACCTCCTGTTGCTAAAAATGCACTAACACCAAAATCTGGGAAGGGGGGGGGAAAGAAGTCAAAAATCTGTTAAACTACAAACAACAAAGCAAAAATTTTACACTTTAGAAATTAAGTCAATTCATAAAGGCCTACTGAAAGTAACTCTCCACTGCAGAGCTTATCTTTGTTTCATGACACACTATTGTTGAAACGCTATGGAAGAGATGGTACAGTTTTGTCTAGAAGATCTACACTAGGACATCCTCAAATTTCATCTCCTAGTATGTGTCTTCCTGAATAAGGTTACAAAGGGCTCCAGTACATTTGTCACCTAAGGTTTTCGAATGTGCACTCTGAGCCAAGTTTTGAATGGTTTGCATCTGCTTTTCTTCAAAAGTAAGGAGCTACTTCAGTATAGCTACCAAATTTGAAAGCCCTTTGAAGAGGGAATACTGTATATAATTTTAATACTCATGGAGGTTTAACAAATCAAAAATAACCAGCAAAGTGATCAACAATGTGTATTTAATATTAGATGATAACATAGCTGTTTCCAAATTCCAAAATATATATATATAAAAAAAAAAAAAAAAGTGTTCTGCCAACCTGTTACTATGTCAGTAACAGCTGTACTAGAGAGACAGGAGGAAAATGGAAGAAAGAAGAGCATATTACCAATGTATGGAGAAATACTGTCACTTTGACTAGAGCTGTATGAAGAGTATTTCACTCACACTGAAATGAAGTAGTTTTTTATAGATTTACTTCAATTTTTGTTTTCCTGTTTTTGTTGTGAATTAAAAAGAAAAAAAACACAAAAAAGAAACAAAAACCCCAAAACAAATAGTAACTACAGAAAATGTAGTTTTATTGCTTTCTGTTAAGCTTCACAGACTCAAATTCTGTACCTCTTCTACATCACTAGAACACAAAGAAACAGTAGCCAAGTAGCAAGCTTCAAGCAACATTCTTTAATTTTTCCTGCAGATTGACTGATGAATAAAATCCCCTATTTTTTCTCCCAAAAATCTTTAAGTTACAGAAAAGACGGGTTTTATACATATTTCTGAAAAGCATGACTAGCCTCAGAAACACCTGCTTCGAAATTTTTAATGCCCTAAAAATCAACACCGGTACTAGTGACAGTTTTCTGAATAGGAACTATTCTATGTAAGGAAAAGCTGAATAGGCAGAAATAAAAAAATAAAGTAGATCTTTTACAGGTCCTTTCAGGAACTGAGACACCCAGCTAAAATCCTGACTTAACCTTTGTCCCCCTACTGCTGTTCTTCCCTATTAAGATAATAATGATTTTGAAAACGACAACAAAACACAGACATAAATGGGTGAGGGAGGATATGAAAACAAAAAATCAGAGACAAAAACTAAGTAAATTCTCTTTTTGCATGACCTTCAAAATGAAGTATTGTAACACCTGAGAAAGATGTGATGAGTATTTATTTGAGTCAAGTGAACATTTCACTATAATACTAGTCAAACACGGTTGCATGTTTGTAGACAGAAAGAACACTTTGATAGCTGCTCAATAAAAACAAGACTTTAATTTCCCTTCCCAGGCATAGCTTTCACAAATACTGGTTATTTAAGAAAAACCATGACCTACAGTGGCAAGCTTCCTATCACACAGGAGACAAATTATTACTGAGAACAAGCTACATAAAGAAAGGGAAATTTATTACAAGGAAAGAGCTGAACAATTCAACAGTGTCAGGCACTAAAAGTCATAGCTAATACCAAAGGAAAAACAAATTTAATGAAGAGCCCTGATTTAACTGTACTAGTAAAGCATTCTGAAATTAAATAGAGCTGCCCAAATAAGCATAGCTTACAAATTATTTATTCCCTAATATCTTCTTCACCTCCACCAGGGTTGCACACTTGGCCAAGCCTCAGCCAAAGCCAACAATCCAGAGTTAGTGTTAGGCATTGGGATGGGAGAGAGACGAAACCTACAGCCTCCAAGGGAGCTGGACTGCAAAGAGACTACTAAGGAAGATACTGGCTGCAAAAACATTTTGAACCCAACAGCTTTCACCTCAGCCAAGGCTCGGGCTCTTGGCCAAACCTCAGCCAAAATCAACCTCTAGAGATCAGGCCTGGAAGAAAGACAAAGCCACTGCTTCCATGGCAGGAAAGCTGCAGAAAGGCACAGGCTACAAAAATATTTCATCCTAACTTTCTCACCTTGACAACGGTGGTAGACTTTAGATTAAAGCTCAGCCAAGGCCATGTGTAGGGTTACGCTTAAGATTGGGAAATAAAGCACATGGTCCCTATGAGAATGCAGCTGGCCAAGGAAAGCTTGGGCTGCCACAGCTGTCCTTGATAAATCTTTCTCCTCCATCTGGTTTGAGTATCTGAGACAGAAGCTCTGCATATTTTTCAACAGATCTTTTCCCAAACATTTCTGTGGGTATGGATTACCACAGGAATTAACACCCTGAGAACCACTGGTGCAATGGGTAAGTTCACACAGCCACTTACACACAAAACCAAAGAGAAGGATCTTCTGCCAAGATTCCTAAAAACACACATTCTTTTTCTGACAGGTTTTACTGAAACTGTCATTTCTTGTATGGACTAAATGCATCATACAGCCCATACATTCTACACACTCCACCAATCGCTGTGTATGACTGCGCTTTGCTATATGCTCCTTACCTCATCTTACATATCTGTTCCTTCACTGGTTTCTTGTGTACTTTGACCTTAGAAGGCAGAAACCCTGATGAAGTATCAATCACCTTGTTTGCCCAACACCAGATGTTACAAACCCAATAGTTTTAGGTGGAATGTTGGAGCTGAGGAGCTGCAGTGACTGTTAAATACTGTATTTGTGAAAAATTCAAAAGTTTCCTGCTCTGTACACCAGAACTTCCTACTTTCAGAAAAACAACCTCCACAATTTACACAAAAATGTGTATTTTCCTCTTTCCCACCAAAGACTGGGCAGATTCTCTGCACAGAACCTGCAAGGTCCATAATGGGAGGTCTCTGTAGAGCTACCCCAATTCTTTGAAGAATCTATGCTCTTCTGTATCTACACAATGTCTTTTGTCAGAGAAACACTGGGGTGAGCTTCATTTGTGGGACACAGTCCCTCAGAACCCAGAATTGCTAATGGATAACTCTGTCCTCAAATATACACCACATATATATTAGCAGTGTGTGCTATGGATACATCTTTTCATTACAGAACCTTGGGGTACAGGAGAAAAAGCAGTCAAAACAATTGAAGTTCTTCTAATGAATAAAAATAAGTAAAATTATGAGGTATTCATTCCCCAAAGATGAAAGGAGGTTTTACTTTGTCATGGCAAAAAGATGTCAAAAGGATGAATTTTAGCCTCTTTGACATTCAAAATTGGCTATCAGTTAATCTGCAATGTTCAGTTGTCCCAAAGAGAACAGCCCAGCTCGACAAAGAAACTAGTTTGACACTGCTGCACTTTTCACCTGAACACGAGAAACAACCTGGTATTGAAATAATACATCAGAGAAAGAGACATCCCACATATCTATCCAGTCACTGAACGTCCTCAGTGCCACATGGACTGGAATGCCCTGGCAGCACAATTAAAGTTTTACTCATTAAGATGCCTACAGCAAAAAGGAGGAAAAGGTCAAGAAGCCAAGCCCTGGAATGGAACTGGAAAAGGACAAATGAAGCTGTCGTTTGAATGTTATCAGACTACTGGAAGAGTAGATTTGATTATGTGTGAAAGTAATGATCTAAAGTCAACAGCCTTGTTTCAGATGACTCAGGAGATTTTATCTTTCAACTTTTCAGTTACTATTTTTAATTAAGTTGGCTGTTTGGACATCTACTGCTTTACAATATGAGAAGATTAAAATAATAGTTGAACAACACAGACCTACAATCTCAGCAGTTGCCCATAGTGCTATGCAAAGTGAAGACAAATGTGGGGTAAAATCAAGTGAATAAATAAATATTAAGTACCATTAAAATTCAAATCTGTAAAATTGACTACCTACTTAAAAAGTCTTGAACCCAAAACAGAAGACTTAAAACTGCTCCAATGGTTTACCTGCCAGTCAATCTCTGCCCATTCAGTCTCACAGATTTAAGACACTGGTATACTATAGCCTTTAAAAAATACATTTACACAGTACTTTGAAAGCATTGTTCATAAAAGAACTTTTGGCTATAGCCATTTTTATTACTGAGGGCTACTAAACAAAGCTCTCATTGCTGGGTCATAAGCTATAAACTGTGAAAGGCCTGAGAGTATGCTGGGAGACAGGGCAGGTATCAACATTTGCTCACTCTATTTTCCAGATATCCAATACTAACTTGAGAGATGAAATACGGGGTCTTGCTCAGTACTTAAGCTCTTATGAAGACCAAATAATTTGATTCTTACAGACTACCACTCAAGAAGCATATCAATACATTGAGAGGATACTTAAGATGCTAAACTGTCAAACCAATACAAGAAAAATGGTAGAAATGCCAAAAATAATTCGCAGTGAAATATATTTCATGCATCTCAGTGACAAGTTATAGCCAAGGTACAAAGGTGATTGGAAAGGAAATATCAAGAGGACATTAAAATTTTACCAATATATTTGATGGAACACAAAAAAAATACTGAATAATTTCTAAATCAGGTATCATTAATCAAGAATCCTGAAATCTGGAACTGGGTAACTTGCAGCAGCACTCCAGAAAGAATAGTTAAAAGCCAACAGAAAAATTTGTACCTTTTGCCCCTAATCCAGCTGCAATTTCCTTTTATTTAGTCATTATTCTACCACCACCATTACCTGCTATTTGTACAGAGCCATCTTCACCCAGAAGAATGTTGCCAGCCTTCAAATCTCTAGAATGTATAGAATGTACAAACAGAGGTTAGTATGAAAGTACATACATGCACATTTTCATAGATAAATAAATACCGCATTCTAGTTTCACAAAATGGCATTTTAAAATTTAAAAAACAGAAACAGACACTGAAGTATAAAAACATATTTGATTTACAACAAAACAGAGTGCAGAACTCAAACGCTTATAAACTCTCTCTCTTTATGAAAGACCCAAATTCATCTTTGGCATAAAACAAGAAGAATCCAGGGATGGATTTTGAGAACAGAAATACTGAGGTCCGAAGTCTGTTTTACCACCTTTTATAAATATAATCTCAGAAACTGAGAACTTTCAGAGCTTTAAAGCAAGAATTAATGCTCTCACATCCCACTGCACCACTAATGAAAAGCTGGAAAAAGTTCTCCTCTTTGACTTCTTCAGAGAAGATACCTATTTTCAAGGCAGGCAAATATGCTCTAGATTTCTACCCAATAAAATTATGAAAAGCTCAGGAATAGCAACCATATTTTGTCCTATGTTATCTGACACTGAAACTGTCAAAAATGCACTCACTATATCCATTTAACACATCACTGACACATAATGTTAAGAAAAAAACTTTCTGGGTGGTTTTTTTTTTTTGTTTTCTGTTGTTGTTGGGTTTTGGTTTAGGGTTTTTTTTACAGAAATATGCATCCCATTCTTAATGCACAGGATAAATTTTTCATACAGAACATATCATAAATGTTAAGCATCTGAGCAAATTAATCTTTTCAATGTTCAGTGAAAATGAAAATTATTAACACATTCCTACTAAAAGGTAACATAACCTGTTTCCTTACACATAAACAAGAATGCACTGAAATAGCACAAAATCCCTGAACAATTTTGGAAACATCTCCAACTGCCAAATACCATTTGGATAGCATTCCCTGAAATACCACAACATACATGAAAAAAGAAAAGCACACTCTGTTGTCTTGAACAGGACTTCTATGGTACTGCACTATTTACAAATGACATGTTATAGAAAAAGGAGAAATCTCAGGTGTACAAATAGATGTCTCCTTAAAGAACAGATGTATCCTTAAAAGCTAACGAATGTTCCTTTTGCAACAACATCAGCGTAACAGAAGATTACGAATTAAGGTTTGAGGCAGATCTTTGGCATTCCAGACCAGAAGTCAAGATAACTGTTCTTTATTTCTCCATTTATCTCAATTTTCGTTCTGCAAAGGGAGGAAATAGTTCTTGATTTATATCAGAGGCAGTTCATTTATAAGATGAGACATAAGAAGTACACATGAAGAACAATTACCCTGCTACATCTGCACTACTTCAGAGTTCTGTCTGCAGCAAACCTGTTTTTTGTTTAAAAGATTCCCTCACAAAAGGCTAGTGTTTGGAACAGACAGAAAGCCTGTTGCAGAAACCTTCCTTTAAAGGCAAATTCACCTCAGTAAAATTAACTAGGGAGGTCAGAGCACAGCTCTCCCAACATCTAAACACTGGAAGCAACCTGTGGTTTGCTATAGCAGATATGGATAAATCATCCCAGGGGATCTGCACAATTTACACTGAGGAAGTCAGTGGAGACGGAATATATAGAAGAGAACAATCACTAGATGATATACACCAAGATGCAGTTCCATAGTATTAATACCAGCTTCACGTGTGGTCATAGAGGCCTGTAGAGCTGTAACAGACATTACTGATTACCAGGAAAAAATAAATTTCACATTATATAGCACTGCCCGCATGCCCAAGGTTACAGGTTTACTGTGCAACACAATAACCAAGTCACAGACCATATCACACAAACTAGATTCAGATCAGATTATCTGGAGGACCAGCAGACACAAGAACATAGACCACAGTCCTGGCATGCTTAGTATAGCACAGGCCTATCCTAATTGTAAGAGAGACAGAGTAAAGACCAGGCAAGTACTAAGCACTAGGGACAACCTGCAGTAAACATTACAGCATCTGCCTGAGCATTATTATTCGGTAATTACCGATGGCATTTACAGTATGTGAAAGTGACCGTACAATTTGTCTAGCCAAGCAACTGCAGCTGACCAGTATCGACAAATGATACACACAACTTTGAAATTGCTTTTCATTGTGTATATGATCCTACCTGTGAATTTGCCCATTCCTGTGTAGATAGTCTAAGCCCTCCAAAACTTCCTTAAGAATTGTTGCTATTATGGGTTCTTCAAGGACACCATTTTTATGCTCACCTCGGTTCACGATATACTTTATTATATCAAGCATTGAACCTACATTGAAGATCCAGAAAAAAAGCATATATACAAAATTATCAATCAAATTCTTGAGAAACTTATATTTCTTCATTCTTTTCATGCTACCGCAATTCACGTCTTTGCATGTAAGCTCTCGGGACAAAGCACACCACTACATTCAAGCAAGAAAGCGCCATTTTTGTCAAGAATACTGTGACACTCAATGATCCATTAGAAAGATCTACTAACAGCTTGCTAACATAGCATTTATTAAAAATTCTGGAGTATCCCACATTTAAAAACACAAAAACAGCAAAGGTTTTGGTTTATTATCCTGCTTAGATTATGGTTCATGTGTCCACAATGAAGACATGCAAGACTGGAAGGAGGTATTCTCTGCAAACGAATGACAACATTCCTCGTGACACCCAGTCTGAGACTGAACTTCAGTCATTAGAAATCTCAAGGAATCTAGCAGCAACATTTTCTTTTTATCCAAGCATTTTTCAAGAGCTCACAGTAAGTTCCTCTCATGAATCACTTTTCTCACAGGGTCTATGCTTGCTTTTGATTGAACAGAACAATTAAATCAAACGTGACGCAAGCAATGTTCTTTTACGAGCATATCCCATCCTTGCTTTCTAACATGATGGTGCAGTAGTCTGCTGCCCTCAAGACTAATCTTGAAGAACATCATGTAACAACCAAGACCACCACATCTTATGTTGGAACCTCATTTTTCTAAGCTGCAAGCATATTCAGTTCAGCCCCTTTTTCCTCTTCAAGAAACAAATAAGATTTTTATACCATCAACCATCACCATAAAAACTGCAATGAGTATTTGGTTAGTCTGAGCAATAAACTGGATGCAGCACGCATAATGCTTGTCCTAGGAAGAATCTTACTTGAATAAAGAGCGAAAAACACTGAACAAATGAGAAATGTATGCACTTCTACAAAACCAGAGTAGATTCTAGAGAAACACAAAAAAATGCCACACTGACAAACTGACTTAATTCTCATCCATTTTCCCTACAAAGCCTTAATAGAGTTTTATTATATTGATACAGAATAAAAAAAACCACAGTAGTTAGATCAGCAGAATTTATCTTAGTAATTCTTAGTCTGCACTATCAATATACATATACAAACTTTCAAAATCTGCATATTCCTGCTATGTCTTCAGCTTCATTCCATGGAGTCTCCCTCCCTGCTCTTACTTTACAATCAATTAACCCAAAGAAGGTACATTAGAAAATAAATCATCCCATTTACTTGCAGCTAAACAAGGAAAACCAGTAACTTACCCCCACTTAACAGCTTCATAACCAGCCAAAGTTCATCCTTCACCACAAAAGATGTGTAATAGGTCACCACATTGGGGTGATTGCATTGACTCATTGCTTGAATTTCTTTCTGTAAGAAATACAAAGCCCAACATAACACAGCCAGCTATCAGTTCTGCTTGTATAGAGAGAAGTTTAATTTCCAAAGTGAAGTACAACAACAGAATTGAAGTATGCATAAAATATGCATCAACTCACCAAAACATTTCAATTTACCTATAGATCTGCATGCAAGACAAAACATTATCGCAAAGAACATGAGGGAGGTTTGGCCAGGAGATACAGGCATAACTACACCAATTTTCTTCTGAGCACAGCAAAGAAATTGCTGTTAAAAGTCCCAAATTCAGAGTGAGCAATAAAGAATGAGCAGTCTCCAAGAGCTGAAGGTACAGATACAGTCTGGACAACAAAACGCAAGGGAAGAACAAAATGTACTGCCTTTCCTGTTCAAAAGGGTTATGAAGAGTAGAATGGGAGCAGGTGGAAAAGGAGGAAGGAAGTGTTGGACAAAGAACAAAGCACCACTGGCTCAGCCACTGTGGGATGGACACGTGGTCACCAGAGCCACGCAATCAAACAGAAGTGCAAGAGGAAAATCAATGTTACAGACCAAAAGTCAGAGGAAACAATTGACTAAAGAACAGTCACCAACAGATGCACAACGTGGCACTACCAAGTAACACCATCTATGACACGCCACAGCTGTACACATTAAGAATGACTGCCTTGTATCTGTTATTTCAAGCAGAGTCCTTTTTCTATTCACTCTTTCACATAATTGTTCTGTAACACCTTTCCAGCAACTCTCATTATCCTGCCTGCCCTTTATGTAGGACATGTCTGTACCAGGTTTGGCTTCACACCAACTCAAGCTCCCACAACCCTACTTCTCTCTCTCTACCTCTGGCCACAAAGCCATGATCCATTCCATGGTGCTAGAGGACATACTGCTGGATGGTGAGCCAGTCAGGGAGCCAACCCAGCTAAAAACTAACCCTTTCAATCTCCTCTCCCTCCCTGAAAAGCAACTGTTTTCAGGTGGACCCAGGTTATATGCTGACTCAGCAGCACTGGCACAATGCAGGTACTACAGTAGTCCCTCTTAAAGCTGCCACGGATGCAATTTTCAACTTTCAACCTCAATTCAGCAAGCATTTCAAAGACTTCTTTTTTGCAGCCACTTTCTAATAAAAACTTAATTATATGTGTTAAAGACTGTGATTTAATCTTGTGATGTCGGTTGGTGACTATTGAGTCAGGTTGTAATTTGACACACGTTTCAGCTAGTCTTGCTGCCAAAAGTCCTCCTCCCTGTACAGCTTCTGAGTCCTGAACCAGAGAAGGGTAAATGCCTGGATAGAACCTGAATAACTAAGCAACTTGCAAAATAGCTCTCTCCCTGCCAGGAGATAGTAGGTGAAAAACAGAAGATAGATAACATGCGGCACACCTCCCCTTCCCAGAAGGCATGTCAGTTTAAACACAAGTCAAATTACTGCCTCAGGCTCTTAATTCAGCTACCTATACTAAATCTTAACTGTAACTCTCCCACTCTTGTTACTATTTCATTTCTTATATTGTTTTAGTGTTTTCCTATGTTGGTAATATGGCAATGGCTCAAAACGTGCATCTGCCACTACTGGGCAAAAAACACACCTTATTTAGTTTTTTTTCACACATTAATACTGCAGATATGTAACTAATTTACTGTGGTAAACTTCATTATCTTTAACTGAAAAATGCTTTGAATATTTTGTGTGCCTGAAACAACAACAACATTGGCAAAAACTGATCTATCACAGTAACAACAGCCAAAGGCACCTTGTGTCTCAGCTTTGGGGACATTTTCTAAATAAAGTCTTTGTAAAGCAAAAATAACCAAACAGAAAGCACTCCATGAGAGATAAGGGATTAAACTTTAGTCAGGAAAGTATTAATTTCAGACTTGCAGCTCTGGAGAGCCCATATCGCACACAGAAGGGTATGCCTCCGCAGACTTCAGTCACTTGGCTGAGGCCCATGCTATGCACAGGTAAGAGAGAAAAGCATTCATATAAAACACGCTGTCAGAGAAAACGCATACAGCAGGTCATCCAGGAGCATGCCTCAGAGCCTTGTTCACATTCACATCACTTTAGACATTGGATGGCACCAAAGCCATAAGAGCAGTGATAATTTTAAATTCAAAAATGTATCCCTCATCCCTCTGCTTCTTCCTCCCTTGTGCTACCACACGCGTCTGTGCACCACATCAGGAAACATGTCCAGGTTAAAAGCTAACTTCTTTTTGGCCAGGTTAATCCTGATCCAGTTTCACTAAGCAGCTGCACAAAAATGTGTTTTAGCCTAAGGGCAGGTGGATAACATAGTTAATAAACAACTGCCAGGCAGTTCCTTTCGGGGCTCGCAAGACTGGGTCCAGCTCCCAGTGACCAGGCAGGTGCCACCACTCCATGGGTGCTTCCCCAGGGCCCCCTCCATGGACTCCTGGGGTACGGCTGTTTGAGGGGGTTGGTTTAACATCCAAGGGGCTTCTCCAGACAGCCTGCCTTGAAGGGCTATCCAGACCAGAAATGCAAACAATTTAGAAAATCTATTCAATCAAATAAGCCATTCTATGAGAATATTCTTTGGCTTGTAGTGTTACAGTTTTTTGGGTCATTTTTAAAAAAAGAACAGGAGATAAGGGGATGGGAGAAGATGTCCTGTCAGCACAGTACTAAGGACAGGAACTCATTCCTTGGCTCATGAGGTTAAATTACATTTACCTTAGAGCAGTGAGAACACAGGACACTGCAGGAAACAGAGCATCGAATTTTAGGAGTTTGGCAGTTTGTGTTACATTAGTATTATTTAAACTCCCTCCCACACTGCCTTTCTATTTTAATTGACACTGGCCCAAATCCTAAGTCTGCTTATGTGGGCACCAGGCTCACTGCATTTTCCGCTTCTCTGAAGGCCACACAGCTCAGAATTTCTGAAGGGTGCCTTTGCACACCATCCGTAAGCACTCAGCAGCAGGGGTTTACAGAACAGCACGATCAGAGGGCAGACAGTTTTAGAATATCCCTGTGCCTAAGGAAACTGTTTGGTCACAAAAATTAGTGATAGAAAACCGAGCAGAAAACAGTGTTAAAAACCCAAAACCAGATGAGCATTCCAAGTATAATCAACTGAAATAAAAATGTCAGTGCAGTTGTAACAAGTTTTGAAGGTCAATGATGCTCTTTTCCTGAGTAACATCTCTAATTTTAAACTACTTTGAAAATCCATCAGAACTGAGTCAGAGCAAGTACACGTCCCCTCACAGAAAAAGAGTTAATTATGTGTGTGTAGGCAGACACATGTGTGCATATAAAAATGAATCATACATAGCCTTTTTATTTATTTAAACCCTCCTAACCAGGAACTCAGATAAAAACAAATCAACAAAGAAAAGAAACAAATCTAAACACAGAAAAACAGAAACTGACTTACGTTAAAAGAAATAGAAAAGATGGTGTGGACAGTTGTCTTTGTACCAAAGGAAAGTAGTATGGGACCAAAAATTCAAGACCTATTGACTCATTTGGAAGACAGCAGAGACATGTCAGCAGTAAAAATTCTCAAGCACTTGCTAAGGCAACTTTGCACAAGCTGGTAACTAACTGCAGTAATTTCTCCAGACCACCTGAGTTTCTCTGCAGATATTCAGCAGTTTTGTCTGGTTTTATTTGTTGTAATCCAGTAATTGTTAATTCTCATTATTGGTTCAAATTCTAACAAGACCAAATTTTGACCATTTTATATCACAATGATTAGTATTTCTGGTTGTATAGAAATGTTCTTTATGGTCTGTAAATGTTAATACATCATACACAGCATCTCACCATCTCTTTCCAAACACAGATCAGAATTTGTCTTTTGAGCTTGCAATTGACAAACTCAAAAGATAAATTCTGTGAGTTGAGCCTCACCACCTCAGAGGCAGTTTCCACTACCACAATCCTCTTAAACAACACAACAGTATCTCATACAAGCTGCTACATAAACTGAAAGCAAATGCCATCAATCACAAGGGGAAAGGCATTTTGGGTCCTCCACTGTAAAAAAGCCATTTTATCTGAAGAAACTGGATGGACCATACCCTCTGTATCAAATTCAAGATATCTTTTGCACTGGCAATTCCCTGCTGAGGAGATCATTTCCTTCAGAGGCAGGAATTTCTGCATTAGAAAAAGCCCACAGTCTCTAGGCAGTAGTAAAACCTGTGGAACAGAAGAAAGTGTTCTCATTTTTAGAATGGTTTTGTCCTTCAACTCTTTTTATGCTGCCTATAAATAAATAAGCATTAATCTTATAAGCACCTGAGTAGAAGTATTAGAAAGCAACAGGTTTTGTTCTTTAACAGTTCTTTGTGACTCTGAATTGCCATAACCAGTGCAGACAAAAAACTCTTGCAGTCCCTTTTAGAAAGGGTCTCTTATAGGTCCCTTCCTCCTCCGATCAGTGACCCAAACAAACAGCATTCCTCAAATGGCATGTTACTGCCCATCAAAATAATGCATGTTATTAGCTTTAACAAGAATTTCCTTGTGTAGATGGCAGTGTAGCCATTCCTACTTCTCCCCTCAACAGTTATCCCAAAATGATCCAACAACTAGTTTTTGACATGTTTTGGTGCTTTAGACATTTTAAGGAGACCTACCAAATTTTACCCTTATATTTTTAATTAGTGTTTAATCAAAGCAAAATGTATCTTTCCTTGGTATTAAAAGACACACAACCAGAGAATAAACTCTTGAAAGCGAGTCACCAGAAGGCAACATGTAAGGTTCTTCCCATGGTTCTCAAAAGTTAGTTAACCTAAAATCCAATTTCAAACTTCTTGGTTTTGTGGCATTAGAAAACGTACGTTAGCAGAACATATTTTTAGGGGAAGGGCATAATTCGTCCCGATTATTTTCAAACCCTTTTCCCACTATTAGCCTGAATAAAATTCTACCCTCACTCTTGAACCAAGAAAAAAAAAAAAAAAGGGCAAAAAAAAAGCCACAACAAAATCAGAACAGAAGATAGTCTCTGTGCAATATGTTCCCCTCTGCTTTACTTACAAGTAATTCATCCATACTGGTCTGGCATTTTTCTAGGTTGATCCTCTTTATTGCTACACGTTCTTGCCTGGGTTTGCATAGGGCTGCCTGGACAACAGCTGTAGCACCACTACCTGAAAAAGGGCAGAAGAGGAACACGGTCTTAATACAATATGAGTTTAAATCAGTGGCCGACGTAAGAACCCTACACTGGCAAAGAACTTAAGATCTGTTCTTCATCCTTTTTCAGTGCTTTCCCCACATGCACACCTTTCCACTTGGCAAAGCAACATGCACACTTCCCAAATGGAGAAGAAAAACCAGAAAGTTTCTGTTCCATACTCCAAAAAAGCATTCCCAGTATTTATTATATCACCACTCAATGCATTTCATAGTTTGGAAACCATTACACTTTTGGTTTTGGACACAACTGTTTTAACCAAGAACATGACTTGCACAGCTAACACTACATAAAACATTATGCATTCAAGTCAGGCCCTGTTTTAACCAAGGATTAACCAGGTTTTAACCAGGGTTTTGTTCCATCTATGTAATGAACAGAAAAATATCAATAAAATTGTATATGCCAATTCTACAGTTTCACCTGTGTTCCTGCTTATTCATCATGATTAGGGTAACATCCTACAAAAAGCATGCTGATTCTTGTAAAGAGTGCAGAAGGCACAAGTATCACACCAACAGTAAGAAGATGCTCTGTGCTGAGTGGCCCCAGCAGAGAAAGTCAGTCATACTTACTTGACATGCAAATCACATATGGTCAGACAACTACACTGATAACAAAACTTAGTGGAATTTAACAACTTTTGGGAAAAGCACTAGAATAATATTCTTTAGTATGCTTTATTTGCAAACAGCAGAAGTAACAGCTCAGGCTGCTTTTTTTATCAAGCACCCACTGGCTTTGCCTCTGTCAGTATTGCCTCACTAAATTAATGAAATTATTGCAAGAAATATTCAGAGAGATTTACCTGGGTTACACACTTGCTGCCACTTCAAATACTGCAGTGTGTGCTTCCTCAAAGTAACTGCCTCGTGTTAATTCATGCAGAAATCTAAAATCCCCCAATGAGGAGCTTCTTACCTGTATGTAGTTCTAAATATTTTAATGCAAATTACGGACTTCTTGTAAGTCATGAATTGAGCAACATGTTATATTGGCCTGCCCATGCACTATGTTCTATTTATGCTCAGTAATTGGCATGTCCTAGATGAATACAAATGGTGAACAAAAAGCCTTTTGTTGTCAAGTTTACAAATGTGGATTCAGTTACCAGCCGACTTAAGAACAATTGAGAGCTTTTCCCTCTGCACATCTGAAAACAGCACCGACAATACCTCATGACTGGAAGCTGTTGTCCATGTTTTAATTGCTATTTGCTTAGATACTTTCATGTATTGTTAGTTCACTTAACATTTTCACCCAAATCGAAAAGCTTTTTAACTAAGTGTATGAATTTCATTACAAAATTCTGAGCTCACCTTTAAAAAAGTCTCAACAGGACTAACTAGTTGTGTTTTTGCAGGATGCGGTCACAGACAAATATTGACATGTCCTGTTCTGTCTGCTTACAGAACAAAGCCTTTAAAAATTCCAGTAATGTAAGCAATAAAAGAATTAAGGATATTTCAAAAATTAAATAAGACATCCCAAGGAAGGAATCACTAAGTCAGCACTATTCGACTCAAGACAGACCCGTCTACATCACTTTAATGAACGTCTCATACAGTAGACATTGAGACACAAAACCTCTTGTTACTTTGACTACACAACTGTAAGTTAGGGCGAGGGAAGCAACCAAATTTTTAGCACTTAAGGATACAGGAACAAAGACCAAGATTTTTCTTCATGTATCTTTTTCATCTATGCCAGTAGTTTTATCTACTTGCAGGAAACAACCAGATCTTCATTTTCAAAACACTCAGATACAAAGGCCACATAAAGGACAAACAGAAAAAGGACACAGAAAAATTATTCAGCCAGTGCCAAGATGAAATCATGCCTGCTTCCTCAAGTTAAATGACAGCAAGCAACACTTCAAAACATTTTGGAAAAATCAGATTACAAAACAAAAAAGGCATGTGACATACCTGACCCCATCCCACTGTATCACTTGCTTAAGTTCTGTGAGACCCCAAACCAAAGACCATGTGCTTACTACCACTAAAAAACTCTTGACCGAAAACTTAATTCTGAGCTATCCCTATGCACAAGTTGAAGATCTGTTCCTCTTTTCCCTGCTGAAAGAGGACAAGATGCAAGATTTTAGGCCATAAACTAGAGTCTGAAGTTTATGTATATAAAAAGCCTTTCAAGTGCATTTCCGTGTTTTCTCCTCAGAGATGACTTGCAATGGGATATTCTTCAACACAAGAATATGATGCTCTGACAATGCAAAAAGCTTTCTATGTTTAGAAAAAAGCCAATCTACTTGGTTTCTTCTTTCTCCTTCCCCTTGAATACCCTACGCAATACAGTATTTTGATAATAAATGCAATCTGCACAGCCTGCATTCTCAGTGGGACATACATATAAAACCTGTCTGAAAAAGCAGTTTCAAGTACTGAAGTAGGAGCCAGGCACTTGGCGGATATATGCCTCCTTCCTCTTGAAAGGTAATTCCCCTCTCCTGCTCTGTCTTTCAAGGTGAACAACAGGGGACAAAGATGAGGAAAATCTGCAGCTTTTCCATATGGTCAGAAGAGTCCTTTGGTGTCAATAAAGAGATGCCCTTCTCTAGTCTACTAAACAAGCAGAAGTGTGAAGTGTGCCAGGGGAGTAATTGTTATAAACAGAACAACCCAGATAAGCATTTCAGTCAAGAGATAACAGACTACACAATTAATGCACTACCATACAGTGAGGCAAAATTGTCACAGACAACTATTTAGCATAAAAAATATAGGGTCACAGAAAATTATTATAGAATAGATTACAGTCAACCATTCCTTGACAGAAGGCATGACTTCTTCAGGAATGCTGAGCCTTACCAGTCTTTCAAAACCTTCACAGCAGAGAACATACAAACTACATCACAATCAAAGCAAAGATTAGTTTTAGCATCCAGTTTCTATTTAGGAAAATGATCTAGTATAATGAAAGCTCAGGTTGGATAAACCATGAAGCCTTTACCACCCAGCTGTCTCCTGCAGAAAAATAAAACAACAGCCTGGGAAGGTTGAGGCTGTTCAGCCTGGAGAAGAGAAGGCTGCATGGAGACCTCATAGCAGCCTTCCAGTATCTGAAGGGGGTCTACAGGGATACCAGAAAGGGATTCTTCATTAGGGACTGTAGTGATAGGACAAGGGGTAATGGATTCAAACTTAAACAGGGGAAGTTCAAATCAGATATAAGGAAGAAGTTCTTTACTGTGAGGGTGGTGAGACACTGGAATGGGTTGCACAACGAAGTTGTGAATGCTCCATCCCTGGTGGTGTTCAAGGCCAGGTTGGACAGAGTCTTGGATGACATGGTTTAGTGTGAGGTGTCCCTGCCCAGGGCAGGGGGGTTGGAACTGGATGATCTTAAGGTCCCTTCCAACCCTGACTATTCTACGATTTTACGATTACAGTGGTCAGACTCAAAAAAACAGCTCTGTAAAGACAACAGGGTTTTCCCACTACTGGAAAAACAGATAAGTTCTCTTTGCCAATTTCAAAAGTTAACAGTGAAATAATGCAATTTTGGTCCACATCAATGTGTTCCATTTCACAACAGGCAACAAGTCAGAGTTTCATCCTGTGCTGACATTTTTGCTGCCATCCTTCTCTCTAGTGCAATCATCCCCTTCAGCTGACCTGTTCCTTCATTCCATGAACCATGCTGCCCTAGTGCAGCAGAGCCATTAGAATTGCTCTTAATTATTTGGGTTCATGCAATAGAAACCTTCTCAAGAGCTATTACATATGGCTGCACTTCACTTCTGAAAAGTTTTAACCTAGAAATCATTTTCATATAAAAACCTCACACACAAACACTTATGCAAGATTTATTTATCTGAATAAGTTCCTTCAAGATGTTCTATATCTGACATAAAGGTAATTTTTCTTCTTTCAGGAAGAACCTGTCTCCAGCTGGCAAAAAGAAGGATCCTGGAACAAGTGTGATCCACAACTGACATTAACATTTCAATTTAATCTACCCTCCACTAGTCAAGTCTCAAAAAGACAGTGAGGTGAGATGGCTGGACTTGCACATTGCACATGCATATGTCCTTTATACAAGCATGAGACACTTCATTTATTCCTTATTACATATAAAGGTCTGACACTTTCCATTCATTCATCACTGCACAGTAACACTAGTCAAAATAGATCTAGATCTATTCCTTTCTTCTCCTCAAAAACAAGCCAGTAACCTCTTTACCCCATAATGATTTACCAAGTCTTTTTTTAGTAGCTCCATGTTACTTTACATTATTCCAACACAAACCTCTTTTAAAGATTTCTGCATTCATTAGGTCCTTAAGGACACTCTCTTCAAAGACACCTTCCCCAGTGCCATGGTTATTCTATCTAGTGTCTGAAGAGGAGGATGTAATTTGTTGGTAATGGTTTTCTTGTTGACTACATATCTGAAGGGTTAGACAGCAGTTGTAATTGGCGGACGCTAAATAACTTATCCCAATCTATACAAACTCTTGCATACCACAATACACTATCTATGTTTCCATACACCTCTTCTGCTCCCCTGTCGTGGTTTAAGCCCAGGCTGTAAATCAGAACCATGCAGTCTATTCTCCCACCTTTCTTCCCCCTGCTGCTGCAGGGATGGGAAGGAGAACTGGAAGAATGTAACTCCCACAGGTTGAGATAAGAACAGTTTAATAACTAAGGTATAACACAAATCACTGCTGCTGCCACCAATAATAATGATAAAGGAAGTAACAAGTGAAGAGAATACAACACCTCACCATCCACCAACTGATAATACCCAGCCCCCAGCAGTGCACTAGCCCTTCCGGGTAACCCTCAGTTACATACTGGGCATGACGTGCTGTGGTATGGAATACCTCTTTGGCTAGTTTGGGTCAGGTGTCCTGTCTCTGCTTCCTCCTGGCTTCCCCTCCTCCCTGGCAGAGCATGAGACTCAGAAAGTCCTTGGTCAGACCAAACATTTGAGCAGTAACTAAAAACATCGGTGTTATCAGCTCTGTTCCCAGGCCGAAAGTCAAAACCACAGCACTGCACCAGCTACTAAGAAGGAGAAAAAAATGACTGCTACTGCTGAACCCAGGACATCCCCCAGTATATACAAACCTCCTATTAAATACAGCTGATCAGAGCACACAAATTTTAAGTCAGCCTCAAATCCAAGACTAAATTGTAACTGTCTGTAAAAGAAAACAGTACTAAATAGAATAAAATCCATGGAAATGGATAAAGCAGCTGTGAATGCATTTTTCTTTAATCTCTCGGACTGTCCAGTTCTGAAGAACAAAGTCCTCTAGGTAATCCTTAAATGCAGTATAACTGCAGGTTTCCATTCGTATAGAGCAGAATGTACTTGTGGACACAAATCATGCCTGCATAAATGCAATCAAGCTTAGGTTTCCACTCATAAAAACATGGGAAGGTGGTGTGTACCATATCCCAGCA
This sequence comes from Lathamus discolor, assembly GCF_037157495.1. Taxonomy (NCBI): domain Eukaryota; kingdom Metazoa; phylum Chordata; class Aves; order Psittaciformes; family Psittacidae; genus Lathamus; species Lathamus discolor. The sequence goes on along the minus strand of NC_088886.1, from coordinate 89,789,573 downwards.
TTACTACATACGTGTTACAAAATGATCAGTACTTCAACATATCCTATGGCAGCATTATGCAGAGCTAGCCTCTTAAGTCTCCAAAGAATCAATTCTGTTGGTGGCAAAGCAATACTTTCGGTTACGAAACAGAGAACAAAGAACCTTCAATTTCTTTCATTTTCTAGTTTTCAACCAACAATACTCTAGAGATGTTTCAGTATTACTCATTTTCTTTCCTATTATTTATTGTTCAAAACTAAGTTATAAAACACCTCAGTAAAGCTTATTTAGACCACCATACTAAACTCCAAACCCTTCTGAAACTTCATCACAGAAAAAGAACTTATGATTTCTCTGTCTTCACATGACGTGAATGCTTGTGTTCTTAAGAATTTTACAATAATCAAATATAATGCACTAACAATTTCTGCTCATTTTGTGTTCTTAATTCATGCTGGATCAAATCTCTCCCATTATAATTCTTGGATATTAGATTGCTTATCCTGGCCATTAGGCTTAGGACATAATAAACCTAAAATACACTAAGTGTTCTATGAAATCTGCCCATGCATAGAACTGCTACTTCTGCATTTTCATCATTCAACAATTAATCTCACGAATTCTTCATGGAGCTATAAAAATAATATTTTTCTGCAGTTGGACATTTAAAAACATCACCATTTTGGCTGCAGAATCACTGGGTTATTCAACTGTTGCATATAACGCTTTGTGGGAGAGGTGCTTACACAGCCTCCGAGGTCTGTCTTATCCCATACTACTCTTCAAAAGCATACTGCATACATAGTCCAGAAAAGAATCTCCAAGGATGATAAAAGTCTACAAAGAGATACACAGAGATGTAGCCTAAATGTCCATATCAAAATTATTATGCCTTTGAAGATAGAGTACTAAGACAGTCAGTATCACAGCTTCTTTGCCAGTTTCCCAATCCAATATACTATATTTAGTGCAGAAGCTGGTTTTATCCCCCTGTGCTATCATAATTAAAGTGATAACATAGCAGGAGACACAGTTAGCAACCTACCTGACAGCCCAGCATTTCAACACTCAAAAGCTTTCAGCCCTATCAATCACAAAAGATAAGGCATGTAACAAAACCACATTCCTGCCCCTTTTTTAAGAAGGCACCTACAAAATAATTCAAGTCTTTAGGACAAGGTAAGGTGATAACAAAGTTGAAGATCAGCTTCTAGGAGTGACTCAGAAACAGGCAGCAACCACAGTGTTTCACTTTTTGCCTGTCTTTTAATAGGAAGCTGCACATACTCCAGAACACACCTGGGTACTTGACATTGAAAGAAAGGTGATGTGTTGCAAAGGAAATTGGAGTGATACCAAACACCCAAGCAGTTTAATGCCTGTCTGTATGTATCACCACCACAACTATCTTTTAACTAAATACTCCATGGCATTGAGTCTTCTTACACACTAGTTGAGGAGCTCACAGGAAGCCTGGTGCATTTCAACATCTGGTGTGAGAGCATCTTCGCATTTATTAGTAATCCACACCAAGGAAATGTCAGCACTACAGCAGGTAAGGAAAACCTAAACAAAAGCAGTCCACTTTCAACAGATGTTATCTTCTCCCTGACTTGTCGTTAAAAATAGATGAGTTGTCTAAATAAAGAAGTTGAAAGGGAGCTATAGCAACCCAAATAAGACTGTCTTGGCAAACCCTGTATTATAAACACTACCCAAGATTAAATTCCTTTTGCTCTGCTCCACATCTCAAATGTCTTAATTAGAAGTGTTATTTATAAAAGTGGAAAATGTTTATATAACAAAAAAAAAAAAAATCCACAATCACCACTATTTCAGAATTTGCAGTCATCAGAACTGGAATTTGCCTTGTGGAGGTATCAGGATAAGACCGATGCGATTGGTACCCTCTGCTCCCAGTCCCTTGTAAAGTGCTTAGCATAACTAGCACTATTTTACAAGGCAAGCAGCCATTCTCTGTGACTGAGCAGGTCACATATTCGTAACAAATGTGAAATGCAAACCAAGTATCTCTGTTCCAGTTTGCAGAACTGTTTTCCTCACAAGTTCCACAGTTTTCACGTCTGCATGGCATATCTTATCACTTTATATACCTAGTTCACTTACCCCTTCATTGTAATTTCTCCAAGGCTGTGATTATGAAGTAATACAAAGTATTGCAGTTTAAGAGATTAATGAACTAAAGAGTATGGAACTAAGCTTAGCAGTAAAAAGTCAAGTTTTATACCTGGAACAATCTCTCCTCTCAATCATGTTACCTTCCATATGAGCTGCCATTGTTAAAAAAAGTGAAGCAAGGCATTATGTGTAAGGGTAAAATACTGCTTCAACATTAATTTTACTATAACTTACAAGAGTTGTGGAACTGGAATTGGGAATTCAATGCCACCAATAAATTGCACACATCAGGTCAGACAGCAAAGAGGTTGCCTATCTTTACTTACCTAATGAACACCTAAAATGCCTCTACTTTCGTATCAGTATATAACTATAACTTGTGAACTCACCAAACCTATAGTCTAGAAGATATGTGTGCCATTGCACAACGAGAAAGTACCATTACACATAATAGTCCATTATTTAAAGAGATTTGAAAGAATACTTTCCTTTGGGCATGATGAAAAAGAACTAACTAAATAAATCACTTTGAGCCCAGCATCTAGAAGAAAAAAGGGAAGATATCTGTTAGGTTGTCATTAGGTTAGATTACGTAAAAGAATAGGCCGACAGGAGTGTGCATCATCTATAAAGGTTCTCTGAGAGAACTCCTGAGAAGACCAAAACAATGAACTGAGACATATGTAATAATGGCACATATGTACGAAGTACTGCTATCTGCTAAACTACTCAAAAGACAGAGGAGGGAAAAGAAAATCTCTGAGGTACCCAAGCCCTTCTCCAGTTAGCATTAGTTCTGTAATCAGATCTGCACTGGCTTCCTGCAAAATGACAAAGAACTCCACTCACAGTGCAAGTTTGTTAGGGCAGAAGAAACAAAAATATAGCAGTCAAATAACTTGCAGCAGACTTTTTCACCTACGCTGCTGCTGCTCTTACAGCATGGTTGGCAGCAGAGCTGTGCTGCGCAGCCACCCAGCTGGCACGCTGCAGCCAGGAGTCAGCTCCTCTTGTACAATCACACTGGGGCCCTCATGCGATAAGGAGAAATGTGGACGTACTGTACTTGACATGAATGAATACAAAAGGCATGAAAAAGAGTTGAAGAGAACGGTAAGATTTAAGAATTTATTACAAACACTGAAATGGATTTTGTCTATCGTGTCATTCCTGTTCATCCTCACAATGTAGGTCAGATTTTCAGGTAATAAAGTAAACTTCTTTATTCGGACTTTTTCTTTCTTGAGTTACAGTTGTACCAAAACCTTGCAATCCAATTCACAGAACCAAAAGCTGTATGAAAGAATATCTGCGTAAAACTGAGACAGTTTCTTGCTGTCTTAGGTCTTGCTGTCTTGTGGTTAGGTCAAAGACTACATCAAGGACCTAACAGGTCTCACTTTTCTAATTTAACCTTTTTCTCAGCATCCATACAGTGCTACATAGCAGGAAAATAAATAAAAAAGAAAATTAAAAAAAGAAAAAAACTTTGAAGTACATGTAAGAGGTCTTAACAATTTCTGGCTTTACAGGGTTTTAGCAAATTAGGTGAATTTTACTCACATTTGGGGAGAATTTGTTCTTACAAGGTTAATGCAAAAGTGTCTTTTCCCACATTACTTAAGATGTACTTAAACATCTCTTCTTTCTTTCTTGAAAAAAAATAATAAAAATCATGGCCTTCAAATGATCTATTTGCAAAAAAGTAAAAAAAAAGAAAAAAAAAATATCCTCAGGGCTTCTGTAGAAGATAGGGTTTCTACAAGAAATCCAGGAGATCCTCCTCTACCTCATTAGCCCTCCAGAAAGCATTCCAGCAGGGGCGTTTCTTTTTCCCTTCACTGATCTGAAGAAGCATGAACACTTCACTCAGACACATGCACCACAAAAAGTAACTTTTGTTTCCTACATTCATTTGAAAAGCTGCTAAAATAAACTTCCTTATCAGTCAGCTGCACAACAAAAGAACATCAGGTAGCAACTCTCAATTTAAACCAAAGAAGATTATCCAGAAGAGAAAGGGAAATCTGACATCATTCTTCCCTTCAAAGTTTTGTATCCAAATTCATTGCTTCAAAGGTCTAGAGTTTTCTCCTAGCATGAACAGTCCACACAAGAGTTTCACAGAAAAATTTTAACAGTAATACTTTAAAAGGATCAACAACGTAATTTAGAAATACACATACCAGGATTCAATTCTTAAGGGCAAACTGTCCCATCAAACACAAGAAAAATTAAAAATTTCCAGAGAGAAGAAAAAAAAAACCAGAGGAATAACCGATATTTAGAGGGAAATTAGAGGGAAATCAAAAAAGAACACTAACAGGCACTTAGTTCTGTTCCCTTGCATTTTGTTTTGGAGCAAACAGAGCAGTTTTGAAGTGAATGCCCCCTCCTCGATCTTCCTCACAAAGCTTCTGTTTGCTTTGCAAAGTGGCTCTTGTGTGTGCAAAACAAACATCTTTTGGAGGAACCTGAAGTGGAAGTTCTTCCCCAGCAGAAAGGTGCTACCATCTCTGAAAGATGTAATGGTTCAGACCAGTTCTGGGTAGAGGACTGCCAACGTAGAGGCCTCAGCATTCACTCCCCTTATCTGCTTCCATTTCCCCAGAAACTTGTAGACCTAAACACAACTAAGATACTAATGAAATCGAGTGTTGAACCAATCTGTTGTCTGCAGATATTCTCCATATCTGTGTTTCTGTTAGCAGGGACACTTTTGTCAGCATTGTTTCCTAAATTTAAGATGCTCTTTGAAAGAGCAAAGCTTCAATGAAGTATTTTTTTTTTTGCTGTTTCACCCAAAGATACCACCAAAAATTGTTTCCAGCCATGGAATCACAGAACCACTTAGACTGAAAGTGTTCATTAGACACCATTTAGTCCAATCCCCCAGTTTCAAACAGGGTCGGCTAAAGCAGGTTGCCCAGACAGGTTTTGACTATCTCCACAGATGGAGACTCCAGAAACTCTCCAAGCAACCTGTTGGAGTGTTTGAGCACCCTCAGAGTTAAAGTCTTCTTGTGTTAAGACTGAGATTCATCAGATTTAATTTCTGTCTGCTGCCTCTTGTCCTGTCCCTGGGCCCTAATACGAAAAGTCTGCCTCCCTCTTCTTCATTCCCCTCCACCATGTAGTTACACATACTGGTAAGATCCCCCAGAGCCTTCTTTTCTCCAGACTGCGCAGTCCCAGCTCTCAGCCTCAAATGAAGTACATTCCAGTCCCTTAATCACCCCTGTGGCCACAGACCTGCTGAAGTTCTGCAGGCTCACGCCTGAAGTACAAAGCTGAGGAAAAACTCTGAGAGATTGCCTGCACAGGCTGTTTGTCCAAGCTGAGACACAACCAGCACGGCTAAGGTTTCTGTTGTTTCCCATCTCCTTCTTACCTGCCCATCCAAGCTTCATTCAAACGGAACTTTTCAGAACACCACAAAGAAAAGCCCTAGAGTAACATACTCTGAATAACACACACGAAGATACAGCTATTTTGAAATACAGCTGTCTACACAACAAGGATTTACCAGGGATGGGATGGGGGGGGGGGGGGGGGGGAATAAAAATACATTACCCTTTTTGTATTAAGGAAGAAAAAAGTTAACCCAGCACTTAATATGAATTCTAATCTAAACAGCAACAGCATCTTATCGTAACAAATACAGGCGTATGACACTGCCTCAAAAATAAAGCTTCTCCTTCAATGTTCACAGATGTAAGGAAACATCTTTCTCCAGCACTCTTCTAATACAGAATGAGTTCTTCCTAATAAAATACAAAATAAAAGCAAACCCCTTTTCTATCATACACTCTTTATCATACATATCTTTAAATACTTGATTATGTTACTTGGCCAGATATTTTTCCCTGTAAAACAAGCTCAATGATCTAATTTTTAGTTAAAAAATATTCAGAAAAGAAATAAGTATTGTGATTTCATTCCCCCTGTTGTTCCATCATCAATACAGAAACCATTACTCAATAGGCTTAAAAATCCTGATATCTCTAAGACAAAACTCACATTGGAAATGGTTCTGCATAGCTACACAATAACTTGATATATGGTATTCTCTGTGGACCAAAAGTTACCTTAGCAGGGTATCATCTGAGCTTCACACAATGCTGCTTAATCATAGAATGGTTAGGGTTGGAAAGGACCTCAAGATCATCTACTTCCAACCCCCCTGCCATAGGCAGGGACATTTCACACTAAACCATCCCACACAAGGCTCTGTCCAACCTGGCCTTGAACACTGCCAGGGATGGAGTACTCACAACCTCCCTGGGCAGCCCATTCCAGTGCCTCACCACCCTCACAGTAAAGAACTTCTTCCTTATATTCAATCTAAACTTACCCTGTTTAAGTTTTAACCCATTACCCCTTCTCCTATCACTACAGTCCCTAATGCAAAGTCCATCCCCAGCATCATTACAGGCCCCCTTCAGATACTGGAAGGCTGCTATGAGGTCCCCACGGGGTCTTCTCTTCTCCAGGCTGAACAGCCACAACTTCCTCAGCCTGTCTTCATTTGGGAGGTGCTCCAGTCCCCTGATCATCCTCGTGGTCCTCCTCCGGACTTGTTCCAACAGTTCCATGTCCTTCTTATGTTGAGGACACCAGAACTGCACACAAGGTGTGATGACTACACCAGGTGAGGTCCCACAAGAGCAGAGTAGAGGGGCAGGATCACCTCCTTCCACCTGCTGGTCACGCTCCTTTTGATGCAGCCCAGGATACGGCTGGCTTTCTGGGCTGCGAGCACACACTGAAGCCAGCTCATGTTCAGTTCTTCATTGACCAACACCCCCAAGTCCTTCTCTTCAGGGCTGCTCTGAACCACTTCTCCACACAACCTGTAGCTGTGCCTGGGAGTTAAGCTGTGCTTAACTCTACCTTATGCAAGCAGGATATATTGAAGATTTGCTATGCTGAACCAGATTTCCTACCCAAAAAAAGCTGTTAAAAGAGAATTACTGTTCTTTTCTGAAGTAGCACTATAAACAAATGCTGGTGTTGATTTAGGTGGCATATTTTATTGTTTCTCGTTTAGTTTGAAAGTAAACACTTGGAACAATTCTAATACCATGAATGCAGTATTTTCTAAGTCTTCCGGATGTCACCACATAGTGCATCATTCTCTTCTCAGAATGAAGAACAGCAATCTATGAAAACAAAGGCAGTATTGCTACTGCATTGTCATGAACATCTCTAATTAATACTGCAGTGTTGAGCTACAAAGCATCTCCAGCCAGTTCACCCCAGCAGAACATGCCTGCTAGAATTTGAGTCTATTGCGGCCACACACTACAAGCAAAAAAACTCACCCATTTCTTGTCCTCCTTCTCATGAAGCAATGGAAGAGTTGGAGCAATATAAATGCTATGATATTATTAAGTTTTCATCAGGTGATTCTAATCTAATTCTAATGGAGTTCCTAATATTAGCCTGAAGTGGTTCAGTGGCTGGAAACACAAGACACTAACAGCAATAAACTGCAAGTCCAGTCTCTGTAATAAAATGTCTTCAAAGCAAAGAAGTGAGAACAGAAAAGCAACTTTATAGCTGAACTGTGATCCTTTTGTGATGATTTTTGTCCATATTACTTGTACAGGACAGAAACCAACAAGTAAATACGCAATATTTTTCTGGTCTGTTAAATTAAGCATTTTTGTACCACCTCCCATGAAGCAGGTATACTTGGCATAGTCTGGTTACATCTGTAATAGTTATTTGTTCCTATTAAGAAAACCCTCAGACATTCAAAATTGATCTTGACCTTCAAGATCTTTTAAGTTCACACTACTTCTTACCGCATGACTAGGAACAATGAAAAGCTTCCAATTTTGAGGCTGCTTCTGCTGTTCATTTCTCTTTAAGTGTGTTAGCATTGCTCAGCTTAAAAGCTATGTAGCATCATCATTACATCAGCCTTATAGGACATCCTCAATTTTCACCTATATTTCACTACTAATCAGAGTACCTGAGGCCATTAGACATCTACAGGAATAATGAGGCTGATAAAATAATTCACAAACTGTTACTCGTAAAGACAAAGGATTAACAGAGACAGCTAACTTATCACACTGGAATTCCACCAAACTGCTGGGTAAACTCACATAACTAGTCAGACACTGGAAAAGGGTAAAGGACCAGAAGTATTAACTCCACCAATGACACAAACTTAATACTTCAGCTAACAAATGAAGAACACTGCTCAAATTTTTCACTGAGCTTACCTAGGGAACAAGCAGCAGGACTGTCACAAACAGCAGCCCTGGAAAATCACACCTGGGAATTGTGCAGAGGGACTCTAAAAACCCACCACCTCCATCAGCTTTATCAGCATCTCACCACTGCCCTGAAAACCTTCTACAAAACAGTCACCAGTCAGCTGAAGTCTACCTAAATGCCAGGAAGCATGCACAATTCTCCATGAAGATTAAGCTTCTGCCCCTTTACTGACATCCCCCAACTATCTATCTCTCCTGAAAGGCAGCCAACTCGCATAAAGTAACTGACTTGACAGCAGTTTCAGGAAAATTTAGGTTCCTTCTGCACTGTCAGGTACCACATGATTGCTTGTTTCTCCCTGTATATTCTCTCTTTTTTGTCTCAATACTACATTTTCTGTCCCAGTGCAAGGCAGATGGGTTTTTTTCTGTGTCTTTTTAGTCCAGGGCACCTAGTGCCACAGGCACATGTTAAACATCACAGGACGGTCCATTTTTGTGGAAAAAATGACTTTATCTGTAGCAACTGAACATGAGCCAGCAGTGTGCGCTTGCAGCCCAGAAAGCCAACCGTAACCTTGGCTGCATCAAAAGGAGCGTGACCTGGAGGTCGAAGGAGGTGATCCTGCCCCTCTACTCTGTTCTTGTGAGACCTCACCTGGAGTATTGTGTGCAGTTCTGGTGTCCTCAACATAAGAAGGACATGGAACTGCTGGAACAAGTCCAGAGGAGGGCCACGAGGATGATCAGGGGACTGGAGCACCTCCCAAATGAAGACAGGCTGAGGAAGTTGTGGCTGTTCAGCCTGGAGAAGAGAAGGCTGTGTGGAGACCTCATAGCAGCCTTCCAGTATCTGAAGGGGGCCTATGAGGATGCTGGGGAGGGAACTCTTCATTAGGGACTGTAGTGATAGGAGAAGGGGTAATGGGTTAAAACTTAAACAGGAGAAGTTTAGATTGAATATAAGGAAGAAGTTCTTTACTGTGAGGGTGGTGAGGCACTGGAATGGGCTGCCCAGGGAAGTTCTGAATGCTCCATCCCTGGCAGTGTTCAAGGCCAGGTTGGACAGAGCCTTGTGTGGGATGGTTTAGTGTGAGGTGTCCCTGCCCATGGCAGGGGGGTTGAAACTAGATTATCTTAAGGTCCTTTCCAACCCTAATTATTCTATGATTCTAAAAACTTAGATGGGGGAGAGAGAAAGCATAGGGACAGGTGGGCCAAGCATAAAGGAGGTAGGCAGGTTCCAGGAACAGGAAAGCTTAGCATACTTTCTGTAAATTATCATTACATAGCGCCAGCCAACTGCCTGATGTGTTGGTTACATACTCCTTTACCCTTCCAGTTACCTTAAAACAAGCTTTATTTGCTGGTTACTTGCAATTGCAGGAAACCCAAAGCAAATTACACTTAATTTATATTTTTATTTATTCAGGTTCTTGTCAGGAAGAAGATTAATTTTATTTCACAAGCCTCCAATTGCATGAATTGTAATTTTTTTTATTATACAACAACGTTTTATCAGTGAATGGCTTACAAAGCCTAACTCTGGTAACTGAATTAAAAGCCACTCCTTATTAAAATACTAGAAAAGGACTTAACATTTCCAGTTTCTTCAAATGGTCATTAGCTGACAGAAATCTTGACCAATTATTTCCCAAATTGGAAGATTTTAATTTACAAAATAATAAACTCTTCCTGTCGAGCTACAGTTGCAGTAAGTTCCAATTAATGTTATGAAATCTGTATTTAATAACCACATGTACAAAATGCTTAGACTGCTGTGGTAACTTTTAAGATTTGTTGGTAAGGAACAGAATTTGCTTCAGAGCAGGATTAAGGCAGGCACATCTTTCTGTTTTACACAAAGTTTTAGAATAAAGATCTTAGGCAGCACTAAGTATTACTTAGCAAATTATGCAGCTTCTTATGCAAGAATTACAGGGGTTTGGGAAAGAAATCTCTGCAAGAACAAATGTCAAAGTTTATCATTGCTTTAGTTGCTACAGTGTGGTATTTCACTGAGCACGGACCGATCTAATTTGCAACATATACATAAAAACTTCTGTAAAAGAAAGTCCCTCAACCGTTTTTTACACTTAAAAAGAAGGAAAAAAAAAAAAAAAACAAAAAAAAAAATCTGATGAAGTAGAGGGGTAAGAAATTTTCGAAAGCATGAATTAGAAGTGAGCGTCTGATTAATAGAACACAGAACTGTAATGCTACCTCTAACTGTAGAGGGGTTTTTCAAAACAGCATACACCAACTTGAACAACAGTTCTGAGCATCATAATCAGGGATCTCTCTAGAGAGTCAAAGATCTCTGATAACAACAAATATAGGAGAGTCTACTCTGTCAGACAAGCAACCATTAGCAATACACACGCTGCAGGGAAGCGGAAAAAAACAGTAAATAACATCCCATAGAAAAGCCAACAGAGACCCCAGAGCCATTAAACTGAGTGTCTCACATTCTGCTTACAACAAGAACTACAAAAAACTGCAAAACTGTCTCAAATGGTAACTTGTTCTACTTAAAATCCCAACACATCTGACCGAGCAACACTGCGCCTTATGAGGCAACAAACCACAAGGCATTTTTTTAGCTCAAATTTAGAAAGGCAAAACTATACGAAAACCTCATTTCAACTAAGGTAGCTTTTTTAATGAGTTTCAGCCAATATAGATAATCCATCACGTAGAAGTAACCATCTATTTTCCAACCAATTGTGGCTGTTTTCTAGCAAAATTAATTTTTCACGTCAGTTGCAGCAGGAGAGAAAATTGCATAATGAAAGCTAGCACCCAGCCTAATCACGAGATAACCCACTGCTTCTCCAGAACAGAATCTTCCTTCCACAATTATCAAGGCAGGCTGACAAACAGTAAGTTACATCCAGCAGAAGAACACCAACTCCAAAGTAGCTTTCCAGAAACAAGGCAAAGCCACTTTTTCATATCCATTTAAGAAACCTTTGTCAAAACAAAAAAAAAAGAAAACCCAACAAACAAAATAATGCTGCTTTATCTCATCCATATGATTTAGGGCTCATTACAATTTGAAAGGTACAAATAAATTTAACACTATCCAGTTTTCAGGTTTTTACATTGATTACCGATCAAGCATTTGTTCTGTTAATATTTATATTGTTTCTGAGGAGGAGAAAACCTCACATATGTAAGTGACATAAATTCAGAAAAATCTGTATCAGTTATGTTATTCAGAACACTTGGTTACAAACCCAGCCTGAATGAGAAAATATCTCACAATAATGCTTTTATTAGAGGTTTTTTAGCTAAGTTATATCCAGCATATTAAAAAAATAAAAAAGAGCACATACCTTAAAATTCACTGCAGATTTTAACTTAATGCATTAAAATCATAGAAAGAGATCTCCCAGGTCTTCACTAAATTAAACCTGTTTCTCCCTTAAGCGCAATTACAGTAACTCCTAGCAGAGGGTTCCTTTGGCTCCTGTTCTAACAGTTACAAAACCCTTCTAACTCTCAAATGGGTTGGTGTATGGACGACTTTTATCAATCTGAACTAATATAAGGATTTCTTCTTTTCTTAACTCTTTGCCCTATGGATTTACGGATAGCAATCAGAACGGCTTATTTCTGCTCCAGAAAATATTTGTATATAGGAATTAACAGGAAGAGCCTCTTCCTCACATCACATCCCTCAATCATGCAGCAGGTCAAATAGGGAACCTGATCCGACAGGAAACTGACCCAGCACAAGAACTAGTTCTCTGTCAGATTACGTGATCCTTTCAACAGCTGCCTGTTAGAGCAGATTAAATGGATCATGAAACCACACACCAAGAGTTCATAAAGAGCTGGCTAGCCACCTCAAAAATAAAACAAAGTTGGAATAACATTTCAGACAAAACACTCTTTAAAGGCAGCTAACAGACACTTGAATGTCTCAAACATCACAGAGGAAGCAACACACAGAAAAGGCAAAAAAGCTGTATCATTTGAAACGTATATCATGTGGCCTTGGTTTTCAAAACAGCATTTGGCTGACACAGATGAACAGTAAGGAAAGTTCACAGTTCTCACAGAGCAAAAAAACAGAACTTCTCCAACCTGCTAAATCCACAGGATGGACACAGCCCAAAGATCAACAAACTCTGACTTTCTGATCTACACCAAAACTTTTAAATTACCCCTAAATGGGCTGTTGAGTAATCCTGTTTGTGTGTTCTAGCTACCACACAATATAAAGCCTATGCTGTTGGGAAGCGTGCTAAACTATCCTGGTGTACCTAACCCTGCATACCTTTCCTCCTGCAAAGCCCATAAAGGTGCTTCAATATGTTATTTTTCTCATTTAATTGGCAAAGGGCTGTTGTAACTGAACTCATCCCTGAAGACACTACCCAGGGAGAGGTATGTAGTGCTTTCCTGAAGTGAATGGCTCTATTTCAGCAAGTGGTAACTACTCATGTTCACAATTAAATTAACACTGAGGCGGCCAATGCAGAGGGATATAGACTGCTGGTGAACCAAGTTCAGGCTGTATTTTCTCCCCTCCCTAGGTATAAAAAAGATGCTGTAAAAGTCCCTCGCTAGTTTCATTAAAAACAACAAAACAATAGAATTCACCCAACATATCCAAAACTATATCTACATTTGGTGAAATGCATATATTTTATTAGGGAGGAAGTGGGGTTGGCTATGTGTTTTGGATTTTACTATTTGTAATAGTACTGAGACTAAATTTAATCTCATCATGGGTCTCCTATAAGTTAAGACAACAAATACAAGGTGTTAGTGAAAAGAGATGTAATTGACTAAGATTTGTAAGTCAGGTGGTACAGAACAAATCTCAGTGAGTTTGAAAGTCAGGTAAACAACCTAACCTTAGTGAAAGTTTGACTTAAGTCAGCGAAATTAGCTACGTCCAAGGATCTGGTTCAAAATAACCTCACCTCACCAGGCATTCAACTTTAAGTTAAAGAAATAATATCAACATTTAACAGCATCAGTAGGTAACTAGCAATGAAGTTTCACTACAGATAGGTATTTGCTATGCCAATTTCACATCCACCTGTGCAACGGCTGTATGCGGATACACAAAAATTTAGAAATACATTTTACTTATCAAAAGATGCAAATTTTTAAGTGGAAAGAAAGTGGAACGGTTTTCTAAACTACACTCTCACACAGGCATTCTACAGGTACTGACTTTAACAGAAAATAACTAGTATTTAAGTAACTCCTACGACTCATGTCACACCCTAGACAAGGATTAATCCAACACCTTTAAGACCTTTTTTACCTTAGAAGAAGGATTTACCCCTCAGCAAAGATGTATCTTAGGCTAGCAGAATCACTTCCACTTGGATAATTTAGATCCATTCTCTGAACCAAGTAAAACAAAGTTCTCCGGCCTAAAAACCCATGCCCATGCAGTGCCTTCGCTGGCAGCACTTGCTGTACGCTGAGCACCAGGCTTGGTCCAAGCCAGCCTTCTCAAAGGACATGAACACCTGAACCCTCATCCCTCCTTCGTCCCTTTTCAGAGCCTAACAAGTGCAAACAGAAACACAAAGGCACCATCTGGGTCCAAAGAAAGTCATCCCATTTTAAGGAAAAAGTACTTTTCTCAACTGTTTTGTTTCTGCCTGTGGAAAATAAAAAGCTTAATGACACAGCTGAGTACACACAACTTTCAATCCAGATCAGTAACATCTCCTTCTGGTTGTCGTCTGCCTGACAACAACTAGCAGTTGGTGCGCAACACTGAGACTAACCAACAGCATCAGCAGGCAAGACTCCTGGATTTTTTTCATTTAAATAGCCTCATCCATAAGGAATAGCAATCAGAGTCTTAGAGACGGCCTTTGACATTTGCAGCATTTGCTAGAGATGTAAAATGTTACATACAAACAGAAGCAAGTTTTCCCAAAGAAGTTCATTAGCAACAAGCAACATCGAGGTCAGGATATGAAAAACTTTCCATCGCACATGCTGTTAACAACAGTCATCTTTGCACACTGTAAAACTCAAAATTGCTCAATCCAAATGAAGTGGATAGAGGCTGAACACATCTGATCTGCACTAGCTGGACACATGAGCAAAGCACTGAAGCACACTACCAGAAAACACCCTGCCTGCAAGGACTTGGGGAAGGCCAACAGGTTAAACCTCACCCATGGCAAAAGCAGGCTGGCTTGGGTGGAAGGAAGCTGAAACCTCTCTCTGTCCTATGTGCCACTGGGTACAGGCAGCTGGGCCAAGAGGCATCAGATTAAACATTGAGGGGAAAAAAGTGTTCAAATATATAGATACATATATACATACACATGAAAAATGAAAGGAAGTCACCACGCCAGCAGCAGACATAGGGGTGAGATCCACCTCCCCCATAAAGCCACGGGAAAAATGCAGAGTAATCCGAGCGGATGCGTGCACACGTGTGCATCCACAGACCGACACATGCACACACACAAAGCACAGAGAGCGCATCTGCGGAGTTGCCGGGGTCCCATTGCGAGCCAGCAGGTCAGTGCTGAGGCACCACCGGTGCGGCGGGTGACGATGCACCACACGACGAGGCGGCAGCACCACCGACACCCTGCACCGGGCCGCACCGGGCGGGGCGCGGCGGGTTCTAGAAGGAGCCGCCGCCCCCCGGGGCCGCGCCGCGCCGCCCGCCCGCTACCGGGCGGATAAAGTTTGCAGCAGCCGGCGGCGGCGCCACTGCAGTGCCGGGCGCGTCCGCCGCAGTGAGCGAGCCCAGCCTGCGGGAAGATGAGCGCCGGTAGGCCCGGGGCCGGCGAAGCGGCCGCTACAGCATCCCCTGCCTCCGCCCCACAGCACCCCCGCCGCACTCCCCGATCTCCCGCTCCACTGACCGATAACCTCCTGCAGCTCGTAGGCGTCCCTGCAGATGGGCCAGCCGACGGCCGGGGCGGCTGGCGTTGGCGCCGGCTGGGGCTGCTGGATGTGGACCGGTGACTCGCTCTGCTCCGCCATGATGCTGGAGCGCACAAGCACCCGGCGACCTTCTTCAAACTTCCCTTCCAGCAACACCTTTCGGCCGCGCTGCCTCCCCGCGCAGCCGGCTGCCCGGCGGAGGGAGGAGGCAGGGCACCGAGGGGGAGGAGGCAGAGGCGGGCGCCGCCGCCGGCCCCGGCCGCTCGCCCCGCGCCGCCGAGGGGAGAGCGAGAGCGGCGCTCGGGTCCCGGGGCCCCCGGCTCATGTCAGCGCCGCGGTGGTCGCTCTGTTCATGTGCCCCTACCTGAGGGAGAAGCGCGGGCGCTCCGACGGGGGGGGACTCGCTGACTCCGGCGGCTTCCCCAGCCATCGTCTTTCCCCTCTCATCCCGCAGCTCGGCAGCTGGAAGCGCTGCGGCGGCTTGCGAGGGGTGGCGGGCCGAGCCCGGGGGGCAGAACCCTGTGCGGCCCTCTGAGCCCGGCCGGTGCTGAGAGCGGGACAGGGCTTGAGGGAAGCCACATCTGCTGGCGGGGATGCCGAGAAGTTACCTGTTAGGCCGGTAACATAAACACATGGGCATCTCTGGAGCATAGCTCTCAAGTGTTACTGCCACGAGCACTGCTGCTGCGAGGTGGCTTGTATTTAAATTTAAGGACTTAAGAAAAGCATTTGCTGTCATCAGTGATGAGGGCTGCGGTTCTGCAAAGCGGTTAAGTTGCCATTTGACCTGAGTGGTCTGTTCAAGGAAGGGGTCGCAGAGGCGCACCATGTCACCTCAGTGCTGACACTGCCCCAGCTCACACCACCCAGAGGGACTGCACACTGAGTAATGTCCTCCTTGGCTCAGCAGAGAGAGACAAGCAGTTTAAGCTCAAGACAAGAATCAGAATTGTTAAACTTACCTACTGCTTCCTATTGTACAAGAAAAGAGGAAAGTAAAAAAGTTAGATGAAACTGCTGTTAGTACAGGTATTTGCTATTTTCTCCCTATTAGTAGTGTCAGTGTTTGTATAGTATCAACAGGATTTTACTTACTAGGAAAAAAATCAGAAAATAGCTGTTCGTGCAGTCTAAAGTCTCACTCATACTTTGTTTTATATTTGAAGATGTATGCAAATCTGGAAGAGTGAGAAGAAAATACTTCAATACATTTTAGAATCTTCTTACTACAGCAGGAATTTAAGGTAATTAGAACTAATAATGAAGATACAGGGAACAGGAAATCTTCAAAAGTCAGCACTGATTAAAAGCAGAACTGGATCTCATAAATTGTTAGGAACTCTGAAAAAGTGTGATTTAAAGTCACAACAAGAAACACATAACACAGCTTCTTAGATACTTCATTCAGTCTAATGAAGTTCAGGATACCCCTCTTTTGCTAACGAAACTATTTTTGTGTAGTTTATTCAGTGACGACTTTCAGTTAATGGAAGGCTATTCCAAAATGGAAAGCAAGTTAATTCTGGTTTTCTGTGTTTGTAAGAAAGCTGGATGCAGCATAAGCTCACCACCGCTGACTGCTTAACATTTCATCAAAAGGTGTATCAGCAACTTGAAGATATGGAATCATTTGTGCACTGAACTTCCATTTTCTCACAAGCAACAGATAAGCTCATTATAGAGGCTCCTAGTAGTAGAAAAAAACCTTGCACATTTTTGTGCTAAAGTAATGATTCAGCTCAGTCTCATTTTTAAAAGCTAGGTAATTAAAATAATTTCATGTATACACATTAGGAGTTGCCTGCCACAAAGCTAAAGGTCAAGACTTCAAAGAGGAAGCATTAAATTGTCATTCGCGATTAAGCTTAATGCCAAAACTAGACAAACTTGTTGGTAGAGAAGACCTTTCTGCCAGTAATAGCATGAAAAAATACGAGTAAGACAGCAACAGCACAGGCCAAATCAATCAGCACAGAAAAATGGGTTACTCACTATTGATGGAAAACAGCCAACTTCTCCATCTGTACTCAGCTGTTACGGGTGGTAGCAGTGGGGTAGGGAGTCATTAGTTCCCGAGCCTTGAATTTCTGTGATGCTCCTGCCATATCACTATACGAACGCCGAACTGCTGCTTCAGATCTGATACCATTATAGTAATTTTTGTCCCAATTACTGCCCCAGTTTGTCCTACTGATCCTACGACTTTGGGAATTTCTAGAGTGTACCTGCACTGTGTAGTTTAGTTGAAAAGAACAGCTTTTACGTGAAGAACTTTATAGGTTAGCAATTTTATAAACAGTGGGAGTTGTGGGATATGTTCCATACATTCAGGTTAAAACTCGAAAAGAACATCAGAGCCTCAAAGTTGGGTAAAATAGAGAAGAAAACAACAGCAAGACCTTGAAGCAGTTGGTCCGTGCCAGTAGGTCAAGCTGCTGTCTGAAAGTAGGTCCCCTGCTGGAGACATAGGAGAAGAGCCCTGTGGCAGCGAAGGCTCTGCTGTTCAAAGCAGTACAGGCAGTATAGCTCTTCCACAAGACTTTTCAGAGACTGGAAAGAATAGCAATCTGCAGATTCTGGAGATTCTAGAAATTTTTGGAGAATTCCAGAAAAAAACTAGGACTCCTCCCCCCATGTACGAGAAGGGCTGAAAGGAAGATTCAGGAAATTGTCAGTGCCGGGAAAGGTTATGGAGCAAATTTTCCTGGGGTCAAACCAAGGACGTGATCGGGAAAAGCCAGCATGGATTCACCATGAGCAAATCCTGCTTGGCAAAGCTGATCGCCTGCATTCTGACTGGACACAAGAGGAATGTTTTTCAGTATGTGAACAATCAACTACTGGAATAATCTCCCCAGGGAAATGATGGATTCCCCAATATTGCATACTTTTAAGATTCAACAGGACAGGGTGCTGTTCAGGTGACATCATGTCTAGGTCATGCTTGCCTAGAAAGGTTGAACCAGATGATCCTTGAGGTCTCTTCCAATCTGATATTTTATGATTCTGTGACTCACTTAAAATCACTATTCTGAAAATCAAAAATGGTTCAGAACGGTCCTGGCTAAACATGGTTTAGCCTTTCCTAGTGCTTGAAGACATAGGACTCAAAGAGATTGTCTGTGTCACTGAGTCCAGTCACCAAATGATTGATACCAAAGTGAAAAAAGCATTTACAAAGCCAGGCTACAAGAAAAACTGGCTATATTTTAAACTCTGGAGGCTGCCATGGGAGAACAGTTAATCCAATGCTTAGACCTCTTCATAGTCCCCAGCAGTACCCCCTGCAGACAGCAACAACAACAACAAAAAGTTTAGAGCAAAATATCTCAGACTTCATTTCTAGGTTTCAATGATTTAGGCAAGAATAACATTGGTGCTTACAACAACAGTTCAGACCAATTAATTAGCTCAGTGAGAGTGTCTAATACGGAATAAGCATTTTGAGAAGTACAGCTTTAAACATACCTATATAAAGTCAAAGACGATCATGAGGACTGGGATTCATAAGCAATGGCACATAGACCAGTAACATGCACAATGCATAGCACACTCTTTTATTCTTTTTTTTTTTTTTTTTCTGAGTAGAAAGGCAGCAGTTGTAACCTGAACAGACATATAACCTAGCATAGATTAAACCAGAGTGAGAAGGAACTGTTCTCTCTACAATCATTTCTAGCTCAGAGAAACAAATGAAGTGAAACCATCCTCTCTCCCCAGAAACAGGCTAAATATTGTAGCTATGAGCATCACATGGTATAGCACAGGTCTCTGCAATTATGTACATAAGGTTTGAAAGCCTCTCATTTGGTAGCAGTGAAGGATGGCTGGGCTTTAAATGACATCATGAAATATAAAGGCTGATGCAACAGCAGCTGGTGCTAATGAGAGTGGACTAAGTGCTTTCAACCTCCCTTTTTCTTCTAGCAAATGCATAGTTAAATATGTAGCATGCTTATTGTCACTAGGATGCTTGCTTTCATCGAAGTTCGCAGCATAGGTTAGTTTCAGCCCACACAGAAGACAAGAGAATCTTCTTGGCAATTCACATTACTAAAAGCATCTTAATACATTGGAGAAACTTTGATTCAAAAATCTTACTGAAGTTAATGCCTTATCACAGTATAGTGACCTTACAAAAAAAACTGCTTGTATTTTTTTCCTAGGTCAAAGGCCTTCATGTCTTTGTCTCTTCCCCAGCCCCCCCTCCTCCCCCCCACCTTGTAAACCTTTGCAAGCTGTTATACTCAGCATATTTACTCCTTAAACTCTGGTAAGAAGATTTTATGTTCTGGATAGTAATTGTTGAACCAGTAACTATTAAACTGGAGTTTGTTATATAGTCAAATGGGCCTTTTAATTATTTCTTCTGTACCATATCCCAGGCTAACAGTCCTTGCAATAGAAACTTCCATTGCCTTTCTGGTAAGTACAGTGAGTGCCACAAAACTTGCCACTGTGGTTAGTGACTCTTTCTATTAGAAACAGAATTAAGTACTATTCGCTTTCATGTGAATACCAAAGCTTTTTCTTAAGTGTTTTCTTACTTGACCATCCTATTTTTCAGGCCACAGATATGGGAAATGCTCACGTATTTGTCTCAGCCACTTTGAATGTGAGTAGCCTTGGCAGGCATATTAAAGGCATCACTTAAAATAATAATGGAGCCTATCTGAACTGCTCTGTGGAGCTGGAGAGCAGATGCAGCCCCTATCTCGATACAGTTTTTCCTCAATGTCACAGCTAGCATTGCACGGTAGGAACCACTGTTAAGGCAGTTAAGTCTTCACATCCTCCCCATCTGGCTCTGCAGGTGAGATCATGAGAATGCATTTTGTAGTTAACTTGCTATCGCTACCACACCAGCCAAAACTTGCAAATTACCAGCTTAAAAATGACTACTTTATTCCAGTACCGGAAGCACCAGTAGCTTATTACCTAAATCATAATGGTACACCAATGATTGTACATTTCAAACGTTTAAAATTCAGAACTGTGCATACATTAGAATATTTACACACCAGCCATCTATGGTGTGTAAACATGGCAACAACAGCCTTTTTGCAACAAATGGCTTTTGGAACCTGCAGGAATCACAATTTCTGCTATGATGGTTTGAAGGAACTTAGGATACGGTCGCCATGAAGATGACAGTGCACTAAAGATTATCGGTTTTGAACTCCAGGTTAGTATCGTTAAGATGTTGTGGAGGTGTCTGGATTTCTGAGGCTTTTATCAGGAATGAGGTCTCTGTAGCTGTGAATGGATAAAACTCAAACATATAAAAGAGTTGAACTGTGAACCTCCATGGCTTTCATCACTGTAGGATGTGAACAGCTCATGCATATTAATAAATTAATCTTCACATACCAGAAGGCTGGGGAATATAATTATCTCAATTTCAAGACTGGAAACAGAGAAAGCTTTAGGGATTTGATAAAGGTCATACAAGAAGTCTGTAGCAAAACTGGGAATGTAACATATATTTTCTAAGGATGGGATTTCACACAGTCTCACAGCAAGATCAGGGACCTAATCTGTCTGACAGCTAACTCCTGGTTTGGTTCAGCTGAAAACATCACCTAGTTCACCAGGCAGCCAAACAAGCGATGGAGAGGATAAACAGGAGAGACATGGGAAAAATGTGCCAAATAACAGGGAATGGGAAATACCACCATTTAGGCAAGAGCATAGTTTTAGCTTTGTTAGATAAGTCTGAAACAAATACCTTAATTATAAAAGGCTATTCATCATGTGAGTAAATGACCCTTTCCTCATTCTCTATTTATGGGATCAGGGAAAGAACGCTTCATGCTTTACTGGAAAACTACAAACTTCAATTCAGCAATGTTTATAAAGTGCTTGAGCTCTTGGTATTGAAACCCTTTAAACTGTTTTCCTTTTAGTTTTGGGGATGTAAGCTGAAATAATTTTCTAATCTAAGTGCCATAAGTGTGCCTGTATATGAAACCCAACCGTTAAACAAAAACTTGTGGTCATACTTAAAATTTATTTTCTTTTTCTTTTTTATTATTTTCTTGATGGAAAACCTGGGGTCTGGTGGGCAGTGTTTTCTGGGTAATCAAAATGACAGTAAGAAAAAAACAAACCCAAACAAAACCAAACCTTGTTCATATTGGATGTTTCTTTCCAGCATTATGATTTGCAAATGAGAAATTCAGCTGTCCAGAGCTGCTGACTGAATTTTTCCTCAAGTAATTCCACAAGATTCCCAGTCCAGCTTAAGCATTTATAAAAAGCTCAGGCTCCTATCTCCCAGGGCACCTTGCTCTGCTTTCACAGGACTAGCAGAGCTCCTCAACCTAGGTCATCCCTGAGGAAGAAAGCTGTTCAATGAGGAGCTCCTGCTGGAGCAAGGCATGTCAGGGAGCAGAGAGGGCAGTTGAGCCAGGAGCTGTGGGTGCCAGAGAGGCAGCAGGGGCAGTGGCCTCACTTGAGCATGGGCCATCCTGGCAGAACCCCAGCCAGGTGAGGGGGAGAGGCCCAGGGATGGCAGCCAGGGTTAGTTAGACAGGGTTAGTGACTGCCATGCAAGATGGTAGGGACCAGGCAGGTCCAAGCTGCAGCTTGGTAGCTCAGTCAGCAAGGAAAGGTGAGGACCAGCAGGGTGCAAGACTGGGTACAGCTGCAGCATAGTAGGCTCAGACAAGGACAAAGCATAGCTATGGCATAGCTCAGGCAAGGTCCACAGGCAAGGGCCTGAGCTTGCATACAGCAGAGGACCCAGGTGAGTCAGCTCATAGCTCTTGCTTGCAACCTGATTGTTTTCATGGCACCCTGGTTAGAGGTTGCAGCGCAGCACTATGTCCAAGCTGGCCTTGAGTACACAGCAAAACCCCTAGGAGTAAGGAAAGAGGTTGCAGATCCAGTTGGTGTACTCAGAGCCCTGACAACACTGGCTTAGCATCAAGAAGTCTCCAGTGTTTCTCTTGTTGGGAGTGCTTGTCATACCCACTGTTAATTTCCAGAATCACAGGGCAGAGCAATCTACTGAAAGGGAAAAGCTCTGAAGTTGCCATCCTTTCCTATTTATCAATTAAAGCTCACAAAGCTTCCTCACAAAGCTATAGAATAATGTCTGAAACAAAAATCTGGTAACAAATGAATAGTTTCCATTTTAGGAAGATTAAAATGCCAGTTAAGGTATTGAAAATAGAACTCAAATCTGAAGAAAAAATCTCTCCTCCTCAGAGCACTGAGGTGCTTTAAAGTTCCAAAACACTCTAATTCCTTTCTCTGCTATCTGTAAGAAGATACACTGTACAGTAATAATCTCCTTCAATGTGAACAGTATTAAAAAAAAAAAAAACAAACAAAACCATTCTTTGACTCAAATATTTAAGATTTTAGTTTTCTTTAAAAGACCTTTAACAATTGCTTTGGATCTCACACCATTAATGTAATTGAAGAAAAGGAGGCTTTAAATGTAGCAATATAAATATTATTTTCTAAAGCGTTCCTTATTTTTTTTCAGGATTTCTTTAAAAGTCTAAATTACCCATGAATGACAGAAACCTAAACTCATCAGTGTTGTGCTTTTAATAGACAAGAAACAGAAATTAGGCAGGTTAGGCACAACCTATTTTTACATTTTACTGGCTTATCATTAAAACAAACAAAACATCCCCGTCAGACAACATTATTCAAAGATGCTCTACCATAAAAGCCCTACATTTAGTATATGCCACTAGGTATACCATGCCAAGAAAGCACTCCTAATTTTGTTTCAGTCATTACCAATAGTAGCTGTAATAGCATGTAATGTGTCCTCTGCAAACATAGCAATCAAAGTCAGAGCTCTGACCTGGTATTCTGGCCAGTATGACTGCACCTGAAAACTAGTTATAACAGATACTACATTTTGACTAGTTCTGTTTGCTATGCTTACGTACGGATGCTTATTGTACTAGAAGACAAATTTTGCCATGATACAGGAAGCTATATTCGGAAAGAGTACCAGTAAAATGCAGTTTTATTTCTCTTGGTAAACAAGACCTAGCATAGGGACAACTTTGTCTTGCCAGTGATTACACCAACAAGTGGCATAGTGCTGGTATGAAAATTCTCACTGATACAGGTCATACCACTAACACAAAGCATCAGCTGAAGTGGTGTAGTTCTGGGATGTGATCTTTGAGTGGCACCAGAGAGAGCTGTATCGGAAGAAGATGCTGCGAGCAAGGCGAGCAGGCACAGTTCAGCCTGGGATGTGTGGAGCATAGGGTGAATATTGCTGGGTAATAGCCAAAAGGCAGTAATAGTAGCTGGTGGGTAGAATAGGGTAGCTGGAAGCTCTGGGGCAACTGAATATCCAGCAGTACAAAAGGCAACAGCAAGATCCTTAAACAGAGCTTTCATCTGAATCTGTAGTGTCAGTGAAGAAAAAAAAAAAATCAACCTCTTAGAATATCACCTTATTTCATGTAACAGTTTTGAACTCTTTAACACATCATGCACATCACACACTGTTTCCTTATACAAAGTTTACTACAAAGTTGTATTACAAAGACTTCAGCAATGTGCTACACGTATATTTGAAATGTATGAGACATCTTTTAACCACACAGAAGTGGAACTGTAAGGGAATATTCAACCTAAGCTGTGTGCTTTTAGGAACTTACTCTGTTTTCCTGCAGTGGATTGGGTTGTGGCTGAAACTATGAACAAAAACTTCATTCCCAGTCTTACAGTAGTCCAAAATCTCGGCTTGCCTGCATGCTGAGACAGATGAAGCTGTACACTCTAGGAAGAAATCTGCAGAGGGTGGATAACACCCTGGAGTTCCATGTGGGACTGAGAACCAGCACAGCCCTGAGAGGAGCAAGGTGTCAGAGCTCAAAATCCAGGAAGACCTGAAGGTGGTTCTAACAACAGTAACACAAATGAATGCAATACTTAACAGACAGGAAACAAATGCCATGAAAACCTTTGCTTCTGTGGTGAACAGAAGTGAAAGGCAGGCAGATAAATAATGATTAGACAAAAACTCCAGATGATTGACTTGAACAATACATGGACTCTGCCCCAAAATATATCTGAAGAGCAGAACCTGCAAAGGTAAAGCCATTAGCACAGGTTGGGACAGGAGGTGCCCAGCTCCGCTTACTGATTCCAGAGCAAGAACCCCCTGCAATGTCACACCTTTTTTTTTTTTAAGACAGCAGAGTGGTGATCTTTAAGATGTTAGGGGAAACATGTTTGAAATATTACAGGCTATGTGTGGATTTAAAATGCAAATGAAGGAGTAAAATTTTATATTCACTTAATTGTAGATTCTGTGATAACAGATTAACTCCGTAGGCTTGTGATATGCCATGGACACAAATTCCATGGAGACAAAGGGGTATATCCTGGTGACAAAAAAAAAGGGGGCATGGGTAAATTTTTTTATATACTTGTTTATATTGATGGAAAAAAATACATAATATTCTTAATGTGTTGGAACAGATATGCTAAAGGAGTATTTCAGCTGAGCAGCTCCTTGACAAAGTCAGACTTGTTTAGCTAAATAGGTTACAGTTTACATGGCACAAGTTTGAGCAGGTCACAATAAATTTGGTCATCTTTTTCCATTAAGTAGCTTGCTGAAAGTAATTTTAAGTAATACCACCCATGCTGAAAGGGAATGTAGTGAAACAGTGTCAGATTTCAGTTTCATTGATGCCATATCCTGTTATTTAATAGTGCAAAGTATAATTTAACAGTTGTGACAATGAATCATTGTAGGTAACCTGCAGATGATTTTGATTGAAAACTCCAAACTGGAATAATTATAATGGGAGAAGCTGGAGGCAGAAGAAAAGATGGGATGTGCAAACCTATAAAGAAATAGAAACCCTCAAATAACAAAGGTGGTGAGTACCTTAGGAAATAAGTCATCACAGATATCAGAGGTAACAGATAGGGTCATCTCCAGCCAGAGCACCTTACCTAGATCCCAGAAAGGAGAAAGGGCAGACTTGCACAGAGCAAGATGTAAGAGTGATGGTTTGCTGCAGAACTGAGGCAAGACCACCAAATCCCCTGACATAAAACAAGCAGAACAAATTAATTTTCTATATCAAGAGTGACAGTGATGTTTCAGCTGAGAATCACTGTCATTTTTCAGTTGTAAGCCATCAAAGTAAGCTCCATTTATCCCCTGGAAATTAAAAAAAACCCAACACATATATTTTTAAATATTGTCCAGAAAGAAAGTTGAAGCATTAAAGTCAGCTAAGGACTTTCCTGTGGTCATTTACAGTACCTCAACTGAGGGGCAGGAACTCCCTTCTCTACTACAGCCTTTTTAGCACACAGGTACCTGAATGCATTCCAGGAGCCTATTAATACCGTGGTTAAGGAAGGTGAAACAGGTTTTGTACTTGATTTGACATCTGAATAGTTTTTCTCTAATAGACAGAAATATGGTAGCCTTTAATAATGGGAAAGGAAATTAATATATCCTCTGATGCTTTGTCAGACAAGGAATAAAGTGCGAGTTCTTTTTTATTAATTCTTCCAAGTCTCCCAGCAAGTGACAATACATAAAGGGCTTTTTGTTGTCTCTTCCTTAAAGGGAAAAAGTTACGTTGTCTTTTTATTGTACTTCTGAAGTTACGTAAGAGTACTTTTCACTGCTTGAAATAGTGCAATATGTAAACTCAAAATATGTAGGAGTTATAACATTTGCAAGACATATTTCTTCTGGTGCAGTAAACCAGTACTAATTTTAAGGAAGCAGACAACAGAAAAGACTTCTTTTCACACTAATTGTGTGCATATTTATTTATATCTCTGACAGAGTTCACTGTATGAATGCTGTATTGAATAATTAAACAACAGCTTATGTATAGAGACAGAGAGAAAAATTAGTGCATTTACTTTTTAGTCTCAGTTCTTGTCTGCCATATGTCTTAAAGAATAAGGACTTTCAATTAGTGCCTTAGATTCTGGGTCATAAAGTAAATTAACTACTCCAGGCTTACACAAGCTTTTCCTGCAGTAAGAATAAAATAGGTTTGGTTTTGTTTGCTTGAATTACCATTTGCACTGCTGACACTACTAGGCCTCTTCAAACCTGCTTGGAGATTTTGGCAAGGTATTCATCCAACTGTGTAACTTGTATGATGCACTGGTATATGGACTAGTCAAAAAACAGGAATAAGAGTTTAAACCAGTTTAAATGGTTTTTACCCCCAGTATTTCATATTATTAAAAAAGGGGGGGGGAAGGGGATGGGGGAGAAAAAACATTGCCAGGTACATTTGCAGATAACATAAAGGTGACTCACAAGAGGTGCAGGACCCAGCCTGAGTGTCTAAGGCTCACTGGCATCAGTACAAGTATCAGCATATGGATGATGAGACACTTTGGAAACTGCCCCTACTGACTGTGGTGGACCCTGAACTGGAAATCATTCTGCTCACTCCCTGTCACCGTAAGGCCAGTTTTCTTAGGGCATGTATCCAACCATATATAAACACCTATGCACCCCAATGGCAACGTGCAATCTCTGAACAAACCTTAAAACTAGCTATTACTTTGAAATGGAAATCTTATATTCTGCAGAGCTGAGCACTTATTCAAGTACTAGATAAATATATCAGGCAGGCTTCCTTCAGCCAGGAGAATTGCAATTTGACACGCACATTATGAATCAGGAAAGTAACCTGTATTGATCTGTATGAGTGCTGATCTCGTATTCCTCAGCAAGGTTCAGGTGACATTTCCACTCTCTTGATGAATTATAAGTTCATATCCTTTGTAGAGGTAAGCCAGACAAACCCAAAGAACTATTACTTTCGAATGAGAGATTTCATAACAGAAAGAGCCTATGATTTCTCAATTTTTAAAGTATCTTTAACCTTTTGACCCTGGAAGTTGCCAAGCTGGCTAGCCTTGATGCTAGAGCCAGTTGCTTAATGGAAGAAGAGTAATGCTGCAGGCAGACAGACAGGCTTCCACCATCTGCAGGGTTAACACAGTGTCGGGCTCCACCACCCCATCAGTCTTTAATTTCTCTGTAGAGAATGCCACCAAGCACCATTTAGCAACAGCTCCAAACTTCAGGCAGACAATGAACTGATTTCAAAGCAGCTGCCACTCGCTCAGCCTGGTGACAGGGCCAGGTACACTCTGTAATCAGAGGCAAATGGACCTATCTCATGGGCAGACTGTAAATTTCTAGATTCATAGGTCAATTTTTAATTCCTGCTCTTGCCGACCCTTTGCTTTAAGTTCAGCTATCTAAGCAATTTGTAGAAGCTTGAATTATTTTTAGCAGATGGATGTGTACATCCTTCTGCTACTTATAGTCTGTTCAGAGTCAGAGAGGTTTTGTTAGACTATAGATTATATATATACTTTCAGAAACAAGGTTGTGGGAGGGAGTGATCTCTTATCACTCTAACTGTTAGGGAGATGAAGAGGAAAGACAAGGTTTTAGGTCACAAGTTCTTAAGTTCTGAAGCAGAAGGAGCAAGCTTGGAGATGGGTTCAGGTCAGAACCGGAGGCAGCTTGCAAAGACAGAAACACCCTTTGCCTTCAGGAAAGCATTCTTAGGGTACAGTCACTGAAGTTCTGCCCTCTCCGTCTTATCCCAGGCTGCTTTCCAGAGAAGTGTCTAGGAAGAGGACTCCCAGTGTATGTGTGCATGCATAACGAACATGCAACATGATTTGACTGGTATACAGTGCAGTAAACAAAACTCTTTGTAAAAGAACTACAAAACCAGATGGATTGATAATGTGAAGGCACTCAGAGAACTTGCAAGTTACTGGAATTAGCCTATCACCTTCTGTTCCTAACATTCACTTTGGAGGGTTAAATAGTTGTTTTGCAGAGCTTTTTGGAAGTGTAAAAAATTCCGATCCCACTACCATGCTGACATACCAAAAAGATAAATCACTTCCACAGTTTATCTTTCTTCAAATACAGTATTTGGCATGAAGAGTGGTTTGTCTAAACTACTTCTAATGCTTTGATTTTCCCTTCAAAAAGATATCCCTGTCAAAAGCCTACTCAGACTTCAAACACTCCCAAGGCTTTAGAACAGAGACCCAGAAAAGTCCACTCGCCCTGCCTTTGTGGGGAAGGGGAAGCTGAGGCACAGCAAGTGAGACAAATGTGATACAGACTCACCAAAAAAATTGCCCTTCTGTTACCACTCTGCTATGGTATGCTTGCTGAGACATGCCAGTGGCTATGGAAGCTGCTGCTCAGGGCTGGGGCAGGCTTGGTTTTGCTCCCACTGAGTGCCCTTGCCTAGAGACAGCTTGTTCAGTCTGAGACAGGCATCAGCACTGCACCAGGTGCTGACACAAGCAGAAAAGTCTTCCAGCCTGGCACTATTGAACAGAGTAGGGCTGTGATTTTCTCTGATTGTACCAATAGTCCTTTGGCAAAGTAAATAATTAAATTAGTATGATGGAGCTGAAATGTATATCAATTTCATTATTAAGTGACTTTATTAAATCCTCAATCAGAAAGCAGGAATTGTTGACGGCGTAACACTTGAAGTCATAAACTATCAAAATAGTATGAGAATGAAGTAGCAACTTTAATGAAATACCAACTCTGAAAATTATGTCCCCAGTTTTATTTCATGGTGTATGTTTTAAGTCTATTTATGGCTTTTACTGTAAAAGTGCTTCAACATAGTTATCATATGCCACAAATCTTAAAATCAACTGAGTAATCTATCTGCAATGTCATTATAGCAACTTAGGTGACTGCCATAAAATCTAAATAGAAAAAATACTTCCATTTCTGTTCCAATCACCATTATTATGATACATGTCTTGGAGAGAATGAGGGAAAGAAGAGAAAATATAAATAACTTTATTTTCCAAAACCATGGAGGTGAAAGCATGTATTTATTTTAATCAGCATTATTGCAACTTCCACCAAGGTTATCTAAAACCTGTCTCCTGCCATTGTCTGCATTTTGGTTTTGGAATACAATTTTGAGGGATGGGATGTCCCAGGAATTTGATGAGGGAATCACATGTTCTAGCTCATGTCCCAAACCATTTGTTTTGTTCCTGACCAGCACTGGCTCCATTTGGGAAGGCAATCAGAAAGTAACCCTGGGGATGGACGCTGCTCTGCATATCACAGGTATTTTAAAAAGGCAGATAGGGCCACAACACAGCAAAGCCTGATATCAGTGAGGTTCTTATACAGGATGCACATGTGCCTTCTTCAGCAGAAATGTAATTCACCTTCTCCACACCTAGGTAACAAAATAATGTTCTCTACCTCAATAGTTCTAGTTGCACTTTTCTAACCTCTCTATGTTCCTTACAGTGATAATCAAGCTTTCAGCTATTGAATTTCCCCTTAAAATCCTGAGACCTGATTCCTGATGCCTAAATACAACTTCTCCCCATTGCTGCTTAGGTATTTGTATCTCCCCTGCCTCTTACCCCTTCCAAACCTCAGTGTAGTCATCTTTGGTTCGGATGGCACCCAAATGCCTTCAGATGCTCTTCTCACCTGGACTGTTATCATCTCATAACTGTCTTTCAGCTATTCTTCTCGGAGACTAATCCAAGGTCTCAGATTACTTCTAAAATCAATGATCATTTTACCTCTG
Source organism: Lathamus discolor (assembly GCF_037157495.1). Classification (NCBI taxonomy): domain Eukaryota; kingdom Metazoa; phylum Chordata; class Aves; order Psittaciformes; family Psittacidae; genus Lathamus; species Lathamus discolor. Next base: position 89,759,734 of record NC_088886.1, on the reverse strand, counting down.
CAATGAAAATCAAACCATTGGGAACCAATCAACTGGTTCCTTAGAGGAAGCCTGAAGGTGGCAGTCAGGTGGCAGTGACCTGTCTGATCTGCACAGCAACGGAGAGGGACTGCCTGGGAACTCAAGCAGGTAGTTCCCTCTCTGCTTCTTCACTTCTCCAGACAATCAGATGTGTAAGAATTTATCTCCGTCATGTTTCCTGATCTTTTTCATATGGTACTAGAGAGATAATTGCTTGTATGAACTTGATGTATGAAATTTCTAAGTATGAAATATTTATATCTTGTAGACAAAAGTATCAGGTAAAGCAATTTTATATATGAACTTTACATTTTGATGTTGAAATTGCAGTGGAATTTAGGGAGACACAATGACACCATGCCTAAGGTACACAAAGAAACAGGCAGTAGGGTAGCCACCTCTCTTCCTGACTTTTCCAAGAAACTGGATTTAAAAAGGGATGCTTGTAGTCTCTTTGCTGATCAGATATATCACAGTACTTTTCATAAGCATTGCAATTTTAACACCTATAGTTGCATGTAAGGAAGAGAAGAATCTACTCAGTCTCTTGACTGATGAAGTGCTTTCAGATTGCATTTCAGAATCCCTTATTGAATCAACTTCTTTTTAATTGGTCTTTGATCCTAGTCTTTTCCTGCAAACCCTGCTAACAATTCTTGTATTCTACTAACCCTATTCCAGTAGTCAGAAGTCCTATCATACTTATGTTACAACTTTAGTGGAATACATGCTTTCTTCAGCGAGTTTTGCAGGCTTCAACTAAAAATAAAGTGCTAAAATTTACAGAAATAATGCTGAGTCTGAAGCTTAAGAGTGATTCGTAGCTCTGTGTTCAAATTATGGTTCTATGCAGTTAAAAGCAGTGGTCGCAAAGGAATAGCAGTGCAAAACTGTTAGAGACAAATCTACAATCAGTAAGACCCTTTATTTGGACACTGGCAAAATAACAGGTTTTACAGCACAGTGAATAGCATGATTTATCACAAGAGTTCCTACGTGCAAAACATACAGATTTTTTTTAATGCATGATTTTTGGAATCACAGAGGGAAAATACAATAAATATTTTTCTTGCATCGATAGTAGCAGGTAGTTTGCCAAATGATGCAGCCATCGCATACTGCAAATCACTTATTTCCTGGCAGTTAACATCATTACCTGTGTGATTGCTTGGGCAAGGTTTTGGGTGTACACTCCTATTGTTTTAACTGATTTAGTCCTATCTGATCCATGGTAACATGCCAATGAGACAGTGGTGTGCTTTTCCACTCTTAAATGTCATCCTTTTCTATGCTTTAATCAACCTTTATGTCTCTGCTAATGAATTCACAGATTAGGTGAGCTTTTGCTTTTCCCAGAAAAAATAATTCAAATTTAAAAGGTGGAAATTTTTCTCTTCCCTCATAGTAAAAAGTGATCAATCAGGCTAGAAAAATACTGCTACTGGATTCTTAATTGTCTGTGCTCTGATTAGCTGTCATTTCTACCTCTGACTTTCTGCTCTTGATTGGGTACTTATTATCATAGCTATATGGGAACACTGAACCCCTGCAGTTCCATGAATAATTAAAACATTTTAACTGTTACAGAGAAGAATGAAAGCATCCACAAGAAAAAACAATTTTGAGAGGCGTTTTTTTTTTTTGAGAGAGAGAGCTGTTACTTGCCTCTCTACACTTGAAGCTCTTCCTTCCATAAATAAATAAATAATTTTTGAAGATGCCTGGCAAAATCAAATTGTAGTGACAATTTAATCTGATACATCCATCACTGAGACTTCAGGCCATCCTTAAAGGAAAATAGTCTTGTTCATGAAACAGTGGTTTTCTGTCTTCGTCTGCTATGATTATCCACTTTATATGCTTCAATACCAATAGAAAAGGTCATCCTAGTTGAGAAAATACTGGCTAATAACCGTGTAGAGACAGAGAGACTGTAGAAAATGCTGTCCTCCAGGTTTAAGACAACAACTTGAACCAATGACTGCTCTGTATAGAGGAACAGTTTTTTCTGAAAGAACCCAAAAAACAAGAGAGTGTCTATCTGAATGCAGATTTCTTGAGGATTTTTAAATTATTTTTGAAGGAATTAGAGGCTACATCTCGTGCCCAAATTATAGCTGAAAAGAGAGTTCACAGTAAATTCATGTAAGAGCAGCATTTGGTAATATGTGGTAGATTTCCAAACTCTGCTTAATTATTATGTAAAGAATTATTTGCAAGAACTCCTCCTTAAGATTATATGATGTAAAACTCTACCTGACACAGCATGTAAGTTGTAGGACTGTTATTTACTTGTGTACTTTTTGTTATTAATTTAATGAAGTGCAGTTCTCCAGGAAACTTTCCAGTGAGATTTAAGAGTATCCTGCACTATGGACAATTTAGCCACCTCTGTTGCTAGTTCTCCTTAGCAGCCCAACCTGTAATCATCTGCCCTCATCTCTTTTTCCACCTTGTTTTCAAAATTGTGCTTCAGTTAAATATGCTGATTTCTTGCCCTATATTTTTCAGGCATTCCGTAGTATGTCTTGGTATGTAACCATCTTACTGGTGACTTTCCAAACTGTGCAGTGGCACCAAGAAATGAAAAGACAACTAATTCTTGATAAATGGCAACAGCAGCACAAGAGCAGGACATCAGCAGCTAAAGAAACAAAATTAGCCTCCTTTCTGTCCCTGTCCTGTTGATTCTACTGTGTAAAGTTAATGTTACCTAGGAGTTTGTATCAATAAAATCAGAATATTTGCGAAAAAGTAAAATTCTCATTCTTGACAAGAAAATATTTCTGGATTAGAGAATGTGTCTATTACAGAAAATAATCAATGATTGCTGTGTCTTGACTTCCATGAAAGGAAACAGATGGATGCAAGATGCCTTATTCCTCTTTTGCTACAAACGAGAAGGAAATCAGCTGATACCACAATCTCTGTGCCTAAGGTGGACAGAGAATGACAACTCACAGAAGTCTGTGCAAATGCAGCTTTAACTTCCCATGTACTTCAGTCTTCCAGATGTAAGCCATCAAGTCCTCCTACATGAAGACCATATTTGGTGGGAAGCAGAGTGAAGTTTGGTACCTGCTGTGCTCAGAAGTTATTTGCTAGAAAGAGATTAAGATAAACACAGACATTCCAGAAGGATGGCCAAATGCACGTAGTGCTACTGACTGTAGTTCACACCTGGCAAGCAGTGATTTCAAAGGTTTGAATGTGAAAAGAATAGAAAATCTCCCCCCCACATCTTTTTATAAATGTGTGAAGTCAAACATGTAATTTTGTAGGTTCTATCTCAAATACACTGTAAGATGCTGTTCCTTCAGGATAATAAGCTGCTCATAACAAGGTGAAGGTTACACTTCCATGTGCATGTGTACTTGGAAGCACTGTGCAGAAGTTATTCATTGTGAAAGCTAATTCAACAGGACACAACAGGAACTCACCCATAGGTATGAGGTAGCACTATTCACATTTCTGTGGTTTTGGTAGCTCTTCCCAGCAGTATGCTCCATTTCGTATCTGGATTAGGCTCTATCCTGGTGAAATTAGATCTTAATTAAAAATATTAAACATTGAATATAGATCAGATATTGCAGTGCCACAGAAGAGAGAATACTGAGAATTTGCCAATTATGTAAAGTGATTTTCAAATCAAATGCATTTTCAGGCTATATGTCTAAATGGAGATCAATGAGCTTATTTTATGCTGGGAAAAATAGAGGATTTTTCCTTAAATAGCAGTTTTCCATTGCAGGACATAATAACTTAGAACTTTTAAGTTAGTGGGAGATTTTTTTCATTCGGCCCAAATGACATTAAGTTCAAGCTCCTACTCAGATACTTATTCAGCAAAATACATTAGTTTTTAACGCATAGATAATAAGGCTCAATATTACAACTATTGAAGATGACAAAATGTTTCTGTCATGAGGAAAATACAGCTTTTAGTGCACACATGAATTAACTTAGGTGTCCTTGGTTTATATTTATACATGAACTGTATGACCAGTATGACAGTCCAGCATCTCTAATTAGTTGCAAATGAAAAAAACCTGTGTCAGCTCCAAAGAAAGATTGTATTTGGCCATGAAAGCATAGACATTCTTCCCAGCTCTTGAAAAAGATCGATATATGTAATAAAGCACATGAGCTACCAAATTAGATTGCCAGTAATGCATATTTTAAAAGGACCCTGAATATGCATTGTAACATGATCAATAAAATATATTTGTAAGAACCTGTCAGTAAATAGGGGAAATTCACACATCAGAAAATATGGAGGGTGTCTGCCTCACATATTCAATGTTAACTATTCAATTTTAATCTCAGAGTCTTTTTTTGCCTTCATGTATGAGCACTAATATAAATGGATGCATGTCAGCGCACCAGTACTTAAGAAGGAAAGCGCTAACTGATGATTATAAGAAAATATCAAAACAAAAGTGGCTGAAGATACTTCTTTAAAAACATCTTTTATGGTACACTGGCATTGACTTCATAGTACTGAGCTACCCTAAATGGATACAGTGACACATAATTAATATTTGCATCACATTATGTCTGGGTGAAAAACACTAACAGAGTCCCGAATTATTAGTGCCCACATGTCCTCTGTGCTGTGACTTCTGAGGAACTGTCCAGGTTGCCATAAAGCATTACAGAGAAACACAAGGATATGGGCTGATAACACCATCTCATCAATTTGCACCTAAGTCTTACTTCTAATAACAGTTTCCTTCCAAATTACTGACAATCAAAAATATATATCTGATACCAGTATTGTATCTCTGGAGTTCTTGACTTTTCAACTCGATAATGAAACCTGAGACTGTTTAATTACCCATGAAAAGCAAGCACTCTTCATACAAATAAACAAAATGAAGAAACAAGAAGTTAAAGGGATATTTAAAGTCACTTGAAGTGTATTTGTCCTGTAGTGTATGAAGGAAGGAAAAACTAACTATAACTGGTTTCCCATGTTAACAGGTTCCAAAAGGTCAGTGTTGCTTATGGCTAAGATACTTAGAAAATAGCATATATAAAATTGGTATCAACACATTACTGATAAACAATCACCACTGAAGTCACTTTCATCTGTGTGTGCTACACCACTGGTATATGACCCAAAGACAATGTGGCAAGTGGAACTCAAAGTCAAACTTTAGAGTTCTGTGGTTTAATGCATTTTAAAAAGGAGAATAAAACAAGATAAGCAAGAAAGCTTCAAGAAAACAAGTATCATCAACCAGGTGGAAGTTTGATGTGGTTTGGTTTTGGGGGGTTTTCTTGGCAGTCCAGCTTTGAGAGAGCCATCCTGCACATTGAAGGGCAGTCATTAGTGTCCAGAAAGAAAGTGGTTCTGGAAAGCTGCTTGTTTGAAAGACCTTCATTTGCAACAAGCTGTAGTTTCCTTGCAGTTGATTGCATGCATCCAGCCCCTCCATACTACTGTAGAAATCATTGCTCCCTCGCAGGGGGAATTGTCTTCTTATTAGTTAAATCAATACTGTAGGCAGCTTTTCCATATTCCGAAATGCCAGAATAAGTGGTCAAACTTACAGAGAGCTACTCCTTCATTGCCATTCCATCACCTTTCTTTTTAAATCAATTACACCATTGTTCAAGGCCAGGTTGGACAGAGCCTTGGGTGACATGGTTTAGTGTGAGGTGTCCCTGCCCATGGCAGGGGGGTTGGAACTACCTGATCTTAAAGTCCTTTCCAACCCTAACTATTCTATGATTCTAACATGGCCAGCATGAATGGTGCTCCAGGTCACAGTGCTGATCACTGCAGATAAGCTGCACCTTGTTGATGAGTATTTGACATCTTACAGCCAAATAGAATCCGTTTTGAAAATCAGTGATTAGGCTTCTCAGTGACTTTTGGCAGCTATACCAACAACTACATTGCCTGCAGCTACTATAGGAAGACTGTGAGAACCAAAAAAGGGAAGGATGCGAAACAGCTCCTTCTGAAGGAATTGGTTTTTATTCAAAATCATTTTGTTTTGTCTCAGTTCCAACAAGCATCAACTGGTGGAAAGAAAAGTGGTGCACACCTGGAATGCTCAGCAGTGGCAGCAGGACCAATGCTACTTTTCTAGATCTCTTTCCAGAGCTCCCCACTTCTCCCCTAAAACTGTGCAAGAAAAGCACAGGAAAGTGAGGACCCCCACACAGAGTACTTTCATGGCCCCTCTTGCTACTGATGACTAAATGAATTCATTTTAATACTCAGAATCACAGCTCCTTTTATTTCAGCCTTGGTCTGAGCACTTAGACATGCACAAACATGTACTAAATTAGGCTGCAGGAAGCTAAAACTCCCTCTTTTAGCTGGTGTAGAACAGGTGGTAATTGGCTGGCATTCTCAGGGGTACATTCTCAGAGATACATTTCTTCTCAGCAGCTGACTGCTGCTGGGCAGTATGGGAGGATATCAGTGACAGTGATAATCAGTAGATCCAGCTCACAAGCTGGGCTGCATCCAAAGAAACATGTCCAGCAGTTGAGGGGAGTGATTCTTACCCTCTACTCCACTCTAACCCACCTGGAGTACTGCTTTCGGCTCTCTGGCCCTCAGCATAAGAACATGGAGTGAGTCCAGAGGATGCTCAGAGGGCTGGAGCACCTCTCCTACGAAGACAGGCTGAGAGAGTTGGCCTTGTTCAGCCTGGAGAAGGCTCAGGAGAGACCTGACAGCAGCCTTCCGGTCCCTAAAGTGGGCCTACAAGAAATCTGGAGAAGGTCTTTTTGCAAGAGCATGTAGGGCTAGAAAAAAGGGGTTAGCTTTAAACTGAAAGAGGAGAGATTTAGATTAGATACAAGGAAGAAGTACTTCACTATGAGGGTGGTGCGGCACTGGCACAAGTTACTCAGAGAAACTGCAGCTACCTCATCCCTGGGAGTGTTCAAGGCCAGGTTGGATGGGGTTTTGAGCAACCTGGTATAGTGGAAGGTGTCCCTGCACATGGCATTGGGGTTGGAACTATATGATCTTTAGGGTCCCTTTCAACCCAAACCATTCTATGATTCTATGAACATAAGTGCAGAATGACCAGAGTGTATGCTTCTGGAGGAGCATGGGGACTTTATTTGAATCAATTTCACTTGGTGTAATGGTGCTTCTAACAAGCATATTGGGGGCCACTATTTTCCATGATAAACGAATCTGGTATAACTAAGGGTTGCAGGTTACTACATGGTGCTAATATTGCAGGTGAAATCTGTCAAGCAGTTTGCTAGTCAGAGAAAGACACCTGAGGGCTGTCCTGGCAGGCCCCAGGAGTGGTTTAAGAGCCACTGAGCTACCCAGAACAGCTGAGCTGCCAGGTCCTGTCTCCTCTGAAAATGCCAGAGACTGAGCTAGAGACAGTAGTGAACTCTGGCCAGACCAAGATGGTTTGGATGCACATGGGATCCAAAGTTCAGGCTTAATTACCAAGAATCCTAGTGACAGTTAATTGAAGGGTGCTTCCAGTTCTGTAATGCTATACACTACCACACTATCTATTTATTGTGGAAATGACTGTATTATCATTATTTTTCCCAGTTCTGCAGACGAAGATTACTTCTGTTTTACAGCTGAAGAGGAAGCAGAACTACAATGAGAAATTATTTGCCTAGGACCATGTCGTTTCTTTCTCAGACATAGAATCATAGAATCATAGAATAGTTAGGGTTGGAAAGGACCTCAAGATCATCTAGTTCCAACCCCCCTGCCATGGGCAGGGACACCTCTCACTAAACCATCCAACACAAGGCTTCATCCAACCTGGCCTTGAACACCAACAGGGATGGAGCACTCACAACCTCCCTGGGCAACCAATTCCAGTGTCTCACCACCCTAACAGGAAAGAATTTCCTCCTTATATCCAATCTAAACTTCCCCTGTTTAAGTTTTAACCCGTTACCCCTTGTCCTGTCACTACAGTCCCTGACAAAGAGTCCCTCCCCAGCATCCCTATAGGCCCCCTTCAGATACTAGAAGGCTGCTATGAGGTCTCCATGCAGCCTTCTCTTCTCCAGGCTGAAAAGCCCCGACTTCCTCAGCCTGTCTTCATACGGAGGTGCGCAAGGTCCCCTGATCATCCTCGTGGCCCTCCTCTGGACTTGTTCCAACAGTTCCATGTCCTTTTTATGTTGAGGACACCAGAACTGCACACAATACTCCAGGTGAGGTTTCACAAGAGCAGAGTAGAGGGGCAGGATCACCTCCTTCCACCTGCTGGTCACGCTCCTTTTGATGCAGCCCAGGATACGGTTGGCTTTCTGGGCTGCGAGCGCACACTGCCGGCTCATGTTCATTTTCTCATCGACCAGCACCCCCAAGTCCTTCTCTGCAGGGCCGCTCTGAATCTCTTCTTTGCCCAACCTGTAGCTGTGCCTGGGATTGCTCCGACCCAGGTGTAGGACCCTGCACTTGTCGTGGTTGAACTTCATAAGGTTGGCATCAGCCCACCTCACAAGCGTGTCAAGGTCCCTCTGGATGGCATCCCTTCCCTCCAGCATATCAACCGGACCACACGGCTTGGTGTCATCGGCAAACTTGCTGAGGGCGTACTCAATCCCACTGTCCATGTCAGCGATGAAGATGTTAAACAAGACCGGTCCCAACACCGATCCCTGAGGAACACCACTCATTACCGGTCTCCAGCCGGACATCGAGCCATTGACCACAACTCTTTGTGTGCGGCCATCCAGCCAGTTCTTTATCCAGCGAGTGGTCCATCCATCAAATTGATATCTCTCCAATTTAGAGAGAAGGATGTCGTGTGAGACAGTGTCAAACGCTTTGCACAAGTCCAGGTAGATGACATCAACTGCTTTACCCTTGTCCATCAATTCTGTAGCCCCATCATAGAAGGCCACCAAATTGGTCAGGCAGGATTTCCCCTTAGTGAAGCCATGCTGGCTGTCACCAACCACCTTGTTGTTTTTCATGTGCCTTAGCATGCTGTCCAGGAGAATGTGCTCCAAGATTTTGCCAGGCACAGAGGTGAGACTGACTGGTCTGTAATTCCCCAGGTCTTCCATTTTCCCCTTCTTGAAAATGGGGGTTATATTTCCCTCTTTCCAGTCGTCGGGAACTTCACCTGACTGCCATGATTTTTCAAATATGATGGCCAGTGGCTTAGCAACTTCATTCGCCAGCTCCTTCAGGACCCGCGGATGGATTCCATCAGGTCCGACGGACTTGTGTGCGTTCAGATTTTGAAGATGGTCTCGAACCAGATCCTCTCCTACAGTGGGCCCAAGGTCTTCATTCTCACAGCCCCTGCATCTACTTTCTAAGAACTGGGTGGTGCAGTCAGAGCCTTTGCCAGTGAAGACCGAGGCAAAGAAGTCATTCAGAACCTCAGCCTTCTCCAAATCCTGCATAGCCAGTTCTCCCGAGAGCTTCCTCAGGGGGCCTATTTTGTCCCTAGTCTGTTTTTTGTTTGCTACGTACCTGTAGAATCCCTTCCTATTATCCTTAACATCCCTGGCTATGTTTAATTCTAACTGGGCCTTAGCCTTCCTAACCTGGTCCCTAGCTTCCCGGACAACATCCCTGTACTCTACCCAGGCCACCTGTCCTTGCTTCCATTTTATATAAGTCTCTTTTTTCCTTTGAATTTTCCTCAGTAGCTCCTTATCCATCCAAGGAGGTCTCCTGGCCCTCCTGCTGCACTTCCTTCTAGTTGGGATGCAGCACTCCTGAGCTTGCAGCAGGTGATCCTTGAATATCAACCAACAGTCCTGGGCCCCCCTGCCCTCCAGGGCTATATCCCATGGAACGTTACTAAGCAGGCTCCTGAAGAGGCCAAAGTCTGCTCTTTTGAAGTCCAGGGCAGTGAGCTTGCTACACGCTCTTCTCACTCTCCTGGGGATCTCAAATTCGACCATCTCATGATCGCTGCATCCAAGGCTTCCCTGTAGTACCACATTCTCAACAAGCCCTTCCCTGTTGGTGAGCACAAGGTCAAGCATGGCACCTCTCCTTGTCGGCTCCTCTATTACTTGCAGAAGGAAGCTGTCTTCCACACAATCGAGGAACCTCCTGGATTGCTTGTGCCGTGCAGTGCCATCGATCCAACAGATGTCAGGGTGGTTGAAATCCCCCATGAGAACAAGGGCCTGCGAGCGTGAGGCTTTTCCTATCTGTCTGTAGAGTAACATGAGGTTATGAAATCTTATTTCTTGGCTCTCAAGCAAGTTCTAGTCCCCATTTTTATTCTCACACCTTAATCAAGTGATCCTTTTTCTATGTTTTTACAGATTTTCCTCCTGACACAGCAATAAACTGGTGCAAGCATTTAAATATCTCACCAGTGGAATGTACCTGAAATAAAAGCCAAAGTAATTTTTTGAAAGTCAAAATGAGCATAAAGAAGGAACTCACTCTTCTGATACAAGTACTTATGTGGCCAGTTGTTAGGCAGCCCTGCTAACCCTGTTGCACAGAAGTATTTTGTAGCATATGCAGTATAAGTAGTGCTGCCAAACGTTTCATTTTGTGTAGAGCAAAGTACTTAATTCTTGACGTCAAAGAAATCCTTGATTAGATTGTTCACGCAAGCATTACTGAAGACTTGTCCCAGCTGATATATCTGGGAAGTATCAAACAAGAAGGATATACACAGATGATCTGGTGGTACAGAAATCATCAGAATCCTTTTATTAATGTATTAATAAAGCAATGTTGTTATGTTTAATTTAGGTAACTAATAAAGAGGGGTTTTCCATACTCCTTTGTAGAAAGGCTGAAGTACCTTCACTTAATTGAATATACTTGATTTGTTGGGGTCCCTAAATTTATAAATAAGGCTTTAAAAAACAATGCAAACGGGCTTGTTTCATAGTTGCCAGAAAAGTCTGTATTAGAATAGCTTTAAAAATTTACCCAACAATCCCCCCAAACTCATAATTTTCTTGCACTTTTTATACTGTGAAACTGTAGCATAAATGTGAATAGAGAGCTATTAAAGAAACTGTTGTTCACTTTTTATCATCCCAGTTTACTTCCACCATAGAAAATCACCTGAAATTATCCAGGAGGCTGTCATTTAGGAAATTATCTTGGAGAATAAAGCTGTTTATGAAGAGACAGGCAAATTTTTTAAAATGGTTTCTTTCAAGTTCCCCAGATTAGATAGAACAGATTATTTTAGTGCTGATACTCAATCTGTGTAGATTTGATGGGAAAAAATAAACTAATCATATATCTCATAGGAGTCCAAACTAATTTAAAGCTTAAAATGAAGCATCGCTGCAGGTTTCTAAATGGGCAGTGGTAGCCAAAACAGCAAGCAAGTCATTAAAGGGAAAGAAAAGAATAGCAGATACACTGTGATGGGAAAAAGAAATCTGACATTGTATTGACACTGCAGCATCAGCTGCGTGGTCTTGGTAACTCCATGTCAAAAGGATAACACAGCTAATTAGAGTGGTTTCGGGAAAAAGGGTGAAGCAGAAATAGATGATCAACCAAGGGAATGGAAAAAACCTCTCCCATTGGGGAAAATAAAAAGACAAGAATTGTTTGCTTAAATGAAGAGATAAATAAGAGCATGGTAAATAAAAATGATACTTCCAGTATCTGAAGGGGGCCTATAGGGATACTGGAGAGGGACTCTTCATTAGGGACTGTAGTGATAGGACAAGGGGTAATGGGTTAAAACTTAAACGGGGGAAGTTTAGATTGGATATAAGGAAGAAGTTCTTTACTGTTAGGGTGGTGAGGCACTGGAATTGGTTGCCCAAGGAGGTTGTGAATGTTCCATCCCTGGCAGTGTTCAAGGCCAGATTGGACAAAGCCTTGGGTGGCATGGTTTAGTGTGGGGTGTCCCTGCCCATGGCAGGGGGGTTGGAACTAGATGATCTTGAGGTCCTTTACAACCCTAACTGTTCTATGATTCTATGATATTATGAACCAGCTTGAAGCTTTCTGTATGCATTACTTTTATAGAAAAGAACAAGGCAACAGTCAATTAAATTAAAGGATGGACATACAAAAGTAATGAGTCTCTACACTGGACACCTAATATAACCTTTGTATTCACCAGCATGAGGAGAATTATGAAGGATGACAATTGCTAGTCAGAGTTTCACTGGATAACAAATAGCCAGAGTAGTAGCTATGAACAAAGCTCTCTGAAAGGTACTTCTTAAAATTCACAAAATCCCCGTTAGATCCACAAGAAATCTAAAGCACATGTAGCAGGAGTGTGCAAGACACAACGTATCCCTTGTCTGTGGGCTGCAGAGGTCTCACGTACTCTTCTGAAATACCTTATGCTAACTGCTGACAGATAAATTGAATCCTCGGTCTGATTCAGCTGCCAATTTCTTGGTTCATTCTGGGACACATCAAAATCTTGAGTTCTTGACCTTACCTTTTGCAAATGTATTAATTCCCTCAAATGCATTGGCAATCAGTCGTCGTGATGCAAAAACTAAAGTAGCATGTGCCTGATTATGTATTTCAGACATGAATTCACATGGCTGGAACTCTCCTTTAAATCCTGTCTGCACTATGTGTCAGAAGAGTTGCAAGAGCCTCCTCCCAGGCCACCCACAAAGGCTGTACCTGCTCCGGAACCTCTGGGCTTGATTCTCAGCAAGCCTGACTCAGCCTGTGTTCCTTCAGTTTCCTGCTCTGCTCCAGAGCCTCCACTCTGCCTTCCCACAGGCCCTGTAGTACAGTGGGCAAAAGGATTCCAGAAGGCTCTCCCAGCAAACAATTTGTTGTGCAGTAAATGTCTTGAAGCCTCAAACAGGAGAGGCCTCTTGTAAAACCTTGTTAAAGGGAAGTGTTCACTGACTGTAGGTGCTGGAATTTTGGAGGTATCTTTGCTCTTTTTCCATTGGGAGATTGCTTCAAATTTGGGACAAGCGCAGGGTGCTGGAACAGTCCATTGTACGGAGGAGCAGGCTAGCTGAGAGTGGAAGGAAGTAGTTTGAATCTATTTGTGTTTTGCATGTCTCGGATTAAAACATCAGCAGGAAAATTGCTCTTCTTACAGCAGTATTTCAAAACAAAGCAGTTATTTCAAAACAAATACACTTTATCCAGATGTAATTATTCCTAATGTGACATTTAAATGGTGAACAATCACACAGGATCTGCTTTTGCTCTGGTGCAATGACAGTCTGTGGTTTATCACCTGTTAGCTTCCCAAGCTACACCCTGGGCTTTATGCTAGGGTTAACTTTAACCAGCTCATGACTGCAATCTTTTAACAGCTCGGTTTACACTAGGGTTTAAAAAGGTGTTAGTAAACAGTACATGTTAAAGCTTCCTCTAGAAGAGTCTCAGTGGAGTCAGCACAGCCACAGGGTACATAAGGATAACATCTGCCAAGAGAGCTGAAAGATTTTTTGCAGTAGGGTATCCCTTTCTCCCAGTTCCCAGCCTGGCAAGATTGATACGATCTGGCTGCCAGCATGTGCCACTGCCTGAAATTCTTGCATGCCAGAAAGCTGACTGTTTGCAGCACCCAGTTTCCACACAGCATGTGTGCGAAGAGGCCAGATTTCCAAAGACCAGACTTTGTGTCACAGGTGGGGCCACTTCACTCAGACTTCCGGGGACTTACGCAATACCAAGGATTCATTTCCAGCCTAATACCTTCCTGCCAGAATGTGGTCATCAGACTCCCTAGGGATGATGGTTTGGCTTCTTTGGTTTTCTGTTGTGGGCTCAGTTTTGCATAATGCACTCCTATACACCTGGCCCTTGGTTTAACTTTAACATATGGAAGATGTTGCACATTCCTTAGTAAATTGTCTGCTAGTGTGAAGCCAGGAGGAATGCTCCAGGAGAAGACTGCATCTTTGCACAACAAATGCAGAGCAGTTGCAGTAAAACAGCTTCTCCCTGGGGAATCTGCCTCAGAAACGAGCTTACACCTGTAATGACACCTCCAAGAGTCCACCCGAGAGAATGACCGTGAGAAGCTCCCATTGTGCCTTCCAGAACCATGGAGCAGGGTGGCAGCACATAGACTGCAACCATTGCTCACCCCTGTGGCATGTTCCCTTTCTGTCATGTTCGCACAGGTGGCATTGCAGTCTGCAGGTTTTTTTGGAAGGGTGTGATTCCAATTGTTTACATCTAATTGCTGTATTCCTCTTCCATCATCAGTTGCAAGAGTGAGCAGACCCCCTGCACCTCACCCCTGCTAAGTATCTGCCATTAGCATGGGAGGCATCAAGGCAGCACCCTCAGGAGCCCAGGGGTAGCTAGGAGGAGGTGGCAGTGTGGGCAGCCTTGCACAGAAGCCATCTTACTGAGCGCTCCACCAGGGTCACCCCCACTGTGGGGCACTGGGCAGCTAGAAGTCAATCAGGACACAGTTTCTGTTCATTTTGGCCACCCGGTGAGTCGCAGCCTGCTTTTCCCCAGGTTACGGTGTCAGAAGACGAAGAATACAAAAGCAGAGTTAAATAGGTCTTTGAGTTAATCCCAGTCATAGGAGCCTGAAGCATAATGGAGCAGCAATGCAATTATTTTTTCCTCCAACTGCTAATCTTCCTTAGCTTCTGGCCTGTCTTTTTGCTGATTCTCAGAAAGGGTGATTTGTGATTTAAAATGAATGCTTAAATGTAGCATGACTTTCAGAACTAAGTTATTCGTACATTACTAATTTTATAAGCAGTTAATACTTTTTAAGGACTCTTATAATTTATCAGCACACATCATATCTTATAGTTTATGCAGAAATGCCAATTAACCTGCACAATGTACAGTCAAGATAGATGAGGATTAAGTCCCTGCAGCCATGGGAATAGCAGAGATGCAGTGACCTGAAAAATGTATCCTTAGCTCCTTTGCCTGTAATTAACATAAATTCACCAGTGGAGTGCCTTTCCTCTTTATTAATCCTTTCTCTCCAGTCTGGGATCTCTGTTGTTTGAGCAATCAGGACAGATAGCTTATGCTTTTTTGGTTCTTTCAAATGTGACATAA